>NC_066316.1:86839963-88144249 GCF_022539315.1 Serinus canaria
CCTCTTGAGTATATAGTTATAATATTATAGTATAGGTCATAGTATATGAGTGTATGGTATATAAGTATAATCAACATTTTTAATATAAAATAGGTGCAGAGAAAATTGTATATCTAAATTTTTTTTGTATGTAGTACAATTAACTTGCCACTTCTCGTTTCACAATGAGACAAATGATGGCTGCATTTTTTAAAGGGAGTACTTCTAGAAAATTGCAACATTTCAGAAATAAATTCAGGGAATTAAAAGGACACAGGAAAACCTAAGAATTCTGGAATTAAATATTAGGGAATATTGATTCGTTTGGTCTACATTTTTATACTATACTTTTGTAAAACAGAATGAATATCCATAAAGCCAAGGAGAGTTTTTTTTGCTTTTCATTCTTTGCTTGAGGGCTTGTGTTGGAAAAAAAAACTTTATATCATTGATTTAAAGCACTTAGGGGGAAAAAAGTATTTCTAGACCAGGAAAGATATGTATAAAGGTGCCAAAGGACAAATAAACAATTTTTGTGGGGTATAGAACACAGTTATTTTCATGTGAATGCTTGCCTAAATAGATTTCATTCTCAGTACGCATACATAAATACACAGATCAAATTTATACTGCCAGAACTGCCTCAAGTTTTCTCAAGAGGTCAAGTTATCTGAGCATACCACTATGGAATTCCAACTGATCATGATATGACCTAAAAGGAATTTTATTTGCATTTTTTGTTGCTGTTGTTGTTCTTGTTTTGGAGAGTTTTGTAAGTTTGATTGGGTTTTATTGTGGAAAAAATAGAAAAGGAACAACAATGCATCTCCAAAAGTAATAGCTGCCCTTACTTTGATGCATAAGCAAATCAATGTCTTTTTTATTGGAAGAAATAAGACTATTAAAAAGCTAAGTGAGAAATGCTTTTGGATGAGTAAGACCTTTAATACACAATCCATAGTTGGAGAAACATGTCAAACTGTTAAACTTGTTGTACTCATCTATAATTACAGATTTTGTGTAGTTGTTAATAATCTTTATTACTAAAACTTGAGAAAAAGTACTGATGACACACCCAGATAACTGCAGTCTCTGAAAAATGGGTACCACCTACTTTCAATCTATTTTAAAGTAGCTATTCTCATATGACAATCAATAGATACATTACAGCAAGTTCTAAGATACCTTAAAATAGCAGGAATCTCTAGAAAAGGGCTATGAGAGATGAGATATATCTGGCAGAAAAAAAATATTTTTTTATCTTGTCTCCAGGTGTGCTTTTCCACTGCCATGACATTGCTTGTGGCAAATAAGTTTTTGTAAATACATTTGTTTTTTAAAAAAAAAAAAATTATTGTTATAGAAATGCTTTCATGTGACCAGCGGGGATGACCTAAGTTCTTAATCATATGTTTGTGAGCACTCTGTGAAATTCTGTATGACTTTTTCTGTTTCCCATGCTCTGTCAGAAAATAATTGCCCAATAAGCAACAATTGACAGAAATTGAATGCAGAGAACTTTTCCTTCCTTCCTTCCTTCCTTCCTTCCTTCCTTCCTTCCTTCCTTCCTTCCTTCCTTCCTTCCTTCCTTCCTTCCGCCACTTCCGCCACTTCCGCCACTTCCGCCACTTCCGCCACTTCCGCCACTTCCGCCACTTCCTTCCGCCACTTCCTTCCGCCACTTCCTTCCGCCACTCCTTTCCTTCCTTCTGCCACTTCCTTCCTTCCGCCATTTCCTTCCTTCCTTCCTGTTAGGGCAGCCAAGCATTGAAACAAGTTTTTCAGAGAGATTGCCGTTTCCATCCTTGGAGATATTTAGAATTAAACTGGACAATGTCCTGAGAAACCTCTTCTAGCTGACCCTCCTGTGAGCAGGTGAGGTTAAATTAGATAAACTTTAGCAGTACCTTCAAACCTCAGTTATTCTAGGATTCTGTGGTACCATGTAATGGTTAGGATAGAATTGCCTTTCAGACATTGTTTATTAAGACTCTTAGAATTTACTTCTATGCAAGTATCTAGTTAGTCACCAAGAGTAGGATTCATCTTACCTATAGCTATCCATTCATTAATCTGTGTAAACCACATCACTGTAATAAATGAAGAAAAATCACACCATCTGCTTTAGATGTCTGCTCTGGGATAGGATGCAAACTTTTCTCCTTTCCTTAATATATATTGTTCTGCTTCTTTGTACTTTTGGTTTTGGCAAAGGAATTGAATATTGCTTTGAATGTTCTGCTTTTGTAATGTATGTGGATCGTAGAGCTCACAAAGACATTTGAAAGACAAAACCCGGCAGAACCAGACATGAATGTTAACAACACATCTGCTACTACACAGCAGCTAACTGAATTTACTTCCATTAATTATGGAGAAAAATATATATTAAAAAAATACTTTACTGACGTGTATTTTCACCCCTCTATTGAGTCACCTACTTTCACTGCCTGTGTTCAATATTTCATTATTTCTCTTGACTGCCTAAAATATTAAATATGTTCTGAACATATCACTAATAGTCAAATTGGTACATTATTTTAAAGCTCTTCATGTTCAGTATTTTTTTGTTTAAAATCTTGCTCTGCAAAAATCCCAATTTTGATTGCATTATTGGTTAAACACCCCTAGCACAAAGCAAATTTCAGGGTTTTGGATTTTACACACTGCTTTTCTTTATAATGCAATGCTTTTCCAGCTTTCTCCTTAATCAAGTTCTATTCAATTACAGCAGGGTATACTCAGTTTCTGAAAAATGTTGAAACTACACGATGCCTTTGCCTCCTAATCTGTCTTTATCATATTGAATTGTTTATGTTATATTCACTGGATTTGTCATCACTCTCATTATTCCTTTAAGCTTTGTCTTTCATCAGTTCGACCAGACATTACTATTAATTCCATTGCAATTTCCCTGTTCTCAGTATCTGTAATCATATGCTGGTTTTAAACACATGTTATTATATCTGCCACATCAAGAAGGTAATTACTTCTGACATAGTGAAGTTACTAGCTATGTAGGTTAGCATGGAATTTCATGCAAAGTGAGTGCTTTGAACACTGATCCATTATTTGCACTTTATTTGTAACTGCTAGAAGCTTTGAACTTGGTAAATTTCCAGACCTCTTTCACAAGCAGTCATTTTCCCTAGAGTTCTGATAAAGAAGACCTAGAAGAGTAATCACAAGCCTGGCCTACTTCTGGTTTTACTTAAGTGCAACCTGCTGCCCTGCAGGCAAAAGCATTTTGATAGTCTGCAACTTTTAAGTGTAATTTTTCACTCTGATTGCTTTGTGCTCAGACTTCTAAGCAAGCCAGGTATGTAGGAAAATCTGTAGGAATTCTATGTAAATGGCTGTCACAACAAGAAAAAAAAAAAGAAATTAAACTTTCACTTAAAAACTATACATAATTTTATATTTTCTAGATTTCTGTATCAAAATAAATTTAAATTCCCTTTCGAGCTGACAAATATATTCTGCTTTCTAATCATCAAAAGTGTTCTAGTAATACCTAAATATCTTCTAGGCTATGCATTGTCTATCTGCTTAGAGGCTCATTGTGCTCAATATTCCCAGCTATTTTAAAGCAGAAACAATCATGATATTGGGAATAAAACTCTTGGCCAATGACAGCAGATGTTGAGTTTCAGGTACGAGGTAATTTGAGGACAGTATTTATGCCATTCAGTACCTCCAGTATCTCCTGTCATTTGGAGTTTCAGAGCTGGTGAGATCTACGAGCACCATCTACTCCTGGAACAGGGAAATATTCAATAGCATCTTCTGTGTTTTAAAAATATTACCCTAAGAAACTTCCTACAGGCATAGTTAACTTCCATATGATTGGGAAAAAAACAAAAAAGCCAAAACCAAACACAAAACAACAAAAAATGCATTGACTAGTACAAGTATTTCTGGGTTGGGGAGATTTTTTTTCCTGTAACTCAAAAGATTTTCTTTGATTTTTTGAATACTATCAGCATTCTATGTTAAGATTGATTTATATTGTAGATTTTTGAACCAACCCAACTATATAACATGTGGGCTAACATTCCTCAGCATGGCAAGTGTACTGTTTTGAAAATCTAAAACTGTCATTTGTGTAGTGGGTTCTGAAGAGCCTAAGACAATTACTTTTCTTTGAAGAATAGCAAATAAAATATATGAGGTGTTCCATGTAGCTCACACTTTGCCTTTACATTTCAGAGCAGTAATTGAATTAATTATGCTTTGCTCTTAAACCTTATTTTGAATATATTGAAAATAAATCATGATTATCAACTTCTGCATTTTAAAATAAGAAAGGATTTTAGAGTCATGAGAACCTCTGAGTACATCTTTCTCTGATTATTTATTTGAAAAACTTATTATTTAGTTCAATATGAAAAGTATCCCAAATGTACAGATTATTCCTCAGAGGTACTGTTGCATTCCCTGGAGTTAAGTAATCCTTAGGGATGATTTAGCAGCATTCAGGAAGTGTAAACACTGTCAGTTCAGCTTTTTCTTCATCTTAGTTGAGGAAGTAAAAAAGGTTCCTGTATGATTCCCTTGAGCAAGTAACTGCTCACTGGCAGTGGTAAATTCTGATAGTAACTGGGATCTGAACCAAAGAGAGGAGCACAACAGGAAGGTTGCACTACTGGATTCTAGTGCAAGATCTCTATTCCTGTAATTGAAAAACACTGTTCAAAATCTTAGCAAACTTGACTCGTAGTGAAGTTTAAATAATGTGAATTCCTTCCCAAGAAAAATAAAAGAAATGGAAAATAATTCTTTTCCTTTGGTTGGGATCTCTGCTTACATGGACATTACAGTAAAACAGAGGTACTGTTGGCTCACCATTATCTATAAGTCTTGATTTTGTTTTCAGACCAGTCATATGTGTACAGATGTAAAGAGGTTAGTGTGCTTTGGAAAATAAAAGAAGGAAAAAAACAAATCTTCCAAAATGCCATGATATGTGTTTGAAATGAAGTAAGTTGTAGGATGGGGAGGGTAAAAAGGAAAAATCGTATGATGTAGATGGATGGGGTACATTGTAGGGTTAGGACAAGACAAAGCAAATGTATACACAGTGAGGTAACATGGGATAGGATATTCAGGGTGACACCTTTAGGAACAAGACTTGAAATAGTACATATTGTTGGCCTGAAGAAAAATAAAGTGCCTGTACTCATCCTGGGTACCCCCCAGCTTCTGTCAATGTATAGGTCTTAAAAATTTCTATATTTACTCTGGTGGAAGCAAGAGGTAATACCTACTCACAAGTAAAGCTTTATCCCTACTGCAGTGTGTCAAGTTGCCTCACCATTTTACCTTCTCATTTTCTCAAATCTCAACAGCCTTGTAGAGTTGTGAGCGACAGTGGCTTCTGCACCTCAAACCTTTGACCAGAGGGTTTGTGTTATTTCAGGTGGCCAGTAAATCTTTATGTGCAGTTATGGAAAACATAAAATGACTTCATAAGGCAATCCTACTATTTCTTTTGATGTCACATGGGTCAACGTGTCACAAAGATTAAACTGATTACTCAATACTCTTGAGATAATTGTGCCTGATTAACAGTAAGCTGCCCTGTGACTTGACTTGGCCTCCCAGCAATTTTTCATATATAGCTTTTCTTTTTTTCTTCTTCTTGAAAAGAAAGGCACAACACATTTTTCACTATTAGTAAGTACACAATGTGGAGCTGGAGCAATTTCTCTCAAGTTTTTGTTGTCTTAGCTCTGCTTCAGAAATTAGAGATGCCTTAAATACCTTTAAATGACTGTTCCTAACACTGTCCATTTATGTATAACTAAGCAGTTGCTAAGTGCTTGTTTGCAGAAGAGAAAGGCTATGCCTATTCTGCATATCTAAATAGATCAAGAATATACCAAATATTTCATCGTTCTTATATGCTGGAAAAGGCTGCTCTCCATCTGAAGTTTGTATCTTACAGCTTTTCAGTCACTATTTTCTGTTTTGTGGGCTAAAGAAAAAAATATTTAGCATATCTTGGCATGATTTATTGTAAACATTCTTTTTTTTCTTCCAAGCTGGGCAAGTGCAAGGTTGTTAATCCTTACTTAGATCATGATTTGCTTTTTAGCAAACTGTCATATATTCAAATACCAGAGAAATGCTGCAGTTTAAAGTGTCACAAACACTAAATCATATGGCTGTTCAGTCATTGTGTGTATCATAAGCAGGTTTTACACTATTAACTCTAAAAGAGTAATTTGAGAATGACCTTTTAGAACTATTTGCTGTCCAGAACTTATTTAGTATCTCAATAATTAAGTCAGGAAAGTTTGCAGGGGATAAAATATACTGAAAGTAGTCACTTTAGAAATATTAGTTTCTATCCAGTCTTTCAGGATATAAGTAGAACTGAGAGAAAAATTTTCCTTACACAGAACAGCAATTGTGTTCCAGTGCTGTGCTTCTATCATAGGTAACGCTGTGTCTTTAAATCCAGAGGTCAATTTCTCACCCAGAGTACAACACTGTTATCCTGTTATCCAGCTGAATGATGGACATTTGGTCCAGAAGGACACAGTGAGGGACAGTACGAAAAACTTTGCTGAAGTCCAAAAAGTTTACACCTAACGGCTTCCCTAGATAACTAGGTGAGCTACCCTGTCGTAGGAAGAAATCAAGTTTGATAAGCAGGACTCCCTGTTCATGAGGCCCTGCTGGCTGTGACTGATGACTGTGTTGTCCTCCATGTGTTTTTCAATACTCCCCAGAATTGTATTTTCCATGATTTTAGTGGGCACTGAAGTAAAACTGACAGGCCTGTAGTTTCCAGGGTCCTCCTTGAAAATCAGGACAACATTTTCTAGTTTCCAGTTAACTGGGACCTCTCTGGATTCCAAAGACCACTTGAAAACCATCAGTTTTAATGGAATATTTTGAATATGTTTATCTTTGTAAATATTAGTAAAAATAATTATTTTTTTTATTGGTGACAGGAATTTAATTGCTTTAATACTTTAAAATAGAAGCACTATTTTAAAGAGAAGCGGAATTTTAAACAAAAGACAGAATTACTAATACTATGGAAGAAATTTTTTTCTTTCACACACCTCAATATTAAAAAAAGATGTCTAAAAATTCTTTTAAGAATTAGCCTCAGCATGACTGTTAGTATCTGTGTTTGATTTGAGGGGTAAGAACTATCCAGTATACATTCTTTTCTCTTTTGAAGAAAGAAGAAAAGTCTCTGATACTGGACAATCTGCTACACATTTCTTATTCTGAAGGGCATTTTTCAAATTTCATATTATGTAATGCTCTAGTATTTCCTCTGAAATTTAATCTTAGCACCAGGTGTTTCAGTTATTCTGATGTTTGTGGTTTCTGTGGCTTCTGCAAACCCTTTTCATATAAGTAGAGTATGTTTAAGACCTTTAAAAATACGGCTTCTAAATCTGAAAGACCATCATCCTCCAAAAATGCATTTCATTCCTTCCAAGATGCATTGCATCTGATTAGCCTACCTATCTCTCCATGAGTACTTTTAATAATTGGAGGAGGGAGAATCAGTACCTGTTTAGACACTCAACTGCAGCTTTTAGCTGTGGCTATATGACATCTGGTAAACAAGTTTCACATACTGACCAGAATTATGTGACTGTGGTTACAAAACAGGTTCTTTTGGCCAAAAAATATTTATTTTGTATTGAATTGATTTCAGTTCTTTAAAATAAAAAATCTTGAATTTCAAAATTAAAGAATATAAACTAAGAATTTCATTATCGAGATTAGAAATGGACTTCATTTACTATACTTATTCTTTTATTGGTCTATATAAAAAGGCAGTGGGAGAAAGAAGTGAAGGGATTTAATTTTTTTTTCAATATCATTCACTGAAGCAGATAGAACTATTATTCTACTTATTTTTTAAGTTAATTCTTCTATCTATGTTATTTTTTTCTTCTAGTAGTTGTTTGTCTTTATATTTCACCTTTTTCTGTAACCTTAAATGTAGAAAGGAAATAGAGTATCAGTGATGCTCTGGTGCTAAGTTGTAATCCTGACCACCTCTAAAATTGTGAACCATTAAATCTTACAGCTTTTATTTAAGACTACTGGACAGCCATTCTATTGAAAGATAGGTTCCTGTTCAAGACTGAAAAACTGAGCCAAGTTCTATAATACTGACTCATCCAAAATTCCCTACTTATGGGAGATTTTTTTCACTGTAACCTCACTGGATTTTTTTCCATATTGAATAGGCTTTCTCAAGATCAAGTAAAGAGCTGTTAAACTCTGTTATTTATCTTCCATTCACTTAAAGATAGTAGCTTCAAGAATTGTATAAAACAATATGTGAGGACAAGGACTTGGCAAAATTTTAGAATTTACATTCCTGTATGGTCAGTAGTCCAGGCGATGAACCTTAGTAGCTCACATAAATAAAAATAGAAGAATTGGTTGGTTAGAAATTCAGCCTTCAAGCTTTTGTTTAAGATTGAGATTGTTTGTGTTAACAGCATGTTATATGTATTAGAATTGCAAACTCACGGTTAAGGAGTAAAAACCACCTGAATCCTCCAACCACAGTAGGTAGTGAATGTTATACCTACCCTGAGTCTGGAGCACTTCAGTATCAATTCACTGTATTTTACTTGAGCTGCTTCTACAGGCAAAGTGTATATTAGATAATCAGTTAAATCATTTGTTTCAATTATTCTTCCATGAGCTAGTATGGCTGATCAGGAATTGGCACTACTGACGTAGAATCTGTGCATTGAATTATGGTTTAGAATGAAACACACTGTCCTTTATGTCTGCTTTGTCACCTTTGGGTTTATGTTTGTCTGCCTACTCCAGCCTACATCCCCAAATTACTGCTGGAGTCACAGGAGAGGTCTTTGAGACCATGAGAAAGAAATGGCTGTAGACACCCTTCTAGTTTAAAGTCATGGCCTTTCTGTTTCTGTTCTCTTCCAAAGCATAGTAACATGTCTGACACAGCAGTACAGGGAAGCACTTGAACAAGCACATTGTTTGGACATCTTGGGACTCATAGAAATTCCTGGGTTTTTAGAAAATGAGATGCTGTTGCTTTCCATCTTTTGAGATGGAATTTGTGCTTTGGGGCATCTTAACACATTTATGAATTTTGAAGTAGCAGAAAACATTGATAATGTCAGCATCCCAACTGCTGAAAAGAGTTCTTTTTATCTTCTCAGTTTTTATAATTATGGTTAGAGTATCTTCTATACTTTTTCTGGATTTTGGAGATTTTTTTTTTGGTTCTTAAATCATTGAGTCACTAATTTGTGCTGTGGTGTAATATCAATGTTGGAAGCATAAAATAAGCGTAAACAGGGCCATGCCTTTAGTGCAGTAACAGCTCTGGTCCTTTGCATGTTTTCTTAAGATAGCTAGAACTTCCTTTCTTTATCATATTATGAAATATTTCAGACATCTAAAAAATACTGGCTACAATATTAATTTCTAAATTTGTGTCAGTAACTGCTAGCTTGAACCTACTTCATCATTACTAACATGAGAGTCACTAAAGGCTCAGAAATGAGAGAAATATGTACATATTATAATCTGCTCTTTCTCAGCTGTAAATAATGTTATAGTCTCATACATTTTAGAATTATATTTTATTGTAACCAGTTGATGTCACTAAAATATTTACTTAGATTTGAACATAAATGGTACAACTGTGTGCATAAGTGAGACTTCCATTGAGTAGATGAATGAAACGTTTATCAAAGATACAAGAAAAAAAATGAGTATTTATTTTAATTGTTCTGATTATTTATAATATACTTTTAAACTTGCTGGTTCCTATCTAGTAAATAAATAATATTCCAAGAGTGACTTTTTTCCTGGGAGTCTCCCATACAGCAAGCATAAAAAGCTTATTGGCGCATCCACATATGGCTGATGTTGCTCTTATTAATTTGGGGTATTTTTGATTTTATATTTAGGTTTTTTGTTTTGGTTGTCTGTGCCTGTTTTGTTCTGGAACATATCCATAACACCAGATATAAGCAATGTTCACTTGAGCTCCAGGGTTAACAATAAGGTACTGCTTCAATGCCATTAGCAGAATTCTCATTGAAAGGCAGGGCATTTTTTTACTCCTCAGTGTTATGATAAGACTACATATAAATATTTATAAATATCCGTGTTTCTGTAGGTGTACATTTCATAGGACAGCATGTTCTGTGTACAGTCCTACAAGCATTTGCTAATGTTTGTAACACTTCCTGTCATGAACTTGATTTTACTGTATGCAAGTTGCAGAATTTAAGCCTCAGCTAGCTGTATATGTTTTGTTACACAAATTTTAAAATATTTGTATGGTCTATGAGTTTTCTTTTTAAAAATGTAGATACTTTCTTTATGTATATTATATATCACTCCTATATACATTTTTTCAGGGCCCTAGTGTGTTTAACTAAAATTGCCTTTATAAAATGTATTTTTTTTAATTAGGAAAAAGGAGCAAATAAAGTTTCAGTGACTTATCATTAGATAAGGTTATTTCAAGTGATTTTTACTGAAGGACCATTTTTGCTACTAAAAAATTATTACTGTTATTGCTATAGCAACTGTTGAAAGTATCATGCCCTGTTTGCAGGGTAAGCAAGTGTGGGTCATACAAATGATACAGATGTTCTCAGACTTAATTTGCAAAAGCTGTTTAAACAACCACTTCCCTGAACTCCAGCAGGATAAACATTGTTCTGTATGTTTTAGAGCTATTAAAGCTTAATCCACCACATTTGTAATGAATGGTTAATCATTGCTCTTCATTAATTTCAAATGAAAACATCTCAATACCAACATTTACTGCAGTAAAATAATTTTAGTTGTACTAATAAAACATTACCTTGATGAGATTGCAAAGCATCCTCCCATAATCAACATATTATAAAACTTCTGAATATTTTTTTTCTAAACCTTTGCTTCTAGGTAATGCCGTATGTTAAAAACTACTTTGGTTTTGTAGTACTAAAGGCTACTATTATGTGCAGCTTTCACTTATCAAAATCCGTTAAAATGCCTTTATGATGCAAGTGTGATACAAGCTTGATTAGATTATTACTGGTAACTATTTAATTAAGATTTGTGTTAGGAAAAAACACAGAGTGACAAGAAAAGTAATAGCAATTCCTCAAGTACTAAAGTGTTTACCTAATGCATAGGGTAATCTCTGGGAATGCAATTTGCTAGGCATAACACAGCATTGGCCTGTAAAATGTAAGCAACTGCTTACGCAGGTGCATTTCATCTGTGGAAATGAAGCAAAGAAATGACTCATCCCTCTAAGCAGTGGGAGGTAAGGTCAACATGTTTTTGTTTCCCAGGAGATGACAGATGATGAAGTGAGATTTGATTTCATAATTGAAAGTCCCAGCAGGCTCAAAAGAAAAAAAGCACAGTGTTTCAAGGAGAAAAAATATTCTAATGTACTTTCATATTTGTCAGTTTTTGATTTGTTGAAATTCAGATGCGTATCCGTAAGGTTCAAACTTAAAAAGAAATAAATACTAACCAAACTTTTAAATAACATTTTCCATTTGGGAACAGCTGGTAACTTTATATTTACAATCATTATAATTTGTACTTTTCATAAATGTTATTTTTAAGGTCAGATTTTGCAAGAAATTATGCTCCTGTTCTATCTGTAAAGGACATTTATAGTTGCTGATGTAACAAACTGCATAGAGTTCTACTCACCAACACAGAAAGTTGCTGTGTGGGTACAGCCATTCCCACTGCCTTAGTTTGCAGTGGTGCCTTTAAAGGTCTTAAAACTAAGAGATTCTGAAATTCTTCATCAGAACTCAACTATTTTTTTCCACCATCAGATCCCAGTCAGAATTTCTCTTTGAAATTAGATGGAGAAAAACAAGGAGTTACATTGAGTGTCTTTTCAGAATAAACTGCCTTGAATATTGTGGGACTTTCCTCTATTCCTTTTTCTTTTAGTGTCTTGACATTTTACTTGAAATTAGATTAAGAGGCTTTTCTTAGGCAGATAATGCATGCTTCTAAATGTAAAATTAAAAGTGAACAGACCTCCCACAATGTAGTAATCAAATAGAAACTTTCCTGCCCTTTCTCAGAAAGTTACAGTAGTATTTACATTAGTTAATCACATTGGCTTTTATTTTATTCATGAGCGAAATTATTTTTAATTAAAATATTAAACTTCATTCCATTAAACTCCAAATATACAACCTGAGTCTACAATTGAATGAAACATCTGATCTTACAGACCACTGTGTGTGACACCAACCACATATTCTAAAATTGCTGTGTCTAGAGATAGGACTGATCAGTAATTACTTTTCTTGCATGTTAATGTTTGGTCTCCTAATGTTTGCATTAAAAAAAAAAAAAAAAATTAAATATGGGCTCATCAAGGAAATACTTATTAGAATCTTAAGCTCTGTTTTTGGCAAGACAATAGATTTCATAGGTTACAGTAGTTAAAAATGATATTGTAGTCCAGGAGTTCTTTGTGAAATTTGGATTAGGTTTTAGTATTATTCTTTGAAAAATATTTCTCTAGATTGTTATCAGACACATATACATCTCTTGCCTGGATGATCCTAAAGTTTTCTTTGCTTTTGCTGAATAAGGATTTAAGTGTCAGTTAGTAAAACCTGTTGACAATGTCATTATGTCACGGTATCAAACTAGAAATTCTGCTTTTCCCACTTAAATCTCTACAAGATAATTGCACGTATCTGTGATTGCTTTTTAAGACCCTTACTTCTTTCTATCAGAATGGTCTTGTTCTTCTGGGAGTTCTTGGTTTTTCATTTGGCCCTTTTGCCTTTCATGTCCCCGACTTTATATCAACTCCCGGAGTACACCAAGCACAAAGCTAGAAAGTTACTCTTTTCTGACAATGTATGAAACAGAAGGAGAAGAGAAATTGCCCCTGAAAATGTGATTGTAGTTTATTAAGCAGATTATAAAAACGCTACATAGCCAAACTATAATTCATTCTGAACTGTTTTCATTTTTGAGTTTGTTTAAGAAAAGGAAGCATGTTCTAATGAAGTGTTGAGGGATCCATTCAGTGCCAGTATCTCAGTGGGCAGCTGCAGCCACAGGTTGAGCTCTGGGACAAGGAGCCTGAGGTGAGAGGTCGGGAATTGCTGACCCTTTGCCCAACAAAGGGCTTGGGGAGCTGTGGCCTGGCCAGGGGAACAGGCACTCAGGGACACTGCAGGAGCCAAGGATTCCAGACTTTCCCGGGCCTGGACAGTGGAAGGATAAAAGCCCAGGGCATCCTTTGCTCAGAGTTCCTCCTCAGAGGCACCAGTTGTGTTATTTAGTTATTGAACCAAGATTAAATTGTTTTAAGGATGGTTCATCTGAGACTCTGCTGTGGAAAACCTGGGTTTGGGCCAGCTCAAAAGCCTGGTGTGACTGTGTGAGTGTGGGGATGCAGCTGCAAAGGGACCTCGCTCCCAGCTCAGGTGTGAGTGGGACTGACAGAGTGGCTCCTGGAGGGACAGACAGTTTCCTTAACAAGAAGCATCAGTAACTTTTGTTTTTCCTAGGCGAGATACCAGCCCTCATTGCTGAATTTATTTCTAATCCTTCATGCTTCAACACTTAAATTTAACAGGAAAAAAAAAAAAAAAACAAATAGTAGCAATGTATAGATTTTCTTAATTGCTGACAATGATCTAGACACAAATGCATAATTTAAAAATACTGTCTCCGAATTTTTTTAGAGTTCCAATTAACAAAACCTTGCCTTTTCTCCTGAATTCTTACTGAGTCTGAAAATGTTTGCAAACAAATGTGTATAATATCTGAGCTGAAAAGTGCAATGTTAGCCAGGGGTTCTGCAATCGTGGTACCAATTCCTTGACAGTTGAAGTTGTCATTGGGATAACTTTCTAATTTGCATTCTTTCTGTTTTCTAATGCAGAAAAAATTATGGTTTAAGAAACTTTAAGAGTAATATAAGGCATATTTATTGAATAATATAAGAAAGGCACTTAACTGTGAGATTAAAGTAAAACACACAAATCTTTCAAGTATTTGCAAAGCAAGAGATTTAATGAAAGAGGGTTTTTTTTATTGCCAGGATCCATAACTTATTTGTTACGTTCCTTATAACTTTCTTCTGCTTGGTATGATCAAAGCGCAGTCTCCAAATTAGCTAAAGCCTGCTTGATGTTTTATTGTTTATAAGGCACACCGACTGTGATGCCTCACGGTGTTGATTTAATCTCCTGTCACTTCACTTAGCAGATATCAAGTATCACAGACAGTCAAGGTATAAATTTGCACTTAAAAAGAATACAAGCATTTAGGAACTCCTATGCAGTGCAACATGCTGGAATATGCCGGGGAAGGAAGGAGAATGGAGTCTCATCAGCTAAGGCTTGTCTGGCCATGCTTCTTATCTCATTCATATTTGCATTTAAAATGTGTTTATGATTTGTGGAAACAGCTCTGGAAGCAGAAATGGAAACCAGTAGTCAGTTCTGGCTGTTCTATTCACAGAACTAGAAAATTGGGTGCCCTCCTCTCTGAATATTTAGTGCTCTTTTTTTACAGATCTAAAACAGCCATGATAGAGATTAGCTGTCATTGTGGAGTACTTGGAAATGGACTCCAAAAAGTGCTGCAGGAAACTAGTATGTCTAAGTATTGTCTAAATGAAAAAACTTTAAGATGATAAATTCTGAAACTGTTAGTCTAAACAAAAATATAAGGCAGATCAAAAAAGCTTTTAAGAACAACTAGCACAATGTGTCTTATCTATTAACACATTTTTCCTCTGTATTTCAAGAGCAGGGTGTCAGTGAGCAAGGCTGATTAAAACAATCAAGAAGCCAGGGACATTGCAGAAAAACTTTACATCTTTTTGCACTTTATTCTGTCCTCGCTTATAAGAAACTGAGGAAACATTTAAGTTGGATTCCTTCGTTGCATGTGAGTGTTAAAAAAATCCATTTTTGGAAAATAAACAATATGAGTGATAGTTAAATACACAGAGAAAATGAGCATTAGAAATTTTTATGTCTTCAATGACAAGTCAGTTTCAGGCAAGACACTAACTGTGATGACAGAAAAGGTTTTAGGATACCTCCAGGAAGCTGCAAGCCATAAGACTGATATCCTGCTGTATCAGGTAAGGCAAGAGAAATAATATTTAAGAATAGAATTGGTGAACACACAGCTAAGTATTACCTAGTTAGGAACAATCAATATGTCTGGTTTGTTTTTTTTTTTTTTTTAAGAGAGATTCTACCCTAAAACTTCTTGGCAGATTTGGAAGAGTTATCTGCTGTGTGAATAATGGATTGATGGAAGATTTTTAAGTTTTCAGAAGTCTGCTGCTGAGTCCCATAAAACAGATTTTTAAGGAAAGGGAACAGCTAGAGGGTAGGAAACAATAAAACAGTAAATGTTTATTGTAGCTGAAGATCAGTAGTGAAACTCTATAAGCCAGTAAGATTTGTAATGCCTTGAAAATTGAATAATCAGTGGAATGAAAAACAGTTCACTGAGAAAATCAAGTTGATCAGTTGAAGAACTAATTAACTAGATTAGTAGAAAGAGTCTTAGGATACTGTGGGATTGTACTCTGAATGGCATACTGAAGTTGAACAAATATTTGTAACGGTACAGAAGGAAGATTAAAAAATTCTGACTTTTTTTACAGTGAAAGGCTAAGGAGCAGTTTTTGGAGTTCATGCCTGATATTTGTATTAAGTGTCAACTCAGCATAGAGTAGTCATTAAAAAAATCCCAAATCAAGTGCTAGAAATCATTAAGAAAATTAATTGAATATTCTATAGCACCAAAGATACAGTAAAGATGCTTGTATATTGAATGCTTGAAGTTTCTGTTTTATAGAATAGAATACTGACTGATCAGAGAAGATCAAATTTATTAGTGCAAAAGGCATCAAAGCTGTATCAGAGCTGAAGAATAGTAGGAGACTGGTAGACAGATTTCTATGTTTGGTCTGTTCTTGCCTTTCTATAAACATTCATTTAAAGGACTTCGGGAGAAAGAAAACTCCTGAAACCAAACAGTTGTCACACTTCTTGTAATAAAATTTGGAATTTCATCCTCATTCTGACAAAAATCTTGGTTGGTTGTCATAAATCAGTGTTAAACAAAAAAATAAGAACAAACCATTTTAGGCTTGTCCAAGTGCAATTCATTAGCTGATTTATTTTACCTTGACATGCCATAGTCTGTTCCTTCTGCAGTAACATTAACAGTTTTATAATTTTGCTTCTGCTTTAAAGAAGACTTGTTTGAAAGCCTGTTACTCGCTTCCTTTAAGATCCTTGCAACACTGCTGTGAACAATTGATTATATTATACTCTCCCCTACCTTTATTTTTATTTCCATGAGTAGTTCAAAGAAGGATAAAATCAGTTGAAGTCTATTCCTAGAGATAACTTCTGAAATGGGGATTTTCACATGGCAGGGCATATGGCTTTATTGTTTCACAGTTGATTTCTTCTCTCCCACAGCCCCTGGAGCAGAAGTTTCCAGGAAAGAGATTTTTTTTGCAGGAACTTGGAACAAGTGTTCCAGGAGTCTTGCTCTTAACCAACACAATGATTAAGAAACTGGAAAGTGTGTCATGAAACCTGGGACTTATTTTATTTCCCTTTTCTAAAAATTTGATCTTGTTAGAGAAACAGAGCTTAAAATTTTGGCTTCCTTGTGACAGCAAGAATGTAGTACTTGTCCCAAGTCTTGACAGCTGTTGAGATACAGTTAATGTCAAAAAAAGCTTATGTTCTCTTTCCCTGCAGAAAAATCCTGCAAAGTGGGTTTGTCTAGTGGAAAGGGATTACAGAGAGTTAACTAAGGCAGGGCTAATGAAACAATTGCACCATACAGAAAATATTGATTTGCTTGTTCAGTTAAAGTCACAAATTTAATATGCCAATTAGGCTTTTTTAAAAAAATAAGCCACAAGATAAAATCATCAGTGTCAGGTTTGAAAGTTACAGTAGCTATGCCGGTTTCAGTATTTGTTCTGAATTGTCCTTGACAGCTGAGGTGAGTAAACCTTGTTATATAAATCATTATGAGCATTTTGAACTCCCTCGGGGTGGTTACAGAACTGTAGATGAAAAGGGCTTATTCAGTCAAACACAAACCTATTCTTTAGGGTTTGAGGACTTCTACTGAAATCACTTTGGAACATGAAATGGAAATCTGGCTCTTAAAAACAGCTAACAAACAAACAGCTATCCACACCTAACAAAAAAGACTCTAGTGTTCCCACTCTTCCAGGAGATTTTGGTCTATTTCGTATTTGAAAAGTTACTGACTTCCTGTTTGTCTTTTATGTTTATTTCATAATGCGTCTCTGCTCGTCACAGAATCACAGATTCACAAAATCCTTAGGGCTGGAAGGGATCTCTGGAGATCATATAGTTCAGTCCCACTGCCAAGGCAGGGTCACCTGGAGCAGGTGACAAAGGAACACATCCAGGTGGATTTTGAGTGTTTCCACAGAGGGAAATGCCTCAATGGGCAGCCTGTTCTAGCACTGGTCCACCCTCAATGAGAAGAAGTCCTTACCCATGTTGAGGTGGAACTTCCTGTGTTTTAATTTATGGCTGTTGCTCCTCATTTTGTCTCCAGGCACCACAAAAAGAGTCTGGCGCCATCTTCTTGGCACCTGCCTTTGAGATATTTATACGCTTCAGTGAGATCCTCTCTGTATTCTCTTCCCTAGACTTAGTCACCAGACTGTAGTACCAACTGTAATCTTTCTTGGTAAACTTCTAAAGAGCATTACTCTTTGAAATATTTAGTGGTGCCTGACTTGACAAGGGAGTTGACTGTGTATTCTGTGTTACAGCAGTTTCACATCCTTCACAGAACAGGTGGGTAGTATCCTCATAATCTAATGATCAACAGGCATCAGAAGTAGATTTTGATTATTTAAGGTTATAAATGGACTAAAGTGCAACTAATGGGTAATTAGCTGTATGTATGAGACATCTGTAAAATAATTAGTCTGTTTCACCCATTAAGTAAGTGTGAATGTGAAAATGCTCAGAATGTAAATAGTTCTAGGTCCACACAGTAACAGAGGATGATTACTAAATCTCTCATAGGGAGGAGATAGCAGTAGTTCATCGTATTGGCTTTGTGTATGCTGGGGAAAAGTGTAGTACTAATCATCACTATGTTATATTTCTTGACATTCCAGTAAAGTTTGTTGCTACCAGAAAGGTAAAAAAATAATCTGAATTTTTCTCTAATTTAAGTGAAATCACAGAAATGTAGAATCAAAGACCTCTAAGATCATGGGTCATTTTGCTCAACATAGAAATACTTGTTTAGGCTTTGAGAATGCAGCACCTTTATATGGCAGTGAATACCCACTGTATAAAACTACATTTTAAGAGAAAAAAATGTTTTTGCTGGGAGTTGTTGAAAGCTTCTTATGAAGCTATGTGCTTGC
This sequence comes from Serinus canaria, assembly GCF_022539315.1. Classification (NCBI taxonomy): domain Eukaryota; kingdom Metazoa; phylum Chordata; class Aves; order Passeriformes; family Fringillidae; genus Serinus; species Serinus canaria. The sequence goes on from NC_066316.1 coordinate 86,858,394, forward strand.
AATATTACTTTACTCTGTATTTGTTATATCTTTTATGTTGCATGAATGCCCAAATTCTTAGTAAATTTTTTTTCAGAGAGTTGACTTTTTTTAGCCTTTATTTGTGGAAAAACACATTCATGGGCAAACTAGAACCATGTGGGAAAACTTACAATGTCTTAACATAAAACAGGTATCTTCTCAGATACCTCTCACTCCTTGTTGTTGTAAAACTCTTTTCTGATAGTAAAAGAAATATTTATCCCAATGGGGCAGGTTTACTTTGAAGGAAGGACCATTCTCCTCCTTCCTTGCAGTGTTTCTGCTCACTAGTAGTGCAGTAGAAGGGCAAAAACTTATGGGTATTTCCTCTTGGCTGCTGGGAGTCACCTCTGTAAGGATAAACTATGAACAAAGAAGAGAAAACCTCTGTCACCACTAAGTTAATCTCAGGTTAAACAACCTGTCTTTGAGCACAGTAAACTTTGGTTAAACCCTTGTGAAGGTAGAGAGGGAAAGGAGACAAAGTGTGAGGGAAATAGGAGAAATGTTCACTGACTTAAATGAAAAAAAGCTATTCATGTAAGCAATCACTGGAGAAAACACTCCAAAATATAGAAATTTAAGTACTCTTGGGATCTTGCAGAGGGAAAAAATTATGAGAAATTAGATACTGTTTTGACTTATAACAAGCTACGAGTTGAGCCAATATATTTTCTCAAGTGGAAATTCTCAGTATTTTTGAAGTCAAGAAGTATTGAGTGCTTTATCCTCTCACAGACTCATTAATTAGATTGAGCAAATGAGTGGATTTTGGGGGCAGATACGATGGAGGTAAAGAAAGGTATGGTGGCCTGGAAAGGAAAGGTAGTCTGGGCTTTTAAGACCTCCCCCCTTCCTCACTTATTCATTCAGTGTTTCTATCCCTTGTCTCTGTCTCTCTCTTTGAATCTGTCTTCTGATACAACTTTCTGATCAAAAGTTAATCAATTTATTCACAGTATAGAGTATCTTAAAATCATGTAATTTCTGATACCGATGAATCTATTCCCCTGTTGCAAATAAACAAGTTGTCCCCCTTCAAGAGTCAGCTGAATTGGGTTTCATTTTGAAGTACATTTTAGCATCAGAATGTGCCATTCTTTTCTTTGTGCAGTAATGCTTCAAAGTGGAACTCTTTGTAAAGTGCCATATAAAACTGAGATTGAAATGTTATTGTCAACAACTTTAAAAAAGCCAAGAAAACCCTAAAAAACCCTACACAGCAGTTAATTTTAGAGCTATGAAACATTTATATCTATCCTGTAACCTTGAGATCCAGCAGAAAACACCTTCACATTTTATTTTTTATTATCCATTGGCTTCAGGAAAATTCAGTAGATATTATATGACCAAAGAATATTTGCATAAATATTCAGATTCTGTTTGTATATTTGTATATAAAGGATAAACTGCTATTTGTTCAAACATGTAAACAATGAAAAAATCCACTCATATTCTTAGTGCTTGAAAAAAACCATAGTGACTGCACTTGAACAGGCCAGTAACAATTCAGTCAATTTTTAAATAATATCTTGAGAGTGCTACTTGTGTAATGTTGAATTTAACAGAGACATGAAAGTGTTCAGCCAATCAGTTGCCAATACCTACATTACACTGCCCAGTGACTTAGGTTAGGGTTTTTTTTTACATTTCAATTGCTTACATATTTGCAGAAAGATTTAGTTATTCATATTTAAGACTCACTGAAATGAAAAAGAATTAAGAGTATGTCAGTCTTAAGTGACAGTAAATTGTATTTTTTGACAAACACAGTAAAATTCTATAAAAAAAACCCATGAAGTTGCAAGGGCATTTTCATTGTTTGTGATTTTTTAACTTGACCTAATTTCCAGGTAGCATCTACTTTTTAATAGAAAACAACACAGAAAACCCTTTAATATATACTGACTACATTTTTTCCTTACTTTTTGCAAAGGTAGAGAGAAATAAACCTCCATTCTAATAGCTCCAGTATCACATTCTAAGAATGCTGTCATTTCTTGGTTGTTTAAAGCAGAAATTGTGATTGCCAGCAGTACAATTCTTTTTTCCCATTTCACAATAGAAGAATGGATTAGGAAAGGAATACTCAAGCAACTCTAGTTCTTACTGTTCTTTCAATCTATATGAGATTATATTCATCGCCCGAGTCGATCTCAGTATCTTTACAATCTAAACAGGCCTCAACTAATATGTAATAATTTATGGCATCTGATACAAGAAGGATTTTCAAACCTACATAAATTTGCTAGTATGCCTATGTAAGAATGCTTCATAGATTCAAAATTCTGAAACCTAATTTATTCTTTACTTTAGTTATTGCCTTTAAAAAAGGAGGGGGGCAGGGGGAGATGTTTATTTCCAGCAGTATGTCCTGGGTTGACAAATATTAGCAAAGGAATACAAGTAGAAATGTATTTAGGAGAAATGTCCAAACTTCTTGAAATCAGTTTCATATCATTCATGTTACAGCTCTGTAAATCTGAGCGCTAGATTGCAATTCATCCTTTTTTTTTCTCAGAGTACATACCACCAGACTTTTAAAAACATATTTTAAAGCTTAAGATATTGAAGATTAGCCATGCTACCACTTAGGCCCTGGAAGAGGTGAGAGAAGTTTGAGGAATCTGTGGCTTTGATTACCTCTGGAAAGTTACATATGGTTCCATGTAGGCAGAGGATATAATGTTACATACTGTCCTGAATGTTTTGTAGCCATCAGTTACCTTCCATTTTCTACAACAAAGAACATTCATACAGAAAGGTGCATTACAGCAATACTGAACAACATCTGAAAAACTCCACTTGCAGTGGCCCAATCAACAGTCTTCTGGTTATAAATGTACACAGTAGAAATGGAATCAACGTACACAAATTGTTAAAATTTCTTATGCCTCATTCCTGTGGCAGAGGAGATCATTATTCTGACTGCAAGTAGAGAATATTTATTCAGGATTTCACTAGTTAACTAAAGAGGTGCTCTTCTCAGAGAATAAGCTCTCTAAGCATCTGTGGGATATTATGCAGAAGACTGGCATAAGCTGTATTAAAAGAGGTTGCTAAGGTCTGCTGATTTTGTAAGTGAGGTGATAGTATTACATGTAGTCATAGTGAAAAACATGGTTTTAACAACTGTTGGTACAGCATAAAAGAAAGAATAATTTTGTGTTGTAAATAGTGTGGTCACTCTGCTTAATATTTGAGTTCTGGGTGGTTTTACATGTCCAGGAATGTCTCAGAAGTTAGAGTTCCAGAAATCATAGAGTCAGAGAATATGCTGAGATGGAAGGGACCCATCAGAATCATCAAGTCCAGCTTCTGACCCTGTGCACGACACCCAGGAATCATACCATGTGCCTGAGAGTTTTCCAAACACTTCTTGAACTCTGTCAGTCTTGTAGCTGACCACTTCCCTGGGAAGCCTGTTCCAATACCCAAACACCCTCTGGGTGAAAAACCTTTCCTGATATCCAGCCCAAACTCCAACCCCTGACTCAGATCCATGCTGTTTCCTTGACTCTTGTCACTGGTCACAAGAGTAGAGACATTACCAGCCCCTCTGCTTCTGCTAACAAAGGTGTTGAAGAGCACAATGAGGTCTCCCCTCAGTCTCCTCCTCTCTAGGCTGAGAAAACCAAGTGATCTTTGAAAAAGGGATTCAGTTGTGAGAAGCAAACTCAAAACCATACAAGTAATGCTAAGACTTAAACTTGAGGAGGTTTTGTTATAAACACTAAAATTACAGAGAAAGGCAGGGCTGTGTAAATTAAGCTGGCTGTGTTTTACACAGAGGTAGCTAGATTAGTCAGGAGGGAGTTAGAACACAAGATTGTGCAGAAGTCAAAAGAAGCACACACTTAGGAAGAAGTAGTGCTGCCAGTCCACTTAGTGTGCTGGTATAAGTAAAGTAGAAACAGTGAAATTAAATTATTTTTAAAGCCTGTAACAGGTAAACAGGCTGGGCTGCAGCTCTGCTGGGATGTTTGGATGTCTGCCAGCAGCATGCTGGTGGTGGAATGTTTCCCATGTTCTTGTGCTGTCACTCTCATATCCATCTTCTTGCAGATTCTACTGATGTCATTCTGGTGGATATTCTTGGGGAGAAAATTCCAAAGGCATTCCTATCACCTCATTTCCTACCCTCCACCCTTCTTCAACCTAGCAGTTCTATCTTTAGTTTTGCATTAGAGAGCAGCAATATGTACATTGTATATGTAAATATATATACGCACAATAAAATTCACATACACAGCTTAACCAGTTAGTGGGCAGCACTTGTCCATGACCAAAACATGTTCTATTCAATGCTAACAGCATCATCAACATGACCAATCCATAAGGAGTGTGAGCAGTTCCTAATAAAAACTGCATGGCTGTTGAGGTAAAGCTCATGCACCAGAAAGGATGCCCAAGGAGTGGTGCTCATCCAAGCATGTACTAAGTCTACACCCTTGGAGGTAAAATTTTCAAATATGTACCTACTATGGTACATAGTTGAAAATATGTACCATATTAGGTACATATTTGTCCTGGTTCAGGACAGATTTGGGAGAGAACCCCCAAAGGGCTCCTCTAGGAAATCGGATTCTACCACCCCTCCCCCCAACCAGTCCAAGAGAAAATACCTCCGTGGAGAAAAGTGGAAAAAAACTGTTTATTAAACAAGAAAACCTAAACACTATTAAACAATAAAACCCCTTGCTGCTCCAAAAGAGATGACAAACCCAGAAGGTCCCCACCCCAGATTCCAGTTCAGCTCACTCAGTCCCTTATCAGTCCCTCCGGTGCTAGAAATGCCGTGGCCCAAGCCCGGCCCGGTGGCCACCGATGCGAGCTGCTGGTGCTCTTATGGTTGTTCAGTCCAGAGCAGGTGTGAACAGGTCCAAAGAAAGGGGAAAGAAGGAAAAAAAAACACAGTCCAGGGAACTTCTTTGCCTCAGCTAGCTAAACTAACTAAAAGCAAAAAAAGAGAGCCCTGTCCCACCATCTGTCCATCTGCAGACAACGCAATCCAGGAGCAGGAACGTGTAGGAGTGAGTTCAGTGTCTGAGAACAAACTCCACGCCTCCTCTCTCCCCCTCAATCCTTGGAGCAAGTCTTAAAGGTGCAAAACTTACTATTCAGCATAAACAGAACAAGACGATTGGGGATAAAAGCATCATATAGTCAACCTAGGACAATATTTTAGCTCTGGTGACCACCACTGTGCAGATTCCAAGTATTTCTTCAGTGGTTATTTTTCCTCTCACCTTTTGGAATTTTGGCTTTTCTATGAAGCGGGGGTTAAGATTTCTTTATCTTAAAGAGTGCATAGGTTCTATTTCAAGAAAATTACTGGAAGAAAAGTGCAGTCTTGCTGTTGAAGAAAGTAGCTACAGATTCTTAATTGCACAAGTGAGAAAAACTGATTTATTTGGTAACTTTTTGTTGTCATTTTATTGCAAAAGTTCCATACCTTCTCAGTGATTTCCCATGGGCAGCTCCTCACAGCACTGACTCCTTCTTTTGCACAGCCAACAACTCCAACTCTCTATCTTCTCACCCAGCTAACCCACTCTCTTGTAGCATGCTTCGTATTGGACACAGCTGTGGGCTATTAAGGGCAGGCCTGTTCCTAATCTTTGGTGATTAGTACAGCTGCAACTCCTCAGGTGTGAGATTACCTTCTGCACTATCTTTATTTTCTTACATTCTATCCCTCCACAATTGTTTTCTCTGTACAACTTTTCAATGTACTTTATAATCTTTACATTGCAAGTGCATTAAAAAAAAAGAAAATGAGAAAATGAGTATACATCTTTATTCACTCAGGACAATTAATAAGTACTGCTTAATCATTTAGATTCAACACTGAACTTAAAGTTCATTTCTCATCTTCCCAAAGACAATTTTTAGTATCTACCATAACAAGTCCTATCCTGGGAGAATAGAACAGTAGATATTGACTAGAAAAATTTAAACATGTAGAAATTAAAACAAACCAGTGCATTTCCTGCTAGCTTTTCTTGATTAGCAAATATAGACTTAAAATAAGGCCTCTGTTTTTTCTGTTGGAAAATGGTGAATGCCTTATTAACATTTTTCCTGTCACCCATAGCTTTCTAGACCTTTCTCCTACTATTCTTCCATTCTTCCTATTCTATTTAGTTAAAAAGGGATTCATCCTTCTATGTTGTTTTCCCAGTTCTATACTGCCAATCTATGAGATGCTGGACTAGACCACTGAGTATTCACAGTAGTAGCTCATGACATCACCAGTACATAAGCCCAATGAGACCTTTCTGTTTCCTTGTCTTGTTGTTCTGTAAGTCAATATTGCAAAAAACCTTCTACATTTTTTTCACCATTTTTTTGTGTAATCAGCTCAGAAACTTAAGCTGTTGCTAAAACTGAAGGGGTAAATGTAGCTCTGTGGTTTAAGGGAGTTATTGTAGCTTTTACCACGAAGGCTGAAGAGTCATAGTGGGCATCAGATCTTAAAAACAGAATAAAGGGAAAGTTCACGGTTATTTTTGTCACTGTGACTTTTACTGCACTTTATAAATTACAATTCACTGTAGGAATATATTTAGTAACTGGTTTATGCCAGATTTTACTGTTTTATGCCACTGTTTATGATCAAGTTTCTCCTTAATCATAATTCCTACCATAAATCTAGGAAAATAATATTTGTGCACGTGGGTAGGAATGATTTTTTTTTTTTGCTTGCCTCCAGAAGGACACAGAGGTAGGCATTATGCAATTTATCAACCTCTCTTCGTCAGGATCAGGTTCTTCCCAGTCAAGACTCAGAAACCTTTGCTCTCATGATCAGACCATTATTTTCAGTGACTCTCTTCATCATTTCCAGGTCTTCATTAGAGGCAGGATAGACATGAGATTCTTTATTTTGAGCAAAACAATGTCCCAGGAAGAGTGACATTTAAATCTAAGGTCTCAGAATACAAAGACAGGCATAATCAGTATTGATGCAAGTATTTGCACATAGAGTTTTATTAAAATCAGCCTTTAAATAGGATGAGAGGTTTCAATTAGGGCAACTGACTTCTTGCTCTGAAAAACAAAACTAGAGAGAATGTTCTTGCCTCCTTCCCCTCTTCCACATCCACACAGATCAAAGTTCCAAGAGAAAAGGTTCAAATCAGAACACAAGTGAAGCTGTGGGAGGTAATGATAGCATTTCTAGCTTTTTTGAAAAAGAGAGAAATACAGCTCGTGTTGAACAATGTCTAGCCACTGGAAGATACTAAAGCAGGAACATACTAAATCAGAGCCCTGTTTGTTTTATATATGTCCTCCAGTCATGAATCAGATGTTGGATCATCCCTAGAAGTGTTTCAGTTTTGGCTTTTTCAAAATGGTCCACTTCTCAGTACTGCTCTTCTTCAAATCGATTAGAAACTTATATTAGGTTTCTTTTTGTACCAGGGATTTGGCACTGAGCACTTTCACAGTTCATGGCTAGTCCTCATCTCACTGCAGAAAAATAATGATTCCAGGATTCCTCTTCATCTGCTCTCTTGGGTACAGTCAGTTTTGCATCCACAGTTTAGCCCACATCAGTAAGATTTGAGTCTTCACCAAAGTTGGCTACTCTCTTTCTAGGTCTAGGTGATAACTTCAAGCTTTTGAAGTTCTTCTCAGTTCACAAAGATTGAAATACGTTTTCATAAACTCTGAGCAATATATGAAAAGTTGGTAGCAGCTACAGTACCTCTAGCACTGCTGTTCTTGAAAAGAACAAAATAACTACCAAGTACATTGAGGAAGACACTGACCCCTTTCTTCTGGAAGGAATCTGACAGATAGAATTGACCTTCAGCAGCAGTAAATCAAAAGTACCTCTACATTCAGGTTAGCCTACCAATTACAGTTCATCAGTTTTCAGAACATTTTTTGATGCCTGACATCTCATGGGCTTTGTGGAAAGAACTGTAGTGCAAACATGGGCCTTTGTTTAAAGACTAGGTCCAATAAAGAATTGAATTTCCGTAAAACAGCACCATCACTGTATGAACAAATAGAATATAAATCTATTTAATGCACAAGAAGCACAGGGGGGGAAATTTCCTAAGTGTGATGTAGCAGGAGACAAGGGTGATCAGAGAGAAATTGAAAGAAAAGAACAGACGTCTGACATTTCATTACAAGAGGGAAAGGGAAAGCAAAGTTTGATCAATAGAAATGTTTTTAAAAGATGTGTTGGTAAAAGAGACGAGCAGTCAATCACAGTATAAGGTAAAGATAGAGCTATAAGCAATGTACATAACTTACAGTTTTGGTGATGTGTGGCTTATAGACAGCTTTATACCCTCCTGTGACAATAAAATGTGTTTCCCTCTTTGTTTTAGGAGAGGAAAGCACTCTTAGAATGTGGTGGTTATTAATAAATGTATTGGCCATTACTTTTTAGACTTCCTAATGCACACTAGTAAAAAAAACAAAAAAGAAAAAAACAACACATACACCATTCTTAAGCTCTCTGTAATGGCTTTTGTTATTTGGAAATTCTGTAAAATACAGTGACCTATCAACTGAAAGCTTTCTGTTCAAATTATATGTTCCCAATAGCTGGTTACATGAGAGATGGCACCATGCTCACAATCTGTCATTGCTGGTTCCTGCAGTTTCCTGGTCTCTGAATGTCAGTAGCTTCTCTGTTCTACCCCAGCTGCAAAATCTTTTCAGGCAGCTGCAATCAGCAACCTAAAAGCTGTATCAGACTTTTCAAGAACAATTCCTCTTAAACTTGTTTATCAGTCATATTCTTGGGGTGGGGGATAGGTATGGAACAAAACTGCATCTACCCAAGAGAGATGTAAAATTGCCACAGAAACTGGTGTTTGCAATTTGAATTTGCAGGAAGGGCAAAGAGAACATGCTCCAATGTAGTATGAATAAAAAACACTGGGAACAAGAGAGTGTTCATTTTAAGGGAGATGGCTGGCAAACTGGGATTTCTTCAAATAAGTAGTCCTAGTAAAAGCCCCATCAGTACAGCCATATACAGCTAGGTGCTTCTGTGCTCTCACAAGAACTTACACTTCTCTAATATTTAACTCTAAAATTAAAAAAATATTAAGTAGGAAGTAGGTAAATAGTTCTCCAGTATCTTATCTCAGCTGGTTGTATTGAAGGCTTTAAAACCAGAACCTTTTCTGTCAGTTACTCCAAATTCTATTTTGAATTTATTTTGCTAAGAACTTTTTTTCTCTACAGATTAAAATAATTATATTTTAATATGTTATAAATACCTCAGTTAAGGTTTAAATGCTGAATGAAAAAAATAACCATAATGATTTTCCAGTGTTCAATCTCAGATCACAGCTTCATGACTCAGACAAAATGAGACATGAAATAAATTTGGCATGGATTCTCCTCAGTGCCTATTGTGATTCTTCTGCTAATTGACTTTGGGCACTTGTAAAGCATTTACCTGTAAAGAGAATTTGGGTTCTGTGGCAGGAACCAGAAAGGTAAACATTCAACAGCATCATGTGAAATGATTAGATGTTTGCATCTTTATGTGAATCTGGTCCTTTGAAAGAACCCAGAAGATTAGTAAAAGAAATTTAAGCAACAAAACAATTTCTAAGACATGCATCTGTACAACTCTGAGAAGCTTGTCAGGCTATATGAAATGTGTATCTTGGTGCATAATAGAAACTAATCTTAGACATAAAGTTTTAAATAGGTAGTGACAGTCACAGAATCTCCTTCAGTCATCAGCAGCTATCCATGTGTGGAAAATGATTGGATAAAATCTTCAATTGAATAAAACTAAATGTATGAACTCCCACAGATCTATATCTATAGATATTTGACAAGAAACTCCAGTGAAATCGCTGCAGTCTGGTGAAACAGGAAATTGTGTTGTTTGGATTCTTCTCTACTGTTCTGGCAAAAAGTACTCAATTCTCTGTAAAACAGAATGGCTTCCTCTGTCTCTTACTGAAGAAATAAATCCTGTCCTTATCAAAGTGACACAAAATTTTAAGCAATTTAAGGTTTGATAATTCAGAGTACTGAGGTTGTATTACCTTGTGTCCTTTGCTCTTGCTTTAATGTGCTGTTATCTGCTGAGTCACTCTGGAGAGATTTAACAGTCTACAGCTGTGGACATGGTACTAAGATCTCTGTTTGCTAATTTTAACACCTCTAAATTGTCTCTGAGTAATTTGAAGTTTCATTATAAGATACACTGAATCCAAGGCAGTGTCCCACATCTGGCAGGATTGCTTAAAACTTACACAGAAACAGGTGTCTTAGGTGTCTTTTTTCTTTCAACCTAGCATGCATTTCTCAATATTAAAATGTTCTATTTCATGTGTTATCCCTCTGAGATTCATACATGCAGAGACAAATTTGTTCTCTTAAGATGATTATAAAAATTATTTTGGGAAAAACCAAATACACAGTGTGTTATCAGAAGAGAGCAAAAAGAGTGAACAGAGTGAACATATTAAGTGTGACAACAAAATCCTAATCAAAACTCTCACAGAAGGAAAAGAGGAAAAGATATCATCTTATACTGAAGCTCATAGTAATGTTACTGCATAAATACAGAAGAAAAAAAAGGCTTTCATGAAGCAGAAAAAAATCAGACCAAGACAGGGCTGTCACAAGATAAAGAAAATTCTTTGCATGTATTGGATCCCTCTTCTCAGACCTTAAGCCTAAGAGAATTTCAGCTCAACGTATAGAAACATCCAAGGAAGTTCTTCATACTTAATCTGACTCATTTTTAAAGCTTCTATTCAGTTTTCTCTGTAAGAAGTGTCTTTTGCAATCCTTATACTCTTGTACCTTCATCTTGTATGCTCAGGGTCTGTTTTGTGGTTATTTTGTTCAACCTGGAAATTTGAATGTATCCATTAACTTTATCCATTTACTAGTATGATTTGAGATAGATAGATAGATAGATAGATAGATAGATAGATAGATAGATAGATAGATAGATAGATAGACAGACAGATAGATATAGATATAGATATATAAACGGTTTCTTAGTTTTGGACAGAATAAACAAATTTTTAATTTGATTAAAATAAAAATTTGATTGCGTAGTTTAGTTCTATAAGCAAAACAATAAGTTACTGAGATGATCAAAATAGTCTTTGGAGTTATATGGAATTTCTGAATTTTAATATAGTACTTTCAATCAAGTCCCTAAAAACACCCATAGTAAATAAAAAAATTGGAAAATATAATTCACAAGTTAATGTTAATTAGTATTTTCCAATTTTTGAAGTTGTCATTTTCATTGAGAGTTCATTGAGAATGTCTTAACAGAACACTGTCCTGAGACAGAGATAGCAAAACCAATATACTGACTGCTTTTTTCAATGAACCCAGTGATAGAAGGAAAATCTCTTAAAGGATGCATAGCAATTTCGGCCAGAGGATTCAAAGGCAGAGAACAAATGCTTCTGAACTGCCACTTGCCCTAGAAAGTTTGTCTTTGACACTCTCTCACCATTGTGTTGTTAATCTTTTCAGCTGACTTCCTTCTTGTTCCAGACACACATTAGTTTTCTTACTTGTTTTCTTATCTTCTTACTTTTTTTTTCCCTATCACAGGTCTCATTTTCTTTTTATATTAACGGGGAGACATTTTATCTACAGTTCTTTGGCAGCAGTCTTTCATTTTTGCACACTTCATTCTTTTATCTTAATTAGCTGTGGCTTAGTTTTTTTGGTTGTCTACCAGTTCTTCCTACATGTTCATCTCTATCTGCAGGTACACGAAATCAGAAAATGGCACTAATTCCCTTCTTTTATTTGTTCTATCCTCTTTTTCAAGACTAAGCTCCTTCAGTTATCATTAAAAAATGCTGATGGTAAAAAAAATCCCATATTGTAACCCTCTGTGTCTGCAGCTTGTAGCTCTCAATCAGAAGACTGTCTATGAGTGATAAGTAACAATATTTTTGAGCAATATATGCCCAATACTTGGGGCAAAGGACAAACAAGAGAAAGAAAATACAAAGGCCTTCTTTTCCCTCAATACATAATTCAGTCCTGAAAGGACTGTAATTAAAAAGAAGTCATTGAACTTGCTTTTATGTTTACTTGTTTATATGCTCTCATGTACATTACTGCCACACTTTTAATGAATTGGTCTCTGATGTTTTATAATCAACACTATTTTGTTTATAGCCATCAGAACTCCATTTTATTTGCAAGGTCTTTTATCAAACAGATTTCTCATCAAATTGCATCCTCAAATTCTACCATACTAAAGATAATAGAATTGTAAAGATGTAATTTAAAGTCTATTTTGGGAATAGTCAGCTTCCATAGAAGTTGCCCAAGGAAATTCTTGACCTGAAGAAACTTGTTACTAGTGATTTTGTTCTTTTTCCCGATTAGGTATCAGGTTGACTTTCCGATCCTGATCTCTTTCCACCAGGAAAATAATTTTCTTATGAACCTTTGAAAACTCGTGTATCACCAGGCACAGAATTTACAGGATAATTTAGCCATCTGTTTTTAAAATATACCTGCCCTGTCTCCGTTTTTTTTTTTTTTTTTCCTTTTTAATCAACCTTAATAAAATAGCAAGTACAACTTGCATTGATGCTTTAGGCAGGACTAGAATAATAACATACACTGTGAAATAAGAAAAAAACCTAAGTGCTGCCACTGATTCTCATCATTTTGAAAAGGCTTTTTTCTTTCTGCTGGTAAAAACACTGGGAAATACTAAATGAAGTTGATATGGGTGGATCTCGTGTGCTGCTTCTCCATCTCCTCATACTAGTATATTAGCAGGCATACTTGCTCAACTCAGAATTTTTAAGACTCAATTTTGTAAATGCATAACAAAATAATACATTTTTCTAAATGGCAATGCTTTGAGCAAATGATTTATAATAATAATAATAATAATAATAATAATAATAATAATAATAATAATAATAATAATAATAAATGTGTTGTAGATTTTGTTAAAAACTTGAACTTATACTGTTCTGGAGTCTTTTTATCTTCTATTACATTTAAGTCACTCTGTTACAATGAATGGGTTAAGATGATTTTTAACCCAAATATTTAATGTAATGCCATAATACTCAAGTCCACTTACAGGTTTCAGATGACCACAAACTACTGCTAGAGAACTTGCATATATGGTATAAAATTTCCATGAAGTTTTAAATAGCTTTCAATATTTCATGTCTGCATTTAGCTGACAGTGTTTTGAGGATGAGCACAGAACTGGGATAGAAGCAACCAACAACCCCTTACTCCAGTCACTCCTCACTGTGACTGAGGCCAGAGCTGTTCTAAGGGCCACAAGTGCCTGCTGGGGTTACAGGTGTTGCAAAGGTCTTTTGAGTTTAATGTTGCCAATAGACTGAGAAAAGGGGGAGAAAGCCTGCAGGGATTTGGGTTTTCCCACTAACTGCTTCCTGGAACTGTACAATAATCTAAACAAAATTTCCATTTAATGATTAAGTGTTTTGTAATTTTTTTTTTATAGAAGTAAAGCATGGTGAATATCTGGCTTGCAAGAATATAAACTATGTCTTGCAATTCCAGAGGTAGAGTTGCTGGTCCCAATTATGTGGACTTCAGTGACTAGGTGACCACTGTCTACCTATGCAGGGAATTCCAGTTCTATCTCTGCAAGATAAGAAGTTGCACAGTCTTAGATTTTGTCCTGCTATTCAGGAGAAGTGTTCCCCCAAGTATTTTGGGGAAGTTTTTATTTATATATGGTCTACCTATGTATAAAACCAGGAGACAAACATTTGAGTTCCAGTATTCCTATGAAATGATCAAATGACGCTGTTAGCATTGAACAGGTGTTAAAAAAGGGGCTGTAAAGATTCCATCTAGACTGGATCATCAGTGGAAAACACATTTTTTCAAATTCATACTTACAAACCAAGTGCAAGTTTTCAATGACAATTTCGGATCTTAATGCTCTCACCCTGGAGAAAGAAGACAGGTGGTTCTGTTCCTTCCTAAAACAATTTCTAGTTTCTAATGGGAATTTATTGGTTTCTAAAGAATTTTTTGCAGTTTCCTTCTAGTGTAACTTACACCTTTGTTTGTTTTTTTTTTTCTTTCTTGTAATTACTGAATGTGTTTCGTGTGTGCTACTAACCTTGGTCTGTATATGCTTGTTCTGAATTGTCTCAATCCTGAAGTATAGAAAAAGCTAGAGGAGTGAAAGTAGCAAGCTTATTTTTTCCCTTAGTACATTTCACATAAAAACATTTTTGTTTATGCAGTTAAATAACAGACATATCTCAGTTCACTTTGCATTGGAGTGAGGAACTTGAGACAGAAATATGGGCTTTGCTGAAGGAACACATAGAAGTATTTATGGGGGAAGACCTTTAATATTTCTTGCATCTAAGTGAGGCCTGCAAAATTTTTTTATGCACAGTCTAACAAAGAGTTCACTGAACTAAGAGTCAGGTACAGGACTTGGTTTCTGTGTAAACTCGGATTAGATATTTCTTTATCCTCTGTGGCCATGTGGCTAAAGGGGATTATTCCCTGAAAAGTGCTGCAGAGTCAAAATTGTTACTGTCTTCATTTCACTACAGTTTTACTATAATGTGGCTTTAATGTAAATAATTCAAAAAAGTTACTCTGAAATAAAAAAGGAATTAATTAAAATTGTTTTGAATTTTTTTTTTAAATTTAAAAAAAAATATTTTAACATGAAGGCATATGTTATACCTTGATATTTCTTGTTAAATAAAAATTCATATATGTGCTTTACTGCCTCTAAAATGGGAAATATATTTTCATGAAAACACTTGTTTGAAATTCCTTGATTTGAATTTATTTCTAGCACACAGATCTAAAATAATAATACTGATAATAACAATAATAATCAGTAAAAACAACCCTCAAACTAAAAAAAGGTCACTGAATGGTCTGTGTCCAAATGAAGGATATGAAAATGGGGAAGGGCCTAGAGGGGAAGGCATATGGAGCAGGCATTAATATCTTCTCTCTTGTGACCAGTGACAGGATCCAAGGGAGTGGTCTGGAATAATGTCAGGAGAGGTTTGGGTTGGACATTAGAAACAGGTTTTTCACCCAGAGGGTGTTTAGGCACTGGAACAGACTCCCAAGGAAGTGTTCACAGTACGAAGCTTGACAGAGCCCAAGAAGTATTTGCACAACACACTCAGGCACATGGTGGGATTCTCAGAGCTCTCCTGTGCAGGGTTCCTTTCAACTCAGGATGTTCTGTGATTCTATGAGTGAATTGATTTTACTGGTTTGAATTTACCACTCGGCTACTTTATATTAACTTACAAAAATTTAAAAAAAGAAAGAAAAAAACAAGAAAAGAAAATAATTCTTATGCTTCTCAAATGGCTTCACATGTTCCCATCAGCTGCTAATATAGTTTTATATTTTACTCATCTATGTGCATATTATGAGTACTGTTAAATCATTTTGTGCACAGGTATGTCAGGCAGTTCAATAAAATCCTGCTTTTATTAAAAAAAAAACAAAAACAAAAACAAAAAAAACCAGCCTGTTTGGATTCCCAAAAGGAGGCCAGAGGGATGGCAGGTGGTCATGTTGTGCCAAGAAATGTTCAACTAAGTGCAGGCACCTAATTATGGTGCTGTAGTTCTCTGTGTTTGAGACACAGGCGTGTGTCATGTGACATCAATTCCAGATTGACTGCTATGCAATATCCTTCATTATATTGCATCTAATGTAGCACAGTCCTAACTTTAATATCCCTACCAGTGTAATGGCTGCACAGAATTTAATTCTTGATAGCTTTCCTTAAATGTGAACAGGAGACAAATGCCTGGTGAGTGGCTGTAGATCATTTAGTCATCTCCCTGCAGAAAACAGTCATTTGAGCTAGATTTAAAATTAGAGAAGTCACAGACTTGGGCACTTACAGAGTTTCCCCTTTACCCATAATGGAGAAGAATAATGAGTTTCAGTACAAATTGCAAAGGCTAAAAATACTGCTTTGTGCAATGAAAATTGTGTTGTTATACATCACCTCCCCCTTTCACTGACGCTTTCAATCAGCTTGTCAGCTTTTACTGGTAGATAATTTGATGAAAGCTTTACACAGAGTAAGGCTTTTTGCTCAGTTGTATACAGCAAAAATACTGCTTGTGTCAGGACCAATTAATAATGCTGAGCATGTTTTCATACATATGAAATGCTACTACAAAACTTTCTTCCATGAAACACCAGGATCCATGAGAATAATGTTACCAGTAGGCACTCATGGCACCCTTTATAGCTGGTCCAAAGATGTTCCAGTAGCCAGCTGATAAATTTGATGACAGATGACAAATTTCTGATACATTACAATGCCTGTGGACTCCTGGCAACCTATTTAAAGCTTCATTTCTCATGCTTGCTGTTAAGCATCAATAAAAACTCCAAAGCTATATATAGATGTTAGCCCATGCTAAGATTTCTCCCTCCTTCTTCCCTTCAGGAAAAAAGGGGGCCTGGCAGTTAAGACATTTGATATTAGTTTTGTCTGTGTTCTCATTCTTATACTTTTTTCTTCTTGAGACTATAAATGCCTGTGATTTTCATGACATTTACAATTCAAAGAACAGATTATTAAAAGGTATGAGCAGAAATAACTGATAAGGAGAATATGAAATGCACAGGAGCTTTTCCTTATAATGACAGAATCTCAACTTCAAAATAGCTGCTTCTAGGGCTGATATTATTAGATGCCCACAGGATCTTCCTATATTTTGTTTACTGGACATGATATGCCACCTGGGGAGTGCAAATACAGCTGTAGAGTCCACCTCAGCTGCAGGATTTGAGCAGCTGAGAATTAAAGTAATGAAAGAATTAATGTGGCAGATACTTGAGTAATTTGAGAAAATTGTTTATTGTTTTTGCTTCTTCCATCCTCCCCAGTCCTCTTTCATTTTAGATACTAATATTTGCTTATAAGTTATAGAAAGCTCATTTGTTGCTGTGTTAAATAATTTAATATTATTAACCATTTTTTTCCTTCAAAGATTTACAAATTTACCTTTACCCCACAAGAATATAAGTTACACATTATATTTGCCAGGGGAAAATCCTACCTGTGAACACATTTTCTTTATTTTTAATTTTGTGATACCTGTAGCACAGCAAACCTACCAGAGGAATTGTTAATTAGTTCTTGATTATTTTATAGTACTTCAGTCTCCCTTCAGCTGCAGTTTATATTAAGAAAAAACTTAAAAGAACAAAATTAAAGTTCATTTGATGGTCAATTCTGTGTTTTAGCTATTTATTATGGGCAAAAAAAATTAAATCATTAATAATTCAGAAGATTTCTCATGATCCTGAATAGTAATCAACAGATTCATTAGTAAGACCATGTAGGATTCACTCAATTCCTAATTCTTTTCACTAACCCCTGATTAATGTGCATTACTTTATTTCTAGGCTTGTCTTTAAGCACTATTTATGATTTAGCTGCATATTTTTAATATCTGTAATAATTTATTTTATCCAGAAACCTCTTCCTACTTACAAACATGAATAGTCCTACTTTTACAGGTTTTTCATGCATATTCAATATCTAAATTGAGAAAATTACACTCATGGTATTTTATTTTTATATAATTTATGAAAAAAAATTTAAAAGTTTGGAAAGGGTTTTTTTGGTATTTGTTTTTAATTAAAAAATTTAATTGATGCTTCAATAATTGATAAATTTTATCCTAGACATTTTTAATAACCCATGCAGAAATTAGATTAAACTAAAGATGCATTAGAAAAAGAGAAAAACTATGCAATACAGTCTATTCCACAAAAATTGTGCAGGTAATAAGTATAAATTCATGGTGTCTGGCAGCACAGACTTTTTATTTTATTTGATTAATTTTAAAAAAATTCTGGGCTGGGTCTCATGGGTTGTACTGGTGGCTGGGGTAGGGGTGTGATTGAATGCACTCTTAGATGTGTCATGCTTCATAGGGAAAAGAGGAGTAGATGAATGGATCCTCAGACAAATGATGATATCTGAGGACTGTCAAGTGAAATCCTACAGTGCACAAGCCAATATATCAGCTGCCTTAGTAGGGCTCTCAGAAAAGACAATATCAATCATCTCTCAGTGAAAACATCTATAGTTTTCGCCTTGTTTCTGTTTTCAGTCCCTGCTTCTGATGTGTTGACTTCATAAAAGTAATTTTAGCATGTGTCCATTTCTCCATCTGTGGAATATGTGCCTAATATATTAGGTCTTGCCAGCAAAGGGCTTCGAGATCTGGTAGTAGAGACATACAATAAAGTAACTTGTTATTGCATATCTCTTTATCAAAGGAAAGTGCTTGGAAGGAAAGCACTACCTATAAAAAACCTTTCTGATCTTCTTTTATATCTTCTAAATCGTCTTCTGATATTCTTGTAAGTACTGTTCCAAAGGAGATGTAGAGGAAATCAGTATTTCTTGTACTGATGGCTGTGATACACGTGATACCTGGTTCCATTCCTGAAGTCACAGCGCTGGGTTCAGAACAGAATAGAGTCACAGAATCAGTAATAGACGGTCTGGTTTGGAAGTACTCTTTAAAGGTCCAATCTCCTTGCAATAAACAGGGACATCTTCCACTAGATCAGGATACTTAGATCTCTATTCAACCTGATTTTTTGATTTTTAGTGCTTCCAGTGATGGGTCATCTACCACTTCTCCAGGAAACATGGTACATTGTTTCACCACTGTCCTAAAAAAATTTCTTCATTGTATCTAGTCTGAGTCTGCCCTCTTTTAGTTTAAAACAATTACATCTTGTCCAATTGCTACAAAAAATTTGTTCCTCTTTTTCTTAGAAGCCCTCTTTAAGCATTGAAAAGCCTCAACAAAATCTCCCCAGAGCTTTGTTTACTCCAGGCAGACAACAGAGACATTTTTCTGTCTCTAACTTTCAGGATGTCCAGAAATTGTCAGAACATCACATTCTTAATGATTCTTGCTTTGAGGGAGCTTATATCAGACAAGAGGACTGAAGTAAATCAGTTCCTATTCTTAATTCCTTTGGGTTCTTCATAGGTAAATAGTTCTTTTCTCCTACCTTTGAGACATGGAAAACATGGGACCCCTTTGCCACAAGGAGAGAATAAGGGGACACCACAGAATGCCACTTACATGTTGGGTTTAGTAAGGGGACAGGAGAAAGAAAATATTGTGCACATACACAGATGCACTATTAACTGAGATGCATCTCTCCTGCTGTGATGAGCAGGCATTACTGAGCTCAGGAGTCCACAGCTCTGGCCACTGTCAGCACTGGGCTCTAGCCAGCAGCTCAGAACAAACACAAAACTGCTGCACCTCAGGTCCTCTGCATACACATAAAAATCTTTCCCTCTCACCTTTGAATTTATTATAGCTTACCTCTCTAAGCACTGGGATGGCAAGGGGTGTATGTGGTGTTTTCATAGACAGATTTTAGCACAGCCCATCAAACAAATCACTGTAGAATACTGTTGTCATGCATCTTTCCAGTAGTTTTTGCTGCTGTTTTCCTGACAGTTGTCCACGGCACATGCTGAGGCTTATTGTACTCTCGTCATTTTCCTAGTGTTCTTTTGAACAGGGTTCCAAAATTTGACCTCTGTTTGCACTTTACTCCTGGTCAGGGCAAGGCTATGAATATGCTTTGTTGCCTTCTGTATATCTGTAAAGAGATTTCACATAAGTATTTTATAATGAGTATATCTGAGCCAAATTTGAAACAAAGAAATAAGCTTTAGGAGAAGGAGAGATTAAGTTTTCTATGCATATGAGTACTAAACTGAGCAACATGTGCATTTCAAAACTGATAATGCTGCACATAATATTATATCTTGAAGAAACCCAAGCCTTTTGCTTGAAATAAGGCTGAAAATGATATATCCACTTTTTTGATATTATTTTTCAGATGAAAATTAATAACTATTTAGAGCATTTAATAAATGTTCACAATGAATGAAATTATTCCTGGTCTGTTATAAAAACATTAGAATATTTTCAGGCTCCAAGAGAAGCAATGTGTACTAGGGTGCTTTACATTGTGATACTCCCAGCCAGGTGTTCTTTGGGAATAATACATATTCAGCATGTTAATCCCAAAACATTCAGAGCTGTACAGCTGTAAAGAGAGTATTAATTATGTATCCAATAAATTTTGTAATAGCAAAGTGAAAAATCATGCTTTTGTATTCAAAACAACCAATAACACATATTCCAAACTTTTTAGGTAAAATCAGCTTGTTGTTATACTAGAGGCACTTATGTGCACGTGTCAGCTCTGGATAAACCCTGTGATATGATATAGTGGAGATAGATGTGTGTGTGTGTGTATTCTTTAGAAAGAATTAGTATGGACAGAATTAGAAAGCATGACACTGTTGCAAAGTGTTTATTAACTGAAGAGTTAATAAATCTGTTTTCAGATTAACGAAATTTAACATGTATATTGTTTCAGCAATCTTAAACTATATGTGTATCATGCACTTATATATTTTGCATTCATAATTTTATTATTTTTTTTAGTCTAGATAAAATAGCACCAGTTTAAATTATATTACATTCTTAAGCTTTTAGGTTAGACACTCAAAAATATATTAGCGAGTACACTCTTTTTATATGCAATTTACTAGTAAATTCACCTCCATGTCCTCTTCAGGTGTCCTATTTGTGTCAGAAAAATTGATACCAGAATAACCATGTTTTGCTTATAGTCTGAATTTCAATAGCTTTACATTATTGTGTTGCATTTTATTAACTATTTTCTTAATGCTAAACCATGCTTACTCTTCATTCTTCACTCTTTTTATTTAAGTCTATATATTACATTTGATTCCATCAGTTGTCTTATGTAACTTGATTACTATATGAATTCTGAACCTTTGAGCAACAATTTTTTTCTCTGCTTATGCTTATTTCATCTCCAGATTAAGTTAGCTGTTAAAATATCATCTTGCATTACGAAGGATTTGATCTTATTTATTCACAGAAACTCATCTTTTAAAAATGTAGATAGATTTTAAATGTAAATAGGCTTTAAGATGCATTTGGCTATGTCTTACCTTGCCCATAAGATCTTGCTTTCAAAACTAGAGAATAAAAACAAAAATTCCCTCCAAAAAATCCAGAACTTTTCCCAAGAACTCCTACAAATTATTTCTGTATTTGCCTTGAAAAAAGCATCAACCATGGTGATTTGTTAAGTTTTCTCTCCACGATTAAAAAGCAAATGGTGTTCTTTTTGCAGATTTTCATTCTCTTCACACAAACCCTACTCAGATTTCCCTGATATACTCTTGTGTTTTTTGCAGTCTTTTCTATAATCCATTAGTGAGTTACAATGACTGGTCAGGCAGAATAGATTCTCCCAGCAGTCACCTTTTGTCACCTTGCAGAAGCAAGGGAAGCAAGTGATCTGACCTTGTGCCATAAATAAAATGTAAAAAGCGGGATGCTGAGGTTAACATCAGTTCAGTTCATCTTCGTTGTCAAGAATGGCCTGAGTTTTCCAAGGTAGGCTTGCCTAACTCAGTGAGGATGTGTAAATGGTGTGCTTGTGGGGAGACAAAGATTTTTGATGTTACAGTGATTTCAGGGGCTTCCTTAAGCATACAGCATTGCCTCTTTACAGAATTATTTCACTTGGAATTTAGATGAAGAATACTGAAACTACCTGTGTTTAAATCCTCCTCAGGTTTTGCTGAATTTAAGAAAGACATAAGTTGTAGTGCCTCTCATGTGATTGCTATCTTTTCTTCCCTCAAGGATACAATCATAGGATTTATGAGTGTCTGTAATGTCTCCTGCCTCATTGTGTCGTAAGCTGTGATACAGCTACAGTCAAGCAAAAAATTACTGAACTGGTCAGACTTAGGAAAGAGAAAAAAACATTTAGCAGGGAAAAATAGGAATAGAAATTTCTGTGGGAAAATTTTGCAGACTCAAACTTGGAAAAATCTGTCATTTTGCAAGACTTGCAGATGGTGGGTGAATCTATAAACTTGGTAAGAAATCCAGGGGCTGGATAAAAGGGTCACTGGATTCCTAAGCAGGTCTTTGGGATTTTTACAGTGTGTTGTAATCATGACACAGTTGCATAGGGTGGTGAGGGGACAGACTAGACAGAGCTGTGATTTGTGAGTTTCTGTAAACCATGGAAAGATGGGGATGCAACAATTCCAGCATTTAGCTGAGGGAATGGATTTATATATGTTGAGGTGTTGAATGTTTAAGTAGAAGACAAAAATTGCTAAGAGTCAGAGATACCATAATGCTAAAAAAAAAAATTGCTAAAAGTAGAGATACCATAATGAAGTGCTTAATAAAAGACAAATTATAACCCTGATCTCCACAGAAATTTGTTTTCTTGTTTGTTTAGATATTTGGGGTTTGTTTGATTGGTTGTAGGGATTTTTATATAAAAAATGAAAACAACCCCAACAAACTTTGTAACAGGATATATCGCCAGCTGGGGGCTATGTACAAATCACAAACGGGATGGGACTACTGAGGAACATCTCTTGAGCTCTTATTTTCCAGCATCAGTCTCATTACATGGTTTTGTCAATGGGAAGATGCCTTCAGCTCACATCCCAGGCAAAGAACTTAATGTTACAACTTACTTTAAAAGTTTTTTGACCAATCACACAAAGCAAAAGCATATTGACAGTGGTTCTATCCAATCACTATAAGCACATGTACCTTCAGGTAAAACAATACTTGCTTATTTCAAATACAATACCTGCTTGTAAGCCTTAAAACACAATGCAAAGAGCTCCATTATTAAGCTTAGAACTTCCTAACATCTTGCCAGATATACTTTTCTGCAGCTTAGGGAGTTATTCTAGACAATCGATGATACACAGACCATTGTTCTATTTGTCCTTGCTTTTCCACTTACATATTTTTTCTGCTGACCTATCTCATGGCTACTGCTCAGCTCTAATCACAGTTCTGCTGTCTCTGAGGCCTACCTTTTGCTTTCCCAAAACCCTCTGATTTTATGGATTCCCACAGGATACACTGTGGAAGAGGACACATTTTTTCCTCTTTCTAAATCCCTCTCCTATATATTTTGGCTTCTTTAGGTGCTTGCTTTACTTCCAGCTGCAACTGTCTTACAGTGTCAAACATCAAGGATACAACTCAATTAACTGACATGACACAGGATTGTTTTGGTTTTTCTTCCTGTGACCTGTGCAGTTTCTTAAGTGGGAAACTTAAAAAATGTGATAGGCATTTTGCAGACAGATGGAAACATGGTCCATTTTCCCACACAGCTGACAGAAAATGTGTCAGCACATACAAGAGATCAGCAAACTTAGGACAAGAAAGGGAAAGTGACATTTCCAAGAAGGATGGGATTACCATCAGCTCCAGAAGGTGAGAGTAACACAGGCTGTTGTTAACAGATCCCTTGGACAGATTAGAGTGAAAGGACACTGAATGATTGTGTTTGTAAATATATATGTATATATATATATATATATATATATATATGTATGTATGTATGTATGTATGTGTATGTATGTGAAGAGTTTATTTTAGAACAATTTGGTTGCAATAGAAATCAGGTATGTATCCATTTTGGCTATTATTATCTATAATAAGATAGCAGCATAAAACACATGAAAAATATCATTTAAGAAAATGTTTGAGGGGAAAAAGAGAAAGAAAGGATGAGAGTAGAAAAATACAACCACCCATGGATTTCTGAAAAGACTTGATTATTGAAAAGTGATGGTCACAGTCTTGTCAATGTGAAGGTTGTGGTCTTCACCTGTGCAGGGCAGGGGAAGCCCATGAAATATAGAATTCAAGGGGTAAATACATACTCAGACTCAGGTGGGAACACCCAGGTACCACCCTTGAGGGAAGGACCTTCAAGTCCTCTGGTGGAAGGCTTCAGAAATGGGTCTGGGGGTGCTTTGGGGGTCTTTTATGGGTTATGACACCTTCTAAGAGATGAGAGCTGCCTCTCAGGTCAGCTCAGGTGAGCCAGTTATGTCCCATTACAAGGGATAAACAATTCAGGTTTACATGTGAATGTGAATGTTCTGTGTGAATGTGACCTTCCCCAAGAGGGGGAATGGGGTTCTGAGGGGAACAGGTGGCATGATAAAAAGCCCTATCCCACCCACCTCACAGGATCTGATGCTTATCTGCCTCAAAGCCTGGCTGGTCACCTTTGGTGGTGGGTGTTCACCCCTCTGTCATATGCAGAGCAGAGGCTTGCTGCTACACACCCAAAAATTCACCTCTTCATCTTGGGGAGTGCAAAACTGGCCTCACAAAAGCATCCTGCAGCTTCCACAAATGGAGTTTGAAGTCATTAAGTATCAACATTTCAGCCTCTCAAAGACAAGTATGGTTTTTCAGTTCCTCACTCTGTGGCTTGGTCATGAAAATAACCTGACATTTGGCAGCATGGCTTTAAAGCATGCTGTTATCAGGAACAAGGTATTACTCAGCTGGACGATTACACTAAAGTAAAATGGATTTTTTTTTTCCTTCCTGTGGATGTGCACATCATTCTTTGCAAAAATCCTTCAAGTTCAACAAAAAAAAATGGGCATATCAATGACAGAATTTGATTTCCTCATCTTTCTTCACTGCAACAACTATGCTTTTCCTCACAACTTATGGTGATCATAATGACCATGTTTAAATCATTACTTAATTTCCACAAGAAAATCATCTTTGTCTAATACAAATAAAGGTTGTGGACATGTGAGGATAATTTTGCAACATAATCTTTTTTCAGGTCATTAATATTGTAGTAGATAGCCCAGCTGATTTTTTATTCTGTTGCTCAACTGAAAAATCATGATTTATTTTTCTAGTTTTTCTGATACATGTAGATAGTGTCTATCAAAAGATTGGTATTCAAAATGCAAACTGTGATGAATAAAGGAAAGCTGCTGCTATTACAATTGTAATCAACTCAACCTGTTGCTTCTAAGTATTTCAATTTACTGACTAATATGATTATTGAAACATCATGGTTTAGGCAATCAAGGAGAATTTAGATTTAATTTTATCCCTACCAGTAGGGGTTGGATAGGGAAATATTACTGCTTGCAACTATGAGACTTCTCCACTTACATGTTTCTTATGGCACCAGAGGTGTGTAAACAGCCTACTGGCAGCAGTGCCTTATTGTTGTTTTCAACACTATATCATGATGGAGTTCTATGAGCGAAGGGGAGTGCAAGCCTATGGGATTGCATTGTAATGATCAGTTGTGGGTATCCCTTTTTACACATGGACTAATTGTTGTGTCTGTCTCTATAGCAGAGTCCTGCTTCAGCTTACTTAACACTGAGAACAGAAAACTCAGAAAACTAATGACACCTTTATGAGGTTAGTTTTCTTCTCTGGCTATGTTCATCCTGGGTTGTAGTTTCATCTCTCTGATGCTGTTTTGCACACAGTCTTCCATGAAGTTACATTTATTTTCCCCTAAATATTGATCACATATTTGCTAAGGCTAACAGTTGTTCACTAAGACAGAACAAGTTTGTGCCTGAATGAAATGAAATTGCTGATTCACATGACCCATGCAGAAACTAGGACAGCTGACTGAATATTAGTTCTGTATGCCATTCCTAATTGTGAGTAGCTCAGGTTCATGAAGTTTTCTTTCAGCTGAAGAATTTTTTTTAGCTCTAATGGTGCCTAGATTTTTAGTTCTATGTGTTTGATTTAGTTCTATGTATTTATGCAAATAGTAGTCAACTAATACTTAACTACTACAGTAGTCTAACAACTAAAGTGGATAGACTGAACAGATTTATTCCTGAATTTATTCCTGAATGTCAGAGATCTAGTAAGACAAGATAATGAGCCTATGATATCTTAGAACACTGCTGACATTCTTCAGTGTAAGTGGAAAATTCTGAACACATTCTGGGTTAGATTGTATGAAACTATAATAGACCTAGCTTGGGTGTGTTAGTGAGGAAAACACCCAGGGGGAACATTGATAGCCTCAGATGTCAATCATTACAAATGCTGAATTTTAATGGTACATCATCACTGAGATGAACTAAGTATAGAAAAGGAAGACTCCCAAGTAGAACTCAGCCTTTCTGTATTATGTGTCTATCTCAAGAACGTTTCTGATTAGAAAGGTACAGAAATAGGGGGTTTGAAATGGAAACTGGAAAATTTTCTACCATAAATATCAGGTTGGATTTGAATGTCCCAAAAATTAAATATCTTCTCTATTTTCTGTTTCCCAGACCTAAGTGTTCTTACAAGACCCCTGTATGATTTGCAATTTTAGCTGAAAGTCATAAGCAGAGACAATGATTCAGTGCCCTGTGTAGCTCTAAAACATCAGTGACATTCTTGATACTATAGTCATGATGCACTGTGCATAGCCAATCCATTTGCATGAGAGTTGTAGACTTCCTATACTGAAATTTAATCTGTTTTCCATTTCAACTCTGAGCATTACTAGAGAATATCTAGGAAGGGTGACAGCTCTCTATTCCCATAGATATCTCTTCACTGAGATGCTTGTGGATTTCATTTCTCCATTCTAAAATCTATTTATAGGGTAGCCTTGTGTATGTCAACAGAGAACACATATTGCACGATCAACATTTAATCAAGGCATTCCAAATAGAAAATAAGTTTCAGTTTTGTATTTAATTATACTTAAGGTCTAAACTAAGTGGCCTCTGCTATTTTTCATAGGATGTCTAGGAATAAAAGGAAAGATTTCTTAGACTGACATTCATGGACTGAGATTCAGTTCAATTTTGAAAAGTAAATGAGGGTCTTGCTAATAGTTTCACATGACTGAAATGTGCTTAGTACTGATTTTGTGGGAAATAGAAAAATAGAAACTTCTACAGACACTGAAGAGTTTGATTTGTAGCTTTGGAAGAAGCTTAGATTGATGCAAAAATACAATACACATGTGTAAAAAAGAAAACTCATAAACTTATATTTCTATAGTTGTAAGTAAAAATATGCTTAAGTGAGAAACTGTATTGATAAGGTGGTGAAGGGTTTATAATGTAAGGGTGTGGCTGTATAAAGTAAGTTAAGAGTTTAGAAGTTATAATAGAAGAATATGTGTAGACCTGGGACAGAAGTCCATTAGATGAAAGTATCAACCGTGCAGCAAAATTAAGTAAAGGTGATAGGTCAAAAAAGCAAAATAAACATTGTAGTGGGGTTTTTTTAGTTAGAAAGTTATGTATTGCCTTGTAACAAAGAAACTTGTGACTACTCTTGAGCCATGGCCAACTGCTTGCTCCTCTAAAATCTCACAGCCTCTGAGACTAATGTTTATCTGAGCAATAAATCATTCTTAGCCCAACGATGGTCCCACCCCTTATTTATTAGCATCAACAACGATACTGATCATTGTGAGAATTTAGAATGTCTGTAATTTCATTTAGGCATTTACATCTTGAACTGGAGCCTATCCTTCATATATTTCTTATCTCTTTTGAAAATGTTCTCAGAGCTTGTGAAAGCTCTGTCAAGTGAGGTGACCTCAAGCCCCAGTGGTCACTGCCATTTTAAAGAGCATTTTCAACAAATGTAATAGCCAAAGTGGCACCTCCACCAAGTGCAATGCCTTGAAAAACCATGGCAACATCAGGACAACTAACAGGTCTTTCAGAACTATTAATAGACACCTGATATGCTGATCTGTTAAATTAACTAAGAACTGTTAATTTTATGCTAACTACGCATTTAAAAACTATGCAGGGAACTATCACCTTTTTAAAAATACATTTGGTGTATTTAGAGTGAATTTTGAAGGTAGTGGGCAGAGATAAACTGACAGGTGTACTTTTAGTTACTGACATGCAATTTACATGTATAATTGTATTAGAGTTTGCTATGGATTAATCTCATTTATTGTGTGAAATAGAACTTGCACCCCTTAGACTACTGGCAATGAGTAAAAAGGGGTCATTGTAAGCTTTCCTTCACCAGTTGATCTAGCAGATCCAGTCAATCTGCTCTTGCTCTTCTGGCCAGGTGCCACCTCTGTGAATCCAGAGTTAAGCAGTGTCCTTTAAAACAGCTCCTTGCTTTTTTTGACATGGTCTGTAATGTTCTATAATATGTTATTTAAGTCTGATTTTTTAAAAGGACGTGTGGTAGCTATTGTACATTTGGGTTTATTTTCTGCTAAGTCTTCCAATGCAATTTCCCTTAACACTTGGCACAACCTAAGAAGTGACAGAATTATTAACTAATGTTTGTCACCTTCTTAAGCTCAGGTGTTATATTGGACTTAATACATGTATAAAAAGCTTCTGAATAGCGATTCACTCCATTAAATGCCTCTCAAATTGCCATAAAAGGCTTGCCTGCTCATCTCAATTTGAAGCAGAAAGTATTCACTGCTATAATAGATTTTCTGTGATCTACAACGACAGGTTTATAGGTTTTAAGCATCAAAGGGCTTTTTCTAGTTCTGCATTATAGGTATAATCACTTTCAGGCCACTAAAACAGTAAAATTGCTGAACCTCTCATATGTGGAAGTGTATTACAGCTCAGTAATATCATGTTAAATGATGAACCAAAGGTAGAGTGAACTCCAGGGAGATAATAAAAACTAAGTGCATTATTTGGAATTAGTACATAGAAACTAATTCTGGATTTCCCTTTGCAGTCCCATCAATAGTTTTATTCTTGTAAACAGCCATAAGGAATTTCTCACAATCTGTATTTGCCCATTAATGGAAAACAGTTTTGCTGTAAGAGTACTAAACCGAAAAGAAAGGTCTGTGTTGCAGCATATCTACCAGAATCTTATTCATGCACTAATGAAATGTGGGGTATATGGGTATGTGTCAGAGTAACTAGAAAACTTAAACTTTTGCTTACTCTTTTACGGCTTCCTTTACTTTGATACTATTCTCCACAGACAGTTAAATCAAATTATATTACCTTAGATTTACTCATCCACTGTAGTCAGGTGGGAATAAAATAGCTAATAAAACACTCTCTTGCTTATTGTGCAGTCTATTACACTTTTGTGTCTGGTTTTAATCCCTTTGAAGAGTCTTTAGTCTTGTAAGTTACTGAGTTTTGCCTTAGTGTCTAAGAGAAAGAAGTCTGTGTGTTATTTAAACTCTTGTCCTTTATCATTAGATAATCTGTCTACAGGATGGGAGTATTAACTTGCTGAAAAAAACTATCTTAAAGAAAGTTATAGCTGTAGGTTTTAAATGAATTTTCCTCTTCTCATGATTGTGGTGGCATATTCTCATTCCTTTTTAAAGATCTTTCTTGAAAACACAACAATCTGAACCTTAGACAGTAGCTTTAAAGTAAAAGCTGAAAGGGAACATTGAAAATTGTGGGAGAACAATGCATTTATAGAAACAGAAGTCTTCTGTAAACAAAGGAAAAATAAAGTTAGGATTTACCTACAGGTACCACAGTACCATGATAAGTTTATCACCCTTACTGGCTCTGAATAATGATAAAACAGAAGGAAGACTTTATGATAGACATTGGCTCTGAGTTGGCTTCACTTGATTACAGAAATGAACCTCAAAAAAAAGGTCATTTTGCACTGTGATTGCTTTTTTTTAACCTTTATACGTTGAGCTTCCATTGCACTGATGATGAAAACTTAGTTTAGAAGAAGTTTAGTTTTCTTTAACAAAAATCCCTCCACATGTTCAGTGAAGTTCATACCTCTAAATGTAAGCACAATTGCATCCCACCTGACAAAGCCAACAGTAGCTACAAGGTTAATCTGTCATGAAATGATCTACTGCTACTTCAGGCAAGAGAATACTTTACCACCACATTAGCTGCATCATCTGGAACATCGGAGGCAGTGGAGCATCTTTGCAGTTATTCCAAGTGAAAAGAAGTTATTCCAAGTGGATTTATTATATTTTTTGCTGAGAACAAGTTTTTGGTTTTTTTTTTTCTTTTTCCAAAACCCTAAAGTAGTTAACTTTACAAGTTAATGATGAAGTGCTAGTTCAGGAAAAAGTTTCAGTTCACAGTACTCTTGTTGATTCAGCTCTTTAGGGCCATACTGCTGTTCAGGGAGAGCAGCTATAGATATTGCTTAGGTACTGTCTACCACTCCCATTAAATTCTACAGTAGACAAGCTCAGGACTCTTTCATACTGAGGAGAGCAGAAGATACAAAAATGTGCACCACATAGACCAGACATGAAGTTTCCCAGCCATTCATACTGAAGGTGAGTTCGCATCTTGGTTTAAGTTTAATAATGATGCAGGTCTTGCCTATAGTTCCCTGCAGCTCTATAAGTCTGGAACTTGCAATGGCATTTGGTCTACGCTATATTTTACACACCAATGTCTGAAATGTGCTGCAAAAGCTAACAGAAGCATTTACATTACCATGGTTAAGAAATACCATTATGAAAAAATCTCCCCAGCAGCTGTGGCTCAAAGTTAGTTACTTCTTGAATAAGCAAATGAAAGTGCTCCAAAAAACATTAAAGTCATATAGGAAGTTGGACATAAAATCTGCTCAACAGATTCACCTGAAAGTTGCTTGTTTGCCAATAGAGATTGAAAAGAAGAAATGAAGAGAATATAACACTGTCATTAATCTAAACAGATAAATACAAACTTTTCATCACTAAAAGACACAAAGACAAAACTTGCATAGTGTGGAAACGAACCGGTCAAGAAACATCAACTACATCTTCATGTTACAGGAAAATCTCTACAGCTTGCTATAGGTATTTATTGTTCTCCCAAAAGTCTGATCCTGGTTGCCAAGCAACCACAGCCATTTTGTTACATGTATCCAATATGAACTACTACTGCTTTCCTTTTTCCTTGTCTTAAAATTAATTGTGAGAAAATTCATCAGCTTCAATGCAGTTCTTCATTATGGTTCTTCTCAGCCTTAAAGATAACATATTGTACAATCTGTGTGAAAGAAATCCTAAGAGCAAGAGAAGGCATAAATGAAAGGCCTCTATGACAAAATTGAATGTTGTTAAAGTATTATGTGTATGAAATTTTTGAGACACAATCTTTCTGTCAGAAACTAAGCAATGGATGAGGATAAAGAAAAATTCAACAAAGCTAGTTTGGTATGTAACCCTTCCCCTTTACAGGATGTGAAATATATTAAGTCAACACTAAACAGTTATTGAAGGCTGCTACTTTTGATAGTAGAAAAGTAGATATGTTAACTTACACAAACTAATGAGACACTGATAAATCAGACAGTGTTTTTATTTAGATTAGGTTTCTACTAGAAATTGTGTCTGAGATCAAAACAGCTAAAATTTGGAACTTGTCGTACTCAAAGCTCTGAGGAGTTCTTGTGACTGATTTGATAAAACTCAAGGACAATTTGCAACACTGAAACTGTTGTAGTTAAAATATGAAATATGTGGTTTCTTGAGTTTTCTGCTAGCTTAGAATCAACCTTAAAACAACTTCTCTTTAATAATATGTAGATGAAACTGAACATGTACTAAAATATTTTCCAGGAGTGAAGTGACCTTTTTTGTTACCTTGGCATTACTAGCAATTTTGAAATGTATATATTTATTAGAGTGAATTTTCTTGAAACACTCCATTTTATTCTGATGACTGAAAATTAAACAGTCTTTTAAGGCTTTGAAAAAATGGTTCATTTAATTTCCTAAAATTTTAAGGACTTGTTCAGCAGAAGAAAGGGTGCAAGGAACTTGGCTGTAAAAGATTATTTTTCATAGAATATGAAATTATAATATTACTGGTTCAGTAATGTCAGAGGCTTCTGTTTGGAATCACCAGTGGATGAAATTTTACCATATATTATTACTTTCTAGGTTAACATAGGAACTAGGACTAGAAACAATTCAGTGATGAGTAAAATCCTGATGTGGTATCTCTTCTGTCATTCATCTGAGCAGAATAAACAGAATTTTCACTAATCAAAATTCAACTACACAATTTAGTGCTACAGGTGAGTTTTAAATGAACTGCAAAGAATGGGGTGAGGGAATCTGTCACTGTCATATTTTATGAAAAATTCCTTCGCCAGGATTTTTCTCCTGAGAAGCTGAGAAACCTCAGAAATGAAATGTAAACAATAATTATCTGATTGCTTGGAATGTAGTTTGGAGGTTGCTTACCAACAGGTGCATCATTGTTTGGTTCCATGTGAACTGTTTCTACTGAATGACCAATCCCAGTCCAGTTGTGTCAGGACTCTGGTCAGTCATGGGTTTTTTATTATCATTCTTGTCTAGCCTTCTGATGTCTCCTTTCTCTTTTTTTAATGTAGTTTTAGAATATCCTTTTCTTTCAATATAATATATATCATAATATAATAAATCAGCCCTCTGAGAACTTGGAGTCAATTCTCATCTCTCACCTCATTCTTGAGACCTACAACAACACCACAACAATTAATAACCACAGGAATCAGTGATATAAAATCTGGAGGAATGTATTAAATGAATATATGAGAGAAACAGAGCATTGCATTCTTATTTCAGTGTCCAGAGTAATACAACTTTATTTAGCAGTAGTACAACTTTATTTTATCTAGAAAACTGTAGTACTTGATTCTTAAATTCATTAGATTTGAGGTCATCTCACATTTCTTGAATTCGAAGCTTCTTTCTCTGAGAGATAGCTTATTTGGAGGAACTGTGAGGGAAGATGAAGGTCAATATTTCATTCAATTGAGCTTCTCTTGTTCTGCACAAGTGAATAGATACTTCTCAGAACCTTGCACTTATATGGTTTTTACCATAGTTTTAGGGCCAAGGCAGCTCCTTTTTTTACTCTCCCTGGCTTTCAAGGACATTTAAGGTAACTGTTAAATCAGAAAAGTTAACTTTGCTGACAAAATTTGGAAGAGATACTGTTCATCTTACACTCAATCATTTAAGAGATCATTAAGAGCCCTTAGCAAGACTTTAGACATCATCACAACTTACCTTGGAGATTAATGATGTTATCCATATGGGATCTAGGGTAGCCAGTGCTGCGCAGTAAATATGCTGTCTGCCCTGACCTGGCAATTCAGGGGCTTAGACTCACTCTGGCCTGATCTGGGTGTTGCTGGTTTAACCCCTGTGCTGGGGGCAGTGGCTGCTGCCTCCCCTGCTCCAGCTCCAGCCCTGTGTTGGCCCCACTGGGGAACAGGTGACATCCCCTACCTCCATCGCTGCCTGACAATGCACAGCCCTTTGTGTGCATGGGGCTGGTGTGGGGCTGCAGGCCACTGTAAGGCTGGAGCTGGCAGTCTGGGAAAAGGACTGTCACTGGGAAACATTTAAAAAGAACCTAAAGCAGTGACCAAGCTTGAGGACAAAGGAATGTGACATTTTTTCTAGTGAGGACGTAAGGATGTTGACAGCTGACTGTGACCCCCTGCAACCTCTCACCCCCATCACTCCTGAGGAAGACTGAAGTGTCAACCATAGGACCCAGCAGAACACAGGAAGGATGAGCATAACATCTAAGAAAAAGGACAGATAACAGGAAAACTTTATTACATAACAATTTTAATGTTAATACAGCATTTCCATATTAATTACACCTGATGTCTAGTCCCCACGTTAAGTGCTGTTTTCTCATTTGCTTATGGCAGGATCTGGAATCTTACCCTAGACAATCTCTATGCAGAGAACCAGGTGCTTTTAAGATGTGATTCATCTCAAGAAATGCATCTAAAATTATTCAGGTAAATCATGTTAGAGAAGTTCCTCTCTCCTCATCCACCATAAAGTAAATCTGAGTCATCCTGTGTCTCCCTTCTCTCAGATAAGTGACCTCACCTAAGGCTACAAAATCTATACTTTCCTCCTCACTTACATTTTTCATTAATTTTGCCACTCTGAGGGACAAAATACCCTCTGGGCTAGCTTTTTATCCAGTAGCTGGGACATTTGCTAATACATAGAGGGCAGAGATATTGAGTCCCAGACCTAGAAAAAAAATTAACCTGGGTCTCCTGCTGGCTGAACAGTATAATAATTGCTTTGTAGCATAAAAGATGAACAGTGCCACTACCACCACCTTTGTGAAACTGCTGTAAAAGAGAATAATGAACACTGTTTAGTTCTTTGAAAGTGCAATTGTGCATGTCAACACCCAGGATAAAATTCTGGCCTTCAGCATCCAGGTGGACAGATCTGCGTGCAATCCTTAATCCGATACTGGCAGCTGAGGAGGGTTTAGCATCCCAACTATGGCCTTCCCTGGTTACTATTATCTGGTGTTGGAAAGATTCCTGCTTCATTTTCAGAAGGAACTTTTTGTTTTGTTTTATTGTTTAAAAATGCTTAATTTCACAATTACTGCATATTCCTTGATCCCATTTTGAGGGACAGAAGGACATAGTGTAGGGATTTGGTCATGATCACTCTAGAGGAGATGCATTTAATCAGTAACTCCCTGAATTATATAAGGAAACAAAAGGATATGCTTTATTTAGCAAACTGAATTTTTAGCTAGGTATTTTTACATTAGTTTTGATTATTTGTAGCATTGTAAATCTGATTTTACTTTTTTTGTCAGACTAAGTAAGAGGTCTATGCCACTAAAGCCATGTTATTTTTTTGGTTTTGCTTTTCTAGGCATAATGCAAAGGATATAAATGACCATTGCCTTTCACACACTTCATTTGCAAATATATCTCCTTTTCTTGATTCTTACAAATGTTTTCTCAGCCCACATCTAACAATGATGCATTCTTTATATAACGCAGATTTTCTTAGTGTTAAAGGTGACCTAAATTCCGTACTTCTCTGCATAGATGGTACAGTTGTAGTCAATATCCTGTTACAATTCTAGGTTTCTAGCCAGGCAACAGCCTTATTCACTAGGCCATAGTGAATGGCTTGCACATCTCCCTCCTTTTCTCAGTCCCAGTGGATTTTACATTCACTTCTGCAGGATGGCATTATTGAGACATGTACATGATCCGTGACATGCCTAAGGAAGATGGGAGCTGCAAGTTAAACTTCTCCAGGCAGAGGGGTTTTGTAATATGTATGTCTCTGCCTTGCTTGTAAATGTTTGTGAATTGTCATGGATTCAATATGCCTGCTACTTATAAGAGAAATGCTTTTAATTCCTTCAGAGGGCTTAGCACTTTGCTCCTAAGGGATGAGAAACCTGCTTTGTACTTTAAATAAGGGAGACAATTCTAAGTCCTCAGACAAAGCTCAGTGTGCTGTTTTAGAGTTGCGTTAACACATTTCCTGTACAGTGAGAAGCTGATCTTCATTAGACCTTTACAACAGTCAAATTTTTAATATCAGGTCATTTTTGCTACTGTCCTTGAAAAGTTGATAAAATTTGAAACTACGCTGAATATATATAAAAGTTACGAAACATAAATTTTAAACAGCGATTTTTCTTTAACCCAGCTTCTTGTTATCTAATTTTTTCTTTAAAGAATGAAGGCATATTAGGAAATGCATGACCCAAAGTTATAGAGATCTGGTCCTTTCAACTTCACAAGAGTAAGGGGACCTTCCTAAAGCAGACCACCATTGAAGTCGTGTTGCTATTGCAGGCACAGAGATTTATAGAACTAAACAAAAATTCCTGTTCTCTACTAGGGCAAGACAATTTCCATACAGACATAAGTCATTTCCCAAGTGAACAAGATAAGATGGTGATCTAGACTATTCTAGTAGTGGCAGCTTTGCAGTTTTCCTTCCATTTTTTTAGAAAACTTTACTTCTCTTCTTTTAGAAAGCTTTCTTGGGTTTGAGTAAAATGAGAATTCTCCATTGACTCAATAGGATGACAATGTGGTCTAAATCCACATACTAGAACAGAGGGAAAGAATTACTCTGATTAATAAGGACATCAGCAGAGTCTTGCTATACCTCTGGTAAAAGTCAGGGCTAAATCTAAGCAGAGAAACAGGGGGGTTTTTTCAAATTTTAATTAATTTGTATTTTATAATTAAATATGTTTAGGAAAACTTAGTGGAGAAGTTGAAGTTGCATCTCCTGGATAGAATACTCAGCAGAAATGAATCATGTACATCACAGCAGTAGCTATGACTGTAGACTTCTAATATGTGAAGATAGACTGTCTGTATAAAGAAGACATTTTTCTAATGGTAAGAGCTGAAATATAAAACAAAGTGGCAGCTGCAAGGATGATTAGGGGGCTGGGGCATGTCTCGTATGAGTAAATGCTGAGGAAGTTAGGCCTGTTCCACCTCGAGAAGGGACAACTGAGAGTGGACTTCATTAAAGGCTAACAGACTCTTAAGGGAGGGTGTCAATAGGATGTTTCCAGGCTCTTCTCAGTGGGGCCAAGCAATAGAAGAAGAGGAAATGGGCAGAAACTCTATGCACAGGAAGTCCCACCTAAATATGAGGAGGAATTTCCTTCTCCATCACTGGAGATATTCAAGAACCATCCAGACACAATCTGCTGCTATGTGCTCTAGGATAATCCTGCCTGAGCAAGGAGGTTGGACCACATGATCCACTGTGGTCTTTTCCAACCCACTATGTCCTATGATTCTATGAAAGCTTTGGGTTTTCTCAATTATGGACCTAAAAGTAATCATATTCACTGCAAAATAGGAATTAAGGTGTATTTTAATTTTTGCCTTAAACAGCATCAAGTATATTGACTTTAATCATCTTAATTCCATCTTGATTCTAAGATGCACCAGTTGCATTTAAAGTAAGTAATTCCAAACCAAGCAGAATTAACTATAAATTTTAGCATAGCAATTTCTATTCTGGCTATTACGTTATGACCTTTCTGAATTAAATCTGAAGAAGATATCTGAATACATCCATCTGAACAATAGTACCAGGAAGATTATTTGGAAAATTTTAGTTCCTTTTGAAGACAAAGATCCTTTTAGATACTTGACCTCTCATTTATCTCTTAGGATTTCTAGAGATCCCTTTGGTTTCCTCTTCATTGTGGAAGAGCCAACACCACATCATCAATGCAAGAAAAGTTACTTCTGTTTTGCATGTGTGACATGAAATTTAAATCTGCCCCTACTTGCCTCATCTTACTGCAGTGCAGGTATGAAGCTGACAAGGACTTCTGCATGCTGAATTAATTCTTCCATTGTTGCAGATAGACAGTATAAACACTTTGAATGCACTCCCACCTGAGTTCTGATCACACACAATCCCACCCTTTTTTTTCACAGTTTCAGAAATGCCATCCATATTCCTCTTTATTCTGAAGCTCTTAACATTTACGTTCCCCTCATCCTAGTGACTGATTCCATTACTATTCATTCTTGATTTCTCCTCTCTGCTCTCTTTCACTTTCTCTCTAGGATCCTTTGCTATGTTTTCTTCATTGTTACTTGCTTATCTGAATCACAAGATGTCGAGGTTTAACGTAGTTTGGTTTTTAGTTGGGAGGGAGTCCACAAGCTGCAGAAATGGTTCCCTGTGGGGATCCTGACAGCTTCCTTCAGGCTGGGCAGAACCAATCCGCTGGCTAGTTCTGAATATTGACGCCCTGCTAAACCAGTTAAGAAAGCTGAACACAAGTCTAAAATCACATCTTAAAAGGAACAAACCCTGCGAAAAACGCTCCTGCTTGCAGCCTTTGAACAGGTAACTGGATGCTGGCCTGGTCAGGCCCCGTCCCCTCTGGTGGCCTGCGTGGCCGGGCAGGGCAGGGCCGGGCCCTGCTCCGCAGCGCTGGCCGGACTGCGCTCACTGCCCCGCACAGCCAGGGCAGCTCAGCCCGCCGAGTTCCAACCATGGCCGGCGGGCCAGGCCAGCTCCACTCGGCTTTGGGTGGAGCCAAGCCAGGCTCCACTCTGGCCGTGAGCCGCCGAGCCATCCTGGTGCCGTGTAAAAATCACACGGCCTAGAACACAGGCAGCCATGCAGCCAGAGCGGGCGCTGCCGCTGCGCAGTAGAGGTCACATAACCATCCACAGGCCCAGGCAAGATATTAACTCTCTCTGTGCACAGATGAAACTTGCAGACATCGATCCCCTCTCAAGTGAGAAAAAAAGGGAAGGATGAAGACATGTAAAGAAATAAAACACAGAGAAACCAAGGTCAGTGAAGAAGGAGTCAAATCCCAGATGGGAGGAGAATGAGGCGGTATCTTAGTCTTAGGCTGAAATTCTGTTGTAAGGCTATGGTGAAGATATAATTGATACATCAGACTTTGGTTTTTTTCCCTGTAATTCATGGAATGCACTGGGGGCATGTGGCGGTGTTCTAAACACAGCTATGAGCAGAGGCACCCATGTTGAAGCAAGCAGATGTTGAAGTAGTTGTGATCCAGTGAGAAGCTTGAACAGAAAGATATGAGAGAAGTGAGAAACCTTGCCCCAGGGATGAAACAAGAAAACCTCTGTTCCCATAGATAAAAGAAGGTTTTGTTTCTATACTAGAACAGCTCATCCTTAAAATTGTACTCCAATAAGCTGAAATGACCCATGGTGTTAGTTTTGGGAAAACTACAGAATCGTGGGAGGGACTTCGTGATTGCAGATTTCTGGGCAGCTGCTATTCATGAAAATTAGAACCACAAGAGAACTATTTCTTGTGGAAAATTCTCCATGGCATGGCAGGAGAGACTCCTCTTCCTAAGTGGACTGAAGAAAGATTATTTTAAAAGTGGTAAACTGACTGAAAACACCAAATTTGTCTCTTGAATTTGTCAGTGGGAAAAAGAAAGAAAAGTGTGGGAGAAGAGAAGTGTTCTGAATGTTTATTCTGATTTCCTATTAATTTTATTTTAGTTCTGTTAATAAAGTTTTATTTTTTACCCTTTAAAGGTTTGAGCCTGCTTTGCTCTCCCCCTAATCCTTATCTCACAGCAGAAAATGAGTAAATAATTCTAGTGGGTGCACTGGCGTTTGGCCAGCACTAGACCCACCACATTAATTGGTGCATTGGCTGGGAAACTCAGATTGGTGAACCAAAACCACTACACTTAATTGGTGTTTCTGCCCAGTTTAACCAAAACCACTCTACAATATATTCCTAGTTTGTCAACTAGCATACAACCCAGAGGGGAGCCTTTTATCTTCTACCACCATTTTCTTTGCTCCATATGTGTCTTTGAATGTATTCTAAATTTGATCAATGTTTCCAGCTTTTACTGTTGTCATCCTAATTTTTGAGTGCACCGGAAAAATTCGTGTATAGTATACACCTTCTTAACACAGTTGAATATTATGTATTTTGCAAGGCTTCTTCGAATGCAAAAAATCATGTTTTTGCCACGTTAATTGTCTGTGTCATCTTGATAACAGCCATCTTTACCTATTTGCTTTTTTTTTTCCATCACAGATACAGGTATATGGGTAACTTATTTGTTTTGCAGCCCTGATTGCTATCAGGCAGTATTTTTAAGTCATCTAGCTTTCCGCCATATCCCTTATTTTAGGTTTGCAGTCAGTTTTGTGCTTAATTTAACCTTAGGACAACAAGTGGGGATCTTTGCACAAATTCTCATTTAGAAAGCCTCTGTCTCAACCATGGTGTAGTTACTTCAGGGTCCAATCTGCATTTAACCAAAGATACTAGTCAAGCACTATACAAACCCATGTAGTTGCTCTGAAGCAATAAGAAGCTACTTATTTTTCATTATCACCAACAAATTCCATACATGTAGTTATTTTGGAAGATGTCCTATGTCTGCACATTTAATTTTCTTGCCATGATTCATGCAGAATCTGTGCTATATAAAATTTGTGTGAAGGCCTTCTTTTACACAGTAAGTTCTTTTACACAGGGGAAATTATTCTACAGGGCTTACATTAGGACACCAAATGTAAGGTTGAATTTTTCTCCATATAAACTACTTCAAATGCATATCTTGAAATAAATTACCTAAACAGCAGTTTACTATTCTAAACCTTCCCCATCCTCTGGACTGTCAGTTCCCTTATTAAAAGGATACCAAAAAAGAATTTTGCGTGTGCATGTTTCAAGGGACTAAATCAGATAAAAAACAAAAAGGGGGAACAGCCAGTATTGTATGTTATATCTATAATTTATAAACCATCTCTTTGAAGTTTTGAGTTTGGGTTTCTCTGCAAGGTTATGTGTCATAAATTATATCTACTAGATTTTCTGATCCTGTTTTCAATCAAAGTTTTTTTTTGTGTGATCTTCAAAACATTCACTGATTTTTATGTGATGGAATATTGGTGTGGTATGTTATTAATGATTCACTTCTTATTTGTATTCTTTAATATTCATGGCAACATTTGTTTTCATAGTTCTCAAACATGTTAGCAGATCCTAGACCACTGGGATTCAGAAAGTAAAACAGAAAATAACCTGTCATATGCATGTTTCTTTTGCCTTCTTTATTGGACATCATTGAATAAGTTAATACTGTGAATGATTCACGTTTTTAACATTTGCTGAGTGTTTTTATTGATGCCTTCTGTGCATGCAGGTCTTCATTAGAAAAAGTTAAGTAAAAAACCAGCGCATTAGAATAAGAATGCATTAGAAAATGCTTAAGAAAAGACTGCATTTTAAGACTACAGGCTTCTAATACATTATTTAAGATGAAGGAGGCAGAAATAATGCTCACCAGACTATTAATTGAGGCTTTGGTATTTCTTTCATAGGACAGCTGCATATTTGCACTGTCTAACTGGGGGAAAGGAAAGCAGGGGGATACAGAAATACTGAACATATGTAAGATATTAGTCGCAACTTCTCCAGAAGGAGTGAATGAAGTATTATTTCAGAGAACCATAGCTTTGCTGTCAGGGTCATGAGTGTCATCCCAGATTGTAAAAATATGGTAATACTGTGTATACTGTTTATATATCTTGAAAGTACAACTTCAGTTGGGAATGTTTTCAGGCTTCATGTGCCCAAGATGAAGACAGAACTGCGCAGCTGATATTAGCCTGCCCATTTGCCACCAGCCTGAGAGATGTCATACACAGGTGTGACAAAAACAATGCATACTGAAGACCAAATGTGTGCTTGACTGATTTAACTGCAACTGACTAGGCAGTTAGGAGCTTATGCAAAGTCACAACTGTGGTAAATGCAACAACAGTTACTTACAAATGCAGAACAGATAAAACTTCATTGTCAATTTAGTGGGGCATGTGCACAATTAATAGGTATAAGTAATTACTATAAATTACAAGGAACAAGCAAAGATAGTTCACAAGCCTTAGATTGCCATCTTGTGTGGTTGTGTTCACAGGGGTCTCAGGACGAGAGAAGAGAGGAGAATCTTGACTTTATCCTTCAGAAGGCTGATTTATTATTTTATGATATATATTATATTAAAAGAAAATTATATATTAAAACTATACTAAAAACATAGAAGAAAGGATTTCATCAGAAGGCTAGCAAGGAATAGAAAGGAGTGGAATGATAATAAAATCTTGTAACTGACTAGAGAGTCTGAGACAGCTGGATTGTGGTTGGCTATTAATTAAAAACAACTACATGAGACCAATCAAAGATCTATTGTTGCATTCTACAGCAGTAGATAATTATTTTTTTTCTTTTCTTCTGAGGCTTTTCAGCTTCTCAGGAGAAAAATCCTAGCAAAAGGATTTTTCATAAAATATGTCTGTGACAATCTTGCTACAGCATTTCATCAGTGACTGACAGAGGTGGTTTTCACAATAAACATGACTTGAATCTAAGGCCTTCACAAGCATGTATACCTT
The DNA here is from genome assembly GCF_022539315.1 of Serinus canaria. Taxonomy (NCBI): domain Eukaryota; kingdom Metazoa; phylum Chordata; class Aves; order Passeriformes; family Fringillidae; genus Serinus; species Serinus canaria. The sequence goes on from NC_066316.1 coordinate 86,900,018, forward strand.
CAAGAGGAATAAGCACACTTCTGAAAATGCTTGTCAGCAAATCACCTGAATTTCACTTCTCCAATAGCTGCATAATCTTAAGCAAATTCAAGCTGAATTACTAAATCAAAATGTTGGATATCTGAATATTTGGATCTGGAGCAAGAACAAATTATTCACAGAGAATAATTCCATTATACTCCTACTAGATACCATGCATACCTCCTCAACTAAATGCACAGAATAGACAATATTATTGTGCATGTCACTTTAAACCAATACCCATGGTTGGATAGTCCGTGCACCTTCCTAATGGTGATTTTTTTTACTTCAATAGAAAAACAGAATACCATGAAACAAATTTTTAAAAATCTATTTCTTCTACCAGTGAATTTGGCCAGATATAAATACTGGTTTTTTCTGGATTTCACAATGGTTTTGTTTATTTTCCAGTCAGGAAATAATCTTGCTTGTATTATGGACTTGGTATTGGAGGTAAGGGATTTTTTTTTTTTTATCTTAGGCTTAAAAAGTTCTGCTTTAAGTGTGCAGCTCTCACAATACATTGCAAGATCTTGATTATCTTGCTACTTACATTAATTGTTTTTATTTTAAATAATGGAAGATAACTCCCTTTGGAATAGCTTATAGCACTATAAAGGTTATCTTAAATTTACATTATGAACTCTTCTTACTTTGACCATTAAAGTTTTTTAATCTTTAAAACAGTTACTATATGCTAAAAATAGTTCAGTTTGTTTGTTCAAAATCTAGTTGTAAGAGACTGAAAAGAGCTTGTTGGTTTATGAGTAAAGGGCAAAAAACTTGGTTTCCTTTGAATAAAACTGCTTTTCTCCCAGTGGTGGCTCTAATGCTTTCTAGCCATGGGGGTTATCAACATGTAGGCAGTGGCACTGGGCTTGGTGCTGGCTGTGTGCCAGCTGCCAGTGCTTTGGAAGAAAGAGCAGCAGGGGGGAAAGATTTTAGCAAGGCTTGTGAAGTTCTGCTGAGAGCAAGCCAAATTATCCCCAAGGTAAGAGCTGCTCCTGATTTCTGCTGTAATACTACTTGATCCTCTCTGTGTCTCTTCTAGTACATTTAAAAAAGAAAATAACTCACAGTCTTTAGCTGAAGCTGAAGCACACACTGCTGATGTTTTTCCTGATTTTCTCATATATATATATATATATATATATATGTTTTATGCCTTCAGTGAAAGAATCTCTTTTATTCACTTCCAACTGCCATGAACACATGAACGTAACACCTCTTTCCATTATCTGTATGTTGATGAGCCAGCCCACATGACAAAAAATCCCAACTGGGACTAGCAGGCAGAAGTCAAGCAAGTATCAGTTAATCTCACTAAGCTTTTACTGCAATTAATAGATATAGTCAGTAGATTTGAATTTAAAATTTACACATCACGAGGAAACAGAATCCTGCTTTAGAAATTATTAATAATTTTCTGACCATAATAAAACAATTTCCTGCACTAATTGCATTCCACATCCCTACTATAATTGAAATGTATTCTTGCTAGAAGACTCTGCCCCCCTTTTCCCTGAGTTCAAGGAGAATATTTTCAGTTCTTTGCAGTCAGCATTTTTATTTTAAAAAATATGAAAAATTAACTGTGTAAGAAAATATTGTATGCACAGTTTTCTTGTTGTTTCTAACTGTAACTCTTGAAGAGAATGAAGGGAAAACTGAAAATTAATAGAAAATGCAACCTACTGTCCCCTTCGTGGAGTGAGTAGCAAAGGTGAGTACAGACCTCACTCAAAAACATTACAGACTGGCTATTGGACATGTAGGAGTTAAGAATCAAAACTTGGATCAAAAGGCATGGCTGACACATGCATGAGGAAAGGAGAGATCTGTAATAACTTCAGGGAAATAGAAGGAGCTTCCTGAGATTTAGGGTCTGATGTTCCATGCCTATAGGGCACCTGAATTCTATGTCTGTGTTTCTGCATGTGTGTATGTGTATGTTTAGGCTAGCAGTGAAGATCTTGTGAAGTAATAGGAGATCTAAAACAGTTACATTTTTCTTTCAGAAGAATTTCAACAGCTATTCAAATCCCTGGCTCTGTGTAAGCATGAAAAAGTACCAGTAAAGGGCGTTTATTCATAACTTGTTTTTCTTTGCTTGAAAGCTACTTGTGGGCTGCACTGGCAACCGTTCTGGATGTTAACCACATTTTATTGTTGTCTAACACGCCACATTAGAGAACATTTCAACTTTGAGAGAAAAACATAAGTATAATTCCCTGCTAGTCATGCAGCACAGTCTTCTGTGACAGCATAAAACATGGATTCACTGTAATTGTGGGTTTGTTGTGTGGAACCAAAGGTGAAGCACATTGCAGTGAAATAGCTTTGCAACTGTAAATAGAAATAATGGTTGGAGAACATTGTTCTGCTCTGCCTTTAAGGTGTTTCAGCTGAAAAGACTAAATGAAATGTATGGAAGTAAATGAGACTAACTTGAAAATAAACAAAAGCCTTTTAAATGGTGGTTGCAAATATGAAGTAGATTATTGTATTTAAGGGAGTAAAGAGTAAATCTCATGGATTATTTTGCTGTGGCTGTTTTTCAGGACTTGCTGGAAAGATTGACCTTATTTTAGATGCAAAAGAGAGTGATTGAAATGACTCATTAAATATGAAACTTCAAAGAAATTCGATTTTTTGAGAGAAAACAGATGTAAGGAGAATGAAAGCTGAGGTACTTTTAGCACATTGAGAGTGAAAATAACCAAACCTCACTCCTACATGCATAGGCTACCTGAAACAGAAATTTCTAAAAGTAGTAACAGAAAAAAAAAGCATCATTTATATTATCCATTAACCCTGCTTTTATATTCTGTGGAACTAAAAAAAAAAAAAAAAACTAATAGGGAGATGAGTTCTTTGTAGTTAGGACAGCAAGTATGTTTCTTCTGTGGTAAGATACCTGTTTCAATTGGAGTATATTTTCTCTTATCCCTCTGTCATTAATATCTACAAAGAGCCTAACTGGAGGCTCAATAACATCCTTGTAAGACTTCTGCTCAACAGGAGGACTAAAGCCCCCAATGCCTTCCTCCCACACCTGAGCTCTGCAGTCACTCTTGGTGTATTGGGCTACCCTTGCAGTGTTATTGGTGCCCATAGGGAAGAGTAACAAGGGTTAAACATCTGTGAGCTGGGCAAGCCTGCTGGTCCCTGTATAGAATCCCAGATCCTTGCTTTGACAGTCAAGTTGACAGACAAGCCTCTGAGGACATCAGGCTGGATTGGTGTAAGGCCCCGGAGTTCACTCAATGAGTATTTTAAAAGGATTTAACATTATTTTTTGCAGCTTGAGTTAGATGCAAGGGAGAAACACTGACAAGATATTCTCAAGAGGGCAAACAAATAAAAACTTTACCGTCAAACTTCAGAAAATCTGGGAACTTTTTAATGTTAGAGCAACATTAAATCAACATAAAGCATTTCACAAAGCATTAATTTAGTAAACTGTAAGCCCATTCCACTTAGCAAACTCCAGCCCATCTGACTTTAAGTTACTCAAACTTTGAGAAGAAGGAATTAGAAGAAAGAGAAAAGAGATACAGAAAAGAACAAATATAGCTACCACTTCTGGTTCCAGTGGTGTTCACCTGAGAGAAATTCCAGGAGGATGTAGGGTCAAGACCTGTGTGTGCTTTGGCTTACATACCCATTAGCTTTCCTGGGCCCTTCCCTTAGGAGGGACTTCTGGTCATTTTGCCATTAGGAGCTGGGTTAGGGGCTGCAGGGTCGGAGTGTGGAGCACTGCCTCCCACACGCCAGGGTTTGGCCCCACTGCTGGAATCCAGCCCCTGGGGATGCAGGGTGTGTGGAGCAGGGCAGCACTTGTTGCCAGGGCAAGACCTGACTTGTCCCTTACCCCACACATGTACCTGAAATGTTTCAAGGCAGCAATCTCCACCAGCTCCGGGCTGAGCCGGCTCTGAGGCTCTCCTGAAGAGCCTTGTTTGCCTTCAGCAGTGCCCTGAGCAGCTGCATGTCTGCTGCTTCACCACAAGTTTCCAGCCTCTCCTGTCTCAACAGCCCACCCATCCCTGCCTGTGGGGTCGTGGCCTCTGGCCTTTTCTATATCTGGATCAGCTTCTTCTCTGCATGTGTTAATGCAAAATTCTACCTGATGGTGGCAGCTGCCTTCTCTGTGCCTACAAGTCCCTCCCCAGACAACACAGAGCAGCCACCAGAGCCCACAGAGGGACCTCACCACAAGCAGCAGCGAGGAGTGGGAGGGAACTGCAGCGTATGGCAGCCAGTGGCAAGGCCATCCATTGGTGTGGCCATGGGAGGGGCAGGGCACTGGGTGCTGCCAGCCAGGCTCACAGGAGGTGCTGGCAGGGCTGGATGCCCAGTGTGGCATGCTAGGAGTACACCCTGGCTGAGGAAACCATGGCAGTTTGTATGGAGGAAGCTGACAAGCTGTTCCAGGGAGGCACTGCTCCTTGCATGCTGTTTGTGTAAACCTGGGGCATAGACATCCATTGGAAGTCATCAGCTGGGCTCAAGGGCTCTGCAAGCACCCTGCGAAACAGTTCTTGCTCTGACTTGTTTTGCTTTTCTATTTATTTTTTTTTCTTTCGTCATTATCCGGTTTTAAACAAACATAAATGTTTTTTATGACCACAGTTTTATGGTATTAAGAAATGTGTTTCTTCTTAAAAAAACTAAAAAAATTCAAATAAAAAAATTATTTTTATGATTTTTCATGACAGGTCTATTCCATAGGCAATAATGCCCTCTATTTGAATGTTGTAAGGCAGTTCTAATTAAAAGAATAAAAAAAGATGTGAAATACATGTCCATGAGAAAGAGAAGACCAATAGCTTGAACAGGAGGATTTTGTTCCCAGGTGTAACATAACAAAAAGAATTGCAGAAGAAAGAAGAGCATTATTATAATCCTCTTTTTGCCTGAGTCCATGCAAACTGCAGGGAGTACATTATATGTAGAAATACATGGAGACAAAAGCTCGATCACCAGGAGTGCATGCTCATGAACATATAAAAAGTTTTTATTATCTCTCTCTACCTGCCTTTATAAACAAAGACTTAAAATTGTGTAGCTCTCAAAAATTTTTAAATTTGCATTCCTCCATTCTGAAGCTGATGCAGCTGGTACTCATTGGAATGGAAAAAACCAGTAGGGAGTGGCAAGAGTTAATGAAGCTTGCCTGTCATCTGGGTTTCAGACCTGCCTGTGAATCTGCTTACTATTACAGCTGAATCTCAAATTTTTTAACATTCAGACATTAATATGAAGCCTAGTAAACATAAAACCATGGAGAGCTGGATGTACGCAGGTGAGAAAGCTAAAGCTGAGAGGATTTTCTAGACCAAAGGGCTTGTCTGTTTCTTAGGAAAGCAAGTGTTAGGCATTCTGAGGTAAAGATAAGATACGGTTTCAATTTTTCTTTTTTTTTGTTCTAAAGCTTGGGGGAGGAGTCCTCTCTGTTAGGACAAAAAGCAATCTAGGATGCCAACTCCAGAGGTCAAGTGAAAAAATTGCATCTAGGTGCAGTAGAGGGATTATAAGCAAAAGCTTATGTTCTATAAAAAGAAATTGTGTACTGTTACAAACAATGTGAGAATCTTAATAAGTAAAACCACACCAGCAGTTTATGTTAATAACTGTTGTGGGAAGGTATGTAGCTTCTTTGTTACTGAAGTAGTATTTTTAGGGATTTTACAGAAACCTGGAGCCAGATAAATATTCTTCTGTGCTTTCTCTCATGAACCCTTTCCATATTTGTGGACAAGAGTAATTGCAGAAATTGTACTGCAGATGATTTGTTTAAGAAGTTTTCTGTTCAGCAGCATGAATGTATTTCCCAGTAGAAGCCAAACTGGCCTCAAATCCAGTGGAGTAGTGGAGTGTACTGTCTTGCAAGGCATCATCACGTGTTGCTATATGAAGATAAAAAGAAGTGGATGTTGGTCAGAATAAAGCAGCAAGTTTTGTCTGCAGTGCTCTGTGCACTTGCTACAATTACATATAGAAAGCTAAAGGTAGATGCCACTAGCTTGTGCTTGTTTGGTCTTCCTTGAATTTTAGTAGATAATTCAGTCTGACCTCAGTTATCAGAGTTAAATTGCAGTTTAAGGAATCATGAAGAAACTGTTCTCCCAACTACCTTTTTGTTTTTGTTTTTTCTCATGGTTACTGATTTTACTCTTCTGTGAGACCTAGGGTCTCAAATGCCTTGTGTTAGCAAATCTCTGAAGAGCTGACATAAGTTTTGACCTGTTCTCACATGTCAGCTTTATTATACACTGAACAATGTGGGAAAGAAAAACAACCCAACAATAAAAACAACCCACCTCCAAATTATTGGGAAGGTAGCAGAAAGATTTAGGACTGCAGGAAGGGGATGTTGTGTACCACTTTGCTGTCTTTTAGCCAAGCTGATCTCCTAAATGGATCAAGAAAAAGAGATGGTTAGATGTCAGACTTTCAGGAGTGTGGGGATAGCTGAGTGGTTCCTTGGGATAAGCAAAATCTGTTCAGGGGCAATTCAGGTCAAGCAGAATGAGAGAAAGATTTAGAGCTCAGTGGCTTGCTCAGGAAGGAAAAAAAACAAGGGTTAGGGATTGGCAATAATTCTCAAAAGCCTTTTATTTGAGAATTTTTCCTGTCTACAAAATGGAAAAGGCTTTCTGTGCCTCTCTTTTTAATTTAATTTTCTGAAATTTACACCAGCAAGATTATAGTTCAAAAAAGAGTTTTTAAGGATTAAATACACTTAAAATTGTAAAGTTTCTTTTATTTCAGCACTGGTTATTGATTATTATTGCTTGGAGTTTTTGGTCTGTTTTGCTCTATGTTTTATGTATGCATATGTTGATGATTCTTATATAGTTCTAAGAATTTCTTAAGAGCTTTGTTTGAGATTTGACAACAATGACTTGGACTTTGTAAACAGGTTTATGCAAAGTCATGAAAGGATAAAATTCAGTGTACCCTTATAGTGATACACAAAAGTTCATCATCAACAGTTGTTTTTTTTTTTTATCCTAGTATAATTTTTGTACAGAATTTAATCATATCTAGTGAGGTATTTTCTGCTGAGAGTCATAAGAGATTGAAATTTTACCTATTCTGGGAAATAAAAAGAGATCTGTGACCTTCAAAGATACTCTAAAGCCCTGTAGAGATGACTGAGTGAAATTTATCAAAGTGAAATGGAATAATTCACTTATGTGTTGTGTATTGTATACAGGTTGATATTGTTGAGACAAAATTTTTCACAAGATGGCTGAATTGTTAATATTTATATAATTTTTTATCAGTCTCATGAAGCTGATTAAACAAATTATTGTGTGCTGTGAGACTGAATCATATACCTGCTTCTACAAAAATCAAAATACTGAACTCCTCATGTTACAAGTATGGAAGAGAACCCATATTTTTTCATCTTTACAAGCAGACAAATGTAGTGATCTCAGTATAAATACTGGCAAGTGAAAAAACCTAAGTGCAAGAGTGCAGCTGTGTATGAATAGGTACCTATGTGCATGTCCCTTCCCTTGTAAACACACCATAAGGGAAAGAAAAAGAAGGGGCAAAATGAGGGAAAGTGAGCAATGAATGAAGAGGAGAGAAAAGGAAGGGAAGGGAAAGAGGAAGGGAAGAGGAAGGGAAGAGGAAGGGAAGAGGAAGGGAAGAGGAAGGGAAGAGGAAGGAAGAGGAAGGGAAGAGGAGGGAAGCGGAAGGGAAGAGGAGTGAAGGGAAGGGAAGGGAAGGGACGGGAAGGGAGGGAATGGAAGGGACGGCAGTGAAGGCAGGAAGGGAAGGGAAGGGAAGGGAAGGGGAAAAAGTAGAGGAAAGGAGCAGTGAAAGGAAAGATGAGAAGAAAGAAGGGGACAGGAAGAAATAAAAAAATACAAAGAAGCCCCTTCTAAGTGTGACCTGGTGTGCTTGTAGCCATGTATTCACATACCTTTTCTATTTAAATAAGAGTTGCATCTGCCCTTGCCAGGTACCTCAAAGGGTGCTGAATACTATGAGGTTTATAGATAAATCAGACAAGATGGATGTAGACCCAAGGGAAAATTTCATCTTTCAACCTAGCACCAGAAAAGATTTGATATATTATTAAGATGCCAAATTCATAATTAGGTTGTAGAATGTCTTTCTCCATTTAGATACTTTGTAGTTTCTATAAAGACTTCAAACCCATTTTTTCTTGCATCTAGGTTTGATGAAAACACCTAACTTTGAAGAAAATGTTGAGCCAAAGCTACTAGATATGTACCAAGTCTTTCATCTTTGCAGCCTAGACTTTCAGGGATTGATCTATATGCTTTCTTAACATAATTTGACAAAAACCTTTATGTCTAGTATATAAACTCTCAGTGATAACCTTTGGCAGAAGAAAACCAATATAATTTTCAGATTAATTTATGAATCCATGAAAAATGTAAATAATTATCCTATATCTTTGCTACCACTACCAGAATAAGAAAGCAGTGTGTGAAGGGGAAAAATGTCTTTATGTTTGTACATATCTCAAAATTTATTCACAGATTTCAGTTCTGCTTACTACTATGGCAATTCTTACCTGGAATTTCAAGGCTTACATTTGAACATGCAAAATTTCATCCACCTGGAATTTAAGACCTATGATCCTCATGGACTTCTCCTAAATATTGAACAGAGCCCAGAAACAATGCAACGTTTTTTAATTCGAGTTGTCATCAATAATAGTACTTTGCAGGTAAGGCATCAAAATCTTCAACTGAAGGAAAAGTAAATAAAAGATGAATCTGTAAAAATTTTAATATTTTTTCATTTTCTTACTGTAGAAGATAGTAAATAAAGCTACAGAGATTCTTGACATCTTCAGTATTTTAAGGAAGATAGTTGTCAAACTTGCTCTCTGTTTTGTCCAATTCTTGGCTAATATAGTAAATATGACTCACAAGAGTATACATTAAAACCAAAAAATGCAGGTTTTATCTTTACATGTGGTACAAATTAAGTTACTGTATTTTATACCTAAACTAACTTACATGGAAAGTAAATTCCTTAAATTCCTTACATGGAACTTCATAAAAAATTTCATAAGGAAGGCTTATAACATACGCATAGACACAGAAATTGAGAGGATTGTCTTAGGAAAATTTACCGTGTTAGGGAAAAGTGTGTATCTTTTTTACCATGTATCTATAAGTAGAAATCTTTCACTTCATCTGCTATTTAAATCTCAGTTTCACAGGGTCAGGAAAAAAAAATCTTTTGTTTTTTGTGGACAGAATAACTAGGAATATATTTGCTTATAAACTTTAAAGAGTAAAGTGTTTATCGTGGTGTATCTTTACCTTCCACAAATTATTCCATCTTTTCTGAAAAAGAGGTAATACTAGAGCTTTGTTAAGAAGTAGGCGGATGCTAAAGAGGCTATAAAAAGGTATTAAAAGAAAAGTTACTTTTCTCATAACTTACCTCCCATTTTCCTGCTTAAAGTTTCCCAAAGTACCTGTAAATATATTCTTTTTTCAGAACTGTGAAATCTCTGTTAGAAACAGCATTTTGTATTATATTTGCTTTCATGTTTAAAGATCATGACCATACTAAACAGATAAACTGAAGATAAACAGAAAATAAGAAAATTATCTTTTGCTTTATTATATTATAGTTTTTTTGTCTTTTATTATACTGTGACTATCTTTGTCCAGAAAAAAAAAAAGGTGAGATTAGTCATGGCCAGGAAGTTACCCAACATTTAGAAAATGGTGATGACTTTAAGTTCATCATACTTGTATTCATGGTAAAGTAATGATGCAGAAAAATATTTTTCTAACATATCATAAGCACCATAAAATATGAAAGTACTTTAATTGACACAAATCTATGCAGAGATCCCAGTGTGCCATGTTAAAACTAATTGAATTCACTTAATCATTCACAAAGCTGGTCAATTAAATGTGGATTTAAAGCCCAATGAACAATGGTTCTAAGCTCACAATCAAGCTACAATTACAAGTAGACAAACCATGAAATCAAGTGCTTGTTCGCATTAGTATAGGAAATTAAATGGTGCTTCAAAATGCTGAAGCCTGCACACTACATTACGTGTTTGGAAGGGTAAGGAAGCCATAAAATGTTAAGTAAAATTCACCCACGGCCAGTGCTAATTTCAGATGGGTTGCAGATGGTCGACTTCTTTGCAAACCAGACCTATAATATATGATTGTACAATACACAAAGATTAAAGCATTTTCATGCAGGTTAGGAAGCATTTATGTGTACTTGCATAATTCTGGTACAATAGGCTTCCATATTCAGAACTTCTAATGAAGCATTAATTTTTCTTGATACACATGACATCCTTCAGGTGTTTTTTTAAACCACTTATCATTTTAAAATTTAGGATGCCTGAAACTGTTTAATTATTAGAAATAATGTAATTAAAACCTTTTCCCACTCTGTAGTACCAGTATTTATGTGATGACGCAGCAGAAGTCAAAAACATTACTACTACTGCTAGAGTGGATGATGGACACTGGTACAGTGTGCAAATTAGGTAAGTTTACTGTTTTCAGTTTTTATCATTGTTTCAAAGATCACATAGATTGGACTGTTAGTAAAACCTACAGATATTATATCTGATTAACTATGATATCTGAACATGTACTGTAAAATCATTTTATGGTAGTCTGGTCCACAACAAATCCTTAGAAAGAATGTTTAAAACTACAGTTGGAGAGTGATCATCACATCCCTGATGTGCATAGTGGAAATAAATTTATTCTTAATGAAATAATTGACTGTAGCATACATAAACATTCAGTCAGGGAAGATGCTGCGCAGTAACTCCAAGCTACTCAGTCCAGGAAATAGTTGAATTTCCAACAAAGAAAGTGTGACTTATAGAAAAATCTTGGAAAATAAATAGATAGGCAGAAACAGCACCATGACTTTCATTGCTGTAACTGACCTGCAACTCATAATAGGATATATTATTCCTGTAAAAGTAACAATACGTGCAACTGAAGGAGAACTAAATGAAAAGAAAATGAGGGAGGAAAATGAGGTAGTTAGTAGGCTTTCCATGGTTTTTGTACATAGATTTATCTAATGACCAAATATCTGTACTCATAGAATCCACAGCCTTGGAAGTGAAAGTTTTGGGTTCTCTTTTTAGGAAAATTAAGTGCCCAGTGTGCTCTCTGGATGAGAGTGTGTTCCTATTAGGTAACTTAAAATAGGTCATCTTTAAGTTACCAGTCATCTTGTCCAGCAAGAAGAAAGCAAGCTAGCTGTCTGCTTGTGTCTCATGAGTAAGTTAGTCCTTAAAAAGTTTGTGGAGGAGTGCAAAAGGAGCACAAACCTTATACTGGAATAGGCCTTTTATAGCTATATCTGTCCAAACATTGTTAAATTAAGAACTTTTGCAGGGCAACACTGTCTCCCCTTCCTTCCATGGGAAATATTGTGGAGTGTGTATCCATTATACTGTACCTGGCTGCCTCAGATTTCGCAGTGAGTACTCAGTGAGGAGAACCAAAGTTTGTTTCTGCATTTCAGTTACCATTGCTATCATAATTTTTTTTCCAGCTAGTTAAACCACACTAGGACTGCTCAGTAGCATAAGTAAATTAATGCAAGGAGCAAAAGCCAGTAATCCACTGCGGTTGTGCTTATCACCCAAAAAGGAGCACCATAAACCAAGGCATGTTAATGGAAGCTACAGCAAGTGTAAGCTCCTCTGTGACCAGGAAGAAATAGAACACAGTATCTCAAAGGCACTGATAAAAGTGAGATTCTCTAAAATCTAATATCATAAAAAGTTCTGTTTATTCCCTGGGTATGACTCCCTCTCCATACCAAAACAGAGAAATTAAATTAGAAAATAGTTTTTAGCAAAGAGATATAAAGATGATAAAATCATTAAGCAGCTTCTGTATGAATAGAGACTAAATACTCAAGTACACTGCAAGCCCATTAAATACAAGTAAGAGAGGATCCCAAAGAAGACAAATCCCAAGTGACGCAGAAAGGGGATAAGTGGAGACATACAGTTTCTGGTTAGTTGAAATCTATTATAATTCAATTGTTATTCCTTTGTTGTTCATTTTAAGATTTATGATCCTGAAAATAGCAAAAGTATGAATACCTGAACCCTCAGTAATGTGGAACTCATTTCCCTTGGCACTGGAGCATTTAAACTGTGATGTCACTGTCATCCCTCCGAGATCCACTAATTACTATGATGGGAATACACTTATTCTATGCATTTCCCCCCTACTCCATCAAGCAGAAAAAAGCTTGAGTCTCTAAATCAGCCCATAACAATAGCCCATGACAAAAGAAAACCAACCTAATTTCTATATTTTGCTTTTCCTTTTGAGCATAAAAAAAAGGAATTTCCTTTCATTTTCAGGAAATTATTTAAGGACAGCTCAGGAAATGGGCCACACTTATTTTTCCTGCTGAAAAAGAAGGCATGCAAGCCATTTATGAGATTCAGGCTAGTTACAGAGCAATTAATAATTAATCATTCTACTCACTTTAGAAGAGTGGAAATAGTTCTGGGAATAGTTGTTTTAAGATGACATTCTGCAGACATTCTGCAGATGACACCAAGTTGTGTGCCAGTGTTGGTTCACTGGAGGGCAAGAAAGCTCTGCAGAAGGATCTGGGCAGACTGGATCAAAGGGTCAAGGCCAATTGTGTGAGGCTTATGGGAAGTGGCTGAGGAACTGGGGCCATTTGGCTGGGAGAAAAAGAGGCTGAAAGGAGACCTTATGGTACCCCTAAAACTCCCTGAAAGGAGTCTGTAGTGAGGTGAGGGTCAGTCTCTTCCCCCGACTAACAAGAAATCAGACAAGAGGAAATGGCCTCTTGGATATTTGGAAAAAAATCTTCACAGAACAGGTTGTAAAACACTGAAAGAGGCTGTACAGAGAAGTGACTGAGTCACCATCACTGGAGATATATAAAAATCATGTAGACATGGCAGTTAGAGCTAGGGTTTAGTGTTGGATGGACTTGGCAGTGCTGGTTTAACAGTTGAACTTGAGGGCTTTAAAGATCTTTTCCAACCTAAACAACTCTGTGATTCTATGATTCTAAGATTCAAAACATTAGTGATGTAGATGTCAGAAAGATTTGGAGTTGCTTCTCACTGTCATCTCATGCATTTTCACATGTGTTTGAATTAATTATCAAGTATATATCCTGTATATATATGCTTTACATTTTTTCCTTTATTGACAATTAAATACATATTCTTGACAGTTAATTTTGATAGAGTCAGACTTGAAATATGAGTTAATTGTTTTATAAAGTTAACATTTCATTTAAAAAACTGCAGTGTAATACAGCATAAGAAACCTTAAAACAACTTCAGTGAAAAATTCCTGTAACTTATTCACCAACTTTCTAGAGGCTTGCAAATATTTAATCTTCTCAGAACTGATTTTCAGTGAGATAAATATGTTAAGTTTTGAACAATGGTATCTGGGAAACTGGTGAAGTAAAATGGGAATGTAGGAGATACTGCTTATTGTAATATAACAGGTATGCACACAGGATTTTCTTTGTTGTGCATATGTTAAGCATTATGAACAGACATTGTGGTGGATAATTCCAATTAAAAATTGTTTTGAAAGAAAATGCTAATTTTAATTATTTAATGTTATCTTAATTGTTTGGAGCTCTTTTGATGTAGTCCTGTGATGGAAAGGATTTTGTCTTTTCAATTAAGGAAAAGCAGTGCATTTCAGCTACTGAAGATAAGCCATCTTCAAAGAGCATGATGCCTCTACAACATCACATTAAATGAAAGTAGACTTAAAAGTAGTGAGTGCTGTTAAATACAAATTTAAGTACAGTGAAAATTAGATAGTGATAATATCTTCCTTTTCTCCTTACAGGAGAACATTTTTCTGCTTCCTTTATCACACAGAAATAATTCCTTATGTGAATAAAATAAATTACACGCCATCTCATATTTGCAAATAAATGTGCATATTGCTGTCAAACAATGTCCTTTATCCAGTTCTCATGGTTCACCGTGATATTCATGCTGAAAGAAAAGTAGCAGCATTGCTGAAGTACATTTTTCCTGATGATGGAATATTGTGATTACAAAAACTGTAATAATTTAATAAATTTTGGTGTATTATAAGGACTGTATTTGCTTCACAATCTGGGATACAGTGGATAATTTCGGTTAGGAATCATCAGATTAGTCTAATTTGTGGCATTGGCTGCTAAAACCAACATGTTGCCAAGGTATGCCTTAGAGCAGTGCCTGAAAGATCCATTTCATGTGTAAACTACAGTGGTTGTGTACTAAGCCTGTCAATGAAACTTCATTGCAGCTGTTTCACTCACATTTCTGACTATTCGTTTGGTTTTCTTAAGAATGTTACCAGGGGAGGGAGTGAGCTACAGTGAAAAATGGATATGGGCAATATCCCACAGGGATTGGATTACTGTAGGATATTGTGAAAAGAAGAAAATGTTAGACTCAAGCACTGGAGGGTTTACATGTATGGCTTTGTAGTGAAGATACAGTTTTCTTACTGGCAATGCAGGGATGCTCAACCACAGTCTTCTCATTCCAGCCTTTATAAAACTGCCTCCATTAACTGCTTTAAGATTTTTCTTCTTCAATCTTTGTCATCAAAACAAGTTGATCAAATGATATTTATTGCAGAAACAAACCAAACTGCAGCAGTGGTATTAGAAATCTGCCTTTCCTTGCCCCAGTATTCTCCATTCCAGTACAGATACAAATAGTTTCCTCAATTATATAAAAAGTATTTTTATATAATTGAGGTCTCAGATTATATTGTCAATTGCTTTAGCAAATTTTTCCATTTATAAATTGATTATGCAATAGACGTCATGAATACAACTTCATTCTTTAATATGAGACTATCATGCTTGAATATTTTTTAATTGTCTGAGGTCATTAGGATTGAAATCTGGTGTTGTGCTCCATTGGAAACTGACTGTAAAATCTGGCAATTGCTTTTCAAAGAGTGTTTTATTTCTCTTCTTTAAATTCTAATTGTTTTAAATTTGAATTTTGCACTAGTAACCTAAAGGACTTTCAGTGATTGATTGTCTTTCTTTTGAGGTGTACAAGTTTTCTGATTCCTCTAGTCAGAAAAAGATTTTTATAATCATGCCAAAATGCAACATATGCTCATTCAGGAGCTTTTATTTTGTTTGGTTTTGACAGATTTTTATGAGGGTCTGAGATAATTTATATGATGCAAAGTATCCTGTATTTATTATCCTTCACAACATGCTACAAATCTTATATTTTCCCTAAGGCTTTTAGGCAGGTAAGATAAGCATATGATAGATAAAATGGGCAGCAAATCCTGCAGATGCTTCTCTGTTTTGTTTTTCTTTGGTTCTTTTTATTTCACTTTTATTGTAAATTCCTATTTTTTAATCACAAAGGTGCAGAATTTTGACCTTGTTTTTTATCATGACAGCATATGGGTGAAGAAGTCACTCATCTGTTGTTTCATGTACCATGTAAATGTCATATGCTTTACTTGTTGAAAACATGCTTAATGGTCCATATCCTCAAAAAACAGTGAAAGTCAAAAGATATTATTAGCAATTGCTGCTGTTTAGTTAGAGAACTGTATTCAATATTTATAAAATGCAGTGAGAAATATATTCTTGATATAAAATAGCTTCAGGGTCTTTTTATTTTCTTCTCATCACCCAGGAAAGCTGTCAATGGACTTGCATCAGCTGCAAGAAGTTTAAGTACTTGGATCTAGCAGGGTTTAGCTTGTTTTGTATTTGTTACTAATACAAAAGATTTAGGAATTTGATGGACCCCTCAACTGGCCTTTGACAGGGTCCTCACAAATATTCTTCTTAGCCACATTGTTGTTGGTCTTTTTCTTCAGTCCCTCCTCAAGTGCCTAGTGTAAAACTAGGGCTGAATGAAATACATGTGTTGACTTATCTAATAATTTCTAATTTTATATGGTCTGAAACTTTTCCCAGATCAGTGAAGCTTACTTGGAAAAAGTACAGGTTTTTATACTTAGTTCAATTTATTTATGAGTTCTTAACACTGGTAATAAAATGACATTTCTATTTTCTTAAATTCCCTGTATGTTAAGTCCTAAGTAGGCTATATCTTCTATTTAATGTCCAATATGCATTGCAGAGATGCCAAGTCACTGAAAACAAGTGGGTTTGAGAATATAGTTTGGAGATACAGGCATTTTCATTTAATATGGAATGAAAATAATTAAAACATTGGAAATATTGATACTGATGTCAAGACCTGGATTTGTTAAGTGGAAAATAGCAATGAGTTGATCATGAAGTGTGAAGAAAATTGGAAGGATTCTTTTTTTATTTTTGTTTGGCGATTTTGGATAAAGAAATTTAGCATTGGATGCATATGGTAGCTATCACACAGAGGAGCAGGAAAAATGAACAATATCCCCAAAAAGGGTATTATTAAATACTTGTGAAAGGAAAAAGATACTAACTTTGTAACAGCATAGGTTGACTATTGGCACAAGTAGCTCAAAAGGTGGACAACTAATTTCTGGGGGCTGAAAATTTTTGTTCCATGGTGACACTTACACTGCCTTCTAGCAGAGCATAACAGTGCCACAGAAATGGTAATACTGGATTGAAGCGATGGAATCAAAGGAGATTCTGATTTATGAACTCTGAAACTGAAGCCAAATAAGAATCAGAAAACACTAAATAGAGGAAAAGTTTTGAAATCTTTCTAGTCAGAACATATGTGTTTTCCAGTTCATTCTGCTTATGTGCACACTACATTTAGAGAGAGTTAATTTGATTTTAATCCTTTCCCAGATTAGTAGAGGAGGAACCAAGCCAATAATATTCCCTCCTGTGACTATTTGTTTTTTTAACTTTATCTCATAAATAGTTTATAATTTAAGTGTACTTTAATGTATGTTTCTTTTTGTAAGCTGGGGTTTAGGCTTGGTTTAGGAAAGAAAAGGAGGTTCAGGAGACACCATGTTGTTCTCTCTAAATACCTGAAAGGAGGTTGTAGCCAGGTGGTCAGTACCTTCTCCCAGGTAAGACAAGATGAACTGGCCTCAAGTTGCACCAGGGGAAGTTCAGGTTGGATATTAGGAAAAATTTCCTCACAGTATTGGTTGTTAAGCATTGGAAAAGGCTGCCCAAAGAAGTGGACCTTCACTGGAAGTATTTTTTAAAAATTTAGAGGTTGCAGTTAGGGACATGGTTTAGTGATGAACTTTGCAATATTAGGTTAATGGTTTGACTGGTGACCTTAGAGGTCTTTTCCAACCTTAATTATTGTATTATTCTGTGATAGTTCTCCCTTTTTAATGACTTAAAACACTGTGGAAATAATGACTCTGTAGATGCTAGAGAGAAATAACAGCATCTCACTAAAAAACACAGATAAGAAAACTGATCCGTACATAGGTTGAATAGGAGAATGCAGTTATTATATCTGCTGCTGAACAATTATTAAGGAAAGAGACCATCCATGAATTTATATTTACCCAGTTTCCTCTGTGAATAAGCATAGATTTCTGTAGCTGAAGGTCATTTTTGTGCACAAATACCAGAAATATGTTTCAAGTACAGTGTATCACTGCAGTCATATTCTATTAATCCTAGATATTTTAAAAATACCAGTTAGGCTCAATTTTTTTTTTAAGGAGAACATCTTATGCTTCAACAGTAGAACTACTGTACCACAACAACACTAATGGTTCTACTGTTCTTTGAAGTGTCTTTATTGTGAAAAAAAAAGTATATTTTAGATGCAGAAATTATTTGGGGTTTTTTCATTACTGGAAAATGCCTTTCTTTGTCCATCTCTATCACAAAAAGCAAAGAAACAACTTGCCTCTCTTACTGACTGCTGCATATCACCAATTGCCATATCTGTTAGAGATATTGTCTAAACAATTTATGTATTTTCTAGAGGCTTTTCCTCAGGATATGTCTTTAACTGGTTGTCTGTTTAAGAGTATTTAAATTCTGTTCTATCCCGTGTGTCTATACAATAGTTCTTAACTCTATTGTTCAGATTATTAATTTCACAGAAGATTCAACATTTTCTTACCAGAATAATTCAAATTGCTATTTTTCAAAATAAAGTAATAATACTATCATCTGACTTTTTAATACATTATAAATATATATATATTATAAATATTTTTCCTTATAAAAAGTAATTTAATGTATCAATTTCTGAATGGATTTTGGTTTTAGGAAAGCAGACATAATATATATAATGCACACAATCTAGTATTTCCTTTTATACACTTAAATGCACTGAGGACTTCGATTTTGTAATCAAAGTGATTTTAAGAACTCAGGTTTTTGCATATGATAGCAATGCATTTTATACATTATATGCATATCAATAAGAAGTAAATATACTAGGTATCATAAAGGAAGTTTAATGGTGAAAAAACAGTGTAGGTTTTAAAAAAAAAATTATAGAACTTCTTTTTCTCTCTCTGGATGAAAGTATATCATGACTTAAACATAGCAGCATAAGGTAAGATAAGCTATCATTTTTAGCTAAGTTAAAATTTCTAAAATGTCTTCGGTTTAAATTTTCAGGCCAGAAAGTAACATTATTTGACCACCAAGGGACCACTGGTTTGACCACCTCTATATCTTAAATGATCAATATTTTTGAAGTCTATGAAAAGCATAGGGTTCATTTAAATCAAGACTCTCTATTAAATATTTTTCTAAGTTTCATTTTACTGTAGTCACCTCTTCCTAAACCCACAGCATTGGTGGGCAGTTAATGTATACAGATAATTCTGTCTGGCAAACTCTAGCCAGTACTTCAGTAAAAAGCTGAAAATAAAAGAGATTGGGAAGAGATTCCATTCTGACCCTGCTAACCCTCTGTGTCAGGTATTGAGATAATGCTCAGGACTGAGCCAGCAGTGCAGACATAAGAGGTGTAATTCACTCTCACCCCAAAGATCTTTTTGTCTGCTAGGTACCCTTTCACCACTCTGTTATTTGAGACATGTCCAGAAAATGGAGAAATGAAAATAATTAGATGGCTCTGTAGTGGGAGAAAAATTCTGATAGGCACTACACATTGCATCTAGAAACTTGAAGACATACTTTTTTTTAAAAGTAATTGTACTGCAGCAGATGTGAGGCAGCCATGAGTATTTGCAAGATGATGCAAGCAATCCCTTTCTCCTCTTAATAAGGAGGGATATGCAAAGAGCAGGACAGGCAGTGTAGCAGCCTTGTCTACTGAGACAGTGCTGGGTGAATTCTGTGCACTGTAACTCCTACTTAGCAAGAAGGAAGCTGGCTTTCTACTTTATCCCACATGAATCCCTTTCAGTCAGAGTTATCTGGAGGCAGGGAGACTGCATCTCTTCTGAAAGCAAATAAGCTTTTTTTTTTCCCTGAAGGGCAGGATAGAGCTTGCAGAGAGTCTGTGGCAACAGCACAGACAGAAAATCCTGAAAAAAAAAAGACGAAGGAGAGACAAAAGAAGGAGATTTTGTTTAGGACTATTTATATCGTGTAGAAAATTTATTTCAAGTTACAGAATAAATTTTCTCTCAAGGATTTTATTTAATCACACTTATTGCTACATTTTCATTATTAAAAAATTAATCTTTTAAGAATCTAGTTATCTTATGTGCTGAATAAAGTCTATCCTTAAAGAGGGAGCTCATGACTTTTTTGGATAAGTTACTCTAACAAAAGGGAGACAATTCAGAATGCCTGAATGTTAAAGGGACACTTTTGACCACAAAACTCTTGGTTGTTTTTTCTGCGTTTAAACCACTTTATTCTTCTTCTTTCTTTGTTTGGCTGCTGACCCATGTTTCCAGGGCTCTTATGAGGTCTTTTGCCTAAGGTGCCATTAAAAACATACCTGTAACTACATAAGATACCAGTGGGATTATCCAGGCTCTACCATATCTACTGTATATATTCACAGCCCTCCACTAACTTCAGAGTTTCTTTAAAATGTTAGCTTGAAGTTTGCCTTCTTAAAATTATTAATTTAACTTTGTTTCAAAAAAAAAAAGATTTCTGTCAGCAAACAATCATGGGGTTATACTGCTGATGCTACAGGAAGATACTCCTTTTGAACTGTGTAGGAAAGATCTTGGTCCTGCATTGCCAGACATGGCAGAACACCTTTTGCTGTTCTAAAGTCACTACTGCAATTACTTTATTCATTCAACAAGAACTAAGATTCCACAGAGAAAGGAATAGTGGAAATGGATAAAACCTAGAAATTATGTCAGAGAAACTTGGCATTAATATTTTTTGTATCTTGCATTTAGTTTCCATAAATTGAGAATAGTGAAAGTAGTCTTTCTGCTTACATAGTTGTCTGAGTACAGGAAAAAAACCCTACCTTCCACTGATAAAGTCTTCCCTTAAAAAAAGTTTAAAACTTATGGGACTTTTTTCAGCTAAGTAATTCTATTTTATTTTGCATCAATGCAATATTAAAAAAAATCCTAATTGAAATCCAAACTCATTATGAAATCAAAATTTAAGATGTTGCACAAATTTCTTAATTTTCCAGACTGGCTATTTTACACAAACTTCTTATGAATCAACAGAGATAAGCAACTGCCTTTTCCTTGCAATATCATTGAATGCAATGGATTTAATTATACTAAATTGATCCTAATAATAGTTAATAGTGATTTAATACCACCAATTAGTTTGATACAAACTGCTGTTTAACAGCCTCTTTAAGATAAAAGCTTACTTACTCCTGCTACATCTTGGATATAAATTCCATTCTACATATTCTCAGAACTCTATCTTAAAGCAGACACTCATTAACATTTAAAATCATGCAAGTGACAAAATCTTTTGTGTATTGTGAAGTTTTCTTCCTCAGAATGTTTGGTTTTAAAAAATGCTAGAAATGGTTCTGTCATAGCTACTTTATTTTGCTTTGGATCTCAAATACATCAGGCTTTGTTCTGTATTATATTCTATGGAACATCAGAGGGTACTTATGGATCCTTAAAGTGGGTTCAGTGTTCTGTGTCTGCTTTGGCCACATGTCAAAAGAATAGAACTTGTACTAAGGAGAACACAAATAGGCTATAGAGATCAGAAATAATGTTGGCCAGCAGAGCTGATGTAAATATGAATTCCCACATTGTAACTGTTTTTTTATTAAAAAAAGTCTGTAAGATTCACCTTAAATTACAGTGTTCCAAGTCTAAATCCAACTCTAAATTTCCTGCTGTCTGAATACTTAAATACAGTACTCTCATTTGAGCCAAACTTCTCCCGAAGTGACACTTACATCTGCCTCAACTTTAAATAAGTGCATACAGTTTTCTAAGTTTAATTTCTCTAAGTAGTATCTATGGTTGGTATGATGTGAGCAGCAAAAAAAAAAAAACAGAAGCAGAAAACTGCAAAGACAGAAAGGGCCAGAGGCATAGATAGTTGTTTTTCCTTTAGCTATAGGTAAAGTAGTAAATTAAACTCAAATCTGAAGGCTGGTCTCTGAACTGAGACCAACTGGCAAGTCATGTCTATAAAAAATGTTGTGGTAGAATTTTTTGGTAATGTGAGTTTGAAATGATTCCTGAATTGCACTAACCAGTGAATTTTGTAAGTTTCAGAATTGAAGATAATGTGTAACTTCCATAATAACTGTAACAATGATGACTTCATAAAATATGGATGATTCCATGTCAGGATTTGAACTCAAGTTGTGGCCTTTGGCATAGTAGCATAAATGTAATTTCTGTGAAAAGAAAGGGGGTTACTATATTTACTTAGAATATGAAACAAAGTTCATTTCCTTCCTTTCTTGTATTATTAGAGAACTTTGCATCATTAGCTTCATTGTTCTTATTTGTTTAGTTAAATCTCAGTTAAATGCAAGACCAGACCAAGAAATTAGCTTCAGGCTCTGGAAATATGCTATCAGAGAAATGAGAATAAATATGATGTTGATTAATGGGTTTATCTACAATATGGAAATGTGTGTTACCTGGCGTCTCAGTAGGGCAAAGTCAGCACAACAGATGAGAGCATTGTAAAATTATGCATTTTACTGCAGAGTGAAAATGTAATGACTCTGAGTGAACTGGTATATAGTCCATCTAGATAAATCTACTGCAGGTAATAAGAGATTCCACCCTATTCTGTCACTGTTATTAGTATTGAATTTCTGGGGTTTTCTTTGCTGAAGGAGGTGTCTTAGGATTGTAGAATTGTAGGGTATTTTGAGCCAAAAAGGGCTTCAGGAGGTCTTTAGCCCAACCTCCTGCTCAAAGCAGGGCCAGCCAAGGTCAGAGCAGGTTGCTCAGTGCTTTATTCAGTCAGATTTTCTAAACCTTCAGCACTGAAACCTGCAAAACTTTCTGAGTAGAGAGGTCCAGATGATCGATTCCTAAAGTTGCCTCAAACACCTTTGAAAAACCATAAAGATTTCAAAAACAGTGCTAGGTAAAAATTGACCTGACCTTTTAAATGTGCCTTAAAAAAAAGTTTCTCTTTATTGTAGTAACAGTAAGTTTATTATTTTGTCAAAATTTTACAAAAATAAATATTCTACTGCAAGGAACAGTTTGAGGATGAAAACAGAAAATGTAAACTTCCAGATACTAAGTGAAAAACAAGTTCTCTTTTTTCAAGCTAATAAATCTATAAATAATAACTAAATATAACTAAAGTTTAATATGTTCTCAGCTTTAATTAAAAAATTTTCTTCACTACAAATGGGGAAATTAGGGATTATTTGTTTTATGATATATTATAATAAAACGTCTTTACTTCTGGTGGTTCCCAACTCATATTCGATATAGATGTTTTAAATATCTTGTTGCTTTTATATAATAGATTGAATGCTAATATTACAACCTAAACAATTCAATGTTAATAGTGAATTATTTATTGATGTTTAGCATGGGCACATTCAAGTAAAATTTCTAGAGACAGGTGAAAGTTTCAATCTTGT
The DNA here is from genome assembly GCF_022539315.1 of Serinus canaria. Lineage (NCBI taxonomy): Eukaryota > Metazoa > Chordata > Aves > Passeriformes > Fringillidae > Serinus > Serinus canaria. The sequence continues at coordinate 86,923,005 of NC_066316.1, forward strand.
TTCTAGAACAAAAGATTTCCCTTTTCTATCAAATAAACAAGTAAAAGAATTTTTATTCCCAGCAAGGCTGCACAGCATGACTGACAAAATACTTTTTCTGAACATCCCCCTTTCCCTCCTCCTCTTCTACCATTTGTTTTGTTTCTTTATTACCATTTTATGATAATTCTAAAAATGTCTTTTAATCATCACTGAAAAATGTCAGAAGGTAAAGACATTATGTAAAAGGACTTGGATTTCATGCAGACATTGCCATGTTTAGGGACTGTTATATCAATAGTTATCAAATTATTGTCTGACCTTTCCATCGTTCTAACCTGCGAGGCATTGAGCAATGGGTTTAGTACTGTTTAGACAGAATCCATCTTCAGGTTATAATTAATAGGCCAGGATTTAATCACTACATTTGTGTGATTACAAATGAGGAAACTGTGAGCTATTACTGCTGGCTTGGACTGAGGCACAATTACTGGTAGCTTACCCAGCAAAAGTGCTTGAGAGTTGCTGTATGCATTTCCACATTTATAATTATGCAAAAAGCCCTGTCGTCTTACTTGACCTTTAAAGCACCCAATGTGCTGATTGTAGAAAAAGTATTTTAAAAGCCTGATGGAAATTTCATAGAGTGCATATATGACCCAGTGATTGTATCATCAGCAAATGCTAAACAATGGTTTAAAGTCATTATTCTAATTTGGCCAGACCCTGCTAGATTCAATCAAACACAATCAGAGGTTCATGGCTGACATTCTAACAAGCTTAGGGCAAAGGCAGCTCATGCTTTGAATTGTATTAACTTGTTTTCTGAAACCAAATACTGAGAATTATTTTCAAAATATTCTTTTAAAATATGCCCACAAAAATACTTTTACATATCAGTCATATAAGCTATTAAGAACAAGCTAAAAATATGTCTAAAGCTAATGTGGAAAGAACAACATCAATATGGTGTATGTGTGATAGAACTATGTACATGGTCATGCAACTAGTTACAGTGTTAACATCTGAAAACTTGTAGAAGAAATAGTAATTAAGAGAAAAATAGTAATTAAGAGAAAAACATTTGACTGCTCTGCTGTGCCTCACTTAGCAGATTAGTCAAATAGTTAAAAAGAAAAGCCTGGCAGTTCCTCCCTGACCCTCTTCCACTCCATCTTAAGAATTACACTGCATTAAAACAAGTCTGATTTTAAATATTTCTGAAATATTGCTATCTTGTTATTATGTTTTTATTCATTACTAAAAAATCATTTTATCAGGAAGGGAAGTCATTTTAGATATTTTTTTTTCCAAGTCTCACTGCCACTCCTTTCTGTAGAATGATATATCCAAGATGTCATACTGAGTTCAAACAGCAGTAAAAATTTCTTGGCCATTGCAAATAGAGCTACAGAGAATGATTGTGCCAGTTACACACATTATCAGCAAACTTCCTTTGTGAGTCATTAATGAAAATTGTGTGTTACAGAACCTTGTGTGTGTTCTTAGACATACAGCCATTGTATGATATCAAAAAAACATAGTAGGAAAAACATTTCTTTCCTTGATTCTAGATATATTTGTCTCCTTTTTTGCATTCATGTTTGCTATTATCAAGTTAAAAAAAAATTGAGGGGAGAACAAAAAATCCCCTAAATTGACCCATTAAGACACTAGTTTTCAGTCCGTAGAATCAAAACCCCAATTTATTTCCCTTCTTCATTCTTGATTTTATCAACAAACCAAAATTTTTTATTTTTCACCTGAAATTATTTGCCATAGGTTGAACAAGCCATTTTACATACACAAATATTTATAGGCCTTTCTGTAAATACATATCACCATGTTTGCATATTGTTCTGAAAGTATCTCAGGACAGAATTACATGGAAAACATAGAGAACTGTTTGCAAATGTTACTAATGTTAGCTCCCCACTATGTTTGTTAAAAACACATAGAGAACTTTATGAAATGGTATGTGAGAATCCGTATCCATTACCATATGACAGAATATAATCAAGAAAGTTTTTAATGCTTTTTTTTGTAAGAATTTTCAGAAGCTTGTTTTGCATTGTTAGAAATAAACTGAATTCATACAATACCTACTGCATCCTACCCAAATTGCTTTTATAGAGCTGTGGATTGTTGGTTTGTGATTTTGTTTTTGATTTTTTGTTTTGTTTTTTGTTTTTTAGGGCGTTTTTGTATGAGCTATTTTCACATAGATTTTTTGTGAAACCCATATTGCAAAGACACTTGGATAGCTTTAAATGTAGAGCCTCTAGAACTCTGATTTGTTTCATGTACAGAGAGAAGGATAGGCTAAAAGACATTCCCCCATGAGAGACTGGTTTTGTTCTGATATTTCCTTATTGTGCTTTCTTACATGAAGATAAAATGATTGCTGCCAGATGGTTATTGGAATGCAAATGACCTTTACATCATTTAAAAAAATGGAAACAAACCAAATTGTTTGCTTGGTCTCTTCTATTTGTTGTTGCCAATTTATGCACGTTGTTAACAGCAACATTTTTAAGAGGGTATGTGAGTGAGGGAGGGAAATGGGAACGTATATATTAATTTCAGGGCCTAATATTACTGGCTTCAGCTTTAGGAATGATGCTTTTGAAGATAAGTAATACAGATTATTATAGTACCTCTGCACTTTCTAAAATGCAGCTTGTTTTAAATTGCTTTTGTGATTTGTGTGTGTGTGATGAGAAAGAGGGATATTTAAAATATTTCAGTTCAATTGATGCATTTTTTGCAAATTAAGAAGTCTTCTTGTTATTATTCAAAATTTTCTAACTCTTTTTATTCAGTCATTTATGTGCATTGGCTTTTTTAGCAATTAAACTGCCCAGATTTACAATATGGCTTCATTTTAATAGAATTTCAAGCCCCAAAGACAAGTCAACTTGCAGCTTGTTAAACAGCTTCTTTTACATTTATAGTTCTATAATATAAAACAGCTATTTACTTGATTTTCTTTCTTTGTTGGTTTAGTAACAGCCTAATTAATTTGTCAGATAGACAGTAATGTAAACAATATATGGTGGTAACATGTGCCTATTTCTGAATTTTTGCAGGCAAGGCATGGTACCATGTGAAGCAGAAATGTCAATCCTGAAGTTATCTTCAAATACAAGTACAACTAGAAATTTCTCATCCAGTTCTTATTGGCTTGAAACAGGATCCATATTTGTTGGTGGTTTGCCTCATCCTTATGCAGAAAAACAGGTATTTATTTTTTTTATTATTTATTTTTATTTAAAATTTGTATTATTTAAGGAGTGGCATGTTGAATGTGATATAACTGAAGAGATTTAAACCATGCAAAAATTAAAAATTACGGCTTTTTGAGAGTTATATCTAAGGCATGAATATGGTCCCTTGCAGAATATTTTTTATGTGTGGGACTTTGGAAAGTGAGCAAAAAGGGCATTATGGTCTAGAGTTATTATCTGAAATCTTGTTTGTCTTGAGTAGGCAGACTGAAGGAGCAAATATGATCAAATTTAGAGGAGGTACCTGTTACGTTAGGTGCTAGTTCTATGAGGATGTGAAAAGTATAACTGCAATGGTTTCCAAAACAGAGGAGGCTCTGTTTGCATCCTGTGCTGGCTCAGACAAGTGTATGTAAAAATGGACCAGGCAAGAGAAAGCTAACCTGTGAAACTGTATTAATGAATGAGAGACAGCACAGGAGCTTGAATTTGTGGGGGTCTGTATGCAGCTCAGGTAACCACATATGCAGGGATAAGCATAATGTGCAATGGGGCTTGCACAGAGTTAGGGAAGAGGAATACCCACAGGGTGATGCAGAGAGCTGGAGACAAGCAGATCATTACTCACTTGTTCTTATGGAGAATTTTGGGGTAGAGTAGTCACAATAACAGATACACTTCACTTAAGTGATTTCCAGCTTTTTTTTCCAAAGCAGGATGAGTGTAGTTACCAATTTCTATTCCAGTTTATGAAACTCTTCTAACTCATGCTAAAACAGATTAAAGCCCCAGGCCCTGTAATTTAATTGAGACAGGCACCATACACCCAGGGCACACTTAGGCCAGCTTCCAGCAGCATGGCCCCTGTGCAACACAGCTCCCAGTGCAGCTGTTTCAGCCTTCTACATCTTGTCAGGCATCTAAGTATGGAGTGCACCTCAGCATCTAAGGGGCTATTGTTAGACTATGTACAAATTGTTTCATTAAATTTTTGACAGTAGGTGCTGGTGACCTCACTAGTTACATAGGTCCAGGTTGGTCTCTGACTTTTGTTTATCCAAAGCCAACCTGTGCTGCTCCCTGGGCTATTTAACTCTCTTGTCTCATGCTCAGATGTGCTTCCAGAATGTAAAACTGTTCACCTTTACATAATAAAGAGTATCTTTGAGTGTTTGTGTTTTCCATGTCGGGAAATAAATTAAACTGTTAGCACTGAGATGGTGTACTGCAAGTCTCATTTATCAAAACAGGGATCTTAGGATTGGTTTCTCCTGCAAACTGGAGCAAAGTTAGACTGCAGGGGTTTTGTTTCTCCAGTGCACTGTAAAAACTGGATGCATGTAGTCCAGTTTTCATTTTTTAAGCCATACTTTAGGGTAGGCATTGCCCTGTGCAATTGATTTAACCTTCTATTTCTGTTCCATTCTTCAGTAAGTGAAAGTCATCTTATCATGAGGCAAATAGAGTAATTTCAAGCACCAGCATGTTTTTGATACTTCTACTGTAATGTAGCATTTCTGGATTGCTTTCACGTTATAACAAATTGCACAGTAATCAGTGATGTGACAAGAGTGTTGAAATCCAACCTAAAAGTTCTTCTGAGTAAGTGTTTTTTAGGCTGTAAAGTATTTCACAAAAAGTGTACGTCTAAGTAGCTCATACTGACATTAAAAGAACACATCAAGTAGTATTCATAGTTATACAACTTTTCCCTTAATTCAAATGTTCATACACAAACTATACCTTTGTCTGGAATATTTTATCCTCAGTTGTATATAGAATTTTATTTATTTCAAAAATGTATCTGTACCGATAAGATATATAAAAATTATATTTTCAATGTTTAAATGACCTTTCTTCTAGAAGCTAAGAGAAATTTTTGGAGGATACCCCAAAGAATATATAGTGAGGGCTTAGAGAAGTTCAGTTCATGTAGTGTATTTTGGAGCAGATAAGCAGGCAATTTGTTGGAGGGATATATTAATAATGTGTATATGAGATTAAATTTTGAGATTAAAAATAGCTCTTTACTAGCTAACGGCCAGATAAAATCCAGAAAAATAAATTTACATTAGGGAAATTCAAGTAGAAATTAAACACAATGGTTCAAAGGTAATGCATTGCTAAAAATTGTACCTGCATGTGTTGGATTATCATATCAGCATGAGCTTTCCTTCTTTGAGAATGTTGCAGTCCAAGGCTATTCTTAATGCAGGATTAATAGATGAGATGTTGTGGCTCATGATTGCTATCTAAATTAGGTCATAGATGTGGGACATATACAAGTGCTCAAGCTGTTGATACTTAACTTCTATTAGTACTTGGAAAGCATATGTTCCCATAACTTCCCCAAAAAGGCAAAAATATATCCTCTGCTCTCAGTTGCCTCTCTAGTTTTCCACTGAACTTTCTTCCAACTTTCTTTCTGTTTGAGATGACCTCAGCCTTTTTTTCACTTAATTTTCTTTGCATATTTGTTATTTTTGTATTCACTTTGCTATTACTATCCCATTTTTCTTATTTTTTATGTTATTCTAGCTTCAGGGAAGTTCAATTTTCCCTGGCTTCCCTGTCAAAGTCTGTAGACTATATTTGTCCAAGACAAATATAGTCTATAGAGGCTGGGTTTTTTTCTCTTTTGTCAGGGAATGGAGAACTGCCTGTCCAAGTACTCTTTATGTGGGCTTTTCAACCCCAGCAGTAGGAAACCACTCCAGAAAGTTTCTTTTCCATCAGTTTAGACCCAGGCAGTCAGGCTTCTATTGTAAAATGCTCCTCATCCCTGAAACAGTACAGGTCTGTTTCTGACCTTCATCCTGCAGTTTGCTTCAAGGGAGATTTCTGCTCCAGCTGAAACTCAGCTTTTTCTGACAAGTGCTCTGATCACTCTTGGAGTCAAGTTTGATAATGACCCTTGTGATATCTGCAGTATTCACTTAATAATACATTGTCTTGTTTTAGTTCCTTCTCTCACAGGACTAGTTCACTCTGCTGTTCACTCTGGCTCTCCTACCTTCCAATATTGTGGAAGTTGCAGAGAACAGTGACTTCAGACCCTAGACTCCTTCAGGTTCTGATTAACAGGAACTTCTAGCTGTCAGTACCAGAAACTGTTGACATGGGAATCATGTATTACTGAAATTGGCTCAGGCTAAATGATTCATTTCTAGGATAGATTCCTCTACCTTCCATTTTGATTGAAGTTTGAGATGAATTATAAAGCCCTCAGGGTAAAATATTGTCTCCTCTGATGATTTCCTATACATTTTCCTAATAAGCTCTGAAATGTCCGTGCATTCTTTCCACATATTTCTTCTTGCTTTCTGTATGCTTATTATTTGGTATTCCTTAGAGTCAGAGTGCACTTAGCACTCTATAAGGCAAGGTGCAACAATTCTACTGATTTCTCTCATTTCTGCCACAGTCTCTTCAGGAGATCAGAGCCTTACCCTCAAGCATTGAGGCATTTAAAAGAATATCTGTGACATCTGGAGAAGAAATGCCATAATACCCAATAGATTTCTTCACTATTCAGAAGATCTCAAACATCCCAGATCTCAGTCCTAGTGCCTGTGATTGGTGGTGAGAAACACTAGAGCAAGATAAAGTTATGGACTACTTAAGTAAACCAGACATATAAAGTACCATGAATTCAGAGAGACACTTAAAAGCATGCACCCCTGGCTGATGTTATCACTAGGCCACTTTCCATTCCCTCTGAAAGCCTAGAGCAATCAGAGGAAGCCCCTGATGACAGTAGAAAAAGAAAAATGTGAGGTTATATTCATCTTCAAAAAGGAAGATGGGTAACCATGAGCCTGTCAGGTCAATGGCGCCACGATCCTCCTGACACTAATATAGAAACAAATGAAGGACAAGCACGTCCTTGGGAACCACCAGCAAGGATTTACTAAAGGGAGACTCTGCCTGACTAGCATGCTTGCATTCCCTGGCTCTGTGAGCAAGGGGAAAGGGAGTGGATAATCCTTACTTCATGTCCTAGACAGCTTCACTCCCAAGTCTTTCTCCTACCTCTGAGTGGCACAGAAGGATGGAAAAGGGGGTTATAGTCAGATCATAACAGCTTGTCTCTGCCACTTTTTCCTCCTACACATCTACAGTTCTCTTAGCTATCCACAAGCCAAAGATGGAAAAGGTATTTGGCTTGGTATGAATTCTGGAGGAGCTGAAGGTGTGGGTAGAAATCATGGTAACAGATACGTGCACTGAAACACCTTAAATGAATTCATCCAATTTTGAGTACTGTAATCTGTTTCATGCACAGCAAGAAATTCTTTTTATGGCTCTGTAAACTGTCCTTTGCAAAGTTTAGTGGAGTCATCTGACAGTCTAGGAAGCCATTGCTGAGCAGTCGGAATGACAGCTAAACTCTAAATGGCTGGCAGGAAGACATCTTGTCCTGCTGCCTCACCACGGTGAATAAAATCCTCTTCAGTTCTGTGCCAGCTTAGTTTATTACTTATTTTTGTATTCTATCCTATTTCTTTAAAAAAGAATATGATGGAAATAGTTCAGACTTGCTGCAGGTAAATGGCAAAATAATTAGAACAGTTAAATAGCATCATCTTTTTAAAACATCGGGGTTTTAAAGCTGTTTATGATCTCTTTTTTTTAAGACATAAAAATCAAGAGAAAAGGAAGAGAAACCAAATTACACACAGAAAAAAAAACCTTTCTGATCAGAAATTGAGAAAAGGTATTGTTTCTGAAATCTCAAGACATGTTTCAGAATAATTATTTTCATGGTAGTTTTAGTATTGTTAATTGTTTACAATAGCTTTTTCTCTGCAGTGAAGATTGGTAAACTCAAAGGGAAATTTAATATTGTTTTTGAATATCTACAGCAGTAGGAGTTGATTGAAGTAATACTGTTATTTCTGCTGCTATAATTGTTTCAGTAATTTATATTTCTTGACTTAATAGTATTTTAGTATTGAGAATGTGAAATGTCATTATATCTTCATATTCCTTTTCAACTCAAGCCATTCTGTATAATTAAACCTTGCAAGTATTAAAACAGAGAAATTTCAGAAGGAAAGGAAGCTTCTGTACCAGGAGAGCAATCTTCTAAATAAAGATAAAAGATTAAGGGGAAGATGTGCAAATACATATGTGGGCATCAGTATGTTACCAGTGGGGAAATGGCAACAGATAATTGAGAGATATGCTCACATAGGATCATAGTGTGTTAATGTTGAAGGTGTGGTGGAAATCATTATACATGTGAAGACTCAGACATAGTAGTCTAGCAGGCTTGTACTCCAAATCCAAATGTGTAAAGTGCACTATGCATATGTAAGAACACATATCATTTTTCTATGAAAAAGAGATAATGTGATATCACAATCAAATGTACTGCCCAGTTTTAAGATATTCTCAGGTATATACAAATGTAGATAAAAATGTTTTAAACATTTTAATAAGCAGCTGCTAAAACATTCAAAATTATGTTCTTTCTCTTTTAATAATTCATCCACAGAATTCATGGCATTGAGTGAAGAAATGGACAATGTGAAACAGGTGTTACAAAATACAGAATCAGACCCTTAATTTAGAATGATCCAAAAGCAATTTGCTCTGTGTTACAGCTGCTGTGCTTCCATAGACTAACACCAGAGTAACCCCTCTGTAACTGTCTAGTTAGAAACAGTTTATGATCCATTTCCTGAGCCAGAGTACTGCAAAGCAGTGGGAGAATTTAGTACAATCTGTGCACAGTGCTTTAGATTTGATTATCTGGCATTCCCCTTATCTGATAAATCATGGGCTTTGACAGCAGCTTTCATGCTATAATTTATAATAATATAATATGTACAGGATTCTTTAGCATCCTGCTACAGTAATCATTGGATGTGTGAAAATTATAGTGGTCCTGACCCAATTAATGGTCCTTGGGCTGCAGTGTTCAGCCTGAGAAGATTCTGGGGAAGCCAACAAAGGAAAGAACATCCAATCTGTCACAGGATCGCAAGGCATACTAGACTGTTACATGGCTGCAACTGTTTGCTATAGTGGTGTAAGCAAAAATGGGGAGTTTGAAACCTTAGAGGGGCAGTTCTTGAATGTCCATACATTTTCTGTTGTTCCACAGCATATCTGAAATTTCCATATTTAACTATTAAAAATAATATGTTTTTTAGAACAATTTTTAGGCAGAGTGGTTATAAGTTTTTGGAGTTGTTTTTTTTTATTAAATCATAAATCTACCTAGGAATTATCCAAAGAATATTTCATATTTTATGTAATTTAAAGAATTATCTGATCCATCAGTTTAAGATCTAGCTCATGATAGACTAAGTGGAAGCCAGTTGCCAAGCATTAGTCTTCCCTCTAGATAGAGTGAAATACAGATGTTTAATTTGTAGTAGCTATGCAGTAGAGTTTAATATTCTGCTGTGGTAAGAAAATGAAAATGAACAGTGTTGACTCTTTTATACAGAATCTCATTGTTGTTTTAGTACTACATTTCTGAAACTGTGAGTTGTTCTGTTTGCATCAATTCCAGAATCTGTATTTTTCAAAAATTGGGATGAAAATTTTGTCCTTATATTTATGCTGCTCCCTTTTAATTTGACTTTCCCTACACACATTATACATCTTCTAAGTCTGCTCTGTTGTCAGGTTTATGATTTACAATATTCAGAAAGGCTCTTTCAGGGTGTTTGTTCATCTGAAATGCATTTTTCATCCTGAGGAGAATCTGACTTCTTTTTGAATCTTGGCATGACAGCCTTAGATCCTGACATGTATTTACCTTCTCATGTCCTACTTAGGGTACGCTTTGACTCTGTCTTTGCATCACCTGAATGCTCATCTTAATTAAGTCACTTAATTAAGAGTAACAACTTACTGTTACTCAAGATATTTTAAAGCTTTATAAAAGATAAATCTTTATCTTTTATATACTAAATAAATATTTGTCACATCATCAAAAATACTTCTACATATCAATGTTTCATTGGCTACTATCATATATTCAGGTATTTGTTCTTCTTTATATTGGTAAGTCATGGTAAGGTTCTGTTCTTATATAATTAAGTATTACTCTGAAGTCAGGGGTCCTGTGTCTTGACTGGAGAAATGTTTTGCCTGTTCTGAATAGTTTGTTTTGATCAGAGCATTTTCTTGCATTGGTACTTCTTACATTGTCAGGTAATTTGTGAATGTTTTTAACAGCATAAGACTCAGTGGGCAATATTTGTTGCATCTAACCAGTGTGAAAACTCAACTGGTATTGGTAATTTTTGTCTTTTCTTTTATTCAGTTTGTTCACCACCCACCTAAGAAACCCCCTACCTGTATTTCCCACAATTACTCATTTTCTTGAAGAAATTTTGCTTAGGAACAATGTCAAAACATCAAATTAGGTTGGCTCAGTTTTTGGGTGACCCTCTTATATAGGACTATTGATGTGTTCAAGGAATATTAATAATTGGTGAAGCATAACTTCCTTAACCAAATTTTAGATTCTTTATGTGATATTATCCTATGTTTTTGCTACTTACATTCCTCAATACAACACTCAGGGATTTTTTTCTGAATATATATTTGCTGGGTTTTAGTTATCTTCAATCATTTTGGCCTTTCATAGTCCCTTTTGAAATGCCAGTGCCATTTGCCACTTTTCTCTATGTTGTTACCAAACAAAATTTAATGAAAAAGTTATATGACATTTTTGCACAATTCCAGGCTTCCTAGCTTTCACATATTAGAAAGTTTTGATGAACATAGAACAGCCTCCCCAGGAAGATGACAGAGTCTCTGTCCCTGGAGGTTTTCAATATGAGATTGGACAGGGTGTTAGATAATCTCATCTAAACTCCCTTTCACATGAAAGGTTGGACCAGATGATCTCATGAGATTCCTTCCAGCCCAGGATTTTTTATGATTTTAGGGCCTAAGTACATTATTGAGCCAAAATTAGAATAAATCTCAGAGCATTTTAAAATGTGCATAATAGTAGATTTAATTTACCAGATATTACCCTTTAAACTTTACCCATATTTTGGCTGGAAAAGTGTTGACTAACAGTCTTCTTTATTCTGGCACTTTGACAATCAATCTCTCCTTTTTGCTTTATTTTTTTTTTCATGCTTTATTTTTTTTCTACTTGATCATATGCAGTTACTGAACTCAATAGAGGTGTTCTTCTGTAACCTGCAAGCATTTCACCCGTTGAGCTTTCTATTTTTTTATATCCTTAATAACCTTGTCCTGATGCAGTTAAACCTTCTGGTGGCTTTTTCAGTGTGATTTCCTCCCAGAGAACTCAGAGGTTGAGTATATTATAGTCAGGGGATTTTTAATGTTTTTTGGGGGGGTTAGTTATTATATTTTGAAATATTGAAACATATTATTTCCCTAGAGGTATATCTCTCGTAGTTTCTCTAATGGCTCCAAGAAACCATTATTTACTGCATCTAAAAATGTAGTTTCTTCAGCATATTTTTATCATGATTTCTTACCAGACTGCTTGGAGTAATTAAACTCTGTTATTACTGTCTTTTCTGCCTTACTCCTTCTAACCTGCAATAGTATTTAACAAATACTATCATCACCTTGGTGATATATAATATAGCTCTAATATAATATTTTTCATTTTGCATGAAATTTTAGTGCAAAATGATTTGTGTGATTTTGCATATATTTGTTTGACTACTTTTAGTATATTGCCTTTTTCTGGTGCAGCCTACAGCTTTCTTGATTTTTACTCTTGCATCATAATATCCCAGTGTTTATATTTCTGCCATCAAGATTCTTATCATATTCTTACTGTTTTACTGCTTTTTTTAGAAGTCTGGTATTTTTCCATAGGCATTTACTTTTCTTTTGAAAATAAATAAAGGTTAAGTGGTTTGGCAAAGAGAGAGATGTTTTTACACAAATGTTCATATTACAATTTCTGTAACATATTTATCTCAGTCATGTATATTTTGAATGTGAATTTTTTATTTTTTTAAGAAAGGTTTTTGCAGGTAAAGCAAAAAATGTAATGGAATTATATTAGTAAATCAGTTTTATTATTATTTCAATATACTGTAATTATGTCTTCTATATATTGGTAATAGACAGTCTTGCCTAAAGCATTAATCCAAAAATAAAAAGATATGAGACTTCAGATATTTTGCTGAAAGTATCCAATGCTGCCCTGTAGATTTCTTTGTTACTAGTATGCTGGTAGCCTTTAGCATCTAGAAATGTGTTCTTGTTAGGTCTTCAAGGCTAAGCAATACAGAGAAGTGATACCATCAAGGGAAAGATAAAACATTCTTGTAATGGTGTATTGCTGGCTTGTGTTATTCCTTTCAAGTCAATCTGTGTTGAAAAGGCTGCAGATGATGATTTTGGATGCTGCAGCATTTGAGATATTAACTTCTAGGAAAGAGGCATGCACAGGGAGCATTGTAGTGAAGAGTGACATATTTTATTTGTTTTTTTTCTAATTAGGTTATTCAGTATGCCTATAGTCATTTTATGGATTTGGTAATTCTTTTTCTTATAGATAAGTATGTTCATGTAAGTGTTTTGGATAATTCATTACTGATTTATCTACTTGAAAAAAGTTTGAATTCTGGCTGAAGATCATTATTAGTACTGTGTGATTCTTAAACTTTACAGATCACAGAAATCTTGAATTTTGCTAGTTATTGTAAAATCTAAACCTAGACTATTAATCAAAATGTACACTTAATGTTTCTAGTATGCCTAATAAATTCCAAATTTATGATATTAAAAATATAGAATGGGAGACAACAAACTAAGTATAAAATTTTCAGTACTATTTCCTGAATGCTTCTTGATAAGTCTGTATTGAAACGTTATGTTAATTTGGGTGATTTTATTAGTTATAGGCTGCATTTCATATTTTATTAAGAAGCTATTAAGAAAAGTATTTTTGACGTTTATAATATCAGACTTATTGATTGTGAAAATGTATGTTTCACCAGCTGTATGCTGTGATATTTTTACTGCTTCTATTTTAAGTTTCACTAGCGTTGTTTTAGCAAAGTTAGAATTTCACTTATGCAATACACATGTATGTACATATGCATGTATTTAATATTATTATATAATGCCAATACTGATATTATATCAATAAAATGTGTATTAAACTTTTCAATAAAGTCTCCTAACACCATAACAAAATAAATTCAAGTGAGAAAGCAAGAAATATCCTTCACTGTGTTAAGACCACAGACCATAAATTATTTCTGGTGAGAAATCAAGGTTTTTTTCTCACTGATTATCTTCTGCATCAAATTAAAGGGGGCACTTAAGGTTATAAATATTGAATCACTTTGACAAGGCTGTGCTTCAAAAAAGTGCAAAAATCTTATTAATATCTACATTTAAAAAAAGCATTTGCATTCCAGAGAAATCAGCAGTCCACAATATAAACTGACTACTATAACCAAGATTAAAAATGTAATTCACTCTCATTAGATAGTGCTAAAATGCCAAGATCATTATACTTATTACAGATCTACAAATCACTCAAACTGGTGGTATTATAGCTACGCTATATTCTTGCAGAAAAGAAGCCCGTGAACTTTAAGAAGTTCATGGCCCAGGGCCATCTGTGCAACAGGCCTTGGCTAAGAGCAGCCACGCTGGATCAGAACATTAAGAGCAATGATTTTGTGCTCCAAAACTCTCAGCAGAATCTATATGCTGAGCCAAATAGATTATTTCTGTTTCTTGTTTATATGAGATTTTGATATGCATGGCTTCATCTGTGTCCTCTGGAAGCTCTTTTATGCAGCTAGAAATAACCAGGGCTCTGGGTGCATGGCAAAATCAAACTCCTGAAGATTCTGAGTCTGAAAGAAAAGAAAAAAAAAAACATTGCAAATCTTTTGCTGATCTTAAATGATGATGGTTGTGCCATTATCTCACTGAAGTCCCCTCAAAATTTGGCTTTATGGAAGAATTTTTCTCAAAAGCATTTTAATTATTTCATCTTTTCAGTGCCTGACTTCAGGCTTGTGTGTACTAAATGCTTGAAGCTAACCACGTAGCAACCTCAGCAAATTAAAAGGCTGATACTCTTGTTCTCTTGAGATAATTTCTAGAAAACATATGGGGTAGAGGGATGTAAACAACCTCTGTATCTGGAAAACTTAATAAGGCATTTTGAATTCGGATTTCTGTTTAGTATGGAAGAAACATTTCCTTTTCTTTTTGACTAGTATTTCCTATAAAGGGAAATAAGAGTTTGTGACACAGAAGATAAATTAAAGGCAAATATTATGATATAATTCAAATTCTAAAGGCAACTGGTGAGCATGTTCAGATAAATAGATATACTGTAAAAAAATCTGTTTGATAAAAAGTGCATGTCATGTATTCCTGTGTGATAACAGAAGATTTTCTATTCCAGTACCTTTAGGGAGTCTGCTCAAGCTCTTTCTTTCAGTCAACATTTAAAATGCAAGAATGTCTGCAACCACTTCATACTGCACTGAGATGAAACGCTCGAAAATAAACAAGTCCCAGAGCATTCCACCCCACGAGCTTTTTTAACTTGAAGGAACACTCTTCTGGAAGTGAGAGAGAGTTGCTTTCCCTCTCCCCTGGTAATGATGTGAGTGGGTATGGAATAACTTTAGGATCCTGGCCATGCCCCCCCACAACTATTGCAAAAATCAACCCTGCCCTGGCCGAAACCAGGACACCATAAAACTAGCCTTTAGGAATGGAAACTCCCTAAGACCAGAGGGAAACTCTGGAGCAAGGAATACTTAATGCTGCCAGAGTCACCATCCCTGGAGGTGTTTAAAAAAAGACTGGATGTGGCACTTAATGCCATGATTTAATTCATAAAGTGGCATTAGGTTGGACGTGATGTCAAAAGTCTTTTCCAACCTAGTTAATTTTGTGATACTGTGAGAAGGATTGGTTACAGATCCCTTAAACACTTTGGTCATGTGTATGTCTCTGGGGTTTCATGGGTTGCACCCAGGAGTGCTGAGAAAACTGTCTGATGCCATTGTGAGGTCATTGCTAATTATCTTTGAATTATCATGGCAATTAGGAGAGGTTCCTGAAGCCCAGGAGAGAGCAAATATCATCATCTTTGAGAATGGCAAGAAGGAAGGTCTGCAAAACTATAAGTTAGACAACCTTACCTCAGTCACTGGAAGATGATGCAGAAATCCTTGTGGGAACAATTTCCAAACACATGGAGGTCAAGAAAGTAACTAGAAGTCATTGACATGGATTTAAAAGAGGAAATCATACTTTACCAGCCCCACAGTCTCTGCACTTGGGTAACTAGTTTGGTGGACAAGCGGGAGCAGTAGATGCTGTCAACTTCAGTAAAATTTTTGACACTGTCTCCTAAGACATCATCATAGGAAAAACTGATAAAGTACCGGTGTATATAGAAGTTCACAGTGAGGTGGCTTAAAAAAAGCCTTAATGACCAAGCCTGGAGTGTTGTGATCAGTGATGCAAAGTCTGGTTGGAGGTCAGTAACTAGTGAAGTGCCCCAGAACTTACTAGTGGGTCAAATACTATTCAACCTCTTCGTTAGTGACCTGGATGACGGAACAGAATGCACCCTCAGCAAGATTCTAAGATTGATTCAAAACTGGAAAGTGGCTAATTCTCCAGAAGGCTGTGCTGCCATCCAGAGGAACCTCAACAGACTGGAGAAATGGGCTGACAGAAATCTCATGAAGTTCAAAAAGGGGTATTGCAAAGTCCAGCACCTGAGGAATCACAACCCCATGTGCAAGCACATTGTGGTGTCAGCTGACTGGAGCACAATTTGGCAAAGGAGAGCCTTGAATTTCTGGTGGGCAGCAAGCTGTCTATGAGCCAGTTAGGCATTCTCACAGTGCGTGAGTGGGGATTCATCCTTCCTATTCAGTGCTGGTGAGCTTGTATCCGAATTAATGAGACCCATTCTGTACCTGTCCAGTAAAAGAAACAACTGGACTTACTGCGGCATCTCCAGTAGAGAGAAATATTGTCAAGGGGTTGGATCATCTCTCATATAAGAAAAGACTGGAAGAACTGTGACAGTTCTTTTGGGTTTTTTATGCCTTCTTGTCATATCATCCCAGGCCTTTTGCTCATCAACTCTCACAGGGACCCTATGCAAAAGTACCTTAACTTTATCAGAAAAAAGAAGCTGTTTCAGTGATATGTAAAGATATGATTTGATGATATACAAAGATATTATTCTGTTTCTGTGGAGATTATTTCCTTATTTTGAAGAACATTTTAAAAAGAAATAGCATTGTTTTGAACTTGCATGCAAGTTGCTTTTATGAATTTGAAAGTTCAAATCCAGGTGATCATTTTTCTTTGAATGATATTGGCAGGCCTGCAATATCAGTTTTTGTCTTTCATCTGTGAGGACTTTAGTTTTCCCATAGCTGCCAGGTTGATCAGATGTTAAGGTCTTCAGTTTTTGGTTGATGCTGCCCCTTCATTATTCCACAGTTCCTGCACATTACCACAGGTTCCTGGCAATAGCTACAGCCCATTTTTGTTGGCAAGACATCTCCTTGATACCTTATCTTGATGTGTGTGCTGCTATGGCAGTTATCCTCTCTCAGTGTCTTTTTGATGTTTTCTCTCTTTGATAGCTGTTGTTCCCTTAATTACATTAACTATTTGTGTCTTCTTCCTATTCAGTGTGAAAAATCCAGGGTAGTTATAGACATTTGGGATGACTCCTTCTGCTGAGCATGTTCAGCCTTTTTTATCCAATAACTTCTCATGTTCCCAAATTTCCTGATTTTCCTGGAAATGTGGTAGTGTGTATGTGCATAAGACCTTCTCAGGAAGCATGGCAGGTACTTAACCTTTGCTTACCTATCATTCATATCCAGTCTGGAAGCTCTTTTTAAAAAGATGATTGTTACCTTGAAATTGGCAGCAGGTAGCATTATGGGATGGACAGCACATTCAAGGATCAGTAGTGTTTGATGGAGCCATGCCTTCACGTTGATGTCTTACAAGTTGATGCAATTCAAAATGAGTATGCCTTCGTGAGTTATAGGTATAGGTTTATGACCTCATGTTATACAAAGAACAAAAAGAAATAATTGATGTTTTTCAGGAAGAAATGGATCTCAACAGATGGTATAATCTGTGAGGTTGTCATTCCATTAATTTCTCTGTGTGACTCTTTGAGATCCTTTTTGAAAGTTTCAGTGGGTCTGGTTGATGATAAGTAAGAAGTAAGGCTTGAGCAGGTAGCAGACAACTTTCATGAGCCCTTGGAGGATGTGTTTGGTATCAGTCCATTCCAGCAAGCTTAAACTACGGTGAAGTGACTTAATGCAGCAATGGTCTTCAGTGCTTGCATCCCAGACATCTGTGATCTGAATACTTTGAGCTCCTTCCATACACTGACTTCAACACTGAACTGTTTCCAAGCAGAGTCCCACCTCCTGGGCAGAAAGGCTGGAATCATCCATTGAATAAGTGTACTCAGGGATCTTATATAACAAGCTTGATGGCAGACTATCTGCTGGCACTGAAAATGTATATAGGCACACTTTCTTCCTAAAAAAAGGGTTTCAACATAAATTTTGTGTGGCTTATTGGTCTTGTTTATCCCTTCCTTTCAGTCTCTTTTTCAAGGTAGAATTATAGCCAAGGGTCATGAACAGTGGCCACTACACTCCCTATATGTAATGAAGAAGAACTAAGAAGAGCTGGGATTTACCCCTTGGAAAAGGTAGTTGTGTTGGCTGTGTTCCAGCAGATACCAGGTCTTGGCCTCTAATCATCCTTTGTAGTTCTGTAGGTGATACAACCTGCTGGTGTAAACTAAAGGGTTTGTGCAAGGGCAGTTACTTCCATGTAGTTTAGGCAGGACCCTTTCAGCTTCAGTAGAAACCAGACATTTGACAAGGCAGAGATAAGTTTGACAGCATGTATGTACTAGTCATGCAACTAATGCAGTGATTACTCAAACAACCCTTTCAACCAACAGTTCCCTAGATTTGTCACCCACTTTTTCATTCTGTATTTGGTAACTGTAAGTTTATTTCTTGAAAACTGGTTCTTTATGTGATTGATGAGGCTGCACAACTATTGCCTTTATGCATTCTCCGCAATTTACTCATCTGTTAAGTAGGTTTTTTGATAAAGGTAAATTTTGAGGCATCAGCTCTAGTGATCTAACCACAATACTCATTCTATATGAGAAAAAAAGCATGCAATGCAAAATTCTTATCACATTTTTATAGATAAAAACTGATCTGAATATTCATCTGTTTCTATTTTTTGTATATGTGGTTTTTCTCAAACTTTTTTCAGCAGCAGAGAGGTTTATGCCACAAACATGAAGCTTTGGGTGTATAACTTCATCCTATTAAAATGCAAATTCGTGAGTTTTTCTTCAGGAAAAAAAATAAGAAAATTTGCTGCTAAATCCCATTGAAAATTACTTTTACCAATTAAACTTCTGTGCTTTGGATGGGAAGTGAAGCAAATTGTTGCCATTTCTGATAAATACAAACTCAGTTACCAAAAACATCCATGTTGCTATGAGGTACACTAAGGTAGTTTATTTAATTTTCCATAACCATGTAGTGCCTTCTGAATTGCTACCAATAAAAAAAAAAATCTTTGCTCTCACAGCAGTTTTTTTACAGTATTCTGATACAGTATCTTGAATTTTTATTTCTTACCTTCTTTTTACTAAAGTTTGGATGACTTTGCATCTCTCTAAGCTCTTTAGTGGCAATTTTGTTTTCATGCAATGACTCACAGCATTGTGTCAGCATTGCAATGCACAAGTGTTGCATCAACTACCTTGTAATGTATCTGTGAAGTTTTGTATGATAAATGCAATGTGTCAATATGTATTAATTCTCCCTACTGAATCTGGCTGGGATGCAGCTAATTTTCTTCACGGCAGCTTCACAGCACAGGTGCTGTGTTCTAGACTGGTGATCCAAGCAATATTGCCAATATAGGGATGATTTGGCTGTTTCTGAGCACTGTTTACACAGCATCAATTCCTTCTGTTCCTTGCTCTTACCCCTCAGTGAATAGACTGGGTGTGGTCAAGAGCCTGGGAAGAGACACAGCTGAGACAGCTGATCCTGGGTGACCAAAAGGATATCCCATACCATGTAACATCATACTCAATGATAAAATGGGAAGTTTTTCCAAAATAGCTGTTGCTCAGGGACTGGCTGGGTACCTGCCTGCTGGTGGTGATTTCTTTTGCATAATTTTTTTTCTTCATTTGCTAAACTTTTTTAATGACATTTCACCAGTTTGCTCACTTTTCCCCTTCTTCTCTCTATCATCCAGATGAGGGGTGGGAGCAAGAGAGTGGAGGGATCTTCCAGCTGGGCTCTACCCACTATATTCCTTCAATGGCACTGCCACCTCAGAGGGACGTCTGTGGCTAATTTGTGTCATGCTCACAAAGAATCACACAAAGCATTTTCTCTTATACTTCTGTTAGGTGCCATTGATAATTTGTAAGCCTGAGTATTCATTGTGCAAAAGGTATTTCCAGAAGTGAGAGGCCTGCCTAACTAGCTGGTAAGAACCATTCCTTCTGCAAGGAGCTAACAGCCTCTTTATAAAGAAGTATTAAGACAGCCAGCAGAAAGTCCTCTTTACATATTTTATATAAAAATATTCATATGAGGTTTTATAACTTTTCTAATCATGGAGTGAAATGAATGTTGACATCTGGGACTTTCTTTTGGAATCTTAACACAAGGATGCATAAATACCCTCACAGTTGGTAGCCTCTTGATCTGACCTAAATTGCAGGAAGTTATCTGGGTATATTCTGCATGGTTTTATTTAACCAAAGACCAGAAGTCTTCAAAATAAACAACATCCCAAGGTTAGGTAGAATAGTCTAGAAACTAGTACATTTAACATCTTCATAATAAAAGCTTAGAATGAAGTCAGACAAAGTAGAAGGAAAATTACTAGACAAGCATCACCTACCCACCATGATCTTGCAGGTGGGTTTTTAATTTCTCAGTTGCTTTGTGAAATTTAGTGAATTTGCATCTTCTTTGATCCTATTTTCTTCTTCATTATCTCTGAGCCCAGATTCTGTGCTCTTTTCTCCTAAGAGTGGTTTCAGTTTCTCTGCTGAAGCTGCAGTCTGCTAGTTTCCTGTGATGCCTATTGTCTTCCATCTGGGTTGTGACCTAGAAACTTCTTATATTTTTTAATCAGAGCCCACTCTTTGGTTCATTATGGAAACCAATCCTATTTTATCCTTCTAACAGTGTAATTTTTATGCTTAAGGGACCATAATGCTAATTTTAAATAGCAGCAAATGAAATATGCAACCTATTACAAAATCACACTGATACACAACTGTCTAGGAAAACCCTGACCCTGGAAGTTTTAGTACTGTTTTTCCAGTGTTAATAAGACAAAGGGTTTTGGTGACAGCTGCAGTATTTGTAACTTGGTTCTGTTTCTCATTTGTAGTCTGTCACTCTTCTTTCATCCATGTGTTTGCAACTTGTGTAAGGTCCAGCTCAGTTTGAGTTTTTGATTAAGTTTTATTTAATCTAGTATACATTCTACTTCCAACATATATTATATTCTTTATGCTTTCTTCTTCCAACATAAATTATATTCTTTATGCTTTCTTCTTCCAACATATATTGTATTCTTTATGCTTTCTTCTTCCAACATATATTGTATTCTTTATGCTTTCTTCTTCCAACATATATTATATTCTTTGCTGTTTCCTTGTGTGTGGGTTTTTGTGTATTCATTATTCCCAGTACCCTCTTCCAGCAGGTGATTGCCAGACACTCATGCAATTTTAATTAAGGAAATTTCACACCTTCCATCTTTGATGTTTTCAGTTCTTTATCTGATGTCTTTAATTTTGTGGTTTTCCTTCCAAAAAAGAAAACCATCACTGAAGATGTAGTTTTTGTTTGTCTAGACTCTGTTTAAATTATGGTGATTCCTGTTTGCTCCTTCCAGAGTTAATCTGGGTGATTAGTGTTTCTGTAGTGTCCTTGACATTTATCAATCTACAGTGTTAGGTTTGTGGGGTGTTTTTTTTTTTTTTTTTAGGCTGAGTGTTTAGTTGATGAATAAAAAGACATAACATTTTTTGTTGAGGAATAGAGACTACCAAATTCAGAAGCATTTGGTTTCCTGTTATGCATGCTAAGTTATTCTCACAGTTATGTGATTTTGCCTAGAATCTACTCTAATAATATCAGCAATCTCTCTCTGCATTCATTCTCAGTACAGGATCTCCCATTCTCATTGATCTTCTACATAGCAGTTTCCATTATTTCAGTAACAATAAATTGACTTTATGTTTCTTGACAGCTTTGACATTTTGCTGTGTTGTTTCATTCCTTTTCCCAATAGCAAACAATGTAGCAGAGGCAGATTTTATAGAAAACTGCAGTAAATGGAGGCCATTCCTGATCCCTGGCAAATAAGCCCTTCGGTGCTGTTTGCTTAATGGCTTCACTCTAAACTAAGCATCTGAATGTAGTTATTGGGCATGCAGGCAGCATCTCAGCCTGAGCAGTGGTCAAACAACACATTTGCCAAGCCAGCAGGAAATGCACTCTGCTCTGAAGGTAGAGGCTGACAAAGCTGCTGTAATATAAAGAGTCATTATTAAGAGAAGAACATGATGATCACATTGTAAATTTGTGATTCTTGGTGTGCGACATAAAAAAAGAGTAGAACAAAGGAACTGGCACCTGTTCTATGCTGGAAATGCAACTATTATTTTGTGCTTTTTCACCTAAATAAATGAGATTTGGAAATGAAAGAATAGAGTAGGAGGAAGAATCATTTAATGAAATGGAATTGTGGGGAACATTAGCACAAAATCTTTAATTTCCAATTTTATTATTATTAATGGTAATTTTTTTGAAAGCAAAAATGAGTAAAGATAAGTTACTCTATTGATGCCTGTCTCTCTCTTCCATGGCTTAAAACTCTCTCTTTATCTGGATTTTACTTACTTTACTGTGTTTGTGATTAGAAATTTCTGAGAACCATATATAGAAATACAGCAAGCCATTTTCTCTGTGGATAATAGTAACAGAAAAAGGTTATATGTGAATGTGTCACATCTCATTATTCAGATTCTGATACCAGGTTATAGAATGCTACTTTACAGGCAAGTGTTTACAGCATGGGCTGAATAATATGGGAAGAAAATAGGAGAGGTAAAATTAAAACAAAGAACATATATAGAATGTATTTAAAAAGTAACACAAGTTAATTATAAGATGAAATGCCAATGTAAACCTGAAATAATAGGAATATACTGACTATTCACATAAACTAATGATCTTTGGCATTAGTGAGCCCAGAGGTAAGCCAGATCTGAAAAATAATGCTACTGATTTTGTCTTACAATTAATTTGTGAAAATTAAAATTGTTTTTCTATTCTACAATCCTACTGTCCATCTTGTATGTCCATACAGCAGAGTACTTTGGAATCCTTTAACCGGTTTGGAGGAGAGGGATTTTGATTATAAAGATGTTTAAAGAGGCTCCTGGTTTACAGTATAAATGAGTGCATGAATGCAAACCTCTGTGTCACTGTGTGTGTGGGAGCATGCACCTAATGGTATCCTGAGCTGCATTAGGAGAAGCACTGCTGGCATGTTGAGGGAGGGCATCTCTATCCTGTGCTCAGCCCTGGTGAGACCACATCTGGAGTGCTGTGTCCAGTTCTGGGCTCCTCAGTACAAGAGACATGGAGCTACTGGAGAGACACCAGCATATGGCCACAAAGTTGGTTAGGGGACAGGAACATATGTCCTGTTAGAAAAAGCTGAGAGAGCCAGGACTGTTCAGCCTGGAGAAAGCTCTGGAGGAAAAGTCACAAATGTACTACAAACATCTGAAGAAAGGCTGCAAAAAGGGCAGGTTCTTTTCAGCAGTGCCAAGTGACAGAACCAGAGGCAATGGGCACAAGATGAAGCCCAGGAGGTGTCATCTGAATATCAGAACTTTTCCACTGTGAGGGTGTCTGAGCATTGGCACAAGTTTCTCTGATTGGTATGGGAGTATCCATTCATGGAGATATTCAAAACCTGTCTGGACTTGATCCCAAGAAATTGGCTCTAGATGACACTTCTTCAATAGGGGGTTGGATGAGGCAACCTACCAGAGGTGCCTTCTAACCTCAGCAATAGTGTGATCTGATACTGCTCTTTTTCCTAGCATCCTGTGTTGGTTTCTACTATGGAGATGTAGGATACAGGTTCAGTGTCAGCTGAAGATGGTTCTTTACCCTCACCTAATATTTCTGTTTCTAAGGGAATGATAGGAGAAGAATCATGAATTATTTCACATGGTCAGATGCACTGTGATGTGGCAGTAGAAGCCTCATTGGCTACAGAATAGTGGAAAGGAAGATTCTGAGTACTCTGAGTACCAGATCTTCATACGGTTATTAATGACACTTGTAATGTCTCTGAAGACTGAATAGAAAATTAAATTATTTTATCTTAGTAGGATGCATATTTCGTGAACATGGGGGTTATTTAACCTCTTTCAAAGGGGTTTTAATAGCATTGAGTGGTTATGACTTTTGGAAAGTTGTTTTGTTTTTTTTCCATAAGAAAGAATATACTTGAAAAGGATTGAAAATGCATTGAATCTCTGGAAAGGGAAAGTGGCTGACCTTCTGCTGTTTGTCCTGCATAACAGCCTGAGGTATGTTGACAGTAAAAATGAAAGAGGTGAGATTTCATCTTGAGAAGAGTAGAACAAGTGAGCATTGAGGCTTAGAGCAATGTCAGGGAGGAAGAGGAGGGAAGTCACTTCCAGAATCTGAGTGTTGGAAGCATGTAAAGGAGCAGTTTAGAGTCTGCCATGAATACCTAATTATTTTAATATGTGCTTTCTTTTTATAAGTGAAGAACTTTCTTTTAACTTTCAGGTTTTAGAACATGGTCTGATTTCTCCTGTAGATCATAGTGCGTAATGTAGTTACATGTGAACCTGATCTTTTTGTTTACTGTGGTTTTCCTGGGGACTATCAATTCCAAACAAAATTTGTAAATGCTTTAGGCAAGGAGTCTAAGAGCATGAAGCTCAGGCCAAGTATGAGGATTTTAGAATTAGGTGTTTCTTTTGCTAAGTATATGAATAGTATACAAGTCAAGGTGGGGAAAAATAATTTAGTGCTAGAGCAAAAGGAAATTCTCCACAAAAACCAATACCAGTCTTTGGCACTGAGTAGGTAGCACAGTTCAAAGCTCCAGGTAAACACATATTGTCATAAGTTGCTCAGGACTACATGTCTCAAAATGGAAATTCAAGCCAAACCAAAGAATTAGGTCACCAAATCCAACTGCTTATTGAAAGCTTTTGTTTCCTCAGAGATATAAAGCACCAGATTATATGTCCACTTCCCAGCTGTGCCAAGTTAAACTGCCATTAATCTAAATCTTTGTTAATATGAAGAATTATAGGCACACTTTCATGTTCTATTACAGCTGTCACAAGAGCAGTAACACCTAACTGAAAGAAAGAGCAGACAAAAAAGAGTGGTAACCTGTCAATTGTTTCATTAAAAATTAACAAAATTTTAATTTTTTTAGTTATTGGTAGAGTTTATTTGGTTTAGAACACAACAATTCAAATTGTTTTACTATAGTAAGATAATTAAATGCATTTTGGAAGTCTGTGGATTCATCACCTTCTTGGCACATCATGGTTAATGTTTTTATGTGATCTGTCTACTGCAGATACACCTCTGATCACATAAATACATGTGTCTAACATCTTGGTAGCCTTGGAATGCCCACATGCTCCTAAAATCTTTGTTATGTGTCAGGCAGCTCTCCTTGTTACCTTGCTCCTAACACTAAACCACTACTTCTCACCTGGTCCTGATGGATTCTCTGTTGGATTACCTAGTTGGATTCTCTGGAGTATTTTGGGGAAGTGAAGGCATTTGTTGAAAGGTATAGTGTGCCAGCTGATGGATATATTCCTTCCCTACAGTGTGAGGTATACTGTATCGTGCAGCACCTCTTATCTCAAGAAATTGTGCTAGGAAAAAAATATATTTAATATGTACAAAACCAGGCAAACCAGTTGCATATATTTCTAAAAGGTGTACTGGCATGATATAAGAAAAGCACAGACCATGAAGAAATTTTTCTCCTCTCACCCTTCTTCAGCAGCGAATCTTCAGTTTTCTTAGGAGTCTGACAAAATTAAGCCCTTCTGAATATCATATACCATATATATACATTAAAGGAAAGCCTCTTTTATGAGAAAATTTTTATTTTTATGGTCATATTTTCATTTTGAAGACACCTTTTTGTTTTAGATAAGGTGTCATCTCTTCTAGTCAGACAGACATACGGCTTCTTGCTAGAACTCTTCCCTTTTCATAACTCAGCATCTATAATTCACAAAGTGTTTCACACTGAATCTTACTTTAGAAGTAGAATATCCTGACTTGAAAATGACCCACGAGAACTACCAAATCCATCAGCATATAAACACATATGTTCGATACAAACACCACTTGAGTTAAATGTTTGTAGATTTCAGTGACTGGCTATTGATTGGACAAGAACCAGAACTAGAGAAGCTGACTGACATGGACTGAAAACTAGTTCGTGGTGGTGGACTCGGAAGACCTTCCCCTAAGTGCTGGAGCACTGTAATGTGTTAGCATGGTGTTCAACATGTGTGACTTCAGTGTCACTCTGAAAAGTGCAGGGAGATGAACTGATTTCCACAGTTTGATAGAGTCTGCACTGTTCAAGAAAGGTAAATCCATTTTCCAAATTTCGCTCTACATCTTCTAGTCCTCTCAGGCCAATATATTTTCCATCTTTCTCAGGGTCAAGGTGTTGTACCACATTCAAAAGAGAGAACTGAGAAAAGATAAATTACATCAGTTGAATTTAATAAATATTGCAATAACAAATGGAGTAAGTGAAAGATGCATTATGTTTATAAGCATAAATACTGAAATTGTTTACAAAAGGGGCCAACATTGCTAGCCACAAAGCTTAGGCATATCCTTCCTCACATCAGAGTTTTCATATTCCTTCTGAAATGCAGCATTGCACTTGTTAGAGCGCCAAGAGCAAGTTTAAAATATAAGGATCCTGGCCAAGAATGAACTTTCATAAAAATGGTAAGGGAATTTCTCAGTACTTTTGAATCTTTTAGACTTACTGATTTTAATTAAATTTAATTTAATTACTGATTTTAATTTAATTTAATCCTTAGTGGTTTAATAAACCATTCTGAGCTAGAAATGTCAGGATCATGGAAAATTTACAGTGAAGGTCTAATGCCCAAGATTTAGACTGCTGGTCAATTTAGATGAAGAAATGACACAAGAGGAATGTGAATGTCAGTTGTGTGGTGAGAGGGTTGCCCCCAAGTCTGGGACCAGGCAGATGACCAATCTGGGTTCCACTGTGAAGCACAGCAGTGCAGGAGATGGTTTGCCAATTCAGACCCAATGAGAGAGGATAGCCTCAGTTACCTGCTCTACAGCACAGGAGACTGGAAGGACTATTGACTTGCTGGTTTCCCATAGCAGAACTGTCAGGGTTGCTGCTTTTATAACCCCTCATTTCAGTGGCTAGAACATGTGAGACATGAGGAGCAGAAATGTACACTCCTACCACACTAAGCAGTTTAGGGATTTATTTTCTCCCTTTCTTCTGCTTATATTATTATGCTTTACCATTCTTGTTTCCTTAAATTCTAGTGATAGGATTCTATATCCATGGCAGATACACGAAAAGCAGATTCAGGGTAATAATTGTAAATTCTTTAAAAAATTCAGTAAAGGTAGGTGAAAAAAATCTGGATTTCACTTACCACTTGAGCTCCTTTTTTGTTGTGCTAGTATAACTTCATTAAAATAATTTTGGGATGCTTGGCTCAGAATCACATCAGTGTAAAATCTTCTATTATATTTAAATATGAATTGAATGAAACTTCAGTGTTATGTATAGGTTTATATAGTATTTCATTTCATAGTAATTATGCGTCAGGATGGAGAAGATTTCAGTTCCTTTGTGTTTCACCCAATTTATTGATATGATAGCATGTAGGCAATTTTGCTAGTACATATTCCCATTTTGCCTTCCCATTTCTACACTAGTAACAGGACATAAGCTGAAGCAATATTCCTTCTCCCATATTTTAAGTGTTTTCTTTTATTACTTGTGTTTGAGAGCTAATACTACTTTTCATTTTCCTACACATTTTGAAATGTCATTAAACTCTTTGGCTTATACTCCATCATCTAACAATAAAAATACTTGTGATTTAAAATTTGAACTGAGTATGGAAAGGGTTATTAAAAGCAAATATTAGGAAGTGAAATAATCCACAGTATAGATACATCAGAGACACACACTCCCCTGCCATCGCCTACTTCAGCAGGACTTCTCAAAGAGAGGTACATGTTTTTCTCATTAGTAGCTACCCAAATTAACCAGACAAGTCTTGTCCATTTTGCTTGAACTACCAGAGTAAAAATGAATAAGGTTTAATTTTTATAAATTGATTATTTAAAAAATTGAAATCAGCAAGAGACATTTTTCAGCAAGGTGATATCTGAGTCACTAATGTTGATTTTTAACAGTCTTGAAAACTTTTGGGCTTGAAGAAAGTACGCATCCCATATATAGCATGTTGCCTTGAATGCAGGCAAGTTTCAGTGTTCAGTAAGTGAACTATAAAGGCAGAATAATATCCTATGGGATTAAGCCCATTCTGATTGTCCTGTTGCCAGTTTGATAGTCTATATATTTCTATTTTGTGCTGTGTGTAATTCAGTATCAAAGAGAGGAAAATCGGTTTTAAAATTACATCTTTAAAGAACAATTTCCAAATTCTTCTTTAGAGGGAAACATTACCACCACAATCCATGGAAATAAGATGTGGATATTTTTTGGTTTTTTGGGGTTTTTTTGTTTGTTTAGTTTGATTTGGGTTTTTTTTTTAATTTTTTTTATTTTTCATATTTTTATTTAGTGGGCTTGATATTTAAGTTCAGTTGCAGTAGGTTTCAAGAAGGTTACAACTGAGATGGTTAGCCAAATTGTCATGGCAAATTTAAAGTAAATACTGAAGTGAGATTATGGCTTGCTTAATTTCAGTGTTCATAATGATTGTTTCATATGACTCTAATCACTAGCAGAAAACAAAACTGGAGTAAAGGAGTTGTTATTAAGGTGAGGTGCTTTTTGAGATATTAATTTCCAAATGGTTCACCATGGTTTTAGTAAATACAAGTTAAAATTTTATTTGATTATTCCAAATACCTGAGTTATTTAAGTTTGAAATATTGCATTTAAAAAGTTTTGTAGTCTATTGAAGAGATTTCTACTGATCAGACTCCAAAATCAAACATACTTCAGGAATTACAAAGATGTGAAAGATTACTAAATAGTGTATTCTGGTAAATTGTAATATCTATAGTGAGAATATTTAAGATACATAACATTTATCTTGACTGGAGACAAATGAGGAAAGATTGTGGTATGTTTTTTTTTTTTCCCAGTTAATCATACTTTTCAAATAAATGCTCAGATCATAAGCCAAAAATGCATTATATTATTTATGAATCTGTAGTGAATTGACAGCATGTAAGTTCCTTTCATTAGGAACTCATTCTAGGTTAATTCTATCTAGCAGCAGCTTAATTTGGGCTAGTCATAAATTATTTGACATATATGTGTGAACTTTTCCTACCAGGTAAGTATCGGTACTCATTTTTGTCAAGTATAAAGGGCGTTTAAAGAGCATGGTTACTATATGTCAAACATATCTGAATAGATTGTGAATAGTGAATTTTATTAAACTAAATTTCTGGTGTTGCTCTGGCCCTGACATTTTTCAGGCAATTTAAGTGTTACAGTTTGTCAGCATATTAATGTATTTTTGTAAATGGAAGGGAATTCAACTACATGTGAAGTCTACATTTTAATATTCTGCTAAACACAAAAGGTATCTGTTCTCAAAAGTAGAAGAATAAAAGCCACTTATTTTTGATTATATATATCAATAGCTTTTATTCCTATATATCTCTAAGATATTGATTTTTTTTTAGAGATAGCATAGCAGAACAAATGTAAGTAATTTTTTGGCCAAAATGTTTATAATGTAGTTGTAGTTAAAAAAAAAGAAGCAATAATTTTAAGATTAAGATTTAAGATGATTTACAGGAGTGCATTACCTTCAAAATATGCACATATATCAATTTAAGAGAACTTATTAGGCAGCCAGCCAGTAGTTAGGGAAGGAAACCAGGTTGTTAAAATATTCACACAATAGATTGTTTGGGGAAATATGCAGCTAAATGTTGATTTCCAACCTAATTTGCTATTCAGTGTGTAAAATGGACCATAGGTTGACATAGTGAATTTTCCCTATACCAATGTCTTGGATGAACTTAGCTTGGCACAGTAGCCATCATAAAATTGTATTCTATCTGCCCTTTGCATTTATTGATTTCTTTTGTTTTCTATTTTGTTTGTTCATTTTTACTATCCTGAGAAAGACAGGATTTTGTTGAAACACATGCATCATGGTATGACTGAGACAATCATATGAGGCTCAGGGAGGAAAAAAGGGGCACAGCTTTAACAAGCTGATTTATGCAGCCTCTATTAAAACACTGTTCAATTGTTCATTTGAGGGGGGCAATGTTACAGGTTCCATGTAGTTTCCAGCTCAGAATCCTGTAACCATTTCTGTCTGTATTCATAATAAATATATAACAGATCCTTCATCCTGTTAAATTGAAAACTATATTATTTACTATTTATAAAAGGCTGGAGAATAAAATAACAAGCATCTCTAATAAAAATTAAAACATGAAGCTTAGTAGGGCAAGGCATCTTCAAAGATTACCTGGTACATTTCATTATAATGATGGCAGCAAAAGAAGGCTGCTGAGTGTACATCCATCTTGGCAGTCCATCACACTTATTTCCATGCCACAGTGGCTGGAAAAGGAGGCAGTGAAGGAGTGTTCCATTGTGTTTATTCCACAGAGAAACCATCTTCCCTTTGCTACATTTGAACCGTGTTGACTTTAAATGCCACCTTATAGATGGTTACATAACTTTCCACATTTTTGCAGTGTAGTAATATATCTTTTTTAAAGTCTTAACTTCCTGTAAGCCTTTGCTGCTAAGGAAATAAGCAATAAAATCTTAGTGAATTCTTTGAGCCCTACCAAGGGCTGTAAGGCCAATTCATTCTGTTCATAGTGTATGGCATGGCACGCGTGTTATGTTCCAGAGTGGTTGAGCAGTGCAGAGAAAAGCAATTCTCCTTGCTTCAGCTGTATTGTACTTGTGCAGCCAGCCTGTCTGCAGGGAGGGAGATGGCTCTTCTTCCCTTTAGTATGATTGATTTTTAACCCCATATACACTAGTACCATCTACAACATGCTGTGGCAGAGTACCACAATTT
This sequence comes from Serinus canaria, assembly GCF_022539315.1. NCBI lineage: Eukaryota > Metazoa > Chordata > Aves > Passeriformes > Fringillidae > Serinus > Serinus canaria. The sequence continues at coordinate 86,953,662 of NC_066316.1, forward strand.
AATTTTGAGTTGTATGAAAAGCAAACCCCTTACCTTGCTTTCATCTTTGCACTAATTTATGTTGTTTCGTGTCCTTTTGGTTCTGTATTTTGGGAAACTGAAAACTCCTTATTCCTCTGCACATTGCTCTGTTCTGTCTCTCATTGACAGTGAGTTTTCCTGACTGGAGGTCCCTGGTCTGTAGAGTTACTCTGTTCAGAAACTCTCATATGTATAATCATCCTTACATGCCTCATAATTTTGCATATTGTGACACTTTTGCACATTGCGAAATCCTGTTCTCAGGATTTTGGTTTTGCTGTCCTGAATAGTACAAAAAACATTCAGCCACTCATATACATTGAAGACCACAGACCCTAATACAGACTTGCAGAGAGAATTTCTAGGGACTCTCCATATTGAGAAACCTCACCATTTGCTCACATTTTTTCTGCTTCTGTTTTAACCATTCTTCTAATTTATTGAAGGCCTTTTCTGCTATCCCAGGGTGACTGAGTCACTTTAGAATATTTTAACACAGAAACTTGTTAAAGTCCTTTGGAAATCAAAGACTCTGTGCCAAGGCATCCTTTTTCTCATAGTCAGCGTTCCTCCTGTGAGTTACAATTTCTCTTTTCTGAAACCCTCTCAACTATTCCCTTGTACATTACATTCATTTACAAATATGTTGGTTCTGTTCTTCAGTGTATTTCATAATCACTGTCTTGAATGGAATTGGGTCTTTCTGATCTGTAGTCTGAGGTATGTCCTTGCATGCCCTAGTCTTGTCCCCATTTTCAAAATCATACAAAGCAAAAACCCAAGCCCACCTCCCCTTCCCCCAAAAATCCATGTCTACCTTTCCAGTGGTTTGGATGCCATTTTAAGTGACAACCACAGTAATTTCCCAGACAAACACTGCTTGATTGTTCTCCTTTTTTGCTACCTTTCACTTTTTGGGTTTTTTTTTTAAAAACATTTACTAGTAGTAATGCAGTTTGAGACAGATCTCTGATGTACCCCAACTAAAAAGAGGTTCAGTTACAGGAACCTCCCAGAACTACTCTTCATTAAATTTTGATTTGGTGAGTCACTTACATTTCCTGCTAGAGCCATGTCTCTTTGAACATTCCCTTTACACTTAGATGGTCTATTATCCCTGAAGCCTTTCTGGCAGGCTTAATGCTTCTGTTGGGCTTTAAAAAGCATTTAATGCTTTCCATTATGCTTTCAGCAAATTGTCCTTCAAGATTTTTTTTTTCTTGTTGCAACTATCTAAACCTGACTTCATTGTTAAAAATGGGTCCTTGGCAGTGCATAACAACTTACTGTTCTCTGTGTTTTCAGTGCCCCTGCAGTGATTCCCATTTTTAGTAGGTCCTTAGGCGTTTTTGAAGCATGATTAAGGGCACTAGAAATCTTTTAAGCAGGGAAGTAATACACTTAAAAAATTCAAATCTTCCCTGTTTACCATTCCCCATGACCTGTATTCCTCCATAGAAAAATAAATACCTTGGTGACAATATCAACAAGCAAAACAACTATGTGCATTTTTTCCTTTGTAGGTTTCTCGACCTGTCTACAATTTCACTGGCTGTATAAAAGTCGTAGAAATCAATAACGTCGGACCTTTCAACTTCTCTAATGCTGTGGGAAGAAGTAATGTTGACAATTGCAGGTAAACTGCCCTCTATGCCTTTCCAAATCCTAAGGAATTGTTTGTGCTGATTTTTCTTTCTTCCTTACACAGGATTTTGCTTTCTTCCTTTATATAATTTCAACAGTGGTTACAGAAAAAAAAAAATCCATAGAGAGACAGATATCTTGCGCTTTTTTATGCTTTTAAAGCTTTTTCTTAATGGAAGATTTTCTTTTTTTCAAAGTAGTTCAATTAAACCTGACAGCTTATTTGGAGTGAGTTGTCGCACTCTGAATGCTCAAACAGTGTACTAAGAAAGATTATCTGCAGGAAAATACAGGACTGGGAAGTGGGGAGGTGTGATGGTTGTGTCTTACTCGTGACTTTGGGACTTCCATTAATCTTGTTACAAATATGGATGAACTGGTGCCACATTTACAAGAGATTGTGAAAAATGCTGGAAAGCATTATTTCTGAATACATTTAAAAACTTCAATTGATTTCAGTTTTGTATGTTCACATTGCTGTTGGTCAGGCATTGATTTAAATAAAAGCCATACAGGGGCAGTGGTGTACATTAAGATTCTATTCTGGAATATGAGAGTTTTAAAATGGCAAGGTGGAAAGCAAAGGAAAACAAAGGTGAATTGCATTTGTAGATAATTAAGTCTTTCGGGAGAGACTATTACTTCAGTCATAGGATCTACATGTCCTAGATTCCTGGAGGACTTTGTATATGACTTTTTTCCCTAGAATTTATAGAATAGATCAATTAATGTTCATGTGCTTGTTTAAACACTATCCTCAAAAGCTGGTGGTAACCCGCTAGATCATTAATTAAAGATCCATGAGATCTGAACCCTGCACTCACCTCCACCACTAGCCCCTCAATGAGCACACATCCCACTCAAAATTACAAAAGTACAACAGTAAACCCACTGTCTAATGAATTATCTGCCCCAAGTCCCAGGCATCAAAGCTTTCGTCAGTAAAACTTTGAACACAAAATTCAATTTGTTATCCCTGCAGAGACCTGCCACCATTTTATTTAGGACAGCAGCTCAGTGTCATCTCCTTGTCTAAGCTTGATGAAGAAATAAATCTTCACACCCTTCAAGTTCCCCAAAGCATTTTATTTGGAATATGTTCTCTAAGTGCATTGAGCAAATGGTTGTGGGTCTAAATCCTGTACAAAAAAGAAAACCCTGGCCTCTGTTGTGATAAACCCTGAATAACAAAGAAACAATGTCTCCTCTCTTGTCTTTCTGTACAGTGTTTCATCAGAAATTTTCCTAGTCAGAACTATGGTGTCCTTCCAAATGAGGGCATGTACTCTTGTGTGTGAAAATATGCCTCTGTGCAAAACAGAAATTCATAGGCTGATAGCAAGTGAGGAAGCTATTTCATGTCTTTCATTCAGGTATTAACTCATAAGAATCATAGTGAAAAACAAAAATCATAAACCATCTCTGCTGTCTCCTCTGGATACTAGATTAGGGAATTATCCTCTATTTTGCGTATGCATCAGAGATTTGATGTCCTAAATCATAAGTAAGAGGCGGTTCTGTTTTTTAAACTACTAGGTAAAAACAGGATAACTTAAAAATCAGGACTGTTTCTGTCTTTTCTACTTTCTTTCATTCTCCTTAATAATACTTTCATTGATACAAGTGCTTACATCCTTAAGCTTTGTGACACTATTCTTTTTTATAGTTTTTCCTATTGAACGCTTTATATAACCATTCTATTGTCAATAGCCTTCAACAAGCAAAAAAAAAGCAATGAGGACAGCTTTGTCCAGTCTTAGTATGTAATACAGAGAGGGATATAGACCTGAAAGAGGTGGCTTGTAATAAAAATACCTCTGTTCCCTCTAAATATTTATTAATATAGAAGGCTGTGTTATCTGTTATATTATAACCTATAGAACTGTGTACCAAGATTTATTGAATTTTGTATTGATTCTGATACTTCCCTTCATAGTTAATTAGCATACAAATATGGCTTATATTGTATAATACAGATGTTAAAGATTGCTTTATTTGAATCAGAACTCAGAGATTACAGGACTAGGACTGTTTCTTGCAAATACTTGTGCATAGGTTATTTACTAGGTGAGTAAAATGACACAATTTTGTATAGATGAACTGTGGATATAATCTTGTGCATAAAAGATTGTTGAAATAATACTGGGCCTTCTCAATGCTCTATGCTAAGCAACATGTTGCTTTTACCTCCCTGCTTCTTCAGAATGCTGCAGATGAGTCTAACAGTGTCCAGTCCCATGCAGTCCACACAGACCTGGCACCATCCTAGCCCAAATCACCGTTATTACTGTCTGGGAAAAGCTGAATTTCTACAATGAAAATTGTTGTACTTAGTCTGTTGAAATTCAGATTAACTTCAACAGATAATTAAAATTATTCTGAATTTCCCTTGGTGGGGAGGGAACACCATAGAAATGGACTGCTTGGAATCATGACAGATATTCTTACTCAGTCCTGCCCTGTGATGCACGAATTTCATAGCTGCTCACACCTGGCAGCTAACATCATGGTTTGCTTTTCACTTTAGGCAAAACCCACTTGACATCATCAGCCTTTAAATGTAGTCTGCTTCCCTAAAAGCACCTATGAAGCTCAGATGTCATTCCCCTTTTGCAAGACTTCTTCTGGGGAAAAGGGGTTTGTTTTGAGAAGCAAGGAGAAAGTGATTGAAGAAAGTTGTTTAAATAGGGCAATAATGGATTATATACTTTGCAAATACAAGTAGCAGTGACTACTAAAAGCGTGGTGTAATTTATATTTTATTTCCAGAATTTGCACCATTTTGCAGATGCAGTATTGCTACAGTTGGAGCTGCCTAACAGTAGCAGAGAACTCTGCAGTGTGGCAGACAAAGCAATACAATTTCTTCTGCAAGAACATCCATATATTTGTCACTCAGAGGCACTCTTTCTCTTCTTACTGTGATAGTTTTTCTTTAATTTACCTTCTACTTATCATCACCTATTTGTAGATTTATAATACTTTTGAATGCCCTGCTTTTACATATTTAGCATGCTCTAGTGGCATTCAATTATCCTGCTGGGTTTTGTCCTTGTTGGTGCCCCAGCTGCATGGATTACTTCATTATTGTGGTCATACTGACACTTAAAATGTATGTGTTTGTGAGTAAATTTTAAGCTTATGATTTTTTCATAGGATTGAAATTTACTCAAGTGTGTTCTGCCATCTTTCTAAGTAGATCTATTTGTATTTTAAAATACCAAAAAGATGATCTAATATGTGCAAGGAATATAGAGAGCTTTCAAAAACATATTTTAGAGATAGTTTATTTACCTTCTCAAAACTATTGAAATCACAACATCAGGACAAGGAGGTACCTTTCACAGGATATTATATACTGCATGTTCCTTATCTCAGAGATTTACATTACTGTTTAAGAAAAGTTCAGAATTAAGAAATGCAAAAAATTGCACCATAACATTAATTTCTTTGGCATACATATCTGACTATCTACAGTCTAAAATGCTGTATTTATAGGAAGAAATTTTTTTTCTTTTAAAATTCATATCTTTTTATGTGAATGTCATACACCACAAGAGAGAGAGAATTTTTTAACTTGGTAGAACTAAATTAGAAATGGAGACATCATGAAAATTACCTTTCATGTCATTTTGGAAACAGGTGTGAAATTCTGCTTAAATTCAAGAATTAATTGATAAAGGCAGCACCAGGCAATTGGATATGATTAAAGACCAAATACTTGCAATAATCCTTATCATTCTATAAAATGCAAGATTTCTGTGCATGCTCAGAAGCACTGAGATTTCAGATATGTGGCTTTAGCTCAGTTAATCTGGCCCAGATCCTTCTACTCTTCACGTGCATCATTGTTTAAGCATTGTGTTTATAAGTACATTATTATATGATACCGCAGGGACAGAGAGCAGGTAGGAAGGATGTACTGCACTGAGGGCTCATCAGAGCATCCTGCCATTCAATGTAACCAAGGTGAAACAGGAAATGGCAGAATAGTGGTATAGGCAGGAGGAGTTTGATTCTCTGAGAGCAGACTGGCAGCCATAAAGTACTCTAAGCTATGCAGCTTTGGCTTTCAAGAGAGGTCATACTGGAATCGTATCAATTAGTAAGGGTAATCCTCCAATAGGTAGTTTTCTAGAATTATGCTAGACTATATGGTTATGTAAATCTTGTCAAAGTTTATGTTATGATTCTCTTTAAGTTATACCTGTCCCAGTGTTATGAATATATAGGTAATTTTGAAAGAGATTATATAATGACCAATAGTAGTAGTAGAAGAAGGACAATTGAAAATAAAGGATCTCTGATAACATTTTTAAGAAATGAAATCTCTATTTTTTTCTACTTCTGAAGGAAGGTACTTGTGATGTGTTAATGAATATAAAGCTTCTTCAAGTGTTTCAGAAAATGCTACTGGAATAGATTTGCAGGATAAATGAGTATCACTTCCAGACAGAGTTCAGATGACAGATATAAATGAAGCTTTGAGCCCCAGTATTAAAAGCTGGTGTTTACTGCAGTTCATTTCTGTTTTAGTGTCTGGGAACTATGACTGCTATATATTGCTGTAAGTGTTTACTGTAACAGTTTACTGCAGGTTCTAAATTCAAAGGTTCCAAACACACACACAGACAATGTATACATATACATGTATGCCTGTACCTATCCAAGCCCTGTTTTTTTATTAAAAAAAAAAAATCATATCTACGAAACCGAAAAATACTGTTAACTGTTTTCCTAAGAGAGGTCTTACTGATCAATGCAAATGGACAGTAAAGAATTGGACTCTCAGAGAGGAGCTAATAAGCTAAGTTCTTCATTACTGCCCATTGGACAGAAGTATGGTAGATTTTTTAAAAATATTTTGTTTTCTTATTCATTTATCCTAATATGTGTTTCCAGGCTGAAGCTGAGCTTTATTTCAGCAAAAACTCTGATTGTTATTTGCATTTGGAAAGAGGCTCTTGAAAGTGCATTACCCAAGGTCCATTCCATCAAGAGGACTGATGGGTTTCCTAATATATGGCAATTTTCTCAGGAGCTATGCAATACTCTTTGGAGAGCTCTACATGTTTTCAGTAAGCCCTCAGTTCCACTTCCCCCTCACTCATGCACTTTCCAGCAAGCTCCAAATCCCTTTCCCCATGTGTGACTACTCCCTTTTCCATTCTGTAGTCTTCTGTGATATTTTACAGAAATCCCTGCAGACCACAACACCTTTGTGAAGTCAGTCTCCTGTGCAATTTCTCAGCATTTTTCCCGCTGTGGAACTTCCTGGTTTTCGGTATATTATAAAACATCACAACTCAGAGCATCTGACACCAGTCATCTGAAGGTGTTTGGCTTCTGTCTTTGGAATGAACTGCATACTTTAAAAAGGGGAAAGTTCATCCGCTGAAAGTCATTTTTCAGTCAGTTGTGAAAGCCCTACTGCTACCATTCCACTTTCCAAGGAAAGTGGTTATGCTGTTGCATGCTGTCTGTTAATGCTCATTGTAAGAGTCCATAGAAGACATAGGACAGCTTGAAGAGTTTCTTCATATGAATCCCCCTGAACTGAAAAATTTAATGTCAATCAAACTTACAAGCTGCCTCAAAATCAAAAGAGAAATCATACAGTTTCAAGCTTAAGTCTTCTGTCCACTTACACCTTAGTTTATTAATGAATGCAAGATCCTATAAAAAGCATTGAGCCTCTGTTACATGTGAAAGACTACCAGCTAAATTCTTACATCCCAACATCTCACTTTTTATGTTATCTGCATTTTTATCTTCTCCTCAAGAGTTTTAAGTTATGTGCTTAATTCTGAAACACCAGAAAAAAAAAAAGACAAAGAAGAATATACAGTGCCCATCAACATTATAGAAGAAAATTATTAAATGAAGAATGCTGACACTACTTAGTTTTATTATTCAAGAGTTTTTATGAGTTTTCTCTGCTTAACATAGAGATTGGACTAAATGTTTCTGAAATACAGAACTGAAGTTAAAGCTTCAGAAATGTCATTCATTTGTATTCACCATATGAATAATGCTTACATTAATAACATTTCTGCACAATTCTAACATGGAGAGTGATGACAAGAATTTGATCTTCTTTATGAATTTATTTTGTTAACGTTTTCCCTCTCTCATCTATTGCTTTTGCTCACTGATAACTTTTCTGAGTTTGTCTCTTACTCCTTTTCCAGGGCCTGGGTTGCTTTCATATGCTTTGATCCCTTTACTTGATTTGCTCTTCTTGATTTCCTTCATCTTTTGCATTTGTTTGCATTCGCAATATTTTCTTTTCCTTTGTGAGTTTTGCTGCTCTGTACAATTTCACAATTTCCTTTCTGCTCTCTGTGCATACATGAATTCTATTCTTCTGTTACCTTTTCTTCTTCTGGCATTCCTGTTTAGATAATGACTTTTCAGTGACAGACTTCAGTATTAAAAAAAATGGAAGGTAGAAAGAAAGAAGTGACATATGTAATCTTTCCTACTGTTATAAATACTCAAAATCAGTTTAAAATTGAAAATCTAGAAGCCCTTTATCTCAATCTTTTGAAGTATTCTGTGAAAATTGTTTCTGATGGATATTAGATAAACCCATGTGTCAAATAGATGCAGGTGAGATAATGCGTGTTTGTAAACATTACGTTTCTCTGCTTGTTCCTGAAAAAGATTGTCAGCCATCAGCATCCCAGAAAACTATTATTAATCTTCTTTAGAAAAACTTGCTATTTCTAAATTATTAATAGTACTTGGTGATGTTTATCTTGACCTTAATTATCCCTCTGTAAGTTTAGGCATATGCATTATACCAAGAGAAAATTGTTTCTTAATTCTGTCAACAGAATTCAGAGGCGGTTACTGTCCATTAGTGTGTGTCTATAATGAACAATTATAATGAGATTGTGATTTCTGCTGAAATTGCCAGGTACTTGCATGGAAACAAATAAGACATGTATTAATCATTTTTTCCTTTCACTTTTATCAAGGAGGCATTTGCAAGCATATGTGTCGAGGCATGCATACAATGCCTGAGACAGTGCGTTACTAAAAATAAATAATATCTCAGTTAAATATTTTGGAAAACACTCTGACACAGCTGTGAAAAAAGAAATATTTTTGGGAATAAGACTCACAGTTGTTTCTTTAATGAAATTGTCTTTCCTCTACTGCTCATGTATACTTCACTATTTTATCAGGTATTGATTTAAAGTACTAAAAAAGAGGGCTCCATTGATGGAGTGCTTTTGCACTCCAGTCACACCTTTGGATCTATTGTTGTTCGTTTATATAATAATTTATGTCTCCAGTTGCTGGTGATTCTTACTACTGAATTTACTAATGGAATTTATAAAGCTTCTTTCACTTCAAATGCTAAACCATTGCATATAAACTGACCCCTTCATGTGTCACAAAATCACACATTCACAGAAACACAGGATGGGTGAGGCTGGGAGGGACCACAGTGGGTCACTTTTAGCAGAACACTCAGAGTATAGAACCAAGGTTGTTCACAGTACTGCATCCAGCTCTGGGGTGCCCAACACAAGAACAACATGGACCCATTTGAATGAATCCAGAGGAGGCCACTGAGTTATCAGAGGGCTGGAGTACTGTCCTATGAAGACAGATTGAGAGAGTTGGGACTGTTCAGCCTGGAGAAGGAAGGGCTCTGGGTAGATCTTATTGGAGCCTCCAGTACCTGAAGGGTACTTTCAAGAAGGCTGGGGAGGGACTTTAATTAGAGCATATGGTGATAAAAGGGACTGGCTTTAAAATGAAGATTTAGATTAGGTGTTAGGAAAAAATTCTCTTCTGTGAGGGTGGTGAGGCACTAGAACAGGTTGCCTAGAGAACCTGTGGATGTCCCATCTCTGGAACTTTTCAGGGCCAGGTTTAATCAGACTTTGTGCTGCCTGGTCTAGTGGGAGGGCCTGGCCAATGACAGTGGAGATCTGGAACTAGCTGGTCTTTAAGATTCCCTCCAACCCAAATCCTTCTATGACTCCAATTCTAACTACTTTAGGAAGGAAAAATATGAGTTAAAGACTTCTGTTACAGCGAGAGTCTTTGTCTGCTATGGCCTATTTGCATTGAGTGGTAGATTCAAAGCCCCGCAGAGTGTGCTTGGTGTATATAGTTGCTGTATCCGTACAAAGCACATTCCCAAATCATGGAAGTGAGAGAGATTGCCTGTCAGATGTCTGTTCACTGGGTCATCACCAGTTCTTACACAGGAGGTAAGAGAGTTAAGGATGTGACAGAGCTCAGTGGACCAGCATGGGGAAATTCTGGGAGGCATTCCAGTCCAAAGGACAGCACAGTGAATGAATCCTCCATATCTGGAACTTCCTCACTGTCAGGACTGATCAGAATTAGAAAGCTGCTGAGATAGTTTAAAAGTCTTATGGCAATCTTTCAGCATTTCTTGCCTGTGGATTATGTGGTTAGTTAATGATTGGAGAGGTATAGGATTTCAGCTGTCTATTTTTAGCTGCAGTAAAGGTGTATGTTTTTACATCAAGGATCAGAGTTCCAGAAACACTACAAATTGCTACAACATTTGGGTTGTTCTAGGTTATCAACAGTGTTCATTTCCTTTTGCCAAATTGTTTGAATTTCTATACTTCCCTGGAAATTCTGTCATCCAAAAAAGCACTGTGCTTAAACATTATGAGCTTTTGAAACATAAAAGCATTGAAAAGCACAAGAAAATATACTTTAAAGATTTATGATCTTTAAATATATTTTAATATATTTTTCATTAATTATTTTAACTTTTTCATTTAAGATTTCAGCACAGCTTCCCCCTAAAACAAAATAATGTCATTAATGTGAAAATAGGTGTTTCCAAGAATTAAAACAAAAAGGGTTGAGAACATACCAACTTTCCCATAAAAGGGAAGATTCACAGAAGCTAAATATAAAGCCATTTTTCAGAGTTCTTAAAATTTTGCCACATATGTTTTTCACAGTATTAATATATCATGCGTCATAGCCATTGAAGTACTCTTTGAAAACTTTACCTGATTCTTAAGAAAAGTTATCTTAGTGACACAAGACATCAAGTGGTAGGGTTCAGTAGCTTCCTGGAATAATTACTTGGGCTTCTAGCCTGACAGGTATGTGAATAATAAAATCCTTTTCTTCTACTTTCTTAGAATAGAAAAAAAATCTCAGTTTTGTTCTGTCCATTTACAACTTGGTTTTAAAAATGGGTGCATTTTTAGTTTGACAAAATTTTGCTTTAAGAATATTTCCCTATATATCTAGTCTTGCATATTCTATAAGTAGTGGTTAAGACAGGCTAAGTACATAAGATGATGAATTGTCTAAAAACAATCAAATGGAAAAAGAAATTATCTTGCATGCTTTCTCTATTGAATTACAGTCACACTTAACTTTAGTGCTAGCATTTGCTGTCATTCCAATTACAGAAACCTGGAAATGGAGAAGTGTTTTGTTATATGCTCAGAAATAATTAAACTTTGGAGCAGGTTTCCATGACTTCCGAGTTATGTGCAGAAAGTGCCTCATAATGGAGCTGCAGTTGCTCCTGGTATTATACCAGGCTGCATTGTGAAGAGAGGCATATTAGAGAGAATCTGTGAGAATGAAAGTCACACTGAAAGAAATAATTTGCCTACTGCAAACTTGAATTGGTATATAATACTTTCTCTTTGACTTTTAAATTTTGTACAGAAGTAATAAGAAATCTTCAGAGTTACTTTCAACTGCTAACAGCCAGAATGACAAGAGAAAAGTTTGGAAGTTCAGTTTTATTCTGTCTGGCAGCATTCTGCTGGTATCCATTCTATGTCCTTCACTGTGTTGGCGAATCAATCATGAACTCTGTGACTTAAAAAGTATTTGTGGCTTTGGAAAAATCTCATTTAACAAAGCTAAAAGTGAAACAATCATCATTATATAACCTTGTATGAATTTATAGAAAATAAAATCCATCACAAATAATATTCCTTTATTTTTTATATTTTCCATAATTAAAAAGACTGTTTGAACTTCTCTTTGGCAGAGTGCTTTTGATAACAATGGTTTGTTTCAAGTCAAAAAATGATCAGGAATCAAAAATTTTAAAACAGGGTTTTTTTTAAAAATGTCCCCTATATTTTTGAAATCAAAAATATATTATTTACAATGATATGTATTGTGAACCTACAAATTAAAATTTTATATAATAATATGCAATTAACTTATTAAAAGTTGTTTAAATTAAAATAAAACTCATCTAAAATTGCTCAAACATTGCAGATTTAGTTGAAAAGCCTGAAAAAGGGCAATATTAGTAACTTCTTTTTAAAATAATTTTTGTACAAAGCTTCATGTCTGAATTACTTTAAGCAGGCCAAACTGCAAAGGGAGAGAGATGTCCTGAAGAGTTACTTTCAGTTAATTAGACAAGCAGCTCAATGTAAGCTTCTGGATCAAAATGATAAATGTGATTTCTGTGTGTGAGCAAGAAAGGAGGAAAACAATTTCCTTTCTGTGTACACTATTGATTGTGATATTGGTTGTACTGTATTTCATGGTGTCCTGATGTGCAATGCAGCAGAACCTAGAAACCATAAAAGATGAAAGATATAATTCAAAAACCCTCAAATAAATTGGTGACTTTTTTTTTTTTTAAGGCATGCAGAAAGATACTTGAGTAAATCAGTGTGTCAGGTTTTTTGCTGAAGTATGACTGTGGGGATTATGGTGTATACAAAGGTAGCACCCTTCTTTAATGAAGAGAAGCAAAGGATGCAGAGTAGGTTTCTTTAGCTCTGCAGAGATCAGCATCTGAGAACCTGGCTGACATTTGTAACTGAAGGTCTGAACTGATAATAACCCCCCAAAATAGCTGTGGGATAAATGATGATAATTGGGTGCAAGCTACCAATTGAAATGGTGGCTTCTTCCTGTTGCTTTGTTAAGATTAAACTTCATGTTTTTCTAGAAAAGGTTCTCTAAGCAACTATGACTTAGTACAGTTGTAAATGCAGGAAGTGCTAAGACCTGAGAAGAACAAAAGAGATTGAACTCTGATATAATTTCCATTAAAAAAATTTAGAGTGATTATGTGCAGAAAATAATTAAATAATAAATAAGCAGTAAAGAATAAATGCAAAACACATGATTAGACATGGATGCATATCTGATGTGTGTTGCTGAGTCATAAATTGTACTACATTCTTATTACCAAGAAATCTCTGCATCCTAGATGGTCTCACTCCTAGGTTCTATAACATAAAATATTAAATAAATGGAAGTAGTAGGTAATTATATCTTTACAAATATAATTATTTCTTATTGCAATAAATTCTTACCTTAGTGACTTTGTGAATCAGGTAGTATATATATTGGCTGATTAATATTTGAGGAAATTATTACCTGCAGTGAAAAAATAGGCTTCTCTGGAGAGATGCTAAAAATTTATTTTCTGTGCAGGACAGGGATTGTTTGTTTAAGGTTGTAATATTAAGTAATGCAAGACTAGAAAGATATATCATCCTTCAAAGGACCTTGGTTGTAAAGTTAAGAAAACATTCTTATCTCCACAACCAATGGATTGCAGCAGAAAAACAAATATATTAACCAGTAAAAGAAACATGAATTTCCCTCCAAAACTCATATAAATATTTTCCAATTGCCTAATTTCTCAAGACCTAAATTGATTATAAATAGTTTATATGTTTTTTTCTGAATCTGTAACCTGCAGGACTGTTTAATCATATCCTGTCTAACTCTTGCGCTGCAGTACTGTAGATAAACAGTGCATCAGTGCCCCCTGCAGCCTTAAAACACCAGTATAGCAGTTAAAAAACCCCCACCACTATTGATCGTTGTTGAAATAACTATTCAGAAAAAGGGCAGCTTTAAATCCTGTTGTATCCTTTCCTTTTTTCTCCTTCCTTCTTTAAAAGTGAAATTGCAGCTCTTGGGTAAAGAAAACATTCTTCAGAAATGTAGTCTAAAACTCAAGACAGACCTTGATATATTTGTCAGAATGAAAAGTCCATTTGTTTTACATTCAAATACACTGGGATATGAAAAGCAGAAATCAGAAGCATAAGAAATTGAGAATATATGTGTAAACTTTAATATTATAAAAAAGAAAGAAATTCTGACTCTCAGAAGACCAAGTTCTGTAATGTGTAGAATGTTCAGAGAATAGAGAAATGCTGCTTCATCTTTGCTAAACTGTAGGTCTTTTTACATTTTTATGTATATTTTTGAAAACTTGCTCAAAATTATTTATATAATATAAAGATAAGTTTGGGATTTGTTTCCTCTCATTCGGCTCCTACCCACATACTTCTAAAGTCATTGGCAAATTTCTAGACACAGTATTAGTTATGGGTATTCAGATTTCTTTTGAAACTCTGAAGTTTCAATAAAGCAATGGTTAACAGTTGCAGCAATCTATGGTACTTTATCTATGTATGGGGAGAAGGAAGGTTTTCAGCTCATAAAACCATGAGCTGTTAAAATTGCCAACAGTGCCAAAAAAATACCATAAACATAAATAAAATCAGTTTTAAGAAAACATCTGTCTGTGTGCAGTGCATTAATTTTTTGAGATATATGTGCTTCTGACCAGTTTTCTGAAGCCACATTTCTCCACTTTTCCCCCTCTATACCCATGCTAAAATTAAGAGGTAGATAGGAGATGATGTTGCACTGCTAGAACCCACATAAGATCCTACTTGACAAAAAAAAGTGACTTTGCATTCCTTTACTGCCAAAAAAGTCCTTATTTAAATAGCAAGATATAATGGGGAATTTTTTCATCTTTAAGGATGAAGGCTGGAGGCCAAATTACATTAGTCAATTGAAAATGCATTAATTTCTTAGAACTAACTGTCTAACATAGTTCACTGGTGTTATAAAATTGAGTTAGTATGGTATGGAAATGATAGGAAATGATTAAATCTCTTCTGAGCACTATAAACACAAGTGTGACATCAGTAACTGGCTTCCAGAATTTATCAATTATAAAATCCATTTCATAAACCAAAAGATATAAAGTATTCTTGAGTGAATTAAAGTATATGAAAAAATTTGGCAGCATTCAGAATGCTTAAGTGGTGAGATAGTTCTGGTTGCAAGTGAGATTAGTTTTATTTGCAATAAATAATTTTTTCCCCTCAGAATAACTTTCTAATATAAACAGACTAAGGTAAATTCTCTAATTTGGGAATATAGCTCTACAACCTTTGAGAGATTTTTATCAAGTTGGGTCAATTGAATAAAATTACTATTTTTTACATTAAAAGGTATATTTGTACCTCCTAAGCCCTCCTAAGCCCTTTGCAAATGGCGAAGCACAATCTACTTGCCTTGCTGCATTTTATTTTCATAATTTAAATCTATAGGTTAGATATTTTAAGTCTTGATTACTGAATGAGTTTTCTAAATTTTTCACAAGGAATGCAAGGATAATTTTTTTTAAATTAAGAAAGCAAACAAAACATACATTTTACATCTTTTGACTGCCTGATTACATTCTTCAGGTTGTTTTGTTGATTCAATGATGAGCATTTGGCTGATATTATTAAATCTGACCTGCTTTGAAACAATTACCCACTTAAATGACTAATATCAATGCTTTTAATATAGCTACCCTTTATGAGTTAAAGTTACTCAAAAAAGAATGGCTGAAGAATATAGCTCAGTTTGAAGGTAAAAATGAGAAGTATTCTCTGCCATTGAGAATAATCTCCCAGATTTTCCTCAGGTTTCTTTCTTAATCTTGTTTTGAGGCTTGTTTTGTAGTTGGAAAGAACAATTAGTTTTACAAGTGGTGTTGCCTATTGCCAAGTCATAGCTGGGTACCAACCCATCAATGACATGGTAATTGGGTTCAGATAGTGTTTAAGATAAACAAAACCTGTTAGGATCTATGGATGCAAAATATCAAAAATTTCCAATGTTACTCTGGAACAGCATGACCACCTGATATATTCAATATAACATAGTTTTAGTTCATTATGTTTTCTACTTCACTGTGATCTTGCCCTTTTACAACCTTTGGATTGATAAGAAGATGGGAAGGTGTGAATAATCCATTTATAACATTCTTCTGTCAAATAAGCCACATCAATGTAAGTCAACTCCTTAACTGTTCCTTAATTATTCATAATCTTAATTGAAAGTGAATAGTTTAATGCAGAGCAGTGGCGTGTTCTTCTGCTGCACCTGATCTTATTTCCTGTACAGTTTTGAATATTGCTCACATGTTGGAAGGAAAACCAGAAATCTGCTGACAAGGCATCTGGAGTTTCCTTATTTCTTTTTTGTGGACTGTTATTTTTTTCTTCCAGTTATTCACACTAAAAATGAAACTTTTCAATCTTGATAATGTTGCCTGTTACTATCTCTCCATGTTTTAAGATTTTCCTAGGTTAGAGTCACATTCTGTTACATTCAGTCCCTCGTTGCAAACTTAAGCTGCTTAAAATGTTAGAAATATTACTTTAGGTTGTGAAAAGGTAAGGTAAGCTCCATTCTGTGCTGTAAAGGCATATGATGTATGGGAAATGCTTTTAGGAAGTGTTTTTAACATGTAAATGTGGTTTGAGATGTTTTTCAGCTATATCATCAAAACACAAATGATTTTAAGTGTGACACAGTGAGCAGAAGTAGGAATTTTTCCTCACTCATCACAGTTGATTTATTTAGTATCATCTCTAGTCGATGGAAAAAGTTGGTTACTTTTATTAGAATGTGATGAGCTGGAAATACTTCTCTGCATATAGATTTTCTGTAGGGAGAACCATGGTGGTCCTCTCAGTCAACTTTCAAATCTCTTGGGCAGATAATGTTTGACAAAGTGAATTCTGTCCTAGAGTTTTATTTGTAGATGAAATTTCTTCAAATATTTAGGGGGAAAAAGACTATATTGGGTAGTATGTTGATATTTTGATGCCTTGGAGATTTAGGAATCAAAAAGAAATTGAATATGAGGTCATATGTATCAAACTTCTTAATTACTTTGTTATTGATGGTTCTCCTTGGTGCTCTCAACATTGTAGTTACAGTATTTGTTCACTCTAACATAAAGTCAGAGTGTTTGTTACAAAACCACATTTGGGGCAAAATTCAAATAGCTTTCCAATTGTATGAAAGATAAATATTACTTATACCACCATTGAACAGTGTTCTTTTAGGAAAATCCCACTAGTACGACTATAATATTGTTTAATGTACACTTACAGTCACTCCAAGAAGAGAAAGTCATCTACCAGCATTACATCTTACTCTGGGACATGCTAAAATATGATATTGCTGTAGGGGAAAAAATATTAATTTTTAAACAATAGCAGCCAGCAGATAAAAGGACACATATACAAATATCCAAAACTGAACTTTTTAATTCTTAAACAGAAACCTCCTACTTCAATCAATATGCATGGCTGTACACTTTGACAATATCTGGACCAAACAATAGTAGCAGACCCTGAAGCCTGCAGTTAATAAAGTGACATGAGATAAAAGCATTATGTAGGAGGCTGATCTCACACTGTATTTCTGCACAGAGAGACTGTTGGTGGTCGGAGGCCATCTGGGGCAGCCATGAAATGGTAGAGTTTTCAATTCCCAGTGAAGGAAGGTAGGAGATCAACTAAACCTCTACCTTGAACTCACAGGGGGTGGACTTTGGGTGCCTCTTCAGTACTCTATTTCAGAAAGTCCCTCAGAAAACAGTATTTAATAACAAAGTGGTCCTCTTTAATAACAAAGAGGAGGTTAACCTTATGTGCCAAGAGATGAGCCAGTGGAGAAGGGTGGCCTGGTTGAACAGGAAGCATTCACAGGACCTTAGGACAAAAAGACAGTTTAAGACCTTTGGAAGAAGGGGCAGGCAACTCACACAGAGTATAAGGATATCATTAGGTGATGCAGGGAGAAAATTAGAGAGGCAAAAGCTCTGCTAGAATTCAATCTGGCTACTGCTGTGAAAGGTAATAAAAAGCGTTTTCATAAATACATTAGCAGCAAAAGGAAAAAAAGTCTCCATTTCCTTGGAGGGGAACATTGTCACCTAGAAAAAGTCTGAGGTACTTAACTCCTTCTTTACCTCAGTCTTTAACAGAAAGACCAGTTATCCTCAGGGCAACCAGCTGCCTGAGCTGGTAGGGGCAGAGTAGACCCCCTGTAATCCAGGAGGAAGTAATTAGTGACCTGCTGAGCCACTTAGACCCTGGAGTCTGATGGGCCAGATGGGATTCACCCAGGGGCCCCGAGGCAGGTGACAGAAGAGCTCACCAGCCACTCTCATCATTTATCATCAGTTCTGGCTAAAAGTTGAGCTCCCAGATAACTTGAGGCTGGCCAGAAAAGAAGGTAAATGTCTTGGCTGGAAGAAAGATCCTGGAAGTGGGGAAGGATACTGAAGATAAGAGAGGTGCCTGGAGATGAATACCAGGGAATGCACAGGGGCTGTGGCTGGCAGCAGTCAAGCCCAATTACTACAGACAGCAGCTCAATGTGAATCAACGTGACTTTCCACTCAAGCTTCCCAGACCACCAGCAACCTCCCTGCTAGAAGTGAAAGTGGAAACCCAGTGAACATAACAGGGCATGAGGGAACTGAGAGCATGTGGAAGTGCATGAGATAAACAACTTGGGTAACAGCTCTATTCTCGTCAGTTCTTAAGTAAACCCCTATACCCAGTTTAACTATGGGCTGTTGTTTACTCTCTCAGCTGTCATGCACTTTATTGATTGTAAAATCATTTCTTCCTCACAGAAAAAAATTACATGAAGTCTATTATTCTAGTTCCTTATTTTGTAAAGTACTTTGTAAAATTCTATTTAGGATGTTTCAAGTACTGTATTTTTTTATTTTCTCATTTCATATCAGAGATTTTTTGACCTGTTGTATTTACAGCACTCTTTCTTATGCACTCAATGAGAATGCAGCAATATTTTAATTAAATGCCAAATTACTGATGAATAAATGATGTTTTTGTTTATGCATGTCAGCTATTCTCCAGCATTAAGATATAATTAGAAATTTATTCTGGAAGAAAGACTAGATGATACATAACAGTACTCTGCATTTTTAACTCTTTCTGTACTAATAATTTCTATATATCATTCTCATCTTGCTTTCAGGACACCTTTTATGTTAATTTTTATAGTGTGTGAAACAGAATGCTTTTTAAAATTCTTATTTCTCTCCAGTAACAGAGCCCTTGAATAGAAAAATTCTTTCTCTACAGGAATCTTAATTAACATTTATAAAATGTCATAGTTTAACCCCAGCCAGGAACTAACCCCCCCTCAGCCACTTGCTCAGTCCTCCCTGGTAGGATGGGGGAGAAAATCAAAAGGTATAAGTAAGAAAACTTGTTGAGATAAAGACAGTTCAATAGGTAAAGCTAAGCCATGGACAAAACCAGGAGTTCAATCATCACTTCCCACAGGCAGGTGGAGGCTCAGCCATCTCCAGGAAAGCACTGCTCCATCACTTGCAGCATTGACTTGGGAAGACAACTGCCATCACTCCAAATGTTCCTTCTTCTTCACCCAGCTTCATATGCTGATTGTGACACAGGACAATCAGGTGATTGTGATGGGGTGTCCCTTTGGGCAGTCAGGATCAGGCTGTGTGCCCTTTCAACTCCTTGTACAGTGCCAGCCTGCTCACTGGTGTGGTGGGGTGAGGAGCTGGAAAGACCTTGACTCTGTGCAAACGCTGTGTGACACCAACTAAAACATCTCTATCTTACCAACGTTGTTCTCAGTAGGAATCCAAAACAGGAGCCACAGTTGCTACTGTAACTCTATCCCAGTGAAAATCACAAATGTAGACCTTCCCTACTTCTATTAAGAGGGTAAGAACTATTTTCAGCATATGGGGAAACTAATCCTAAAAGAAAGAAGGCAGTTCATCTGTAAAAATCTTTTAAAGGCTTAAACTTTTCTTATGTGAGTCCTCTAAAAGCAAAGTATGTAATCTCAAAACTGCACTTTATCTCTAATGTAATAGGGTGCATTGATTTTCCAGCATGCCATTAATTTCTGGAACCATCTTGATTGTCGTAAGAGTCGTCCTTGCACTTGTTAGGATCTGAGAATGCCTCTATTTTACAGGTGTGTCTCAGAGAGAACAATATCTCCTAAATATTCCCTGAAGAAGTTGAGATGAGACTGTAGATGACAGGGCCAGCATCGGTACATCCCTTCTGGGCTGGGCTGGAACATACAGTCTGGAACATACACTGAAAATTTAGTTTTTTGAGAGATAAGCATGAGCATATATCATCTCTATTCAGACAACTGACACCCAGCACTTCCAACTAAAACAAAAATTGTCATGAGGGAGGAAATCAGATTCACATATAAACTGCAGAATATAAACAATCCATATCTGGTAAGCTCTTGAATTGTTTTCCCAATTACTGTTTTGAGTGATGTAAATGGTATCTCCAGGAGGGTAAGTGCACAGATACACTGCTCTGTGGATTCACTGAAATCAGTGAGATGCCATTTAAAGTACTCTGCTTGACATGGTTATGAACAGTGAAATAAACAGCCTGTAAAAGGCTTTATTAATTCCTGCCAAATTGCATTCAAGGTACTAGGTATTTATTCCTGTTTAAACCAACATTTCCATGAAGTGCAGTTGTTTTCAGTTTCATAAACTTTGAAATTATATTATACCATGCATGCTAATGCTCTTGAAAAATCCTCTTTTTGGCTCCAAATTCTAAAACATTCACTTAAAATAATATTCTGTCACAACCTAAGAAAAATGGCAGATGTACACTGAAGAAAACTGCAAGTAAAAGCAGTTGCTTCCCAGCACAAACTACTTTATTGACAAGATAAAAATACAAACTGCCTTATCCCACTCATATCAGATAAGGCTAAATCCATTACTCCAGCAATAAAATGTTAAGTGCATAAGTACCAGAAGATACAGGCAGTGGAGATGTTATCATATCATGGGGACTCCCGTGCCATTGCTTGTCTCATCAACCTGCTTCATGGGAAATGTCAGAGTGCTTCTTTAGACACATCTGCCATCAGCCTGATAATGAATTGCTCGGGGGGAAAAGTCTGCTCTCTTTGCAGGTCTCAGTTTGAAGTCCATTATATAAAAAGATCACTCTAGGAAAAAAAAAAAAAAAATCTTTCTTAAATTTAGGTGGAATTTCTTGCATTTCAGTTTGTGTCCATTGCTATGTGTCTTGGCAGCCAGCAAGAAGCATCTGCTTCTATTCTTTCCCTTCCCTTCTCCCTCAGGTATTTTTTACAAACTGACCAGATTCCCTAGAGCCTTCCCTTCTTCAGGCTGAGCAACTCTCCTGGCCCTGGTGCAGGGGCTAAACTGGCAGCACACAGCTCAGCCCTGTTGAGGCTGAGCCCCTCACTGCCAGGTCAGTGCTGAGCAGGGCATCCCAGAGGTTTTGTTAGCTTTTTGAGCTGCAGTGTCTCTAACTTCACACACTGGTAGAGTCAAGCTCTAACTGGATAGAGGAGAGTGTATGGGAGAGGGAAGCATAGCTGGTCTGGGTATGTGTGCTTTTGGTTTAATAACATAACAGTGAACATGACCTCTAAGCACTACATTCCTGCCATTCAGCTCATCATACAACTCACGAGTGGCAAACAATATAATATAAAATAAACAAGACTTCAAATTGCACTAATGTCTATGTTCAGACAAGCATTTTGAGTTTACATGCACTCAGCTATGAAGCATGAGCTTGCAGGCCTTTAAAACTCAGCTTTTTGAGCTCATTGTAAGATTAAAAACAATGTGTTGATGCTTGCAGCAAGTTAGAGGATCTTTGTGCGCATTGTTGACCTGAGAGGCAGTGACAGGCAGGGAAATCGAAAAGAATAAAAACAAATATAAAATTGTGGCCTTGTTGCAGAGTAACAGTGAAACAAGTTTTGCTTGATGTATTTTTGTTACACTTTGTCAAAACTTTCAACACCTCAATTACTATTTTACTTTAAATGCTTCCCAGCTCTTTATTCAAACAGTGTTTTAGTTAAAATTCATTGAGCCGAGGTCATTGCTTATTCACAGCAGCAGCCTGAACGGCTTGTGAGCTCAGCTGCAGATGTTTGCCCCACTAACCAGCCCCAGCAAACTCTTCCCTGCTTTTGTGGTAAGGCAGGGAACTGCGGGGTGCCTGGAAGCAGTGCTGGCACCAACACAGTCAGGCACCATCTAGAAGCAAAACATCCAGAACAGCACTGCAAAGGCTGACATCCTGTGAAAAATTAGCAAATGAACCGGGGAGAAATCAGCCTACCAAGTAGCTTTCCTTTCTTCTCTGCAGATTAGAATGTCAACCAAAAAATGAAGCAAGGCTGCATTACTTGCGCTCATAAAATTTCATTTAAAGCGCACTGCTGTGATTCTATTTTAGAGAAAAACAGTAGCTTCCCATCAGAAAGGGGATGTGAAACTTCCACAGCTGGAAATCAGTGCTTTCAGCAGAGACAAGAATGCACCTGCCAGTCAGACAGCTCTCCCTCTTGTTCAGCATTTTACCCCTGACAGTAGCTGTGACCAGGTTCAGAGGAGAAAATTTTGCAGTGGTCAAATAGGATCATCTGTCATTAGAAAAATGGTCTCTCTAATGGCTACTAGTAAGAGCTTAGTTTATACTGTGTTAATTCCCCAGGGTTTATGTAGTTTTTGTGGACTATTTTTTTTCAGGAGTAACAGAAAAATCAACAAATACCAGTAATTGCTCCCAATAAATTTCTCCTGTAAATGTCTAAATCTTTATGTAAAACTGCTATTAGTTCAGACTTTCTACAACATTTAGGTAATGCTTGGGGACAAAATCAAGATTTTTGGTCTATTTACTTTTAATCAGAGATTGTAATCCCTGCAGGTGACTAGGCATTTTTTATTTGCTGTGCTAGCAAATAGAAGATTTGCTGTGCTTGCTGGTAGAAGATCACACATGTTAATGCACCCTTAATGCTGCCCTGAATGGAATAGCCTACATGAAGCTCAACAGTGTTATTTCCCTTAGGAGAAAAGTATTGTTATAAATCCAGCAATTATGTTGTTTTCATTGTATTTCTGTAAATGGAAATGTTATTATTCAATTCATCTAAATGGAAATAAACAGTAAGTCATTTAATTTCTAAAAGTTTCAAGCCTTTTATTAGCAAGTGCTCTGCCTCAAAAATATTTTAAGGATTTATTCTCAGCCACCTTGATGACTGCCATATTTTTGCATGCTTTTCTCACATATAAAGTAGATAGCTGCCTTGAAATCCTCATTGCTAAGCACCACAGTGTGCATATTTTGGCTATTTTGTGTTTTGTATGTATCCCTTCTTAAGTGTCTCATTCTAATGTTTTCCTTACCATTATGGCTCTGCACATCTTCTCTTTACTGTCACATAAGCCCTGTGTCCCTTTTGTTCTTTCCCAACCTCCACTCCTTTCTCAGTTACTGTGCCTTTCTTTGGGTCCCTTTAGATATTTACTTTGCCCTGAATTATTTATCTCCTTCCTCTGTCCACCTCCTTTTCTTTCTTAGCTGCCTCTGGGCATGTATCCTTTTTTTTTCTGTATTGATAATTTAGAGAAGCAGATCTTTAATAGTGGCATTAACGGACAACTTACTTGCCTAGGATGTGTTATGTTGGGCAGAGTTTTTTCAGAATATTATAAAGTTTGTTGGTACTTTCTAAAATTTGGATTTTAAAAAGTAAATTATTAAAATCAGTTTTCATGTAAATTTTATATGTTAAAAATTTGGAAGCTAGACAGATGCATGGAGTGCTGAATGCAATGTCACACTGAATGCATCCCCACCTACCTTGTTTCTGCAGTCATCACATTCTAATTCTTTATAAGACATACAATTCTAGAACATGATGAAGGAAAAGTTTTAGCTGATACAAGAGCAGGTGCCAAAGAGAAAGGAAAGAGCACAACAGGAGCCAATATATGGGCTTCTTTCAAACAGAGTTGACAAACAAGTGATATTAAACACAAAAGTCTCTCTTTTTTGTCACCTTTCCCCTTTCTCCCCAATATTTCTGTGAATTAAAAGATACTGTGTCTCTGTACTACAGCTTTTTCCCTTCTACCATGCATGCTTCATCTACTTGTATGGAAGTCTCTTACAGAACTGCCTTACAAGTTTTGGTAACTTCAAGCAATGAGTTATTTAATAAGTGAAGGCTGTGTTTATTTGTTAACTGTTGTTGACATCCACCAAAAATGAATTTTTAGAGCACATAAAAACTGTGCTTCTTGCATGAAGGCTAGTCTTGCTCCCTCACAGGAAAAAATACCTTCACTGTGTTTCTGCTAGTTTTCTGGATGGGGACTAGATTTGGGAATTCCTTATGTATTCATATTTTCTTAAGTATAGTCTGAATTTCTATTTAAAAACAATAAACTGATATAAATTGAAGCTCAAGTACAGTAACAAGAATTTGATCTCACAGGGTTTTTTTTTGTTTTTGATATGTTGTCTCTCTCCTTTCAGAACCTCTGTACTCACACATCTATCAACAGCACTCCCTGTGGTTTCTTCTGATCTGCCTCACTTGCCTGACCCTGGTGTGCCCTCTCAGATTTCCCCTGCACTGCCATCTGTGTGCCAGGAAGGACTGTGCCACAATGGGGGGACTTGTCACCCTCTCTCTCTGCCTACTGGGGCCACCTCGTTCCAGTGTGACTGCCCACTGCACTTCACTGGGCGAGTCTGTGAGAAAGGTAATTCTCATTAATTTTTTCTCTATTAGTCAGGAGATGAAACTCTTATTCTGCTTTGGATATGAAAAGGGGAAAGAGGTATTGATTGTCATATTTCTCTGTTTTTCATCCCAGTTACTTTTAGTTAACTGAGGAGCAAATTCATTGAGGTAATTCGAATAATACTTATTTGCTGTGTAAATTAGGTGATATGAGTCAGGCACACTCCTAAGGGTTGCAATTTGAGTTGATGAAAAAAACATTGCATTATTTGTGCGAAATTGTAGTGCACAGTTTTCATGTATGTTTTTCAGTGTATTATTTCTGGGACAGAAGTAAGTTGACTTCTCCAAAAGATTATGTTTTCCTTTTCTACAGACTGGGTTTTTTCCATCACTGTGTCAGATCCTTTGTTGAAAAAGGCTTTTCTTTTTCTCTGTAACTCATTTATACTTCTACTACTGTTGCTCATAAAGCACAGATCAATCAAATAAACATAATTGGAATTTGAATAAAAAATAGTTCTTTTAGCAATTTTGGTTTCTTTGTAAAATGAATCAAGGCTATAACGCAAACTGATCAATATTTCTGTTTTGTAATTGTAATTGCTTTTCATTATTGCTTTTCAGAAAGTTCTTTTTAGAGTAAATTTCATAGCTGGCTTCAAAAACTCTTTTATCTTTTAAAGTAGTGTGGTTTATGACTTGTAGTAGAAAATTCTCATAGCACTAAAGGGCATTACTGGTGTACAGGAAAAGAACCAAAAAAATGTCTAAAATATGGTTATATAATTGTATCATCCTCCTAATGAACTTCCCACAGAATGAAGTAAAAGCAACTAGAGCTAAGAATGCCCTTGCCAGACTGCTAGTGTATGTGAACTAGCATCACATTATATTACTGTCTAAAAATAGGTCATTGCACTCCCTATATGTGAAAGCAGTCACTGACTGTCAGCTCAAAAAAAAAAAAATTGTCATGTTGCTTAGATATTAAAGAATATTTTACCATGTAGCCTTTTCAAGTTTGTAATGAATCATATATTTGCAAATTTTCAGTGTTAAAATTGAATCCCATGAGTATTTTCTACATATTTAGTCTCTGGGCATACTCTTTCCACTTGCTTACAATCTGCAGCTGTGGAAAGTGCAACATGAAGTAACAAAACTGAAAAAGGGTGTTTTTACAAAACATGAAATAGTTAGTGATTCAATGAAGTATTTTCAACATTTCAATAAAGTTTTTTATTTATTTACATACATTTAATGTGCCAGAATTTCCTTCTGTGTTCCAAAAAATGCAGTTGGCCTCCTTCTTATCAGCATCATTTGTGCTATTTTGGACGAGGGCAGTTTCTCACTTTTTGCAAGGGTTATGCCAGGAGTAGGCAATGTTCAATTTAAGCAGGAGTTTGACAGACAAACTGTGATAACAGGCCATATCAGTATGTGTGCATAACCACTCTGTGAGGCTCTACTGGTTCCTTCCACCAGTGCCTGACTGCTGATTTCTTCTGACCTTCCAGCTGATCTGTCTGTCCCCAAGGGTCTTCTATTGATGCCTAGAGAGGCTGACCTAGAACAGAGACTAGACAGAGTTAAAAAATTAAGTAGGTATTTATTAAAAGCCTTTAAAGGATACATCTTGGGCAGCACAAGAGCCTGGCCAGGGCTACACTCAAGATGGACCCAAAATGGTCACAAAATGGACAACCAGTCATGAGGTTTCACACTTTTAGAAGTTTCGGTCCATTAGCATTGGGGTTAATTGTCAATTACACCTCAGCTTATGAAGTCCCACCCTCTCAGTTTGCTCCCTTCAATTCACCATTGTTTGTGCTTTTTGGGCCTGAGGCTGTAACAGTTGTCCTTCCTTCTCAAGATGGAAAAGGATTGTTTTGTCTGACTACCCTGTGAAGAGAACTTGCTAGCACTTTATATGAAGTTCAGAGTTACACACCAAGGCAGCTCAGAATCTGAGAAATATGAAAGCTAAAACTTTAGGCATCACTATGGTTTGGTGTTTTTAATGATAACTGACACGATCTGTGTTTGAATGATATTATCTGGGCTGAGTACTTCCATGTGCCATAGACTTTAGGGAGAGTAT
The DNA here is from genome assembly GCF_022539315.1 of Serinus canaria. NCBI lineage: Eukaryota > Metazoa > Chordata > Aves > Passeriformes > Fringillidae > Serinus > Serinus canaria. The sequence goes on from NC_066316.1 coordinate 86,980,129, forward strand.
CTTCTGTTCCATTGACTAAAAAAAGTATTTTTATGTTGCTCAATCAAAACTACAGCATTCTAAGCTGTTTCCTCCTTTGAAGCTTAGCCAGTGCAGGTCAGCAGAGTTCATACATTGGAAAGAGTTGACCGCCAGCTACACTTCCATGGAAATTTGTCTTCCAAGGAAGTTTATCTTAGTTGTGTAAATGAAGGGGACTTCTTCTCTCTTTCTTTCTGTGATTTTGGTTCAAAAATCATGTGTGAAAATATGACTGAATTATGACTATCCCTAGAGCAAATTAGAAGCATGGGACCCTTGCACTAAGTTACAGTTGTAACCAATCTCTGATGGTGAGGACTGACTCTCCATAAGGTACAGCAGTAACCATTCCATTCAATAAAACAGAATAGAAGCCTTAAGGAAACCCTGAAACAAGCAGCTCCTTTGGAAAACATAACCTCGGCTGTACAACCATATCATCCTTTTAATGGTCAAGAACCCAGTTTCCATGATGTATCTATTTTGTTTTCCTAAAAGTGGAATAGATGCCTTTTGCTTTCTTGCAGCTTACATGATGGTGAGATATTAACAGAGGTTAATATTTCCACATAGGTTGTCTAATAGTTCTAAGACTGGAATAATAACATTTCTTTTTCTTTCTTTTTTTTTTTTTTTTTTTTTTTTTTGTGTAGAGAAGATGAATTAAGTTCTCTTTTCACAAAGCTCTGCTTTTACCCTCTAAAACCCCCTGCTCGATACAGGAAACAGCCTCCTCCTTTTTGCTAGTGCTTCTGTTGTTGTTGGTGAGCCTGGGCTGCTGTGTCTGACATGTTCATTGGCTGGGAGCTCACTGGGGCAGCTGCATCCCAGAGCTCATGCTGTCACATTGCATCTTTATATAGATCAGAATATGACATGATAGATCCTGTATTTAGTAGTTGAAAAGTAACTGAGGTATAGACTGATTTTATTTAATCCTAAATTTTCAATGAGATTGATAATTTAATCTAATGAAACAAGAATTTGACCACCTGAGCTATGATTATAAACTTTTGATATTCAGAGACCTCTTCTTCAAGAAATCTAGAGAGCTCATAATTACAGGAGATAAGAGCATCTGCAATAATTTTATGATTATTTACCATAGACTTCCCAATGGAGAAAGTAAATTGTCAGTTATGTAATACAGAAACTTTATGACAGTCAAGGAAATTTTCTCTTGACTCCTTAATGATATCTGTGATCTTTTATAACATGCTATTATGTAAACCTATACATTTCAGCAATATATTTTCATTAATCATCTTTGAGATCTGCCTTTTACCTACCATTAACTAAACTTCAGCAAGATACTCATTGTGCACTTACCTGGCATATTAACAGTACATATGGTTTTACTTCCACAAGGTTTTACATACAAACCCTCCATGGATATCTTGGCTTCACTAGAATAGGTGAATTTGTTGAGTTAGTAGCTACAGTAAGATACACTTAGCTGGCTGCTGTTTTTATTACAGTGTATAAGAGCACCTTTTAGAGGGAGCGCAAGTGAATGTCATTATCAGTTACCGATTTTAAATTAATGAGTATTATTAAATTCAATTTCTTGTTTTTATTCATTTGTTCCTTGACTAGTAAGTTCTGTCAGGTTGTTCTGCCCTTACAAGAAATGCATTCAAGTCATTATTGTCCCTCTGGATATATTAGACCATAGCAGTTTATTTAAATACTTACTCTAAACAGATACCTCTGAAATATCTGTAAATGACAGGTCTGGAAAATGGAAATCCATCTCCATTTTTCTAAGGAAATATAAAAGTATACATACAAGTCAGTGTATTTGCCAAATTCAGACTGAAGCTATCAACACTGGTTATTTACCCAAGGCCAAAGTGAGAATTTAGTTTAGAGCATGGAAGGACAACCATCTGAGGCCTCTGTTCCCTTTAATACTGCTTTCAGTACTTCTGTTTTTCTATTTTTTTAATTACAAATTACCAAAGTTAATAGGAAATTAGAAGTTAGTAGGAGGTGTGCCTTAAACCTTTATTAAAATGCAGCATAGAAAATATGTTTGTCACATAAAATTAATCTTCATTACTCAGTGGTGAGTGCTACATGACTGCTTTCATCCAATAGAAAGAGAGGATTTTATGGATAGGGTGTGAAGGGTAGATAGTGCACTCTGACTGCCCATTCTTCTTTTTCCTTTCTGTATAAATATGCTTTTTTACATTAACAATAAATGTATCATTCTTTCTTTATTTGCTAGGCTGTGTTATCTCCTTCATTGTGAAATTCCCTCACGAGTGGAAAAAACTGCTATGGCTCTGCTTTAGCATGAAAGCAGATGGTGGTGTATTACTGGAAAGTTCATAGCAATAGTTTGGAATATCAGTGTCTTGCATGTGTGAAGATGGTATATCCCTGACTGTTAATTATAAGATTAACATTTTTTAAGTCTCCAAAATTTTTAGTATTCCGTAAAAGTTTTATAAATTGTTGAATAAAAAGTGTATTTAAATGTCATGTGTTAAAACCAGAAAATCTGTTGAATTTGATATGTTGCCTGTGTATATTTTGTACATTACTTAAAGGTCAACTCCTTTGACAAAGCTGCAAAAATAGCAGTAAAATGAAAGGCTGTTGCAGGCACTTAGGTTGGAACAGTCACACTAAAGACTTTGCTACATTTGTTTCCCAGGATACACTAGTTGAATTCCTAATTTATTGAGAAATACTTGATAATATCACCCTGAACATTAGAAGTTTCTTTTACAGATGCTTTTCTAGATGTCATTCCTAATTTAACATTTCTAGCTTGTGTCATTAACTACCATAATTCCTCTCAGACAAGTATGGGGAGCTTTGTCTTTATGTCTTTGGCTTTGAAAAGAAATGTAGTTGGTCCAATTTATTTTATTTCAGCCATATTTAGAACAATCTCATGTCTCCAGTAGCACTATTTATCTCCTTAATAACATTTATACTGTCTATGATTTAAAACAAGTCTGTGACATTTTCCATCAAAAAAGAAAAGTGAGCCAGTGTAAATTATATAAAGAGGCTGAGGAAAGAAAATTACACTTTCATCTCCACATTCAGGTTTCAGTTTGAGGCACCCAAAAAGAAAAAATGGGATGTGGTTTCCCCAAAGCCTCTGTTTTTCCAGGGTTCACGGGTTTATTCACTCATTTTGTCCTCCTTCAAAATGATTCAAACCTTGTAAGACTCTGTGAGCAGGAAAAAAATAATGTGTTTAGACATTTCTGTAAATTCCCAGAGTCATTAATTTGATGTCATTAATCTCAGTTTATGTCCAGATTTGTGAGATACCTATTGATAGCCCACAATTGGTATTTGTTTATGTAAACCTTTCAAATAAACTCTCTAGTTTTTGGACGAGATTTAAAAAAATGTAGTAAGGTTTCCCTTTAGACTTTTTTCTTTTTTAGGGAATGGGGTTGAAAATTAAGAACACAGTAGGCTAGTTAAGAACAATCAAGGATTTAGCCAGTAGTTAACTTTGTGTGCTGAATTTAATACCCTAGTTGAGATTATAGCAATTTTCATCAGAAATAGCCAGCCATTTCCACAGTCTGTTCCATTCAATAAAATTCAAGAGAAATTTTATTTAGGTGAGCAAAGCAAAATGGTATTATAGAAATCAATTTTCTTCTCTGCACTTTCAGTTGAGGATATAATTTTGCACTTTGATATCAGACAATGCAAACCTTGTGAAGTGTAACTTGTCAACACTTTATAATAGCCTGTGTCTGTGAGTAATCATATTAGCCTCACAGTCACCTGGACTTAGCTTATGGTCTTAGCTTGATTTTTTTCCTTCCTAGTTCACAGTTAATTTTTCAAGATTTCTGGAATATCTCCAATCTGATCTTGTTCTATCAGTTTTATTATTTATGTGGGTTAATTTGCTGAAGTGTTTTTGAAGTCAAAAGAAAACATAATTTTGCGGGAAAAGAAACAGAGTTCACGTGGAAGTGGTGAAGCAATTTTAGACTAATCCTTCTTACACTCTCCTGAACATTTTTGTAGAATTTTGCCACTTCAGAAGCAAGTGTCAGTATGAGCTTTCATACTACTTAATATTTCATTTTCATCTAATTCAGATATTACATCCCAGATTCAGTGAAGCATGTAAGCTTTACATGTATTTAATTTTAAGAGTGTAAGGAAGTTCTGTGATTCATGGGATTTATGTTCAGGATGCAGGTATTGTACTACATCAGACCCTGATTTAGGATCCCTTCATTCTGTTACTTCTTTGGTTATTCATATAAGCTGATCACTTAAAATCAACCTACATCTCAAATCCTCCCAGAGGACTTAATGAAATTGTAAAGGAATGTGACAGTTTTCCATGATTATTAAGACTAAATATGTGATTCAATGAAAGCTTAAGATACACCTTAATTATACCTAGGGGGATGATAATGAGAGAGTTTGTTGAGATGTGAAAAGATCTCCAAAGAGCACCAACAAACTCTTAAAAACTGCTGCCCCAGTGTCTGCAAAGTTATTTATGATTGCAGATGCCATTTACCCACAACCAATGAGCCCCAGAACAGCTGTAGAGTCTTCTGCTATAGCATATAATATAGGGCTCTATGCTATACTGTAGAGCTATAGGGTTCACTTTTTTAACAGAGATGTAATATATATTTCACAAGTCTGTTCTGTGAAATAGATTATGGAGCCTGTTGGGCATAAGTTGTTTTGAGAGATTATGGTAGAAAAAGTTAATAATTATAGAGTTGTCAGGTTGCTAGTATGTTCTCTGTCTTTTATTCACATCCATTCACATCCAGTCATGAGTCATTTAAAGTAAGTATTGGTTTTAAGTTTTGGTTTAAAGTTGCTTATTTTTATTTGGATTTTATTAAAAATGAGATGGCTGTAGCATTTTCCTATAAGGATTTGCATTAATGAGCATTTCTGGAAAAAACAATTGATAAAAGCAGTAGAAAAATCTATGTCTCCTCATCACATGGATCAGACCTGTGAAATTTTGCCATTTCTAGCATTTGGCTCTTGAATCACTATTTCTTTGATGTGGGTGGATAAATGTTTCCTTGTCATAATAATTTTTATGAGAATTGTAACAATTTGATAACAAACTCTTTTCTGGGCAACAGATAGCAGAAAATGAAATTATGGTGAGTTTACAATTTGCAGGGAACAAGCTTTCTCCCCTTCATTTTCCACTTGAAAATGTCAATATAAAGTTGGTTCTTTCTAAAACTTGCAACGAATTAGGCTGCAATGTCCCAGTCCTCTGAGTAATTTTTCATTTGAAGGCAATCATTGTCATGTAAGTGACAAATACTGGTTTTTTTCTTGCTTTACTTCTCCATTTATAGCATTTTCTGGGAAAACCTTTCAGTTACTCCTGAGTTGAAGCCATTTATTCTGTTGTGCTAACTTGCTGATAATCTAGTCATCTGCAAAAATCCTGTGTCTCCTCTGGCAGTTTGGCAATGCTAATTTTCTGAGCTTGACTCATTTGAGTTCTTCCCCAGGAGATACTGTGTAATAAAGCAGGTGAGGTATTAAATCATATTTTTGAGCTTTATTATGTAACACGTAAGAAGGAGACATAGAAGACTGTATGTGCTTCTACAGCACAGTTAATTTAGGAGTTAGTTAGAAATCATCTGTGGTACTGAGTTAGGATAGCAGTATGCTTTACCATCTTGACATTTTGATATCAAGAATGCTGTGATTGAAAACAGAGGGGTTTTTCATTCCCTCACAAGGGTGTGAAGCTGTGGGTTTACTCCTAGAGCATTATCAGGAACTTTCAGCTAGCTGAGAGAGTGGACATCAGGATTCTCTAGGGACCTCAGTGAAGTGTGCTGCTCAGGACCATGTCACCTGGCCCATCCTTTCACGCCACCTCCCAAGGCCAGTGGCAGGATGCTGGCATTGTAAGGATGCTAGCTATTTACATAATGTGACTAAAGAGGAAATGGCTTTGCTGTTGCCTGGCCTAAGCATAAATTTCTGACTGAAGCATGAAACCCCACATTATTTCTAATTAAGAGTGCCTGACACGCTCTTTTTCATGCATCTTCATGGAACACTGCTGCCTGGATTTACATAAAATCTTAAACTGTTGGTGTTTAAAGAGGAGGAAAATGTATAACATAGGTGTTAGGGTGTTACCATTGTGAGGCTCCTCAAACCTCCAACCTCCTTCTGAGGAGCCCACTTCTTTTATGTAAAACAAAATCTTGGTTTTCTTTCTACCTTTGTATTTTCTTTATATTTTTTGTTATAAAAACTTATGGTGATAAAATATGCAAGTAATTATACAACAAAAACATTTTAATGATTTAGCATTTTCATTACCTAGGAAATCTAGGATTCAGAAGGTGAATTTCCTAGTAGCATGATGTAGTGATATACTTAGATTCTACGGATGTAAATCAGTTCTGTGAAGAACATGGAGAGGTTTAAAACTTGTCTCCCTGTTTTTTAGTGGAATTACTGAAAATAGTGAATATATCACCACACAGAGTAAAGGATTGATACATTGCCCAAACAGATTCTCTGTTAGATTCATACTTCAAACAATGACTTCCACAAATGAAAAAATTTCCTATGTGAATTGTATTTCTCGGTATCAAGAATTTTCTTTAATGGTTTTTTTTGCCCCCTGCAAGACAAAAATAAAACTACAGTATTATAAGTAAATAGTAAAAGACACTTGCATATCGACTACTATAGAAAATATGTAAATATGAAAAAATAAACTCAGAAAAATAAAAGACAAGGGCCCTATTAGTTTCTAGCAACCAAAATGGAAAACTATAGAAATCTGACTGCTGAAGCTGTTTTCCATCATGTGGCATTATTCTTAATATTATCTTATGGAAATTGTAGATGAATGGCTGTTTCTTTTTACTCGTATGTACAGTTGGCTTCAGCACTGGTGAATGTCAGCAAAATAAAGAGCAAAAATCAATCAAATATTTCTATGGGTAAAATGTGTACAATGTGTGCAGCCACAAGTTTTTAATTTCCTTTTAGAGTTTGACGGCAGAAGCCCAGACCCTGTTGTACATCCATGTCTTCAAGTGCATTTTCTCATATTAATGGGACCATGCTACTGAATTTTGGGTTTTATGCAGCACAGTTGCAAAATTTAAAAGTTTTATCACTGTAGGTGTGTCTAAGGTATAAATTATGGAGTTGTTGTTTTAATAGGAAGAAAAACCACCAGAGGTGGGAGTCTTCTTACTAAATACATATGTACTTCATCCAATATCTAGCTAAAAGCATTTAGAATCACTAAACAGCCTTCTCTGTTTAGAGATTCTTATACAGGAGTTTTACAGACACTCCTATTAAATTAATTCTTCCCTTGATATAAAAGCATTTTAAACCACTCATAAAAAATATTAATGTAGACAAAAGGTGCAGAAAATCAAGAATTTCCATGCATTAAATAAATAGAGTATGAAGGGATCTTTCATTCTTTGTTCTTTGAGATCCAGCAGACTGCATAATTTTCCTCCTTTAAAGTTGAATTCAGAGAGACTCAAGAGAGGAATTGAGAATATGAAATTAATTTCTGGATGATCAGAAGCAGTCTCCCATTTTATGACTTTCTGGAGACCAACCCGAGTGCAATTGAGAATAAGAGAAAGAATGTAAGCCCAGATTTAAAGCCTGAACATTCCCATGAATAATCCAGCCACTGATGCTTGTGGGTCTAAAATTTATCCAGAGATGCTTTGGAGGCAAAAGATTTAAAAGGAACAGTAATAATAAATTTTGTTAGAACTGACCATTTTGATCCAAAATATTGGCTCAAAATGTGTCTGTTTCAAGAGGCATCCTGGGGTTTTGCTTCTTTGTTTGTTTTGCTTTGTTTAAGATTTTAGGTCCATTAAAAAGGTTATTAAGCCTTTGGTCCCAGTTAGATATGCTAAAATGTTGATAACATTTAAGAAAAGGAGTGGGGAACAGGATAAAGGAATTACTACTGTGCACTTAACAGCAGGAAGGACAGATTTGTGAGGTTGTGTCATTGGGCAGCTGAACAATGAAAATATTTTTTAAATACAAGTCTAGAAAAGGAAAATAAAATGATCACTTATAAAGAAAAGTAGTCACTGGCATTGTACTTAATCCACCTGAAGGTCTCTTAAAAGGATAAAGAAAAAATTCTTGTCATAGGAATGCTTATAAAAGCTCAGAACCCTCTGAGGAAGAAAATTACTGTTTTATATTTGCCTTTTCCACAGACTATTTCAGCTTGCAGTGTAAATCAAACGATCTCAGACCAGGGAATGCCTGCCACTTTGTAGTTGCTGAAAGGAGATTTCAAATGGAGCTTTACCAACCCCTGCACCTGTTTGCATTTTCTGTTGCCTGTGAAAAATGCACCACATGTTTGCTGCATTTTCAGAACCACAACATTCTTCATTCTTTCTTCTGGCTCCAGTGGCAGAACTTTGAAATCCTGCTGCATTGTTACAGTTTCAGAAGCAGTAGATTAATACTTTCCTATTATATTGCTGTAGCTTATTTTTCACATGAAAAACTTGCCAAAAACATACAGGACTCTGTGAGGGGTGATGAAGCTCACTTGTAATAATCAATAAGACCTAGCTACTCTCCATGACTTTAAGGTTTTTATAAGTTCTGGGAATATCTTCATTTATCTATGCCACAATTTTTTGCTCATAGCATGGCTATTTTCATTTTCTGCTCTAAAGGGTGCTCCCCTAACAAAAAGTGTCTTTCCCCTAAATATTTGATTCATGAGTCTTTTAGAAAGTTCTAATCAATATCTGTCTACTAAAAAACAAAAAGTGAAGGAGAAAAATGCCGAAAGCATCTATGAGAATACTGGGAAATGTCATTAAAGTAGATTCTTTTTTGAAACCAGAAATGGTTCTTAGTGACCCTGACCAATGCTGTTTCTTCTCTTCTTCCTTACTGTTATATTACAGACCACATAATACCATATTATATCCTTTTATGTTTTCTGGCTTTTTTCTCCCAAATAACCATAAACTATTTATATGCTATTGTGTATATTTATAGAAAACACAGGAATCTCTATATTGCAACTTCATAATAATTGTTTTGTATCATTTTCTGACACCATTTATTGTTTATTTATTCTCCCTCATTTTTGTTGTAGCTTTTACAGTCTTTTTGACTTGCCAACCTCCCCAGGGCAGTGTGAGCAGAAATAAAAGAAGCTGACTCAGCATCTCCTTTTTTTTGAGCCCCATTATAAAGAAAGGGACATTTTTATCATCTTCTATTTGAAAATTTCTTCATCACAGAATTACAGAATCTTTAGGGTTTGAAGGAACATCTGGAGATCATCCAGTCCAACCTTCCTGCCATAGCAAGGTCACCTAGAGCAGCCAACACAGGAACATACTCAGGTGGGTTTTGAATGTTGCCAGAGAGGGAGATTCCATGACCTCCCTGGGCAGCCTGTTCCAGTGCTCTGCCAATCTCAGTGTAAAGTTCTTCCTCATGTTGAGAAGAAACTTCCTGTGTTTTAGTTTATGGTCATTTCTTCTCATCCTGCCACTGAGCACCACTGTAAAGAGCCTGGCACCATCCTCCTGACACCTGCATTTGAGATATTTATATGTATTCATGGGATCCTCTCTCAGTCTTTTCTCCTCTGGACTAAACAAGCCCAGCTCTTGAAGTCTCTCTTCATAAGAGAGTGATGCTTCAGGCCCCAAATCATCTCTGTGATCTCTCCTGGACCCTTTCCAGTAGTTCCTGGTCTTTCTTGCACTGAGGAGCCCAGAAGCAGACACAGTAGTCCAGGTACTAAAGCTGAGTCACTCTTTCTTTTGTAGATTCTTCCTCTCAGGTAGAAGTCTCCTTCCTGGTGTGTGGCCACTGTAACAAATTTGCATCACCATTTTTCTAATCCAACTACATTGAAAAGATTTCTGATTTCCAGTCCAGACCAGTCAGAGTAACTAGTAAAAAGTTAAGTTAATTTTACAGATGCAGCAAAGCATATGTGAGCAGGTCATGTGCCAGCTGCCACATGGCTTTCAGAGGCAGTGTGGGCCATGCAGCACCCACCTAGAGGAGCATTTCTCTGAACTAACCTGCTCATTGTGCATGAGTTGGCAGGAGATGCATTCTGTGATAAAGGCGTTCACTGTGGTGGTGGCTACAGGTGTTTGTAGTGTTCCCTGTGGTGGGGAAGTCAGGTCAGTAGAATTGTTGTGTACCCCATTTAGCAGGAAAAGTAGGTGACACTAGAAGCGAAGGTGAGATTCTTTGCTACTGATGTGTTACTGAATGCTTAGCAGACAAAATGCTTTTACTTTAAATACTCCTTCAATATTCTTGGTTTTGTGTGCTATTGACACAAAATTTGTTTTCTCTGTCGTTATCCATAACTGATAATGAAAGTAACTTTGAAAATGAGATAATATTTACTAAACAAAATCTCAGTTCAGTTATCTCTTAGTAGTATTTCCTGGTATAAATCTGGGTTTAATTTCAGAACTAGTAATATTATTCCAAGTCCTACTTGGACTATTTTTCTTAAAAGTCCTTGAATGTTTCCCTAACATCATCACTGAATAAAGACTGAACTATGGAGTTTCTTTCTTTATTTGTGGAAAAAATGAATGGGTTTGAACAACATGTGTAGAAAAGAAACAGGGTTATTTTTGGAAAAAGGGAGTTTTCTAGTTGACACTTCACTATGTAGAATTTTGAGGCCCTATTTACTTCCTTTTATGAACCTGGGATGTCTGATCATGCAAAGCATTGGCTTATAAAAGCCAATATACTATCATAGCAAGCAAGGGGCTCAATTTAATTAGCAGCCATTGTGATCTTCAAACTATTTTTTTATGGGAAAAATGGTGAAGGGGAAGGGGAAAATTCCATGAAAATCTGGGGTTGAAATTTTGTTAACATATACACCACTTAGAGACAATGCTAGGAAGTAATTGCAGAATTTGAATAAAAAGCTGAATATGGTCACTGCTGTCAGATTATTTCAGAAAGTATATCCAAATACTTGTGTTACAATTTGACACCAGCAATCCTTGCACTTTATTCATTCTCTCTTTGACCATAAAGCCTGTACTTTTTGTTGTTCTGATGGTTCCATAAGCTATTCTCTAGAAATCTGCAGGAGCTTGTTGCTTATTTTCCTTGTTTTTGTGACCACTCGACCATCACACATGATACAGCAGAGAATAGAATCCCCCACCCAACTCAACTTGATGCCCTCTGCACATGTCACATCAGAGCTACAATGAGGATAAAGGAAAGGGGGAAAGGATTTGAGGAGGAAGAGTACATATGTTCTGAGATTAACTGAATCACTCAGAGACCACAAAATAGTTTTCTTTGGCTATACATAGTGGATTATAAAGCTGAATCAAAGGTAGCAAAGAAACATACCCTCATGAAATTGGATTATATGAGAAAGAGTTTGACTTGAAAGAGATAAATTTTGGAGATAGATGATGTCCTGTAGCATTGCAGAATTAGCTTCCTGAAGCAAACTGTTCAAGTGTTTGATATTAACAGTAGAAGGGGTACTTGCACTGACAGTGTTCAGTGTAAGGGAAGAAATAACAAAGCCAAATATTCTGAAAGAAAGGTAAAATGAACGGTCACAAATCAAATAATGCAACTGTTTCTCAGTCAACACAGTGTATTTGAGGAAAGAAAGAAAAGCCAGATAAAGAAGTGAAAAGAGCATCCTTGCCTCTATCTCCAAGTAAACCTAAAATCATTTCATAGGGCAAAAACCTATCCATAGGAGCACTTTGGGCAGACTATATCAGGACATTAGAAGCAGCTCAATGCATGCTCTGTAATAACTGATTTTCCAGTTATGGATGTGTTCTATTTTCTATTGTAGTCTGAAAAATACTGTGCATAACACAGAAACTGTACATTTAAATAGCATAGGAGACTAAAATCAAGTTCACCTGTATTCTTGAATTAGCCTCAGACTCATTCTATGACCTTGGAATTCTGTTCCCTCACTGCAATTCTTCCTGCATTTTATCTGTAGTTTTGTTTGTTTGGGTTTTTTTGGTTTTTTGGGGGGTTTTTTGGTGGCGGTTTTTTGTTGTTGTTGTTGGTGGTTTTATTTTGTGGGATTGTGGTAATGTGATTCTGCTTGTTAATTAATAATTCACTTGTCCATTCTTTATCTAGATGGCTTTTCAGATTTCTAGGGTTGTCTGAAGGAGGTCCTTCTTTACATCCTTTCCTAATCATGGGATGCCTGATAATTCAGATCACTTGCCTTTGACAGCTAATACAATATCATAAAGAGCAGGAAGATCGATGAACTAACAGGTGCTGTAATCTGTCAAATAAAACATATTTGACACCGATCACATTCCACAAAGGTTAATTCCAAATCTATTTTTTTATGGAAAGGATTAGCAGATCACCCAGAGGGAATCGGTGTTCTTGTAGTCTGAAGCAACTGTCCATAACCACCAGCACAGACACACTCAGTCTGATAGTGCCTGTCAACAGAAACATTCGCTACAGATACATCTGGATACAGATGCTTCTGATCATCAGTTTTAAATCCACTGCCCAGTGCCTAAGACCAGCCACAGAGGATCTGATTCATTATTGATTTTCACAAAACACAAGCTATTAGTTTTGTTTCTCTGGAACAGATGCATATATGTCATCAGGGTTTATTTCTCTTCTTTATTTTCCCAGAAGAAGATTTCTTTCCTTGAGGATTTTAAAATTTAATACATTAATGGGAAAAAGTAACTCTAGGATTCATTTGCACTGAACAGTTTTTAAATATAAATTTTCCTATATTAGCACTCTCCATATGTATCAAGTATCCATAATTCATTCTTGGCAACAAATCCTTTTTGTTATTAATAGAAAGTATGCTTGTCTAGTAATTATATAAATGTACTATCTTCCAGTCTCAATGGAATTGATTGCTCAAATAATTTTTAAAAACCTTTATCTTGGTGCATCCTTCCTTGGTGCTTGGCTTACACAAGAGAAAACATCACCTTACAGGTTGGATACACAGGATATTTTCAACATGTTAAGAAACCTGTAGAAGCTCTAATATATAATTTCTCAGTATAGAAATCTAAATTCAGAGTTTATTTGGTTTGGTACAGATTTCAGACTTTTACAATGAAAGAAAATCCAGATCTCACACTATAAGTGTTACTTTCCTTGCTATAATATATCTCTGGTTTATGATACTTTCAATAATTTACTTATAATAACTTTTTCATATTATATTCCAGATTATATTTCCTCATTAGCCTTTTGAATCATACTTTGACCAGATGCTGCATGATTGCTCCATTCTATGCATGTCCTTATGATCAGTGACAGATGGTCATGCTCTGACTTTATCTGAAAAATCACTTGTCTTGAAGCAGTGTGTGAAGAAATCATAAATAATGTAATTTTATTAGCATAGGAATTCACACATTTGGCAGAATTACTACCATCTGTGTGCAGCATCATGCCTTGTAGATCAGATCTGATTCATGCCCTGCCAAGTTTGAATAGAAATTGAATTACTCAGTATTTTTCTGCCTAAGATCATGCAGACAGGCCTCTGTATGTCCATCCAATTGTGGTACTGATTGCTGAATACCAGAAATATGTTATTGTCAACATTTTCATATATGACTTCATGCCAGAGGACTCTGATTATGATAGTATATAAATAAATACAGTAATTTTATTATATGCCATATTCTCCATGTGGATGAGGAGAGGTTTTGCCTGGAAGGTGACCACCACAAACCAGATCATGTTTCCTTTGTCTCACACATCAGGTCTACAGGAAACTGTGTAGAAAACTTTAGCAGACATACTCTCCTCATACCATCAGTGGAAAATCAAAGGCTCTGGATGACAACATATCTTTTAAAGACTTGGACATAGCTTTAGATGTGTAGATATATTTAGGCTCTGATTATTTCTTAAAACAGGGATGCCATGCAGGATTCAAATAGCTGTTTTCTAGAGTTCAAATGCATTCAGCTCCCCTCCTCAGCCTTCTGCTATTCCACTTGAATCTCCGATCAATCACAAAACAAAGCAGCTCTGAAAATAGAAAATCTTTTACAAACATCACAAAAGGTTCACTTGTGTCCATCAGAAAGCCATAGGATGTGCAGTATGAGGGATACTTTTCATGTTATTTATAGAGATATCTCAGTATGTTTTTGATTCCAGTGAGGTTTTGGTACCTTCTGTTGTAGAGAGCTTATTAAAACCGAAATTGAGCAATTAGGCATTAAATTTGATCAAAGGTTATTTTACTGTTACCAACTTCACTGTTTGTGAAATTTTTTTGTCAAACAAATTTCTCCCATCCTCTCTTAAGGTAAGATTATTGGCAGTTTAGATTTAAAAGGTTAAGTATTTAAACCTATCAAAGACCCAGTCTCTACTAGGAACCTAATTTAACATTTTCAGCCTATGGAACTGTCTTAAGTGAGTGATCTCTCAACATAATCTCTCATAGACCTAACACTAAAAGTCACTTGCAGTTTGCCTAGAAAATAGATTTCTGAGCTGTGATTGCACTTTTCTTGTCATTTATCTTTCCACAAAATTGCCATCTGTTTAAAGTAATAATGGAAATACATTCTAATGCAAAGTCTTAATGGATCAGTACTATTTCCTCTTTTTTTTGTGTATTGTAAGTGCTGGTAACAGCTCTCACATATTCTGTTAACAGCTCTCACATATTCTGTTTTGTTCTAGCTTCAAAAACTGAAACGATCCAGATATTTGCCAGTACTTTCTGCAGATGTCTCAAAAAGGAATGAAAGGAAAGCTGTCTGAACTCAGTCCATAGGATCATTTCCATCTGAATGAAAACTTGCTATTGAGTAGTCTGTCACTTCAAAGTCTCTTAGCCACCACTCTCTGGTATCACTGGAGTATGTGTTCAATTTGAATATTGATACAACAGCTGCAGGCATCTGTTTATATCTCATGAAAGCTGCTGTCATTAGATCTTCAAAAGGTTGAGATAATATTTCTCTGGGTCTTTTTCTCTTAGCATAGAGTACAACAATTTTGTGGTGTCTCTTACATGAAAAAAATTTCACATAAATCTTCATACAAAATATATCCACTATGTTTGAGTCATTAGGGGAATATACAAGCAGGCATCACATTTTGAAGCATCTAATGTGGGATCATTAATTTCTTTTTTTTCTAATGCATGGTCCAGAAATTATGAGAAAGTTATCTACTATATAATTGAAGTCATGCAGATATTTGAGCAGTAATTTACAGAACTTGCTTTTGACTTATGCATCAGTCCTAGATGAAGCACTGTGTAATAGAGTAATTTTTGCTACAGGAGACTGTTCAGTATTATGTATACAAATTAAACACTTGATGAAGAATTTGCTACATTAAATATGCAAATTAAACTTCAGGAAGACATGTAACTGAATTAGCATTGGAAAGTCCTTGGTATTCTGTAACTTACTTGGAAATTGCTTCAGAGAAAAGCCATGAAAACTTCTGCCCAAGAGAACAAAAGTCCTTAGCTAAAGTTTGATGAGAAAAGTATTAATAACAGTCAAAGTGGAACAGTAAACTTACTCTGCTTTGGTGCTATTGATTATGGCCTCCTGGAATGCTTCATTATCAGCCAACTATGCATTGCTTATAAATGCATTAGAGTTTTGGGACAAATCAGTCATTGTTAAAATTGGCAGTTTAGTCCCTAAAGACAGACAGTGTGGGGAGCCTAGATGTGTGTGGTCCCTCAGTAACATCCCTCTTGTACTTCTATTACTTTCCTGATAATTTTTTTACAGACTATAAACTATCTTATTGATTGATTTCTGAAAGTTGTAAATGTGATTTATGAGTTGTATTTGATTAAAAGTGTGGCTGCGCTAGGGGACACAAGGATTTCTTCCCCCTGGTCTAACACTAAGTAAATCACTTAAAACCATTGCCTCAGAGAGTATGCCCTTTAAAAAGACTAGTAAAAATGGAAAGTTGCATTGGCAGTTGCTTTATTTTAACCAGAGTGCCAGGCAAAAAAAGATGCATGAGGATGGGATGACAAAAACACTGCAAACATTACTCACTAGCAGGTAAAGTAATGCAGTTTTTCCAGCAATTTTGTAAGTACAGCAGTTGGAAGATAAAGTAAAAGTTGACAGCAGGGTAAGTAGCTAAGTTGTCACTACTGCCACTGTCCTTTTAATTATACTTTTATTTGATGTGCATTGCTATGTGTCCTGACACAAAGGAAACTTTATCTTCTAAAAAAAAAATGCAAAATTGAAGAAGACTAGCTTTTCACCAGACAGCACATTTTCCTAGCTTTTTAGAAGCAAGTATTTGTCTTTCAGATTGTTTACATATGAAAGAGAAGATCTTTACAGGCTCTGGAGTTGCACTGCTTTTAAGTTAGAACCAAGGGAACATAGAGTGAAGAGATGTGTTGGTGTCTCTTCTGCTAATTAAGATTAGGTATTTTGTGAGCGCCCACATGACTTATCTCTTGTGGCTGTTATCCAGTGAGACTGTAGTCTGTAAGTTTAAAAGAAAAATGTCTCTCTCTGTATCTTCAGCCTATAAAATTGGCTAGAAGACTGTGCTTGCTCTACCAATTGATCAAACTAACCTTGCAATGTACTGCAACTTCTTTCCTACATTAATCATTTTCCTAATAAGACTCATTTAGCAAGAAGAATATTTCAAGTCTTTGTATTTCAAGGTGTGAAGGATTCAGGAAACTAATAATTAATGAGGGTTGAAAAAACATATTTTAAAAAGGATTGGATCACTTTTCCCCAGCATGCATGAACTTTCATCTCTTTAATATAACAATTATATTAGTTTCATCTTTCTTTGACACAAGATGTCAATAGCTGTACTGATGTAGCAAACAGTTACAGAAACCATGTGATGAAATTTTTAAGCATGTGACAAATTATTGCTGAACCTTTAGGCATACATTCCTTTACAGTCTCCCTATGAACATCCTGTCCTCAAATCACTGACAGCTTTACATACCTCTTAGTTCAATTAGTGCAAAAATTAAGTGCTTCTTTCTTTTGGATCAAACATATAATTTGTCATAAAAATACTTAGCCTGAACTGCTGGAAGATAATATTTAATCAAACACTAGTTATAGTTCCAGACAATACTTTCTTACTTTGCTTAGATCCATGAACTTTCTAATATGACAAAATGTACCTTAAAAGAATTGCATCACTCTTAAGCATGCTCTTTTGTTTTCCTCAGAAAGCTCTGCATTTGAAGTAGGCTCTTGTAAAATATTGCACTGAGCTTTCTCAAGAGGGGTCTATAAAATAGCAACAACAATATTTTAAAACACTTCAGTTCTAATCAGTTCATCTATGTCAGTTCTGTCCTCGGGGTTCACCATTTGTGGCAATGTTCACAGGGGTCTTAGGATGAGGGAAGAGATGAGAAAGTTGACTCCATGATCAGAAGGCTTGATTTATTATTTTATGATATATAATATATTAAAACCTATACTAAAAGAATAGAAGAAAGGATTTCATCAGAAGGCTTTTAAGAATAGAAAAGGAATGAATAACAAAGGTTTGTCTCTGACCGAGACCATCTGGACAGCTGGACTGTGATTGGCCATTAATTAGAAACAACCAGATGAGGCCAATCACAGATTCCCCCTGTTGCATTCCACAGCAGCAGATAAGAATTGTTTACAATTTGTTCTTGAGGCCTCTCACTTCTCAGGAGGGAAAAATCCTAAGGAAAGGATTTTTCATAGAACATGTCAGTGACACATCTATAAAACCTGTGTTTCTTTATGATAGGTAGAAACCTGCAGTAGCATAATACTACAGAATATAGGCCATGGTAACTCACTTTTAGGTATGACTATTACAAATATATATATAAATATTGACCATATGCAGTTACTCGATCTAGCCTCTCTGTGCAAAGGTGTAATTGTGAAAGTGAGCTCTAGAGGCTGGGTAATTTTCTTCTCTTCTTAGCTCAAACCTACCAGCAGCTTTAAATAATGTCAAAATTCTTATAGTTTCAAAGCAGCAGTGAAGTCCCACAGATTTAGTTTCTCAGGCTTGAATATCCTCTGCTTTTCTGATATTTAGGACTTTATTTGTGACATTAAACTGGGTCTTCACTAATGCAAATAGAAACCTGTAAGCCTGCTACCTTAATTAAAAAAAGACTTAACTGAAATTCTGGAGAGGCCTTCAATTTGATTCATGATTAAATAGCTTAATTTTGATAGTTTAGGGCAGGGGTTGCAGCTACAGGCACTGATTATTTTTTCTCATAGTCTCATGATAATTAGAATTAGTGATGTATTTTAGCTATTTTTATCAGATTTCAAGAGAATGACTTGAGTTTTATTAAAAACTCAAATGGCTTGAACCATTAAAAATTCAATGGCTTGGATTTTTATGACAATAGCATGAGTTTTCCAATGTTTTCTGCTCCTCCAATACATGAAAAATATGCTCCTCACTGAGTGATAGCTTGCATATATTTTACTCCTACTGCTGGTGCAGTGTCAAAAGATGGGGTTTCAATTACTTAAGAATGTACACTGTGTTTTTGTGTATCCATCCTACCTCGGCATTGCTACATAGGTACTTCATTCACCATGCTGCACTCCGAGCCAGCTGTAGTCTGCTATGTGCCTGTCAGGCCACTGTCCTAGCTGCTAGTAGAATATTCAGAAATTGATCGCATAAATTATGCCCTTCCTATTTCACTGCATCACCAAAACTGCAGTCTCAGGTGTTCTGGAGCCTCTGTAAACTTGGTGGTTCTGACTCATGCAGCATGGTGCAGAGCCAGTTTTCTGAATGGATCAGTGCCCATCCAAATGGGACAGCAGAAAGTGCAGTTCTTTCCTTCTCTTCCCCATTCTTTGTTGTGCAGGCATTGCAAATCTGGGAAGTAATACAATTTTAAAATCATTAAAACTAAGGAGTTTTCTGAAGTAACTGTCGTAATATCCTCTTGCATGTTTGCTTGCTTGCCTGCTTGGATACCTTTGTCTTTATTTGCTACTGGCAGAAAGGAACACTAGCTGTGTTTGCACCCTAGAAGTGTACAAAAAAATTGAAAATATTTTTATAAGATTATTAATATGCTAAAAGAATTTAGGAAATTTGAAGTTTCTCAGTCTAAAATCACCACAGGGTTATTTTTCATGGATATTGCAACTCAAAAAAGTGTGAGTAAAGATATTTATTTACCCATCTGTCTATACATACTCTTTTCAAACGTGAAAAAACAGAAACTGTAAATGTACTTCAGCTGTAACAGTTCAGGACACTGAACACTTCTCCAAAAAATTTTAGATTTCGATTGTTAAGATTTTAGACCAGGGTCTTCAGTGATTGAAACCATTCTTCTGCTGAACAGCCTGAGGGAAGGCAGTTGTCAGACAACTGCACAGAAAACTATAGAAACAGAATGGGATGCAGGTTCAAACCAAGACTTAAAAACCAGGCTTAAACACTGAAAATATTGATATGATTCTAAATTATTATTCTTCCTTAAGTAAAAATAATTCATTTGACAATTTTACATACAGCATTTGTCTATGCAGTCCATTAAAGCTACAACAAGCTTGTACCATGGAGAGAGCTGAGTGTGAATCTGGTTTTGCACCAAAGCAGAACATCTGTAGTGATGCCACACTAGTCAAGGACTTAGCTGAAAACATACTTTGCAAGGAACTTAATTATGTTAGAATTTAACAGAATCAGTGCAGTATAAGCAATCCCTTTATAATTGTCAGTAGGTCCTTTTCTAGTAGCCTTTCCTTGGGAGCACTATAAACAACCAGTAAATCGGGATATAAAAGTGTCTGAGACTGAACTGACATGTGGAGACCAAATGGACACAGCACAGGAGCACTGCTAGTGCAGATCTGTCCTTACCACTAATGAGGGACCAGCCTCCCTGCCCGTGGTGGGGGAGATGGGACAGCCTCAGAGAAGAGCCAGGCAGACCAGGGTAAATGCTCCTCACAGAAAGCCCTGGCCCCTTGGCAGCAGTACTGGTGGTGGTGGTGGTGTCTGGGCAATAAAGTTTGGAAAGGAGGTGGGACAGGTCAGGGTAGCATTCCCAGCCAGACAGAGTCCCAAAGCTCTTTGTCCTCAAAGACCAGAACTCCTCTGTGTCACAGAAAGAGAGAGAATACTTGGCTATGACTGAGCCAGGTTCCCCAGGCAGATGGTGCCAGGCTGCTGCTCCCCACCTCTCACTCTGCAGGATTCTCCACAAGAATGAAGCTGCCTTTAGCACTGAGCAACAAGATGGGTTTTTTGACAGCCAGCAAAATTTAGCCTGTCCAATGGAGAGTTAAACTCAAAGCTAAAACCAAGAACTGAGTTGTAATTGTTATGCAGACAGTAGTGTGTTATGTTTGAGCCATTGGGCCATTGCTGAAAGTGTAGCTTTCCTGACTGCCCTGATGTGCAGGACTGACTGCTCTTCATGAGTGTAAACACTTGAGCAGGGGCACTGCTTTTCCACTATATAAGGAAGGTTTTTCTTATTTAAGAGGATTATTTGTAAATTGTCTGTTGTTTCATGATGCTGAAGTGGTAAACTCACATGTGGGTCTTATTTGTTATATTTCATTGGATTTTGTTTAGCCCAGGTCTACATATATTTCACATTGGCATTAGTTGGATTCCTTTAACACTAAAAATAGTAAACCAGGAAATTTTATAATGAGCTCTCATTTCATTGAGGCTGCAACATCAGCCTAAGGCAAAAACAACAGAATTTTTTCATTATTACTTTAATGTAACACTCAATAGAAGCAAAGATGCAGGAAAACAAGAATTTTTTTGTTGTCAGATACACTTTAAAGACTTGAGATGTACAGAAAGATTAAAAGATAAATAAAGGTGTGAACATACTTGAGGGTCATGCAAGGGACAACTCTTACATTTCTGATAAAAATTGAAGTTTTTAATTTATAGCAAAAATCAAAAAAGGATAATCTACAAGTGCTTTATCACCACTTTATATAACAAGATTCTCAAATGTCACCTTATTTTTAAAATCACTTTCCCCAATTGCACTGCCCTTTGCTTTTGTTGTCACTCCAGCCTAGCTTGCCAAATACAGCAGGCTTAGATCATCCCATAGTGATGCAGCTGCTGCTGGGAAATTTTGACTTACTGTCAGTGCCAATTTCTCTTGATAGTGAAGCCCAAACAAAACTCAAGTCTTTCAACCCCTGTGGATCACTGTTCTCTTTCCAGTGGTTGTGCCATTTTTCACTAATTTTTCATAAAGTTTCTGTGATGTTTCACCTTACAAATAGGCCAAAGTTAGCTAGCTGTCCATGACTTCATAGAGGAATCCATCATCTCACCAGCATTTCCAAATTTCTTTCAGGTAAGAAGAACACAGGCTATAATATTGCTGGTTTGAAGAAAATTTTCACTCTGTTTCTGAACAGTTGGAAATAGATGGTCAAAGAATAAAATGTAGGTCCATCACTAATGAAGGGATCTCTAGTGTAAGATGTGGATTTATCAGATTATACCATCATGCAGATGAAAGATTTGCTGATTCTGACAAAATTGTAGCTGACTCTTTTAGGACTCAGGGCCATCAAATGAACTTTGAGAAGCAATTTTTTCACTTGAACTCTTTGGGGAATATAATACAGTAATATTTTTAAACCATCTCTCACTAAATGCCCCATTTTTATGATGCAAAACTTGGTGCACTTTTGCTTTGGTCACTTTGTGGATAATTTTTTGACAGAGTTTCTATTAAAAGAACTTATTCCAGTAGAACCCTCACCGCAGAAGATTTCCACTCAAGGAGGAAACTCATCTCCCAGTAAATGAGGTACCATGAAATATGCTCTAACTGATTTTGTGATGTGCCTTCTGTTGCCATTACTTAATGTCTTGGTTTTGGACTGGGCACAATGCCAGTGCCTCCATGAAAACACATCCACGTAGTGCCTACTGTGAGATGTGACCAGAAACAGAGCAAGCAAACACCAATTTAGGAATAAAAGGAAAAAAACTTTATTAACACACACACACACCACACACAAAGAACAGAATGGAAATCTTTCAAACACATTTCTCCTCCCCCTCTCAACCCACATTACAACATACAATACAAACTCCAATCTTCCTTCAGTCCCCATCTCTCAGGTGTTAATTCTCAGTCCATTATCCTTCTTCTAACAATCAATACATTCTATTAAAGAGGAAGGAGTCTTCTCCTTGTGCCATTTCTTGACTAACCCCTTTCCATGTTCCATGCTCTCACCATGGAAATGGACCAGAAGACTGCTTTTGGGGTTTCTCTTTTTAAGGATACTTTGGTCAGTTCCACAAAACGACAGTCTCTCCATTTTTGGGATAACAAAATCCCCCCCCATTTCCCCCGGGGCAAGGGCTTCACGACAGAAATCTTCTCATTTCCGATTTCTGACTACCACTACTCTTCACTGCCTTTCTTGGGTCTGAGCCATTGCTTTCCCCCCAAAACCGCAGTCTCTGTGTTACAATAGAAAGTTAGTCCATCCACAGCCGAAAAAAAAAAATGCTCCTCCGTTTATCTCTTCCCAAGTAAATTCTTCTCATTAACTCCACTACTCCCTACTCACACAAACCTCTCATTTCACTTGTCCATTTCTTCTTGTTCTTATTACTGTCCTCCGGGAGGATCAACGTCTGGAAGATTTCCATCGTGAAGGAAAAAAGTTAAAATCATCTCTAGGTGCCGGACTCTCTTCACACTCTTGGCCGACTTCCAGAAGCTGCCCGGCGCGTCTTATCTCTTTTCTCTCTTCTCTCTCTCTCTCTCTCTAGGAAGTGGGGTGAGGGGGGGGGGAATTTGCTCGGTGCTTTCACTACTTCCACCCCTCCATCCTTTCACTTCCCCCCCCCGGTCTCTCTCTCTCTCTCTCTCTCAAGATCCAAGGCCTCCGGCCCAGCTCACGGCGCCTCGTGGCCTTTTCCCCTCCCCCACCCGGCCTACAGCCGGAGGGGGAGAGAGAACTGACCTGATCCCTTTGCTGACCGACAAGCAAGAGAGCGTCACTTCCTGGGAGTTCTACCTTTATACCCTGTGTTCTCAGAGGCGGAACCATCTCCTCATTGGCCCAAACAGGTGCCAATATTCACACCTGAGCCCCCACTGGGCTAACCACTGTCTCCAAAAAAAACCACTTCCTTTCAAACCGGGACACTTAATCATAAAAACTTTGCAGAAAATAAACTTCCCCAACTGCTGTTAATATGTAGAAAAGTCCCTCACTTGAACAAGAGAGAAATACTACCATGCAAAGTGCATCTCAAAACCTACAGGCTGCCATAAGGCACCCCCGTGTTTGTCATCACTTACATATATTTCATATACAAATTGCCATATTGTTTTCATTATTTATGTATCTGGCCTATGAGTTATCCATGAACACTTACAAAATGATAAAGTGATAGGTATGAAATATCCATTAAATATGTCCTTTAAAAGAATGACAAAACAACAGAATTAGATGCTGTCTTTTGCTTTTCCGTACTGTTCTAGTCTATTTCCACTTGTTTTAAGTCTTCTGTATCATCAGTTCTGCCTTATAATGCAATTTTTATTTATTAGGTGGGGTAAAGTGTATTTTATTTATTACAGTGATGAACACTTTGAGGTTATCAACACATTTTCTACTGCTTGTGTACTCTTTTCAGAGGAACTGTCAATAATTTGAAGAGTGTACAGATACAAAAAATATATGCTCTTCTTCAGGAACAAATTCAGGTTTTGTTCTTTGGATAGGAATCTGTCTATCTGTAACCAGTTAATTTTGCTGACACACTTTGGCCTAATATAACTGTCACACAAGTTGACCAAACAACTAGGTTGAAGAAAGACAAAAAATTAAAAAGTAAATCTATTAGGAGTTTTAAGTGTCCCTTCAATAGCTTTTGGCAGTGTCAGTCTGCAAGCCAAAGAGCTAATTCCAGTCCTAACTACTACTTCTCTGTCACAGCCATATATTTATGTGACAGAAATCTGGGCTTCACTATTAATAGTAAATCAGTGTTCTAAGTGGATTTCTTTAAAAATTGAGAGAAAAGAATATGTGATGATATTTAAGAAAAAGATCTTTCTTAAATTTTATTTCTCCTTTGCAATGGCAGGCTGTTTTTCAGGATTGAAGTTTCATGTTCAAAACTGTAAGTTCCCTGCTTCTTCTCTGTGAGTGAACAGAACACTTTTAACAGGTGCACCATTGATACTAGCATCCTAGTCAATTACTGTCAGTAACATTTAAAGCATTCTCTCTAGCACATGGCAAATCTGCCTCCAAGCTAATTGATGGATTTAAAATTATTCATAGTACAACTTGTTATGCTGTGATACTGACACTGAATCATAAATTAGATAGCACCACAATTTTTTCTTTATTTTTATGAAGATAATTGAAAGCTCAGTGATGTCCCCAGTGCCATATTTTACATGGTAAGTTGGTGAGCATAAGCAGCTTGAGATTGGGCAGCTCCTGGTGCTGTGAGTGTGTGGCAGCAAGAGCTCTACCTCCCTGAAGCATGAATGGATGGTATTGTCCATGCTACTTCCCAGCTGCCTCATGTACAACATGGAAATGTCAATTGTCTGGACATACCTCAAAAATTCTCACCCAAGTGATGAATGCTGTACTAGATGGATCCTTAAACATCCCTTCCAACCCCAGCCATTTTACGATTCTAAGTGTGGATGGTGATATCACTTCTGAGAAATAAAACAATAAAACAATTGAGTCTAGCCAGACTTAATCTGTTAATGTAAATTCCCTGGTTTCCCTGTAAATCACTACAGCTAAATCCTAGCAGTCTAGAAACATCTTTTGGACATGAGTCAGATTTTACATGGTAAAAATGTTCAGGTTTTTCTCATTTACCAAAGTGTTGAACAACTGAAACTGTATTTTTAGTAAATGTGAAATAATGCCTCAATGATATCATGATACAATATCTATCCCACCTTTATGTGTAAGGTAGAAGTAACAAAATAGAATCAGTCTGGTAAAAAATTTACTATACCAAATGTTAGTGGTCAATTTGCATCAATATTCAATGTTATACCTGTAGAGGTTGAACTGCAACATCAGCTGTCCCGTAACGATGACAGAAACTTTCTCACACAAAATGATGCTACTAACATTTCTTTGTAAAACACAGAATCCTGGAAAAAAGGTGCTGCAATTTATTCCTGTTATTTTATGTGACAGTACACTCACATAAATAAAGTACCCTTTTGATTATCTGAAATATAACCAGTGCAAACTTCATCATATTTGAGTGTTTGTTGGGGTTTTTTGTATGAAAAATTCTGATCAGGATCATTCCAAAATGCCTTATGCATGAGAAAGGAAGAACCCTTAAAAAACTAAGTTTAGCAATGATAGGCATTGGATTGTAATAATATAAAATATAATCTAATGCAGAAAAAGCATAAATTAAGTAAGAACAGGACTCAAAGACCATAGAAGCTTCTGCTGAGTGTCTGTTAGGGGTTATAATCATTATTCTTATTTGGGGCTAATGGAGCTGTCAAGGGTGTCTGGTTCTTTAGAAGTCCATGGTTTTCACATGCCTGCCCAAGGCAATATTCATTTAATGATTTGTATAAAATTTTAAATCTCCAAAATTTTCTGTTTTCTAAAAGATTGAAGGCTTATTTAGCTTTTGGAAGCACGAAATTGAATGGATGAAGTAAATGACATATTTTTAGATATTTTTCAAAGACTTGGTAAACTGTAAGTCTACTGTCTAATTTTTCCCCTGATTTATCCTAATTTAGGGTATTATTGTAATCCATGGTGATAAAAGCTGCTTCTGCAATGCTCTCATTTGTATGATTTAAATTAATGTGTTTTACTGTGCACTGAAATGTACTAAAAGGAATCATCATTCATATGATTAGATCTTATTTGAGGGCACAGTAATGAGCAGTTGAAGAACAGTAACATTTTAAGCTACTACGTCTAATTCATAAATGAGCATGGATATAATATCAGCATTTCCACTACTTCTAAAATTGTAGCTAATTTGGAAAAAGATTTTCCTTCTGTCATTTTAAAATTAATAAATTCTTAATCTCCGTATGCATGTCCTCTGATATTCTTTTTTCAGATTAGTTAGTTAAACTTCAATTCTTTCATTAGATGGTAATATTATTGAGAAGAATAAAAATGCAATGAATTGGGACATGAATTAAATTTCATTTACAGATAGAGAGAGGAACAGTAGATGTGTCTGGATGAACATGAGGGTTTTGACCAGGAATTTCTCCCATGACACCAGAATTCATACTCTGTGAAGAAATAACTGAGGCTTCAGGGCTTTTTTAAGTTGTGACTGTAAATTTATGCTGGTAGAAACTAGTTTCATAGCAGATGATACTGTCTTTTATTTCTTTTGACAGTAGAAATGGTAGTTTATTAACTTTTGCTATGCCTATATACTTTTTAGTCATCAAGACTTTTTTTTAATTTGCATTTGGCAGCAGCAGAATTTTTTGCTTTCTCTCATTATGTTCAGCAAATGTGCTGAAAGTTATAATAGGTTTTTTGAGTTTTCAGATTCTGAAGATAAATATGAAGTTTTTCAGGAAAGAAAACAGTTCTGGAACTAATGTCTTGTCTGCTAGAAAAAGCTATTTCATGGAATTCATATTTTCTCACAGGCTTGAGTTGTTTTGCTATTTCAAAGACATTGTGTTCAGAGAGGAAACCCTCAGCCTGACTGAAATTCTTCTGCTTGTATTCTTCATGTAGTGCAATTAAGCAGTTTTTTATTTGTAGGAAATTGTAGATATTAGAAGTTACATCATGGTGTGAATGACATGGCATCTGAGTAACAGCACCTAATGAACAGGGGTGGATTTTGTGTAAATTCTCCATTTTCATCAAGTGCTGTAATTATGTTATTTTGCTTTTGTATGTGGAATTTTTTTCTTGCTTTGTTTGGTTAGTTTTATTGATGTGAGTGTAGGTTCTCTGATGAATGTGGCTTTTTACTGATAATTCTTATATATGTGATTCACAGAAGTGATGGGTGGAATTTGGAGAGTTTGCATAGCCAGAAGGGGGGTTACAGGGGAGGCTTCTGTGAGAAGCTGCCAGAAACTTCCTTTATGTCCAGCAGAGGCAATGACAGCTAGCCAAGACAGATGAGCTGTTGGCAAAGGCTGGCCAATTAGAAATTATGGTAGTGCCTCTGTGATAACTTATTTAAGAAGAAAAAAAAAGGTTATTGTTCAGATGTTACTGTGGCCAGAGGATAATGGGGTGAGAACATGTGAGAGGAACAGCTCTGCAGACTCCAAGGTCAGTGCAGAGGAAGGGGCAGGAGGTGCTTCAGGTACCAGAGCTGAGATTCCCCTGCAGCCCCTGGTGCAGCCCATGGTGAGGCAGCTGTGCCCCTGCAGCCCAGGGAGGGCCATGGGGATGCAGAGATCCACCTGCAGCCTGGGGAGGAGACCACATCAAAGCAGGTGGATGCCTGAGATGGGGCTGTGACCCCATGGGAGGCCTGTGCTGGAGCAGGTTCCTGGCAGGGACCTGTGGAGAGAGGAGCTCATGCTGGAGCAGGTTTCCTAGTGGGACTTGTGAGCCCATGGGGTATCCATATTGGAGCAGCCTGTCCTGGAGGGACTGCACCCCATGGAAGAGCGACCCATGTGGCAGAGGTTTGCAGAAGACTGTTGCCTGTGGGAGGGACCCTATATTGGAGCAGGGGAAGAATTCCTCTCCCTGAGCAGTGGCAGGAACACCTCGTGGTGAACTGACCATAAGCCCCATTCCCTGTCCCCCTGTGCTACTGTAAGGGGAGGAGTTAGAGCTAGGAAGTTATTTTTAAGGTCTTATTTTACTTCT
Source organism: Serinus canaria (assembly GCF_022539315.1). Classification (NCBI taxonomy): domain Eukaryota; kingdom Metazoa; phylum Chordata; class Aves; order Passeriformes; family Fringillidae; genus Serinus; species Serinus canaria. The sequence continues at coordinate 87,008,055 of NC_066316.1, forward strand.
GATTATCCTAATTTGATTTTTTTAAAATATTCTATTAATGTCTCTAATTAGAGCCTATTTTGCCCATGCCAGTATTTTGAGTGTTGTCTCTCTCTGTTGTTATCTCCACTCATGAACCCTCTGTTACATTTTCTCTCCCCTGTCCAGCTGCAGAGGGGAGTGATAGAGAGGCTTTGGTGGATGCCTGACTCCTTACGCATAGGTTCAAAGAGCAACATGTATAAATTCATGAGATAAAGGTTTCTTAGAAGACATTAAATGCCAAGACAAAACCTTTGTCTCATAAAGTCCACTAGTTGCAAATCATTGAAGGCTGTCAGAATACTTTTCAGAAGAATCAACGCATACTTGCCATGTTTCTGTCTTCTCTGTGACATCCACTCAGCCCCTTCATAAAAAGAATCCTAAGTTAGGCTGTGTCTGCACAACTTCTTGTGACACCAAGATTTCACCTCTGTTGCACCTTGGCTATTTCTAGCCACAAAAACTAAGATTCCTGCTTCATAATTCTCCACTTGGAAATCCCATTTCTGATGCTTCTCTTAGCAGAGCTTTAATCTATGATCTGCAGTGGCTGATTCCCACCCCTCATAGGAAAACAGAAGGATTTCTTCTCTAACTGAAGAGAAAAAATTATTAATTTTGTTGATCAGGACTTTGGGGTTTTGTCTCCTTGACACATAAACATAAGCAAAGAAGGATCAACAGGTTTTGGCTCCAGATAACTCCTTATGTAAATTTGAGAATTTAATTGAAGACCGGGCAGTACATTTTTACAGCAGTAGTTTCAGTTTATTCACCACACTTTCTGTTTCACGGCAGAGTTCTATGTCATAGTAGCAGATAAATTCATTTATTGCCAAAGGAGGCCACAAAGTTCTTAATATATATGAAAACTTTCCATAGATTAAAAAGCAGTTGTGTCAGCTTGTAAGACTTAAGTGGTTGGGTAAGGTGCTGGTCTATGTTCATGTTATCATTTTCTCTCTTGTTCCTTTTCTACAGTTTTAAACAAGTCTAACAAACCCAACATGGTCTCTCATCAAGACCACTACTCTGTGCTCTTAACAATGCCAGCATGATTTTAAAATTCATTTTATATTTGGATATAATTTTGAAAGTGTTCTACTTATTTCACACAATTTGTTCTTTATAATCATCATGAAACTACTTTCAAAACATTTGCTGCCCAGAAACAAAGCAATATGCACGATATAATGAGGCTTTAAACATTTATTGTTTATTTACATGCTGTGTATAAAAGAGAAAAAAAAGTTTTCATTCTTTTGGTCCAACATACAAAAAGAGAATAAGTTTATTTTTGTGATATTTTATATTGTTAAAAATGGTTGCCACACTTAGTGGCAGTAGTCACTATCATACATTGGTTTACAGACTCTTTATTTTGAATTTATACTACTGTGTCTGACATAAGTAAGCACAGTAGAAAAACTAGCCAAATGGCAAATTTCAAATTTTATAGGCATACAATAAAATAAATGTGAATTTAAATCAGTCTAAACAAGGCTGCTCACTGTCTGAGTCCCTAGACATTGGATAATAAAGGTGAAGAGCATTATACAAAATGACAGATGTTAGTTATTTTGTGCCTTATATCCAAATTATAAAATGGAAGTGCTATACTAATGTCATGAGGTTTTTTCCACTTATTTTTTTACTTTTTGGGAGGCTATTTGACTTGAGGAAAGTGCGTAGGAATATTTTTTTTTCAAATAAGTGTTTTCATTCATCTTTCTGTTTTAAAAATCTGGAAGTAATAGCTGACAGTCAAAAACTAATTAAAGTGATTTAGCAGATAAATTAGATTAAAGCTGTGTTGGATCATTTACCTGCAGTTCACCCATTGTGGTACTTTTTAGTAGGTTTGTTACAAAATGAATGTAAAATCCAGAAAAGCAATTACATTTTCCAAGATGAAATCCATCAGCACTGAGACTGTTAGGGAGAAAATATCTGTGGTGTGACTACACGTAAAATATAGTTCAAAGATGAAAACTCAAACACACTAAAATGCAGAATGTGGTTTTTTTAATAATTACATAGCACAAGTTGAAAGGGCAGGGGTTCCTTATGCTAGGACATGTTCTTCTGAGCATATTTTGATTCTATTACCCTTTACAGTGTGTCTTGGGATTGTGTTTGTTCCAAAAGAATAATCAGCACTGCTACTGTTCTAAGCTGCATCTGAGCTATGCCAAATGATAGTTCATTTAAACCTTGTTTCTTCCTCTCATATCAATTTTTCATCTATGATTAGAACAATAAGTAGTTTCCTACATTACTATTTATAGCCTAGCAGATATTAGTAAGGCAGATGGGGAATGTGTATTTAAAAGTAGCAGTAAATATGATTGCAGTTTTGTTTCATTCTCTGCTTTCATGTAGTTTTTTTTCATGTACCAGAGTACCATGATATTGTGTGACATTAGTGGCAGAGCTGTGACATAGTAAGGTTATTTTATAATTGCTTATTAGATTGGGAAAAAATTATAGAAAATGGATATTACAGTAGTGCGGGTAGTTCTCAAAATGAAGCTTAATTCTACTTCTACCAATGACTTTAAATAAGATTTCCCATCCTAAGGTACCATGTCCTATCAGAAAGGAATTGTTAGTAACTGTGCTTTATTTTATAAGAGCAGAGCCTGGGAGAAGCTCCTCTCTGCACAGCTTAGGTCCATAGATTTTGGAGGTAAAGAACTAAAAGTGTTACTTGATCTATGCTTGTGAACCAAAAAGTGACTATAGTAAATTCTTGGTGCAACCTCTGGCTATTCTTTGGTTGCACCAGTGATGCATTTTAAATAGTGTGGTTTATTTTCTTTTATAATGACTCCTAGAAATATTATCTGCCTCCTTTATTTCTCCTTTTCAGTACCTCACATTGCATTTTGCCAGTCCTGTCACTCTTAATGACTTTTTAGATTTTGATGGAGGACAAAACCAGTTGGCATACAAAGAGGACTGTCAAGAGAGTGATACCTCAGTTAATTCTAATCTAGAAATTCTTGTTCTGAATTCTGATACCTCAGACATTTCAGACATTTTCAAAAATTCTTGCATTTACCAGTCAATGAAGACTTTGAAATTTTGCTGTTCAGCCTTATTACTGTAGGCAGATGTATACTTCCCAGCTATTATTTTCAGTATCCCAGGCTGAGCGAGGAGCTTCACCTTCTCTTCAGAATTATTGATAGTTGGTTTCTATGAAATGAGAACAACCTGCATTGCAATGCATTCTAGAGAGCCTGAAAGTATTTTTACTAGAACACTGTTGTGGTTTAAAGAGCCCAGGAGGCAGCTCAATTCAGTACAATTGTTCCCTCCCCTCCTCCATCCCACTGGGATGGGGAAGAGAAATGGAAGGTAGAAGTGAGGAACACTGTTTTCACCTCAAAACCAAAATATAGCACCACACAGCTATGCTTCTATCACAGCTAAAACCAGTGCAGTCATGTCATTGAAATATACTGTGGAACCTCTGAGATTTAAAACTGAAAAAGCAACTTAATAAGTAATAACAACAAGAAAAGTACTGAACTTCATTAAGTAGCTCTTGACATTATAATTAATGCAGCAAAAGAGTAGCCTCTTCAACAATTGATTCTGTTGTAGATTATTGGTTAATTTTAGCTTTACAAAAGCAAATTTACTCTCTTTATATTTTGATAGTATGCTCCAATGTCTTAGGTAATGGAAATAAGTTAGTGTCAAATGGTAGATAAACTGCTATTTAATAGGTATCAGCCATAGGCCAGTGAAATGGAACAAAGTAAAAAATAGCCATCTGTAAAAGACTGGTTATTTTGCTATCAGTACATCAGACTATAGGTTTATTTTGCTAAGTGCCAGTTATACCATATTACATAGTTAGAAGTATTTGAGTTTCAGACCATTTCTGCCAGTAGACTCCTGCTGCAGTGTAGACATCAGTGGTTTCGAGTCAAAAAAATGCTGACCAGCCCTCTTGCCTATAATGTCCTTTGTCAGCAGCTCTAAGGTCAGAAACAGAAATATGCCAGCTGAGAACCTGGCAGGGTTTTCAGCTTTTCATTAGTGAGGGCAGCAGACTTTCTAGCTCCAACACTTTGGGGTTTCTGGTCTCATGAAATCTGTGGGAACTCAGCACATCACTCCTGATGTCCAGAGCTACCTAGAGAACCCTTGGGGGGGCTCGGGAGCCTTGGAATGTTGCCAAAAGCACTTGGTGGCTTGATTTTGATCCATCTAGGGATGTGCTACCGATGTATGAGGAGATGGAACCTGTGGGAATCACTCGGGTGTGAATGGTGAAGGGAAGACATAATTATAGGGTAAATCACAGATTTTGGGGTTTTGGTACAGGGGGGTTATGGAGACAAGATGGAGGAATCAGGGCCTGTCACAAGACTCTTCTTTCTTCTTCTTGTCATCCATCTTCTGCTGTGGTGTTGGCACTTGTGGATTGGTCTGGGCTGAGAGTGTACTTGGTGACGAGGGTGATGGGTATTGGGGATAAAAAGTAAATATGATATACGTAGTTTTTGTTATAAAAGATGTGCCCGCCTTGGGGGTGGTCAGAGTGCCTTTGGCTGCCGTGCTGGTCAGATCCCGGTTGGGCAGAGAAGGGACTTTGTAGATAAGAAACAATAAACAATTCTGAAGACCAAAAAACCCTGGAGTCCAGACTCATCTTTTGAGGCCCAGCGTGCAAAGAACCATCCTAAGCGTGCGTGGGACCAGAGACAGACAGCCGAACCCCATAGAAATCCTGATGAACATCTTGCCTCACGTATTTCTGTCTGCCTTAGTAGGCAGCTGATGAAAGACTGTCAAAGCTAAATCTAAAACTGATATCAAACCTGAGGTGAAGTATTAATCTCTGAGTCTTGGAATGGGTGAGAATATATGTTCTGGAATCATCATGGATGGAAGAGAAGACAATCAGGAGTGTTTACTTTGAAAAGGAAGGCATTACTTTCATTTTTTTCCTTATTCTGATATATAAAGGATATCCTTGAGAAGCTGCTATGTGGAAAGATGTCCTAATCAAATAACTTATAACTATGAACTTCTAAAGCATTTTTGTCTTTAAATATGGGAAGTAGACCAATATATTTCCTCTAAATTCTTATGCTTCGTTCCATTCTCTCTTTAATACTGGAATGTTCTGGATGGATTAATGCTTGTATTTCCTATCTAAACTTTTGGCCTGAAAATTTCCATTTTTAAGACAAGAATGAAAGAAAACGTAGACCATTTTATCTGCTTCTGGTTGATGGAAGCTGCATATATAAAAATGTGCAGTGTGACAAAGTAATAAATAAAGCAGAAAAAAAAATTTAAAGTAAAAAAGTAAGCACTTTCACAATGTGTTCCATGGATAGTTTTTAAGCTTTGCTGGATAGATTCTTTAACTGTGGGGAAAAAATTTAGGAGTTTGGCTTTTTTTCTTCTAATTTCAATTTGGAGTAATAAAACCAAAATGAGATGGTTGCTGGGACCTAGTACTTTGAGATTATTACCATCAAAAACTCACCAAGTTTTTTGCAAACTTGAGACAGGTGAATAAGAAATAAGAAATAATAATTTCTTATTTCAGAAATAAGAAATAATATCCAATTAAATTCTTGCAGAAATTCATTAGTCTCCGGAGCAAGTAGGCCATAATGTGTAAACTCCTGGATGATCTGATGAGTGTCCAGAAGTGTAGCGTTTCCTTCCTCAAACCTGGAGACCAGGGCATTTGCAGATTTCTGGATACTAAGTAAGGAGTTTGATCTGGTGGACAGCACAGACTCCAAATTATTCCTGTTCTCTGTTGGGTTATTGGGGAAACAGGAGGACAGCCCAGTGCAGGTCACTTTCTAGGATGGCTGTGAGGGGTGAAAGCCTGTCTGAGGACTTTTGAAAAGTCAATTTTTAAATGTAATTGTCATTTCTCCTTTTCTTTTGGTGGTCAGTTGTCCTAGCTGGGAGCACAATTTCTTCAAATGGTGTACATCAGTACTTAAACATCTCTTATGTAAAACATGCTTCTATCCTGTGAGTTCAGCTGTTATATTTACCAGCAGCACAGTGTGCACATTATGATAGCTTTTTTCTCAAACCATCCACAGACATTTGTACTACTGTGAGGAAGAGTATTTTGGCAAGGCAGCAGAAGGTATCCATTTTTCAAATGCATACTTAGTTTACTTTGGCCTCCCTTCCAAAATATGTAGAATTTCCTACATTTTATAAAAGAATGATTATTTATCTCCCATCCTTTTCATTATCAAGTTTCAGGGAAGACTGGAGCAACCATTCTTCAGATCCTCAAGTAAAGATAAAGGGCTGTTTTGCTGCTCTTTCTGACAGAACCCCAAAATATGAAAAAAAATATTTTTCTAAAATTATCCTGCATGGAACATAAGGCACTAAGTAACTCCATGTGCAGATGAAAGTCAGATCTGCTCTCCTAAGGAAAAAAAAGGCTGCGAAAAGATCTGTTCAAAACTGGTGCCTTTCTTCACAGGCCTTTTATTACCTTTGGGAATCAATTTAGGCATGCATTTTTGGTCAAGAAAAATGGAAAGGGGGAAAAATAGGTGTTGGGAATGCTGTGTTTACAGCCATGCTGTAGGCTTCTTTTGTCTCCAAATGGAGTTTGCTTGTCTTGTCTACTGCTCAGGCACTTCTGCTTTAATAAAATCATAGAATAAGCAAGTGGATTGAAGTGTCCTTTATATGCCATCTGGTTGAACTCCCCCTAAAAAGAGCAGGAGTATTTTTAAGTAGAACAGGTTGCTCAAAGCCCTGTCTAAAATCCATGCCAGAGTTGGCACAAACAATGCAATGTACAGATATATTGAAGAGGTTCTCTCCTTGTTTCACCTACACCCACAGTAAAGGTTTGCTAACACTCTCACTTCAAATCAATGGAAGAAAAGCAGGCAGATAAACTGAAAGGCTTAATGCTGAACATCCATCTCATCTGGAACTTCTGCCAGTTATGTTTTGGAAGTGGGAGAATGAGGATTCTACAGTTAAAGACTATAGCCAAGATAAAACCTAAGATGTCAGAGTATTACAACTTGGCTGAATAAGGCTCTAAAAATTAGGAAATATGCAAGTTAATTCTTTTTCAATTGGCCACCTCATTATTTTATTCCAGATAAGTTTGCTTACTGATTGTAATATTCTTTAGCAATTTCATGTGACTGAACTGGTTTGTGTGCCCACAATGCTGAGCCCAACTAAAATGCTTTGAAATTAGTGCTGTTGGGATTATGCAAACATCAATTGTAAATGAACATGCTTCCCCCAAATATTGCTGTTTTATAATTGCCAAGAAAACAATCAAAGTTGCTGCAGCTTTGTTATTAGATTTATTATTGTTTCACTTTTGTTAAATACTAACACAGAAAATATATTAAAAATCAATTGGAAAATACTTTTCTAAGACCAACATTGCATCTGCTGTAGTGTAAATGTTTAAAGTGATAATTATATGTAAGTGATACTTCTAGCCTTATAATTGCTAAATAATGTAACAGTGATAAATGTTAGGAAATAAAGGAAAGGAAAAAGCAATTTATCTATATAGATAGGTCTCCATTTTATATTTTTTGCCTTTTAGGCTAAAAATAAATAAATTGCATTAGCAAAACTGGGGGCAGAAAACTACCAGGTTTTGAATCCTCAAAGGAAAGGGCAAACAGAGTGAAATATCTGTTTTTCTGATCCATGCTCTGATAATAACCTTATTTGTTAATGACTTTAACCCTTAAGTATCCTTCTTTTCCTGTTATTTGTTGATTTTTCTTCCCACCAAGCCCTTGAGTTAGCTGCATGGTTCCCAAAGGAAGACAAAGAAAGATGTTAGTATAATTAAGAGATGTAGAAAAAATTGCTTTCACATTCCTATTTTTTTTTTTGCACACTGAACCTGTGAAAACAAGCTCAGATTAAAACTCGGATTAGATTTACACAATTCTTTAAATTATGTACCTATATTACCTAAATAATAACAGGAAAGTCTTATCAAAATCTCCCAGGAAAGTAATAAAAACCTGTTGCATACACAAGGTAGCAATACATAATCTGTGCTATTTAGATGAGCACATTAAATTTAGGGTTCTTGAAACTACATCTTGCATTTCACTTTTAATATTGATCATTAATATCTGGTGGCAACCATATGACAAATTAGTCTGCAATGTTATCCAGATGGAAGATTCTTCTTCAACTGACTAAGTATGACACATACTGAAAAAAATCTGAATATTTTTCCAAATTAAACCTTTATAGCCAATTACTCTTCAAGTATTTCTAAGATCCTTTGGGATAGGAATGTTTGTTTATGTGTTCAAGCACCATTGCAGAGAAGAAAATTAAACTTAGATGGCAGAGATAAAATTGAAGTGGCTGAAAACACATTGATACCCCATCAAACAAAACAAAACAAAAAAAGGCCTTGGAATTTTGATAAGCATGAGAATTATAACTTACAAATAAAATACATACACATTTAGCTGAGACTCACTGCAAACCAAGAGAAAATTAAGATATTTGACCCAGTCATTTGTCGAACCAAAAAGTTCTCATTACAATGATGATCTCTAGTACATAAACTTGTTATGAAAAGCATGAGTTTTCAAAAATATTATGACAGCTGCTTCTTTTCCTACTGAAAACCAATATTTTATTTTCTTCTTTTACCAGTTCATTAGATGTGAATCAAAACTGTGAAAGCTCATGTTCAAGCAGATCTTCTGTGATATTTTACAGAACAAATATATTACTGAGGGAGCTTCAAAAGATTTTTACAAGTCTTGCTTCATTAAATTTTGCCTTAATATGTGTCACAGCGACCTTCAAAGCAACCAGCATTTCAGCACCAAATATAGCAGTGCAATATGACAGCTCCAGTTTAAATTATGATTTCATGTTAAGAGTCTGTCTTAGATTTTTTTTCTCATAATTGGGAAAGATAGAAATATATAAATTAAGATATAAAGGACATTCACTTCCCTCCTAGATGGGGTGCTTTTTAAAAATAGATAAAACTCTGGTGTTTTTGCAGGAAGATCATTTCCTGTCAAATATATTCAGCTTGAAAAAATATTAGATAATAGCTTCCCAATTTCCTCCATGTCAAATTCAGGAAAGGAGAAGCACTTATGCATCATTTTGAATGCAGGTGGTAAAATACATCTGATTAGGTACAAGTATCAATTAAGAACATTCTTTCCGCTTCAAAATCCAATGCACTTAGGAGAAAAGTAATAAATTTTGGAGATGAAACTAATCAAACAGTAAAAGACAAATCACTGTGTTGTTTTCAAAACTACGAAAAAACAGGCAGTAAGAGGCTAATTCTGTTTGTGGATTAGGGCTAACAATAACTAGATTGTTTGGGATTTTTTCAACACAAAACATCTTCACTACTTTTTATCTTTCTGTGGAGATGTCATTTCTGTTATCACAAAATCTTGAGCTGAATATGAATTAATAATTTTCTTTTTTTCTTTTTCATGTCAGTCTTTTGTACTTGCTGACACATCTGGACTTTACCTGTCTATGTAACCTGTAAATTTTTAAATGATTCCTCCTTCCTGAAATGTGAGATTGGAAGAGGAATATTGTGAGCTACAAAACAGGAATATGAACAGATTTATTTCTTTGTTTTGTGTCTCTCTTTTTCACAAAGCATGTTAACATCAAACTGATTTATTATGATCTTGGATTTTCAAACATGCAGCTAGCTCTTCAAATTCTTTGTACTTAAGGAATGCTTAAACTATCAACAATTTTTTTTCTTGTAATAAATCTAATAACACTAGATTTATTGAGCTGATCTGCTTATTGAAATACAGCTGTCAAAGGAGATGGGTAAATCTAGGCACTAGGTGATGTCAATTGCTATGTGCTTCAGATATCTATGGAATCATTGATTTCCTTAATGTTAAATGGTCTGCATATCTCTTAGTTTCTGTCATGCAATCTTAGTAGTGATACACAGAGCAGAACCAGTCACACAAAAATCACAAGCCAGATCAAGCCAGGAGAGCATCTAGCTCAAAATCCTGTCTCAAAGAAAAAACAGTCGCTCTTTAAAAAGGATATATAAGACAGAGCAACAGAGATTTTTTCCCCAAGTGCATTATTTCAGCTTCCACCAATCAATGAGACTAAGGTTTCCTGACCTGTGGTCCCATTGTATTTGCTAGTCTGGTGGATTAGTTTCCCTTGTTCTTGTATTGTTCTTAACTTTTCATTAATTTTTGTATATTTTGACCTACATAATATCTTTTTGCAATAAATTACCCCAAACATTCTGCAAAAAGTTAGTAAGAATTTCCTTTTGTTTTGCAAGCCTGTGACCTGATAGTAACAATAACTGGGTAATTGAATGCCCTTACCTGCTGTGTTCCAAGACATGGAGCTGCCATTTCTTACCCACATTTTTCTCTGCATGTTGAATAGGCCTGTTCTGTTTCTCCATCTGGAAGCAAAGCCATCCCTTTGATCATCCCTACTTCTGTTCTGGGTTTCATTGTAGCTTTGCAGATGCATGCTTGCTGAATATCTTCTGCTTTATTTTCCTAATTTTTTAAGTCTTTTCTTCTATTACTGTTCCACTTGTATGGCAGTTTCTTTCAATGAAAATGAATTGTTGTCCTGCTCTAAGCATTGCTTATGTGACCCATTGCCCTCAGCACTTTTCTCTGGAGTCTTCACAATTAAATGTACTGTCTTTCTGCCATTCAAAGGCCCTAGCAGTCTGCAAAGTAAGAGATTAAGTCAGTGATCTGATTTCAGACCTCCCTGTTGGCAGCAGAGAGCATTATCAAAAAAACACCAGGCTGGCCTGAGAGAGGAAGACTTGTGCATTTTATTTTGTAAGGATTTTGTGCTTTGTTATGTTGGAGTTCAGTTACAACAGGCAGGAGGCTTTTGTGCATTGAGAAAAATGAATGAAAGCAGCAAGGGTAAGATTTATTTTGTTTCATATTTTATTGTCTTGAAACAGCTGAACTCAGCTAATCAATTATATCATAGGAAATGGTTGCTGTATTTCAGTTCTGGTGTAGGTGCATGTGATGCTTTATGAAACTCCCAAGTCAGATTTCATAGGTACCAGACATAATCCCTAGGAATTTTCTGAATCATATTTATTTCACTTTGATTTTCTTCACACCATGAACATAAGATAAAAGAATGCATTACTCTGAGGTGGTTAAATTTGGTTGCCTGGGATATTCTGTGAGCATGACATGGATAGAACAGATCATGTATTCATCAGACCCTTGATATTGCTTCTTAACTGACTTTCTGCCTGCTGGGAAAAACTCCATTCTTGATAATATGGAAAAGGTTTGCTCAGCTGCTCATAAAAGTTTTTATCACCTGTGCTTCTATTACATTCTCTGAGTGATGGAAAAGAGGAACCAGCACAGAATCTGTCCATAGATTTCAAAGGATGTTTACCATTGTAATTGAAAGATACAAACAGCAAATTCGGAGTTTAATCCCCTAACTAAATATTCTGATATCCTATTCAGTTCACATCTTTAACATTTCAACTCAAAACTACTGTACTAATGTGATTTTGCCTCAAGAAAATCCTTCTGCAGGTTGCCTATTTCTGATGCATCAGCAACAAGAATGAGAATTGTTCATCTGCCATCAGATATTGCTGGCAGACATGTTTACACCTAAACTATTGACCCTCAAGTCCTTTTATAGCAAATAAAGTGAAACAGGCAGGTTTAAGTCATGATTGGGTAAGGATAACCACATCCTAGGATTACCTATATACTTTCATTATTAAAGAGGACCAGGGACATTCAATGAAGTTATCTACCCCATAGATTGTAGACAAGCTGAGTCAGATGTTTGGTCTGATTTTCCTACCAGAAGATGAGTGCATTTTTTCTCTTTCTAGGATTTTGTGAAAGAGAAAAAATTATTGATTTTTTAGTGATGGCTGGTTCAGTTGATGACTCTTTAGCAGTGAAAAATATATTTTAAAAAGAATTCGACAAAATTTAATCAAATTCAAGATAAGCCAGACTTGTTATAAAAAAAAAAAATGAAGAATGCAAAGGGAAAATTAGAGGTAGGAGTGGAAACAGATTGAATTCATGTTAGTAACAGTAGAAAACTATATTCTTCCCCTTACTCCTCTTTGTTTTCTGACTAAGACAAAATCAAGTAGGGACATAATAGAAACTTGTTGGTGTTTCTCAACTTTTTCTTGTTGTACTGTGTTATTGTGAAAATTGTCATCAATAATATCCCAGCTAATCTATTTATTTCAGTAGAAAATTTGAGTCTTTCATTAAATTGTTAAAGTATAATTCTTAGCAATATGTATTTGTCAGGTAATTCAGACTCAACTCTGTGGTCCCTCCGACAAATTTTTTCTCTTGAATTATTTGTAATCTTTTTTATCCTTAAAATGTGAGAAACTTTTTATTTCTTCCTGTATCCTAGTTAATTGTTTTGAGAACCCCTTAGGTTGCATGTACTCACTTGGAGACCATTGCCTCAGTGGAAGAGAGTCCTCTGTGATCACAGACAGAGGTGACAGTGTCAGATAGTGGATCCAGGGTGGAATTAAGTAACTACTTCTTCCTGTTAGCCTGTCCTGTGAAATATATTAAATACTAAATTATTTATTGCCAGCAACCATCTTAAAATACGAAGATCTGTAAATATTGCTAGGAAGCAGTACTAAAATACTCTCATAAGGTGGTAGAAAATTAGCTCATTGTAGTTCAGCAGATGCCCTTCCTTGGATCTGATTCATGGATCCTACCAGTGTGCAGCCATGTTCAGTGCTTCATGGAACTTTAATTTATACTAATTAAGAGTTTACTAGAATGAGGGAAGTGGAAAATTTTTTTCCAGACTGGCAGCTTTGCCCATTGTGTTCTCCCTGTGTACTGTATCACAGACATAGGTTTTAGGTTCTTAATACAGAGACTCAATCTGTTTTCTCCCACTTAGACCCTTCATCCAAGCAGAAGACTAATCCCTGTGCTCTCAGTGACCCCTTTACTGATGTTGTAGACTTGGAACAGATTGCAGCTGTTGTACAGCTTTAGGGCAGAAAATGACTGTTCAGGATCAGCAGGCTAATAGCCTGCACACCATAGGGAAGAGGATGTGCTCTGCATCTTGGCATTTCTGGATGGCTTTTTTTGCCAGGTGTGCATTTGTTTCTGATGCAGTTGCTGCATTTGCTGTCTCTTCTGTTGATTTCTGAGAGGACTTCACAGCCCTGGTGGTGGAAGCCGAGGCTGCTCTGGGCACTGCAGATGTAGACAGGACTGTTGAAATAGCATCTTTGCTCAGTAGTTTTGCCTATACATCATTGCAAAGACTTTGAATGCAAGGTGCTGGACTCCTTGAAAAGTTTTAAATCTTTAGAGAAGATCCCTCCTTTGAAAGGAGCTATCCTTCCTAAAGGACTAATGAGAGTGTCCTTCCTTTCAAGATTGCCCAGATATACCACAATCCCTTCTCCTCCTCATTTTTCTCCCCATTCCCTTCACCTAGCTGACAGAAACTTCACAGATGAATTTTAACTTATAATATAAATTGCGGACAGTTACTCTCCAAGTTGACTAGTTTGGGGGTTTTTTAACTACCTAATAAAAGACTTTAATAGCTTTGTTTCTCAGCATACCACTATATTGTGAGTACTGAACTACCCTGAGATTTCTAAAGGCACTGCACTTCAAGAATAATAATTAAGGTTGAGTGCACAGAACCTCCCTGTGAAGGACAACAGAATCACCAATTTGTTGAGGGTGGAAGGGACCATCATCTTGAGACCATCCAGTCCAGTCCCCCTGCTCAAGCAGAGCAGGATCACCTAGAAAAGGTTTCTCACAACCATTTTTTGTCTGTTTTTGAAAATCTCCAAGAACTGAGACCTGACAAACCCCTCTGGGTAACCTATGCCAATGTTTGACCATCCTCACAGTGTAACAGTTTCCATGTCCTCAGGTGTAATTTCTTGGGTTTTGATTTGTACCCATTGCTATCAAGGGCACTGCTGAGAGAAGTTTGGCTCCCTCTTCTCCATCCCCATGTATTTACAGACAGGTGTTAAGATCCACCTGAGATTTTTTCTTCTGTAGCCTTAGGAGTCCTGGCTCTCTCAGCCTTTCCTCATGTGAAAGGGAACCCAGCCCTTAATCCTGTTTGTGGCCCTGCACTACACTGCTAGATCTCCTAGTACTGTTTCTCCTGAAAGTATGAATTTAATTAGGCAAAACACACCCATAATCATGGAGGTCTGCATCTGAGTTGCAATGCCACTGACCTTTTTTTATCCCATATCTTTTTCCACTTTCCCCCACAATCCTGACTTTTCCAGACCTGTGATTTAGAAACATAACTAGTCACTGCTGGTTTTCTTTTGCTGTCAGGGTGTGGTCTTTTTTAATGACTGTCCTTCCAATGTGCTTATTTAGCTAGGCCTTTCTTTTTGTCCTTTTTTTTCAAGTCCAATAAAAACAGCAGAGGATAAACAGTGGTCAGATTCACAAACAAACAAAAAATAAAGTGAATACAAACTTTTTTAAAAAGTGCTAGTCATGCCTGTGTGTAATCATCACTCACAGATCCATTGTATATTTTTAGTTCATTAAACTAAAAATTTCTTTGCAAAAAAATTACCTGAACTCAAAATATTTTTTTTTATGCTTACTCCTTATTCATATCCCTGGTGATCAGTCTGGGAAATCTTCAAGGCATTTTCCTTAATAGGTTTCTTAAGGCATTGGGAAGACATTCTGCCTAACCTCAGTTAGTTATAGTTTATTTTTTCTTCCATTCATGATACTATTATCATGTCTAAAGGGTAAAAAAAACCTGCAAAAACCATAATGATTAAAGTAATGAATGCAATAAACATTGTAAATGTTAAGCCTCCACACTTAAAAATTTTCTCTTAAAAATTATTCATGTCAAGACTAGAGTAATGGAAAAATGCATATTCTGCCCAATGGTATTCTCTTTATAATTTCAAACTGAACAAATTTGAGTATTCTGAAAATGAAGAAAAACTGGGTTTCCCGTCTAGAAATAAAAATGAAAAATACTTCACAGAGATGTCACAGGACAAAAGTTCTGTACTGACACATCTGTAAAGAAGAAAATTTATGATAGTCTTTTTAACTTGCATCTTCTAGCAGTAGTCCCTCCTATAGTGGTCTTTTCACTTCTGGTAATAGGCAGATTTCATTTTCTATGTATTTGATTTGAATGTTTGAAATTAAAGAATTTTATATGAATGCTCAGCAAATAATATAGTTGATGATGCTATTCACAGGTATAAAAAATGGATCTTTCTAAAGTGCTTGCATTTTATTACTTTATTTTGTAATAAATTATTAAAATTAGCTTTTTGTTGTTTATTTCAGATATAGCACTGTTTTTTCCATCCTTCACTGGAAATTCTTATTTGGAGCTACCTTCTCTGACATCTGTATCTGAAACCAGGACTGCATCTGGGCAGGAAACAAGCAATCTGACAACTCTGTACTTGACAGTGAAAACAACTGCTCTAAATGGCACCATTCTTTACAGTGAGTACCAAAGATACTTGAAGCTAAGTATCAGTTTTAGCTCCTTCAGGTCCTTATTAACTTTAGTGTACATCAGCTGGCATTTCCTCTTCAACAGCAAAATGAGTCATTAAAATGCAGTAGAAGCCTTTTGGTATTCTAATGCATGCTGCATTATAAAATTTGAACCATTGTTCCTTGTGTTGCTCTGGAAAGTTCTTTAATTTATGACTCATTGAGCAAAACATAACTTACAAGAGAAAATGCTGCTTCCTGACAAGAAAGAACATAGTAAGCATATGACTTTAGTTGTAAGTTTTACAGCTCTAAAATTCAAACATCGAAGAAGTTTTGAACAACTTAGAGAGAGAAACAACTTCTCTATAGTTGGATTGAGTCTCTCTTTTATAATTGTGATCTTGGCTCCAAATTCTTGATTTATAGAACTATCTTAGGTTCTGCAGTTTTGCCATATTTTGAAGCACTTACTGTGATTTCACACTTCAGAGAATTCTTTTGTGATCCCCAGAGAGTTTCCGTGCAGACTTGGATGTATGCCTGTTAATACTACATAAAAAGTTGCTTCTTGCCTGCATATTTCATTCCTCAATATATGGCATAAACTTCTGAGACAGAAGTACACTTTTCACTAGTCAGCAAGAAAAAATAGACTTCTCTGCCAGTTGAGTATTTCATTATATATTTTATCTTGCAATTTCTTGCAAATGGAAAACATGGAAAGTGAGGTGATTTCTTCCCAAGAAGAGCTAGAAAAATATGATTATTTGATAGATTTACTCCACAAAGACAAAATCATTAGGAACATCTTCAGTTCACTTCAGCTTCCTAGGGTTTCTCTACACAAGAAATCTTGTTGATATAGCATAAATAATTCTGATTAAATTCTGTTGCATTTATTTTAATCTGGTAGTAGAATATGTGAATTCACCTGAACTATGTAAATATTTATAAGCCAGGGTTAAAAGTAATATAAGCTTTGTGGCATTATTTAATTTGCCTTTTGTTATTATCTGTACTAGATTATTTTTTTAGCTGTGAAACTCTCTAGCTCAAACTGAAAATTAATGTTTACTTCTTTTCAAAATAGTATTTTAAATTCTTGTATGTTATATCTGGGCTGTTGCTGCAGCTGCCTTAGCTACAGTACTGCAAAATTTGCCAAGAATCGTGGATAAGTGGTGATGTGGCACTTCTTTATATCAAAATGTTTTATACTTGTTAGTATTTCAATTTCAAGAGGAGTTATTTGCCCTTGAAGAAGAATTCAATGAAGGTTATTGGAATGTATTTGGCATTTAGTGATTTTGTTTGCTTCATCACTGCAGAGTAATTTGGCTCCAACCAAAGTTAAAGTAAATAGTAAATCTTGCTATCTACACATAAGCCCTGAGTAAGCATCTCTGTGAACCAAAACAATCTCAAAGAACTCCAAACAAAAAAAAAAAAAAAAAAAAAAAAAGTAAGATTCTCTGCTATACTCTGGAGGAAGTGATGTTTTTTGAAAAGGAGTTGAGTTTGTTCAGCCTGAAGAAGAGAAGGCTCTGGAGACACCACATTTCAGTCTTTAAGTATTAAATGGATGCTTATAAAATATATGGGGCTAAACTTCTTAGTTGCCAGTTGCAATAGGACATGGGCTAATGTCTTTAAACCAAAAATAAAAAAGGTGTGTCTTTGAACCATAAAACACTAAAAGAGTGTAAATGTAGACTAAAGATTTTTTTTTACAGTGAGAGGAGCAAGGTACTGGAATAGACTGCCCGGAGAGGTGGTAGATTCCTCATCCCTGGAGTCATCCAAGCCAGGTTTGAGAAGACTCTGAGCAACCTGATCAGGTCAAAGATGTCCCTACTCACTGCAAGGGGTGAACTAGATGGCCAATTCATGTGACTCTATGTATTTTCTTTTCTAGATGATGTACTCATTTTGCATCTAACCTAATTAGATTTTTAAACCTAATTTAACCTGTTCAGCTATTAGTTCATACTGACTATGGAAAATTGTTAATGTGGTATTTTTCAGGTGTTTGCAGAGATTTTGTTTCAGCAGTATTTGAGGGATTCATGATCTCTAGAATATAAGTGTTTCCACTTTCTGGAAAGATAGAATGACATTAGTGGAGGACCACAAAGTTTTTTGGTTTCCAGTTACCAATATATGAGACTTCCATGGACTGTGTCACAGCTCACTTCTTGTCCCTCCAAAAAGGAGGCAGTGTGGGTCAGGAGTAGTGCCTACAAGTTCAGTTCTCACCCTAAAATTGAGCTGGGGTAGCTCCAGGAATTCAGGATAATTTTTGTATATTTTCTCAGTGAAAACTCACCTTTTCTTCATCAGTTCTCAATACCATGTCATACTTGCATTCCCATTCCCTGTGTCACCCCTAAAATGGAATTTTAACTGATTTGCAATATTCCGCTCTTTTAGTCACAAGTAAGGTTTCGATTAAGATTCAATTTCTGTTAAGCTAAATAAATAAATAAATAAATAAGGAAAACTTTGGATCTCTGCCTGGCTGTGGAACACAGACACAGAATTCTTGTAGAATTCTGAAAAGTCATCCCTTACTTTCTGTGTCTTATTATCAGAATTCTTGTAGAATTCTGATATTGTGTTTAACATTAGATAGATCTTTGCTTTACATTTCTACTTCAGGTATCTCTGCCCCTTCTTCTATAGCACCAATTTCTTTTCCTTGTTTGTACTCTTTCTTTTTTTGTCCTGTATCTCCCTGGTAATTAGATTCCTTTCCAAATATTACAAATGTTTCCTATAATGGTTCAGATCAATATTCTTATTTGGCTTTACATGAACGTAAAATAAAATATTATATAAATTTGTAAATAAAAATCTCTCCAGTGTTTTATGAATGAACTCCATGTGCCTATTCAGATAATTGAGAATTTTTAAATTATTTCTGTACACTCTTCTGTCAGATAAATATCCTTTGTGAGTTCCCTCATATGCTTTCTCTGTATTTCTTTCATTCCCATTTTTTCTCCCTGCTCTGTCTTTCATTTTCACTTCTAACTACTACAAAAGAGAAGCTGCTGCTGTCAGCTCTTCTGTTTTTAATAGTAATACAACTCCTGCCTTTACTGCTGCTTTTTTGAAGTTGTGTTACCATCAAACATCCAAGGGATGAACTATCAGCAGAAAGCCAGCTTGAGGCTAATGCCCTCACTAGGTACAAGAACCACACACTTCTAAGGGTTAATGCTCCCACCATTTTCAGATTCTGTTAATTCATGCATTTTAGCAATGGTTTAATAATTATTGTTTCAATAGGCTTCACACATTCATAAAGCAAAAACCTTTCTATTTGTCAAAATAACTTTTGAAAATAGAAAAATCATTACAGTGATCTGCTTCTTTCGGATGTACTTTACTAGAAAATTATTACACATTTTTGAATACTTTTTTAAAATGAATCCGCATACAGATTACACATTTTACAAACACACCTGTTTTTACCAGTTGGTGGTGAGGTTACATCTGTTTTTCTGGCAGATAATTAATAGACATTTAATTACAGGGAGAAATCTCAGAAAAGATGTGGTTGATACACCAATGAATTTGAATCAGAAAGTATGCATAAGAAGACTATTTAAGTCAAAATCATAAGGATAATATAAAAGGATTGAAACTTGCACCTATCTTTACCTAGTAAATTAGCCAGTGAAGAACAAAAAACATCTGTGCCTTCTTCACTTTTTCTTGTCAACATGCCTTAAAATAAAAATAACAGAACACTAAAAATATCAATGCATTATTTTAATACCTTTTAGCAGTTAGAGCAATTATATATATGCAAATATATATAAGACAAATTTAAAAAATAGAGAATACAGCAAATAAGCTTGCTTATAGGCTAACAAACAGGCAGAATATGAGAATCATTACATGTGCTAGGCATGTCACTTTAGTAAATCATACCATGCTGTTAAAAAATAATTTACTATTTGATGACTTTATTAGCAAGAATTTTATCAATGGTTTGTTGAAATTACCAAGTACTAAGGACTTATAGAGGCTTCCAAAAGTAGGTTTTCTGATGAAAAAATGAGGAAAGAGATAGGGTATCATAGAAGCCTATGTGTGGTTTATAGAAAATTACTATACATGTATCTGTTTTAATACAAAGAAAAATGTATTTACGTTCTCAATAATGATGTTTTCCCTAATTATTTCAGTATGTATTCAAGAAATACATACATTCAAGAATGTTAACAGCGAAATGGACTAAAACTGTCTGGAATTTTTACAGTTACATTATGTTTAAGTTGTTGATAGAATGTGACAGTTACATTTGTGCCAAGAAAGATTAGCCATCATTTGAGAAGATTTATTTGTTGACTACAGAATGCATTCATAAAATTTCTATTCTATTCCTTAATTATTTTATTTGTTTGCATGATTAAATTTCATCAAAGCAAATTGTGATATTTAGCCACAAAGCAAAATAAATTGCTAGTGATCATGAAAACCTGATACAGCTGTAAAGTTTTACTTCATCATTTTCACTTTTAAGAGTCAGCATAATGCTGCTCACAATCCGTTCAAGGGTAGATTGTTTAGCTCCTGCTATATATAGTAGCCTATAACTTCTGACAATTGGATTTCAGATCTCAGAGCCCATGTTTATAGCATTTCTTAAGGACAACAGCTCCCTTTTCATAAGCTGGGCTCATAAATTATTTCCTTTTCTCTCAGAAGCTCTGTTCCCCAGATCTTCCCATGTTCCTCTTAAGAAACTAAATAGAGGCCATTCAGACATTTCAGTTGTAGTCTCTTTGTCTCTTATTTCAGCTGGCATTTTCAAGTAGAGCATTTCACAATATCATTCATCTGTGTCAAAATATATTTTATTTCTTAATAAAGCTTATGCCATATTTTAATGGGACTTCAAATCTCTCTTTTAAATATGCAGTCATTTAAGCTCAATGGCCATTTGCTTGTTGACATACTGATGTACAAAAATAACCTTCCAGCTACCAGTTTTCTGTGAAAGGATGATTGCTGAGATTCTTTTGCTGGAACCCCTCACATAATCTCTACTAAGGTCAAGATGATTTACCCCTAATATCCAACAAGGTTTTTAACTTAGATATTTCCTGATCTTGGTCTCTTCCCAGAACCTGTCTGTTTTGCTTATGACTCAAGCTTTTCCTGTGAAGGTAACTTCCATCATATGCACTGGGTGGTATATGCTCTTTCACATTGCCAGAACAAAATTCTGACTCCTCATGTTCACTGTAGAAAGATTTAAAGGACTGTCCTTTCAAAGGATTTCATACCACCTAGCAAATAATGTGAAGAATGCTGTTAGTCACCTGTAAGTGTGACTTAAAAGTGCTCCCTAGACTGAAGTTCAAGCAGCAACACTCACTGAAGTTTTAAGAAGTAATGCTGCCTTTGAGAGAGCTGTCCCAGATTTTTTACTTTACTGGTAATAATGAGGACCTTCTTCCAAGTTTTTACTAGTGGGCAATGTGAATAGACAGACAGAGTCACTGAGAGAAAGGAAACAAGCTGTTCATCTGTAACTTCACTTTTTCAAGAGATGTTATATAGGTGCACATATACATCCACTTTGTTCTCTCTGAATCAATGTGACTTACAGATCTACTCACTGGTAGAAACTGGAAATGCCAGGAATGGCCTGTGCAGGGAGGGGAGAAGACTAGGAAACAAATAGTACAATATGTACATATATCAGTTATATGATGGTTCAAAAGCAGTGTAATAGTGCAATATATTTTGAAAGAGCATTATCAGACTATTGTAGAAGGAAATTGTAAAAGCTAAAGGCATGAAATCCAGTCAAATTAAAAGAGCTTTGGAGTTAATTAGGTATTCAGAATACAAAATATGTCTAAGCATAAAAGACTTCAGTAGGTCATCAGGATTTGTAATAGACTGAAGAAATGCAATGTTGACTAGGAGCTGTTCTCAAAGAGAGAGTTTACCTTGTGAACTGTTTATGTTAGGAACTGTACAAAAGGAAGTGATCAGGCAGTTGCAAGCACTGTTGTCTCTCTCTGTCTCCTAAAAGATCTTTTTTTGCTTTTTGTTTTGTCCTCCAAAATAAAATTTATTATTTTGATTTTACAAATTGTTATGTTTTCTAAGTCCCAAGAATGCCCTCATTCTTTTTACCTTTCTGAATAAAAACAATAAAGGATGTTCTGACCTGTGGCCCCCTCCAGCAGCTGCAGGGCTGGAAGCTCCTAGCCAGCAGCTGAAACCCAGCCCAGATCCCAGCCCTTCATACCCACCCTGGGGGACTCCTGCTCATGGTTCATGGGCAGACTCACTCAAGGCTCACACACCCAAACCCAGGCACTCCACAACTGAGGGTCCCCCAAATGCTAGAGTGAGATTTCTCCCTGCCTAACACCCATGCCAGCACCCAGGGCCTCCTAGTCAGAGGCAGTAATACATCAAACAATACATGCAGTATTTTCAGTTTTGTGACCCTGTTAGTGAGTCTTTTTTACTTCAGTTAAACATAGGGAAATACAGTGAAAAAACAGATTAACGTTTTAACTATTTGATTAAAGGTGAATAAAAATTGTCAACAGGAACTGTCATACCTTTTATGAAAAGTAAATACAGTTAAATTCAAAGGGCAAATTCACCCAATAGCATTTGAAACTGTGTCAGTCCTTTTTGTTTAGAAGACCCTTGTATCATTCATCACTTAAATGTAAAAATTTTGCTGTCATTTTTACAATGTATAATATACATTGTAATATACAGCAGAAGTGAACTTAAGCATATTTTTCATTCTTATTTTTAAGAGTTCATGTAACAGTATGTTTGATGTTTTGTAAATAATTTTTCTTCTCTACAAGTCTGAAATATATCATTAACTGAGAAAGGTGAGTTTTTCATAATATTAAATCTATTGTGAGAGCTGTCCTCTTATAATTTTTGTTTTCTATAACTTATTTGAAGAGCTGAATTAACCTGAATTTGTTTTTTTATTGTCACCTTTGTTGCCTTAATGATACTGCTGGATGCAGAGAGAAGTTCAACTAATGTAAGATCTCTGTAAGATCAATGCCACTGCAGCGGTATTAAGTAAATTTTGTCTTTTAGTTATTTGCTTTTGCTTTTAACTGTTATCAGCTAAATACAGAGATTACCAGTCTGATTTTTTTTTTTCCTCACAGTTAAGAAGAGTCCTGTATGTGGAGAGAAGGGTCCCCAAGGTCACATGGGCATCGTGTCTGATGATGGTGCTCCAGTAGTGTAATTTAGTTCGGTGAGGTCCTACACCTGCAGAAGTGTGACTATCTCCATTTTTGTTTTCAAAGCTGGTGAAAGAAATTTTGGAGAGCAGTTCCTTCACTTATATCTCGTGGAGGGAAGACCAACAGTTCGACTGGGCTGTGGAAACTCCCAGAATATTCTGACTGTATCCCTGAACCAATCTGTCAGCAAGGGTATGCTCGTCCCTATCACAATAAGGTAAGAACTGGGTTACACTAAAGGAGTTTTAGTAATCTATATTGAGCAATAAAGTGTAATTTAACTCTTTCATTTTTTGGACAATGAAGAGGCAAGTAAAATTGGAAAGCAAATTTGGAAACTTTTTTCATAAAGTTGAAAATATAATTCAATTTCAATTCTCCTTGATTGAAAACACATTTTAGTTTACACTGATTACTTCAGTCGTTTGGAGAGCTTATGAATAATTTAAAGTCTTCAAAGTCCAGATACATTTACAGATACAGATTATTCCAGTTTGAGAACTGAAACAGTTTAAGCATAAGTTTTGAAATTACAAATGGGGATCTCATATTTTATTGAACAAATTAGATTTGTCATCACATTTTAGTGCTAAATATAAGACTAGTCTATTGTTAAGGATGAATTAAAAATGGGCATGCTAACAACATCTTACATTACAGGGTGGACTTGGTCATTCTAAAAGCCTGATCCAAACAACTGTGATTCTAAAAGTTTTCATATCTACATTTGCCACTGTACTATCAGGGTTATACAAGAGTGGCTAATCACTACTGCCATTTTTCATCTTGTAAAATGATAGTTCTCAAAATGGTTCACTTATCATTTTGAGATGGGTATTGGTATCATGCTTTGGTAATGAATTAACTATTTTCCAGTCATGGAATTTCATATGTGCAAGCTAGGTAAGAAGCAAAACAGAAATAATATAGATTTTTTTGTTATATTTATATTAGTATGGGTAAATAATGGTAAAGCATTCAATATTTATTTCAGAAATGTTTAGAAATAATTCTGACCCATATAAAATATCAAATTACTGTGATTAAGATAGTGGTTTTTACATCATTCAAGTATTATTAAGTATTAATTGCTGCACCTGGACTATAAACATTTGTGCTGTGAGGAAATGCAATGCACAAATTATGAAATTAAAGGAAGCCTTAGCTAGGACTATTTTTGCTGTTAGAGGATGGTCTGTGAAGGAGACTGCTGCAAAAGTTACCATGAGACATGCATGTTAGACTTCTCAAAATTGCCTTTTTCTATCAAAAAAGAAAAATCAAAGCAAAATCTGAATATTTTTGTGTTTTTCTTCTAAGCTGTTTCTCTGTGATGTAAATGTTGATAAATTCTGAAATGACAGGGGTTTGTTGATCTCATTATATATAGTAGATTGATATGAGGAGAAGAGGATGTTCAGCATATTCTGTTAGATTGCATGCTTAGCCCATTAGCTTTACCACTTCTTTTAAAAACAAACTTGTTAGAATATAAATCCTCTTTTCTAAATATGGAAGGCTAATAGGAACTGCCATTTAAGAGACTGTTTCCTTTCTATTTTTTCCTTTCTATGTTTTCCTTATATTTATTTTCAGCAGGGATGTTTTACCTTTTATGCTTAGTATTAACATCTAGTATTAATGGAACAAAGTTACATAGCATACATTCAAATCTTATTATCTGGCAGTGTATTTATTTTAGGATTTTTGAACAGATTGAAAAAGCACATGAAATTTACAAAGAAAAGTATATCACTTCCCCTCCTTTTGATCTAGCAGATAAAGAGGTTTTTTTCTCTCAGAAAATACTTGATAGAGTTATACAGCTCAATACTAATAAGCTATTCTAAGTTTTTTTTTTAATCCCAGAGGCTTCTCTTGTATGAGACATTGGTCAAAAAATTGTCTGCACTGCATCAGCTGTGAAAGCATTGTTTTTGCTTCATACATTTAAGCCATTAAAATGCCATACCAATTTCAAAGCCTAATAATATCCTAGCAACAAATGCAGCTAAATGACAATTAAAAAACTGATTTTAGATATAGAGTTCAAGTTCACACTGAAAGTTTTATTTCCTTCTTTTTCTACCTTAATATTAACACCTCTCTATTTATGGCCTCATTCTTCTTGTTGATACACTAAAAAATACTGTCAGTTCAATTTACACATTTCCTTTGTTTGCTAGAGTTTTATACTGCTATCTTTGAAACAGTGGCATACTAAATAACTTGCAAGGTGTGACTGTAGACTGTGACTAGTAGGGATTTACATGAATTTGAGTTTATGGGCTTGGCCTTTGAAATGACTTGTGATTATTCTTGTGAGTCCTTCTAAAATGTAGAGAGAGCAGTATATCCTTCACCAAGCAGCAATAAAATTGTAATCCTTCAGCAGTCATCCTTAACCTCTGTCAAAGGAAAAAGCAAACTTGACAAGGCAGTTGTAGCCTCCCAAGCTCTTGTATCATAAGATATAAAATATGAATCCATGACAAACTGTTGATTTGTGTTCTCAGAGGCTGTTGGAGATAGATAATTCTATCTGTATGCTTTACCTGCAAAAATGTGTGGGTTTTTTTTCCTTATAATGCAGGATAAGAATCAAAGAGTAGAATAAATGACAATTTTTTGTTACTGTTTCAAAGCTGTCCAACAGGGAAAGAATACATTTGCTACATTTGACTTTGAATTAGTTTGGAAGATCATATTTGACACTTATTCTGGTTTTGGATTCAACTATGACTGCAGTGGTTAAACACCACAATTAACACATCCAATATCTATAGAAACAGACTTTCTCCTTTTTGAACTTATTCTTTTTAATCCACATGTGCAAGAAACTAATACATTCCCACAGTTTAGAGTTATTGCTTTCTTTTAACTGTATGATTAGTTTCCTTAGATATGGCCATTTTTTCAAACCTGATGAAGATTAAATGAGTTTTAAATGTTCAGTCATTGTCTTTATGGTACTTGTGAAATGGCAGCTTTATAGAAGAAAGTCAATAAAGCTCTGATTGCTTACTTTTTTTGCCTTGCCTAAAGAAAATAGAAACCTGTTTCAGTGCAGTTTCATTTGTGTTTCTATTTCTGTTTATTTTAGGATGATTTGATTACTGGTTTGAAAATGTGCATTCATTTGAGTGTAATTTTTTGTGATTTCATGATTGAGAGTGTATTTTTTTTTCAGTTAAAGCTTTAAGCACATACTTGAAATGTAGTTTGGATTGGTTTTATGGATTTGTTCTTTAAAGTTATTCAAAGAACATTAATCCAAACACATTTCATTCCATGAGTAGGTTCAGAAATGCATTTGCCTGATGTAAAATTTGCTCCCTTTTTGGTTAAAGTGATATTACTGTCGTAGGGGCAAATGATGTTTCTTCAGTTCAGCAGTTGAAGGAAGGTAAATTTAACTAAGAGATTGAAATAGTCAGGTCATCAGGACTTTGATTTATCTAGATAGTAAGGTGGGTTGTAACTTTTAGAATATGACTACTAATATATTTTAGACATCTTAGATTTTTGTCTCTAAATGATATTTTTGTCTGTCCTGCACAGTGATGTGATACAGCGTGTCCTTTTCCGTTTAGGAGATTCCAAGCAAGCATTTATTAAAATCTTCCCTGTAGGTGACAACATCACTCTTCAATCTGATTTACCTGCAGAACTTTCATAATTTTTCTCTGGAATTTTTTGAACATAGTGCCCATCCCCACAGAGCTATATCATGGCATTATGTACATTTACATTTCATGTGTCTTCCAAGTGAACATATTGAAAGCAGTTGTTTCCAGTTTTTTGTCACACTTTAATCAGTAGTATGGATGTGAGCATTTATTCATGGCTGAGAAGGGCACCTTTAGGTGTCCTTAAAAGGGTTTATTTTTAAAATACATTATCCAGTTAATTTGGCCAGCTATCACCTAGACCATGCAATGGTACAGAACCTGCTGAAGTTTATTATTTGGTCTTCCAGCTTCAAAAGCAGATGGCACATTCTGGGAAAGTCCTCAGCATGTTTTTTACCTGCACATGGAAACTTTGGCAAGGTGTAATGTATTAAATACTAGTTACAAGATTATATTATCTGTGCCCATGATTTTACCTACTCTTCTGCTTCCTCCCTTTCTACAGAAGAAGAAAATCATTGCTTGAAGTATTCTACAAAGTTTTTTCATGCATGTGCATTCTGAAAATATGTTTCTAAAAAACACAAAAAAAACACAATCCATACAATATGTTGTCTCATTTTCAATCATGGTGTTTGTCTATTTCATTTCATTATTTCAGAGATATATAAGTTTCCATATTAGTACATATTTTATTGTCATTTAAAGGTGTTGGGTATCCTGCATAGTGTGAAAGTATTACTTACAATTACATTAAATCAATAAACCAAAAAAAACCCCAAACTCAATTATCTGATGTCTTGCTATTGCTTCCAACATTACTAGTTACCTAGAAATATAGGATATTTTTTTATTGATTTGGAAACCTCTGAGCAGCAGGTTTTGTATTTCAGCAAGTACAGAGCGCAGCCTCGCTTTCATACATGCCATTCTGATTTCCAGCATAATCAATTATGTGATGAATGAGAAATGGAAAGGTGATTTGGTAAATGGCAACTGCATGCAATATTGCTGTCATCACACCTCACCTTTTCAAAATTATTTGAAGATTAACAGTGAAAGCAATCTGGAATAGATTTAAGAACTTTTATTTTATTTTATTTTATTAATTTATAAAATTGTCAAGGAAAACACATTTAGATGTGATTTTAAAAAGGAGTGTTTTGCACACTCTATACCTTAATTTCAAATTTTAAGTCAGCCTGTAGATGAATTATACCCATGCTGTGTTGCATAGAACTGGAAACGCTGTAGGATATTAATTATACTTAATCAATTTTGAAGAAAATTTGTGATTTATTCTAGAAGGGCATATATACAACTGCATAAATTTCTATTTACTCAATTTTCTATATCAATTGAAAATTTCATAAAATCATCACATTTGCCACTATAAGGTAGAAACCTTTTGCTCTGTACATCTATGTAGTTTGTTCTCTAAAAGCCCTAATCCCAGTTTCTTTAATCGAGCTGTTACTGTTTTACACAAGTAATCACTACATCCATTTAGTCTTAAAAATAGTCCCATAAGAGATGCATTAAATCAAGGTAATGAATAGAAATTCTTGTATGTGCAATTAAAATTTCAAATAAAAATTTGGAACATTGGAATCAGCTGGTTCCATCATGCCATGTGGCATGTTGTCTGGAACAACACAAATAAGAAAATGGATTCTCACAAAGAATTTTGTTTCTGAGTTTTTCAAAAGATTTTACCTTTTGTGTTGTTTTCAATTTCAGCTTTTGTGTATGAGCAGAACATTCAGTGTGCTTAGAAACATAAGCCACTTTCTGAAACTTTTTTTTTCCTTCATTCATCAGCAGTATGCAACATTTCATCAGTGATCTGTCAAAGCCAACAAACCAACTGCTATAGCTGTTCAAGCTCATTAGCTGCTGACTTGAAGAACAGATGTTTGAATTCCTGTACCCTTCATGCTCTGTGTTTATGCTAGATTTTCTTACATTAACGGCCCTTAGAGGAATGACCCAAGAGCACACAAGGACAGAGTTGAGTGGTTCTTTTAGGCTGGAAAGGACCTCTAGAGGTCATTCCAATATTCCTTCTCAAGCTGGCTGTCCTGGCTTCAGCTGGGGTAGGGTTTTCTTCTCAGTACCTGGTATAGTGCTGTCTTTTGCATTCAGTATGAGGGTCAGGTTAATATCACATTAATGCTCTGATTGTTGCTAAATCATGTTTATAGTAAGTCAAGGGCTTGTTTTTGTGTCTCATACTCTGTCTGTAAGGAGATAGACAAAAAATCATTAACTGGCTTTGGATGGTTTATTGCAAAGTAGCTCACCACAGACCAACTCACAGTATATGATGTCATATATTTTCATCTTCCAATTCATAGTATATCATTATACATTTATCTCAGATGAAAAGGCTATGTCCCAAAATAAGTGATATCTGCTGTTTTTTCTTATGGACAGAGTCACAGAATTGCATTAAATGTCATTTGAACTCCTACAAGGATGTGTATTCCAAAAGCTAAAACTACTGACTGAAATCAATGCATTAAAGAAGGTATGAGGTTCTCTGGCTGGGTGTGAGTTTTCTTCAGTCTTTTTCAAAGCTGTTCATATCTATATAAATTTTAGAATGTGAACTATATTAGCAGTTCAGTAATTTAGAGTGGCATCAGACACCCAGATCTCCATACTGAACTGAGCTCTGAGTCACAGCTGGAGTGCTACGACCTACCTGGAACCATAGAAGCAACAAGGAAAAGCAATTTATGTTTACCATATTTCAAAGATAAAGCTTTGAAAAAATATGAGGCTGTTGATTACTAACATTATTTGAGAAAAATGCTGGTGAGTCAAATTTACTCCATCTAACCTCACCTACTTTCAAGCAAGGTATTAATCTAAAGGAGTTTGTCTGTATAAGTACACGGATTAATGGCAAAATTTAAAAATTAATGCAGTACTCAGACATTTATTGCTCACTAGCAATTTTTGACAGTCAGCTGAAACTCACAGTTTGTCTTTAGGTTACCTCCCTAAGTGGTCAATGCTAAATGGTAAACATGCTGAAAAAGTAGAAAAATTGGTTTGCAAAATACTCTTTATTTGTTTCTCACAATCCTTCATCCTACTGATAACCCCTTTTTTCTGTTGCAGTTACTTCAGCTTCAAACCTACTTAAAATTCAAGATTTTGTTGTTGTAAGTCATAATGATAAAAGAAATATATTTTGTAAATATCTTAAGTATCACAGAAAATAATACTGGAAAATATAATTTGGAAAGTCCTGTTAACAGGGCACACCCTCTAATCTGTTGAACATGGAATTTTAAAAATTAAATTTTGTTTGTAATCTTATGTATTTAAATTTTATGCCAAATCAGGCATTCTGTTAAATCAAATTCTGTCTGGGGGCAAATGCTGACTTTAGCTCAAATAGGTGCTCCAATCATGAACTTAAAATTGACACTGTGAATTCCTGTTTACACTTCAATATCCTGAAAAAAGTAAGAGAGCATAATTTAATCTCTATTCCTGAAGGTACCCACCAGAATTTAAACTTTTTAATTGATAGAATAAGCGATGTTAGAGATGACTGTATTTCCTGTAGGAAAAAGGACAGCTGTTATTTTTAGCCATATTATCTGTTTTAAAAATATAACGTATTTCATTTTAATTACCAATGTTGCTCAAGGGTATTTGTATTTATTAGTGAGTTCAACTTAGCATAATAAAGCAAAATCAAGCAACACAGAAAAAATGCACTAACCTTCACAGTATTTTATTTTGGATTGTGTTTACCATTGTAGGATGAATTAATTCATCCTAAAAGATGCTGATAGGCATAACTGGCTCACAGCTATGCAGAATAATAAACCATTCATCACAAACACTTGAATATTTAACTTTCCATTAATTTGCAAGACATACAAAAAAAGTTTTATGATGGAGAGCAAAACATAGTTCTGAAGAAAACTCTGTCATGTCAGTGGTCATCTTGACATGAGTCCAACTTTATATTTTATATAGTGACTGTCCCAGTGAGAGTGCCTGTATGGACTAGAGGTGGAATGGAAAGGTTTTGTTGATCTTTCCTGTGTTTAAGGTGCATTCCTGCCCAACTATTATGTTGTTCTCCCACCATTCTCCCTCTCTAATGTAGAGGACCAGACTTGAAAATAATAATGCAGGTTGATATTATCGGGTTGGAGCAATGTTTTTCTTATGTCCATTTTTTCCTAGGGTAAGTCAAACACTTCAGTAATCCCCTTCATATTCATACTCTGAATTTCATTGATTCCAGTTTGTGATTTTAAAAAAGTCCACTTGAACCAAGTGGTTCAAGATGCAGTATATTTACTTTGTATTTTTGCCTACAGAAGTGGTAAAATGAAAAGGACTAATGAGGAATGCTTAAAAACCTTGTTGTATCAATTTTAACATTTTAAAACACAATCAGATGTTTAATGACCATGGCAATCTCCAATGTATGTTTAGTATTTCATTGTTAAGCACATTACAGATATGTTGGTAATTAGATATGTGAACAGATTATTAAGTTTTCATGCTATAACTTTCAAAAGCATGACTAAAGAATTGTATAATTCAAAAAATTCTTAAACCTTACAGTTTATCAGACCCTCTTATCAAACATGACAAAATAATAGCTAGTGTAATTTTCAGAATAACCAGAAAAATTCATTTTCCAAAGGAAATTGTAAGATTAATAATCACATTAAAGAAACAGTTTCAATGTGCCGTTGACAATTGGAGTAATTATTTATTACTTTCTTAGTGAGTGTTGCTGTTTACAGCAGTCATTTCTCTATGAGATTTTACTGAATCTCTATGCCATAATTTATCAGGTCTTCTAAAGACAGTGAGTTGTGAATTCACCAGAATTAAAGTATACCATATAAAGCATAATGAATGCACATTTTTTTATCTTCTGCTTTAGATTTGGCTACGTCTAATAACTTTAAAGTTTTAATATCCAAAGAATCTCTGGGTTTCTGGAAAAAAAATAAGAAGAATTCAGTTCTAATAGTCTGCATAACCTAATTTCCATTTTCTGGATACATCTGCTTTGAAAATTGTATTATTTGCCTTTCAGCAGTGTTGGAGATTAATCATATGTAAGAGATTTTTTATGACGTCATGGAAATTCTAAACTTCATTTAACTTAAATTTCCAAAATTTGCCAAGTTCTTTAGAACTTTCCCTTTCTGTATTAAAGGAGGCATTGCTTTAGTGGTGCAGACTGGTACACAGTCTTGTTTTTTCTGTGCTGAATAAGCATTGCATTCCAGGTACTGCTGATGTGATTGGTTACTCACTGGGGTTTCTCTACATAGACAGTGATCTTGTTTGATTCCCTTTTCCATCTCCTTGTGTCTGAGTCAGGCTGGGTGAAAAAGCAAAGATTTCAAAATATTTGGCTACTCCTACTGCTCCAGGGAGGAAGTGGGATGTATGGCCCTTCTGATCTGCTTGGAAGGAATATCAGTTATTTCACATACAGGCTAGAATGAAGGGATTTCAGTACTGCTGGAGGGACACTAGGCATTATGCATGAAACAGGGCAGATATCATTAACATGAAGGAAAATAAGGAGTCACTGGATTACAACAGGAATAATAAAATAATAAAATTCAAGGTAATATGATATATTGTTCAATATTTTTATCATTTCAATATTTTATTTTTTATTTATAATGTATATAAATTCTCTAAAATTCCTAATCTATGTCTGGTCACCCAATGATTTACACAGAGGACTTTTCAGACAGCAGTTTACTTTCTGTTGGTTTGGCACAGCACATGGAACTATAGCACTAGAGTGTAGAGCAAAATATCTTATGAAGGAGCTGTGTTGTCTTCTTCCTAAGTGAGATGGTAGTTTACATGTTGTATTTGAGAGTTCTGAAGAGCTGAACAACAAAATAAAACTGTGAAGAGCAAGCAGTTTTTTAATTCTCTTCCTCCAACCTGTTGTTCTGTACGTGGAAGATCAATACAGAAATAAAATTGGTTCAGTGTGCTTGTAGCAATTGGCAATTCTCTTCAGGTTTGCTTTAGCTGAGAGCAATAGGAAGTGCTATTTGCTCTGTAGGTATTGAAAATCAGTAGGAAATAAAAACCAGTAGTCAGCCAGCCTTTGTGTGAATGTCCAAAAAAGCAGCGGTAGAGGGAAGGGCAAGAAAATGTATCTGTCTCTCAACAAGCCAGTTTGGCTCTCTGTGATTCATCTCAGGAGCACCAACAACCACAGAGGAGTCAGAAGGCAGAGCTCCACAAACAATGAAACAGGCAGGGAAGTCGTGCAGTCCAGACTGCTGTGGGATTACACTGATTTTCTCCTGTTTGCTGAGAAGAGAGAAGTTCTTCTTGGTCTAGGGGACCAGCTCCAAGCTCAGCAGCAAACTTTCAATAAGCTTTCAAAAAGTTTGGTTAATCTTAGCTGGTTGCTTAATTTGCACAACTCTCAAGTGGGAATACTATTTACCTATCTCTAAAACATATTCAAAAGTGTAAATTTTCTGAGGCAAAGAATTTTAAAAATGTGACATTGAGCTTCTGATGCATGATCTGTGTTTTTCACTATATTCAATCCATCTCTTTTTCATGGGGGCTGAGGGAAAAAAGAAACATAGGGGGTTATTATTTAATTTTAATAGCTATTATCTTATTTTTTGAAAATTCTTGCTTTCTAAATAAATTTCAGGTAGATGTTCAATACACAGGCAGAGAAGAAAGAACAAAACAGGACATCAGACAGCTCTTTGTTAGAAGAATAGCTGGTTTAGGTCTAGTTCTGCATACCAGCAGTAAGAAAATTTGGTGCAAATTGAGTCACTTGATTAAAGAGAATATTCAGTAAAATTTACACACATATTTATTAAATAGTCCTTCTTGATAGTCGTGAAAGAGAGAGAGGAAAAAAGAGAGAGATGTCAGCTTCATCTTTCTGAGAGAGAGAGAAACATCTACTGCATCCTTCTGAGAGTCTGCAGGGAACTCATTTATGGAACCCTTCACAGGAAGGAAATTATTTCTCTTCCTTTAACTGAGGTGCACTGATTCCATAAGGAATTTATATTTTGGTATCAATAATTCAGGTGTGAGAAGTTATTTTATTTATCTCTCCACTGCTTTGATTGCCACTATCATTAGTCTGTTCTTTGAAGCACACATTAACCTGACTTCTTCTTAGACTGTAAAGTGCCTGGGAAACTTTCTCTCTGTTTGCTCACCATTTTGTACCACTC
Source organism: Serinus canaria (assembly GCF_022539315.1). NCBI lineage: Eukaryota > Metazoa > Chordata > Aves > Passeriformes > Fringillidae > Serinus > Serinus canaria. The sequence goes on from NC_066316.1 coordinate 87,041,777, forward strand.
ACCTCCTGTATCTTGCTCTTTACCTTTGTTGATCTATTTTCTATGGAGTTAGTGATGCTGCTGTTGCATCTCTGATCTGCTTCATCCAAGATGCTTTGTCATTTTTTGACCATTACTTGATTATTTAATATTTTAGCAAAGTGCTACAGAGTTTATAGAAAGGAGATGTGCAGAGTGCAGGTGCCCAGGCGCTGGCAGTGGGGGCTGCAGGAGGTGGGTATTTCCTGAAAGAACTGGGACCCACAGAGATCCCACACTGGGCCAGGGGGAAGGTGTGAGAGGCAAGGAGCAGCAGAGAGGAGCTCTTACAGACTGAGCCTTATTCCCCATCCTTATTCTGACCTATTTTGTGGGGGAGATACAGAAGCTGGGAATGGAGCAAAGTTGAGATTGGAAATAAAGGGGTTAGGGAGCAAGGGGTTAATTTTTCTCATTGTTTCTTACCATCCAACCCTATTGAATTGCCAGTAAATAAAATAAATCTTCCCCATGTGAGTCCTGTGATGACAACTGGTAAGAGATCTCCCTGTCTTTATCTTGGCCCAGGAGTTTTATCATCGTGCTTCCCCACACTCACTGTCATGTTGAGAGGGAGGGGAGAGAGAGCAGCTGGGGGAGCAGCTGGCAGCTGACTGAGGTCAGCTCACCACAGAAGGAACAGGGAAGCGATACTGAACATGATTTTCCTGCATTCCTTCCATGTGCAATTGGGCAGGCAAAATTTTGTAACAGATACATGACCTCTTCTGTTTATTTGAATTATAAGTATTGCCATCTTGTGTTGGATAAGGCTGTATTCTGTTGCTCAACACAATGTAAATATGAGTATATTCTAGAATTATTGTAGTCACATGGTAAGTGTTAGTATGCAGAGGACACAGAAGAGTAATTATTGTCTCACACTGCTGGTCCTATGGCCTTTCCAGAGGTGTGAAAAATATCTGCTGCATTAGAGAGTATTCCCAGATAAAGTAGCTGTCTCACAGGTTTTCTGTGCTTTGATGCAAAATAACAAAACATTATGTAATGCCAAATCTGCTTTTGAGCTCACACTTCAAATGAACTGTATTAAACAGACGTGTAACTGTTAGAGGTTTGGAGTACATTAAAAAAAAAAAAAAAATTATTCCAGTTGTGGACTGCCTTTTCTGGGGGCTTTGCTCTAGTGCAGTATCACCTGTTTGCTGTACATTTCCTTGCTGGGGCAAATGGTGTTTATATGGCACCAGCTCACTCCTGTGCCTTGGGATACAGGCTCTGTGTCTCTGTGGCTTTTCTTCTGCAGCTTCCATGCAATTTGCAGCTCTGCTCTGCTGTTTGTAGCAATGGTGGATGTGACTTCTACTGCACTGAGGGGTTTTTGTGAGAACACCAGGAGCTAGGGACCTATACATTGTCACAGAAATTGTTTTATCCCCCCTACGGTTCACATTGTCTTGTCAGAGCTGCCAGCACCTAGCAGACCCACGGTAATGAAAGATGTGAATGTGAGAGCTACAGTGCAGCCTGCTGTGCTGCTACTAAATTACTCAGCAGCCGTTCAAAATGCCTTCAGAAAATACATTTTCTCTTGATTTGAATACATTTTATGTAAATCTGACATGTGGTTTGGCCCCTGGGTTTTGTTCCCAACACTGTCAGAAACAATCTTCTACAACCTCTTTTGTTCATCCATCTGGAAAATAACAGGATTATGCTTGCCTGCCTTCTGGGGCAGGTATAAGTTTTGCTCAACAGCAAATGTTGTGAAAAACACAAAACTAAACACCAGTCTGTGCCTGGCGTAAGCCAAGGTGTGTTCTGATCATTTTTTTCCTTGGCTGAAGAGTACTCATCCTCAACTAGCCAAAGAGGAAGGCATTGATTATTAAGACTGAGTTTTTCCTTCACTTTTAACAGAAGAGAAGAACACATGGATTTGTTTTAATGGATTTATTTCAATCAAATACTTAAACCTGCAATCTTTCAAGATTTCCTAATGTATTTTATGGAGGTAGTGAATCTGGCACTTTTATTGCTTTTTATATGACATTTCTTCAATTCTTATGTGGAGAAGCAGGCACACAAGCAGTTTTACTGGAAATTTAAGGTGGGGATACGTGAGGAAAAAAAGGCTCAAGTTAACATGGGAGTGGAGTTTGCTGATTCCTTGATGCAGATAATAATCTCAGCATCAGCCTATGCCAAATGTACGTCCGTATTTTTCAATTTTAGAGCTCAGTGTGGTGATTCTGAGGTTGATGTGGTATTGTTGGTCTGGCTAAGTACTCAGTCTCCTCTCCAGGGACTATGAATGCTTTCTAAAGCCCACATAATTTCATCATTTTGTTTTAAACACTTTAACCTTCAAATTTAACAGGAAAGTTTTTGGGTTTCATTTTTGGTGGGGTTTTTTTTCTTCCTTTTCTTTTTTTCCAGAACAAAACCCCCATATTTAATAATTGTGAAATTCTCTATTTAATAATAAAGAAATACTGCTAGTATGGCCACTTCCTTTGTCTCAAATAAAAAATTGCGAAGAGTCTCAGAATGCTAAGAAGTAATCCTATAGTATTAAGGTATTCTCTCTTTCCAATACAAGAACATTCATCCATATTGAATAGTAAATGGCCCTCTATAATTGCATATATTACATTTCACATAAGGTATTTTCAGGCAATATACATCTGTAATGTTTTATTTTCTTGTGAGTTTTACACTGGTCAGCATCTTGCAGCTTTTGGAATTAATATCTCTTATTAAAGCCCTCTTTGTTCAGGAAGATAATGTCAGTCTTACTAAGCAGGCAATTAAACAGAAGAGTGATTAAGTTGGTTTGATTAGTTGTGAACTGCTGTAGAAGTTCTGCTTATCTGATGAAAAAATTGCCTTTTGAGGGATTTGCTAATTTTTTTTTTAGTCAGGTCAAATCACTAGTTACACTCCCTGAACAGTTTCTTCAATTGGGCACCATTCTTTCGGGTAGCAACACAAGGTACTTTCATATTGACTAATACTGCCCCTTATTAACAGTAGATTAATTATGAAGTATTTTCCACTCAAGCAGCTGTGGCAGTTGGATCCAAAAAGAGGCCTAGATCTTGGAAATTCCTCTCATTCTTACTCTGAGGAGTTGATGCAAAGAGAAACATTATTCAATGTGTCCAACACTGTCAGAATTAGTTCTTATCATTGCTTTGTGATTTAAAGTAATTAAGCAATTTGTCCATACAATTTTTATTATAGCTGTTCATGTTTTCTGACAGGTTGGCAGCAAGGTTGTGAGATTTTTTGGTAGCTTTTATCTCCTTGGTCATGGAGTGTTATAGTAGTGAATGCTGAACAGGCCTTTTTGCCCTCACTTAGAATTCTTGCTAGGATATTTTGTGGTTTTTCCTTTTGTACTTTTTCTTTTTAAACTACTAAAAATCTGCTGCCATTTTTCTCAGTCATGAGCAGGAAGACATTAAGTACACCAAAGGCTGAGTACTGAGACAACCAAGGGGCCAAAACATTTACAGCTACATTGAGTGGGAAATGAAGTGGCACAGAATTGTTCAGTTTAAGTTCAAGATGAGCTGCAAGAAGCTAGTATATATCTCATCTCACCTTACACAAGTTCTTGAACTAAACATGAAATGTTTTGTGACCTGCAACTTTCATAGCATAGTACTGCTACAGCTTCAAATGGTGAAATAAATTACATTGCCTAATAAGTGGGGAAACTTTATGTACATATTCTATAATTTTAAACTATCATTGCATATCTTTAAACAAAAAGTAGACAAAATCTCAAATATTTTATTCTTCCAAACTTCATATTGAGTTGTTGAAATATTTCACATTTCAGTAGCTGAGACTACCCTTTGTCATTTTAATCCCAGATAGCTGAGGATGGTTTTCTATGGGCTCCAAAGAACATCTCCTATAAAAATACCGTGCCTTAAATCATTACCATGGATAGAAGACTCCAAAATGTTCAGTTGATCAAAGATGAGGATTCGATACTTTGCTTAATAAGCTTTTTCCTCTTTCCTTTTCAGTTTTCTCTCTAGAAATAATACTGCTCTCTTTTTATGTCAGTGTACTTTGTATCTGGTTCAAGTCAAATCAGGTCTGTTTCTTCCCTACCTGCCCAAACCGTTGCATCAATATTCAGCAGTGACAATAGAGGAAAAGACAGAACTTCCTTTGCTCCCTCAACCCTTCCTGAATAAAAAAAGGATGATAGAAGGAAAACAGGGAAAATAAAAAAAAATGAGCACTTGCAAAGTAGATTTGCCATAACTGATTCCCCACAATTTATATTCCCCACAATTTACTCTTCTCATCTAATTGTGTGCAGGACATATTGTAGTCAAATCATCAGCAGGTATCCTGCCTTTCATATGTCAGGCATAGGTGTATGGGTTGTTTTTTTCCTTCCTGACCAAACAGTAGCCTATTTTGGTTGGGGGTTTTGTTTGTTTACTTGCTTGTTTGGTTTGGCTTGGGTTTTTGTTTCTTTGTTTCCTTGGTTTTGTTTTGGTTTTGGCTTTTTTGTTTTTGTTTGGTTTTTGTTTCTGTTTTCTGATTTCATTTTTATTTTTTGGTTTGGTTTTGGTTTTTGGTTTTGATTTTGTTTTTTAATTTGGAAAAACAGTGCAATAGTTGTTTAATGAAAACAGAGGTAAAATTGTCTGACCTAATCCTGCTCACCCTGCCAGCTGTCTACCTCTGGCACACAAATGAGAGGCAGATGCAGAGCAGGCAAAGTTTTCCAGGTTCATCATTAAGCAAAGCACTTAATATTGACTGAAAGCAGGCAACTATTCTACTGCTGCAATTTAATAAGTGCAATGGGTATGTTCTTTAAAATCAATTTCTGTTTAGATTAATTCATCCTAATTTCTAGCAACTTCACATAAGATCAATAAAAGCATGGCAATCACAGAACCTGCACTCATTACCTTACGTATTTGGCATTCTTCAGACAACATCTTGGGCACATTTGTTCATCTCCTTCAGGTCTTTCTCTGTGATAAAAGATTTACAGAGATCTTTTTATTATAAAATTCATTATTGATCACAGGATTCTGAGGTACATAGATGAAGACTAAAATAATTTCTAAAAATAACTTATGTTGGATAGGTAGAGCTCTTTCCTAAAATACACTGCCACTCACATAGAACATTCCTTTCAAGGCTCTCCTAACACCCTCATATCAAGATCAACTACGTGGGCAGAAAATTTGTTGGTGAGCATTGCATTGTCTATCTGGCATCCCTTAGTGCTCAGTGTGAGCCAGAGAAATAATGAAGTTTCTCATTGGATCCTTCAGAGGAAAAGAATCTTCCAGCACAACCTCCTAGGGTTTGCCTCAGAGGCATGTCTGAAGTATTGCCCATGAATGCTCTTCTGAACACACTAGAAATGGTTTTGCTATACACAATTTTCTTAAATTATTCCCTTTTTCCTTTTCTATTTAAATTTGAAGGACAAGTTTGTTCTCCAAACCTTGCAAGTATCTGATCTATAGGCTGGGATATGTTAATATATTTAGTTTCATAATTTTTTAATAAGCTTGGTTTGTTCTTGGTATTTTGGCATTTGAAGATTTAAAGAGTGACTTGAAATGAAAGACAACTGTCTTTATTTCATTCTAAAGCAAGACTTCTTGTTTTACAATCTATTTGATGGAACTCAGCTACTGTTCAGTATTGAATCCGCTGAACCAAAAGACACCTATGATGTGATCCTATTGTCATCCATTTTTCTAGAGTCCAATACTCTTTTACCTATTGCAGTAAAGAAACAAACACCCAAACAAACCCTATAAAATACCCTTTGGTAAGGGAATGCTGTGAAGGGTCCAGCTATAATCATAAATACGAACATACAGAAGACAGCCAAGAGGCAGCAGTCAGCACCTGGAACATGGGAAGTTCCACCTGACAAGGGGAAGAGTTCTTTGCTGTGAGGATTGGATTGCTGAGCACTGGAACAGAGTGCCCAGGGAGACTATGGGCATTACCTCTTTTTATGGAGATACTCAAAAGCTATCCAGATGCAAACACAAGAAAAGTCCTGTGGGGGACTCTGCTGCAGCAGGGAGGTTGGAACAGACGACCTCCAGTGGCCCCTTCTAACCCGGCCCATTCAGAGATTCCATGTGAAGTGTGAAAATCAGGGTTTAACTTTGGCTTCATGGTGGCCATCATAGGAGAGAATCTGCTCTTAACACTCTGTTAGGACGCTTAGGTGTTAGAGTACCTAAAAATTGTCTGTCCAGGCTCATTCAGGCCACTTCAGCAGTTTGTTTATTTTTACTGTTGATTGCAGAGTCTGCCAAACCCTCTCAGGTGGTGAGCTGCAACATTAAGTGTAAGCTGGTAGGGAGCAGGAGAGTGTATGAGACAGGCCTGGATCACACACTGTAGAGTTCCCTACCTTTCAGGATAATAAACACTGACTCTCCCAGTCTGCAGGGATTCCCACTCTGCAAATACTGATTTAAAATGCTTTTCATTAGGGCTAACACTATAAAGAAGAGACTATACCCGGTAACTGGCAAACCCCAATTGTGCATGATTTAATTTGTTACTAATTAGAGACAGCTTATTCTAAAGTTAATTTTTGTCAGTTAGAAATGGTAATTCTGATAAATTGATGCATTTTTCAGTGCTTGAATCTTGACCTAAAGTATCTACATGGTTAATACAGCCAGGCATCTCTCTGAAATGAAACAGTTAATCACAGGGTAGTTTTGTAGTGAAATAATCTCTAACATTTCCAAATGCAATGTGTGTGTAGCTGCATTTATAATATATAAGTGGAAAATTGGATATCAAAATCAAGAAATAGAGAACCTTATCTGTTAGCAAAACCAGATTTTACATACATGGCAAGAGGCATTGTGGTGTTTTTGTTTACACTTCCACAATTTCCTTAATGACTTACATTCATAAAATTTAATGTTGTTGAAAGGCATATGTAAGATTTTGACTATCCATGAAGAAATGGGGCCCATTTCACATCATAGAAGATTGCTTTTTTCCATGAATGCCTCATACTTTTTGTTTCTACAATCTGATGAAAGTAATCTATCTTGTTTAAAAAAAAACCAAAATACTTCCTAGAAGATGGTCTGTGAATACACATTTACATCTACAAACTAAATGTATTATATTTACCTTGCTTTTCTTTTTTGCAGTTTATATTCACCAATCTTGTGCAGCATTTATTTTCCAAATAATACATTTCAGCTCAAATATATCACTAAACAAAGTGAACAAAAAAGTAGGAGAGACATTCCTAAAACTAGGAAATATACATCTAGGAAATGTACATGCTAGGAAATATACATCTGGTTATTTAGGTAGGTTCTGCTGAAGCACATCCAAATGACATTATAAACTATATTATGCCTTTATTATGCCTTTTGATATTCTAATAGACAAAAAGCATTCTGTACATTCATGTATGTTTAAGATTGCAGGTAAAATGTGTATAAACATGCCACCATAAAGCAGCCTCTTTTTTCTTTAAAAATAGTTGGTTATAGCTTAGCAAAATGTTCCTGGCTGTTCGTGTTGGATGCTTTGATTTAGATAGGTTCAAGTACAAAATGCACATGGAATTATTATGAGAATCTTAATTTATTTGACAGAGCAGTTCTAAAGCTCATACTTTTTTTCTAATGGGGGAAAATACAGCATATGTGTTATCAAAAGCAGACTGCAATAAAACACTTAATGAGTCTGGTCCAGATAAAGATGAGTACAACACTTTAATCAGTTTAGATGACAACAGTAAGCTTCAAGTTCTGTGCAATTCTGTATTTATGAATGTATTCTGAAATCAGAAGCCTGCGCTGTTCTGTTCTTTTGTGTGTTCAAAGCAATAGGTATCTGTCAAAAACCATTTTTTTTTTTTTTAATGTAATGAACTGGTTACATTGTGTGGCCATTAAGCTTCACAAATCAATAAGTCTTAAGTCTGGCAAGTGGGAGTGTTATTTAATATTGCTGCCTTGTATTATTGACTTCAGGTCAGTTGTTCATGCTTTGTGAAAGTAGATTTGTAACATGACCAGCACTTTTGGCAATGATGCCTCTCATTTCTCCAAAAATTAGTTATTCTTACCTGTACTGAAGAGGGCCCGAAGGGATTATGATAGCAAAGCCTTACTTTCTTTCTTACTGATGGTGTCAAAGGGAGAGACACAAGGTTGGTGAAGATTGGAGGAGAAGAGGTAACTCTCTTAAATGGTGTTCTGGATTAATATAAAATATTAGTTATTCATTTCCAGTTTTATCTGGGTTACAAATGGTGCATTAACCTTCTCTGCAGTTTCCATGGACCTTTGCTTGTGACAGCATAAGTAATGCTTAACACAAAAGATATGTTAGTGATAATTCTTGTCATAAATAGAAAACTTTTATTTGGCAATAATATGTTTGTACCTTCTATTCTTAAACAACACAGTGGAGAACTAAATGTGCTGTTTTAAGAAATCACCTTTAGCTATGTATGACCTGACTCACTTTCTCTTGCCATCTCTACAGTTGATCTTAATGTGGTTCACCTGAATTAGGCATTCATAGACCATTATAGGAGAGCTGAGCAAAGGATACAGTTGTTTCAGCAGTTGTGGCTTATAAGAGAGATTGTCTGCCTATTTCTTTTTTCCTGCTGGATTGCTTCTGAGAATGTCACCAGAAGGGACCAAGAACAGGCTGTTTGAATATCACTGTGATAAGCTGGCACATAAAGTTTACCTAAGTCATAATTAGAGGAATGTGACAGTGGCTCCAAGGTCCAAAGGCTTAAGGTTACCAGGGAATAGAAGGCATGAGCCATAAAGAGTCTGAAAGCAAAATACAATTTTTTTTCAATTGATACTTATATGTGTAAAACTGAAGTAGAGCTGGATGTCTCTTGGTCCTGAGCATTAATATCAGCCACTACCTCAGGATTTGCATTAGTTGGTAATGCAAGGTCTTTATTCTCCAGTCTACCCAGGATTTCCTGTACTAGTATATAAATTGTTCCTTCTCTTGGTGCTCAAATTGAAGAATCACTTTCTCATTAACCACGTTGCTTAACCTATTTTTTTCTTAGTTTTCCCACGTAAAGGGGAGGTAACAGTTAATTTTAGACCATCAGAGTCTGCAAAAGAAAATTAATTAGCACTGGTAGAAGTAATATATGTTACTGATCATTGTATTTCTTCTGTCTGTAATAGGTAAGAAAAGCTCCTCAATAGATCATTGTAGTATTGCAATTATCTGTACAGCACTGCATTGATAGAGCTTTATTCACATGTCAAGCGGCTTCCTAATTTTCATTCATAGGATCAGACTTATGTAAGACAATAGATGGAAGACTCTATCTGAAGATGGTTAATCATAAGAATTAATTCCTATGCTCCAGTGCACTACCAAGCTGTTGCTAGCTCCAGAAGAGTCCCTTTGCTCTGGGAGTGATAGTCCTCCTTGGGGAAGGGGAGACATAATTTAGAGACTGCCATTTATGTTTCTCTTCAAGCACTTTTTCAATGCTTTTTTGTGTCATTTTCTTAGTGAGGTGTTAGGATAACTGAACCCTCACCATTTGTATGATTTTACATTTTTTTTCTTGATGTCTTGAGGGGAACTTACCCCCCTCAAAATACAGTGGTTTGGATATGTTATTTTCATTTATTCTTCTCTTTGTTCTGGTTTAACCATTCTCAAAAGCAGAAATTATGCGTATATAAGTTGTGTACACATAGGAAAAATTTTTAAACATTGGTTGTTGTCAGAAACATTTGTATATGTGTACTTTCTTCAAATTTTGTACCTCATAGCCACTTCACATGAGACCACTGCTTCTAAATGTACATAAACTGTTATTTTGTTTCTCTTTATTTTCACAGTCTATTCATATCCATGAGACTCAGTTACCTGGTAGGTAGACAAATGGCATAAAAATAGTTTTAAGATGTGATACCAAAGCAACAATGCAGACAGGTTTTGAAATTTAAAGTTTTACCAAGACCTCTTTTCACATCTTTCCAGGCTTACAACAGGGTTTATTTGCTCACTGGGAGGTAATACTGAATATTTCTTTTATGAAATTATATTCTGCTTCTACAGATATTAATGTTTTCTTAAACAGAAACATGATCCAAACACACAATCCTTTTCAGTGTGTTCAAAATCACTCTACCTACAAATGATGTACTCAAAGAGGAGGAAATGCTTGATAGTGGTCACATTTCACTTGAGACTAAAAGACCTCTGAGTTGGTACTTTTTCAGTGTACTCTTAATTAGCATTCGTATGTTCCATGCAATCAAATTTTATTTATTATTTAGCAGCAGTCTTCCAACTTCTTCCAGTCTTCGTCAGTGTCATGTTGCATCATTGCACTTGGAGACTATTTTGGCTTTTTCAAAATTAATTCCCTAGTATCACCTGTTACCCCTAGACAATTTTTCCCATTTCTCAGAGACAAAGGCATATTACTTTTGAGGTAATAGGTCAGCATAGCCATTTTGTTTGCCAAAATTATTTCATCTCCATTTGAGGGAAGAATTTTCAAAAACTTGTTATCTAATGACTCTTCATAAAAAGGGTTTTTCTATTTTCACACCAGCATATTCTTTCAGTGAAGATTATAGTTGAATTTTCATGTTTTACATATTTTGTACTAGCTGTTGCATAAGCTTTAGCTGGAGGCTTTTTACTGAAAGAGGAAGGCCAACTTTCTTTTGTGACTTTACATATTTTTTTAATAAAATTGCTTGAATGCAATTATATCTATAATAAAAATCAGTGAATTAGAGAAGTGAGATTACAGGGTAAGAATGAGCTGTGCAAAAGACCACAAGCACCTTCCTTAAGGAGTGTTCATCTCTGTAGCACCAAAGAATAGAAGAGTAGAAGTCTTTCTCTTTGTTATAATGTAGACTCAAAGAGAAGGTAAAGGTAGCCATAACAAAAGTTAAGCCTTGTTCAGGTGCAACAAATACCCTGTTGGTACATGAGCCTGAGGCAATGCAGGCAAAAGCAGGAGAAAGCAACTGTATTCAGTCTTGAAGGTGGATTACTGGGTTTAGAAACACAGGGTATTTATCAGCAGTGAAATCTCAATGAATTCATCTAATAGACAAAAAGGCCTACAATATGTGCTATGAAGCATGATTATAGACCAACAGACATAAATACAATACAGTATATTTTATGTATTCTTCTACAAACCTGCTGTCCTGAAACTCAGATTAGAACACAAGGCTTTTGTAGGACTTGGTGCATTCTGCCAGGATCAATTTTGTAACAATCTGTTCTTCCAATATTGTCATGATCATGAACAGCGATAATGACTATGGTAATGATTATAATAAAAGTTCAATTTTGTTGTAACTTCAAAAGTCTGCCTAAATGTTAGCACTAATTATTCCAGTATCTTTATGCTATTCCCATTCTTGCACGTGTGAAGTGGAGGTGTCACAGTCTATCAGCTGGTTCTCACAGCACAGTGATGTACTGTGTTTACACCAGTGAAGTCCCCCTGAAGTCAATGGAATTTCAAAGATATGATTAAAAGCAGAATTTATACTTTCCTTGAAAGATCCTTTCTGGGAACACATATCTTTAAAGTCATGATTCATAAAATATATATGTTGAAGAAAAGCATTCCATTGAAATAAATGATCCTTGGGTGTATGCTGCCTGTAGTATGCTTGGCAATATATGCATTAGAAAGAGTTCCATTAGCCAGTCTTCTAAAGGATCATAAACTTGACTGTTGGACTAGCAGAGCTGGAGTAAATGAAGCATAAACCAAGCTAAGTAGAACGTAACATAAACAGTATCTGTTTCACCTAATGTAGGTATTACCATTTTCAGCTACTGATATGCTTATACAAAAACATTGATCTTGAGGTTTTTTTATGTAGATTCTGTATAATGTAGGAAAAAAACTGTAAACCAACATTAAGCAAAAAAATTGCATCTTCTGTGCAAAGTAAGTAGTATTTGGGAAGGTAAAGGGTATTTGTTTTCCTTGTTTTCTTCAATTCTTCTAGTAGCCCCATAGCAAAAAGAGAAAGAGACCCATGTAGTGAGTGACAGGACAAGGGGGAATGGCTTCAATCTGAAAGAGGGCAGGTGTAGATTAGATATAAGGAAAAAATTTTTCACTGTGGTTGTGGAGAGGCACAGGAAGAGGGGGCCCAGGCAATTAATGGATGTCCCATCTGTAGAAGTGTTCAAGACCAGGTTGAATGGGGTTTTGAGCAACCTGGTCTACTGAAAGGGCCATGGCAGTGAGGTTGGATTAGATGATCTGTAAGGTCACTTCCAACCCAATTCAATCTATGAATCTATGAATCTATGATTCTGTGATTCTATGATAAAAAGATATTTTTTGACTTTCTCAGATTGGAAAAGACCCCTAAGGATTATTGATTCCAGCTCCTTGCTCCTTACAAAAATACTTAAAATTAAACTACACACTTAAGAGCATCCTCCAGATGCTCCCTAAACTCTGACACTTTGATGCCATGACCACTCTCCTGGGGAACCTGTTCCAGTGACTGACCACCCTCTCAGTGATGTAACTTTTCTGAATGTTCTATCTGAACTTCCCTTGATGCAGCTCAGCTCATTCCATTTTCTTGTGTCCTATTGCTGGTCACCAGAGAGAGAGAGCAGGATGTCCCCTTATGCTGCTTCCCTTGAGAATGAGGTCGCTCCTCAGCTTTTTTTCTCTGAGATGAACAAACCAAGTAACCTCAGACACCCCTTTAAAGTCTTGCCATTGAGGCCATTCACCATCTGGGTCAGTGTCCTTTGGGCACACTGTAACACTTTACATCCTTCTTTCACTGAGACCCCTCAAAACTGCATGCAGCACTTGAGATGTGTCTGCTCCACTACAGTGTAGAGTGTGACAAACACTTCCCTCAGCTGGCTCACAATGCTGTGCCTAATGCACCCCATGTTGTCCCCTTTGGCTGCCAGAGTACACTGGTGGCTCGTATTTGGCTTGCCATGAACTCAAACCCTCAGATTTCTCTCACACAGAGTGGTTCTCCAGCCTCTCATCCCCCAGTCTTTACATACAGCCACAATTCCAGGTGAAGACTCTGGCACTTACTCTTTTTAAATTTCATAGGGTTGGTGCTTGCCTAGCTCTCTGGTCTATGCAGATCTCTCTGTAAAGCTTCTGTGTCCCTGAAGGAGTCCACAGCTCCTCCGAGTTTAGTGTCATCAGCACAATCACTTTTATGTGTGTTTAATTTCTGTGTCCAAATCTTTTCTAAAAACGTTGAAGAACACTGGCCCTAAAACTGAGCCCTGAGGAGCCCACTGGCAGCTGGCTGCCAGCCTGATGCAAACACATTTAATACCTCTCTGAGCCAACTGCTCAGTCAATGTGTTATGGATTTCTCTGTGCTCTGTACATTTTATCCAGAAGGATACTCTAGGAAATAGTACTGAAAACTTTGCTGTAATCTAAATGCACCACATCTACTCTCTTTTCTTGGTGGCTGACCTAGTGCTAAAAGGAGATTAAGTTGGTTAATAAGCAAAGCCTTCTCCTCATGAACCCATGCTATCTGTGGCCGGTGAGGGTGCTGTCTTTCAGATGTTTAACAATAATTCCCAGAATAAGATCCTCCATAATTCCATCAGTCACTGAAGTGAGACTTACAGGCCTGTAATTTACAGCATCTTCCTTCTTTCCCTTCTTGAAAACTGGAACAATATTTGCCAGCTTCCAGTCAACTGGGGCTTCTCCAGACTCCCAAGATCATTGACAAATAATGAAGAGAGGTACTGGGATGACACTGGCTAAATCTTTCAGTACTCTGGGATGAGACCCATGGGGGCCCAGAGATTTATGTTCATACAGATGCTGCAGCAAATTTCAAACAAGTCCAGGGTCAGCTGGAAGTTTATCATTCCCTAATACATTCCCAGAGTTCACCCACCTCTTTTTGTGTGTGATTTCTTTTATTTTTCCTAAAGAAATGACCATCAAGGGACTCCTGTGAGACACTTCAAGAGTCAAAGTAATTTGGGGTTTTCCATCTACCTTGTTTTCATTAATTCCTCTCCTTGGTCTCCTTTTCTCTTTCCCTCTCTGAACACTTTTACTATCTGGTCACTTTGCAGCAGCTAGAAAACCAGAGAATTGATGCTGAATTGCTGGAGGTTATGAAATATGTTTCAGTGATTTCAAATAAAATGTCAGACATAAAACGCAGCATTCATTTTTATAATTGTCACTTCTGAGGGTTGCAATTGAAGTTGGTAAGAAATACCAAATTTGACCTTACTGAAATAGAAGATGATAAAGAGACATGACAACATTTCCATGAAAGAAGTATGCTAAAGTTAATTTTTGGGAAGTGAAGGTATGGTTTTTTAAGCAATGAAATTTTTAGAAATATATTTTAAGGGGATAAAAGGTAATAAGTGCAAGGATTTTATAAAAGTATGAAGAGATTATTGAAACTGCAAGGCACAATACATATTTTCACGCTTGTGAATTGGATATGCTCAGTCAAAAGTAAAATCACCATTCTTGAAAAATCACCTGTAATACTTGACAGTTGGTTAGTTGTTCCCTTGACAACTGCTCTGGTAAATCAAGGGTGTAAAAGAAGCTGCTGTTTCAGTGTTTTGCAGGACCCTTTTATTTTATGTCTTTAATATCAATACTTTTCTAGTAAAGGGATTTTTGTGGGGATTTTTTTCCTATGTTGAACTGTTAAGCTGGGCTAGCATTTTTCAGATTGCAGGGAGAAAAACAGCAAGTAGTTCTAATTGTAGTCCTCCAGTTGTGACATTGTAAAATGGACAGTGGTGTAGCTAGTTTCTAATAATTTTTCAGAAGACCAGAAACCCTGCTCTGCTAGCAGTGTGAGGTGTCTGTTCAGAAACAGTTTTATCATGATTATTTAGCTTGAAGAAAAACAAAGGTTCTCTTTAAAATGCCTGGGGTTATTTATACCTTCTGATATGACACTTTAATTTTGGTATACTTCTCCTTAATCTGTTAAAAATATGGCTGCACCTTCAGCATTATATAGAAAATATAATTGCTATAAACTAAACTTTCTTAAATATGTTTACATAACCATTGCACCATTGAATGCTTATGTGCATATATGAATGCATGCTTACATAACCATGAATGCCCCATGTTTACATTAATACATTGTGTAGTTATAATGCATAAAAGCAGTTAAATTCTTCCAGAAGTTCCAGTCTCTGGACCTGTTCTCATCCGTATTGTCAAATATGTAATCAGTTTAAGACACTTTACTATGTTTCCCTTGATATAACTGGAAGCTGAAGCAATCATGCTATCAATTAGAGCTTAAGTCAGTCCTTCCAATTATTAGGAGACATTAGTAGGGTTTTGGTAATCCTGCTTTCTACTGTGCTCCTTTAGTGCCACCTGGTGACTAGCCAGAAAGGAAAGAAGCATGATTTTATTTCCAACTGGAGAAATCTATGATAATTTAAATTAAAACATTTACTTGAGCAAGATCATACCAGATTTAGAGGTGCCCCAATCTTAGGTAGCTTAAGAGGATTTATTTGACTACCAGTTCCAGACCTAGAGTAATCCAATACCTAACAACATTTATCTCATGAGTGTGTGAGGTACATGTTGCACTTTGTTAGAAATCCAGTGTTCATGCACATAATTAATCAACATGCAACTATTAATGACACAGTTTATAGCTACTATTTTGCACTTGTTGAGGGTCATGAGTCTTTTGTAGAAAAAATAGTAAATCCTTTGTAATTCTTGTTCTTAACCTTATATAAAATCCACAACAACTACGAAAAAAACCAGGATTTTCTAAGCCTAGAGCAAACAAGAAGGCTGAACATATTCTCATTTCAAATTTGTAAAAATAAATATTTGAATTCATCAGGCCTGTATCTCAGCATCTCCAGGAACAGGCTGGGCTTCACATGGCCCCAGACCTGTTAAGATTACTGTGCATAACCTTGCCATATGTCCGCCACATATATACATTTCCTATAACTATTCCTCACATCCCCAATTCTTTACTTTCCTGTGATTCCTTTTTATATCATTATGAGTGTGATAGGAAGGAATCACAATTCTGCTGCCTGACAAAATTATACTGCAATAGGAATCGTGTTGCATTCTCTCCTGTCACTGTCTCTGGAGGGAAAAATATGCTGGCTTTAAGTGCAGCCAGAATATGCCACTGAGATGCAAGGCAGATGGACTGAAATGCCTTCAGCATCTAAAGGAGTGAAAAAGCACCACTGAACTAAAAATACTTCAAAATTTAAAGATGTCAGTGATTAGCCACTTTCATCTCAGGTGTTCTTAATGTGGGGTCAGTATCTCATGATATGAGGTTAATTAGAAAAATAAAGAAAAAATGTCAAGAGAATAAATCATCAGTTTCATTTTCTCTTTTCTAATGGATTTCAATCTTCTGTGAGGTGTGTGAAATAATACAGCTGCATTTATTCAATTGCAAGATTAAGACAGATTTAAACATAGCTATAAGAAAACTATAACCAGGTTATAGAGCAACATTGATGGTATTTTAGCTCAGGTAATTTCTGTGACAGAATATTTCAAGCCCCTTCTTTTTTTCATCATTGTTTTTAAAAACTAATATTATTATGTTTTGCATGTTTTCATGTTGTAGCACTGTCTGTATTGAAATGCTATAATAAAGACTGAGACAGCATTTGTGGTTTAATTGCCATTTTTTCATGTGTTTATAATATTCTAAGAAATCAGTCTTTTGGACTGTAATTTTCCATGCTCTGTCTCTTTCTAAAAGCTATTGTAGGCATATTTAAGTAATCTAGCAAATTCAAACAGTCCTAATTTTGTGGTAACATAAGCATGAAAAATATCCATTTTTTTCACTTTTCAAATGACAGGTTTTCCATCCTGTGACAAGACAGAGAAAAATTCCAAGTATTAATTCATTGGAAATCTTTACAGAAAAAGAAGCAATGCTGAAGAAAACAGTGGTAGCATGCATGGAGTGCATTCCTAACATGCACTCCAGAATACAGGGCAGTAGGTTTCTGCTTGTAGCCTGTGGTTTTATTCTCATGACTCAGTCACAAATCTATTGGCATACATCAAACAAATCTGTTCTGCTCTTGGAGATTTCATTGCTGCATATTAGAAAAAAAGCAAAACTCCTCTATGTCCTTTGTGAACTTACAATCTAATGATCAAAATCACTGTAAATTGAGCTGCTGTTTATGGATACTGAAAGGTTTTATGTGGATTTTCCTTTATTTTTCACGTATTTATTTAAAGATAGAATGGATTACCAGGTATGCCTGAGTAGGGATGACTGTGTTATTATCTAAATGAATTTATGATACTTGGGCTTGTCTAAATAAAGATTCCTAAAGTAAAGAACTTGTCAGTATTAAACAGTCTTTAAGGCTTATTTCAGTTGCACCTATGTTTAATCTTCCACCTTTTTCCTACAGTAAAGGACCAAAACAATGTAAATTCTGTGTAGAAAGCAGTGAGAATGTGTGTACACCAGGCATTTCCCATGGAAGTTTACAATGCAGAATGGATGGCTAATTGCTTGAAGATGGTCACACTGACACAGACCTCAATGTTCTTTTATTTTTCATTAGATGAGCATTTCCTATTAGTTAATTTTGGCACTTCACTTAAACTTTTGGTCTTTTTGGGCTGGACCATTGTAACACATGGTATAAGAGGTTATTTAGAAAAAGAAACATGCAGACTTCAGAAATCTTTCTGCAAAGCAGGGGCAAGGCAGGGGCAGAGGGTAGGCTTTGCTATGAGTGTGTTAGGTCTCTACTACAGTATCCACTCAGAGTAGAAAACATCAAGGAAAGGCTAAGAGTTTGTTTCTCCCAAGAGAGAATCTTAAATGACATGATTTTCTATTATCTGAGAAAATTATCTTTATACACCCTGGCTTACTGAGACTATTCCCAGCAAGTGAAATATGAGTAGGAATAATAAATCAAATTCAAAGAATATTTTCTATTTCAAAAATTGGTTGGAAAACACAACAGTGGGAACATTTTCTCCAAAATTGTCCTTATTTCAAGTACCTAAAAAGGAAATCACCAATCATCTGTCAATATATCCATTGTTTATTAAGGAGAAACTTCACTTTACTGAATTCAATATTTATAATGAAATTGTGCAAATCAGGTGGTCTTCAAAACTGCAGGAACTGTTTCTATCTCCCTATATTAAAAATCAAAATATTATGCTAACTTTAGACTTTTCAAGAAGGAATGCAATTCAAAATACTTGAACAACACAACTCTTTTTAACCTAAAATTATAAATAAAAAATTAATATTTTTCAAACTCATTTGAGTAGTCTAGGGGTCTAGATCACATTTCAGAAGGTGACAATAGAAAATGCCATTCAAGTATCTCAGACTTTTAAAGAAAGATTCAAGAATAAGAAATGTGTTGCATACTTAAAAGGTAGAAATAATTTAGCACATTTCAACCCCATGCATCAGAGTTCAGTGAAAAGTCAATGAATTAGTATTGACTGATTCAGCTGTGAACTAGCAGTGATACAACCATTGGAAAGGTGGGATTTATTAATATGTAAGCATCAGCTGCTGATGTGGATGTTCTGGCTATAAGGTGAGTCAGTAAATGCACTGGTTTTGTGCTACCCACTCAGAAATCACTGCAGTGATTTAGTGATTTTCTAAATATTCATTGGGGCCTATACTATACAGTACTATATCCATTTATGTCAATACAATGTTCCCAGCAACTTCAGAGGTGAAAACTGAGACTCTAAATTTCACAATGAATCTACAGAGAGAAAGATGAAATAGTAAGACTTTAGAAACAGAAGCAGAGACACAAAACTCAAGGCATAACCTGGAATAAATCATGCCATGGCAGCTGCATACAACCAGCCAGGTGGTGATATATAAAAAGGTACCATTTGAGACTGTGGTACATCTTGATGTGTTTTCTCCATGAGTAAATTTGTCCTTATCAATGCTGAAGTAATTTCTATGATTAGTAATGCTTCTAATGCACAGATAATAATGGGCTTTAAAATATTTTAACTTTTTCATATGTGTATGGCATAACATAAAAATTCATCTATCCCACAAAAAAAAAAAAAAACTGAGATTCCTATTATTGTCCTTTACCATTTATTCAGCTAAAGGAAATGGAAAATTTGGTCGTCCATATAAATAATTTTTTTTCAGAAACTTTTTTAAAATCGGTTGTGTAGCATTTTGTGAGATATTACATAAAAATGTAACATTTTTTTAGAAGCCATACCCCAGAATCCTAATTATGGTGACTTGGCTGAAATTCTCAGTGTTTTATTGAATGTTCAGCAGTATTTACTACACAAATTCCCCTCACCTTACCTTCTTCTTTATCTCTGAGGCTCAATAGCAGAATTTACACTAACACACTTTGCAAGTAGTGATAACTGCCTCGCAGTGTAATTTTTCTGCTCAGAGGTATGCAGCCTTTCATTTCTTATTCCATTTCTGTTCCCTCTGTAGGTCAGGAAAAAGGAATTTCAACCCAGGCTATTCAGCATCATTCAACATCGATGTCACTTGTCCAACAATCCTCTATACTAGGGAGACTGTGTGTCAACCACAGTTAGCACTTAAAATGTATCAATAGCCACTTAAATATTTAAAGATTTTTTTTTCTTCTTTTCTCTGTATATATTTCAAACACTAGTCAAGAATAGCAAGAAAGCAAACAGAAGAGGGATGTTAGTGGATGAAACTTGCATCTTTTGTCTCCTGGGTAATTCAATAGCCATGAAACTGAAATTAGTAGTGTCCAAAGATTTCCATACTTTATGGAAGTATGAACATCTCTTTCACCTTACCTTTGCCGTGTGAGGTTTGAATACTCCGTGACCAACAGTATAAGCAGCAATGGGATTTTCTGTTTCCTTACAGCTACATGCTGCCTGTGGGCAGTCCTGAAGGTTACTGCATGATTGAAGTGGCTGCAGATGGAAACCCCCCTGTACAGCACCGACTTTCCTTCTCACATCAAGCATCTCAGGTGAGTCTGCCAAACATCAAAAAATAACTATTTGCTTTGAACATTTCTTCAGCATATGCACTATAGTTGTTTTCAAAGGAGAACAGGTATATTCTAACTTCTTCTAAAGGAGGAAATATAATTCCTCTTCAGATATCATTACCTGAACTTATTTTCTTTCTAATAGGTCTTTTCGCATCCAGTAACGACAACATATCCATTAATTTCTTCATTTATTTGACTCTGAAGCCTCTATTCCTGCTGCACAAAGTTCATAAAAAGGACATGGATGCTATGAGAGTTAAAAGAAAGTATATTAGCAGTGTCATTTACCTAAGGCCAAGGGAGATATTGGAAACAATTCAGATATTACTAAGCAGTAATTCTAGTTACTTTTTGGTTGCAAGCTACACTGTCTAGGGGAGGACAGTTATGAATCATCAGTGATTTAATTTGGTTTCAGTATTTTTGCTAGGACTTGGCTTCTGGATAGTATTGTAAAAATATCTGTCTCCATTTTGAAACTGGTATCAGAAGACTCATTCTGAATGGACACAAGGCCAGGGTTCCCAAATCTTGAATTTTTCAGTTATTCTTTGTCTTCATTTTATTGCCTTTGTTATGCATTCTCTCATCACAAGTTTATTTCTGCATGAGACATTTTTAAATGTTTTTAGACAAGAATTTGATCTGTGATTGACAGCTTGCTTTATAAGTTTGTTCACTAGAAGACAGGTCAGTTATCTGCAGAGATGCTAATCCTGATGTGCATCTCACAGTATGCACTGCTGGTTTGTAACAGAATTTCTTCCCTTTCATAGTATGAATGTCAAATCCTCATGAGTAACTGTTACACTGTACAGACCTGCTCCTAATCTCCCAGAACCTCTATTTACAAAGTA
The DNA here is from genome assembly GCF_022539315.1 of Serinus canaria. Classification (NCBI taxonomy): domain Eukaryota; kingdom Metazoa; phylum Chordata; class Aves; order Passeriformes; family Fringillidae; genus Serinus; species Serinus canaria. Next base: position 87,062,713 of record NC_066316.1, read on the forward strand.
CACAATCAAAGAAAGAATAAAAAGACATTCCTTATCTCTAAGAAGTCTAATGAATATCTTCCCATTATTGACTAAGATAATCCTTCTCTCAGGCTAAAAGTGAAGAAGGCTATTTTCAAATTAGTATTTGAAAGTTAACATGAGTATTACATAAGTTATTGATATAATGTTATATTAAACCTTTGATGTTATTAACAAGACTTACAGGAATTTTCTTTGTGCCTCCTTAAAATATATTCTGGTTAACTCAGTTAAATTCAGAACGGGACCTTTATAGAAAGAATGTGTATTATGGTGTAGTAACATGAGCCTGAACATCAAATACATTATGATAAAATCCAGTGGTGCTAGAAACTGAGCAAAGCCTACTGAAGTTGCTCTGTGATACACTTGATATGCCCCCAAGATTAGTGCTTTTGTAAAATAAGCAAAATAATAGAGGAGATTGTGTTGCCAGTGGAGTGTTAAAAACACTGCTCTTAATCACAGACACTTTGTCATGCAGTCCAATGCTTTGCCTAATTCTTAAAAGAGATTCACAAGCAGGAAGAAAATGTTTGCCAACACTACTTACAAATCTTGTCTATCACTGCTGTGTTTCATAGCTTTGTTTGAAAGAGGATAAAGTCAAGTGATCTGAAATGAATTCAACAAGTGCAGAGCCAATGTCTTTGAATTTCTTTGCTATGAAAAATCTGATTTAATTTTATCCATGCTCTAAAAGAAGTAGGTTTTTTTCTCTTTCCCTTCAGAATGAAAGACGCTGAGTAGAAGAATATCTGGCTGTATTCACATTTATTGTATCACAAAATTTCACTTGAAATTGTCAACAACATTGTTCCAGGACTGACAAAAGCAATACTGGAAACAGCAAAGCAAAAATCATATAGATGTGTGAATTCCAGATAGAAAGATGGGATATTTTCCTCCTGTTTCTACTTTTTCACAAGTGTCTGAATATGATAGTGAAGTGGTTCTTCACTAAAAGTTACCCCCTCACATGTTTTACGTATGCTATGCTATGATAATTTCTGATTCCATTGATGTACTCCTTCTTGACTTGAGTGGGCTAGGTGTCACCCTCTTTCTGGAGTAATGGTATTGTACAAATAAATGCATCACTGTATGATACAAGTATAGTTTTTTTTCAATTCCTAAGAATGGGCAGGCACTTAACAAATGAACTTAGGAATGACGAAGTCCCATGTCAAAATTCCAGAAACTTAGGAATTAGATTGAGGAGTGGAATTCAAAGTGTTAAATGAGTCACAGATCATTTATATGTGATGATTAAGGGCTTGAATCCTAGGTTAGGCAACAGAGGAATTACCATAGAGAGCACTAATATGATTTGGCCAGACCCTGTGTGAAAAAGTTGTGATTGTTTCTTTGCACCTTTATAAGGATGTTCTAGGCTTTTGGAAATTTGAAAATTCCCCTTTTTTTCTCCCAGGGGATTCAGTACAGCAGTCTGTTTTCTGTCACTCATTAAAAAAACTAAATTTTTTTTTTTCTGTGTTCCCCTTATCTTGGGATCCCATAGGTCCCAGGTCCTAAAGGAATTGTCTTCAACTCTACAGCTTCTCCTGTGTTCCTGCACCAAACTCCAGCCATGAATGTTCAACTCATCATATAGGATGAGGGTATCTATGTAAAAAACTTACTATGTTCACTGGTTAATGCTGAGAATTCCAGGGATACATACATGCATTCCAGGGATGTATGTTCTCTTATATATATTTTTTAAAATAATCACTTCAGAAAGTATCAGAGTTTTTTGCCATCTTCACGTAATGATTATTTCCTTATCAGTATTTATTATTCTTTAATTATTTATAATAATATCACAAATCATATTTTTTTTCTGAAAAGTCTTGTTTTGTTTCTGCAGATCAACTTTGGATCAATCTTCCTTGGAAAGGTTCCTGCTCATGAGGAGGTCCATCGATGTGCTGGGCAGATATATGGCTATAAAGGATGCATTAGGGATTTCCAAGTTAACCACAAAGAGTTGTTCATCATAGATGAGGCTCTTGAAGGAAGGAATGTTGAGAACTGCAATGTTCCAATATGTGATTATCATCCATGCCACAATGGTGGGACCTGCACTAGGTAAGAGGTATTTCTTTACCCATTTTATCCTTCATTCTTGATGAAAAATTACTATAATTTTCTCTGTAATGAAATAATCACCAGTCTTTTGTCCTGATAATTTCAAATAGAAAATGTGACATCTTCATTCCAGCCAGAAAGATATTACACCTTATTTGCTTGCATGAAAAGTGATATAAAATATAATGACATTGTCCACACAGGATATATATTTTGCTGAAGCCAGAATTCCTTTGCAACCAACCAGATCAGTACTGCTACAAGACTAAATGTGAACCTTTCTATAGACAGTTTGGACAGAAGGCACATAAGAGGTCATTCTTTTTCCTAACAACTCCATTTCTTAGTTGTGTACCTTCACACATCTTCATGGTGTGTTTCTGAGTGCAAATGTTCATTATCATGCTATGGAAATGCTAACAACTGATTTTCTTGTTCACCTTCAGCATGTATGAAAAGATATTGTCAAAGAACCTTTGAAAGCTAAGGTGCATCATGCTGAAAGAGGAAATGGAGTCTGAAAGAGACATGAGTTAAAAGAACAGAGGATGATGGTTCAGTAGGAGCACAGTAATTTTTTAAGCTGTAGCAACTTGATCATTATCTAAGGAACTCAGCATTTAAACATAAACAAAATTTTTAGAAATTATAGAATTTGTGAAGTAGCTGCCAAATTTTTAAAAAATTGTACTTCACTTCAAGGCAAATGCTGAACAGAACAGTTTAAAGTCCTTTTGGTGTTCTGGGCCACTGTGTGTTTCTTAGATTGAGGAGATCTTGAAAAAATTTTTGAGGGACTTCCCTGCCTCTTGATTGATATGAACACACAAAGAACATGAAACAGGTCTTTGATCTCTAAGTCTTTTTTGACTAAAGCACAAATGAAAGCAAGGCAGTTCTATGAAAACACACAATTTGCCTACCAGTCTGATGAAACTGAGTGTGTACTTTGGAGTAGTGAATCTGGTTTTTCTGTTGGTTTTTACTGTATCTCTGCCATTCTACTGCTTGTCCAGTCAGCTCCCATTATGGAATACTGTTTCATTTGAATTTGTGTCCTGAATAATTGATGAGGATTGGATTTATTTCCTGACTTTCTCCTTCCCAGCCGCTGGCCTTTTCAGAAATGTTTTTGTATTGAAATAGGTCAAAACAAAACCTCTCTTCTGCCCAGAGGCGTCATGAAAGACTGGGCATGTGCAAACCTGGGATAAGTGGCTGTGCAGTAACACAGCTTTCATGATTTTCTACAACAGCCAGCTGATTTTCAAGGATCACCTTCTCCAAACCTAAGAATTATTCAATCTAATAAGGAGGAAATCAACTATCAGCAAGCCTGAACAGATTAATAAGATGCTTCTGGCAAAACTCAAACATTAAAAGGAGTATACAAGAGATAGAAACATGACAAGGTCATCAGGGCAGTGTACAGAGAAAAAATCCAGCTCCATAGATATGGAGCTGGAAAGCCAAAGCCCATCTGGAAATTAATCTGGCAGAGATGGGCAGGGCAAGACCAAAAGCTTCTACAAGGATAACAGCAGCAAAAGGAAGACCTAGGAAAATGTAGGGTTGCTGCTGAATGGGGAAAATTTCTGGTGACGAAGGATTCAGGAAAGACTGAAGTGCCTTCTTTGCCTTAGTCTTTATGCAAAACTGGGCTCCAGGAATGCTATTCCTCTCCTGTAGGAGACAGTCTGAAGAAAGGAAGATTTACACTTGGTGGACAAGAATCAAATTAGAGAGTTTTTAAATCAACTGGACATATATGTGTGGGACCTGATGGGATTCACACATGAGGGATGAGGGAATTATCTGGTATTATAGCAAGATTTTTTCCAGGTGTTTCACTTACACTGCTTAATGGCAAAAAGAAAAAAAAAAGTATATTTTTCATTGCATTTAATTCTTCAGGTGCTTGGCAAATAGTGGATTTTCTTCTAAAAGACCATTAAGTACTATATAGCAAATATCTCTGCCATGTTTTTTTAAGGAAGTCTGGAGTTTGTTGACTCATATTGCTGAGTATAGACAGGTGTGGTTTTAAGAAACATTTTTTACAGTTGTTCTGAAAAGATATTTACTTGCCTTTTCTCATCATTAGAGAAAAAATACTATTGTAGTGTTCAGCCTATTGATTACAATGATTATGCAAAAGAAATTTATTTGAAAGGGAAAAAAAATCTTTGTCCTTTTAGTAGAAGAAGACAGGGATTAGAATGTACCTAGTTTTCAGACACAAAACTTCAGGGTGCAAAATGAGTATATTGTGGCCTGTGTTCAAGTCATTGGTTATGTCAGGTGTTCCCCTGGCATTTGTCAGGGAAAGACTTTGTACCAGGCAGGGCAGCAGGACAGACCCAGGCATTGGGGATATCTCTAGGTATAGTGATATGCTGAGGCAGGACTGGGACATCAGTCCACTGGTAGGGGATCAGGATCAAGCTCAGAAAGGGGAAACAGGGCCAGACACAGCCCTAAATTGTCTAGGCAGGGCAATGCTGACAGAAAAACAGAGCTTCAGCATGTGCAAGGGTGACTTGGGAAGGCAGACAATGTAACTCCAAATGTGCTCCACTTCCTCTCTCTTACCCCCTGTTTGATACCCTGAGCATGATGCTGTGTGGTCTGGGATATCACTTGGGTCAGTTGGGGTCAGTTTTCCTGGCTGTGTCTCCTTCCAATTCCTTGTGCTGCCCCAGCCCCTGCACTGGTGTGGTGGGGTGAGGAGCAGAAGGGCCTTGACTGTGTTACCAACTCAGTGTTCAGCACCAATGTAAAACACAGCCCCACACCAGACAGCTACTGTGTACAATATTAACTCTATCCCAGCCAAAGCCTGCCCAATAGAACAAAAACCATTTGTTTTAAAAGTTTTTAAACAGATGTTGCATCAGATTAATGTTTCAGTAGAAATCTAAATTTTTAATTCTTTACATAGTCATTGTGTATTAGATTAAAAACCAAATCAGTCTAACTATGTAAATGCTCTACTCCTTTAAAAAGCACTTTTTCAAGTTCCCTAGCTCTTTTACAGCACTTTATGCTAAGGTAGAATTCCAGATTAATATCAGAGGGGGTGAAATGGCAACTATTCTGTAAATTTAAGCGTTTGATGCCACAAATTTCTACAGAATTCAAAGCTCATTGGATTTGGATGTGTTTGAAATGGCCCTGGAAAGATTAACCTAGGAAGCTCTTAATATTCTGTGTGGCCCCCTGATCATAGGAGCCAGATGTTGCAAGCCAAGCTTAGTGTTAATTAAGAAGACACATCTGTGTGTGGGAAATAAACTCACAAAATTACCTCACCAATGATTTGACAATTATGTCAGCCACTACACTAGTAGCAGTTGATGAATGCATTTTTTTTAAATTTTATAAAGACTCAAAAAATGTAAACATACACAAGCTCAGCTTTTATAGTGTAGAACACAATCTCAAAGTTAATTGCTCCCACAAACAATCATGTTTGCAGTGTCTCCAGCTATTCTCACAGTGATTATTCGTACTGTTGTTATTCCTCATGTATTGATGCAGCAGATGGGTCCATTAATGTTAATCAATTAACCAAGACTGAAAAATCAAACTCAATTAGCAATAAATTTCAAAAGAGAGACACTTATCTTCAGATTTTGACTGCCATGTATGCTGTAATCAACAAAAATATACAAGGAATTTAAATTTTCAATTTTCATCTCCTGACAATATGAGAGATACCTTTCTAGATATGTAGGTCTCATTTGATTAGTACCTTTTTAGCTATAAATAGAGAAATACATACTTTAAAGCATATTTCAGAAATTGTCTGTTTTCTGCATTCTGGGAAATCATGCAATTCCTCTTTAGCCTTTAAGAACACATCACTAAATGAAATTTTTCATCCAAACTCTTCTAAAGTTCATCTGATAACATTTTGAATGTCTTTTAGAAAAAAAAAATGCTGAGGAGACCAGATTAGGTGATTTAACAAATTTTGTGGTGTCCTTTTAGTATATATCCTGAATATTAATTAAACAGTAGAAAGGGTAATTATGAATGTGAATTTTTAGGAGAAAAAAGAAAGACCTTCAGCTGTAAACCTTGGAGACCCTAAAATGTTCTTTTCAAAATTTTTTACATCTCCTTTTTCATTTCAAACACTAGTCCTGGTGATCCTTTTCCAGCCATGTGCCAAAAATGCATTTATGCTTGCTTGTGCCCATAAGCCAAAACTGTGTGTTACGGTAGGTTTCAGCTGAAAGTATTAATCTAAAGATAGGCTTGTATGCCTTTATTAATTATTTTCTCACATTTTAGCACAGAGCTGCAGTCTGCTTCCAGCTTGCAAAATCTGGTTTGTGTGTTTTTTGACCTAAAGATAGAATTGTTACCCTAGAATATGCAGGTTCCTTCAAACTAAGGCACACTGAAGCATTTCTCCAAAACTAGCATGAGTATGGCAGGTCAAATTTTTAGAATTGCTCATGGATTTTCTCTCACTGCTTTAGTTGTAGGTGTTTTGGGGTAAGAAAGGTACCAGCTAGTCATAAATAACAGAATTTATCATACATCAGTAAACTTTTTATAGATGTGTTTCGTAGACTAAGAGACTCAGGCCAATATATTAACTAGAACATCAGTTTTTGGGGGTTTTTACCAATCTAAATCCTAGTTCACATCCATATTAAGTTCAAAATTAATACTTTAAATTCCACTGTATTCAGGTTTTGCAAAAAGATAAACCAATGGGATTAAAATTCATCCTAGTTGATCTTCAAATGAAGAAAATTTCAAGATGGGAGTTGTTTACCCTCAAAACTTTTCAGAAATTGCAACAAATGCAGTTATGCATGCTGATTTATGTGAAGATAACCTGCTTCCTTTTGGAGGGGTGATTTTTAGGCAGGTCTCTCAATACCAAAGATGCTCACATTTTACAACTCCAGAATTGGATGTTGGGATGATGATAATGGTGATGATGATGATGATGATGATGCTTCATGCTTACACATACCATTATTTAGGAAGACTAGTTGGGAGACTTGATTTTTTGGGGTCCTGCTCTTTTTATGAGATTAGATATTATAGTGGGAGTTTGGTACTTAAGAAAGAGATTCACATTTGGAAATCTATTGCTTTTTTCTATAACGTACTTCAAATTTGATTTTGGAGAATAAAGTATTTAATTAAAATTTATTTCCAAGCTGTTTCCTTTTTCTGGAAGAGAGATTGTTCATCCTTTTTGGTTTCTCATGATCTTTGGAAAAATTAATGCCATTTTTGTTAAGGAAAAAAAATAATATTGAGGAGGCTGAAAGATAATTCCATAATGACCAAAAATCCTGTTGGATGTGTGCTTGTTGCATCATATTCTCACAAGAAAGTTAAATAAGAAAAAGAAAAAATTTCATTTCTAGTTTTCCTAACACTAAGTGTTAAGAGGTAGAGAATTCATTTACCTAGGCTGATCTTTCTGGTAGAAGGAATTAATTTGGCTTAAGTCCCATATAAAAACTCTGCACATTGTTTTTCTGGATAAAATCTGCATTTCTCCCTCATTATTTTTTCCTTAAATAAGAACAGAAAACTAAAATTTAATGCCCTCTAGCCCTTGAAGATTAGACAGTAAATTGTTCTAATCTACAATTTTGTTAGGATATCTGTTTCAAGACTGAATTAATTGAACAAGGTGTGTCTCACTCTTTGAATCAGAAATAGATTCCCATTTTATCGTATTTAATTTCTTGGGCATTGTATTCCTCAGATTATAGTACCATGGAGGAAAGATTTGACAAAGAAATCAAAGCCATATTCCACTAAGCTGACAGCATTAAGTGATGATGTTTTAGATTTTAAACAAAACATCTGTAAGACCTCAGGAAATTTTATGATGATAATGTATGGGAACACAGCAAAATATAAAATCATAAATTTTGTTGGATATACTAGGATTGAACTGTTATTCTTTTCAAATAAGCATTTTTAAAATATGGAACTTCTTTACTAGTTATTAAAATGAGGTACTCTCTTCAGAATTTGTTTGCTTCAGAACATAATTTTATCTTAGAAATATTGTTTTAATAACAAATTCTGGCAATTGAAAAATAATCCAAACAAGCAAGTTAGAAAAAGTGATATTCAAACCATAAAGCATTCTGCTTCTAATTTAGGTGGTATTGTAGTGATTCTGTTAAAAATTTTTGTGGGAAAATCAATTTTTTATGCTCTCAGATCCAGAGATTTAGTATCCGATTAGTGTGAAAAGTGGCACACCGAAAACAGTGCACGTAAGAAAATCAAGGATCAAAAATATATAGGGCTTCAAATTCCTGACTCTTTAGATAATGTGCAGGCTGTGCACAAAAATTTTTACACATCATGTTATATATCATCTCTATTGAATTTTACTTAAATCAGAGAAGCTGCCATTGCTAAAATTTTACTGAGGGTATTGAAACACCAGTAAATGCCATTATTATACCAGTTATCTTGGAATGTTTTGACTGAATGAAATTCTCTGTAGCATTATTTCTGCGCATTACTGGAGAACCAAATCAGCATTTCTGATAGTTTTAATTCCTGAAGGGGTATCTAGTTTAAAGCTTTGAAATACAACCAAGCAGCAAAATTAATGGAATACTTTTCTAAGGCAAGTGAGATGTTTAAGCATGAGTAGAAATACTCAAAGCACTATTCATACAAATTCATACAATTGGAGAAGTAGTAAGCATATTCTTAGCAAGAATTTCATTTCACTGTGAATCCTGACAAATAGCAGAGCTCAGGCTGTTTGCTATAAGGTATATCATGTAATATATGTATAAGGTATATCATGAAATATATGTATGAAAACTGACCAGTGTGTCATATTCATTGTACTAATAGTTTTCCAAAATTCCACATCCATAATTCTTTCAGTATAAGATTTTCTGAGGACCCAAGCTCAGAGAGAGGTGGTGAACAGGTACACCCATGTGTCAGCCAGTCACTAGTGAGGTTCCCCAAGACTCAATGTTGGGCCCAGTCCGGTTTAATACCTGTATTGATGATCTGGATGAGGGAATGGCGTGCACCCTCAGTAAATTCCAAGACAGTTTCAAGTTGGGTGGGAGAGTTGACCTGCTGAGGTCAGGAAGGTTGTGCAGAGGCACCTGGACAGGCTGGATCCATGGGCCAAGGCCAATTTTGTGAGGTTCAATAACACCAAGAGTCAGGTCCAACACTTGGACCACAACAACCCCATGCAAAGCTCCAGGCTTGGGACAGAATGGCTGGAAAACTGCACAGAAGAAAAGCCCTGGACATGCTGGTTGACAGCAGCTGAACATGAGCCAGAGTGTGCCCAGGTGGCCAAGAGGGCCAGTGGCATCCTGGCCTGTACCAGCAGGGATTGTCCCCCTGCACTCAGCACTGCTGAGGCCACACCTTGAATCCTGTGTGCAGTTTTGAACCCTCCCTCTAAGACTCTGAGGGGCTGGAGGGTGTCCAGAGAAGGGCAGTGGAGGTGGAGCTGTCCAGCCTGGAGAAAATTAGTCTTAGTGGGGATCTTATGGCTCTGTACAACAACCTGAAAGTAGGTTGTAACCAGGTGAGTGTTTCCCTCTTCTCCCAATTAATAGGTGGCAGAACTCGAGGAAATGGCCTCAGGTTGCAGCAGGGGAGATTTAGGTTGGATATTAAGGGAAAAAAATTACCAAAATGTTTATATATCGGAACACACTGCCCAGGAAAGTGATCAAACCACCAGATAATCTGCAGTATCTGTAATACATGTCAGAACATTTCTTCTTTTGCTGCTGACCTAACATGCAGACCTACTTACTAGTTATAGATGTCTACACTTGAAGTACTAAAAATTATAGATGGAGAACCACTAGTGTAGTTGATAGAGGTTGAATGGGTTAGAACTTCGTTGTTCTGAAGCCTTGTTTGGGAGGCTATCATTGAAAGAAAACAACGAGGCTTATCAAAGGTCACAGAACAGAACAGGTTGTGATTATGCTTTAGAGAAGCTTCCTTTGCCTTTGGTATCTTGTTAGATTTGAGAAACATTCTTAGTATTCCAACAGAATTCGAGAAGTCTGGATATAAAGTATCATCTTGATATAGAAAGTTATCATGACACCAGATTTTGTTTTTTACTTTCTTTCTCAGAAAGCATTTATTTTCGCTTTCCTTTTAGAAATATAAAAAATATTTTGTGTTGTTTGTTTTTTAATGGGAAACCATGTTTTTTTTGATTTAATAAAACTAGCCAACTTTGTGACCATCTGAAAAGATAAATATACATAGTGGTACCACTACAGTCACGAGAATTTCATGCTCCATGTGTATGCATATAATGATTTTAGATTAGGTGTCTTTTTAGTAGCCAAACCTAGCTAAAAGAGAGCTTTTAGGAAGCAGAAAGACAGAAACAGAGGAGACATTCTGCCAAAACATCCATAAGTGTCCAGCTGACTATTCAAAGGCAAAGATAACTAGTACCACTTTTTTCTCAGAGCCCACTGGAATGGGCCAATACCTGAGGTGTTTGTACTGTCTGCCTCACAACTGGCTTCAGTTATATCAGCTCTTGCATGTTGTGAAGAAGGGATTTTTTTTTTCTTAAACTAAGAATGACTTATAGAAATTGTGTATTACTCTGAAGTGAAGGGGAACATAGAAGATCAATATGTTATTTTATTCTCAAAACATCCAGACACCTAAGAATTACCTGGTGTCCTGCTAGAAAATTAGTACATTGCTCTTCAGGAAAGACTGTCTTGGATAAAAAATATGTATGAAACAGTCACTTTTGAAGACTGGTTTTCTGAAATCTGTATCTTTGGAAATATGAAGGTAAAAGAACCACAAAAAGCCTTTTGTCCTTTACCAGGACCTCTCTCAGGTTACTTCACAGTAGAAGAGGTCAGAACAAGGCCTGGGTCATTCGTTCCCCCCATAATTAGTGGAGGCATCTGGCATTGCTGTGGAACAATACAAATCACTACACCACTGCACCCTGAAATCTGATTTCATTACCATGATGACAATATGGGATATATATTTCATATATATGATGTCATAGTGTCATCGTTTGAGCCTGGCACAATGCCAGTGCCCCCACAAAAATACCTCTTTCCCTGGCATCCACTGTGAGATGTGATCAGAGACAGAGCAGGGCAGACTCCAACTTAAGATTAAAAGGAAAAAAAACTTTATTAACCTAAAACTACAAAGAAAAACACACAGAACACAGGATGAAAACCTTCCAAATTTCTTCCTCCTCCCCCCACCAATTTTCCAATTCCATTACCACCCTTTAGATAATCAGTTCTCAATTCCTCGAGAAGAGAGAAGTCCCTCTTGCACCACAGACTTCCCCAGGAAACAGTCAAAACTTCTCGTGTTTCCGTGTCACGTGTGGCACCGCCCGGAGAACATTTTGCCATCGTGACTTCTTCCTTCCATGTCCAGTGCTCTCACCACTGCACATGGATCAGAGCTGCTTCTAGGGTTTTTCCCTTTAAGGATACTTTGTCCAGTTCCAAAGGGAGCACAGTCCCTCTCCTTTGGGACACCTGTCCCCCCCAAATTTCACCCCCTGGGGCCGAGGGGTCTCTTGAACAGAGATCATCTTCCTCTTCCTCTTCTTCGAAGCGGAGGGCACCACCACCACCCTCCTCACCCGTCTCTGTTCACACACCTCCACATCACTGCACTCTCCTGGCTCTGAGCCATCGCCTCCCCCTAGATGCAGTCTCTGTGTCACGGGAACACAAGGGGTTCTGCTGTGGCTATACAAGAAAAGTCCAGCCAAAGGCCACTCCATCATCTCCTCCCACCTAGAATTCTTCTCAACATCTCCTCAATCTCATCAACTTCAGGAGGAATCAGCATTTGCAAGGTTTCCATGCTCCCCAGAAGGGTTAAAAGTCTCAGGCTCTGCCGGTTTGCTTCATGAACTCCCACGCCTGGCTGCCCTGCTGGGCACTCCTCCCTTCTCCTTCACGCCGGCAGCGCTATCACAGGCACAGGCTTCGGCTCTCTCTCCCTCTCTCCAGGGGGGGGAATGGGGAATGGCTGCCCGAAGCCCTTGCAATGTTCTCCTCCACCCTTCGGCCCCAGCCTGGCCTACCTCTCTCCGGCCACATGGCTCCCCTCCCCCCCTGCCCAGCTCAGAGCCAGACAGGGGGGTCTGCTCAGTTCCAAACCGGAACCCAAAAGGAAATTGCCCTGGGAGATCACAGCTTTTTACCCCCTGTGTTCTCAGAGGCGTATCCATGCCCTCAGTGGACAAACCAGGTGCCAATATTAAATCTGAACACCGATTGGCTTGCCCACACCATCACAAAAAACTTCATTTCCTCTCAAACCATGACACATAGTCATATGAGTTTTTGGACATCCTACTCATGTCTGTACATGAAGCCCAAATATGTTAACATGTAGAGTACGTTAATGGATACTTTATTTGCTGTGTACCTAAAAAAACACATATGTCCTAGCAGGTTTTCACACTCATGAATAGGTTGTAATACTAAATGAGATCAGGTTCTAAAAAATCCCAGTGGGAGTGGGCACCTCAGGAATCCCACAAGGCAAAAATCCCAGATGGAAACCAGTTACTCAAAGGCAGAAGTTTCGTTTTAAATAGAAATGGAAACTGCCAGTCACAAGGGCTCCACTGGCAAGCTGGCCCAGTCCAATGGCTGGGATGTGATGGTGAGTCACCACTCTGGAGAGACAGCAGACACCTTCTTTACTGATCTAGCAGTGGGTCTCTGCACTGGTCAGGTCAAAACTGGTGCCCCATGACCTTCTGAGTGTCTGGCCAAGTACAACCAGATGTTGGGAATTGAGGAGGAGCTCAGCAGCAAGGCTCACTTTGCTGGCAGGAACATTCAGGAACCCTCATGTGCACTAAGAGATCTGGTTCAGCACTCATCATCGACTTTGAGCACAACTATCACAGATCACTTCAATGATTGTTATTTACATTAGAGTTCTCTTTTACATTCCCCAGCAAATTGTCTCAGGAATGCAGAGGGATGTGTAAGCCTTCAGTTTCAGAAGCTCTGATCACTTTTCTGTTTCCAAACAGCCTTTGAAGCTACTAATAGAATGTGAAATTTCATTGTTGAGTCACCAAGTCATGAGCTTGCTGTAATCATGAGGAATTTGTGAAGTGTGTGATAAATATCTGTGTGAAAACACAGAATATAAACACATACGTGGATATGTATGCACTCAAACAAATTATATGCTGACTATAGCTGTGCTATATGTATTGTTCCATTCTCCAAAATCTGTCATTCTGATCATTCTGTCTTCATTATACTTCTGGGTTTTACAGTATGTTTTTGGTGAGGATGCTAAGGGCAATTTTTAAAATTTCATATCTCACCCCAACTGCAAAGACAAGGACACTGAGAAAATAGGTAAAATCCCAGATAGACACATGAACTGGAGTACATGGGAGTGAATTCTATTAATTAAATATAAATGAACAGCATTTGTTCAAGATGCGTGAGTGCTGTCTTATAAATAAAATACTTTTTTTCTAAATTTCTCAGTAACAATCTTAGCAATTAGAATCATAAAATAATTAAGGTTAGGAAAGGTCTCAATATCATCTAGTCCAACCTTTGACCAATCTCCACCTTGCCAACTAGATCATAGAACTAAGTGCTCAGTTATTTCCTGAGCACTGATGGGGGTGGTGACTCTACCACTTCCCTAGCTGTCTATTCCAGTGTTTAACCGCCAGTGAAGAAATCTTCCTGAAGAAATTTCTTACCCAGTGAAGAAATTCTTCCTGAAGTCCGACTTGAACCTCTCCTGAATTAGCTTAAGGCCATCTCCTCTTGTCCTGTCACTTGCTACCTGAGAGATGAGCCTGACCCCCACCTGACTGCAGCCTCCTTCCAGGGAGTTGAAGGGAGGGAAAAGGTCTCCCTGAGACTCCATTTCTCCAGGGAAAGCAACCCCAGCTGCCACAGCTGCTCTTCCTATGATTTACTCTCTAGACCAGTTCTTCAGCAGCTTGGTTGTTCTTTTCTGGACACACTCCAGCACCTCAATGTCCTTCTTGTCTTGAGGGAGGGCCCAGAAGAGAACACAGCTCTCAAGGTACAGCCTCACCAGTGCCCAGTACAGGGAGACAATCACTGTCCTGCTCCTGCTGGCCACACTGTTGCTGATACAGGCCAGGATGCTATTGGCCTTCTTGGCCACCTGGGCACACTGCTGGCTCCTATTCTCAGCTTTAATTTGATTTTTTTTTTTCTTCTAGATTATTCATGGGGTCTGGAAAAGACCAAGGAAAATACACAAGACAAGGAAAATACATTCTCTAGCTTATTTAGCTAGAGAATGGTATATCATCAATAACAGAGATGTTCAATCTAAACAAATTCTTCACAGCAAGGGGGTTTGAATTACAAATGGTTAGCATTTTGAGTTCAAGTCTTAAAATAAAACTTGAAGACTACAATCTGTAGCCTGGGTAATATCCATTAATTATTCTGCTTTGCAGTAGGACATAATTATAGCATGATTGTATTTCAGTTTTCAGACATGCCCAATAATTCTTTCATTTTTTCATTCTGTAAATCATTTCCAGAAATATTGCATAATAATTCTAGATTGGAGCCTAAGCACTGTAGTTCATTAACCCAGACTTAAGCACTTTCCTGGATACCTTCAGGGATTAATTATGGACATCATATCTTACCAAAATATTCAGAGATTGATTTAAATCCCAAAATTCACACTAAGCTCATTTTCATCATGTTACCATTTTGTGCAAGCCAGATTTTTTTTTTCTTTGCATTCATTAGTATTCAGGATATTGTTACAGGATCAGAGTCACTACCTGGAAAAAAAATACTAATGTAGTGGAGAGAACAAACTGTTTAGAAAAACCTAGGGTAAATTGAACTGAAAATCATTTGCAGTTAAGAACCATTAACAAATAAATTGTGTATTGTAAAAGGGATTACCTTTTTTACACTCTTTTCAGCTTTTCCTCAAGTGGATTTCATGGAGAAATTAAAGTGAAAATTTGCCAAATGGTTGGAATCTCCTGCTCTGCTCCTTCAGGCACACAGTCCATAAGGTGGTTTCACTCCAAATTTTATGATACATTTAGAGCTGTTAATTTAATGAATTCCTTTTTCCTCTCAGGTCATGCCTAATACAAATGTATTCTCCTATTATCCAAAAGATGGTATTAAAAAACAACAACAACAAGAACAACAACAGCAACAACAAATCCTCCCTGGTGATTAATACCAAACCTGTAAATTAGTTCAGAAGGTCTAAATGCCCCCACTCCCCAGCTTGGAGAATGCACAGAAAAAGAGTTCCAAACCATTTCCTTTTCTAATGTTTTCTCTAGGTTTCTGATTCAGGCAGTACAATTCTTATACCCTCATCTTCCCCAGGGTGAAATTTGCCTACTTAAGATTCACTTAAACAGTGAAGCACAGTTGAAGTGGGACACAGGACACAGTAAACAGCTCATTGCTTTGTCACTGTTTCAGGGATGATAGAGAAAGACTGCAATATATAAACATGCAGTAAATTAAAAGTAGCCACTCACATTTAAAATCCTGCTGCAGTCTTTGAGTATCATTACTATTTCCCTGCTTTAAAGAACAAGAGACAAACTTTCACGGATACCTATTTAATTGTTAGGCATTAAAATTCTTTGAGTGGACAAGCATTTTTAACTTTGAAATGAAACTTTAGTATGCATGCTTAAACTGCAATGAAGATGACAAAGCAATCAGGAGCTTATATTGTTAGCTTTAAAAGTGTTGAAACCAAGCATCCAGATTTATTAGGTTGTAGTTATGCCAGCTCAAAATTCAAGGCTGAATTCT
Organism: Serinus canaria; assembly: GCF_022539315.1. Taxonomy (NCBI): domain Eukaryota; kingdom Metazoa; phylum Chordata; class Aves; order Passeriformes; family Fringillidae; genus Serinus; species Serinus canaria. Next base: position 87,078,678 of record NC_066316.1, read on the forward strand.
AATGTTGGTTTTCAGCTTCAGCAAATGCTCTCTGGGTCCTGCTGTGTTTCACTTAATAGCAAGGACGAGTGAATTCCATCTGTAGGACAGCATGTTTTACATAGAAGCTACTGCAAGGCAAGAGTCAATACTGAGATGGAGCAGGATTCAATATCTGGAAACTTTATTTATGGACAGTTGCTTGTTCGTGTCCAATCAGGTTTTTAAAGCTAGGGCGATGATTTAAGAGCAGATGTAGAGTTATAACATTCAGTTTTAAAATGAGAGGATGTTTGTTTTGTACTTTGATAGTAAAATGCTGTGATTTAATATGAACAAGATGGCATTTGTGGTTAGGAACTAATCTTGTTACCTGCTGAATATGTAAAAAATGGTAACTGAAATGAACATATCTTTTTTATTTAATCTGCCTACTAATATAGTTAAACCATCAATTTTTTAATGGGTAAATATTTGAGTCGTAGCAAAACCTGTTGGGTATTATTATATCTTTCTAATATGTACATTGGAGAAAATATATTTATAAGGTGTATTCATAGGCAAATTGGTATACATGCATATATATTGATGTTGTTTATCAGTATGTTTTTGCCCATATTTTTTGGTGGGATTTTTAGTATGAATTGGGCAGTTCCTAATTCCTGGATGTTTAAATTGACAAGCATTTTCTGTAAGCTAGACTTGATATTATGTGGTTTCAGTAACTTGGGCAATATATATGTATTTCTCATATCCTTGACAATGATCGCGTATGTATTCCATCAAGTTACACTGGAAAGCCAGGTACATGTGCAATTAGCTTTCCTTGGACCAGAACACTGCAGCCTGAGCCACAAACCCAAAAAACCAGAGCATCACAAGTCCACTTACCACAGAATGCTCCAACTTACAAAAATAAAATTGAATACAAAATGAGAAACATTGGGTTTGTGTCAAATCTCATCTTTATGCTCTGGAGACATTTGTTTATACAATTATACACTGTCCAACGGCCTATGTAGGCAAAATAACATTTTTCTCCAGAAAAATAAAACCAAAAACACCAAAATAAAACTTTAAAAAAAAAAAAAAAAAGAAAAAACAAATCAACAAACAAAATCTTAAGTAAATGGGTGCTTCATAAATTGCTTTTCTTTTCCAGGAAAATCCTACAATCCTTGGCTGTGAAAAATCCTTATTACCATATTTTGTTCTGCTGCCTCTTGAGTAAAACACTGCTCTGTGTCTCTAGGCTGGTTTTAGTCTTTCACCAGGCTGTGAGAGAGAAGAGCTGTGGGCTGCTGCCACCTACAGCTGGAGTGTTGCTGGCTCCCTGCCGGAGAAACAGACCCAGCACTAAAGCCCCTCTGGACAAAAAGCAGGAGATCACAGACCTGAGCTGAAGGAAGACTCTGCAGAGCTGGTAGTAATTGGGTTTAGCCAGCTCTTTATGACATTGAAATAAAACTGAGGGTACAGAGAAAGTAAATTCCCCAGTAGCATATTCCAGCAATTTGCTTCTCATAAAAGCATCTTCCTACTGGCAGTAGCTTGCAGAAATAAATTTCATAGAGAGGAGAAAAAAACTCAGCTTCTGACAAACCTTGTGTCAGTTAGCATTTTAAATGCTCTGAGATTTACCAGAAAGAAAGAAAAAAAAATACACTCTCTTGGGATATATTTAGTCACTTGTGATATGTGTGTTGCAAATATTTTAAGATGCTCAGAATGTTGTCCCCTGTAACTTCCATCCCTCCTCCCCTTGCATTTATATATCTCCAGTTGTTAAAATGAAAAACAAAACAAAACAAAAGAAAAAATCCAACTCTAGATTAAGACCTCAGGAGAGAAGGAATAAATAGAGCCCAGTGGTGTGCCATTTTCTGTGACTGCTCCAACACATTGTTCTGAGCTTTATTGCAGTATTTTTTTCATTAAGGAAAATATAGGGTTTCTTCCATCTAAACATGATTCTGTTCTGCTTAACCTAGTAAATATTGGCATGACAAGCTCTGTGTGTATGGGAAGGATGGGAAATTGTTCCTTGTTTCCATTCAAGTATATCCTGTTTTTTCACTACTGCTGTGGTATCTGAGGGCTTTTTCCCTGTGGTCTCCTGATTTCATTTCACTTTCTATGCAACAACGAAGAGAGCTCTGTGTGGACCAATCAGGCTACTTCACTCCCACAAAGGATTTCTTATGCAAATAGTCCCAGTGAGATGTAGCAAAACATGTACTTTAGGAGAAATGCTGTGTTCATGGAAGTATTCTTTCATAGTGAGGTGTGTAAGCACATAGGCAAGAGCCTGCACAGTGCTGCTGCTTTATTTTCATTTGCAGTCCAGAAAACAGACTTTTTAATCTTGCATTTCTAATATTAAAATTAGGCTTGAGACCTGGTTTTCATTTCTGAAAGTAGAATGGGCATAAGAATAAACTGCAGGAACACATTATGTTATTTAAAAAATAAAATCAGCATATTCCAGCTGTGCTTCATCCTCCAGCCTGCTTTTTGTTTGAGCTAACTTATGCCTGCAATCAGCATTTCTTGAGAAAAATTATATTTCTTTTAACAGAAATTATGCACTGATATCTGAGTCACAGAGGATGATATTCTTTCAGGCAGCATCTCCAATTATCTTTCTTGACAGAGGATGTTAAGAGCATATTCCTCTCTGTCAAAATACTCTATTAGTTAATAATTAGTAATTGTACAATTTTGTGTTTACATATAAAGGAGGTTAATCTTCTGATGCAGGATTGGGATGTAACATTGCCAGTGGAAAAAGTAGAAAAATGGAATTCTGTTCTGGTTTTACATCTGAGATTACACCATTTGAGAGTACTGAGATTTCCTTGCCTTATGTGGAGTTACTCTGATTTATACTACTGAAATGAAAATCTAATCAAGCACCACAGCTGGATACATTCAACAGTTTTTGTTCACACAGAATAGCTTTGGATTGTATTGATCTGCATTATAGAACTGAAGAGAAAACAGCAGGAGGGAAATCTGAAAAACAGTGTCTCAATTAGAACCTAGTAAAAGCTCTTAAGGTGTTTTTTGCATTGCCATACTTGGCTTTATCACCCTTAGAGATCAATGAAGAACCTGCAGTCAGAATCATGAATAAAAATGTCTTGAACTTGTAAAGTGGTTGCTGTGGATAGAAGGTAAAGAGTTGCTGTAGAGGGGGATACTACCAAAACCACTGCCATCCTGTTGATTAAAAATGCATCCAAATTTAATTATTCCTTTCAGAGTATAGCCAGCTAGAAGGTAAGAGACAGGCTGGTACAGCAAGAGAAGGAAAAAAGGTCATTGGTATTAAATATGGTATTAAAAAACAACAACAAAAATATTTGACTGCTAGAATAATTCTCTGTAGGACAGAAATTGCTGTGGCATCCTTAGCTTGCTGCTAACACCATGTGTGTCATACCAGTGTGTGACAATGTTTGCAGGGGTCTTAGGATGAGGGAAGAGACAAGAAAGTTGACTCCATGTTCAGAAGTCTTGGTTTATTATTTTATGATATATAATATATTAAAAGCTATACTAAAAGAACAGAAGAAAGGATTTCATCAGAAGGCTTTCTAAAAATAGAAAAGGAATGAATAACAAAGGCTTGTCTCTGACTGAGACAGTCTGGACAGCTGGACTGTGATTGGCCATTAATTAGAAACAACCAGATGAGACCAATCACAGACCCACCTGTTGCATTCCACAGCAGCAGATAAGAATTGTTTACAGTTTGTTCCTGAGGCCTCTCAGTTTCTCAGGAGGAAAAAATCCTAAGGAAAGGATTTTTCATAATACATGTCGGTGACACCAGCGGATGTCGACTCAGTGAAACCAGGAAAAAGAGAAATCCACTTGCCTCCCACTTCCAGAACAAAGAAAAGGGCAAAACCTGTTTTACCTCTAGTGATGGCAGTCATAGTTAAATGTATGTGTTGCTGAGAAGTCTGAGAATTCATCCTTTGGAAAAAAGAAGTCTTTTCACCATGAGATGCCACTGCATCCCTTACTAGAGAGGGGCTAAGGGACACATGCAGGTCTGAAGAATAACAGCAGGGATAGGCTGTAAGCTGTCAACTAATACCAAGCCACTTCTGTCATATTTGTCTTTCAATATTTTAGACATTAACATGTATTTAATGTTGCTGAAGTACAATGCTTTGATGTGCTCCTTAGAGCCCACACCTACCTGAATACATACTAGCTCATGTTTAAGAAATCCAGCAATTTTTTGCTCCAGCTTAAAATGGCTTCTGAATAAGTGCAGTGCAAAGAGGACAATTGCAAATAAACATTCTCAGGGCTCCCTATTTAAGAATGAACACATAGAGGAGTACAAAATTGGCCTGTTTTCCCAATCTGACTTAATAATTTAATAATGATGATTTAATCAATATTATGTCCCAGAGCCACATCAAGATGTACAAGAATCCAGCACCTCAAGGATGTGTTACCGAGAGTAGACTTACTTGATTCAATTATTTATGATAGTGTGTCAATAATCCTGATTTTTTTCATAAATTATTAACATTTTTCCCTCCTCGCTTTCTTCCTGGTTTCTGGAAGGAGTTAATTACTACAAAGCTTTCAGCTATTACAGTGATCTTTAGCACAGAGAGTTGATGTAATGATAGCATTCCTGAAGTATTACAACACTCTTCCTAGAAGAATTTTCCAATTAGAGTATTTAAATATAGGAAGCTAATTTCCTTCCCACTCTGCTTACTTGGGTAAAGAAATATATATTAACAAATTAAATAGTTTTGTTTGGCTCAGTTTTATCCTACAGAAGCGACAGAGAGGGTTTTTTTTTTCATCTGTGAACATTTTACCTTTTCCTACAAGCAGTCACCATAGCTACTGGCAAATAGCATTATGTTTGCCTGATTTTCTCTGGTTTGACTACAGTTCTTTTTCAAGGAAAAAAAAATAATGTGGCTTGATTGTTTTCAGAGAACAGAAATCTTATGTAATAACCAATTAGTTCTGTCTGAAAAGTCGGAGTCTCTGAAAAAGGGAGGGCTCTCCTTTATTCTGCAGAGAATGTCACTGTGAACCTTTGCATCTGGTTCTAGACACCTGAATGCTTCAAAGATTTTCTCCCATTAAGTGCTTTCATCTATGTTTGACTCAGCTGGAAGCAAATTTGCCACGGTACAATATTAATAATTATTCAGATGTCAACATTTGCAATTTTTTCTGTCTTCACCTATTTTCTCAATTTAGGCAAACTCTAAGTTGTCTCAGACAGTTATTTAGATTGCTTGCTTTCAACAGATTCCTAGCTCCAAGTAGTGTATAAAATTAACTGGTACTTTCATTTTGACTTATGGATTATCCTAAATGCATAAGTCCAACAATCTGTGCATGTTCAGAATTATGTAGTATAAGAAGAAAGATGAAGGCTATACTGGCAGTTCTTTTTCTATCTTTCAAATTTTCCCAGAGGAAAGCTGCTTAATTGATGTGGTTTAAATTGGGATAAAAGTATTTATTGATTTTTTTTAATGACGAGTGACAATAAGTAAACTAAGAATTCAGGATCAGAATCAGCAATGCCACTGACAAACCACTATATCAGACACTGCAGAATGTTAATAAACACCTAAAATTTTCCATGAAACTTTCTGTAAGTTATTTATACACACAGGGTGTTCACACCCAGTCCCTCGCAGGCGGTGTGGATTTTGCAGACACTGTGAAGTGTGGGTCTGCCACATGCAGACCTTCCTGTGGAGATGTGGATGCTGAGCATGTCAGGACAAGGGGGAATGTCCTTAATCCTCAGTAGAGTATGTTTAGATAAGATATTAAGTAAAAAATCTTTACTGTGAGAGTGGTGAGGCCCTGAAACAGAGTTGTGGATGTCGCACTCCTGAAAGTATTCAAGCCCAAGTTGGATGGCGCTCTAAGCAACCTTGGCTAGCAAAAGGTCACTTTAAGGTCCAACCCGGGTCATTCTATGTCTCTAAATCGTTTCTGGAAGTACTTTTCTGCCTATTTGACTGTCGAACATAGGTGAATTATTGGCTTGGTCTAGCTGTGTAACTTTCACAGAACTCACAGAATTCACAGATTTCACAGAATCACAAGGTTGGAAGAGACCTTCAAGATCATCCAGTCCAACTCGTGCTCTAACACCTCAACTAAACCATGCCACCAAGTCCCACATCCAGTCTTTTTTTAAACACATCCAGGCATGGTGACTCCACCACATCCCTGTGAAGACCATTCCAGAACTTTATCACCCTTTCTGTAAAAAACTTTTTCCTGATATCCAACGTATATTTCCCTTGGCACAGCTTAGGACTGTGTCCTCTGGTTCTGTCAGCTGCTGCCTGGAGAAAGAGACCAACCCCCACCTGACAACAGCCACCTTTCAGGAAGTTGTAGAGAGTGATAACAGCCCGCTCAAGTCAAAAAAAGAGAATTCCCACCCTTTTTGATGATGTAGTGAGGGAGTCAATGTCTTAGCAGGTCACATGCACCATACAAAACATCGGGAGCAAGACATCTTGGTAATATTTGATTTAGTTTTGAAGTACTATCTTGCTGATTGGACAACTATTAAAAAAAAAAGACAAAAAATAATTGCACTTAACAATCAATAGAGGAGCTGCAAAAATTGTTTATGGGCAATAAAATGTGTATATACAGGATCAAGTTTTTTTAAGAAATCTGATCATCAGAGCCCATTGTTTAAAAATAACTTTGAAGGGGATTTTAAAAAAGAACTCTGTAGAATCACATGTAGCGTAACAGCGCAATAAACTACCACAAGAAGGACCAGAGAAACATAGTCTGACATATCAAATTATGTATGTAGAGCTGCAGAAAGCATGCAGAAAATGATAATTCAACATTTCTAAGACAAACTGTAGCCAAATACACTTACATAAGCATTATTATTTAAGGTATCTGTCATATTTGTTTTCCCAATTAGATACACACAGAGAGTTCAAAAAGAAAGGTGTCACATAAACTTGCCCTTGTCTGGTATAAATTTCCAGTTCTAGATGAACTCATTCAAAGCTCTGACAGATACTGCTGGCAGTGCCTGTTCAAGCTGTCTGTTCCACTTCTGTGTTGGATGAAGGAATATATGCCTGCATCTCATCACCCAGTTTGGCATTTTAGTGCGAGCCAGGTGGATTTGTATTAAGGTACTGAGCTGTGGAGAGAAGGAACTGAACCATGGTTACCCATTCTGTCCTACAGATTGTCCTGAGGTGGTGCTGCCTCCAGTAGGGGATGGTACTGACACCGAGGGGTTGAGACTCCTGGCCAATTTGACTGATAATGAAGTACATGAAAGCCAGAGATCAGAGAAGCAGAACAGTAATTTACCTTCCCTTCTAGTTGTTGGGGTTTTTTGCTAGATTTAGTGGAGTTTTTTGTTAAGGCTTTTTTTATAATTATTTTTGCTTTAGCTATAGCATATCCCATAAAATGCTTTCAGTCCTTTTAACTGTTCCAACATAATTTGTGCTTTCTGACACATTTGCAGCAAGAAGGTATTGACTGGTAATATTTGCAGTCCTTGAAACTCACTAATGTACCTCTGTCTTTCCTGAGATGGAGCAGTGTCACTCTTCTCTCAAGGCAGCTGGTATAGCCAAGGGTTTAACCTTCTGATGATGCATGACATTTCATTCTTCTTTCAAACTTAAGTTTATACAATTCAGCATTGCATTTATAAGCTGAGGTTTTGTGTCTGCTAAGAAATATTGCATCTGGCTTGCTGGTTTTCCTCCTTTTTGACAATAACTTTTAATCATTTTCATGTAAAATGTGAAGAAGGGTGTCATGTGAGTATGGTCTGGTATTCTTTCATATAATGTGAAAGATGGAGAGTAGCAGATATGAAATTAAATACTGTTCCAATCTACATATTTGTGGTGTTCCACTCCTGAGAGGAAGCGGCCACTCAAGATTTGTGAATGCCCATAGTTGAAGAAGAACAACAAATGCCAGAGGGTCAAAAAAAAAAAGACCTTACTAAGTTTTATTAGTAAATTATGCACATTGTGGAAATTGGAATAAGTTAGTCCCTTATCTTCTAGTAGTAATAGAAATAAAATAATTTCTTAAAAAGGGAAAAGACAGAGACAGAGTAAAGGATATCACTGGCCCTAGGTCCAGCATCAATCTGGCCAACAAGGTGTCCATGGTCCAGGGGGTGCCACCAGGGCTTTTTATAGATAAATTTCCCCTGCCCTGAGGCTACAGTTCTCACATTCCATGCAAGTGAGTTATCACACACCATTCTTCTACACCTACGAGGAATGCTATTCACTAGACCAGGCTGCTCAGACCCCCATTCAATCTGGCCTTAAACATTTCTGGGGATTGGGTATCCACAGCCTCACTGGACAACCTATTTTAGTGCTTCACAATTCTCTGAGTGAGGAATCTCTTCCTAACATCAATCTAAACCTGCCCTCTTTCAGTTTAGAACCATTGCCCCTTGTCCTTGTCACTATTTGCCCATATAAAAAGACCCTTTCCCTCCTTTTTGTAGATCCCCTTAATGTACAGAAGGCCACAGTGAGGCCTCCCCAAAGCCTTTTCTTCTCCAGGTTGAACAATGTCAACTCTCTCAGCCCGTCTTTGTAGGGGAAGTATTCTCCTCTGGTTATCTTTGTGGCCTCCTCTGGATCCACAGGTCGTGTTTTCAGGTGTTGAAGACCCTAGACTCCTGAGGGCAAAGGGGAGGAGAATCCCCTCCCTTGACCTGCTGGCCACCCCTCTTTTGATGCAGCCCAGGATGCCATTGGCCTTCTGGGCTGTGACTGCACACTGTTGGCTCATGTCCAGCTTTTCATCCATGAGAAGCCCCAAGTCCTTCTCCACTGGTCTGTTCACACGCAGCTCTTCTCCCAGGCTGTACTCATGTCTGCATTTATCCCCACCCAGGGATAATAATGCAGCACCTTGCATTGGCCTGGTTGAACTTCATGAGGTTCCCAGTTCTTACTGTGTCACTGATGAAGACAATGAAGAGCTCCAGTCCCAAGCAGAGCCCTGAGGGACACTGCTCCTCACCAGCCTCCACCTTGACCCAGATCCACTGACCACAGCTCCAGTGTGGTCAGCCAGGTCATCCGTAGACTCTGGTTGTGTCCATCTAGCCAGTCCCTACCTGCTGCACAGTTCATGCATCAAATCAATTTCTCTCCAATTTGGAGATAAGGACGATCTCAAAGACCTTACAGAAGTCTAAACAGAAGTCATCTGTTAGCCTTCCCTTGACAACTGTTGCTATCACTCTGCCATGGAAGGACACCCAATTGGCCAGGCACCATTTTCCCTTAGTAAAGGCATCCTGGCCACCTTGGGTCACATTCTTGTCTTTTCTGAGCCAAGAATATTCTAAATATTCCTCAAAACTATGGATAAGATAGATATAATGTTAAATAATTTCTGCCATTGTTTTGAAACATTAATGAGATTTATTTTTTTATATATATATAGTCATCAAGGATTCATGGCACTGCATATAGTATGCATCTATAAATGTGTAGAACAAGGTCAAACTTTAGCTTGGGACTCAAGGATAATAAAACAAAAAATAATAAAGTAAAAATGAAGTTGGACATTCAGGTTTTAACTGGCACATCTAAGTTTATAGAAAGAAGTGCCATACCCTTTCTGTAGAAGCAGCAATACGATGAGAATAGTAATTTTTTGGCAGTTGCAGCTATGCAATAAATGTCTTCCTGAGCTTCTTGTGGAGAATATTTTTCCTTTAAAAGCCCAGAGGGAAAGACATATCATACAGCAGAAAAATGTCAAGGAGGAATTATCTGGAAACTATTAGAAAGACCAAGCGGCAGTGTTTGAAGAAGAGCAATGTTACAGAAATAATACTTTCTCAAGCATGTTGCAAAATTTTAAAAGCTGAAAAAGTTTTTGAAAACTTAGAGTCTAATTAATGAGAGGTAAGATAGATGCGGGTTGTTGTCATATGCATTTGCATAAAAATAATTGGAAGTCATGTTACCAACTGCAACGTTTAAAAGAACGTAGTGCTAAAACATGAAGGTTGATTCAGCTCCTCTGGGGCTGATGGGAGAAGATGCTGAAATATGACAAGCCAGCATAACAGGTAAGAAGGAATGGTCTAAGACAAATTATGATTAATTAGTGTAAAATATAAATGGAAGCCCTTGGGAAACTAAGATATTTTGTTTCCTTCATAATTTAGAAACATTCTAAATATACTTCCTAAGACTAGACATGGCATTAAGAGTTGGAGGTACCTATATTATTCGCTTTTACCTTGACTTTACCAACTACAGCAAAAAAGGTTTCAACATTTAGAACTGGTAAATGAAATGTTGCAAGGAATATTGCCATCAGTATATATTTTTCACCAGCCAAAGTCAGAGATAAGTTATAGCAAAATCTTTTTAGACTGTTCAGTCTGTGAAGTCACTAGGTCAAGTAAAGTCAAAATATTCCTTTATTTCAGCTGAAAGTAGCCAAATGTTAACCCCAGGCTGCAAACACATTTTTATTTTGTAGATGCCAGTTTATTAGACCCTGAATAATGTAGTTGCATTCTTGAGGCTGTTTTTTCTTCACAGCAACTTGCTTGAAATGTCTGTGGAACTACTGACAGACCATAGAAAAAACAAATTTTGATTGATGCAGTTTTCTGAATCAACTGGCTACTGCAAAAAGAAATCAATGTTATTAATTCACAATCTCCCAGTGCCCCAGAGGATTGTGTTGTAGGAGGGAAGCAGGATTAGTCTGAAATGGTCTGGAGAGGGTTCTGTAGTGGAGGCTTTTTATTCCTCTCAAAGGACCTGGGGCCTGTGGAAACAATTTCACATCATTACTTGCACCACTGATAGCTGTGGCATTTTACCTTGTGTTCTGCTTGTTAATTACAGATGAGAAGTGCCAGTTTTGAGGGAGTATTTGATGGTGAGAAGAACATAATAATGTGCATTCCGCTTGAGAAATCCGAACCAGGGGTTGTAATTCTTGACAGTTCTTGGTAGAGAAAAGGGGCCGTTTTTCATCAGTTGCTAATTTGTCTTGAAAGTGTAAGTGTTTTGGCAAGCTGGGAATCAACTAATAACAGAAAGTTATTGCTTGACTCTTGGTCCTGCAGATTGAAGTTTTTTACACTCTGCTGCTCATTGCTTATTTATTTTTCTTTATTTTTCATTTGCTTTATTTTCTCAGAGTAGGGCTGAGCCTGATACAGTGAAAATCAGATTAGAAACAGTTCACTTAATCTGATTCAGTTTTCATTAAAATCCTTTAAATAATACATTAGTACACATTACATCTGACATACCTGAAGGTGTGACACTGATCCTGTTCTGACCTGCTCAACTTATGTGCACACTTGGTAATTCCATCGTGCTTTAACTCAATGTAAATTGGACTTCTGCTGCAACAATCATAAATATTCTTAATGCCTTGTTGATTTTTTTATGTAGCCTGAATTCTACCAGTTTGGCTCTAAATGGTTTCTGCCTCAAGGAGGATTATAAAATCATTCCTAACAGCTTCCTTACAATTTATTTTTTATATTAAAAAAATAAATTTTCTTCAGTTCAGGTCTGTATACTTTGTTTCCAAGGAAGCCTCTGGAATATGTGGAAAAAAATTGACACTGCATTTTTAAAGCTGCATTTATAAATGTGTTTACCCAAACAGACATTGTGGCTTGCAATACAAGTAAAGGATCTTAAAGAGTTCCAAATTACCTCAAAAGGGAAAGCAGAGGAACAGAAAAACAATTTTCTTTTAGAATGAAAGGTTGCAGGAGAGTATGAGATGTGCAGGTATTCCGTGGGCATACTGTGTTTTGCAGGGAAACTGTCAAAACTCTTAAGCTATGTGATGCTGGTTTAGTGCTCAAATATGAAACCTCTTCAGAAGACCCAAGTGGCAAAGAATCATCATTGTTGATTCAGCAAGGAACACTCATCTCCTTAAATCATTTGTGGTTAAATATCTTTGTCTGATACTAAGGGACATGGCAATTTTCTTTCGAATGAGAACTTGGGCATGAGTCTTAGTTACCTTAGATTCTAAACTTTTAGAAATTTGCTATAATTTTGCAAGGTCCAAAAATACATATGGTAGATTTACACATGCTGTAACCTACTGTCTGAAAAACAAGAGAGATTGTTGCAGTTCTTCTTGCACACACAAATTAATTATAATTTCCTGTCCAAATATTCAGTCCTCATTCAGCCACTATTGTTTTCCTTCCTAAAAAAAAATCCACCCTTCATTGGTAAAGAAATAGATCCTTTAGGGATCTTTTTCAATCTGATTTATTATCTTCAAAATTGTGCTTTGGTGTTCAATAACTTAAGTCATGGTGAGCTTCACAAATTAGTAAGGCACTTAATAACTTTATTATACAAATACAGTCAGAATACAATTTATGATCAAATTTTTAACCCCATCTCAAAGTGTGTAAAATTCACTTAAAAGTGAAATTTTTGTTTGTTTATTCAGTTGGGGTTTTTGTTGGTGTTTGTTGGGTTTTTTCTAAATTAAGCATACTAATTAAAAGGGTTAAAATAGAACCTTTGAGAAGTGTCATTTGTTGTATTGGAACATTTTTTCTAAACACAGCAAAACCTCTTAGCTAGGTAAAAGTTGCTGAAATCTTCCCACTTGAATGTGTTTGAAGAGTTACTTCTCTTTAGAGGTAGTAGTAAAAACTTTCTTTTTTATTTTTCTTTTTTTTTTTTTTTTGTAACTGCCTGTGATCATCTTCCTTTGAGCATTAGCTGAAGGAAATAACTTTTTTTTCAAAATCCTCAAATAATTTCTTTACCATCATCGGCTGTATTTAGTGATTCTGAATTCCTTGCAGCCTTTTGTAGAAAAGGTAATATTCATCTCTCCAGAGGAGAGTGTAACTTCATCCAGATAGATATAACAACCATTTCAAAAGAAGAAAATTTCACATGGAATTCTCTGTAAAAACTTATATAGATTTCAGCCCTCACTGAAAAACTAGATTTTCAGAAAGATAAATTGAATACTGCCAGTTTGTAGTGCACAAAATTAATGAAAATTAATCTTAATTAGAAGCCATTTAGAAAAAAACACAGTCATGGGTTTGTGTGTGTACTTATTTCAACAGAAATATCCTTTCAACTTGCTGAGTTCAGCAAAAATTGCATCAACAAGAAATTCCTTCTGAGAAAACAGGGAAAGGGAAATAGAGAAGAGCAAGCTCTGCCAGTGGCACAGGTTATAGGAACTTCAGGGAAGGGATAAGAACATAGGTCTATATCCACATGCATGGAAACAGAGATGCCAGAAGCCATCTGATTCTGCTATAATTAGAACAGTTTTGTCTATATTGTAGGAAAGTTTTATCAACCTTTCTGAAAACAAAAATGGATAATCACAGTATTAAGGGTCAGAATATGTTGATGAAAAATGCTACAATAAATAAATACAGGTTAAATTCCTCTTTGGATATAAAAATCTACCCTGATTAGCCCAATGGGAGTTTCAAACTTCTGTTATTTAGTATTAAAGATTATGTGCAAGATCAGTTATTAATTTATACACAGACTTGGACTCAAATATTTTCTTATGGTCTTGTTACTTTTTGACAGAATGATCATCAGGCTCTGTAGTTTACATTTACAGTTTGTGGGTAATTCAGGTTTTATGTGGTGAAAAAAAAAAAACATTTCAACATAGTTGTTGTGTTTTTATACATGATGAATTTGCTAAATAATACAAACTTGCAACAAAGATTTATGATCTCTGATCCTGAGTTATTCAATAGATTATTTAATGCCTGTTACAGTATATACTGAAGAAACTGAAATTCAGTAAGTCACTTTATGATCTTTAAACAGAGCCTTCTGTTCTGTTTTTCTTTTCCCTATTCCTCCACTCCTATACAAAGCAATCCCTGTGGGAGAAGAGTGTTCAGGAGAACAAGCTGGGATGTAAACTGTGAGCTACTGAAAATGGTTCATTGTCTGTAGTACCATGATAGAAGGGAAGACATGAGGAGATAAAATATAAAGATCCACGTCAATAGCAAGTTCTCTGCTTTACACATTCACATTACTATTGCTTCCTTCTTAACCTTTATCTGTTTGCAGGTTTCCTGCTTCCTTTAGTAGTGAAGCATTTTTAAGGGATTCCCTCTTGAGAAATAGCAAGACTTATATTATTCTTTTTTTAAATAGCTGTAACTTTTTGCATCTCTTGTGTAGGCAAGCAAGCAGTTAAGTGTATGCAATCAGCCTTAAAGGTAACCATGGCAAGTACAATATGACAGCTTCACAATGCTTTTCAGAGGGTAATGTCATCAGACTTTTTAATGTCCTCTGTACTATACCCAATATTCTGGCAACCCTTTTAGACAAGGTTTAGGTGGTACAGCTTTACGTAGGTTTCTGTTGTTTGGGATTTTTTAGGGAGAGAACCACTTTTAATCAGATTGTGCTGGTCAACCCATAAGTCTTCTGAGAACCTTGTGCATGACTGCATTTTGAAATCTTAATTATACAAACTCAAATATATTGAAGAAGAGGCAACAGCACAATTCGAAAAAGAAAAATCTTGTATTGAAATATGCACTTGCCATTTTCTTATATTTAAATATGGAGTATGATTTTAACTGAAGCATTCAACACAAAGTGTTGAGATGACACAGACACTTGTGCACCTATGAGCACCACTGAGCTTGCTACCCACCTCCTCTGCACTGAGCCACCTACTGACTCTGCATTTCACCCCCTTTGAAAGGCAATTGTGAACATCTCAGTTTTGACTTAGGTTAATAAATAGTGCAATGGACAGCTGGCTTAGGCATTGCACTGCTTAATGGAAAGAACAAGCAAAAGAGTGAAGGAATTTCTTTCACCTTCATTCTGCATCGGAATGATTGAGGCTGTCTGTACCACATCTCTGTCTACCCTCACACTATGGATTTGTTCTCTTACTTTTTGCTGCCATCTAGTGCATTTTATGGCCTATAGCTGAGCTAAACTGGAAATGCTTGTAAAAGGGGACTCACCATTCAAAGCATTGAGATTTAACATTAAAAATGGAGAAAAAAATACACTATATTTTTTCTTACTGTGAGGACTTCCCCCCTGCTTTTTCCATAGCTCTTTCTATGTGCTGAGTAATAGACTGGGCATTTTTCAGTTCTTTTGACCCTGCATCATTCACCTTATCTAAAGAATTTCTTTCAGTACTTTGCAGCTTAGATCAATCTGTGATCTGTGAAATCTTTCAGGTGTTGGGTATATATTTATAAATATTCTTTTAATCTTCCTGTAGAATACAAAATAATATAACTTGAACTATTTGATAAACATAAAATGCTGGGGAAATGGAACATTCTGAAATTACAAGCATTCAGTTTAATAGCTGAGTGTTAGAGAATCTGAAAAATATATCACGCTTGGCATTTGTTTGCAAGACACAGCAAGTCTGAAGATTTGATTATCAATGCCAGCTAGCCAACTAACAAGTAAGCATTTTCAGCACTGAAAATGCTCAAAATGCAGTGAATATCCTTCACTGTCCATTTGGCCTGATCTAATGTTATTTCATCTATGTAAGCAACTTCCATTTGCCTGCTGTAATCATTAATAGCTAAAATCTTTCTTGAAATTAAAGTGACTGTCTGTCAAGTTGCCAGCCTTCTTGATTTTTCCTTATAGCTATCTTAATAAAGTGAGAAATGAGCAATAAAATATACCCTGAAATTATAACTTGCTTGGTATCACATTATCAGCTAAGGTAGTCCTGGTACACATTGCCCAGGGAGGTTTAGAGCCTCCATCCCTGGAGCTAACACAAAAGCCTCCTGGACATGGTCCTGGGGAAATGGCTGTAGGTGACTCTGAGCAGAGGGGTTGGACTGGCTGACCTCTGGAGGTTCCTTTCAACCTCAACCATTCCCCAATTCTCTCATCTTTGAACAATAAAATCTGCTTCTGGTACAGTATTGGTTCTCCCACTTTTTAAGGAATCTGAATCTGAATCTGGTTTTGTTAAGTGTATTATTCTGTTTTAGTAGCAGTCTAATAATTTTAAACATTTGAAAATGGTTGATACTTTTACTAAAGAATTTCATTAAGATGCCCTTTTCATACCTAGGAAAAAAAAATCTGGAGATAAGCTTAGTATGGCTTAGTCACAAATGTCTGTGGATATTTCAGAAAAGTAACAAGTGTGGGGCAAAGGAAAATAGGATGAAGAGAACTGATTTTAATCTTGTTTCCTTGATATTTCCAAGTAAAAAGACTGCATTGCTTTAGGGTCCTTTTGTGACATAAATGCATTTTACCATTAAGACAATGCCTGACTACTCCAGGAGTTAAGAGGAAAGGGTGTTCCTTTCTGGTAAACTGTGTGAACACTGATGTCAGCAATATCTTTATGCTGACTGAAAAACAGACTCCTAGACTTGCAGAGGCTCTCTAATTTCTACCAACACAGCTTTTGACATCCAAGGGTGCCCAAAGGACAATAAAACTGTGTATGATATTAGCACCATGCCTAAATATTTCCCTTAATTTTACAAGGTCTGAAATGGCATTCAGTAAGATAAACATGGTGGTTGGTCCAGCTTTTTCTGGATGTTTGCAAATGAAGCAAAAAATTTGAGAAGTGGGGCAACAGGAAGTCCTTTATTCTTTAACAGCTTCTTATAATGTACTACAGATTGGCAGAAAAAACATAACAATAGTATGCTGCAAAATGATGCTTATTTGCATTAAGATCAGAGAAGAAGGCTGAAGTAGCACAGTGTAGAAGAGAACATCTGAGACACTAAGATGAAGAAAAAATGGACAGTTTAAAATACAAAAGTGGCATAATTTTAACATCTCATGCATTATTAAATAGCTTATGATTTTGGTGTTACATTATGACTCCTATTTTAGGAATTGCATAAAAAGCTGTGCAGTATTATTTCAATAAAGCTTTTATGTAACTGTATAAAATTGCAGTATATTACTGCAAATGTACAGAGCCTTATTGCAGTGAAGTACATTAAGATAATGCCGAACCAAGGCCATCATAATATATGTAATAAATTCTATACAGTAGTTTTGCCTTACCATATTAGCATAAGAGCATTATTTTATTTAGATGACCACGGAGTTTACATTACAGACAGTTGCCAGAATCATAAATGTTGTAAATTGTCATGATCCTGAAACCTGACTGATGAAGGCTCTCAATTGTGCTGCCTTGTACTTTGGCCTACTGCTGTGGATACCAAAGTCAGAAGCAGTCAGTTGCACTCTAACATCAAATTGCAAAAGCACAAAGCATTTGTAACATGCTGGGCAGACTTTCAGTTGCTAAATTCATTCATTCCACATTTGTATCTACAATGAAATTACCAGACTTAACTTTTCAAGCATTTGAGCATCAAGAATTATTGTTGCAGGTCATGGTTTAGAGGTACAAACCCTTTTGGGATGTGGAACAGATGCAAAAAAAAAAAAATGTTCAGCAGTATGAACTCTATTGAGGAATCTGTGGGTGAGGTACGTCACTCCTGCTTGCAGACAGATTTGAGGAGTGGGATATGAACCCCTTCATCTTTCCAGACTACAGAGAAAAAAACACATGAATTGTAAAAGCTAACAAACTATTGAAATATCCAGGGTTCCTGTTTATGTCACTGAGAGCCACACCATTCAGCAACTGCTCAAACAGAGCCATTACTGTGGTGTTCAGACATTAGATTGCCCAATCTGAATATTTCTGTGTGCTAAATACCTGTTATAACAGGACCCCATCCTCAATGGTATCACAAGGCACTACCTGGGTGATTATTAACCTATAAGGCTAACACATTTTCATGGACACATCACTTCAGATTCAGGGGGGAAGAGCCATGGCTTGTTCTGGTTTTTTTTTTAATCTGGAAAAGGAGAAAGAAAATGAAGGCATAAAGATAATATTTATCAATTTTTAGAGGCCGTTACAAGGTGGATTTGCTATTATGGCACATACCATCTCACAGGTTTCTCAGAAGGAATTAAATGCACATGGAACCAATAGTCTTCATGTGGACTCAACAGAAAAACTGCAGTGAAGTAGCTAGAGTGTGACATTTCCATACAAACTGCAATGATTTTTGCTGAATTTAGAGTCTTTCACATGTATTTTTATGTCAGTTTTGAGAGTCTGAAAACAGACTTGTTAAACCAATTCCTTCCAGCAGCATTTTTACTTTGAATTTCCCCAGCTAAGACTTTTGAAAGATGAACTCTGGCGTCCTCTCAGGAGGTGTCTATTTTTATTCCACTGGCTGGGTGGTCAAGCTTTATTTGCAAGTTATTTTTATAGAGGTTTTGCTATCATCTGCATTCAGGAATTATGGCATTTGTCAAACAACTACCCTTGTAGGGTTTTTTTTTGAATGACTGACAGCTGTTCAAAAAGCAGTGGATGAGAATCTTTTCCTAAGATGCTACATCCAGTATATCATCATGTATAGCCTTATGCTCATCTGCTGGGGTTTTTGATAAGCTTGCATGTCTGCTTGTAATAATGATACCTGTCAACTACTTATTGTCCTTTTTGTCCTTTCTCTTCTGACCTAGATATCGGCAGTGGCTTGAAGTTTAAAATCTCAGACTATTAGGGAGTTGCATTTGATGTTTTTTGTAAGCAGCACTATCTTGTTCTATGTAAGATTATTTTTTAAAAAGATTTTTCATAATAACTCCAGTTCCTATTCTTTTAGGGGAAAAAAAGTATGTTTCTGCTGAAACAAGAGTTTATTGTGGCAAAACAAGCAGACACATCAAAGCTAGAAAAGCTTGCGCATGAACTTCAATGAAAGGAATACTATTTTTAGGAAAAATTTTCCAGAAGTGTGGGAACATGCTTAGAACTCAGGCAGGCTTGTAGAGAATGTTCTGAAGCCATTATCACACCATTGGTGTTTGGCTGGCATTAAGGCCATTTTCAGCAAGTTAATGAAAGGAAGTCACACATCCATTTGCATGAAAATACCTTTAATAAGTTTCCCTTACAAAACTTTAGGAATGCTACAATATTACTGGTTTTGCTTCTGAAAGCTTGCATTTATGAGCCTGGCTTTAAACACAAATGCGAAAGTAATCATAGTAATTTTCTTAATTCAGAATAAAAAGGGTCATTTTTCATTCAGCAATTTTCAGCTTTTCATTCCAAACAGAAATCTTTCCCTGCTGAAAGACAATAAAATAGTGTTTCTCTCCAGCCAGTGCACCTAAGATTCTGAAACTAAGGCCAAGAAGTAAATGTTGCTAAATGGAAGAAGAAATATTTGTTCATTCCACTGAATCACTAGTGTTGTATGGTCTGTGAGCAAACAAAAGTTGTTAAAATGGAATTTGTTTTAAATATTCAGTAAGGGCTCATCTGGATCACAGTTCTACAGTGCTACGTGCTGATCTTCCTAATGCACCCAGAAAAACAAAATTATACTGGTTTCACAGCTGAAGAGCCTTAGCATTGAGAAGAACCGTGTCTTCCCTTAGGGGAAAAATTATTCAGATTCAAAGTTGTGTTTAGCCTCTAACTTGAATTCCTTTACTACCAAAAATTTTCATTTGGGGTTTTCTTAACTCAAGTTGGCAGTGATAGCAGAGGGATCTCATCAGGTTGCTCTGCAGGTGGCATGTTGTAGTGAAGCTATTGCCATCTTGAGTATTCTCTTTTGTGAAAACATCTAAGAGATTTGCCCAAGGTCTGAAAATCTGGGCAAGAGCAAGTCTTTTTTCCCAGTGCTTGTAGCACATTCTAATCCTACTTCATCTTCAGCATCAATACAGCAGGACTTATCAGAAAGTGAACATTAATGAACCTCAGAAACATTTATTCAAAAGGCAGATGACCAGCAGCTTTTGGCAGCTTCATTCTTTGCTTTCTTACCAGTTTTCAAAAGTAATTTTCACTGGCAACTTCCCACCATAAAGAATGACACATATCACAGTCATCAGAACAAGAGACTCCTCTGCCTATAGAAAATTTTTAACACTGAATGTATTGCTACTGACACTTCGAGACTAGACAGCAAAAAATCTGTGTGAAATGTTAGCAATTTTGTCTGCCTTGGCAGCTCTATTACCTGATTTCTAGAAAAAAAAAAAAAAAAAAGACATGATAGATAAAAATGTACATATACAAAATTCCTGGTGAATGTCATGTTTTCTTATCATCATTTTCAAGCTAAACTGAAAATAATGTCTTCCTTAATATTCCAGAAATATCCAATGGCCCTTTACAATTAGGGTATGTTTGTAACCTCATCATCTCTGCACAACAGCTCTTTGAGATAAATTGCTTTAATCTGCCTAGAATGGAAACACAATCAGAAACAGACCTAATATTATTTTATTCACTATTTACTTCTAAGTATCTTAGATTATACTTAGCAGCTTTGTAAAACAGGCAGGGTATGACATAATAAGCACGACTTAATTTTCACTGCTTTTATTATACAGAAAGTGGCCTTTTCTTAACCTGATTTAATTCATTAATGAGTCACTGGGCCATGAGTTGGTGGCCATGATGTCCCCTCACTGGAATTACCATATAACCAATCATAGATGATTCAGCACAGTTCCTGAGTTGACTTTCCTTGTACCCTCTAAATTCTGTATTCCTTGTGTCCATTATCAGTGACAAATTCTTCTCCCCGAGCCTTGCTAACCTCTCCCTAGATCTGAGATAGTATCCAGACAACAGTACCTTTATCTGATGTCAAGTTCCCACTGTGGTGTTTTCACTTACAGTCCAAGTTCCAGGTCTCCAGAGGTCTATTCAAGGGGGCTTCAGTGGCCACTGGTGCTCACAGGTGCCATCTGCCCCGTAACTTGGGGTCATCTTTCTTTGGCTGGTGACAGGCCTGCAAGAAGTTTCACAGTTTACAACAGTGAGAATTTTTGTCTGGATGTGCTAAGCAGACCTTGCTTCTGCCAGGCCTGAGGCTGGCACTATCCTGTTGCTCCATTCTGCACTTATCTCATGGCAAGTACTTCTAACGGTGTTTGAGACAGGCAACTGTGCTCCCTAAGACCTTACAAAATTGCAACCACCCTATAACAGAGACATCATTTAACCCAGCATAAGCATGTGTCTGGTGCATTAATATTGCTTACTTGTTCTCCTTCATATTCAAGAATTTGAAGTATTAAAAAAAAAACAACCACCTTTAGTTCACTTATACCAAAGAATTAGGATGTGGTTCACTAGATACAGAGGTTTGCTATCTTCCTTAAGTTCATGGTAAGTAGGGCATTCATACAATATTTTCTGCTGCACTTTGGTTTTGGCCCAGCTCAAGGTCCACTGTAATATTTTTCTGATATTATCCCATCCTTTACTTCTAAAGGCTGACCCATGGCTGTCGTAGTTCCACACTGGCCAAACGCCAGTCACTCATGAAAGTTGTTTGCTCAACCTCTTCTGCTATAGTTGGGCAGAGGAGAGGGAAAAATATTTAAAAAGGGCTCATGAGCTGAGACAAAGATAGGAAGAAGAACACTCTAAGGCCAAAATAGGTTCAAATGTAAAGGTATAAAGTAAATTTATTATTAACATAGTCCAAGAAAAGTAATGAGAGGAAAAATAATCCTGTAAAACACCTTTTTCACCCCCTAGCTCCTCCTCCCTTCCCACCAACAACTCAGGGAGACGGGACATGGGGTTTTTGGTCAGTTTCACTCAAAATCTTCTTCTCTTCCCTCCGGGAGAGATGTTTTTCTCTGCTGTGCTATGGCATCCCTCCCATGGGCAAACAGTCTTTTCAAAACTGCTGTGTTGATCACAACTGTGGTGTTGATCACTTTTCCACAGGGTGCAGTCTTTTAAGGATAGGCTGCTCTGTTTTGGAAGTAAGGGTTCCTTTTCTCTATCTCTGGAAGCAAGGGCACTCTCTGTCTGTTCAGGTTTCTCCCTGGATCACAGCTTTCCTTGGCATCCACCCACTCTGGCATGAGCACTTTTCCCATGGGCTGTGAGTGGATCTCTGCATCCCCCATGGATTTCATGGATTACAGGGGAACAGTTTGTTTCACCATGGTCCTCACCATGGCTTGCAGAAGAATCTCAGCTCCAATGCTTGCAGCACCTCCTTTCCTTCTTTTTCCACTGATCTTGGTGCCACCATATTGTTTTCCCTCATGTGTCCTCATTTCCTTCTCTTCTCTGACTGGAAGAAAAACTGCTGCCCATAGGTACCATTGTCAACAAGTCTCACCAATTCAAAGATTCTTGCAGGATCCCACAGCAGCAAGAGGTTGATCTCATCTAGGTTCCACATTGGGGATAATAAATATAATGAATAAAATTGTATGGAAAATTATTAAAAAGTAAATCATACTGAGAAGTAAAGCACATTAAAAGAGGGGAAGATCTTAACTGTCCAAATGGAAGGGTGGGCTCCCAACCAGCAGCTGCCCTTCAGAAAAGGTTCTGGTGCTTTATAGGTTCTAATATTCTCTGAAACAATTTCTGAATAATCAATTAAATAGACCAGCTCTGTGCTCAGTAAATCCAATTATGAAAGTAAAAAACAATTATGAAAGTAAAGAGTAAATCCTTAGAAGGTAAAGAGGGAAAATGTCATGATGCATAAATATTAATTGATAAAGTTCCATTACTTCTCATTAATTTTGTCATTTTATTCTCAAAAAGACTAGTGATGAGTTGAAAAGAAGAGAGAAGGATGATGGAAGAAAGGGAATTTTTCCAGATTACTTTGAAGTTTTCTGGTGTGGAAAAGGGATGTTTGAAGAGTGACATCTACACCATCATGAGAGATATAAGAAAACAAACATACATTAATTATTTGCCTTCTAATGGAAAAACTTGTGTACATCATGTAAAAAAATGAGATAAAAATTCAAAGAGAGCAGAGGTAGATGATAAGAAATATTTCATAGATAAGCAGTGAAATAATGCAACACAGTATAGATGTTGACATAGGTTTATAAAGTGATCAGACATGTTAGTGTAGGAATATCTGTTAAGGACTGTCAAACACATCAGACTCTAGATGTCCTTGGCTGCTGCTCATGGGATGATGAATGTCACTTAATGTTGCATTAAAACCATCCTTCCTTGTGAGATATCCACTGTCAGAGACAGGATAATGGCACCCCTTGATAGCAGGCAGCCTGCCTCCCTTGTGGTCCTTTTTGTTCCTGGATTTCAAGGACTACACCAGGAAAAGGAAAAACATCTCCACAGATTTCCAGCCCGGGGGGTTCAGACCCCCTCAGTTGCACTTCTGTATTCACAGGACTTATTCACAGCTCTGTGGGAATGTTCCTGGAATTTTTACAGATTCCAGGGGAGTGGGCTTGCTGCATTTACCATCACAGAACTGTTGTGGACCAGCAGCAACACATTCAGAGTATGAAAACCTTTAGGGATAGGCATAATTTCTACTCTCTATTTCTTGATTAAATGTGTTGCAACCTGGTTGTCACACAAATCTTTACCTGCTAGTGAACTCACTCTGACAAATGTGTGTTGTTATCAAAGCACAAAAGAATTGCTGGAAGTTAATGTCCCTTGCAAAGTCCAGATTTTCCAGTCTTTGGGCCAGATCATTTGTCCTTGAGTACCTAGCCAAATGCAAACTTCTGTAGAGTGCCTGTATTGCAGTTCCTGACACTGCAGCTCCCAGACACATTTGGAATTTTTCACTTACTCAGTGGGGTTGGTTCACCCTGGCCACCAGGTAACCCCCAGCTGAGTTACTCACTCACCTCCAGAGTGATGGGGGTAAATGGAAAGACAAAAACAAGAAAACTGGTGTGTTGAAATAAAGACGGTTTAATAAATTAAGAGAAACAAAGGAAGAAACCAAATTATGCAGAGGCAATCATTTACCCCCAGCAGACCAATGCCCAGCCAGTGTCCAAGCAACAGCTACTTTAGAAAGATGAGCTCCCAGGTTTCACTGCTGAGCACAGTCCCTTAGACTATGGGACCAGTTCAGGTCAGCTGTCCTGATTGAGTCCCTTCCCAAATTCTTGCCCACTCCCAGCCTGCTCAGAGAGAGGAAACATAAAACCTTACGCTGTGCAAGCACTGCTTGCAGTAGATAAACATTGACACCTTAACACTGTTTCAGTTTCAAATCCACAGTACAGCAACAGGTCTTCTGCTTTGCAGTAAGTTAACTCTTTCCAATACAGCTAGCTGGAATAAATGTTGAGAGCCTGATGCTCTGATCTGCTGCACCTCTTTTCACCTCTTTTATCTTTGCTGCTCATAATACTGCAAAATTGGAAACGTTACAAGTGTAGTAAAAGAGAAAAATGGTATGTGCTTCTGCTAACCTGTGCTATTTCAGGGGAGAAGACATAGCCTGGTGTCACAGTGCTTGGCCACAGGTCATTTTTTGAAGTAAAAATATTCCATTTCAGGAATTCATATCACGTAAGCTAAAGGGGAGTATAGCTTTGCCTGCCTGAAGGAAGGGTTCTGAGTTCCTCTGGTAAATTGGAAAGACATGTCAAAAATGACTCAGATAGATCACCAGTTCTTTTTTATATCTCATAAAGCAAAGCATGTGTGATTCTGCCCCATAAGCCACAACTCGTGCTGGGAGATCACTGATTTTCATTGACAGGTCAGAGCACAGCTGTGCATCCTGAGAGCCTCTGTGAACATGGATTTAATTTCTTCTGGGACAATGGGAAAGGATTTTTTTTTAATATATTTTTTTTCATCAGATTGGCTGCAATAAATTGTGTTAGGGGGCTTTCTCACAGGTCTCTGGTGTGCATTCACAAAGCTCTGCTGTTGCACTATGACAGGTGGTAGGAATGTGCTGAGGTTACACTCTTGTCTTCAGACAAGGCTGCATTTCCTGGCAGGCAGGAGTGCACGGTGACTGCAGAGCAAAGTATTTGTTGAAATTATGATGAATGAGGGATGAAGGTTGTTAATAGCTTGGGTAGTAAGAGGATGATGCCTTTTCTCCAGGATACTTAACCTTCATAAAATAGGACATAATACTATTTCAGGCACTGCCTGCAACCCTTTAAGAATGAGAGAGTGCACATTAGTGGCCATCCCCTGGCAGGTGGTGACGTAGGAGGAAGGAGTGATTAATGTACTTTTTGTGATCCTGTGTGATTTATGCTCGTGATTCATAGATGAATTCACGGTTCTAGTGCTCTTTGCATCCCTCTGAATCATACTGCCATAGTTATATATATATAAAAAAAAAATTTGATAAATAGCAAATAGAATGCTAAAGGAGCTTCAAAAAATCTGGCTTTCTTGTCTTCCCTAAAATTTGAGATTTATGGAGTCCTGTGTTAAAAGGATTAGGTTGCCTCTTTATGGCATAGCTGCACCACTGTGGAGATAAATGTGACCCTTAGATAAAGTGGACAAATACACCGATATCTTTCTTGCTGTTGCATATATTATAAACTTTTTAAAGCCATGTCAACCATTTTTCATATATCTTTCACTTATAATTTCTATTTGTACAGCTTCAAGTATTCTTTGTTTAGTGCATTCACTCCATGTCTATTTTTTTCTGGTTTTAGCATTTATTACAGATAATTCCACTGTGTATGAGGTAGTCTTTAACAGTAACAGTGTAATTAATGCCATACATAGGTAGTGTGCTGCAAGGTACTGCTTTTATTAATAAAAACTTAACCTTCCTTAAAACATCTGAAGCTGCATGGTTTTCTCTCTGCACAAGTGATGCTGCCATAGCTACCACCTGTGGAGCTGAACAATTACAGCAGCAGAAAATCTTTCCATAGAAACACACGACAGTGAATCACTCCATTCCTCCAGTACTGCAATTTCCAGTCTCACAGAAAGTGCTGGAACACAGGAAGCACATAAATGATACCTTGGCACACAAACACTGCTTTGGATTATACTGAAAGACATAGAATGATATTACACACAGAAAATAAACTTAAGGGTTGCGATATGAGCTACAGGAATTTCTGCCAGAAATTATTTTGTGCACTGTAGAATCTTGGAGGACTCAGGCCAACAATTGCAACAGAAGCTGTTCATACTCTGCTTTCTCCACAATTATCATGCAGATTCAATCCCAATGGAAATATTCTCTGTTCAGCTGCATTAGCAGAAACCTCTGACAGAGATCCCCATCCCACAAACATCACTGTGAGATAATTTTTACTTCAGCCCAACAAATGCAAATATGAGGAATATTAACATATTTTAAAATGGTTCAGTTACTCTTCTCTTTAACACCTTTAAAAAAATCGTAGTGTACAATAGGAAAGTGAGATTTTAAAGGAATTTGCTCATTATATAATAGAAGATAGTAGTTAACTCCAGTGTTGATCTTATGTTTGAAATAGTTCAGCAGAAAATAATGTGTTATAAGTGTTTATAATCAACTATGGTTTATATCAGTTCTAGTCAAAGATCTCTTAAAGAGCTTATCTCACAGGTGATACAATGTCAGACTGGCCTATTTATATCAGTGGTTATGATATTCCACTACTACATTGATCGCATATAAAATGTTCTAAGTGAATGTTAACAAAGTTAGGATTTTACACATTTATTTAAAGCATTTTAAAAGAAAGCAAACAATAAACTATATTTGGTTTTGATGACAATATTTCATTTACTGCTTTTCTACCACTGAATGCCCACCAAGCTATCTATGGCAGAGTAAACAGTTCAATGGTAACTGTGCATCAGTAGGATTTCCCACTTTCTAGCACCCTTTTCTTCAATATCCAATACACAAAAAATGTAATTATCAACTCTGCAGACAAGTCTAATATTTCTTATTTTGATTCTGGAGTCTTTTGATTTGTATCACATCCTGATTTGTCACTCAACAGTATTTTTTTAATATTAACTTTTCAGCATTACACGACCTTCAGTAAAGCAAGATATTTTTTTTGTTTTTGCAAAAAGAAGCACATGCATCAAAAACTTCAGCTGCTTTACCAGATTCTGTAGTTCCTAAGTGGTTTCATAGAGGTCATATCATTGTCTGCATGAAAGCATGTGCTAGGATAATGATCCTCATGAAACCAGTCAACTGGTTCAGACAACTGAACATTCACACCATGGTCTGACCCTTCCACAAGTTAAACAATATTGTGTTGGAAACACAGGTACAGGTGGGAGTTTCAAGACAAACATTCTTTGATGTGAAAGTTATTCAGATGTACCTTGACTCCAGGAACTACCTTCCAGTTCTGAATGTCTTTAAAAGGCTGTAGAAAACCCCTGCACATCAGAAAATTGAATCAGTTAACAAAGAAAATGTTTTCATTTTTGAGTTATGTAATTCTTTTGGATAGCACAGATAACACTTGTATTTTTAAATTTTACACTTGCAAAATAAGAATGCTATATAACCTGAGATTCTATCAATTTTTCAGGATTCTAGGGAAATTTATGGTACAGATCTGAATTAACTTTTGGACTACAGACCCTTTTTTAGGTCAGCCTTTAAGTACCCAAGTTCTTGGAAGATTTCTGGGAACATTTTTCACCTTCTCTTTAGAAACTAAGAATGTTGAGGCCAGCAGTGGAAGCATGAAAGAGTCTGTTGTTCTGAACCAGGAATGATCAGCATAACCAGAAAAATTGGTATAATCTGCCCCTACCTTTGAAGAGGCATTTAGAAGAAATTGGGAAAACTGAGGTTTATTTGGTACTCTGGGGTTACTTTTTGTCAATAAATCTTTAATATTAAAGCAAAGCAGTCTAGAAGTAGAGAATGGAATTCCAGTTCACCTTCTCTCAGCTGAGAATTTAAATTAAATTTCTGATTTTAATTATGCCTATTTGTGTTACAGTGTATGAAAAGCTGTGATTTTCAAGATCACCTGTTTTCAACAGTGCTGTCATAATTTGGTCAAGTGAGCCTGAAAGCCTGGGAAAACTCCAAGCACCTATTCTAATTATTAAATCATTCTACAACCACAAGCAGATTGTTTCTTTCACAGCCTAACTGAGGTGTTAGTTGCCCTAACTAGCTCTAATGTGCATTTCACTTATAGGATCATTGATTATATATCAATGGATAGGAAGGAATGGAAGGAATTCCTTCATTAATATTTCAGCCAATATGCCTTTGCAATGTATTTGTTAGAAATTGACTAAGGAATTAAACACAAAGGGTTAAAAATAATTCTTTCCTCTTGCTGCATTAGAGTTCTGTCTTCTTTTTTTTTAAATCCTTTATTTTCTTTTGTGTTTTTCTTTTTTTTTAATAGGGCATTCTTACTTTCTTTATGTGGTAACTTCAAAACAAACGTGACCACAAGGCATCACATTTCATTCTGTGCTTGTTTCTATGGATACATAGTGGTCATCCCCATAAAGCAAAATAAAGAGATAATGGTTGCAGAAAAGACACAACTATGGTAGCTTTCACGAAGACAGAATAAGTAGCAATATATATACATGCTAATAAACTGAAAAAAGAATTATTTTCCTTGAAGACTTAGCAGCCAGAATGAAACATCACATGTGTTCACTGCAGGTGGTAGCAGTGTTAATTAGAATAAAGTCAAATATGTCCAATTCCACTTCCATGATCTCTTCATTTTCCTGTCTAGACACAGACACATTGAAACTTTATGGCAAAAATGTGGATACACTTTTCAAATCACCATCCTTGCTACTGAATCAGAAGTGTTTTTGTCAGAAGAGTACAGCATGTATTAGAGGTTGAAGCCCCACTCACTCCACCCAAAAGTGAAGAGCAGTATCTGTAAAATATTCAGACATTAGAATGAGGCAGTGTAATATCAGACTGTTACCAGCAATTGCTCCAGTACTTTCGTTTTACATGGACAGACATCATACTGATGCACACTGGAAAATAAACAGTTTTCAGAAGGTGTAAAGAAAATCATTTACCTTCAAAAGTTAATATTGTCACAGGTGGATCTTAGTCATAGACACTCTATATCCAGAAAATAACATGAAATCTTTTGTCTGCTTTATTGACAAAACTACTCTAAAATCCTCTATGATTAAATGCAGATCATCACAACTGCTTTTTTGATTCAGTTATTGATTTACAATTTCAAGTGTCTTATTTAAAAGAACTGCTCATTTCCATCCCCCAAAAATTTGCAAGGTTAGATAGCCAATAGAGTCAGACTGTCAGAATAACTGTCAGGTATTCTTCTACATAAATATATAGAAATGGGTCAGCATCATATCAAGAGAAACGGAGTTGTTTCTCTGAAGAGAATCTGGTAGCAAATAACAGTACTGCTAATGATGTCATGATGCAACTGTTTCCCTCTATTGTATATTCTCCTGTAGTTTAGTTTTTCAAGATAATGATTTAGTTTTTGCTTCAAATAAGGCAGATGATCTGACTCATCTGACCTCTTGAGTACAAGCTAGAGAGAGACTAATCTCATAGAACGTAAAGATAGGTCTGTTTGATAAAATGGTAAACAAATGGCCTTTTGTAACATTTATGAAGATCAGCTGTGAATCAGACTTCCTCTGTTGCACTTTGGATCAGTTTCTCTGGGTGTGTCACCAACCATGCAAATTCTCAGCAATGGGACAACTGTAACATTTACAGTTCTTGCACATTTGAAAAATGCCAACACTCAGTTTTATAGTATTTGATTTTACAGTTTCTAGGGCATTTTATATCCTTCATAAGTCATAGCCATCATCCAGGAATGTGTGAAATTCAGAGCTGAGGCAACAATCAAACTAAAAGGTCAACCTACTAGATGGAACAACCCAAGCTATTGATAGAAAGCATATTGGAACAAAATTGAAAGCACACTGAGATAGCTAACTTTTCTCTTCAGACAATATTTTGTAGTTCTAGTACTCAGTACTTCTTTTGTCCTTCTCATGTTCATTTAGTTGTGTAAGCTTAAGCAATTACTCTGTAAAAGCAGAGCAGTCAAGGTTTGGTCCTTCATATACACTTTTCTAGCTGCTTTTTATTTTCAGTTTTTGTGACCTACCTTTGATGTCATTTAAAGAAATAGCTAAGATTGAATTAATTGTGGAAATTTGGTTAGAGCCATGGACAAATGGAATCTACAAAGTTGGCCTTAACCTTGTACATTTCAGCTAAAGTAAAAGTAAAGTAAAAAAAAAAGTTCTGTGATGCAGAATTTCTTGCTCCTTTTGAGAGCTGGTGGTACTCCAGAGAAAGGATGAACAAGAAAACAGCATTGAGGCTTTCTTTTCCTCTTTTGTTCCTAACAGCAGAAGAAAATACCTGAACTACACAGGGAAGAAAGTGAATCTCAAAGAGATAAGAGACAGACAGGGGTAAGGTACCCAGGAGCTTTAAGAGATGGGTTTTTTGGAACTAAAGAAAAGTGCTATTCTGTTTTCGTGGAACTCTTTATGCTACACTCAGCACAGGTTACAGTGCCTGATGCACTGGTTACAGGCCAATTTTTACTAGTCTTGTTCAAAGTTACACAAAGATCTAGGGTACTTAGATTTTTTTTTTTTCTCTTCTCTGGATTCCAGCATCACACATTCCATGCTTACAGTGTAATTAGATTCACCTGCAGTGATGAACACCACTGTTGGGCTGAGATAAGGTTTAACTCTAGACTTTATGTGCCAGTATATGTGAGGTGATTCCTGACAACCAATGTTCTTCAAACATGACCTACCAATTCAGCCACTCATGTAACTGATGATGTGCTAGTCTGAAGGTGGTAAAAAGCTATTTGGAAAATTTCCAGAGTCTTATTTAAAACTCTAGGACTTATCTGTATTAGAGTTAAAGCCCTGGAAAGTCTAGGAAACTACAGATTGAAAAGGCACAGAGATTTCAATTACCTTCTGAGGGAAAGAAATCACCTTCGTCATTGGCAAGGAAACTTACATTACCTAGTTTGCACCATCCAAGGAATTTTGGCTAATCTACCATCTTTTTTAAGCAATAAATCTGCAGAATATATGGCAAATGCAATTGCTTGTGTCATTCATACATCATCTCAATCTTCATAATATAATATAATAAGGTTTAGATAATAGAAATAGGAATTAATGTAAATTAACTCAGCCTCCAACATTCCTAGGATTTCATGTCTTAGAGGCTGTAGTTTAGTATGCTGCATAGATAGCAATCAATTTAATTTGAGGTTGAAAAAAGGAGAGTTTTGGAAAAAATATTATATATGATAAATATTTTGAAAAAATATTTTCTGTTGACAAACGACTTTTAGCTCAAATACTCTTTCAAAATATGTGCAAAACTTCAGGCAGGGTTCTGCAGTGCTATTTTTACTGATTAGATCAGTGGTGCATTTCAATATGTTAACTACCATGACACGTACAAGTACATTTTTTAATATACATTAGTATACGTTATTATAGGATCAAATTTTCTGTGATGCATAGTCAGAAGGAAAAAAAGGGTTACATTTCACTGGCCTCTGGGCAAACACAGATGCTAGTCTGCAAATGCCTGCTGGTTTGAAGTATGATTTATGTGGAGGAATATTATCTTCTCCTTCCTTAACTTAAAGAATCAGGAGGGGAAAAAAAGCTCCTAAAGCCCATGGGTGGACAACTAATAGAATTTAAACACTAAAAGCTATGTAAAAGATTTACAGGCAAAGTGGAGAGATACAACTTTCTCATTAAGGCTGGAATATTGTTGTGAAAGTATGACTCATAGTCATTTCTATCCATGGCAAAGCACTCTCCATGGGGACTTGCTCTTTCTAAGTTGTGGCTCTTGATCCACCTCGTGGCTCTGTTGGCTGTTCAGAGAAAAAGCCGGGCACGTGCCCAGTTTTGTGTTTTCATTAAAAAATGAAAAAGCAGTGTACAAATGTTCTTTTGGCACTCACTGAGAAAAATTAGTTGAAGATTTAATGTGGAAAGATGAACCATCAAAGAAAGATTCTATTCAGGTTTTCCTTCATGAAGTTCGTTCCTTCAGAATTTCTCTCTTGTGGTGTTTTAAGGATAGTTAGAAAAAGAAATAACCAAAGTACTCACTTTGGGAAAAGGTTTTGTCAGTTCAAAGCAGCTGTGGTTTACCTGGTCACTTGCAATGTTGTTAACTCTTCATAGAGCCTTCAGTAATTGCTGTTTTCTTTCATAGATTAGAATATATTATATATATTTATAAACATAAGTTCTTATCTGTAAATATTACACTGTGTTATGTGCATATGGAAAAATTATCTCCATTTTGTTGAGCTAGAAACAGAAATCTCAGAGGCTGGGTTAAAACTAGGACATGAGGAGGTACCTAGGATTGAAGAGAAGGCTCTAAATTTGAATTACCAGGAGGTATGAGAAATTAGTTGAACAGGGAAAATCCACCATAGGAAGGTGATGATGCCCTGCAAACTCAAAGCTTAATTTACCCTTTTATGTGAACTCTTAAGAAGTTTGTGTCTTCCAGCCTTGTACATAGACCAGGCTTAAAAGAAAGTGCTGATGATCAAGCCCTTGTGATTCAGAATGTTTTTAAAACAGAAAAGGTAATAGGTGCTAAATAGACATGAAAGAGGTGCTGAGCCACTGATTATTAGAGTTGCAAATTGGTAGAGCTAATGATGACATAATCCAAAATTGGTTATGGAAGCTTCTTTCTGTAAGTTGAATTCAGAATGGAATAGTTTTCATCTATGGAAATTCAAAATAATAAATACATAAATAAAAAACCTCTTTTAGAAACAGGAAAAGAAATAAGTAAAAAAATGATAAAGAGAGAAAAGCATAATGAACACCTAGATTTGCACCATATTTTTTTTCTCTTTCCAAGGTAGATGGTTCTGGATTTAGAATATAGCCATCTTAGTTCAAAGTTATTATGTTGTGTATTTAAAGTAAATGCTGCTATTTTACAAACGATTAAAGATTTTGCCCTGCAATTTTGTTACCTGTCTCCTCATGATTACTCTAGCAAACTGCAGCTGGTCTGTCATGAGGCTGAAATCTTGGAAAATACTGGAATATGGAACTATTGCCATGTAGTTCTGCAACTTATAAATTCATCTGAACTTGAATTAGTGGTTTTGTGCTTAAAGATTGTTTTAAATTTCTAATAGAAATTAATAATAGTATACAATGCAAGTTTAATGAAAGCAGTGCAACAAACAGTATGGTGCAGGCCAATGCTCAATGTCACTGCTTTGGGTATGGCACTCCCAAGTCCTACTGCAAATAGTGGAGATATTGAAGCAAAGGCTGTTTAAGGCCCTAGGGACTGCTGAGAGCCATTGGAAATCTTCTGTCATAAGGAATTATGATAGATTTTTGAAGGACAAACAGAATTGAGGCTGCATATGATTTCGGTAAGATGTAGAAATCTGCCTTCAACCTTATGCTGCTGAAAATATTTATATGCTTCCCTGGACATGTTTCACATAGTCCAAATTTTTTATTATCAAAATCATAGCCTTTCAACTTAAAAAAAATCATTTTTATAAATACATTTATCATATGTCAACATCTATTGACTATTTTTTGCATAAACAAGAGGAAGGACAAAATGTAGATAGAACTGAAAAGACTGAGACTGTGGAAAGGAATAATGTCAGAGCTAATTATAGCTCTTGCACTGGATCTACCCTGACAGATCATTATTTCCCTTCCTAGATGTGGCCAGGGAATGGATTTCTGCCCAGAGAGATTGTTTTTACCAACCATTACTTGCTGTGCTTTTTCTGAGGGATCCTTAGCCATCTGTCATTAAGTGTTACGTGTCTAGAAGTGCTTGATGCCACAATTGGGCATCTTCTTGTGACAGGAATGGTCATAACTGACATGTTACCAGGCAGAACTTTTCATGCATCATGCATTTTGGATATGTATCCTTCATGGGAGGGTTATGGAATCCTGCATGTTGACCAAGTGAGTGGAAAATAGAGTCTAAATAGTCCTTATAAAAGACCCCAGAATAGGCTTCATGATCCTGAAAAGTTAGTACTGTGTTAATAAGTTCAATTAATACACTGCAAAATAAATTAAAACCATCCTAACCCCTGAAAATAATGGCATTTTTGAAGGTCTGAAATAGATAATCTGCCAATAAGCAAGAGTTTCTCTTCCTTCATTATTTCCATAAATCAAATTCTGTCCTTCCTAAATCACAGCTAAATCAAACTGCAAGAAACTTTCAACAGTTTAGATATTGTTTAAAGAGTGTGTTCTTGCTCAAGGAAACTCATATGCTTAATGGTAAGAAAGAGCAGATGCTCATTTCTGTCAGATTGGGATGGATAAAGCTTTATTTAGGTCCTATAAATAATTTTGCTGCTGGAGTTGAATCAGTTTGTACACAATGGTCTTTTTTTCCTGTGTTGACAAGAGGCAAGCAAGGTGTTGGAACTTTTTGTCACTCATGGTCTCCTTTTGAAGTGGGATTTTAACCTTTCCACTCCAATAATTTAAATGAAATAATTCAGAAGCATTATTTAAAAGTGAGGGCCTATTTAGTCTGTGATAGAACCAGTATAACTTCAAGTCTGCCCCAAAAAAAATTTTAATCCAAATAGTTAGTCCATGAGTGCACACAACTAATCTCAAAACATTTTCCCTATGAGTTTTCTAAACCAACTTAATTCACAAGTGATTTGGTCTTGGTTTAAAGAGAGCCTTCATATAAAGAAAAGCAGTTTAGAAAATTGTGGTGGGTTGAGCCTGGCTGGGCACCAGGTGCCCACCAGTGCTGCTCTATCCTCCTTAGCTGAACAAGAGAAGGTATAATGTAAGGCATATGGGTCAGGCTGTCATGGGCAAAACAGGCTTAACTTGGGGAAAAAGTAATTTCTTGCCAATCTAATCAGAGTAGGGCAAAGAGAAATAAAACCAAATCTTAAATCGCCTTCCCTTCACTCCTTCTTTTTTTCTGGCCTCAACTTCATTCCCGAGTTCTCTACCTCCACCCCCACAGTGGCACAGGGGAGTGGGGAATGTGGGTTGCAGTCGTTTCATCTCAAGTCTCTGCTGCTCCTCCCTCCTCAATGGGAGGGCTCCTCACTCTTCTCCTGCTCCAGTGAGGGATTCCTACTTCAGGAAATAGTCCTTCATGAACTTCTGCAGTGTGGGAAGGCCCATGGGCTGCAGTATTTCAGAACTGCTCCAGTGTGTGTCCCGAGGCACAGGGACACAAGTCCTGCCAACAAAGCTCTTTCAGCATGGCTCCTCTCTCCACAGGGCCATGGCCCTGCCAGGATCCTGATCCAGCACGGGCTCCTGCCATCCTGCCAGGGCTTTTCTTCTGCTTCTTAACAGCATTATTCCAGAGGCATTGCAATGGTTGCTGATGGACTTGGCCTTGGCCAGTGAGGCAGGTCCATCTCACAGCCACCTGGCATTGCCTCTGTTGGACATGGGGGAAGCTTCTGGCAGCTTCCCACAGAAGCCACCCCTGTAGGTCCCCTGCACTATCAAAACCTGATCACACGAACCCAATGGAAAAATTCTCTCAGTGAAAGGCGAAGAAAATTAAAGTGAACTGACAGAACTTGCAGAATAATGCTTCCAGACAGTGGAAAAAATGATTCAAAACAGTAAAGATAACAAAAGCATTCTGAGCTAGACAAGATACCATAATTGAGGAAACCTGAGTGAAAAGTACTAAAGCAGCATGAAAGCTGAATTGATTTTGGGAGCTGTATAATAGAAGGAAAGATTGGCAGTTATATCATATACTAAAAAACACCTGCTGTGCACAAGGAAGAAACACCTCCTTTATATATTGTCCTTTGATATTTTTAAGATTATTGATGTGATAAGGTTATCCTTCTGGCTGCAGAGAGTTTCTGTGGATTTGTCTATTACACAAAGCTTTCAAAGGGAGACTGTAATTGCCTTTACATTATGCTGGTGTTTTCTGGAAAGCAATTTAATGAATCTTTGCATGAAGCATAATTCAACCTAAAGCTTAAACTGAAAAGGTATGATGGTCCTTTCATTTTCCAGTAATTTAAAATAAAAGAGTGGTACAAAACATAATAGTAACTTGAAAATGAACTGAAGTACATCTACTACTTATTGACTGAAGGAGCTGTTCCCTCCAACTTCCATAGCTTTGTTACAGATAATATAATGAAGGCACTAAAAGAATCTATGTCATTAAAACTGAACCCATTGTGACACACAGTAGAACTGTGGAATCATAGAATCATAGAATGCTTTGTGTTAGAAGGGACCTTAAAATCATGATTAATGGGTGCTTCCTTTCAGGGAAGCCCTCTTGCATAAAAATACATAAAGGGCATGTGCTTTCATTGTACTCCCACTTTAGAAATGGAAAAAGCTCAGGAATTTAGAAAATTATACTCTGCTTTGGGCAAACACAACACTGTCAATAGAGTAAAGATGAGGTCTGTGACACATTGTGAAGAGGGATTATAATATTTTCTTTCAAAAAACAGAATTGATTTAAGTCAAAAGCAAGGTTTTAACAGCTGGTTAAATACAGCTGTGACTGGATTACTAATGTATTACAATCCAGTCTCCCCTGTATTGTGCAATATTTAAAATAAATAAATTACCATAACCTGGGTTGGCATCTCAAAGCTGTCAATATTATAGAAAACTTTGATTTCATTAAATCAGGTCACTGATGCAACATTGATTCAAGGAGAGAAATTGTATTGCTGAATTACCAGTATCATGTCATATCATGCAAATATTTCTTGGTGACTTTCTTTCCAATCTAATATCTAAACCAAAGATCAAAGGAACGTGGGAAATGGTAGTACAAAATATGTCTCTTACCATTTCAGAGGACTTTAAGAATACCAGGCAAGAGTTCATTTTCCCTACACTTTTTTCCCTACACTTTTTTTCCCTGTCCCTTCATAATCCTGGAGGCGTGCAGTGATAGTGCTCTAGAAACACTCCTCTTGTCTCTTTCACTCCTTTTCAACATTATTTCTGTCTTTTCTCCCATTTGTTTTCACTGTGTCTTTCTTCCTTCATATGATTCTGAATAGTTAGGGGTTGTTTGGGGTTTTTTTTCTCTATTTCCTCCTGGAGTTCATCAGTGCTCTCGTGAAAAATCTGGAGGGTTTTTTGTGTGTAACATATACCATGGCTGCATGATTTTCTTTTGATGGTTTATAAATCTGCATCCACATTAGTAGGTAATGCATTACAATAGGCATAGATTTTCAAGTCAAATCAATTATTGCTGAGGACCCAACATTCCCATTATTCATGTTTCAAGAAGCTTTGACTCACACTAGACCCGGTCTGGGTCTGAATGCCAAGTCCATACAGCCGAAGCAATCTGAGCTGTAAGACAATCTTCTGGTGCAGGTACATCAGAAAGAAATTCAGTTCATGTACTCTAGAAACACAGTGTGGAAGAAGGCATTTTAACAGGGGACAACCAGGAGATTTCCTACAAAACCACACTCTGGATCTGAACTCAAACACTATACACTATATAACACATTTCCACAAAACACTCCAAATTTTTTTCTTGTTCTGCAGCTTCAAAAATCTGGTATTTTCCTTGTTTTTCATTTTTTTCAGCTCTGGTATGTAATTATCCAAAGAGTTTTTCTTAGAGTCATTCACAGTTGTACAGCATAGGCAAAAGATATTACTGTTCTAATTTTCTGCCCTCTTTCCTTTGCTT
Source organism: Serinus canaria (assembly GCF_022539315.1). Taxonomy (NCBI): domain Eukaryota; kingdom Metazoa; phylum Chordata; class Aves; order Passeriformes; family Fringillidae; genus Serinus; species Serinus canaria. Next base: position 87,116,272 of record NC_066316.1, read on the forward strand.
CTTGCATTTATAAAGGGTAGCAGGCCATCATGAAATTGCAAAATCTTCCTGGGAGAAGTTCTTGGCCATTCAAGCATTATGTGTTTCTTGCATCTGAGATTAATTCAGTAGAATATGGGAGATCTCATCCCACTCCTAACCTAGTACAGTTACAGCGTGCTATGAAAAAGAACAAGTTGTTGGGGGCTTTGTATACTAATTCTTGTGAAATGGATGTGATAATTTTCTTTCTCTGTGGTTAGCTGTTATACTTTCAAGTTTTATATTATTTTGTAGAAATTCTTTAAAACTGTTTTCTTTGCCTTATCAGGAATCACTCTTCTTTGTTATTAGAATCTTTCAGCACCAATAGTGAAATGTCATAGCATTGCTCATTTTGTAAACCATAAACTACTCACCATTTGTTATAAAACCTGCCATTTTTAATCTTCTCCAGAATAGCAAAAGTACGACTATAAAAAGTAATGGCCAATGTTTGCATATACAGGTCCTTAAAAGAATGTATCAAATTTTTTCTTTAAAGGTGAAGACTAAAGTCTGTGTCTTATGGCAGTAAGCAGCAATGATCCACCTTTTCTTCTATAAAAAACTGAATACATTTGATAACTAAAAATCATCACCCACAATTATAGATTTCCAGGAATAATACAGTTTATTAATGCTTTTTTTAATTAGCTGAACTATGTAATGTTGATATTAAAACTCATGAAAGCAGGATTCTCAGTACTGCACAAGTGAAAGCAATCCAGTAGCTCATTTAGATTCCTCTCATGCTGTCTGCAGCAGATCTATAAATAGAATAGACTACACACAGAAATTTATTATTGCAGCTGATAGCAATTTTCTTTTGCAAAGGTGTCTGGAGGCATTATTCATGAGATTCATTCTGGTAGACTCTCAAGCTGAGATCCTCACTCCCCAGCTCTGCAGGTGGTCAGTTTAGGAACACACTAATCAACTGCTATGAGCAAGGACTGTCACAAGACTTACTTATTTCCCTCTTTTAAAAAATACAGGAGGTCTTACAGCTCCAGATTATTTTCTTTGACCTGATTGCATGGATATTATAAGCAGAAAATGAATTTTTAGAAATCACATGTATTTGAAATTTTATCAATGCTCATCCTAATGATTATGCTATTATTGAAAAACCACAATGAGTGTGATTTGATACAGCATGCACCATGTCTTCTGCATTTATACCCAAGGGCACATGTGACCTTTTCAAGTAAAAAGCAGATATGTTTCTGTTCAATACTGAGGATGTACATGAATACTGAGCATCCACATGAATTGACCTATCTAGCTGTCATCTATTTTTAGCCATAATATAAGGGAAAAAACAAATAAGATTTTTTTGTGAAATTATATTTATAATAAGTCCTAGATGGGAATGTCTTGCACTCTTTTGTTTTCCTATCTGCTTTGGTTTTCCTACCATATCTGTCACTGTGCTAGCTCTGAGTACTATAAAAAAAAATTTGGTGTGACCAGAATATGTACATTTCTAAATGTCGCTTTTGTCTGGTTACAACTTATTTTTATCCTTGCCTATTCTAATAATCTTTCTATGACTGAGAGCATAAGTTATATGATAGCAGAGATATACCTTTTCATTCTGTTTCAAGTTTAACATAATCACTACTGCAACTGTTCATATTTCAGGATTTTCTGCATCCTACTGTATACGTACAAACTGTATGTAGTACCTGAATATACAAATGATGTTTCCATTTGCAAAATAAACTAGTAACTTTCATATTTTGTTCTCACATGCTTTCAATTTTTTAGACATAATAGAAGACCTGTTCCTCTGTAGCAGTTATTTTGACTATGCTATGAAAGAAGCAGTACAAACAACTAGTGAGACATTAGAAAAGCCACATCTCTCACCAGCAAAAGAAAGAAAAATTAAAACTTAAAATTAAGCCCAAAAGAAGCTGTCATCTCAAGTCCTAGTAAGGCATTCTGGCATGTCTAATGCCAGGAACACTAAAGCAGAGATCTATTACAACCATAAGTCAGATGTCACAGATTTTCTCTAAGTGTACATCCTATTCTGCTTGTTTTAAATGCATTTTGGTACTTACACTTTTTTGTTTGTTTGTTGCAATTTAAATTTGTCAGTGATGAAGAAAATTGGTATTGTGAATGCCCTAAACTCTACACTGGAAAACTCTGCCAGTTTGCAACTTGTGACGAAAATCCATGTGGAAACGGTGCTACATGCTTTCCAAAGTCCAGGAGAGATGCTGTTTGCTTGTGTCCATATGGAAGGTCTGGCATCCTCTGCAGTGATGGTAAGAAACATTTTCTTCATGCATTGGCCATAGTTTCTGTCATTCATAGAAGCTGTGATAAGAAACATGTCAGAGGTTTTGAAGGTAAAACATTGCAAGTCACGACCTCCCCACCTAAAAGCACAGCCCAAAATCAAGTCACATGCAAAGAATGGCTAAGCTGATCACCCTTCCCATGTGTGGTTTTATTACAGTTCCAGCCCAAGAAAGGTAGACAGAGGGATCAAAGAAGCTGAGAGTTTAGTCAGAGAAGCTGGGAAATACCAGGTAGCATCTGATGTTTTAGTAAATCACCTGGAGAAAACTGAGACTCATGTGAGAGCTCCTTTGGAGAAATTGATTTCTCCTGTAGTTTGATTTTTCTGCTTACAGAAGCATTACTTTGTACATTTTGAATATTAAAGCAGAGTAAAAACAATACTTTTACGATTGTAAAAATACCACCATATACCATAATTCGATTAATTTTTCAGGTCAAAAAGAAGGGCAATTTAAAATTTACTAAGTGCTTTGCTGTGAAACAGGAGACAGGATAAAGTGAAAATAATAAAGCAAAGGAAATAGGTCACTTTAGCTAACATTGTCAAAGGAATGACTTTTATTCCTTCAGCATTCATTATAATGATTGTTCTAGGTCAGGAATTCCTGTGGGTTAACATCCAAGGTATTCCTTCCCCTAATAGTGAATGCGGCAAGAAGTAATGATTGAAAAATGTACATATAGAAAATAATCACTGGTTCTGAGTTTATTTAGTGGGTCCTTTTCAAATAAATGTTAAACAATGATCAGGTTGGTTTTTGTCATATCATATACATATTTAAGTCTTATTTCAATTTTTTATTTCCAAAATTTTCAGTAGATGAGCATTTATGTTTTATTTGCTTTCATCTAACCATGATACTAGATAGCAAATAGTAGAAGTCAATATATGAAACATGTATGATAACTTCTTGGTAACCTTTCCTAATTTACAGCAGCAATACACTGGGACTTCATTTGCTGTATCTCTAGTCATCCAAGCTGCATTTCTGTCTTCTTTCTCAATTCCTCATTCTTTAAAATGAGGCTCCAGAGCTGATTCAAGGTGCTGTATTCAAGGTCTGATACTGCCACTGCTTTACACACTGGTGTCTGACATTTTTCTCTCTTACTCTCTGCCCTTACTTAACCCATTTCTGTTTTCTTTCTGTTTCCCATTCTGTTTTCTTTTATGAGTACACTGAAAGTGCTTATTATGAAAGTGCTTATTAAAATTTCCAATACCTCTTCCTTTGAAAGCTGATAGTGAGGTCAGAGCCCACTGTTCAGTATTTAAGGCTAAGACTGTTTCTGTAATCTGCCCCAATTTAAATCTGTCAACACTGAGTATCATCTAATGGTTTTTCCCTGTAGCTGTTCAATGAGGCTCTTCTGCAGATCTTTGTATGTAATTGTCTCTAAATTGAGAGACTACATAAAAATTGAGAGCCTAAATGGAGGGGGGAAGTACAGAAATTCATTAGTTTGATTGGGCTACAAAACTGGAGTCTTTGGAAGCAGAGAAAGAATTCATTTTAATGAGTGGAAAGGGAAAACTGTCGGGACCATCACTATAAACAAGCAAAATGGGAAAGAACACTCTGCTTTGCAGGACATAAATCTATGTTAATCAGCTGACAATGTAAGAAACTATTATTGGAATATGAAAAATTATTTTATTGAACTGTGTCTTAACAATTTAGAAGGAGTAGAAATAACCTGAGCACAGAGAGAAGTCTTAAAATGAATTGAAAGTGTCCCTTTATCACATTTTCTAAAACTAAGAAGGGAGAAAGAGAGACACAAAGCAGTGGAGGCTGGATGCATCCTTATGGATAGCCCCAGCAGCATCAAAGCCATACTTCTGGGAGATATTTGAAGATAATGATAGATTACCTAATTAAAATCATAGAACAATTTAAACTATTTTAGAAGCAGAAGGCAAACCTAATTGTTTACTAGGACAAAATGTGTGTCCCAGATAATTAATTTAATAGAAAGAAATGATCCGTAAAAAATTAAGGCATAGAAGCACAGATTTTTAAATGAATAATCTTTTGTTTAAGATACACAATAATATTGTCTCTACTATTCAGATTATAACCTAATGCTTTATATTGTGTGTCTGAAACACTGAAGAAAAGCTGTTTATCAAAATGTTTATCAAATAATAGTTGGTCTTCATCAACACAGAACAAGGCAGATGTCACAGTGATTATTTGATAAAATGAATATAACTAATGTACCAAATAGAATTGCAATTTCATGCCAGCTTGGCTGCTCCTACCAATAGATATTATTTGCAAAAGACACAGTAAAGATAAATAAAGATGTGAACAGAGCCATAAATGAGCCCACAGACACAGATCTTCCCTGTATCAGAGCTCCAACTGCCTTCTGTTAAGGGTTGAAAATCATGCTAAGAACAACAGCAATATATGTAAGATAAAGTTATAATTCATGGAATGACTAGGTTAAATAAAACTATTGTCACTATTAAATGGAAAAAAAAAACAGAAATAGAAAAAAACTAAGAAAAACCAAATTGTGACAAGCTCAAAGTACATCATTTTATGCAAAATGCATAACATTCGAAGAGTGAAGAAAATTATAGGACGATTTTAAATACGACAAATCAGGCAAAAATGTAAGGAGAGATAGTAACTTCTGTTAGACAAACCTATATAAATATGGAAAAATAGACAAGGTCTGGGATGAACAAGGACTTTTCTTACATTTCTGAATCGCAGCATACTGCAGTCTAAGCAGGCTGGTGACGATGACTCTGAGTTTATTTGTTATGCTATGCTTGTTTCAGACATCAATAAAAGCTTCCAAAAGCATGTCCATTTTTCCAAACATACATAACAAGATGCATTATCTCTCAGTACACATTTTTCTTGCTTTTATCATTAGATGACCATGTTATTTTGACTGCAAGTTAACCATTATACATTGAAATGTCTCTCAGGAACCTACACATCTACAGCATAATGGGCCAAGGGGAGGGGGAATGATAATATAAAACAGAAGAGAGTACAGGACACATTGATCAGGTAGAGGACATGGCCAGACAAGCATTCTGATCTATTTACATGTGCCTGGCCCTTATTGTCTCTGTATCCCTCTATTTTCCTCACTTGTTCCTCTCCAAATCACCTAATTGTGCCTTTTAGACCCCCATAAGTCCTTTGCTATTCCAAAATGCTCTTCACCTACATCTCATAATGTGTCCCATACCCAATGGTAGTTACACCCCTCTGTCCAAAAGGTGATCCACCATTAACTCATCATGGGGTGTGTCACACCTTGACACTAGGGCTGAAGGTATCCTGACAGTCCTGGGAGGGATCTGGTCAAGGGGTTCCTTCCTCTGGATCGTTATTTTGGATCCTGTCTGTTGTTGTGCTCCATGCTCCTCTGGGATTATGGAGATGGACCTATGATGGGCTGGTGGCTCCTGGGATAGGGGTGGGACTTAACTATTGATTTGCAGAGTTAAATGCTTCTGTGACTTCCAGCTTGGCTGGGGGATTGGAGTGAAGAGAAGGAGAGGAGAACACCACTGATACCCAACACTTTGGAAAAGACACTATGAGACTAGAGAGCCCATGTCTACCTGGGCAGATTGACCAATTCCCCCAAGTGACTTTGCTTCTTTAAGCTGCAGATAAAGGAATCTATATAATTTAAATTGAGTCCAGTTATTGAGCTCTAGCTTTTCAGTAGATTTGTGTGAGAGCAGCCAGCATTCAAGCCCTTAGTCTGACAAATTTCCTTTCTCATTTAAATCAGCAAAAAGTTGCTTGCATTTTGTTTTTTGCACACTATATATCTCCTCCGGTGTTTAGTATCACAGAGTTGATTAGAGTTGTTAAATTGCTACTGTCTCTGAAATCAGCCTTTATTTCTTTTTTCTTTTTTTTCCCTATTTTTGTTTACACTTCCATCTAAGCACAGAATGGAGGCATTGTACAGGAGATTGATACAGTCTGTCAAATATAAGATCACTATGTTTGAAATATCTGAGTGTAAGAAATTTTGATATATAAGATGCAGAATTCCTAAACAGTAAATATCAGTGTATCATGGTACTGGGGGATGGTAATGGCCTCCTAAATGCAAGTGAAGCAGGAATGGTTCATTCACCAGGACTGGAAATGTACACCTGGTGTTACTTGTAATAATATGTTGCACAAGAAATGGGGATCTTTTGGGAAGATGCTGGTCAGAACATGAGGCCTTTTGTTGAGCCAAGAATCAAGAGCAAGCACTTTGTAAGTACAAATGCAGATTTAAAGGGAGAAAGATTTCAAAGTTGTGTGCATTGCTAAAATGAATAATTGTGTCATTGCAGTGTTTTAGACCAAACTTCAGTGGTTTAGTTTCACATATGTTCACATATGTGACAACATGAAGCAGAATCCTAACTGTGACACTGTATTTAGCAAACACGCCCTGGAAAGGGTCATTCACAGCAATCTGTAAGGTTCTTCTTGAAACATTTCTGAGCAACACTTATGGTAATGTTTCACAGCCCCAAGAATTCCAGCAGGTTTTTTGTGGGATGTATTCCCCCACGTATAAAATTAATTTCAAAGTGTTAAAGTGGGAATAGTCACTTGCTTCATGTTCTGTAGAGTGAAAATCAGCCTGCAAGCAAATTGTGTCTGTGCAGCTATGTTTGGCTCTCAATGTCACCTTCAGAGCTGTTTGGGTCTGCAGACTGAGTTGTGCAGTTCGGTGGCAGCAGATGCCCAAAGAGAATTTCCTCGGCTAAAAAATCTGCAGGGTTGCTCTTCTTACTGTTTAAGAGAATTTATTTTCTCAGTTATTTTGTTTTCACTGGGCCCTAATTTCCCCCACACCTCCAATGTGACAAATGTCATAAAAATTGTAAAAAACACATATAGGGACACTCACACACTATTAATGTCACTGCTGTACTAGCAGGTTTTCAGAATCATAGTTTCATCTCTGAGCAGTGAAGTCACTTTCATTATTTCAAATGTCATTTCCCAAATAAAACTGATGACTCCATGATTACTGATGGCACAAGACAGATAAAAGGAATCCATAAGTCCTGGAATTGGGGAGGGAAAGTCATACCTGAATGACCCATTAGGTGGATCACTAACTCTTGATACAACACTCTTACAGACATCAGGAGTATTTTACTCCCACCTTGAACCCTCAGCTGGCACTGCACCACCCTGCAGATCTAGCACCCCTTATTTTTCCTCCTTGGACTTCCCAGAGTTTCCAGCAAGAAAAGTGGGTTTGCCTGGCAAGGTTCTCCTGCAGCCCATGGTTGAGATCATGGTGAGGCAGCTGTGGAGCCCCCAGTGGAGCCATGGAGGATCCACCTGCAGGCCATGGAGGATCCCAGGCTGTGACCCCATGGTGGGAAGCCTGTACCACAGCAGGGTCTGGCAGGACCTGTGGACCCATGAAGAGAAGAGCCCACACTGGAGCAGTGGGATGGCAGGACTTGTGACCCTGTGGGAAACCCATGCTGGGAAGAACTGCAGTCCATAGAAAGGACTCATGTTGGAGAAGTTCATGGAGGACTGTCTCCCATGGGAGGGACCCCATGCTGGAATGGGGGAAGAGTAGGAATAGCTCTTTCACTGAGGAGGAGGGAGTGGAAGAGGCCTCATCCACAACCCCTGTGCCCCATCACCCTCTGCCAGTCGTGGGGGAGGAGGTAGAGAACTCAGAAGTGAAGTTGAGTCCAGGAAGAAAAGGAGGGAGGAGGCAAATATATTAAGAACTGGTTTAATTTCTCATTACCCTACTCTCATTTGATTGACATTTTTTCTCCAAGTCAAGCCTGTTTTGTCCATGACAGTAACTGGTTGTCATGGGATGAGAGCAGACAAGCCCTACCTTAGCCTCAGAATTCAGTGGAAGCTTAAATTTAAGGAATTATTCAGGCCCACAGGTTCTAATGATGGTAAAGCAGATCTATTTATAAAAATTAATTGTTTATTAAATAGACAAGAGAAAAGAGATGAAAGATCTTAATCAGTATTGCTTACTACACAGTATAAAACTAAACAACTACCAGTAGATTGCAGCATAACATAAAACAGTGCACTATATCAAGGGATATAGCTATATTAAAACTAGCAAAATAAATAGTATTGACTAGGAGTCAAATGTAACTTACCACTGAAACGACAATAATGAGCACAGATTCCTTCACTTAATTCCTGGGGAGTAACAGTGAAGCAACCCTACTCATGGGAGAAACTCCACACAGTTCCAGGAAAATGTACAGGTTTCTGCTTTGTGAAAGTTTGGTGTGACTTACATGGTTGTAAATTGAGGTGTCTGTCAGTCAGAAATCTGGCTTATCTCCCCGGATCTCACTTCAACATTAAGATGTTTATTGGCAGCTGGGAGATGCCAGACCAACCTTAACCCCATGGTGCCAAAATAACTCACTACAAGACAGCTTGTCCTGCTTGAGTGACCTGACTGGATGAGTAACAACAGATAAGTTTGGGGCTCAGTAGGGAGCAGAGGGTGGGATGCCCTGCTGCTCTGGTGAGTGATCTTTCCTGTCCTTATCACAAGCCAGGTAATCTCATTCTATTTTCTCTGTCTGTCTGAGGAGGGGAGTGACTTAGCTGCTTTGGTGGGCACCTGGTGTCCAGCCAGGGTCAATCCACCACAGCTTGGAAGACTGTAAAGTTCAACACTTAGTAGTAATTTAAATTCTCTTTTCAATACTGTCTTTGCAAATAATTTATCTTTGCAACAGCCCTGTGTTTCACTTAGGGAAGACTACCTCGAGGGCTGCTCAAATGAAAGGAATTTGAAGTTGCTGGTCAACAGCAGCTGAACATGAGCCAGGTATGCCCAGGTGGCTAAGAATGCCAATGCCATCCTGACCTGTACCAGCAATAGCAGGGCCAGGGCAGTGATTGCCCCCCTGTATTCTGCACTGGTGAGGCCACACCTCAAACACTCTGTTCAGTTCTGGGCCTCTCACCAGAGAAGATTTTGAGGGTCTGGGATGTGTCCAAAGAAGGATAATGAAGCTACTGAAAGGGTTCTGTGAGGAGCAGCTGAGGGAACTGTGGATGTTTAGTCTGGAAAGGACTCGGGGAACCTCACTGGTCTCTGCAGCCACCTGAAAGCAGGCTGCAGTGATGAGGTGGGGGGTCAGTCTCTTCTGCCATGTTTCAAGGGGTAGAACAAGAGGAAATGACCAGAAATTGCACTATGGGAAATTCAGATTAGATATTACCAAAACAAAATCATTGAAAGAGTGGTTAGGCATTGGAATACACTGTGCAGGAAGGTGGTGGAGTCACCATCTCTGGAAGCACTTGAGAGGTGTTGAGACACTTGTGCATATGATGATTATGGTGGTGCCAGGTTTTTGGCTCGACTGGATGATCGTGAAGGCCTCTTCAAACCTCGATGATTCTGTAATTCTATGATTCTATGAAATATGAGCAGATCTTTAGGAGAACTCTATTCTATTCATCCCACACTGTATATGGCTGCTGATCTTGGAGCCAGACACCGAGCTGGTAACTGTTCACAGTTAGTCAGTGGTAATATAAAAACCCTGTATAATCTGATGGCAGTTCTCTAGCCTGAAGTCTTTATCTCTTTCTACCCCTTTAATGTATCTTGGTTTTTGCAATGCATTTTAAAGCTGTGGTCTGAGATGTATTGCTAGTCAATGCAGAAGGAACATTAATTTTAACTTGTAAGAGAAAATTCAAAGATAATGAAATGTTTATTCTCTTTTTTCTTTGTCGCTTTATTCTCCTCACTTTGTTAAGATTTTTTTCGAAGTATAGTTGATTTTTTCTAACTCCCATTTTCTGTACTCAGCTCTGATGAGATATACAATACCAGGGAAGTAAGTAGTCAACCATATTGATACACTTATATAATGGGATAATTTGTCATTATTTGTTTGTGAGTCAATGGGACATATCATGTGTTATTACTTGTTCAATACTGAGAATGCAGAAAAGCAGAATGATGAATGACACAGAACTGACAGAGAGACACAGGACAAGATCAAGGACAAAAAGTTGATAAAAGACTTGAGTATTCTGTCAGAGCAAAGTGTATTTTAGTCACAGTGTTAGTTTGGAGAGTGCAAGCAAGGCTCATAATCAAAGTCATTGGGACACATCTCTGTTCTTCACCACTTCAGACTGTACACTGAAAGAGCAGGAGTATAAATCAGTTTGGATGATGTCCAGAGAGGAAAAGAAACATAACCCAATGAAGAGAGCTGCTAATTCAACCAGCCTAAACATTTTACAAATACTGTTTAGAAGGACTGAGTTCCAAGGGAAAGATTATGCAGTTTTCTGCAATCTTGGCTCCATAGCTTTATAATGAAAAGGTAGAGGATAAAAAGAAAGGTGGAACTGTTTTGTTTCACATGATTTTGCCAATCACTGTATTTTTCATACAGGGTTATTACTTTTTCTTTCAGTTTTTAAGTTAAAAATATGTATGAGTATGGTATGCTAGTCTGCATTAAAATCAAATTAATGAAGGTCATTGCATGAAATGAATCTCAAACACTGATGCACATTTACTGATGACCTTTCACTTTTTTCTGTGATTGGATAAAGATCTCTTGACAAACAATACTTGGTGTAGACAAGAAACATGATTAAAAATGTGCTATAAAATCCATAAGTGGCAGTTCAGAGACAGATAAAATATGGCAGAGCTGTCAAGCTAGATAGATTGAGTTAGCCAGAAATATAAGCTTTTGACTCATTACTAATTAACATTTCTAAATATATTTTACTCTCCAGAGACCAGCATAGGGAGGACTATTTGCAAACATATTTGCAGACATTTGCTAAGGATAGGGTGGTTAATTAGGAACTGCATCTGACTTCTACCAGGTGTGAGAAAGTTCTTCAGTACAATGGAGAAAACTGTGAATACGTAAACCAAAATAGTGTGTCACAGTTTCCATTAAAAGTGCCCACGGGACTCCTACTGCCTTTAAAAGTATTATTCCCCTTCAGGACTACATGTCTGATGGAGGTACAGCTCCATATGGTGCTCATGCAATCCTCCAGCTTTCTTGTGAGCCTTCTTTAGGTACTGGAAGGATGCTACAAGGCCTCCCCAGAGCTGCCTCTTCTCCAGGCTGAACAGCCCCAGCTCTCTCAGACTCTTCCATGTCTTCATAGGAAAGGTGTTACAGCCCTGTGATCGACTTAGTGGGCTCCTCTGGACTTGTTCCAACAGGTCTGTGGCTTTCTTGCACTGGAGGCCCTTTGTCAACCTTTAATCCAGCTTTATAAAGAATACTGGAAGGAGCAAGTAGGAAGGCAAGAAAATAACACCTGACTTAGAATGCTCCAAGGAAACAGCTGAGACAATAGCATATCTCATCCTGGGCATAAAGAATTATCCCCTGTTGGGAATAACTTCTCAGGAATAGACTCTTCAGTGATCTCTTCCAGCAAAGAAAATTACCTGGCTACCTGGCTCTGTGAAGGTACATGAGAGAATTTGCTTTTCCTATTATAAATTGAAGCAGAAAAAAACAATAAACACAAAGGACTCCTTTATTTTAAAATCCTGTCTCTTAAATATTTTGTGGTTTATTAAATAAACATAAAGACACTACAAAAAGGGGGGGAGACAAGAAGGAAAGAGAAAGGAAAGGAAAGGAAAGGAAAAGGAAAGGAAAAGGGAAAAGGAAAAGGAAAGGAAGGAACAAGGAAAGGAAAGGAAAGGAAAGGAAAAGGAAAGGAAAAAGGAAAGGAAAAGGACAGGAAAGGAAAGGAAAGGAAGGAAAGGAAAGGAAAGGAAGGAAAGGAAAGGAAAGGAAAGGAAAGGGAAAGAAAGGAAAGGAAAGGAAAGGAAAGGAAAGGAAAGGAAAAGGAAAGGAAAAGGAAAAGGAGGAAAGGAGAAAGGAAAGGAAAAGGAAAGGAAGGAAAGGAAAGGAAAGGAAAGGAAAAGGAAAGGAAAGGAAAGGAAAGGAAGGAAAGGAAAGAAAGGAAAGGAAAGGAAAGGAAAGGAAAGGAAAGGAAAGAAAGGAAAAGGAAGGAAGGAAAGGAAAGGAAAGGAAAAGGAAAGGAAAGGAAAGGAAAGGAAAGGAAAGGAAAGGCAAGGAAAGGAAAGGAAAGGAAAGGAAAGGAAAGGAAAGGAAAGGAAAGGAAAGGAAAGGAAAGGAAAGGAAGAAAGCTTTACATCGTAGGAGCAGTCTGTGTGTCATATTCTCCTGAATTAGCAAAAATACAGAATTTGAGACTCTTCAGTCATGTTCAAGTAATCTAAGGGAATATGGGTGGATTGAAACTAAGGTGAGATTTAAATATGGGGCAGTTGTGTTGTGCCTCCAGTTCAGTCCATGACTCACAGAGGTCTGAGGTTTGAGGTTTTGTTCAGTCAGACTCATTTCCAGTGTCCTGCTAATTAGGACAAAGCCACTGTTTCCTATTTTCTGGTTCCCATCTAAGATCAAGAGCAAGGCATAATGTGCCACATGTGTGGAGTAGTGCTCAATAAATGGGACAGTACACTCTGTACTGCTGCAAATTCCAAGTCTGTGCTAGAAAAGGTTTGCCCTGCCTGTGTCTGCACCTTTTCTCAGATGCAGATACCAAGGCAATATCTGCCACATCAGTGCCAATATGGCAGCTTTCCCAGACTGCAAATTTAGAAACAGATCCCACATCCTAGAGGTGGTGATGGCATTTTCACAATTACATGTTATTGTTTCTCTCACCCTGTAAGCATTTAGGTGCTTAGATGTACTTAGGCTAATACAGATTTACCTGGGAAGTATTATAATCCTTTACCAGCATTTCCCCATCTGGTTTGTGCATGGTGCAGATTTGTATTCCTTCCTGCTCCAGTCCCTCACACTGCCTTCATTAATAAAGCTGTGTCCAGTCACGTTTGGTGCACAGGTTGGTTGGAGGTAACTGCTTGAATCTTTTAAATCTAGTCCCAGACCCAGCCTTTCAGGATTAAGCTGTCATTCCTCTTTCTCCTGTTTTACTGAACCATGCTGTCAATACAAGGATTATGTATTGAGCATCAGCTCCAGGAACTAACTACAGCAGTCTGGCTACTGGGTGCCAGCCTAGGAGCCATGTGGGTACTCAGCACCAGCACTCTGTTTTCTGTACAGACAGGTATAGACTTGATTTGATTTGCAATTCATGTAGGTCCTGTTCCCTGTGCTGCAAATCCATACTTTTATGATGCTTCTTTTTCTTATTACCTCTACCTGTGAAGAATTATCGTTCCATAACCTCGACAGCACATTCTTGAACTCACTTTCACTCAAATTCCTGTCAGAGAGGGCATTTCCTGTAACAGGAAAATTTCTTTCTGCATTTCTTTTGTCTGTCTAAGTCCCGATTAAATGTTCGTGTTATTTGTAGCAATGTTACCTAGAGTCCAGGAGATGGCAGTAGTTCCCAATAATTCATTTTTTAAAATAAGTCTGTTGAACCTTTTGCCCTAACACTGTTTATTCTTTTTTTTAAATCCAGCTATTAATATTACTCAACCAAGTTTCAGTGGCACAGATGTCTTTGGATATACCTCATTCCTAGCTTATTCTACAATCCCAAATATCACCTTCTACTATGAATTTCGCTTGAAATTTCAGTTGGCAAACCACCACTCAGCTTTACAAGATAACCTGATTTTTTTCACTGGACAGAAGGGCCAAGGTAGGCTTTATTTGTGTCACTTATCCTTAAAAGCTGTCAAATTCTTATTGAACAAGTAGGATAAAAAATATGCACAGGTTTCTCTTGATTCTATTTAAGATATAATGTCATTAGCGGGAAAATGATCTCTTCAAAACTGTATTGTTTTGTAAAGACAGAAAAATCTATCAGGTTGTAGAAATGTTTCTTTTTATTAAAGAAAAATATAATTACTTCCAGTAACTGAAGTCAACAGTTAATCTGAGGTAGTGTATTTCTGAACAAAATAAATAGAAACCCAAAGGCCAAGGTTCCTTTTTTTTTAGTTGTTAACATAAATTTCATATTGATCATTGAACTCTGTGTTATTCACATAAAATAGGAAACCCTCAGCCCTGAGATCTCTCAATGCAAGTTAACCCAAGCTAGCTATGAATAAATTGAGCTGAAGTCTGTATAGCAAAGCTTTCAATTTGGTCTGATTAACACAGCTGAGAAGCAGGTTATGTAAATCTACTTAGAGTATTTGTACTAAGATTTTGACAAGACTTAAGGTGTCGCTCCACAGCACCCCTCTGTGTCAGCCTGCATGGCATCAGCATGGCATGGTAACACTACTTGTGTTCTGTCCATCTCAGCATTACTCCAAACAGAAGATGTAATACCAATGAAAGTTGAGAAAAAGTGCATATAATTTGATGCAGACATAAAGCAGTCATAGGTCATAGATACTTCACAAGAAGCAAAACTAATTTTTTATCTTAATCATTTCTGCAGCTGGAGCATGACCTAGCTTTTGGGTTTGGGGCTGTCCTATGGAACTATTGAAGCCTAGAAGGGAGGTTGGATGATGTGTCTTATGTCTAAACCTATCACAGCAGGAGAGTGATTTAGGTGTGATAGTAGAAGTATCTACTACTTCAGTAGATATTTTACCATGCCTGAAACATCACACAAGTTTTGCAGATATGGCCTTTGACCTACAGGAACCCTACACTTACACTGAACAGTATCAGAAAATTAATACTTCAGAAGGATGAAGTAGGGGACAAATTATAATTTGGTGTTTTAAGATACTGAGCTCCCAAAATGCATTATTAAAAATCAATTTTGGGGAGGCATTATGCAGTTACATATATATCTAACAAAACAATTGCAGTGTATCACATCAGTAGGATACAAGGGATGCCTCATTTGCTATGTTAATCCATTTGATATTTTCTTAGGTCTTTCTTTCTATTACATTTCTTTACTTAAACTCCTATACCCTCTGAGGCTTCTTCCCCTTTCTCCCTGTGGCAGACTTGCAAGAGTCAGACTGTTACTGTATTGCAATGCAAACAAAAACTTGTTAGTGTAGAACAGCTCAGCAGTTTATCTATGATATAATTAAGTCTGCTGCTTTTCATTTGCAACATCCTGTCAAATTTAGCTCAGCAGCACTTTAGTGTGCCATGAGACACTGGTACTTAATTTATCAGGTTGATTACCCCAATTAACCCAACACAGATCGGTATTAACCACTCTGAATGGATTTAAACTCAAAACTTAGCTCTGCTTCTGTCTGTGTGGAAATCAGAATTTGCTATTTTTTTTCCCAAACTTCAGCAGGAGACATGGTCAAACCTGGTTGATCCTGCTAACTGAACTACATTCACATTATTTTAACTGCATCCAGGTAGAACTCTCATCATGCCACATTTTAATACTGTGACAATCACCATTCACTCACAGGCAGCTTTTCTTGTCACTTGCTACTATTAATTTTTGTGGATGGATGAAATATTGTCTTTCTTTTTTGGGTAGCTGAGCAGAAATGGTGCACAGAGTTGAAATTACCTAAAACCTTTCCATCTAACCATTCAGAAAACAGCATTCAAAAGCCAATGTTTGCATCATTACATTTTTACAAGAAACTCTGTTATGAACACAAAGAAATCATTAGAACGTTCTTTTCAACAACAAGAATGAACCACCACATTCAGACATGTTTCTGATTCCTTAGGAACTGAATTTCAAATACCTGTTAGAAACATTTCTAATTGTAGGAAATGTAACCAAACAAAAATCATACCAATTAATTCATTGTCTTGATTCAGGATGGAGAAAATGCAAATACAAAATGTAGGACACCAATGGTATGAAATAATCTGATTCTTTTTTTGTTACAATAATCAAAGAAGAACTGAAAAAAAATTTGCTTAGGATAAAAGATACATTGCACTAAAATTTGTTTCAAAAAGGCCTGCCTGCAGGGTGTACCCTGTAATGTCAGAAGTCATTGTGGAATGTAGGTCTTGGAATCATATTTGGCTGAACTGAGTTTAAAAAAAAAGTTTTACTGGTGTCATTTTTATTAACGAGAGTACAGAATTCTGGGCTTGTTATGCAGTTGCCAGGCAGAAACCTGGCTTTTTATTACTTTGCATATCATCTGTGTGTGTGTGTGAGCACTGTGGTACAGCAGTCAGGCATTTCTGCATCCCCATGTCAAACAAGGGGTGAGCAGCAGCACACCTGCCAAGGGCAAGGCTCAAAAACACAGAACAATGAGGTGATGGTAAAATGCTGTTGATATTTTGTCATTTTCTCGTTAGTTTAAATGGTTGGGGAGACTGAGCACCCCACATTTTAGCAGCAAAAGCAGTTTCTTACCAAGTGAATGTCACTTACTTCACAAAGAAGATGCTCCTGTTTTAACAATTTACTGAATGTTTAGCAATAGCACTCCCAACAGGAGAAGCATGAGGGTTTTCCCAGCCAGTGATATTCCAGTAAGGAAGCACTTTTTAATACTTAATTTGAATTTTCCCCTTTCTCCATTTCATCCCATTTCTTGTAGTTAACATTCTCTTGCAGCACCTTACCTGATTCCCCTCCAACGTTGTCTCTGCCCGAACCACAGGCATCAATTTCATAGCTAACCTCTTGTGAGTTACTATAAAATTCTGTCCCAATACATAGCTAAAGTTAAAAGCTGTCTCATTTGTGCAAACTATTAACATTATTTTATTCTACCCCAACCCTGACAGAGTTCAAGGCCAGGGACAAGACGTTAAACAACTCAATCTAGTCAATGGTATCCCATGGCAGTGGGTTTTGGGACTAGATAATCTTTAGGGTCCCTTCCAACCTCTCAACAGTCTATGATTCTATGATTAACTTCACTATTGAGTCAGTTTTGTCAAGTACTGACACTGCTACATTGCATGTCTTTAATATACTGTAATTCTGAAAAAGCATTTTAAAAAATCAGAGAGCCTTTTAAATAACAGTTTGTCTTTAATGTGCTTCCCTAGTTTTTCCAGTCAAATGACATAAGTACATTGTGGACACTGCTGAAAACAGAAACTTTAGTAAAGGTTTTTAAAAAAGAATTGTTATTTTCAGTTTGGAAGTCCTTCACTGTAGGCGAGACTGGGGGTTGCACGGCTGGGACAGACGGAGACGAGAGATCTCTGAAGCCAAGTCGTGGAACTAGCGGTTTATTGCAAAGGGCGTGGGTACAGGGCCCTGCTGGGAGCTGCCAGCTGCAGCTCGGAGCAGGCCCGAGAGAAGAGAGAGGATGAGAGGGTAAGAACGTAAAAGGCAAGAGCTAAGAGCATAGAAAAGTAAGAGCAAGAGCAAAAGCAAGAGAGCAAGAGCGCAAGAGAGCAAGAGAGCAAGAGGACGAAGTTCCCGTTACAATACAATAAATCATCTTCTGTGTTGAATATTCTGATTCTCGCTAACCAATCTAGTAGAGTATACAAATCCTATAGCATTTACATACAGCCTATAAGAATCACTACATTACCACATTGTGGTACATTTTAAACCCTAAATCTACTCTTCGGACCCCTTCTGCCAAGCTGGCAGGGTCTGCTCTGACCCTTGGACCTGCCTGCTTGCAGAGGGTACTGTTTCATCAAGAGGGGATTACCTTCAGCCGGCCACACCATTGTTTTCCCTTTGTTCAGTAACTAAGGGATGTCAAAGCTTGCTTTCATTTCAATCTCGCTTATAGTTTCTATATTCACACAATCTTTTGCCAGGCAATCATATTTGTAAGGCTTTCCTGTTTCATCTTCCCCAACACTTCACTGATAATGTGCCAGTGTAACTGAAAGCAATGGGATTTCTTTCAGTTATTAATAAATAATGAACAAATCATTGTAATAAAAAATGAATAGTTTTTGTGTTCCATACAACTAAGTGTACCTGCACACTTTCTACAGAGGCAGTGGATTTATTTTCTTTGGAATAAGGATTCACTTTTCTTTTTTCTATAGATTCCCATTGCATCAGAATAGTAACTCTATAGAAAAAACAAATTTCTGTATAGAAAAAGCACAGTATACCCCAGTTTAATTTCCAAGATATGAGATAAGGGGAATATGGCAGTTTTGGCTGTGAAGCAGCTGTGTGCAGAGCTTCAGTGGCAGGACAATATAAGTAGCATTGTTTCCTGGGGAAAAGCCTGCTTTATCTTTTGCAAATGAAGAAAATTTGCCATGTATTTGATACAGGGGCATCAAAACACACATTTTAAATGAGGGCCATCATGTGAGTCTGGAGGAACAAATAGGAAGAGACCTTTCCTGAAACAAATACAAAACAATACAGTCTTATGAAAACAGAAGAAAATAGCAAATAAAATACCATGTATGGGCATGAAATTGAGCACTGAATTGCTTGAATTCACAGGAGAGTTGTAAAAAGAATGGATGGCTTTGAATTTCAATTCAGGTCATCCTAAGGGACAAGTGAGAACATTCTTCACTTTCACCATTGTTTGTATCCTGGTTCTTTTACCAGAAACAAAGAAAGGTTGGGGTTGATAAAAAGAAACAAGTTGATCAGGTTTTCTCTAAACAATGGTGGTTCCTGCCTTGCCTGCATGAGGAGAGAGAATGAAAGC
Source organism: Serinus canaria (assembly GCF_022539315.1). Classification (NCBI taxonomy): domain Eukaryota; kingdom Metazoa; phylum Chordata; class Aves; order Passeriformes; family Fringillidae; genus Serinus; species Serinus canaria. The sequence continues at coordinate 87,135,169 of NC_066316.1, forward strand.
TCTTTAAAGATGACAGTGTAAAAATGTGTTTATTTTGCATGACCAGGTCGAGAAATTGAATTCTTACTCATGGGCTTTATGTCAGACTTAAAATCCTTCCATGTAAAGAAATTGAATTTTTTACTACAAACTGGCAAATCAATCAGTTCTAACCTGAAAGTTAAGAAGGCTTAAAGAATTAAAGCACTTGCCTGACCAAGGAAATTCCATCAATGACCATCCTAGAGCTGCCTTAATCAGGGGCAGGTGCAATAAATTCTCCAGGTGCTGTTGAGTCAAGGGGAGCTGAAGGAGCTTGATAGAAGCTGCTAGAGCTTCTTCAGAGCCAGGTCCCAGTTACTCCCCTTGCCTCAGAGCAGCAGCTGTCCTCTGGTTCTGAGGCTCTTGAAGTACCTATAATGAATGAAAGCTGAAAGCAGCCTAGAACAGGAATAAGTCAGGACCTATTCTCACCTGCACCTTGAAATTTCAATTTTTTTTTTAATTTTTTTTTTCTTTTCAAGAATTTGGAGGAAGTTGAAAATTTATTTACATTCCGGGGGGGAAGGAACAGCAATGATTGCTATATCCCCCAAGATTGAAGAGTTGACAGGTTTTGTGGACATCACTCACTTAACTGTAGTATGAAAAAAAAATCTTCTGTCAGAAATCCTATAAATGTTTAAAATCTCTGCAGTGTCTATTTTAAATACACAAGAATACTGGAAATAGTATTACAAGTTAAACAGACAATATTAGAAATATATAGTAAACTCATTAGCTTTCTGGCTAATATTTTGCTAAACTGCTAATTTTTCAGTGGATTTGAAGTGTATTTTGCCTACTGATGTTCACTAAATTCTGGAATAAGTAATAACCCTTCTTTTGTTTCTTCAGGTCTGAATGGAGATGATTTCTTGGAGTTAGGCCTCCATAGCGGCAGAGTGGTATATAGCTACAATCTAGGTTCTGGCACAGCAACAATCATTAGCAAACCACTTGATCTGAAACTCAATATTCACGTCATCCATCTTGGCAGAAATCTCCAGAAAGGCTGGCTGAAGGTAAAAGAGAAGGATATCCTTAAGATAGCTTTTAGATGAAAGTGTTCTCTGTGTTTTTTCACATTTTACATGGAAATTTTAATTTTTTTTTTTTTTTGGCTTCCCTATAAAGCTGGGAGGATTTTCTTCACTAGGAGTTCCTAAATAAAGGCAAATCCCTTTGTTGTAACAAGTATTAATGTTTCATTGAAAGGTGGATGATCAGAAGAATAAAACTGTCACTTCTCCTGGGAGGCTGGTTGGACTCAATGTCTTCAGTCAGTTTTATTTAGGAGGCTATCGTGAGTATACTCCAGAACTCCTACCAAAGGGACCCAGATTTAAGAATGGCTTTCAAGGTAAAGATTGCTACATTTTCCATTCCTTTTCATACATGCATCAGATTGTATATCTTTCTTTCATAGGCAACTGAAACAATCTGTCTTATCAGGAATCAAACTAGAATCTCCTTGGCTGAATTTCCTGTGGCTTTTTCATTATTTCACTATAATAACTAAGAAACTAAGGTGGTGCAAAAAGAGGCTTTGCTAAATAATCTTAATAATTTCTGTTTCTGCTAAGATGGAAGTTTTCCATTGTGATGTTTGCCATGTAATCTCTTCTTATGTGTCCCTGTTCTACAACATCACTTTGAAAGGACTTCCTTTCTCTGAAGTAGTTTAGATTCTGCTCCCACTGTGACTGGCAGTGCTAGTTTGGGTAACAGATTTCCCACTGAAAACTTCTTTCTAAAAGAAATCTGATTTTTTTTTTTTCCTGGAATTATGATCTAGGTCTCAAGACAGCACTTAGCTAATTTCTTTTGCAAATGTTTATCAAGCAGACAATAATTTTTTACATTAAAACTGATATTGAAGGTTTATTAATCTGTTTTCAACTCCTACCAGATCAGCAATGAAGCAAAGGACTTGTTCAAAACACCTTAGTTTTGTTCTTTACTTCCAAAGAAACAAAGTTCTTGATATTTACAAGGTAAAATTTCAATTAATTTTAGGCACTTGAAAGCCTTTCAAATAAAAAAAAAAAACATTTTCCAATAGTAAAACAGAGTTTGAGTTTTCAATTATGAAACTGAGGTTATGTTACAAAAGTCAAGCATAGCCACAAAACTCACTTTAATGCACTAAAACACTGCATTTCCATTAAGCCCATGTACCTGTTTTCTTTCCAGCCATTACAAGAACAAATATTTTGAGTTTTCCAGGTTGCTCATGTTCCAAATGTATTGTAAGGACCAAATTTGTACAAATTCAATATGAATAATTTTTAAAAAGTCACAAAGTTCATGTACTGTTAGTTACCATACTATTTATTGATTTTTTTTTTTCATGCTCTTTAACAAGAGGCATTACTGAAAAATTTTGGGAAACATGTAGCACATAAAAAGTGTTCTCTTTGTCCCTAGCATTTACAGTATTAAGACTATTATATTTGCCAATTAATTCCATGCTCCTGTTCCCAGCAGCAGATTGTCTCTGTTCTCCAGAGCACTGTGACTTTCAAGGAATCTACATCTTCCTATGATCAATTTCCTCCAGTGTTTTCTTGGGTAGTCAGCAGCTCATTTGTTCCTCTAGCTCAGAAATCTCCTCAATTCCAGTTCTCAGGATCTTCAGGATGAAAAATAAACCTCCACAGATTTTTTTTTTCCAGAGTGGGAATGGCAATACCACTAAAAGAGGAGAAAATTTTTAATTATTTTACTCCTGCCAAACTGCAGCTGTAGGGATCTCACAGAAACTCTGGAAGTGACAGCCAAGATAAATTTACCTAGGACATAGTTGATTAAACCACTCAGAGTTTTGGAACCCTGATGTTGGCTCCTTTTAAAGACATGATTTATTAAAACCATTTTGCTTCTAATACCAGAGTGTACCTCTCCTTTTGTAAAAAAAGGATGAAGAAACATTGAGACCAGCCTTACTGCTGCAGACTAAATGTCCCCCAGTGTCAGTGTGCAATAATTTAGGATTTTTACTCTGTACAACTACAGTTCCAGATCATTCCTACCCTGACCTGCAAGCCTTGAGCACTTGTTCAAGACATTTCCACAGAGAAGGAGGAAACTAAACACAAATGTTTTTAATAAATTGTCATTAAATGATCAAAATTTGTGGAATTTTTAATTTAGGAAATCAGCACCTAGAGATTCTTTGGAAAGGCTGAAGGATGTTTGATGGTACTGTAAGCAATTTGCAAAGTTTCATTCGGTCCCTATGACAAGCTGAAGAAACTGGTGAAGGCAGAGCTCAGATGAAGCAGCCAAGTTCATGAGGACTTTGAGGCTCTTTGCACTTTGTCTGAATTTGAGGTTCCTTGGAGGTTTACAGGAGCTTTTAGTAAATGGATTGGTTTACTTAAGTGTTCAGCATTTTTTCATTTCCTATAATAGTGTAAATAAGGGACCTTGAGAGTTTTCTGAGCCCACTGCAGATGCTGTAAAAATTCAAATGTGACGTTTTTGTGGCCAAAGAGACTCAGCCTAGTCATTAATGGACAATCTGAAAAGGGAGCATAAAACCAACTGACTCATGTTCAAAGGTCTGCACAACTCAGCACTATGACTCACCTACACAAAATGAGACAGAGAATTATTTGAGAAAAGCTGGAAGTTACAGCTGAATTTCCAGCCCTTCCATCTCTGAAAGAGGCAGAGAGAAATCTGGTGTCAGGGACAAAGGAGGGAGAGTTCTGGTGTTTGATGCTCTGTGCTACCATGACTGCAGGATGCAGTCTCTAGCCATCAATCCAACTGATGGAGAGCCAGGGCTTGCATCTAGAAATAAGTGAGGAGCAGAGAAAGAGGAGCAGCTGATTTTTCCTGTGGTCCTGTGCCTAAGCAGGATGAAGCATGGCTATAGAAGTAATGTGTTGTTTGACAGCAAATATTATTAAAAGGAGGAGTAAATAGGCTAAAGAAACTCTTGCCACAAAGCTGAACTGTTGAAGAACCTCTTTCATGCTGAAAAAGCCATTTCTTCTCATAAATTATTTTGCAAAGCAAATTAAATTGCAGGTACTACAGTCGCTTTTTAAAAATAGAGTAAACCCAGAACACAGCTGAGTTCCAAATAGATACAAATATAGCCTTTCAGTCAAAGTTTAAGCTCATAATAAGCTAGAATACATTACAAGCCTGCCAAGGTTAAGACTTGTTATCTTTATGTTCCTGCACCACCAATGTCACAGAAGGAAAGTGAGCTCTGAACTGGCTTTTAGTCAGTGCTGTGTGATTCATGCAGGTACCTCTGGGTGTTTGGGTCACAGAAGACCTGAGTAGTCACACTCAGGGCCACCTTTTAGACTAGCACTCCAACACCCCATTACTCACAAACAGCAAAGACAGACAGGAAAAGGCAAAGCATTTAAGGATAGGTAGGATTTAAGAAATCTGTAAATTCAGTACTGCATTCAGACACAAAATATTTATCAGTGTATCTATTTCTGTCAGTTCTCTTGTTGCACTTTTAGTCTATCTTGAAAATGCCTGCTTTGTGTACTTTTTAGTCAAATTAGCAGCCAGTGCTTACAAGAGGGCAAGAGATCCTAGCAAGAAATTCTAGGAAAAATTCTTTTTACCATAAGGATAATCAGAAAAAACAAACAAAAAGTAAAGCTGAGCAGTGAAATAATATATTTTATGATAATACCTCAACTTTACTTAATCCATTGTTAGTGGTTCTTAAGTGGTTTATGAGCTCTGCTTGACTGGGGTGGAAGCTGTAAAATAAATTGATGGTGAAAAAGGTCAATAATAGAAAGGCCTAGGTGTGGTGTGAGAGGCCACAATCCAAAGGATTGCAGAAAAAGGGTAGTATGCCCTCTGTGAGTGTACAGTCTTGGTGTCTGATTTCTGTTTACTTGCATAAAACTGATGCTCAGAATCATGCCAAGTTTAACTCACAAAGTCGGGAACTTCGAGTTCCTCTTGCAAACTTGGCTGTGTCAGGAAACCTCTCCATTATTCAGAATAGTTGGCAGTCTCTCATTAAAAGAGGCCCAGAACTGGCAGAGCTAAGGAAATTCAGGTCAGAAACAAGGCACATTCATCAGCTGATCCCTCTGCAGAAGGTTGTGTGGTGCTTGCTACAACAGGCTCAAATTGCTGCTCTGACTCATTAAATAAAAGATTCAGTTTAACTTAGCTGGGCCAAAACACTCTTGTACCTATTACATGCTTTGTTTACCAGCGCTCAAGAGCTGTTCCTAACCCAGATGGCACAGTTAAGCTGTGGTTGGTACATTCAAACTAGTCATCAGCACAAATGCCAGTTTATTTTCCATGATGACCTTAAAGTCCTTGGGGACCCACTGTGCTTTCCATTGTTTACCAGAGCTCTGGGCTGCTTTTTCTTAGCACTCCAGCAAGACCCAGGAGAACAGAACATGCTTTATCTGCTACTGATAAAGAGATGAAACATTAGTTAGGATTTACCAAGCATAAGGCAGCTTAGAAAAACAACCTTGTAAAAAGCAAAGAAGCAATAATACAAAGATTGGAAATTATCATCACACTAGGTTATTTTTAAATTACTTATTAAGAGTTTCTGAATTAACAGTTGTGTGTCAATATAGACAGAGCTACAAAATGTGTGAAATATGGAAATAGCCTAAGAAAGCTACTTTCAGTATCATGAAACTGTGGAAAAAGTTATCTTGCTTGTAGATATTGCTTATATTTTTGTTCAAAAAACTTATGCAGCTAAAAAAAAATCACATTGTATATTCATCGGGTCTTTCAGATGCAAGACTACTTCTTTTGTGATTTCAGTGAATCATGCAAAAACTCATGTTAAGTGATGCTTTTAAAATCAGTGTAATGGTTACTTGCCATCACCATATCATATCCTTTCCCTGCTTCTAAAATTAAGCAGAGAGCCTCTGATATGCATTGCTGAATTCCAACTCTTCTTGTGATTTCAGGCACTGCAGGAATTCCCTATGTCTCAACTAAATTTTATAAATCACATTTAGAAAGCTCTGAGCATTTTCAAATACATTTATGTACTAGTTTAGCTAAGGTGGTTTAAAACCTGATTTTTAGTTTGATATTGTATATATATTTATGTATAGATCTGGATGACATTTCAAAAATGTTTAAGGTTACCTTTAAATGTGACTGTACATCACTTGGATTTTGGGGTACATTTTGAAAGGTTATTTAGGATTTGCTCAAATAAAAATTATATAATATAATTATATGGCATCATCTTCAGCTTTGCAGTATAGAAATAAGCACATAAAGCCATAAACAGGATCCAGAAGTACTGGTGACTTCAGCCTGACCCATAAGGCTGACAATCCCGTGACACCACCAGGAAGAGCAAAGTCTCTCCAAAGGGGCAGTCCCTGGAAAGCTCACAGGCTAAGCAGGAGCCGCTGGGAAGGAGCGAGTAGGGAACACCTCTGCTTCACTCCTCCTTTTACTTGGAATACCAATGGACATTCAAAGACAATCAGAGCATAGATCCAGGCACTGGCATTCGATCATCTTTACAAAACATCTTTACAAATCAATTATTACAATATCCCCTGACAAATATTTATGACAATTATTGCTTTCCTAAACAATTCTTTAGTGTGTTCAGGGACTTGAGAACAATCTTTGGATCATTTCCCAGTGGTAGTCTGCATGCAGCTGTACTCTTCTGTAAAGTAATAAAAGTTTGATAATAAAATTGTGACCATGCCAGGTCTCTTGGCCACATGACCGAGCAACAGGCCCAGAAGTGTTTACCTTACTAGTATATGTTAATTTTTAAAATTATTTCCTGAGATTAGGGGCCTGAAGAAGCAGTCTACCTCGACCTAAAAATGTCACGTGTGACATGATCTGCATGTACCAAGGACTGAAGCATTCACTTGAGAAGGGAAGAATTTGAGTCATTACCTGGAGGAGTCCTTTTCAGCCTATGGAAATTCAAGTCCACATTCCTTACTTGCATTATATTATTTGATGTCAACTGGATTCCATTAAATTTTATATTAAGTAAATTTCTTGCTGTCTGTTCTTCACTTTTTTTTTCTTAGGTTTTTGGGGCTTTGGTTGGTTGATTGGTTGGTTTTTTGGGGTTTTATATTCTTTTGAGATTTGTGACTATTTTTATCTGATATCAACACATTCCTGTAAGATCATGAGTGTATAAACAGAAAATTGCACCTAGTCTCTGAATTTATATTCTGTCTATTCCTTCAGAAATTATTTATTTTGTTTTGCCCACCATTAAATGAAAGACTTTGACCATCCACTCACTTGCCTGAACAGAAAATAGCTGGCCTACCTTGATCTCCTGTAGATGGTATGGCTGCCCATTCACAGAAGATATTCTGGAGGAACCCATTCACTGAAGGCTGACACTGTCCTGTTGTTCAGTTTGTTTTGCCTTTTGCTATCTGTTTTAAACTTAATTTCTTTCTTTCTTTCTTTCTACATTTGAGGTTGCATTTTTGATGTTCAAGTTCGCACCAGCCTTAATAAAGGGTTTAAATCACCAGGAGCTCCAGAAGGACACCCCAATTCTGGTCGCAGTGTTGGACAATGTAAAGATTCCCCATGCAGTTTAATAAAATGCAGAAATGGTGGCAAGTGCATTGAAAGTGGCTCTACTGTTTAGTAAGTATAATATTAATATATATATATATATATATATATATATATATATGTTTGTACAGAGAACACAGACTGTCCCTGGACTAATAACTATGGTAATTTATTGTGTTCATTACAGAGAAGGAAGGAAGGAAGGAAGGAAGGAAGGAAGGAAGGAAGGAAGGAAGGAAGGAAGGAGGAAGGAGGAAGGAAGGAAGGAAGGAAGGGAGAGGAAGGATAGGCGAAAGGAAGGAAGGAAGGAGGAAGGAAGGAAGGAAGGAAGGAAAGGAAAAGGAAGGAAGGAAGGAAGGAAGGAAGGAGGAAGGAAGGGAAGGAAGGAGGAAGGAAGAAGGGAGAGGAAGGAAGGAAGGTGAAGGAAGGAAGGAAAGGAAGGAAGGAAGGAAGGAAGGAGAGAGAAGGAAAGGAAGGAAGGGAAGGAAGGAAGGAAGAGGAAGGAAGGAAGGAAGGAAGGAAGGAAGGAAGGAAGGAAGGAAGGAAGGAAGGAAGGAAGGAAGGAAGGAAGGAAGGAAGGAAGAAGGAAGGAAGGAAGGAAGGAAGGAAGGAAGGAAGGAAGGAAGGAAGGAAGGAAGGAAGGAAGGAAGGAAGGAAGGAAGGAAGGAAGGAAGGAAGGAAGGAAGGAAGGAAGGATGAAAGTTCATTCAGTTAGACAAACACATTAATAGTAAAATATTAAAATAATCTTAAGATCATTTCTGGGGAATATTTTTAAGAAATTCCATGGGCTGGTTCTGCTCCACTAAAGTCACAGACTTACTGGGAAATACATTGGAAGAAATAGATGCGTGACCTTTTTTTAAAACTTAGTGAGCAGCTGGAGTAGCAGAGAAAAAGCAATAAAGAGGAGAGCTTGGCTGTGTTAATGTCCAAATGTGACTGATGGGGCAAAAATAGGTGACTTTTGTTCCCTGGGAATTATTTTCCATTTAAAAAACCCCTTGTGGAATAAAGCACTGACTGTCCAACATCAGAGAGTTCTGAGCCAGTTTAAATCTGTCAGAGCTCCAAACATTGTTCAAAGTGTGTCAGTTCATCTCTAAGCTGCTCACCTGGGTGATCTATGGGATGAGAGGGGGTAGCCAGGAGAGGTTGCCCAAAAGATGAGTATCTGGTCTTTCATGCCTTGTCTCTCAGTGTAGATGGAGCTGAGTGCCCAGGCTGTATGCTCGGAGGGAGTTTGCACATTTGCAGTTTGAATTGCTGTTGAGTGTCAACACTTCCATTGTAATAAATTTTGTTTTCACTTTGTAAGGCAGCTGTAAAACCTTTGCTGATGAGGATTTTTTATTTTAAAAGTATCTGCCAAGATTAATTATGCTTGCTTCCCCTTATGTGCTTTCACATGTGTTCATTTCCACGTATTTGCATTTTTTTTTAAAGAGAAAAGTGCTGATTTAAAACTTGTTAAGATACTAACTGAAAACATTGCAGACAGCAAGACAGATTTGAATGAGAAAAAAAGCTTTGCACTGTGGAGCCTCTGTATGATGCTTCTTAAAACAACAAAAACCTGTCCTACTGTGTGCTATGAAGGAAAACATTTGCATAGCTGTCAAACCAAAAACCATCTACTGATTCTGTATTGGAGAGAGAATTATATGGTAATTGGTTTTGCTGCCTCTGATACAAATCTTCACCTGTAAGAAAATTTTTCCAAAAACCTGTTTTACAGCTAGTAAAATATTTGGACAATTGACCCCAAGATTAGCACACAGATTGCTCTCCATTCCCCTTATGAGTGTATTTATATTCTCCTAAGTGCATTCATTAAGGAAATGCTTTAAAAAACATAATTTGGAATTGCTTTCTGATTGTTGCACTGTTGCATGTCACAACTGTTGCACTTCACAGGATCCTCACAGATCTGTTAAACCCTTGACATTTGATCTTTCTGAGGAACAAGAAAGAATAATGGTTGTCTTTCTCCTTATGAGCATGTTAGAGGCAGTACAAAACCAAAATTGCCAGACAAAAGAAGCATGAATGTGAGCTGAAACATCCCACTCCCATCCACCCACCTAAATCCTTGCTTCAGCAATTTACTCAGCTGTGCTAAGTCACCTTCATGTCCATAAGGTGAACCACCACCAGCAGCACACAGAACACATTTGGAAAGCAGGTGGCAGGCTAGAATGGCAGCTGGTGACAGGAAAACATAGCAAGCTTGATATTATAGGCAAAGTTCTTTTCCATCATTACAGTTTGTATTCCAGATTAGTTTAGGGATTATTCTAAAATTTCTGGGGCACTGGGGGAAGGGGGGAGGGATGGGGCAAGGAGGGCATAATATGGTTTTTCTGTGGTTTGTTTTTTTTGCATTTAATTTATAGTGACCTACTACTGAATTCTATTCCTGTCCCCATGTCTCAGGACAAGTAGATCTTCACACACCAGGCATATGTGCATGCATGTACCAGTAGTGGCCACCTTTTCCTCTCACAGAAAAAGTGAAGCATTGCCAGAGAGGCATGGATGTAGCTTACATATCATTTCTGTCAAAGTGCAGTACCTGTCAATATTATCTCAATATATTTCCTCAGAGGGAACTTCTTTCTATTTTCAAATCATCCGTGTTCCTTTGAAGAGCAGAGTCCTTGAGGGAACTGGATTTGTGTTCGAATATGTTCTTTGCTGAAATGAGATATCTCCAGAGGTTTTGGTTGCTGTTTTGAGCTATTTTTATGTCTTCCTTTCACCACCCTGCCAGAAAGCGTGCAGTGCTGTTAAGCTGTAGATTCAGTTGCTATAGGGATAATGCTTTGATTTAAATAGAAACAGAAATAGGCAGCAATAATCTTTACATTCTGGCCAGCAACAGAGCACAACTGCTGTGTTTTAACGAAACAAAGGGGAATTACATTAATAATAAAATGAAGAATATCATTTTCAAGGGACAATAATATCCCCTATTATTTTATTTGTGACGCAAAATTATGGAAAATAGAAAATTATATTATCTGTGAGGTGTTATGGCTACTTCTTGTTGATGAAGTAAGAAAAGAATGTATCTTGTGTGCTGCTTGAACAGAACATCAGACACAATGGAGAGGATCCAGTCTGCTAAATGTGAGCATGTAGTGTCACTGTAGACACCCCTAGGTAGATGTCTGGCCATCAGCTGTGGCTTCAGAAGAATTTGGGACTTGAATAATTTTTCTGTCCTACCTCCAAGCCTCATGTGGATTTCTCAGTACTTCAGAGCTTTCAAAGAGAACAGTCACTCAGATTTAAGAAATTAAATCATAACCCATATGTGTGGGGTGGCCCCTAAAAGGAGCTTCTGTAGTCTCATTATTAGGCCAGATTCAATTAAAATAAATTTGCAGTGCAACAACAGAATCAATATGGAACACAAGGTCATAACTTTCATACTCTGTAAGGGAAAGACATTTCTCTGTTTAATAATCATGATTTTAAACAATACATGGTTCTGTTTTGGGGGGTGAATTTGCTACCTAAAATTTTTCATCCAATTTGCCTTTTCTAATAGGACACTTTTGCAGCATTCCATGGTTCTCCTTGTTTAAATACAGCTGAATCTCTTCCAATCTTATTTTCTTCAGGCTCCATCCTTACCTTCCAGCCTGAAGACAGACTGATTTTTGTTAATGCTCTGGTTTTCCACTGTGTGAATTTGAAACCACTCTTATTTAGAAATCTCCTTCCTTACTTAGAATTTTTTACTAAAAAACAAATTCAAGAACCATATCCAGAAATCTCCAGTGGATTGGGTAGCCTGATGGGGCTGATACATGCCTATATGGATTTCAGATGTCCTGCACTACCTGAGATACTTAAATGATGTTGAGACATGTTTCAATTCCTCCTGGAGAACTGTTTGGAGGTCACACAAGATACCCTAGGGAGTTTCAGATGTCACTAAACATCTGCCTAATCTCAATTGGTCTAACTAATTTGATAAATTAATTAAGCTTCTGATCTCCATTGAGTATATGCCCATCTTGCATATGAAATCCTAAATTCAGGTGTCTGAATGTGCAGAATTGAACACCTCTTTTTCTGCTATAAGATTACTTCCCATGTGCAGAGCTATGGGAATTCCATATTTGTTAGCATTGAGAACAACATTTTAAATTGCATATTTTCCATATCTAATGGAAGAATACTTTTTTTTTCATTTCAGATCTAAGTAATCATTTCAATTCTTCACTGATCCTTTAGGATCTTTATTTATTTCACTTTAAAGTTCAAGAAAGTTTGATCAGGATTTTGTGTAGTAACACACAGGCACACTTCTTACATATTTTATGTGTAAGACTAATTTTCATTACTTTTTTTTATTGTTGCCTGAATTTTGATTAAAAACTTTGGGTTTGGTTCATAATCAGCAGTGACATACACCTGTCATCCTTGCTTATGTAGAAACTGTGTTATTTGTTTGAGAGCTAATTCTGGCTTCTGGTAAGGAACTTTGAACCTGAATATGAATACTGCATGACACTTTTAAGCATTTTACAAGAAGCAAAAAAAGAAAATGCCATTAAATTAAATCATCCTTGAGCTTCCTAAATAAAAATATTTCAGAACTTGAAGAGGTATTTGAATTTCCAAAATTTAAAGTAAGTTTGTTTTGCTTACTGAACTTCCTAACTTTGTCCCATACTTACTCTGAAATGCATCCTATTAAGATTCCTTTGCAAAACCAGGTGATTCAAGATTATACAGTTTGTTTTCTGACACAAAATCAAAGTTGCATTTGAAAGCCTTTCTATCCTTTCCCACCCAAAAATATGATTTAGAAAACAAGAAAAAGAAGACATTTTGGCAGTTGCTCTTGATATACTGGTATCTCTAGTATAGAAGAGATATTTACAGAATTTAATCCATGTTCTTCAAAAAGCCTGAAGATAGGAAAGTAACTTGCAGGGACATTGTCTCCTAAGACACATAAACTTAGAGTGTCTCCAGGTGAGCTAAATGTGTAGGATCCTATGACAGTCAGTGGAGATCCAGGCCTTTCCAGCTGTCTAAACACAGGCATTTTAATGGCACAGGTCCTGGAATCCTTTTCTGGTCTTCATAGGAGCACAGAAAAGGATCACTCCAGAGGAGCACAAGTCTTCTGCAGCTTCTCTGTCTTATCTGCTGGCTCACACCTCTCTCAGACACACCATGGATCAGAAGACAAATACCATTTGTCTGTGTTGAGGCAGCTGAATGCAGGTCTTTATCATTAGGGCCATGCATGTGTTGGTTTGTGGGATGGGGAGTGCTCCAGTTCCTGTGACTGCTTCTGCTCCATCACCACACAGTGATTAGTAGCTGAGCTCAGGCAGCTACTCGAGGATCCCATTGCCTGAACTTGAGCATTCTGTCAGATCTCTGTCAGAAGCCTGACTCCCTGGCCAGCAGCTGCCTCTCTCATATACTTCTAGGGCAACTGGAAGCCAAATGGGCACCTGATGTAACATAAAATTAACTGCCTTGGTCTCAGAATGAATCTCACTCTTTAGACATAAAGAAGTACAACGAGCATCTGGATGATGCTCTTACTCATACAATTTACATTTAGGTAGCTCTGCAAGGAGTAGGGAGTTGAACTTAAAGATTCCTATGAGCCCCTTCCAGCTTGAGGTATTTTGTGATTCTAAATAGGTCTTTAAATCCCTGAGAGTCAAGTCACTAGTGTAAGCTATTGGGCTCTCCTGGTCTGGAAAAACAAGCAACCAAAATCAGGAAGACATAGAGAAAACTAGACCAGCATGGCAGGCCACATGATGGAAAATATTTAAAACACTTCTTCTTCCTTCATGTCTGTAAAGATTAGGAAATTTTGGATCTAACTTATTAACAGCAGCCCATCTTGCTTAGGCCTGTTAAATAGGCTTCATTTGTTGATAGATCATTGCTCCTGTAGGCCAGCAAACAGAGTTTCAGCTCTGTGCAGATAATTTTAAATTAATTTAAAAATCTGAGTTCTGTTAGGTCATAAGAGACAAGAATTAAAAGAAATTTAAAGACATATGCAGACACAAGCCAGGGAAAGGGAAAGAAGCCCCATGTATGATGCCCAAGAGCAGCAGCATCAGCTCCAGCAGCCTCCCTTTAAGGCACGAGGAAGGGGCACTGCTGTTTGCACTCAGGGAGTTCAACCCCTTCCCCTTCTCAGCAGCTTTCATGCATCAAAGCATAACATTTATAGCTGAGATAGACAAAGCATTCTGATGCTGACTTTGATGAATTGAGGTGCTTTTGCTTTTGCAAGGTCCTGTCCTCTTTTCCCCTTCATTCCAAATGTCTGTTTATCACACTGAAGAGTTTGTTGGCTGTGTTTTGTTTACATGTTGTCTGATCTGAAGGTTTGGTGAAACAGCAGTTTCACAAGCTCCTCATTATGTTTTATGCAGAAATAGTGGGCTGATTAATGGAGGATGTACAATTCAGTCAGTGCACAGAAAAATTCAAGAGTTTGCACAAAACAAAAACCAAACAGACATGGACCTATCAAATTATGAGTTTTCTGTCTTAGCCTTGAGAGAGAAAACTTCCAGTGAAAAAATCAATGTGTTTTTATTCAGGGGAATAATTTTTTTTTTTTTAATAAAGTGATACAAAATGATAGAATAAAAATAGGTCTAATATATGTAATTTTAACTCTTTAGTAAGGAGGGCATTTTAAACAACAATGCCAAGTGCATTTTGTATTTAAAAATTTCTACAGAATACATACTAATTTTAAATTTATAGGTTGGTGTGACTTTTTTGGGTTTGTTCCCCAGTCTGGATGAAAGAAAGGCATAAATTGTAGCAGACAATAACAAGTTCAATGATTCAGTCAGTTTAGAAAATTTACTTTTGGTATACACAGATATATGAAACCCAGATTGCCACTTCTTTCATGGCCATATCCACTATCCTCTTCTCTGTCAAGAGCTTCAGCAAACCTACATCTGATATGCCAGATATAAGAATTTAGAAAATTACCAATGACTAAGTAAAAGGCAGTTGCTGACAGACTCAAACTTTAGTAGCTAAAATTTGTAACTGTTAGCAATTTCCTTATGCTGATTTTATTTTTATGACTGTTTTTTGCTGCTTACCTTTCCCTTTTAATGCCCACTTTAACTCCTCCTGGTTTATGAAGCCAGGGCCTTTTGGAATTATTTATAGAGCAAAACAAACATATGAAAGCTACAAGGCTTTTTTTTTTTTTTTTTTAAACAGATGCTAATATTTTAATGTTACTATTAAAAATAAAATATTTCCTATAATATACATTTTTCTTTTATAATTAACATATCAAATAGTTAAAGGAACTTGGTTACTACCCTTTTCTTGATAACCATTTTGAATCAGGACACTGAATATAGGTATCCAAACTTGAAAATCTCTTGATTAGAATGCTACTGATATGTTGATTTCTTTTGATAATACTGTTATGTTGTTTCCCTTCACTTTCCCTCCCTAGCTGTGACTGCCTCACTGGATGGAAAGGTGCATTTTGCACAGAAACTGTGTCAGTGTGTGATCCTGAGCACGATCCTCCACATCTGTGTCAGCAAGGCAGTACCTGTGTGCCACTGCCTAGTGGCTACACATGTCACTGTCCTCTTGGAACAACTGGCACCTACTGTGAACAAGGTATGTCAAATGCACAGTACATTGGACACACAGTAAGGTGATGTAAAACCACAGCATTTTGCAATATATCATTAAATGGGACATAGAGACACAAAATACAAAATAGATTTAAGAAAGTGATGTTCCTTTCTGTTGGAAAAAGTAATCTAAAGCAATGAATTGCTAGATATTGTTTCCTTACTTTGCTTATTTTTAATGCCATTTTTTCCTTCAATTTTTTCAAATCAATCAACCAAATTCACAAGCATGATTTGTCAGACACCAAAGGGTCAGGAAGCATTGCAGAGCAATGGTATAGTGCTTAGTTCAGTTCCCAAACTCATCATAATGAAGTATGATGGGAAATACCCTTGAGATCACAGTAGCAGTACAGAAGAGGGAAGCATCTGGGACCTTATCCAGTTCCTACTGTTCCTAATGGAGAGGTTCCTGTTGGCTTCACAGCCTGTTGGGTTTGGATGCACTGATAATGATGGCAAGGGATGCAAATATCACTATAAAAATCCGCACACGATTATTCTCCCTGGCTTTCTTTCAACATTCCACCCAAAATATGTCTTCAGTTTGCAGGTTTTGCATTTCTTACCCTCATGTAAAGGAATCCATTCTCTGTTTTCTTCTCTGAGAGATTGTGCAAATTTATGTACTACAATGTGGATACACAGGTGCTGCAAGCTCAGGGGCTTTTCCTGAAAGTCACTTTGCCCAAAGCTACTCTATGTGTAAGGAGGTGCAGTCCACACCCACTATTCCACAGCTCTTAGATTCATGGTTATTTTGTACAAGCTTATGTTTTCCTGTTGAGAATCTTTCTGTAAGACTTTTGGAGAAATCCAGTTACTGTTAAATAGCTGCCTTTCCAAACTGCCTGTCAAGGTCCAGCTCTCTTGTTGTGTGAGTCTGAAGCACAGAACTGACAAGCTGAACTGCATTTGACCTGGTTTGCAGTCCTCCTCACCCTATAGATGGATAGTTCTTAAATCCCATTACACATGGAATTGGAAGGCTCAAATGAAAAAGAATATAGCTTCTGGAAAGTTACTGTTGAATTCCTTACTCCATGTAAGAATGTGCTTGCTTTATTGCCTCTGCTGCAACAGCTGTTCAAGGCTCTTTATATGAACTTTTCAATTTTGAATTCTCATTTCAAGTGAGTTTTTCAAAAGCAATGCCATCTGGATTCAGGACAATGATCATCAAGATATGTGCTATACACAGAGCAGGTAATTAATCAGGTAAACACTCCTGTGTTCCAGAATGCATTTGGATCTTCTTATGATGGCCACATCATCAGTACAAAACTTATATTGGAGCAAGAGAAAATTGTATTTCTTACATATTGTCTTTCTTGTAGTAGTTCTTCACCTGATAAACACATTAGAGGGTTCTTCTCTGTTTTATTTAAAAGCTGTCCTTTTATGAATAGGTACTGTGGATCCTGACCAAACTCTGTGCCCTGTAGTTCACCTTACTCTGTGGCAGAATAATGAATTATCATGAGATTTTTCAAAGAGCAGTTTGCACTTTTAGTGGATGGCAAATTGCTAAAAAACAGCTGTTTATCAAGATTGAATATCTCATCTCTGGATTAATGGTGGCTATTGGAGCCAAAAGAAAAAGAGACAGAGAGCAATGAACAGCTCAAGGGACTGGGAGAAACAAAGGGTAATTAAAGGATGAAGACTAATGAATGTACCACAAGGATGCAAAAAAGTGTGAGAAGGAGACAAAAGAGATTTATGAGGCAAAAAAAGCATAGAGTAGGCTAACAAAGGGTAAGAACAGGGGTTTACCAGATAATAGCCACTGGTAAAGACAGTACAACAGTATGGATTGCACAGGAACAGGTCAGGTGAAGCAAGAAAATGGGGCAATAGGGGTAGAACCACAATAATAACCAAGAGCACTCTGAACACAACTATTAAGGGTACTCAGGCAAAAATCATCAATAAACAAGCATTAACTTGTTTGGCCAACACTAAAAATGTTTGAGATTCTATATTAACTATGTACATGAGAGAGGGGAGATGAAAGCATTTGAGCAGATGAGGATGATGCTGTTCTTCACTGTGATGGTCCTGCTGAGAGCATCAACCCAAGCCATTGCCAAGGATGCTATGGCTGTCAGCACAGAGATAGGGTACATTAGGGTTAAGCTTTAGATGTCAGAGCTCCAGTAGCAAGTGTTCAGTGGTTGGAAAACTAAGTTAGAAAAAGACTAAGCACAGGGAGAGAAAGTTCAGTTAAAGAACACAGTTTTCATAGCATTTATGGCCTGAGAGTCACAGGACTTACTCGAATATCTCACAGTGACCATTGCCAATATGTAAATTGAGCAATTCTCTCAGGAGGTTGCAGAAAGATGTGTATTATTTCATGTGTTTTAGAGGAAATAAAAGAACTAAACCCACTTGACAAAGTGAGGGTAGCAGTTTCAATTACTCTTCATTTCCTGTTGGCTGTGCACAACAAATTCATATTCAAGAAGTGGTGCAGTGATATTTTGTGGTCTGAGAAGCTGAGAGCAAATATTTCATTGTATATTTCAATCTGACAAAGCAAGTTCTAGGACTTGCTTTTCTCAGAGAAAGATGGAGAGGTTCAGCAGGCAGACAGCACCCTGGTGACTGACAGGGAGGAAGATGCCTGTGAAATTTAAGACCAGTTTTGGGAAGGCAAGCATCCGTAATGAGCACTAGGAAAGATGGACAGGGTTGTAAATTAGATCAGAATGGGCCCAAGAAATAAAGCCTTGTCATGCAAGGCAGAGTAATCCATTTGTTCAGCAGCTTAAAACTCCACTTCTTGGGCGCACTGTGTTGTTCAAACCCGTTAACACTCATAAAACAAGAGTGTTAGGTTTAGAAAGTAACACTGATGTAAACAAACAAAAATGTTATTCATTTATACCTCCAGAAACAAAACTGATTGTAATGAAATGGGAAGGAAATGGAAGATTTATGGAGGAGTCTATTTTACTTGGTGCTAACATTGCCATTTGGACTCAAACCACTTCCAAGATTCTGTGACACATGAAACAGCAAATAGTGTTCCACTGGTTTGAAAAGGTCACAGCTGTGACAGCAACACAGCAAAGCCAGCCCAGCTCCTGAGGTGCATAAATGGCAACCAAACATTGCCAGGGTCTGGCCCAGCATTAATTCTTAGTTAGCACTCCCATAACTACAAGGATTGGGAATATGGGGAAGTAGTTTATCTAGGGCTTTTTTAAGTTGTAATGTTTTCCATTACACCAAAACATGATATTAATAAAATCTTTGGGTCATTTGACTTAAAGTTTGCTACTGAAGCACCAGAGAATTATAAATTTTCTTCTGATTAAGAAGGGAAGATTCAGCCAGCAGCAGCATAATAATTTAGTTATTTCAAGAACACACAATCTTCAAAACTAACAAGAGTTTCCAGTAAATGTCTGGGGAGTTTCCTGCATGGCTTTGGATGACAAATTCCAGCTTATTCCATTTGTGCCAATGAATACCTTTGTAATTAGATCTCTCAAAGGGCTTTTGAAGAGGGAGAAGTGTCTAAGGCCCTGGTTTTTCAGTTCCCCTGCAAGTGTATAATAGACCTGTTGGTTTCACTGTGATTATTACTGTGAGAAAAAGTGGCCAAGATCAAATGTCAAGGATGATTCTTCCTAAGGAAGAAGAAACAGTGTAAAACCCTTTTACAGCAGGCTGTTTAATTATACAGCACATTGTTACATATGTGAACACAGTATCTATTTTCACAAATAGTAATTATTAAGATATGTGAACATTAAAATTACAGACATTATCCATAATTACAGTCTGTATTTATGTTCTAATCTCTACTAAACTCTATTTTAGCAGTTTATTCCTCTCATAAGAGCTGTGTGCCTATGTGAGGCCAGTAATCCTGTCTCCAGCAGTGGCACACCATGGAAGTTTAGAGAAAAAATTGACACTATATACAATAACTATACTATAATATACTATAACAGCAACTATATAAAATAACTCCCTGAAGCACTCTTTTAGCATCTAAACATTTATTGCTTACCTTTTTTTTTTTCTTGCCATTTATCTTTATGGATTAAATAAAGTCTTTAATCTTGTCATAAGCAGCATCACCAAAGGCTATGAAAAACTTCAACAAAAATAAATTCTAAGTCAATAAAATTCCTCTGACATTCCATTACACATTGAGATATATTTACACATAAGATAGAATTTCTCTAAGTACTGAGTATATTTATTTCCCAGATAATTTTGTGGAGGAACAAAGAAGACCTACAATTTCAGATTAGTTAATTGTGAAATAAAATAGACTGAAAACGTTCTTATTTAAGGGCACAGCAATGTAATATTTGAAAGATTCTATAGATGGCACTATTGTAGAACACTTGCCAGTGGTGAAAATAAACAGGGTTTTCATCACAGTATTTCTATGACTTTTAAATTATTCAGCAGTTTTCTTTAGTAGGAATAGTTTGCGCCACATACATTCATAAAATCTATTATGATACTTTTTCTTGACTTCAAGGCATGATGACAGAATGCTACTGCCTTTTGCACAAAGAAATAAGTTAATAAATAGATTTCTTCAACTGTATATTAGTCTCTGAATTCCATAGCTACTGATGTTGCTTGTCAATGTACAACTCTTGAAGAACTGAAAGAAAATGTAAAGATTTTTCATTGTTCTGTCCTTGGTTTCTTGAGATACTTGTCAAGCAATAAAGGCATTTCCTTGATGAACAAAAGGCAAGCAACTCCCTTGGGCTGTGTTTATTCAGCTCAAATCAATTTCCTACATATAATTTTGATGTCAAATTCCATTATCCTGATATAAAAGTGCAGCAAAATTTTTAAAATACCTGATAAACTGACAAAAAAAAACTTTACTTTTTAAATAATTTTTACTATAAGTATTTTTTACTTTCTACACAGTATAGAATGTTACTTGACATATTTTGACTACTATTGTAAAATAAATTAATTCACAGTAAGATTTAGCCCAACTTGTACATGACAAGACACCTTATAAACAGAGTCATGCACACTACTGTTTGGTTTACCTGACAATGCAGTTGGACTTGCACAGTCTGTTTCACAGTTACCATTTGGACACTTTTGTTTCTACATTTAACCACAAGGGCAATTTGTTATTGAGTCACAGTGACTATTGTCACTATTGTATTTTAGTCATTTAAGCAATGCCAATCCCATCAAACTTTGTTTCCAGTGACCTTTTTTTGAAAATTTGTGGCAACATGAGAAAATATTTAAGTAGTAGCCTCGACATTCATGTCACATTAGGATAAAATCCGTTGTCTAAATTTTACCTGAAAATCCATCTAAGCTTTCAGGTTTATCATTAACAGTCCAGTAAACTTAATATTCATGGCAGACACAAGTGAATGTGCATTTGTAATATTTATCTGTATAATTTAAAATGTCAAGTAGAATAAAATGAGTTACCTACTCAAATACATTATGTATAAACCCAAGTGGAAATCATGTATGATAAAATGAAGCAGGTGATAATATCCTCTACGCCAAGTCAGCCATGTCATCATGGGATGTGATGTCCCAATAAAAATTCAGTCATCTACTGACCATTCCCTCCACTCACCCAACTGAGCAAGAACAAGATCAGCCAGCTAACTAGCACTTAGCAAGATGACTCTGAAATTACTTCAACTTCCTCTGTGAGCATGAATAATGTTATGAGTAAAAAAAGGGTTGCCCATTTTTTTTTAAAGGTTGTGGAATTAGAAGTTGAGCCAGTTCTGGCAGAGGAGAGTTCTTTGTTAGCTTCATGTTGTAATCACCTGTTAAGAGTCGGTCATTAACTCCCTATTGTTAAGAACTCCCCTTTTTGTCAGTACCACCATGCCTGCTGCCAGGGGAATGGCATCCCCCTCGAAGGTGAAAGGAGGGGACATCACAGGGCATGCAAATGACCTCGGAGCCAGCATGCCATGGGAAAGCCACCCCACCAAACTTAGCAAATAAACCCCTAAAAACAATGAGCCAACACAGAATTAAGAGATCAAAGTGATGTCTGGATGTGAAGAAGAGAATCCAGAGCCTGTGGAGATGCTGAGACCCTTCTTTGCCCCTCACCACAGCCTAAGATGTCAGCTGGACAGACACCTCAAATCTCAGACTGGAAAGCAAGGAATCCCTGGTGCTCCCATGAGGACGGAAACCTCAGCTCTGCCCATGGACTAGTTGGCAAAGCCACACTTTTTCTCCTCGTCTGTGCCACTCCTGGGAGCTGTGGGGGCATGAATGTGACTCATCAGACCTCCCCACCTGAGCTGATCACTTTTAATATTGGCTTTAAAAAGGAGAAAGATCTCCTTCCCTAGTGATTTCAAATTATTTGTTGGAAATGTGCTTGCCACCTTACTTTGGGAAGGTGTTCAGAGTTAGGTAGGTAGTTAGTTAATGTTGGGAACTGGTTTTAAAGCAAAGCACCTAGATTTAAGTGTCTAAATGTGAGTTCAATATATCAGTTCCTGTTATGAGTTTTAACCTTTGAGAGCTTTTCTCAGCCCATAGGGATGGGGCTGTGTCAGGTCTCAAAGACAGCTTTGCTGAGGAGTCCCAGCAGGAGTTCCCTCCTGCATTGCTGCAGGAGCAGCTTTAAATACCGCCATGATCCTGTGCTGAATTACACTGTAGCAGCATCAAGATCCACTTCATGTGGACCCCTGACTCACAGACTGATTTGCAGGCTGGACCTTAACACCTGCCTCATGACTGTGGAACTGATGATCTGATGATTCACTTCCCTTGCTCAGCTATCAGGCATGGCGAGTCTTGATCAGGCTTTACCAAGTGAGAAAATGAGCCAGACATGGCTTTTTCTATGTCTTTTGTTATTAGGTCCTCACTCCTTTGAGCAGTGACTCACATTTCCTTTCCCCTTCTTGTTGGAAGATGGAACAGATTGCACAGAGAGGCTTCAGGGTCTCTGTCACTGGAGATATTCAAGAACTGTCTGGACACATCCCAGAGCCCCTGTGCCATGGGCTCTGGGATGACCCTGCTTGAGCAGGGAAGTTGGACCAGGTGATCCACTGTGGTCCCTTCCAACCATGCTGTGATTCTGTGTAACATCATCAGATACTAGTGTTCAGCCTAGAAAACAGAGCCATTAATCAGTTACAGAAGTATTTGTGTAAATGCCTGATGTAGTCACAATGCACCCCATGGTGCTAAGTGTTCTAGTGAATAATGCAGTAGTTACACAGCAAAGTTCCTACCAATTTAGCTTATAGGATCAGCAAAAGCATCCTTTTACCTCATTTGTTTTAGCAAAGAGTTTCTCAGGAGTAAGCATATGTAACACAGGTGTTGTCTTGTGCAAGTTTAGCTGAACTTCTCATTTTCTTATTTTAGGTGAAAAACAAAGTTTGCTGCCAAGAAAACAGCATTAGAGTATCTCAGCCTCTGATGTGTTAGTTTTGTATATGCCTGCCATAAAAGAAAATTGAAAAGCTTAAATTGTCATATTCTTCACCTTAAAAGTTGGTCTGTCTAAAGAAGCAATTTTGCAAAAATGAAATTTCATACTGCTCACCTCTGTACACTGCGATAGAGTGAATGCATTCTGGTTTGGGATATGTGTGCACGTATGGGTTCCATGCATCTGTCAAGCCAGATTTTTTCCATGCATACAATCAGTACTTGCAGGATCTACAGGCCATTTACCAGAAAATTGTAACTCATTCTAGTACTTCCTATAGTTACTCCTGCTGCATTGTGACAAAATATCTTACTTTCTGACACTTGTAAGATACATTTATTGGGAGTAAGCATACTTTTTATGAATAATGAAAATAAAATATTTGCATCTTAGAAGTTCCAGAATGAAGTATATTAAATAGAGTATTGTATTTGATAGCTATAAATCAGGATAATGCCTCCTTACTAAAGAATTCTGACATCTGTTGCTGAAACTGTGGGTCTTATTCTTTTAATACTCTATCTGAAATATGAAACCATGGAGATAATTCTTTCTCTGAGTGATACTATAAAATCATCTTTTATCCTTGTTCTCTTTCTCTGCTCCAAGGGTTTTTACTAGAGCAATCTTCCTTTCATATCCCTCCCAATGACAAGCAATGTAGCATTTCAATCCTGCTGGTTTTGCTCTCACACTAGTCATTGTCCAGTCTTCCTCCATAAGCAGCAGAGAATTAACTACATTGATAAAGTGAAACTGAATCTGCCATAGAGGCTTTCAGATACCTCATTACACACTTTGCCTAAGGCAACCTTTTAGGCAGCAGCACATTTTCGTGTAAGATTGACGCCTGTGGCACAGTTCCTGCACATGTAAGTCTCACTGTGCTAAAAAAAATCTGCTAAGAGGAGACTGAGTTACAAATTATGCACGAAGAGAAAATGTCTATATACAAAATGAATTATTATTACTGATTGGTTTTTAAATATGAAGACACCAGTATAGGGATTTTAACTACTAATGGAGAACCTTGTCTTATCTACTGAAAAAAAAATCCATATGGAATAATAAGTATTACTCTGTCTTTTGTACCTGATAGTGTTTATAAGTTTTAGTGATGTAAAGTACAGCACCATATCTGTTTAGCAAACTTTATTACTATTTATCATCCAGGGTAATTGCTATTCTAAATACTTCTTTTTCTGTGAACTTTTAAATATAGATGCCAGGAACTTCATGCTTTAGACATTATGTAATATATTACTACAGACACTGCCTAGCCTTGAT
Source organism: Serinus canaria (assembly GCF_022539315.1). Taxonomy (NCBI): domain Eukaryota; kingdom Metazoa; phylum Chordata; class Aves; order Passeriformes; family Fringillidae; genus Serinus; species Serinus canaria. The sequence goes on from NC_066316.1 coordinate 87,159,172, forward strand.
AGCATGCATAACACTATTGGGATACTTAGGATGGGAGTGATTTGAGCATATATACACAGATTGAACAACGGCCCATCAAAAGCCTGATTCAGATCATTCAAGCATTTAATAAATCCATTATAATTGATATTCCAGTGATTAAATCTTACTTTTAGACTTACTGAGATTTTGTGCCATCAAATCCATGTACCTTCCTCAGAAATATTATCTGTAATCTACCAGGGGGAATTAATAAAATGGTCAGCTTTGCAGTTATTGTCCATTCAAGAGGCATCCTCAGGTCAGGTTATGCTGACAACGGGTGAGAGATCTGGATCCTCTCCAGTGATGCATCTGCCTGCTGGACACTTCCACCAAGGACACCTTGAACCCTATTCTGAAGGAGCTGGTGTGACAAATAGACAAATCACAGCAGCTTGCAGCATGCTGGCTGTATTCCAGCCTAATAACTGAGGCCCATCTGTGACAGGCAGTGCGAGGTGCAGCTGGGTGGTGAGTGGGCTCACCAGCAGATGCTGGGCAGAAAACTTCAGTGTGGAAAGATAGCAAAAGGTATCTCAGAATGCACTTCAAGGACATCCTGAAGGTATATGTGACTGAGAGTAAGTTACTATAAAACAATGAAATTGGGAGCACCAGAATGAACAAAGATGTTGGTCTCTCAGAAGGGAAATGCCCATCTTCAGCTGGGAAATGCAGAAGTGAGAAGGGAACACTTAAAACTCAGGCATTTAATACTGCTGTTTAACTAAATAGTAAAAACAGTTTATCACACACAGTCTAAATACACCCTGCACATCTAAGTAGCTTGATTTGTTCCAGTGAACCCACAAATACAGTAAACTAACAACTACATTATCTACATGAAACTACCACTAACATGATCATGAATTAGCTAATAACTAACATTATCAGAGAGATTTTTTACAAGAGCATGCAGTTACAGGACAAGGGGGAATGGCTTCAAGCTGAAAGAGAGTAGGCTGAAATTATAAGGAAAAAAATCTTTGAGACTGATGAGGCACTGGAGCAGGCTGCCCAGAGAAGCTGTGGATGCCCCATCTCTAAAAATGCCCAAGACCTGGTTGGATGGAGCCCTGAGCAAGCTGATCTAGTGAAAGATGTCCCTGGCCATAGCAGGGGAGTTGGACTCAGCTGATCTTTAAGGTCCCTTCCAGCCAACCCATTCTGTCATTCTTTGATTCTATGATATTTATATCTCAAATATGCAATGTTTTACAGAGGGAAAAACTGGAAATTGTTTGAAGTCACATAAAACTTATAGAAAAATATAATAACTTATCAGTTGGCTGAAGGCAGCTGAAACAGCCTGGTTTTGTAGTGGTATATGAACAATCAGCACTGAGGGAAGAGGTAAGACAGAATGATTAAGTTGCAATAGCTCAAAAGTGTACATCGTATCCTAATTGTAATTGTGGGAGTGTTCTCTTTCACTATAAGATAGGATGGTTTGAATATCAAACATCTCAGTATGATTACCCTAAAAACAAATTTCAGCAACAATTAATGAATATTTCCCACTTAAAAGGTACATTTTCATGACACACAAAGCAGCTCATTACAAATCCTCCACTAGGATTTTCATCTCTATGGTGAGAAAATGAATGTTTATTTTGACTCCTGCCACAGTGTTTTGCATTTCAATTTTTAAACAATGTGAAATTTACACTTATATTTATTTGAAAATGAATGCTAACATTTATTTTGCATTAGAACTGCAGCCTTGATTGTTGGGGTAAATAAGGCATCCCAAAGACAATGACATTGATTTGCTATTATCTAAGTTTTATTTTGCATCTAGGTTATTTTTATTCTGTGAAAAGGGAAGAATTGGAAGTATTATGTACAGCATTTAAGTACTATACAAAATAACTGGTTCCATAATAATGCAGTCCTCTCAAAATATCTTTCAGAAGACATTTCCTCTTGCATTTTTCAGATATTTCCATTAGTGATGCATCCTTCAGAAATAATGAATCATCATGGATGTCATTTGCACCCTTTTATATCCGGCATAAGACCCATATTAAACTGCAGTTCCAGCCTCTCTCTGCAGATGGTATCCTGTTCTACACTGCACAGCATCTGGGGACTCAGTCAGGTAAGGGGATCCCAGCGTGCTGCTATCACACAGCCAGGTACTTTTGTGAAAAAGAAAGGGAGTACATGGGGGTGATTCAGGCATTCAGCCTCTGTAACCCATTGCCCATGGTGGCTGGGTTTTATCACAGAAGCATAGACTGTTGGGGGATTGGAAGGGACCCTAAACATCATCTAGTCCCAAGTCCCTTGCCATGGGCAAGGACATTTTCCACTAGATCAGGTTGCTCAAGGCTTTGTCCAACCTGGCCTTGAACACTGCCAGGCATGGGACATTAACAAGGCCCTGGGCAACCTGTTCCAGTGACCAACCACCCTCACAGTAAAATATGTCTTTCTAATACCTAACCTAAATTTCCTCACTTTCAAATTTTCATTACTCACTGTGCTGTAGTTCCTGACATAGTCCCTCTCTGGCTTCCTGATTCCCTCCAGATACTGGCAGGTTGCTGTGAGGTCCCCATGCAGCCTTCTCTTCTCCAGGCTGAACAGCCCCGACTTTCTCAGCCTGTCCTTGTAGGGCAGTTTCTACAGTCCTCTTATCAATATTGCGTCCTTCCTCTGGACTAGCTCAAACAATTCCATGTCCTTCTTACCCTGGGGACAGAACTGTATTGTACAGTTGATTTGAACTGTGAATAATCAAGTTCATAAGAAAAAACTATGCAAAACCAAAGTTTAATGTAGTCCAAAGCCAGAAACTACATAGTGAACTTATTTAATGGTTCAGAAAAGCACTTCCCCCTGAAAGTGACCTCAGCCAGCTTTTTAGAAGCTACACTAAGATTCTCACTTTGGTGAGCTGGCCCGGTGTTTTAAATGACCAAAACTAAAGCAATATAAAAACTCATCAAACAAGTTAAGTGAAAGTGAACAGTGAGAATGAGGCTCCTCAGAAGTGTAGCTTTTTATTATATAATGTTGAAAAGTGTGCTGGTGCTGGTGCAGTATGTAAAACATGGAAGTTCTGCATTTCCCAGATATGCAGTGTGACAAATAAATCTAAATAAAATATTTATAGAAGTATTTTAAATTTTACTAAGTTAATATTCCTAAAACTTCATGTCAAGGAAACATACTTTGATAGTGTGAGTACATTCTAAAATGTAGTCTTTAAGGTGTACATTTTTTGTAATTACTTTATTAACATACTCAATTGCATTTAAATTTTGATAGCAGATTTTTAAACAAAAGCATTATGTGTCATCCATTACATCAACTTAGAGCAAATTTTTCACTTGTATTGAGCAGTAGGTGATGCAAAAATGATGCTTTATATGACAAATCAAGTTAATTGTTGATCATGTGTTTTTACATTGCTTTGTTCAAAGTCTAAAGCTCTAAGATTCTTCAATAAACAGCCACAAATTCATATAAACACACATATGCCCAATGTACCAGCACTTTACTGTGTACACAGATGTTTCAGCAGGTTGATAATTCATCAAACACTGCTGACACCTCCTGTTTGCCTTATTCTAATTGCAACCACATACAGAGAAGAAGCTCCAAAGAAAAATACATGGAGCATCTGTAATAAAAATACATGTATTACCAAAGAGCTCTGTCTGCCACAATGAATCTTTTATCATTCTATCACTTACAGGCCAAATTCTGAGATTCTTGGTGAATTGTTCTCTCCTGTATAAACTAAAGCATTACATGGGCCATGAAAAATAGGAGAAGAAAAGGATCTCTTTCAGAAGGAATAGTCAGAGGTCATGGAAGCAGCTAGCACCTAATGAAATTAAACAACCGTTTGGAAGCATCAAAGAGAGTGCTAAGAATGTTTAACTTGGGCCAAGAGCGGTGTAGCCTGAGCATGCCCTCATTCCCTAGCCATTCTTGAGTGTTTACGTTGAACAGGAAATAATATTTTCTTTCAATCATTTTCTAGAATCATAGCAATTCAATTTCAAAATAAAATTCCTAAAATTCCTCTTACTCGGAGGGATTTACTTACAAATTTCTTATTTCCACCGTCCTCTAGTTTTGAAAGATTCAGGAAAAGCTAATCACCTGGCTTTTTATTTTTTTGCCTTCATATAATCCTGTCAAATCCAGGCCAGAATTGGACTGATGAACGACCTAGAAGTATTCTTAGCTGCCAGTAGATGAGCTTTCTGTTGAATATTAGTTCAGAAAGCACTCAAATAAAGTTTCTTCATCTAGACTGTTATGTAAGAGTTAATAAATTAATTGCTGAAATCACAGGATTTTATTTCTAAAATTCCTTTTTAATAGGAAATAATTCTAATTTTTTCCCTCACTAGGCAATGCTGGTATTCTTTTAGAGAAATGAGCTAACTATACAGCTAATTTAGCAATGGTACTGAGTAGCACAGTTATGTATCAGCTTGGTTTATCACTCACATAAACACTACACTGGGACTTTTCCTTCAGGGACATGTACCACCAAATAATCGTCCCATCATTAAAAATGAAATCACATCTTTAGCAGGTAAAGTAAAAAACACAAGACTTCTGTTGAAGATTTTCTTCCAGCTTTCTTCTTTCCAAAGTACATGAGAGAACTTTCTAGAAAAGGCAAATCTCCTTACTTTGAAGTTGATCTGCTGGTTCCAGTTTCTATGCTTCTAAAAATATCACTACTCCAGTACACACATTTAAACACCTCACAAACTGGCACAAAATGGAAATCATCCTGTGAACCAGTTAGCCTAATTTCCTATAATTGCCAGTCATCCATTTTGTTGCTTTGTCAACTATTTCTGAATGTGCATCCTGACTTTAAGTATGGTATTATGGATTTCTGCAGACCCTAAGAAAATAAATTTCCAAAGTCTGACAAAATTTATGTGGCTGGCAATATTATTAATAAGTTGGGGATAAAACTCAACCCAACAAGTGAGTTGACTTCAGAAACTTGAAGATAGGAAACTTGAAGACAAGGGAACTTTCTTCCCCTCTCTGACTACTTGCTCTGTGCACTGCACCTGGGCATGGTCTCTGCAAACACTGTGCACACTCATGTGGAGTCCAGCACAGTGTTTGGAGAAGACCAGCTCACGTCACTTTTTCTCAAGGGCAGTGTATTCTATTTTTACCAATGAAAGCATGAGACTCCTAATGACTAAACAGCCTTTAATTCAGACAGGGATTGCTGGATGCCCACCAAGTGCTTGAACAAGGTATATAAATCAGTCCATTTACACAGCAGCCACTGTATATATTTGGAGGCCTTGGCACTCTGGGTAAAAAGCAGTTTAAAAGGAGCTTTGCTTTTTTGTTGAGTCACAGCATTACTGAAGCTTTACCTTAGTTAGCAAAAGTGGAATATGCCATAGACTGCCTGCATTATTCCAGAGTTCAGGCAAGGGTGATGGAAAGGTTTGCTCCCCAAAGAGATGAGAACGAACAGTCATGCCAGGTGACGAAGAATGAAGTCAGGTCAATAAACAGAATGGGATGACTCATGCTAAATTTAACACTCAACATTTGCAACAGCAGTTCTCTGTCTCTAGATTATGTCACCTACCGGGTCTGAAAAACCCAAACATTTTAACTCCTGGTATTTAAGGCATTTCAGTTTATAAGTCTATAACATGAAAATAAGAGAATGCCAGTACAAGTATGTGATGTCTGCATGATTTTCTAAAACATTGCTTATGATGAAAACTGAATCATGGAACTGGACAAAAATCTTTTGGAAATACTCAGAATTTTTAAATACCTAAAAGGTAGGAGTATTATTTTCCTAATCAGAAAGAAACTGATCATTGGCTCACTTTTAAAACAAGAATTTGAGTGATTAAGTCTTTTTCTCTTTGCAGCCATATTTCCTTAGCTGACAGGGACATCATTTCTGCTTTGTTACTAATTTTGGAATAATTTGTATGGACTAAATCAGCAGCATAGGAAGCAGAACTGGCAGCCAGCTGTGTGACAGAACAGATATCCCCACTGTCATAAAATCTGTTGCATATGAAGTGTTATTGTTACCCATTTGACACTGGCAAGCAAACCAAAAACATTTGGCAAATTGAGGCTGCTCAAGGAAGGTGGCTCCTTCCAGCTGCCAAAATGTGCCAGGGTGACAGTGATGACTAAAGGAAGCACAGTACATTTCTTCACAAAGAAGAAATGCATTTTGGAAAAGTGAGGCTGAGTAGTCTAATCTACAAATAGATAAGTGCCCAGCCTTTGTAGATGCATGGGCATCACTGTCTGCAAGGTTGCTCTGGATCCCAGCTATGCCCTTCCTGCTATGGGATGGTGCTCCAAACTGAAGCTGGACTCTACCTATTGACACACTGATTTTTTACATGGTTTGAGAAATGGTTTGACATCAGTTTTCAGTCTTGCATGAGCTAGAACTCCACACATGGAGCAGAATAAATTATAATAATCCATGAAAGCATATCCATGGGTAAGTCCTTTAAGTGCGTGTTAGGGGCACTGGCTATGGTCACTCTTAGGTAAAAGATCAAGTTACAACAGCTGCAACAAGCTCCTTTACCTTGTCAGCCAGCTGGTACCTAACTGCATGCACACACTCAGGTAAAGACAAGGTTAACTTAAGGGAAGGCAGTTTCAACCATGTTGACTTATTAGCAGCTAGCAATTAACAGCAGAAGTTGCAGAGGGTGGGAAAAAGGCTCATCACTTCTCTGTTCTTTCTTTCCTCATTTTACCCCACTATAGCCCTTTCTTTTCTTCCCTTTTTTCTCTCCTTGGCCTTGGGCCTTATTCTGGCTACTGGAAATGCTCAGGAGGCATGTGAAGGACAACTGCTGGTCAGTTAGGTTTCCTCTCAGGTAGACACCAGAGCGCATCACCTTCCTTGGCTGCAGACTGTAGCCATTCAGCTGTAGGCTGATAGGGCTATTTCAACCCCTTCTAGACAAGAAAAGTTCTGCTCCTGGAAAAATATGTAAGGGGTGACAATGTAAGCGATTGTGGCTCAGGTCCATGGAAAATCATATAGGAGAGCAGGATGAGAGGAAAACTGTGAAGAACAGAATAATGAAAAAAAAAGAATGAAAGCAATGTGAAAGCTCAGCAAGGCAGGAAGGAGCAGTGAGCAGATAGCTCTTGGAGCTGTGATGGTTACAGGATTGCATCATGCAATACGAGACAGTAATACTGCTTGAGACACAGGCAGTTCATTATGGTAGCTTAACAAGGTCAGTTTGGAATGAAGATGAGCACATAGCAGAACCTAGAGTAAGAGGTTTCATTAACTGGGAGTGATTCCCATGAATGTTGCTGCTTATGAGGATAAAAAGCTCAATGTTTGCTCTGCACCAAGATGGTGCCAGTGATCAATAACAGCTTCTCAAAAAAATAGTGGAAGGAGAGTGGAGGAAGTGCTACTCAGTACCACAGTGATAGAAACAGGCTCTCTGGGCTTGAGCTAGAGGACAGCAGGGTGAGGTAAAACCAACAGAAGGCACAGACTGCAAACATACACCCAGAGGTGCTGTCTCAGGGCTCCAAAACAACTAAAGGAACCAAGACTGTAGATGTTCATTAACCAGGAAACCACAGTGTAGGGCTCCTGGGACGCTTAAGCTGCAAGAAGCTGCTGAAACACTGACCTCATCAAAGCTTCTGTCTTCAGCTTAGCATAGAGGCTCCTGCTCAGTAACACAGGATGAGACAAAAGACAAGCAACAAATGCTTAAAGGAATGTAGATCTTCAGTAGTTCCAGGACTAGTTGGTGACTTTTGAGCACACAGGGAGCCTTCAGTGACACTTGAATCTGTGTATCACTGAGACTATGGTAACAGCAGCAAAAAAGTGAACGTCCACTGAGTACAAGATTGCATCCACTTCTACAAAAGTGACTTAAAAGTATGTTCTGGAAGTTCCTTTGGCCATGCAAACTAGTGGGAAATACTTCTTAATTTTCAGTGGAATGTAGGAAAAACCTCAGGTACTCATTTAACAGGTTAAGAAAGGCCTTGCTTTACACACACACACCAGAGCATAAGGATAGACTGAAGTCACTGTGGGGAACAGACCTTGAAACAGAAATGTTAAAAATACCATCCAGGATGCTGTCCCAGCTCAGCATGAGCTGATGTGTCAGCCTGAGACACTGACACTTTATTCAGCCCTCCTAGGAAATACATCTGTATCAGGCATATTTGGTAGTGTAAGCAGAAAATGCAGAGATCTTTGCCCAACACAGCTGTGTCAATTGAATATTACCACATTTTTTATTCCAGTGCTTCTGATCTCAATAGGACATCTCCAAAGAGAGTGCAATTTTCCTAGAATGCATTTATAACTGTACCAAATTTTTACAAATTATGATGTACATAAGTTTCCTATGGTAATATAGAAGCACAGAGAATTGATACTGCTTGAGCATAATCTTAGAATGGGGGTATACACATCTGCATGTCCAGATAAACACTGAACATGAAAGGGCATTGTCACCATTTGGAAGCATTTAAAATTTGATTGTGAGACTGTAACCAATTTGTTGAAGAGATTTACATACATATTCATAGTAGTAGAAAGCTGAAAAATTTTGTGATGCACTCAGAATTCATAATAAGTCATATAAGAAGATACTACTACAGATAATCCAGATCTCACAGTAGGCAGTTGGATGGACTTTTAGGAGACTTTTCATTATCTCCCACTTCAAGGAACTGACTGCTCAAGACACAGGGCTGACTAGCCTTCTGGGAATTCTGACATCCAGTATGGGAGCAGGTGAGACTTGTACACCTAAGAAAAATGTGAAAATAAAGTTACAAAGAAAAATTTACCCCTGCTTTGGAGTTCTGGCTTCTATGAAATAGAGACAATCTACTCTGGGGCAGAGCAATTCTGACCTTCAGTCACTTGGTGAAAACCCCAAACTAGGACTTGCAGGTAGAAGTGCGGTTTTCTCTCCAGGGTCTTGACGTGTTGCACTTTAAAGGCCCAGCTAAGCTAGAACAGCCTACTTAAAAAGACGATTCAACCTTACTGACACAGTTTGCCTTACAGTTCCTTGCATCCAACAGGTTGGGCAAAGACTTGCATGCAGAACAAAAGAACAACTGTGAGTGCTCGTCTCAGGAGTCTCTCTGGTTTTCTTGTGACACCACTAATGGAGATGGACAGCCCATATTAAAGGAGGTGCTAATCTAAAAAGCCAGAAGCAAAGTTGTGTGTCCTGTGCGCAGATTGTATTTTCAAGAAAGTAGGGACCAGCTGTACAGTCTAATGCTGAAAAAACGAATGATGTCATCTCCCTCATGCTTAACCAAAGTAAACTTCCTCAGAAAGGTCTCTCACAGGTTAAATGAGGCAGGTCATAGCAATGATCAAATTGAAACAGTAAAAACTCTAGTGCTTCGTGGTCTCCTGTACAGAGACTGAGAAGAGAAGATCAGTGGCAAGAATGCCATTTGTTCAAACTGGTGATAAAACTCCTATGATGACATCTGCCTGTGCAGGCTCCAGCTGTGCAATCTGGCCCTCAGAGACAGGGCAGGCGGAGATCCCTTGTTAAAAATATTACTGGTTGCTAAATTGAAAAGCATCAAAGATAAACCCATCATTTCCCTTTACTTTAAGAGGAAGTTTCTTGGACAGTGAACACACAGCAGTTTACATGACAGTCCTAAGATGTTTTCAGCCAGTTGTCCCTAGTAGTACCTATGATATGATAAACTTCATGGAGAAATACTGACAGCACCCTAGGATCAACTTTCAGATTCTAAAATTTATCTCAACACTCTGCTGTTCTTGCCAACAACTAAAATGGCAAGTCATTTGTGAAAAGTGAGGGTCTAACCAGAAGCATAAGAAAGGCCTCAGGGAGAGGTGAAATTGGAAGTGTAATTTTTTTGTTCAAAAGTAGCAGAAGTTACTCCAGTCTGAAGTGAAGCTTCAAATTTGTGCCAGAACAGAAGATTCAGTAATAACCTCTTTACACTGCAGGCAGCAGATTCAGTAACATATATTGTTCTTGCAATAAGACTAAAAAAGATTACAAACCAGATCATTGTCAAATGTGCAAAGCCACCAAACCCCTCCCCTGCAAGCTAGGAAGTTTTGGAGAACTGCCAGTTTCTCTGGGTAGTGATTACAGGTCAGATGCAACAGCAAGCCTGGTCAGATGTTTTCCTCCTTCCTAGACAGCAAGATATGAGTACTTGTGTCCTTATGCAAGCCTGCATGTCCAGGAAGGAGAGTGGATCAAAGGCTGCCAGAGAGGTAGCTCAGAAACTATTCCTCATGCTCCTTTCCTACCCTAGGATTGAGGGCCTGATAAAAGACATACACAAGCAGGTTATACACACTGCTGAAACAAAGCAAGATGAGTGCATTCAAACTATGCACTGAGAAATCAAGCACACTTAAAGCCACATCACTAAGCAGGAGAAATCACAAGTGAAGGAAATTATATTAATTTTCTGGAAAAAAAAAGAAACAAGGAAGGTCCTTGAAAAGAACAGTAAAAACAGGGAAGTAAACCAGATCATCACAACTGGAACTAGTAAGCTAAAAGGGAGTGCTCTGCTATTACCAGAGTTGAAAGAAGGAAGAGCTTTTTTCTTCTTCCCATGGGTATCTGGAGCAGGGAAGGTGAGGCATGATGTGCTCTATAGCCACTAATACAACTGAAACATCTCTAGCCTGCCTAAATGGCAACCTGAACATCTCTTGAATAGGGAGGTATAATTTTGGCAACTTTCACAAGCCTCTAGTAAATTAAGCCATTCAAGTTCACTACAGGCAATGTAATCCAAGGATTAGAAATACTCAAAAATTAAATACACATGAAAGCAAACTTCATCATTCTACTATTAGGTCCACCCTTAGGAATGTTGAATCTTTAAGGAAACTGAACTGGTAACTATCAGGAAAGCTTGCATTCAAATTTAACAAACATATTTACCAGTTAACAACCAGATAACAACCTGAGGCCAATAATTTCCAAAAGTGAGATATAAAAGTTAAATTGCACAGGCAAACCTCAAAAAATTTGAGAACATAACATTAATTTGCAGACTTTTCTGCTGTCCTCTTCTGCTTCCCCGTCACCTTCCCCTATTAGGCTCTACTGCTGCTCCAGCTTCCATTTCCTAACCTTTCCCAGTTTTCCTTCTTCATGCTTGGAAGTACAGTTTGCAGTGGTACTCTCTCTCCTTTTACTCTGCCCGTAAGGCCAGAAACACTGATAGTACAAGAAGAGAGAACTCCCTTCTAATACCTCCTGTCACGAAGGCCTCTGGAAGAGCAATGCAATAAAAAGCATATCTGTTCCTACAGCTGTCAGATTATTAAACCCAAAACATCCCTGTTGTGAAAAGGAGTCTTCAGGGAAAGCAGAGTATGTCTGGTGCAGACAAAACTGTTCATTAAACTGACAAATCCATCAAGCCTTTATTCAACATACTGAAGTTGAGAGTATTTCTGCCTTTGTAACTCGGCCAAAACTTTTTTATTTTGCATGGGAACACTGATTCACACTTCCTGGATGCCAAAGTGATCCTGTTTCCTCCTACCTCAGTTATCTAGTCTTTGCACAAAAGCAAAGCATTTCAGAAGGCTGGGCTTTTTACTTTGAGGCAAACATGAGTTCTTGTCCAATAATGAGAAAGAAAAAAAAAGGCTAAAATCAGCTCATCGGGAAACATTTCCCTTTGTGTGATTTAGATATAATGATGGTACAAAGAAATGCAGACATGAAAGCATCAGTCATTAATTTGTTGTTCTTCAGTGCACCCCTCTAAAAAATATTTTATACTGTTTTTTTACAGGTGACTTTCTATGTATATCATTAGTAAATGGATTTACACAGTTACGCTACAACCTTGGAGACAGAACAGTCATCCTACAGACCCTTCAGAAGGTCCACACAAATGGAAAAACATGGCACTTACTCAATGCAGGAAGAGTTGGTAATGAAGGCTACCTGGACCTGGATGGTATCAACGTTACTCGAAAAGCTAGTCCTGGAATGAACGCACTAGACACACACTCAGATTTTTTTGTTGGAGGGGTATCCTCCTTAAACCTTGTCAATCCAATGGCAATAGAAAATGAGCCCACAGGTTTCACTGGTTGTATTCGAGAAATGGTTATAAACAACAGGGAACTGAATCTTACCGTGACTGACCCCAAGGGTGGAGCCAACATTGGTGACTGTGATGGAACAGATTGTGGTTACACTGTGTGCAAAAATAATGGAACATGTCAAGTTGGAAAGTCAGGCTTTTCTTGTTCTTGCCCAAAAGACTGGACAGGGACAAAGTGTGAACAATCCATTCACTGTTCAGAAAACATGTGTGGGTCTCATGCGCTTTGTATTCCTCAACCTTCTTCATTTTCATATACCTGTGCATGTCCACTAGGCTGGACAGGTAAGTACTGCGATAAAAAAATCAAATTTTACATAGCAAAGTTTGTTGGTAACTCCTACATTAAATACACAGATCCTTTTTATGGAAAAAGAGACCTCCAGTACAGCCGCCTTTCTTTAAATTTTACTACCAATCAAACTGAAGGCTTAATAGCATGGATGGGAAAAAGTGAAGATGAAGATAATGACTTCCTTGCCATTGGTCTTGCCAATGGAACTTTAAAAGTTGTGATTAATCTTGGAGAAAGAATCTCTGTTCCTCTAATGCATAGCAAATATTTCACCTGTTCTGATGGAAGATGGCACTTCACTACTGTAGTTCAAAACCAAACTTGTATTAAGGTTTATCTTGATGAGGAACTAATCCTTTTTGAAGATATTGACCCACAAAGGAAATACACTGCTTTAAACTACGGTGGCATTTGTTACTTTGGTGGGTTTGAAATTGGCAGGAAAGTTAATATAGTCACTACAGGGCTTTTTCAGAAAGAATTCTTTGGTAAGATTAAAGACGTTGTGCTCTTCCAAGATTCTAAAAAGATTCAGCTAATGAGAGCAGAAGGATACAACATTCATGATGGAAATTCTGGAAATTAATTGAAAAAGCTGTCCTAGACTCTTTTAAAAAGGATAAAATTCCTTTTCCTCCTGTTTATTGTGTTAGCTGGCAGTGTATGACTCAGCAACCAACATAGTAAAGCACTTAAAAAGTAGTATGGGACAAATTTATGTGGAGTATTAATAACATATACGTATAAAATATGACAAATTGTTTTCCTCATAGAATTATTTATATATACTCTTTAGCATTTACTTTAAAATAATGGGAAAGTCTGAAGGTTTTTTATTCTTTATTGTGCTGGAAATAGTTTTGTAAACAAAGAGGTAGTGATTAGCTTATAAAGCCAACAATCATTCAAGTACTGTTTGTTGCTTTATGAGAACAGAAAACTGTTACCTGTTTCTCCAAATCTTGAATATTATTAAAATGTTTATTTTATAATGTTAAGGTCCAGTCTAAAAACTGAAATTGGTGGGGGAAACAGTGAGCTTGAGGCAAAACTCACATTTATTGTAATGAGAATTTTAAAAAATTCAATAGCTGTACTTGTTAAGTCCACAAAGATGTTAATTAGGTAATGGAGTTGTTCTCCGTCCCTTATCTGTGTCCATCCTGTACGTACTATAGGTAAGAGGGTAGAATTCAAGCCTCTCTTAAGTCTGCTAAAATACTACTCTTAAACAATGATTTTAAGAGCAAAAAACACATATAATTTTAGAGAGAGAAAAAACAGGTCTGGTTTTCTCCAGCAGAGGTCTCCCCTATTTGAGCACATGAAAACTTTTGGCTTTAATGATTTATAACTGGAATGTGGCAGTCTGCCTACAAGTAATTTTTATTCTTAACAGCTTAAAAAATCCAAGAACTGTTCTACTTTACCCATACCTTTCTGGCTTATATGCCCCTAAATGACATTTCAAAAATTTATGAGTACAGAGGTTTTGGTCATAGTAAATCAAATTTCTGCAAATATATTTTTCATTAATTGATAATCTCAAAAGTAAATAGAGCTGTTCATATATAAATACAAAAAAACCCAATTCCTTCTCATAAAGTTGTGTTATATTCTGCTTTAGGAAGCAATTAAAAAAAATTAAAATTCTGTCTTAATGTGCTTATACCAATGATGTACAATGGCATCTACATTTCTCATTTGACATTTGGCTTACCAAATTAGTAAAATTATTAAATAAAAATAATAGCAATTGATTTGTATATTTTCCTTTTTCAATTTACTATTGCTCAAAGCACATGACAAACCATTACCTCCTTGTATGGAAATTCTCTGAATGCATGTCTTCAGCATACACCTGTCAGAAAAAAGTAACTATTTTGGGATGGAGAGGGAAATGAGGATGGGGGTGTATGTTATGGAGCAAAGGCCATAAGCATCTAAAACTAGGTGACACACACTTGCTTCCACATCACCATACTTAACCTGTAACAATGAAAGCACTGTCAAGTCAGTGACAGGTAACTTAAAGATAACTAAAGTGCATGGGAGCAACCCCAAGATGTTTCATTAAGCATTTGCAAACATCTTTGGGAGGTTCATTCTATTTTCTTCAGCTGCTCTGAGCCCCCAAGTGATCAGCCCGATGCAACAGAGCTTCTGCAACTCTTCCCAAAAGGCAGCTCATGAAGCCCACCTGGCATTTGAGCTGTCCCCAGATTCTTCTCTTCCAGTTTCTCTAAGTAGAGCCTTTTATGGCCACGTGATGCTGGAGAAGGGAGCATATTTAAGGTTTATCCTGTTCTCTCTGGGGCTTCTGGTGTACTGCCAGTTCCTCAGCAGTCCACACTGCCTTGTGTGATCTGAGCAGTGATTCAGTGTAAAACAAGGAACAAGTAATGAGAGCACTTCCAGCTAACATAAACCTTGGAAGGAGAGTGACTGAAGGCAAAGGCAAAGTAAAATCTTTTATTCCTGTAGTAGCAGGATTTATTCCCATTACACTAACTCACATCCTAGGAACAAATCCTGGAGACTTTTGCTGTTTGTTAATTTAAACACTTAACAAAACTCTCCCTCAAGAGCTGCTTTACTGAGGCTTTCTGCAGGTTTTACATACACAAGGCAGGTGGCAAAGCACTCAGCAAACTTGAAAAATGTTTACATATTCCTTTAAACAAATTATTTCTGACAGTTCTGGCAAAAAGCATTCCCATCCCTCCCATATAGGCAGTTGCAATTTTCACTGCTTCCAGTTTATTTTCAGAGCAGAGATGGATGCACATGAGAGAGGCAGATCAGCAGTGACCTTGGAGCAGACTGCTTTTGAATGGACCAAAAGAAAATCTTCCTATGCAGAACTGTCAATTTAAAACTTACTCCAAAAATGAGAACAATGATTTGGTGCATTTCTGTGCCTGCAGAACTCAGTGCAAATATTTAAACAACAAAACACATGTATATTACTACCAGATATATTCAATAGCACTACTGCTTTACAGACCATGGAATTAATTTGGAAAAGACTAATTTTATTTTAAAGATGTTTGAATGTTGCTTTTAGCTACTGAGGATTTTTTTTTTGATTAGTCTTCTCAACAATGAGCTGAAGAAACATCACTTAATAAAAGTCCACCACCTCCTTTATTCAGCGCAAGATTTTTAATTTTAGCCAATTTGACCATGAAGTTACTTGCAAGGTATCTAAGTAAAAATTTACCTTAAAATATATTCATAATTGAAACTAACAATTACGGTTTTGTTAAACTGGGAAGACTTTTCTGGAAAGAAGAGGCTTTTCTACAGCAAAGTGCAAAATGCTCTGTCAGCAGCATAGTAAGGTTGTGTACTCAAAGTGGAAAAACAAAACACTGAAAACCAGAACAATAAACCTCAGTTTTTCTTTATACGGTGGAATATTTTTGTCATTTCTGACAGACTCAATAAGAGGCCCAGTGTATTTTAAAAAGTATTAGAGTAGGTGATTTTGTTTTCACATTTGCATGTTGTTTGGCATGGGTGGATGGTAGTCCACAATTACCAAGTTACCAGAAGTCCCAAGGGTACAAACACTTTTGCCCTTCTCCCCCCTCTTTGTTCTCCAAAACTCAAAACAAACCGAGCTATGAAGTGTACAACAAATGTGGCATTCTGTGACTTAGCCTTCTATATTCATTTAGCCTACAGTTTCACAGCTATGAAATCAAACACACACAATATGTGAGAAAGTTTTATCATTTTAGAATCAAAATATCCCTTAAAATATTTACATTTTACAGTAAAAAGGATAGCAAAACACAAAGTAATGTACAAGCTTAGGTATTCAAGTTTTTGAAGCATGGAAAATGGTGGGAAAAATGAATTTACTACTACAAATAATTTTCAAGAATTTAGGTTAGAAATGCTTTCTTATTAAAACAAGTGCAGTTTAAAGCAGTAACATTCGAGCAGCTCAGCCTTCCAATTTCTGGTCACAAACTGCTTCAGATGCTTAGGAAAAACTTGAACCATAATATAACGAAATATACTTGAGTTTTTATTGTACTACTGAATAATTTAAAAAAACCCCAAACTCTTCACACCACCAAGCATATTACATTTTGTTGTAACATGTGGATTCTGAGGCTTTGCTGCAGTCTTTAAAAACAGTGCAATTTAAAAACAAGGGTATTGTATGAAAACGACCTTTAAAATTATCAGGGCATCTTAAAACAGAAGAGAGCACAAATTACCAAAGGCAGCAACTATATTGCAGACTTGACTAAAGCCAACTTCCTCAGCTAAGAAAATTCCTAAGCCTTTATTGCATATTAATAAAAAGAAATCTTTAAAATTTTGAATATACAGCAATGTAAAATTTTTAAAATATTAAACTCCTACTTCTAGCGATAGTTGGTATAATGAAAAAAAGGATGAGTATTGGTACATTGAGTGGTACCAAAACACAGACTTGTTTCTGCAAAACACCAACACAGAATAAAAAACGATGGCACAATCCTAGCAGGCTCTCTTTTTTTTGTCATACAAAGTTTTACGACATTACTCTAACAGTTTTTTAAATAGGATTTTAAAAGACTGCCTGCATCTTTTTACCTTTTGCTTTTAGTTCTGTCACTGTGGTCCCTATGTCTCTCTCTGTTCTTTTCACTTTCTCGTTCTCTATGCTTGTCTTTGTTTTTCTCCCTCTCCTTATCTTTTTCATGAGCCTGTTCATCACTTTTAGTCTTCTCTGTCTTTTTTTCTGGATTTCTAGTCTCTCTGGGACTTTTTCCATCAGCAGCTCTGTCACTGTGTGGGGATCGCACTCTTTCTTTGTCTCTCTGTCCTTCCTCTCTACTCTTCCGCTCTCTCTCTTTTTCCTGGTTTCTGTCTCTGCGCCTGTTTCTGTCAGAATCTTGCTCCCAGTATTTTTCATTGCTCCACTCTTTTTCATGCCTGTCTTTTTTTTGGTGATGGGTTTCATTGTAGAGTCTTTGACGATCATTTTTTCCTCTACTGAATCCTCTCTCTAAATGCTGTTCTTCTCTGCCCCAAGGATCGTTGTGGCGCCTTTCTGGTCTCCTACTGTCTTTACTCTGAAAAAAATTTTCTGGTCCCAAAAATCTTGATTGTTTGTGAGCCACTGGTAGCCCTTGTGCAATGGGTCCAGCATACTGTGGTGGCTGACCTGATAAATGAGCTACTGGTGGCCATGGCATCATTGGATTTTGAGGAAAACCAAAGCCAGGGGGAGGAAGAAGTGGAGGTGGTAAATGAGGAGGAAATCCAAACATAGGGTTGTTTTGTGGAGGGAAGTTATGAGGTGCAGGAGCCTGAAACTGAAATCCAGGTGGATTAGATTTAGAATGCTGAAAATTCTGCTGTGGAGGTCCAACAGATGGGAAGCTGCCACTTGCAATAGGGCTTGGGACTTTGGAAATAAATTCAGAACGAGAAGAGTTTTCAGTTTCAAAATGAGATGAAGTTGCGGCTGGTCCTCTTCTAAATGAGTTCACTGTTTCAATGTTTTGCATCAATCCATCTTCTTGTGAGTGTTTGGTATCTTCTGCTTGTGATGCAACTGTGTTATCTCCCTTAGCTGCAGCTGAACTGAATGGTGTCTCATTGGTTTGTGCCTCACTTTGATACAGGTTTAAGACCCCTTCTCCAGAAAGTTGTTTATTTTCTGGTTCTCCTTGATCATTTCCTGAAGCATTTTGTCGGTCTTCATTTCTGCTAACATCTCCATCCTTGTTTTCTGAAATATTAGTCTGCTGGCTTCGTCCAGCTGCCTGTCGTGGGTCTCTTTTAAGATTAATAAATGGTGGTGATTTAGAGGTATTAGCAGTAGTACCTTCAGCAGAGCCTACATTAACATTGTTCTCACTGGGCTTTTTTCCTGAATTTGATGAGGAAGAAAAGCTGGAATTTGTGCTCCTTCTAACTTCCTGTGCAACACTATCCTTGTCTGGTATCTGTCGCTTTGGGTCATTTTCTTTACTTTCTTCAGTTTCCTTATTCTGTGCCTGAGCAGACAAATTTGCTAAAAATGCTTCTGTGGAGACATCTGGAGGTTTTCCCTTAAGACTCAGCCCTATCAAAGAACCAGCATTTCTTGCAGAACTTGAGGTCCCTACAGCTGCTGCATCCACAGTTGCAGCAGCATTAGTGGATTCTTGAGGATCATCCAAACCAGTCTTTGCTTCACCAGCTTCAGCAGTTACATCAGCAACATCCATGGTTTCTTCTTTCAAGGTTGCCTGTTCATTTAATAATGGTATCTCTTCACTAGGACCTGCTTCTGACTTGCTGTGCTCATACACCTGCCCTGTCGTACCCAACAGGCTTTGAAGAATATCGTCCACTGGCAACGGTTTATTTGCTAGCTCCAGAGTAGAAGGCTGATTTTCCCATCCAACCAGGACTCCAGGAAGAAACCTGAGAGGCTTTGGTGGTTCATGTTTGGTACTTTCCACCATTGGTTCAGTAACTGCTGGGGCATCGTCTGTATTAGACTGCTGTGGTTTATTTCTCTGCTTGTGTAGCACAGTTGTGAAGGAATTAAAAAAATTATTTTCCTCTTCTTCTTCTAGTGCCAAATCATGATGTGAGACTTCAGGTTTGCTTGGCTTGCTTTTCTTCTCTGGTGGCAAGCTACTCAAGGTACTTTCAGCAGCTTCATCTGCAAAACTACTGGTAACACTTGAAACAGCAGTAATCTGCCTCTTCATCTTCTGGCGAATTATCAATCCCAGTAATAAATTTGGTCGATGTATTTCAATCCCTGTACAAAATTGCAACAGCAATTTATCACCTCTTTGTATTTTGGCTAAGACAATAATTTTAACAAAAATAACCCCCACATACTTACAATATCCTATCAAAAGTATTAATCTTATGACATTTGAATTTGTTCTGCTTGTCATGTTAAACATTAACAATACTTAAAACAATAAAAATATGTATTTCCAGTATTAAAAGTATGACTTCAAGCACTGCAACTTAAGATTGGTTCAAGTACACTATAACTTCCAAATAGAGAATATGAGACAGACAGGACATCTAATCTCATCAGAATCAGCATGGAAATTAAACATCAAGTTAGTCTAACCCAGCTACAACATGGTAACAGTGGTAGCAAAGTATAATAGGGAAAAAAAAAAGTAAAAAGAACACCTGCAAACAAAAAGCCTCCTCATTCATTTGTGTTAGACATACTTCTTCAAAGATTTACCAGGAGCAAATTTCAGAAATGTTTCCCTCATTCTAGGAAAAGTGCTGTGTTCAAGGCATACTATTACCCATCTCCTCACCATCTATTTTGTTCCATATAATGGTAAAAAAAAAAAAGACTTCTAGCTCATTCTCTCTTCATTTTGGGCCTGCCTATCTCAAAAAGAAAGATTATCCAGAAATTGTTATAACCAAGATAAACTGATGAAAAGTAACTTAGGTGTACACAGATAAAATGAGTGCCATTTCAAGGGCTTTTCTTCCTTGCCCATCTATGTTTTAAACTTTCAATGTACTTTTTGTAAGGAACTTTGGAGTACTTGAGAAAAAAGATAAAAAACAATTCAAATAATGAAAAATACTATTTTAAATTGAGAGTATAAATTTGGAACATATGCCTTCTACCATAGTCCACTTGTGTGACTCAGTTTACTGACATTGCAACCTACAAAAGTTCCTGTGTTAGAGAAAGAAGGTAGCTGACATAAAACAAGGTTGTAAACACTAATCTTTTCATCTTTGAAGTATCACAATAATCTAGCAAGGGGAAATTAATATATTTTCAAGGAAAGTAATATAATAATACTATGGTAAACTCATTCCATATTTGAATAAAACAGCATTTTAAAATTTTATTTCCTCCTCTGACTGCCAACATCTTTAAGCAGCGTTATAATAATAAAATTCCAAATTCCAAGCTGTACTTACCAGGCCCATCAAAAGGCACAAGCTGATGAGGGACTTTATCTGAGGAACCTAAAGGGATGAGGTACAAATCTTTCACTTGCTTCATATTATTGGCTGCTACACCATAACGTTTTCTACTGCTGAAATAGGCGAACAGCAACGCATAGGAGATCTGATCTTCTTCAGTTACTGGGGTAAAGCGAACCACGCAGATCTCCTGTTTACACAATGAGAGGGAAAAAGATGGTAAAGAATATTTTTCTGTGAAACGTTATTTGTTTACTGACTGCTCTTTATTTAAAAGAAATGTGCTGAGGAGAAAAAGCTATGCCAAAATGGCAGAGAATAGAAGAGACAGAAGGAGCAGAAACATGGCCAAAAATAATTCAGAACTAGATAAAACAAGTAGAAAGCATTTAGTATGAAAAAATTAATTGAAGTACATGACAAAAGAGCCAATATTTTAACAGCCAGCTAAATAACAAGTTTCAGGGAAGCTTGCCAGCTTCCAATGAATTATTCCACTCTCTACCCTTAACATTGCTAGAAAGCTGTGTTTTGTAGTCTGTTGTGTCCAAGATGTCCATTAATAATAGTGGAAGACCAGTATTCAGATCCCAGAATTATGCCCAAAGCCCAGCTCAGGAGCTGATGTTGTTTGAACAGCCTGGAAGATTGGACAGAAGAGCCTCTACAAAACTGAGGTGGCACCTAAGCAGGCTGAAATTAACAGGCTGAACTTTGTCAATGTCAGCAAAGGCAAAATGCAAAATCTTGCACTTTGAGCTGGAGTAACGCCATGCACCAGGACTGGCTGGGGAACTGAGTGGCTGGAAAACAGCTTGGCATAAAATGAAGTGGGGATCCTGATGGACAAACCAGGAACTGGTATATGAACTGGCGATGCATCCATGCCAAGAAAGCCTACTCCAATCTGGGTGTCAGAATCAAAGCAGTCAGCACACCAAGGGAAATGGCTATTTCTTTCTATCCAGCACTTGTGATACACCACCTGGAAAGGACTTTCAAGTTTTGGGCTCGCCAGCACAAGGACAACTGGCACACAGTGGCATAAGTCCAGCAAAGAGCCACTGAGATGGTTGTGCACAATGTAACGCTACTGAAAATGAAAGGGTAACACTTGAGAGGTGAAGTGGTATCCAAACATTCCTGACAAGTTACTGTTACAAGGACAGGTATTCTCAGACAGCAGGTGACAGTTTAAGGTTAAGTAGGAAGAAAACAAATACCAGCAGCTGCCACCCATCCCATTCAACAAAACCATGAGATATTCCTAAAATTCACATATTTTGCAAATGTTTCAAAGAGGAAAAAAAACCCAAGGATCTTTAGGATGACTAAGATGCATATTAAACAGCAAGTCTTTACCAGATAAAATTCTTACCTTGGTCCCTGAAGCTTTGATTTTTTCTACATAATCCCAGACAGTGTGGGGAGATATCCTGCCACCTACTTGAATACTATCAGGTAAATCCTGTGAGAAAGGACAACAGAAATGTGAATCTAAATAAATCTTGTACTATGTCTTTCATCCAGTATCTGTTTCATAAAAATCAAAGCATACTTAGTTCTTTTATTTCTTAAATTGTAATTTAAAAATATCAGTAGAAGTTACAACAGAAGAAAAAATTAAATTTTGGACATAGATTTTCAGTACAAAGTGATATGTAATAAATTAGTTATCATTCAATACTGCTCATCTATGCATTGCCAAAACTACCCTTTCTGGTAACATTAACTGCAAATATAACTGTACTGTGCTCTGGGAACCCTCAAGCTATCCATCACATCATACCACAGTAAGAGCTCCACACCTATGTTCATAATAAACTTTCAGAATCTTCATCATGAGGGGAAAACAGAACCTACCCATGTATGTACATAAAGATGTAAATTCTTGGACATTACTGAGTTCACTGTTCCCAAGGAAAATAAACAGAGTTTCAGAAAAATAATTTTTTTGAAATAAAGTAGAAGAGTTTTGAAAAATGTATCATACTCATATAGCAATCCTTAGCCTGCACTTCCCTGAAGATCTACAGCAAAGTAAAGACAATCTTATTAACAGAAGACCTAAAGCTGATGCATCCTGTGTACATGTCAAGAAGGAAAATTGTGCCTTATAAGCTCGCTGATCTTTATTTTGTAACATGAAGATAACTACTATAAGCAGTTACATGCTTTTCCAGTCTCTCAGACACAGAAGAGAACATTACATAAACTTTTTTTTCAGGGACAATTGAGTCACAAAAAACTCCATTATGCAGGTTTCTGTTATAGATGGGAAGATGAACCAGAGGTTCCTGTAATGAATAATGCTTGACTTGCAAATATAGACCTTAACCAATGTCCTCCCACAAATATTTCATTCAGTACAATGATCATGCCTCACTGTCTATCATTATACTAATAATAGCATACAAGATAAATAGGTTGGTAAAATTAATAAATGAATTGTTCATTCTTTTCAATAAATATAAATACCTCTGTTAAATACTCAAAGGAGCCAGAAACTGGGTAAGCTTTAATGACAAATTTTGCTACTGAAGGCATATTGATAAAGCCCTTCCAGATGAAATTCAGGCGTGCCAGAAACAGACTTTCACATTCCACAGTACCAGGCGTTTCTGACCTAAGAAAAGGACAAAAAAAACCCTCACTCAGTTTACAACATGACATATCAGGCAAGACAGTGTAAATCCTAATATTTTTTTATCAGAGAAATGCAGAATTATCAAGAATTTTCTTTTTCAGTTAAGCATACTGAAGGGTCAACAAAAAAAGACAAGCAGACAACAATATTTCTTTTCTTCCAGTAGAGTAGCTCTACGGTACAGGAATAAGTCAGATGAGCAGCACATTAGTTTCCTAGTCAATATCTTTTAAAAACAGAGGAGTTGCTTAGTCTGAGAATTATCAAATGCTATACTGAAGAGGACACAAACACATACAGGTGCTGCAGAGCCAGAGAGATGCTCCCCTGCCACAGGTAAAAGATGACAACACACTGCCTGCTGGCCTATACTGCTTTCCTAACTCCTACATTTTGTGCCACCACTGTCTGTCCACCATCTGAATGCCTGTGTCACCCTACTCTCTCCTTGTACCACAAGCTGGCTCCTCATGTCATCTCATCTATGCATCACTTCCACACGCTCGGTGTCTCCTCCTAATTCCACCTGTAAAAAACTGTTCTTCCTGCCTTTGAAAAAAAGCCACAGTTTTGTCAACAAAGTAGCTGAAAAAATTAATAGGATGACTTAAATAATTTCACAGGAGAGTGTGTCTCAACCTGAGATTTTCCTTATGAAAAAGACTACACATTTCAACATTTCCCAACATGCTGCTATCAAAATATTCTAGGTATACTATTAGCAGTTTTAAGCTGCCCAGTGTTGTGCTGTTACAGTAACACTGTAACCAATATTTATGTCTGTTTACACTGGATATTACCTTGAACTTGCTGTAAGCTATTCAAAAAATAAAGTTCACTATCCTTGGTAAAAGATCACACTGTCCTGATAAAGGCAAAACTTCAGCATGAACTCTGGTCAATTCTAAATAATTAGGAATGGATGTTTTTCTCGCACCAGAAAGAAACAGCCTCATAAACGGCAATTTCCTTTTTAGTGAGTAGCAGGGTGTGGAAGAAAATGAAGACAGCTGACAGCAAACACATCAAAGCATCAAACAAGCTGCTGTTACCTGCCATTTCTAGAAGAGCACTACTTTGGCATTTGAAGCTAGCCTGATTTATCAGTGTAAGTGCTCTGTTTAGAGCAATATCAAATTTCCTGAATTTATATATACACATATATAAAGACACACTTATTTAAATGCAGCACTATATATACACTACATGCCTTAACAGCAAAAGACAATATGAAATTTATATTGGGGTTTTTTGTAATATGAAATCTTTTTAAACCTTGCTGCACCAGAACACACTGGCTTTCCGGGAAAAGTAAACTGTGTGGTAATTAGAAGTTTGCAATCACAACAATATATGTAGTATTATGTATATAAATGAACAGCATTTACTCCAGCAGAGAACTCCATTCTAAAAAGGTGTATGACTTCAAGTACCCAAATGGATTAAAGAAACACCATTATAAAAGTAGCTTTAGACATAATAGGTTAACAAGATTAATAATATCTTTCATTTAAAAAGACTGTTTATACAGCTTATATTACTTTGGGAGAGGTGTGAATGACTTTGATGAGTCTTGCTTATCATCATCCAGTAATTCTGAAGCTAAAATACTTGAGGTGGAGGAGAGTGCGTCCGCAATGCTCTCTGCTTCATTGTCGGACTGCTTCCGTGCAACCCCAACAGACACCTTCACCTTCTTCCCTGACAGATCATCAGTCGGTGGTGCCATTCGGCCTGCAGAAAAGGAAGCACAAGGGGTTTCACTTTTTAGTAAGGAAACAAAAAGATGACTTCCTCTGAACACAAGGAAGACACACCAAAACCAGTACATATTGCCAGTGAAGTGGGATAAGATACTTATTTTACACATATTTATACCCTGTATAAGTTATTACATTGTATATGTTTATACAGTACTTAACATAATTTTGTCATTGCAATGGCATAGGATAAAGAAATGAGGAATCAAGAGTATTATGTACATCCACATAGGGATTGTACTCTCTGAAGCTGTTGTTTTAAAAGAAGACAAGTTTATGCCAATAGATTATCCTTTAATAGTCTCTTTTGTAAATGATGAAATAAAACATTCCTTCCACAACTTTGTTAGCAAACTAAGTAAAAACCCACATTTTTTAAAATTCTTGAGGTATATTGAGATTTATGACTGAAAATTAGAAAACTGCCATCTATTTATTTTCATGTGCTTTCCCAAATTACCTATGCAGATTTTGCAGTTTAGATCAAAGAGATGATTTTTATGTTGACTTGTGGTGTCCGGAGATGCGGATTCATTTATTTCTTTATCCTTTTCAGCTTCTTCTGACTTCTCAAACAACTTCGTATTAGGTTCCTAAGAAAAGGCAAACACATTTCAGTTAGGTTTCTTTAATCCCTCTGTTAATATTCCTAATATTGTTTAAAAGTTGTATGGTGTTTTCCTCCCTTTAGACATAAAGCTCTTCCTTCAGCTGCACAGCCTAAAATTCTATCAAAAAACTTCAAATTCATTACAATACTAATGGGTATTCTCAAATATATCCAGGTACCATTTAGAATATTTTCTAATTTCTACTACTGCCAGAATTCATTATACAGTCACAGATACAACATAGAAGAAAAGAAACCAACAAAATCACCAGGCCGAGAAGTCAGTAAAGATAAAAGAAAAACTAACAGATAATCATAGACTTGAACAACATAATCATAAACAAAACACTTCACAACCACATTGCTTATGAACTAAACACACTGTAGTGCCATGCTTTCTTTTCTACCTGAATTTCCATTACTTCCTCTTGTTCTTTCATTGGTGTCTCACTTTCAATTTCTATTTCTCCTTTGTGAGTAATTTTTGTGATAGGTCTTCTTTCAACCTCCCTCTGCTCTTTCTCAATCATTTCAATTGTCTGTGAAAACAAGTAGTTATGAGTAATTATTCCCATACAGTAAAATTTGGAAATTCAGAAATATAAGAGCTAACAGTATTGCAATTAGGGAACCCTCTAGGAAGAAAAATAATACATTCTTATTTTGCAAGTGTCAAGTGGTGTCATAAAGCAAACATGGAAGCAGCAAGCATGGAAGAGCTAAAGAAAAAAAATACATCCATTGTTTTCCCATAATAACAGGGACAATGTAGGATATAAATATATGCAAATTTGTGTTATTTTTCAACATTTTGTTTTTTAGTACATAAACCTAATGCTTTACCTCAAGAAAAAACTTAAAAGGTATTTTTAGAAATAATGGAGATGCTAACTTGAATAGCACTGCTGCTTTGCTTTCTTGCAATAAAATAAAATAAAAACCATTATTTGTAATATTTCCTCTTAAAGCACATTTCCATTTCTTACACCAGGAAGAGGTTGTGTTGGCTGTGCCAAATGTCTCAAGCCTAATTTACTTAGGAAACAAGAATTCTATGATTGCTTTATCTGTCTGAAAAATACCAACATACTTATGAATATCCTGGGGAAATAAAAAAAAAATAATTATTAAGTAGCAGTCTCAATGCCTTGCTCAAATAGTAACATGAAAAATACAGTCAAGTGTATTTGTTTTACATGTTTTACATGTTTCCAGAAATTCTGAAGCATTTCTCTGAAATAATTAGGACGCTTTAGCAATTTTTTGAACAGCATACACTTTTTTGGGGAAGATATCTCTCATAGCAGTGGAATTTTATTTTGCATGGTCTGTATTCAGAATTTCACTGATGTTTATAAAAATAAATGTAAAAAAGTTCCACTACAAAAGATTTTGGATAGGTACAGAATACATAAACTTTTCATTCTTTCTAGGCCCTTGAAACAAGATAATCAGCAAGTGTTTTTCCACAGAAAGTAGCAAAAAGTTATCATGATTCATAAACAGGTCTAGCCACAATGTGCAATGACAAGGAAAAAACACAGGAATAACTACTACTGCAAAGCACACTGCAGTCTCTAAAACAGCATCCCACTCTACTAAATTAGTTATTACCAAACATTCATTCTGAGCACACAGACGAATTTACATTACCCAAACATTGTGCTTTTAGATTTTATGATGTGGAATATAAATACCAAAGATCCTGTCAACATAAATCCACATTTTGTAAACTAGAAAATTTTTAATGGCCAATTTTAAGCAGTTATCGTCAGACTAAATGCCCAATAAATGGAGCAATGTCTAACAAAAGGAATTTTCTATAAAAATACAGATCCTCTTATTCCTGTTTCTCCTTCTAAATTCTCAGCATAGTACACAGAGTGACATTCTGCTTTGAGAAGTCATGCCTAAACTAACCTAGTAAACTTCCTACACTTTCTTGGATTTCTGTTGCTGCCTGTTTTTTTTTGGGTTTTTTTTTTTTTTTTTTTTTTTTTTTTTTTTTTTAGGCTGCTTTTCCAACTGGCAGATCAGGTTTTCAGCTCTGGATTTACTTCTTGGGGACTGATTTGTAACACCTCAGCAGTAAGTTAGAAACAACACCAGTTTGCTCTGGTTTGGTTTGTCCAGTATCTGTTTCTCCCTCTTTAAGAAACTGGTGTTTATAAAGCTCCAGCAACAGCTTTAAAATCATGTGGAAAATAAGGACAAAGAAGCCCTCTGTGAGACGGAAAGAAGAAAAAGCCAGCAGCAACAAAGTTGCAAGGCAAAGGAAAGTGCATGGTTTCCTCCCCTCAGAAACTGACTACAATCCTTTCACTTCGGTCCTACCAACATTGGGTTTTGAGTACTAAATTAATTACAGAGATCCTCCTGCTTGGTTGCAACATCCATTCTGCTCTTTCTGCATACATTTAACCTGCAAACAGAAGTTACACATGCTTAGGCTGTCAAATAAACAACATAACTTGACAAATCTCACATGTCTGTTTTCTCTCTGTCTCCAAGCAGCCAGCTCTTTGGAAGCCAGTTCTTCTGGGCTCATTTTTATTAGATGATCTGGAGTAACCTCTCCTTTCAGTACTTTCTTAAATAGTATCTAGAAGAAAGAAGAATAGTAACTGTTGCTGTCAAGACAAAAATAGCCCACAGCAGGAAATAAAACAGAGAAGTAACATACAACATGCTCTGTACAGCTAAATGGAGTGTGTGGGTTTGTAATTACCTCCACTCCAGGAAGCAGTACTAGATTTTATAACACATAAAGCTTAATTCCAAAGCTCCATTTATTCTACAAAACAATGTATCTACACATACCCTTAATGATTAAATATATAATTAACTGCTGTTTCAAAGGAGAAGGAGTCTATGCCCACTGCAGCAGTAACTCAGTTCACTGTTTTTGTTTTTAAAAGTGCAAATCCTCTGCATTACACATCAAAGAGAAGAAGCTATCAAAGAGGAAATCTATGCTTCTTGCCTAAATGAAGTCCTAGGGTAAAAAATGATAACCAACTACTTTAGCAGTATGAGCAAAGAGAAAACAGAAGTTAACTGTTAGATAAAAGTCAAGATAGAAGTTCTTACAATTGGCTCACTGTAATGGCAAAATACTATAAACAAAGTGACTTGATCAGAATAACTGATAAAGCACAAAAGACAGAAGCTGAGGAGGTATGATGTTAAATAATGGGCTCACAGAAAGCAGAATAGAGAGTGAAGACCAAGCTTGAGAAATCTGGGTATTAAAAGGCAGAGTGAGGAGAACCTGGACATAAAAATAGTAGGTAAAATAAACAGCAAAGAATTATGGGGGGAGACAGGAATATTTAAATAATGTATCAGTGGTAAAAAGAAACACAGACTAGGCAAGCTATATCTACTACAGTTTGAAACCAAACAAAAAAACTGTACACTGGGAGCAAGGAGTTGGAGAACTGATGATGGAGAAAAAGACAGAGGACACTGAGAGCCCAAGGAACAAACAACATCAAAAAACCAAGGAAACCCAAAAAAACCCCCAAAGCAGTTAAACTGCAGGAGGATTGATAATGTTTCTAGATTGAAGATGGCTCCTTTAATCTATAGCAAATCAAGGATTTCTGCAAAGGACAACAGACAAATCACACATACATTATTTTTAGGATCTTTCAGATTGAACATTAAACTTCTGTATTTGTTCTTATACTTCGCGTCAGTGTCTCGAAAAAAAGAAAACAGCTCTCTTTCAATCCTTGTGGCAACTTTTGCTGCTCTCTCCTCAGGAATCTTTAAACTGGAGTCTGTCAATCTATAAGAGAACACAATGGCAAAAATTACAAAATACATCCAAATAGTTAACAGTTTTTCCTTTGCCTTCCAAAAGAAAATATTTATAAATACAAATTAATAATTTCATTTCTTAATATATCTTTACCTTTTCATAAGAATTTCCTTAAGAGACTGTTTAACGCTTTGTCTTATCTGATCAGCAGAAGGCTTGGAAGCTGGCACAGCTGGCAGGTGTGTTGCACTAATGGATCCTTTCTCATTTTTCTTTTTCTTAATTTCTTGTTTCTCATGCACACCTATCAAAACACAGTTAAAAATTGTAAAATACACAAGTAGGTTTATTTGGAAACCTTTGCTGCTGATGGAATTATTTTAATGATTTTTAATTTTTAAACTGCTAAGAATTGAATCCTCCAGAAGAAGGACCGGACCCCCTAGGATGGTTTGAGTTTGGTTGGGTTTTTTTTCTTCTTTGGTTTGGATTTTATGTTACTTAGATGAATCCAGAACAAAAACTTCCTTAGCAGAAACAGGGGGTTTGCCCTTTGATTTGCAGCATTTTCGTCTACACCAAACTAAGATGACCAGTGCGCATTAGCTTGATCTTAAGTATGATTTTTAACTCTAAATTTTGGTAACAGCATAGATTCATTTTTCAATGAATAAACTAAGAAATAATATACTATGAAGCACATTAAGCAAAATAAGCTTTACTTTAAAACACCATTTTTCATTAAACTTTTCTAAATCTGTTAGCCATTAAAATTATTTGAACTATAATAATCTCATCTTCTGATTCAGGTAACACTCAAGGTCATTATAAGGTTTGTGTAATAAATAATTCAAATAATGGATAAGTCTAATCAAACTAAAATCATTACAGAAAAATTACTAATTTTCAGAGAGTCAACTGAAAGCTCATTTGTGTCAGCATGTGAACGTGTCACTAATTTTGAGCAGCACCCTCCCTTCAATTTAGGGAAGAAATGGGAACTAAGTAATATTATTTTTTTTCATTTTATAGTCAGAAAAAAAAGAACAAATTGAAGACTGATAAAGGTTTCTAGAATGCATCAGCACCGGCAAATGACCAGAAGAGCTAAGTTATGTAATTTTAGACAAAAATTAAAAGCATGAGTTTCAGAGTAAAGACACAGCTCTCACACAAAATCTCACTAGCTTTGCTGCTGAGATTTCAGTCCCAAATAACAACAACTTCACATTATAATGACCTTAGAAGAAAAATGCTTCCTGGAAGGGAGCTGGGGGGAGGACAAAGATTGTAGGGAGGGTAAATATGTCCCTTCAACCTTTCAAATGAAGTTTTGATGAAAATCTGATGACTCAGCAAGTAATACAATGTTCCTCTCTGAAATGAGTTGACAAAATTGCCAATTTGTTAATTATTATCAAAAGACATCAGTAAGTCAAAATATAATTTATACAGCAATTAAACCAGTTTTATGTATACAAAGCATTTAATACTATTTTATGAAAGAGTATTTCAAAGTCTCATACAATGTTGAAAAAAGTTTAATACAGAGAGGTCCATGTACTTTTTCTTTTTTTTACCACTTTTGATTATGTGAGCATCCTCTACTATTGAAACAGGAAACATACATGTACCTAGGACACATCTACCTACTAAATAAAACTGAAAAAGATATGAGAAATAAAGATCACAAATATTATGGAAACAAGCAGCTCTTCAGATCATCATCACATCCACTATGAACATGATTTGAAAAACGGATGCTATAAAGAAAGGTATCATCCTTCACCACACACAGATGTGAATTGCAGCATGGAGGACAACCCCAAACCTTGGTACCTGATTTTGTGGACCTTTCCATTGTACTAAGGGATTCTTTACTTATTTTTTCATTTTTATCTTCAGGGGACCGCCGAGGAATTGCAGTAGTTTGTGATCCCTTCCGAGCAGGAACATGCTGCCCTTTTTTAGTATCTGAGTCTCTGGACTCTGGTAAATTTTTCCCATCCCCAGATTCCTGAAAGAAACATTTACACATGTTAGCATGCTACTAAATGCACAATCAACCTCTACATAATTACAACACATTTTTCCCATTTTTTCCTTTTTACACTGTACAATGTATCCCCTGGATGTATGTGTCACCATATAATTTTCTAAAGAATTACTGAACAATATCTCAAATTACTGCCAAGCATTGCTTAACATTCTCTTTTAAATATTGGCTCAAGATACAGCACAGACAATTTGCATTTAAGGTCTTTGTTGAGAACCACTAAGTTTGCAGTTATTTTAAAAAGTCAGGGATACTGATGAACATCCCCTAACCAGTTTTAGCCACAAAGGTCACTGATGCTTAGAAAGCATATGTAAAGTACAATTAAAAAGAACAGTTTACATTCCAGAATTTCAATACTACTTCTCAGAAATAAGACAGGCTTACTGATGATTATGTTATCATGAATATGGCATTATATACTAACAAACTGAAGAATTGTCTCAATAATCTTTGTAAATTATCCTTTGGTTAGTAAAATTAGACATAAAAAGTAGAAAAACCCCAATCAAAGCACTAGGCATTCCTTTCTACATACAATCTGAAATAAAAACAATCAAAACTAAAATACTATGGTTGTATTGTTTCCTATTGTTTATCTGCACCTTGTAAACACAGCAAATTGACAGATGTCCTATAATACATTTAGAAATCTGGAAGAAAAATGCACTAGGTTCTTCATCCTTTCTTTGTACACCTGTATATAGGGGTTTATATACACATACAGGAGTAGGACTTCGATGATATTTATGTGTCCCTTCCAACTCAGGACGTCATGTTGCACATGACATGAACATATCCCTGCTCAATAAAGAAAGAGTTTAGCAATACCCTCTTGAAAGAGTCAAGCCACCTAGAAAATTATGTAACTTTGCAAATATTTTAAATTACATTCACAAAGATGTCTGAAACATGGTCTATTAACTGGTAATAGGACAGGCAGAAACCTTCTAACCCCAGTAATGAAGAGAATTAAAACATTAAATAAGACTCACCCGTCGGAAGATTTTGACTTTGTGCTTCCCAGTGTCCTCTGCTTGCTTTGTTTTTTCAGTTGTATTTAGATTACAAGTAGGTGTTTGCTTTGACACCCCCAGTTTTTCACACTCAACTGCTTTTTCTTCTTTATGTTCAAGTTTCACTTGAGTATCTGGTTCATTTTGATCAAAACACTCCATTTTTTTGTCTTCTTCAGCACAGCATTTCACACACACATACTCTTTATCTTCTTCACCCATCTGCTGTGCTTGAGAAAGGCTCAATCCAACACAATCACCATGAAACCAATCATCACATCTACC
The DNA here is from genome assembly GCF_022539315.1 of Serinus canaria. Classification (NCBI taxonomy): domain Eukaryota; kingdom Metazoa; phylum Chordata; class Aves; order Passeriformes; family Fringillidae; genus Serinus; species Serinus canaria. The sequence goes on from NC_066316.1 coordinate 87,191,710, forward strand.
ACAACCTACCATAAACCTGAAAACAAAGTAAAATATAAGTCAGTGAAAACTGTGAAAGAAGACTATGAAAGAAGATACAGCAGGATATATCATAATTGCTTTGATCTGTGCATCTCAATTATTTTTTCTTACCTAGTAAGTGATTTTCTTTGGTGCTTTACATCCATCTCCAGCCTTACGACACGGTATTATCTTCCCAAGAGGTGGGTTTTTTTTGCCTTTTTACTTTTTACAGTAGTCCAAGAGACTATCAAACCTGACTGTGTTTGTGTAACTTGCTTCCAAATCCTACCAAGCTTCTTTTTAACATTCGTAAGAACATTGATTACTATCAATGTTTTTATGAATGTTAAAAAACAAAATCAAAAGTCCAGCAATTCTCAGAAACACTAAATTTGTTTGAAAATACTTGAAAATTTTCTTGCAAGATATTATCCTTGATATGATTGTCATCGATCAACAGAAACACAAGCATCTGCAATCTTCCACAGCAGTATGAGGTCTTTATATGTTTTGACAAACACAATGGGTATATCAATCTACTCTAAATTAGCTGGCATTTTACATCTCATTCCTTAGATGATTACTACCTAATTATTTCTAGAAAGTTGCTTTTCATTCTCTTTACTGGTGAATATGGGGCCAGGAGTCTGGCTTCCAAAATCACCTGTCCAGCTTGCAGTGACTGTTTTCTTTTAAACATGGTACTCGCTTTTACGCTACTCAGCCATTTTATTCAGAGCTGAGTTATTTAAAGAAATGCTTCAAACATCAAAATGACTATTGTTTAAAGGACACCCTTCAACTCACAACTCCCTTAACTGCATTATTTGAAAAGCAGTATCAACTTTAGATACAGATAGTACTTTCAAAGCATTGTAAAGATCACCTGGTCCAAAATAAAAGCTTAATTTCTACTATTTTGTGGAAGCATTTGGAAAACTTCATCAGGTATCACAAACACCTAATTGCACTGATAGGTACAATTTCCAGTTCAAGTATTTGGGAATGACGTGGAATTTCAAAGTTTCACAGGCTAAAAACCAACTGCTTCAGGAGACTTATGTGGTAGGAATTATTTTTTACAAATAATGAACCTAGCACCAAGGAACAGCTTTCAAATGACGTAGGAAGATCTCTTGCAATATCCATTTACATTCTCTTTCCCTTTTCATATTTTTGATGGGGCAGGGGGATTGCTTGTTGGTTTTTGTGTGCATTTTTGTTCATTTGTTGGGGTTTTTCTGTTCAATTTTTATTTCTTCTTTTCATTTTGTTTTAAACTTACATAAACTATATTCAAGATACGTACTTTAACATATAGTCCGGATGAAGAAAATCCAGAAAGATTGTAAGTATTAAAAAAAGTAGAAGTTCTTTGGTAACACTAAAAAGTTATTTACTGAATGCCTAGGTCTTGAATTTCACAGAAGACAGATCTGACTTAAAAAGTAATTAATGAAAACCTGGTCATTTCAGCAACATATTCAAGAGCTAAATACGCTGACCTGCAAACCCTATTTCTTTAACCTAATACCTTACAGATCTCTTCCATAAGGTGATTCTAAGCAAAATGACATAACTTAGGTATGTCCCCACTCAGGCTAGGATCTGCTATCTGCTGACTTACCTACTTGGTGGAACCATATAAACATTACAGTATGTGCTTAGAGCAACTCTCATTCTCCAGAACTGTAAATCAATGTTCCAGGTGGCTTGATGCAGGTATTTTATTCAAAAACGACTGTTAGCTCAGAGATGAATGCTCTCATTAACAGCAGACATTTAAAACGAAAGAAGAAATAACTGTATATTCTGTCCCTCCCTACTCAAAATATGTTAGGATTACATTCTGCTGAAGAAAATATTATTTTGATGCAAGATGAGTCTGAGAAATTTTAGAGGTCCATCAGATTGAGAAAAAGTCCATGATATTTGCTAGATTTGAAGAAACTGGTTTTTTAAGCTAGTTTGGGAAGAAAAATATTTTCTCATATTGAATTTTCTTTTTCTGAGCTGCAAGTATATTAATAGTATTACTGGTCATTAGCTAACAGTATCTGCCCATCTACTTCATAATTTTAATTAGAAAGGCAGAGGCTCCTTCATGTTTTGTCAGTATCTCAATGTTTTCAGATTCATGTTCTAGCAAATTGCAAAAACAAGAAAGGTAATGTTAGGGCACAATTACTTCTGACGGTCTCAGCAGAGTAATACCACAGCATTTATAAACACAACAGAAAAACAAGAAAGACGTGACAGGACTGCTACACAAAGATCACTGCTCCTTTCCGAGAGCCTGGAGCCAAATATGCACAGGCAGGAAATATAAGGTGAGTGCCTATTTCATAACTGCAAGGGTTGACAGTGGGTGCTTTACACAGAACACATCTTGTACCAGTGCAATAAAATACTAGTAAAGCTCTGGGAACAATGAAACTGGTTACAAAAATTCCCCATATGGGATTTTCTGCAAGAGCTGAAATAAAGTTAAACCATACAGCCAAAGCATCATGCTTAAAGGGTGTTTTGGTGTCCTACCTGTAGTTCAAAAATAAAAGGAAACCAAGAATACACCATCATGAAGCCACAACTGCTATTAACTAAATTTTTATTAAAATATATGTAATTTTTTCCTCAGTTTGTAAATTCATGCATTGGAGACCAATTTGTTATACGAGGAAGACGGATTGCAGCATTAAGTAACCGAAACAAACTTTTGATTTGTATTGAGAAAATGGGTATTTGCTGAAGAGATTCAACTAAAATACACAAGATGCTGCACACCTGTAACTTTAAATTGACAGCACATGTCATTTTTCAGCTTAGCTCACACATATTAAGGGGGGTAATAGAGATGGTGTGTAAGTAAGGCACCAGGATAGGTATCCAGTATTAAATCTTTATTTTCAGGTCTATCAAATAAATAATAAAAATTTTAAAAGTCAAAAAACCCTACAATGAATTCAGCTCAGAAAAGATCATTCTTCACTAAGACTACACACCGAGAGAGAGGTCATTCAAGCAAACTACTGAAGATGGAAGATTCATTTGGCTTCATTCCAGTCTTCACAACAAGGTTTCAGTTACACTGTATTTTAACACACACAACAAAACTTCAAAATTCAGGATTCATAAACCAAAACTACAAAAAGAATCAGGAAACGTCCATGATGCCTGTTCTATACAACACAATGTATTGTTTACAATTGTTTTCCTTAAACCTAGTTATACAAAATGGTAATAAAAATACTGGTGCTGCCTGCCTAAAAAATTCACTATTTCTATTAACTGGGGCTTTTTTTTCCACACTAGTAAAATGCAAGACTGCAACTTTTGAGGCTGGGAGAGAACATACTGATTTTGATACCAGTAATGCAGATAATACTTTTTACCATAAGGCCACTTTTAAATCTCTGCCTGTTTCTCTCATCTACGTACAAAACAACTATGATTTGAAGCAATTATAAATAGGTAATGGGCAATGTTCAAACTAAATAGAGGAGTCAAGAAAAACTGAAGCCTGGTTTGAAGGTTCAAAGATGTCCTTTTGCACAGTTGTTATTTTTGACTGAAGTGGTTCTGGTATCTTGGACTAGTAAAACATCAAAGTTTCTGACTGCAGTTTGCTTCAAATCTGAAGTGCAGGACTTTTACCCATGTTGTAAGGCTGGATTGGAAGATGTAAAGCTGAAAGAGAAAGAAAAGTATATTTTAAAAAATTAAATCATGCAATATTCAATGAAAGACTTGCTTTCATTTGACTTTAATATAAAAATCTTTTTTTGGAAGAAAAAATTTTTAAAAAACTGACAGGTGACAGCACACAGTACTATAGCTCATTGGGACTTCTGCAGAGAGTATGATACAGTTTCATTCCTTTTAAGAATCCCCCTGGTAGTCCACATGTCAGCATGAAAAGAAACACCTTAAAATCAGAAAGGAACAGATGAAACATAAAAAGTGATAGAATAATTGATGCAAACCTGCCACAATCTCTCTTATGATCAGAATACTTCCTTTGGTGTGTTATTTGTAATAAATTAAATTCATTTCTTAGATGAAAAACTCAGGACAATTTATTTTCTAAATATATGGTCCATGTTTTAAAATTACCTTCATATATTCAAGTTATGTAACAGCAGCAAGCTTCCAGAGAAAATCATTACTGTAAAATGGGCAGAAACCACCTTACTCATAAAACAGCTTTTCATTGTAAAGCTATACTTGAATAAATCAAAATAAAAATCAGGAGCTGTCAAGAGTTATTCATCAGTGTGGGACAGTAATCAGCATTTTAAGATTAATTAATAATGCATTGCCACAGAAAATTATTTCATCTCAAAACAACTGCTTCTCTTTAATCCTTCATGTTTGTGGTACATAGCAATTGGAAAAAACACCACAACAGGACTCAAATCTTAACAAAAATAACCTCAAAAAAAAAAAACCAAAAAACCCAAACCAAATTATTCAAAAGAACACCCTAGCCCCAAACTCACCTAAGAGGAGTATACCCACTGTTCACTTTTTAAGGATTTCAGTATTTAAAGCAAGTCCCCCCATCTGCACTTCGTCCCTTAATGGCACTGTTCACCAATCTTCTACAGATCTGTTCTAAGCTTGCATTAACATTTCAACTGTTTCTCTGCTGCACCGATGCTACAGACCAGCCAATGTTATAGCAGCGACAAGACATTCATGGCATGGCAGCTTTAGCAGAGTGTATGTTCCACATCAGTGAAGTAGCATGGCTTGATACGAAGCTCAAATGAAATACAGTCTGTCAAAAAAATATCTGCACTACCTTGTAAACGCACAGAGACACGAGCAGTTCCACCTGCTTCCTTTCTGACAAAGTCTAACACAAGTGACGTGATTTTTCAAGTACTGATCTAGAAAAAACCCATAAACCTATCTCAATCACTAGCACCATATCTCTTTATAGAATTCTTTATGAAATTTGCAGCATACAAAAAAGAAACTGCAAACTTATTGCCTAAGTACTAAATTTCAATTACCCATCTTATAAGCCCGATGTTTCTCCTCTTTCTTAAAGGCATAATTTTCTTTGCTATTTATAGTACAGGAACCCCCTCCATATAGGAAGTGGCAGGAAGATAAACAACCCTGTGCTTTTTGAATTAAAGATGAATTCATGAAACATGCCAAACAACAAAGCCAAAACCACTAAATTTCTCCAAAACCCAGAAAATAAAAGAGTATGTTTCCTAATATTAATTACAAACCTGCACAAAAAATTATGCATATATAAACACACATATATACATATTATATATAATCATTAAGGGAAGCTCCATTACCAGTGGATTCCACACACATTGCATGTTGCAGGATAAGTATCATATGCTTTATAAACTGCATTTATAAGAACTTTGTATTTATGTTCATCTTTTATAAAAATATTTTAGACAACTTATGGTATCCATTTGCTTGATTCCTTATTGCCACTGGTATTAATAATAATCCTGCCAATATAGTAACATAATCCATATAAAATCTACAAATACAATTATGTAACCATAAATAAAAATCACAGTGGAGGCCTTCCCTTTGTTAATTACACATTACAATGTTGTTTTGTTTATACTGTCATTCAGTTTTTCTACAGCTGTGGGTGGAAAAGCATGATAGCTTTTAAAATTGCAAGGGTTTTCATGGAGGAAGAAATCAGTAGCAGAGGCAAAAAATTTAAAAGCATCATCCATTACTGTAAACTGATGACATCTTGCATAATCTGCTGCTTTAACACACTCATACTACCTAATGGATGTTTACTAGAACTCGGGCACCATTATTATTATAATAATAATTACTGTTCCTTGTGAAGAATGTTCTCACAACAAATTGTTTGTTGTATGCTATCCACTGATGCCAGGCATCACTACCCTAAAAAAATATGCATATGTAATTTAAGGATGGCTGTAAGTTTGGAGCCTGAAGCTCCTTTCTCAATCACTCTCTTTTGTATTGGCTGTGCAAGCTGTATGACAACCTGGATCCACTATAATTTACTCATATTTAGCACTATTTTTAATTACAAATCTCCTCTTTTAACCCATCTTTAGTATGGGTAAAAATGGTTTGCAGTTTGCATCCATCAGCCAAAGTACTTTTTTGTACTACAGTTCTAAAGGAACGTTTTAGGAATTATGTGTAAGCAAGAAATCAAGAATACTGTACCTTTGCTAAATCAACTTCAGCACTTTCCAATTAACTACGTTTTATAACATTGCTAACTTTTCCTCCATATTAAAGCATAGTTGAAATGTGGGGGGAATGAATACCCTAAGTAAAATCTATTCCTGCATCATTTAATTTTTCTGTGAGGTCTGAGGCCAGTTTGTGTCTAACCACTCAAACTGGATTTTGAGTGCAAGCAACAACAAAACAAAACCAGAAAAAAACCCCACAAAACAACCTCAGAAGAGAATCCTCAAACTCCTGCAGTCTATTAAAAAAAAAATCTTTCTTAGAACTGTTGAAATCAAGAAGATGTCACCAAATTAAAGTTACAAACTTGCTTTGTAATGTTTTCTAGAACATCTGCTTAGAAACAGAGTATCTCAAGCTCTATACTATGAATTATTAATCCAAAATTGATCCAACTTCTTGTTAAACAAGATAGACTATAGACAAGGGAGACAATTTGAAAAATGCCTGTTAGATTTTGTCTATTTGTACAAGCAAGAAACCAGTTCAGACCTCCAGCTGCAGAGAATTTGAACATCCACAGTGAAAAGCAGAGAAATTTTATATTAGCAGATTTCTCAGTGTCTGCAGAGCTACCATCTTCATTTTGCACTATGCCAAGAAATTACCTATTATTTTTAAAATTCAACTATCTTTAATGATCTTTAATCTCTCTTCTGGAAAAGTAACTATTTTTTGTGACAAAGCTTAGTATTTTCAGCATCATCATTAGGAATTTGAGTAGAAACTTCAATCTAAAATTTTTCAATGCAATATGCCTATCAATAGACATACACACTTTTCATCTATAGATAAATGAAAATTTTTGCATATAATTTATGTTATTAGCTGATTAGAAAACATCTGCTGGCAATATAGGAACACACTGGCAATGTCAAACATGTTGAAAATAATACTACGAGTAACAACAAATCAAACTCTGCACTGAAAATACACCCTTTCAGATGTGCTGAAAATTACAAAAAGTCATCTGACTTGTGCAGAAATACAAGGCTTAGTTTTCATATGAAAGAGCAATTCTTTTTAGTTATGTAGCAAAGATAAATCACAATACATCAAGCAAACAGGCTGAGAGAGTCCTAAAGCCAAACACTGACAACCCATTCTCTGAGTAATGAAAAATTATATATAAAACAGCTATGATCGTTGCAGCTCATAAACTTCAAGAGAAATAGAAAAGAGAGCATGAAGTCATTGTTCAAAGCTCAGGTGCCAAACAATGATGATCTATTAACAGAAAGCAAGCAAACATTGTCTCTTACAATGCAAGATGTTATAACTTGTAAACTTTTTTGATCGTGCAAATCTCATGTTCATAAAACAGAAGTCCTCCTTTCCCAAACCCACTGTATCTGCAGTTCAAGGTAAGTGTACTTCGACTTTGCACGAGGCCAGCAAATTACTGCATGGATTCCTAAAGGTATAAATTTACTCCATTTGCCATATGTTGATCTGAAATAAAGCAACATTGAAGTACCATTCTTCTACTCCTGTTCTAACAGGCAGAGTAAAATTACTCTGGGTCAGTTAAGGCCTATGAAAGCATCACCCTTCGGGAATTCTGTACACAAAGAAAGCTGATGCCACAATTTCCACACATTACCTTCAACCTGAATCAATTCTCCAAAGCTTGGTATTGCAATAACAACAATTAAGTGGCTTTACATTTATTACAGGGAATACACAAAGGTTCTAGTGACTACTACTCTGCATCCTGCACTTTAAATGTTACTTTAACATGACATCCTGCAAAGCTCTTGGCAAATTACTTCCCAGTTTGGGGCTGCAACTTCAGTTTAACTTCTCTTCCTAAAAGCAATTTTGACCACAGCATTGAATAAAATTTCCAAAACTGAAATTCCCATAGAGCTATAAACAAAAATGTTGTTTCAGATCTTAGTTCTGCCTTTGACGTTTCTTGAAAATACAGCCATTTGACAGTATTTGTGTCTTACACTTTCTCATTTTCTCTTATACAATGAGAAAAAAGGGTAAGAGGGACCAGCTAGGTGGTTTCAAATGAGAAAAATAAATTCCTTGAAAAGTAGTCCAAACAGCTAACTAAAATTCCCTTTTCATTACAGTAAATGTTGATAGTTTTGATGGGTTTCCAAGAGACAGAATTCAAATTCATCATACACTTCTTCTCTTTTATTAGAAGCACTGTATTAGAAGTATTTTCTTTTTCTTGCTCTAATAATTAAATTAGGACAAAATGCCAAAGCACTGGAGATACAAGTTTTGCTTCCTCTGGTATCTTAATAATAGCAAGTGAACCTGCAAGGTTTAAGTTATTTGTAGCATAAGACAAGTAAAGTAATCTGAAGAAATTAAAACTTTATTATTTAGATTAGTAACAAAAAAAAAAAAGTCATGCACTGACAGTCTTAAATTTTCTGTTATTAGGCATGAAGCACAATAGTGCAAGTTTCCTTATTGCACTACTAAGTCTCTTTTTATCTAAAAAAATTCTGTGTTTATGTGCTAAAAATCTCTCTATGCTTAGCAAATCTGGTTATCTTCTGCTGAAAGTGCTGGTTGTGTCAACAGTTTTGCTATGCAGACAAAAAGTAACACAATTCCAACACAAAAACCCTAAAACACTGAAGACTAACATTACAAAACTGATGATACCCATAATTACCATCTGTGGCAACTCATGGGCTGTCTCAATCCAACCTCAACTGGTGATTCATACACGATATTATTCTTCTGGCAGCAGTAAGAACTGGCAATGCAAAATTGGGTTTGTTGAACTCAATCCTATATTGATGTGTATCCCTGTATCTTCTGCAATGCTACTTTGACTTTATAAACTAAAATAAGTAGATTTAACTGAGTAACTGCCACATCTTCCCACACTGGTTAGATCCATTTAGTAATAAAAATTAAGACTTTCTGAACTCTAACAAGACATTGAAAAAAACCCAAACTACAGAATGCTTAAAATAGTAGCAAAAATAGAAAGAATATAGCACAAGTTCAAGTCAAAGCTGCATTCTTAACAGCTACCAAGTAGATTAAATTCCAAATATCATATTTTAATTTAAAAATATCTACAGAAGCATTTTTTATCCAGAAAGCAGCCTTTTGGGATGTAAACAATTCACTGAAATACAGGCTACTCATACAGTTTTACTGTCATGGTAATGCCTAAGATGACAAAAACTAAGGAAATGCAACCTGCTTAAATTTAAGCACTCTTACAAAGACAGATGATATGAGTCTTAAAAATAAAAGGATTTTTTTTTTAAAACACAAAACCACATGGAACTAAATTTGAGCATCCCTTCAATCAGGTAATCCTCAGCAACCAAGCAGAGCAAACCTCTTATTGATTCTCTTAGTAGTCTACAATGATGCAGTTACTGCAGCTGTACAGTAAATGAATTTTCATGTATTTGTTTTTTAAATATGATACAATGAGTCAATAAAGCTCAGAAGGGCTTCTTAGATACAAACAAATGGAAAAAAACCCCTCAGGTGCCAAAGATAATTGTTCCATATTTCTCTGTGATGTATAGAGTTCTAAAGCACAATCGTTATAAAGTACTATTAAAACTTTCTCTCACATAAGATAATCACAAATATCTTCAATTTGACATTAAAAAACCAAAAACTAGCCTAGCAGGTAGAACAGCAAGAAAAAATACTTCAATATTAAAACACAGTATGTGTAATAAAGGAATTCTTATTCTTGGACTAACAGCTCATTAGTGAAACCGAATGGTCTTTTTCAGCTCACTTACTGTGCAGAACAAGTTTTGCCACAGAGGGATATTATCAACTTCAGCTGCAACCTCATTATTAAGTTTAAAGGTAATTTCAGATATGGAAAGTTTTGAGAGTTTTTTTTACATTCTTCTTCCTCTCTTCCCTAGTAATTACTTAATTACAGTTACATGAAACCTCAGGGCACTGATTACACAAAGTGAAAAAAAAAAATCTCTGTGTCTCTACTATTAGAATTGGACCTATACCAAATAAAAGTCACATGCAAACAACTATTTGATTTTTTTGGTTTATAGTGATCCTTCCACTTAAGAGGATTCTGGAAAGAAGGAATGACAACCTGAAACACAGGTACCTAATCTTTTTTCTATGAAAAAAACCCAAGCTTAAAGTGCATAATTAAACAGCATAGAAGAATTATACAGTCATCAAAATATGTACTCATATAATAAAACATTTGTATTCAAACTTCTGGGCCAAACTAGTTTCTAATGCTCTGTTTAAATGACTGAAAAAAAGTGTATGAGTGCAAAAGAAATGAACTGACTGTGTGACATACAGACTCGTATTCCCAGACTAGGACTTTGTTTTGGCATGAGCAGTGTAAAACATTTGGTGGAAGGGAAAAAAATAGCTTCCAAGACCAGTAATTAATTCCTGAAACACACTGCCACACACACCTGTTGCCATGTGGCTTTTTGCAAAAGCCACACTGCTTGCTGGGCACCCAAATATGTTTGCTTTCACTAGCAGAGGTATGTTCCAAGCCTTCCTTTTTAACAGTTGAAATGTTATCTGGAATGAATAACGGAGGTTCATCAAGTGAAAGACTTTTGCTACTTCTTCTCTGGCGAGGTTGGACATTCCTATCATTTCTTTTTGACTTGTTTTTTTCCTTATCATCCTCCTTCAGATGTTCTACAACAGAGGGATCTTTAGTCTCTGCCTCTTCCTTTGCAGAGTTATTTGCTTTTAGCCCAGTTGCAAGTTGGTGTTTGCTGGCTTGCTTCTGACCAGGATGTGAAACATGACCTGACAATGAATGCACAGAGTGGTGGGTATCTTTAGAACAGCTTTGAGGAGTAGGAGATTTATCACTTGCTTTTTGAACTGGTAACTTCTGGGCTTGCCCAGAAGCCTGGACTCGGGGTATTTTCTTGAGTTTTGTGTTGGTCTGCTTTTTTACAGTCACCCCTGAAACACTACTTTTTGCTTTCAAACCCAGATCAGATTGCTTCTTTCTGATTTTAACTGGGTTATTTGGATGCTGATGACTCTCTTGCTCATCCGCATTTCGCTTCAGACTTGCTGAAGAGGGACTGTGAAGGCCAGAAACAGCAACACCAGCTCTTGTTCTTGACTGTGTCATTTCTTGTTGCACTGAACCTGATTTCTGCCGAGTACTTGCAGTCAGATTTTGTTTGTTCTGTGCTACAGATTTACTATGCCGGGGCCTAATGTTCTTTTCACATTTTGTTGAAATACCAGTTTGTTTCTCATCATCCTGAAATTTTGATGCCTCTGGGCCTTCTACTTTAGTACTGCTGATCTGCTGCTGTACATTTTGGCTTGACTGGTCAACAACAGTGCTTTCTAAAATGCTATTTCCTGGGTCAGCAGAAGTAAACTCTCTGCTTTTCAAGTCTTTATTATCACAGTCTGTACTGTCTAATAGTTTCTCAGATGGAGCTTCAGTTTTCTCCATTCCCTTGTCATCACCTCCAGCTTCTGTTACACATTCCTTTACTGACAATGTATTTTCATCAAGAACTTCCACATTGTGGGAACCTGAACTGCAATCAACCCTATCTTTCACAGAGTTGGATGAATTTGAAAAGGTCTCACAAATTCCATCTGTACTCAAGCAAGCACTGGATGAATCATTATCTTTTCCAGTTATTTCAATTTGATTATGTTCTTCTGCTTTCTCTGATTCCTCTGCTTTATTATCAGTCCTTTCTTCTGAAGAATTTTCCAAGCCCATTGAATCAATCACATCACTTGTTTCATTTTTAACTGGAATCATTTCAGTATCTGCAGATACTGAACAAACTGATTCAGCCCTCCCAGAGTCAGTGTTCATTGCAACCTCTACTATTTCCTTTGTTTCTCGAGGAGAAGGAGAACAGGGTTCTGTTAAATTTGCACAACTTAACTCTTGGGATGTTTCTTCAACTTTTGCCTGCTCAGGGGTTTCAGACTTTATTTCTTTCACATCTTCAGGACCAGGCAGACATTTTGTATTACTTTGGGATGCTGTTACTGCTGCTGCTGTTCCTTCCACCTGTCCTGATCGTCTTGTACTACGCCTAACCTCCCTAGGCTGCTCCGTTTTCAAGCGTGCAGCAACATCTGTCTCTTTAACTGGACTTCTCTCTTGTTTCTGTCCATTTTTTGGAGCAGATCCACTTTTTACAGATGATTTCTTGGTATTAAGAGGAGGAGCAACATTCGAACGCTTGGCTAGCGTGCTCTGCCGCAGACTCCGTACTGTTTCTAGGAAGGGAAAAAGAAAATCTCTTAGCTATTTTGCTTCCTTCTTTTTCACAAATACAGGATTTGCCTAGAACAAAAGTGACTTACCTCAATTTAGCTTACTGGATACAAAGAGGACTTAAGACTTAGTAAAGTTAGTTTAGTAAATAACTATTTACTAAACTTAAAAGCCTCCCCAAAACTAAATTACTTGCATTACAAGTTTACACTGACATAGTTTGGATGTAAAATCCCATTATTCTAAAAGCTACAGAATTTCTTAGTACATACAAAACACAAGCGATGATAGAAAGGCAATCAAAACTAACTCTACTTTTCTACCTCTCAACCTTTTCTACCTCAAACAAAAATTGCACAAGCTATATCGTGATTATAAATATAACTGAAGTTTAAAAATCTTTTAGAGAACAGTCTACAAATCTGAGATCCAGTCACATTCTCACCTGATGACAACTTTTATATTTTCTAAACAAGTAAGCATTCCAGTGGCTTTCTAAACAGCATAATCACCAGCTTTGTACCACAGGCTCTTATTTAAATTCTCATCGCCATATTAAATAATTTTATCTTTTTAACTCAACTTGCTCTATAGGGGACAAAAGAAGAGCAGTAAATAACTCCAGTTCAACAAGTTAGAAAACCCATAACTATGATAAATTAGCTAACAAAGAATTAAAATATTTTAATAAAATATTAAGTATCTTGAGATATTTTGATTAAAGACTGTCTGACTGCAATTATTAAAGTAAAAAGAGAATATGCAAATAAAAATAGAATCAAAACTTTAACTGGAAATAGAGACATGCTAACCTAATATTCCAATGCTGTTGGACAACTCCATCATGTTTTTTTTGGTGAAGAAACACAATATTAATATTATGTAGGTAAAAGGATCAAAATCTCAAAAATTAGCTTAATGACCATGAGCAACACACTAATTATTTATTAAAGAGGAATTCTAATTGCCTCATACCCTATGGATGCCAGCTTCTGCCTGCAGTGCATGAAAAAAGGAAGTTTCTATATTGGAATTCACACAACCAAGTTAAATTCATAGATGTTGGGGGTGGGATTTTAAAGACTTGATTTACTTCAAACACAATCTATAATCACCTTGTGCCATTAAACGTGGTGATTTCCTTGGTGATGTGACTGATGCTTCTTCAGCACGGCTTCTCAAATTCCTATTAGGTAAAGCAAGCTCATCGTCATCAATGGTGTCATTACCACCCTCTTTAACTCCTTCTTCATCCATAGTATCATCAAGACCAGTAACTGGAAAAAACAAACAAGCAATAAAGAGCCTAAAACTTAAAATTATCAAAAAGTGTTGCAACTATAATGCTGAGCAAGACAGGGGAGAAGACATTAAAGAATAAATAAATTGGCCATCTGAAATGAAACAAAAGAGAAAAAAAAAAGAAGAAATAAAGGACAGAAAATTCCCACGTGAGGCAGTTTCAGTGTAGAAGAAGCTATCACCCACAGCTTAAAACTTCTGTAGATAGTCCTCATAGCTTTTTGTGGACTCACATTTTTATTGGCTTTTTTTGCCACAGGAAGGTCCCCAGTCTTAGAGAATCAGCTGCCCCTCACTGTCCCTTCCCACCTAAGAAAAAGTGAAGAAAGGTAAACAGCAGAAAGAGCTGATCCAGAAGTGCAGAGTGTAAAAATCACAGTTTTCTGAGAGGATACCATTTTAAAACTCTCAGCCCTACCCATATCAAATATCTGTGCCTGTAATGTCTTTCTGGAAGAGCTTTAAGTCCAGCAAGCACTTAATCTCTCAGGAGAGACAGGGAACGTTGTCATTGGTGAACTCCTATCCTCCACTAATCTGAGAAAGGTCCCAGATGCTGCTCCTGAAAACAGGTTTCCTAAGTGGCAGTCAGGTCACTACACCAGCCATTCTCCTCACTTGCTCTAAATTTGGTTCTTGTAGTGGTAGCCTCTCCTACTCAAAGATTCTGTGTGTGAATGAATCCTGGTCCCCATGGGATGCAAAATTTGTGAGATCAAGCTAAACACCCAAGTGACTTTGCAAAACATGTAGGAAAGTCTAACAAATATAACAGAGAACTCCAAACAATCAAGTATGCCTGTTTTTCACTACTAAGACACAAACCTTGAAGCATTTTTAAGATAAACTCACATGACACATATATCTAAAAATTTCTAAAAATTGATTACTTAAAAATTATATAAATGAACACATCGATCAGAAAAGTAAAAAAGCAAGAAGTTAAATTAAAAATTGTTAGAATTTTTAGAGCAGCTCAGAAAATCTGTCAACTCCTGGTCCTTCTCAAGTCTGATATTACCACAATTCCAAAAAACAATGAAAAAATAAAGTAACCAACCAACATGTAAGAATTTGAAATATTAGAAAGTTTTTTATTGGCTTCTTAAGGAAGGAAGGCCAATCATGGCACCAAGCAATCAGCATTCTGAACCTCTATAATCAGATGGGTGCCAGGAGCTGAAAGCTAGGAGTTTCTTAAGCTAAGAATGACCAGTTTATGGTCATTTATTTTATTTTAACCATTATTTTTAGTTACTGCATTGTACATATGAGTCACAAGGAAAAGTGCTTGTGGAAATTACTGTCCACTTCCACTCTCCAATCCACAGAGCCACCTTTATATCTGTGTGTGTTTACAAACATACAGATAACACATGCAAGGTGCATGAGGTTGATAAATTTGGTCTTACTCCACTCAAGAGTGTTCCTTAATCACTAATTTGCTATAAGCTACATACTGGACACACTGGCAAAAAAATTACATTGCAACTGCCCTATTAGACATTTTCTCAGTAAATATCTAATACTGGCCATTGTCTAAGCTGGAAACCTGAATGAGATGGACCCTCGCTCTAACTCCAGCTGCCCATTCTTGTGTTCTCAAGATTATATCCTCCCAGCAGCTCTGCACTTTGGTATTTGCTTTTTCATAGTGTTCCTGCAAAACACAAAGTGGTTTTCGGGAACAGACTGTGACAAAAGTGTCATGTCCACTTCTGTTCTTTCTGTGAGAACTAAATTACTAAACTATTGAAGACAGCATGAAAAATAAAAACTATTAGGACAGCTTCTGAAATAACTCTGGAGTATATTAAAGGGCTGACATTAGTCTTGGGCTTTACAACGTTCTCGCTCAAGTTACAGAACTTCTACACCCTCCTTTATTAATAACAAGAGACACATTCAGTCCATTACTGACAGACAATGAGAAATATTAGAATTAAAGTATTTTCATACTTACAAGACTCTGTGCTGTAGCTTTAATTTTACAGAGGAACTGAAGCACAGAATCTTGCTAATTTCAAACCACCTGAGCTACAACTCAGCTAGTAAAGACAGTCTCATGAGGCCCCTGATGAGGAGCATTCCACACAGACCCTGCTGGGAAGAGAAAAATGACAGAGAACAGCAATAGATACAAAGAAGACTAGAAAACTAAATTATGAAGGAGAAGTGGAGGTAAAGAAACAACCCTAGGAAAGGTAAACCAACAAAAGCAAAACCAGAAAGAACAAAAAAACCAGAGATGATCTTAGTAACAAATATCTAAAGATTATCTCAGCATCAAGTATAGAAATTTAAAAAATAAAATAGGGAAAAAAAAAGGAATAAAGAAAGAACTTATCTGAATAGCAGAATTGTACACCAGTGTACAACTGAACAGATTGCAAATAAGAAAAGTACAAGTCACATTCAACATATTTATACTGGAAAAGGCACCACTGACCTTCACCTTACTATTTTGAATTTCTCCATTACTTCCAAACTGCTGGGCTGTACTACTGACTCACTTTTATATATGTTATACCATAACAGAACAACATTCAGTAAAAACAGTCTACTTGCAAATTTAAAGCAATGTTCATGCTATTGTTTTACCATGGGGAAAACATTTTTTAATTTTTTAGCAATGCAAAACTTAAGAAAACAAGCCTTACTTTCTGGTGAAAGAGGAGGTAAGGAGAAGGAAACACCCCTAAATACATCATCAAAAACTATGATGTTTATAAATCTTTATTTTTATTAACATAAGACTCTCCTCCATTATTTTCAGCCACAACTAAGACAGAAATACTCAGTTTTTTGACACACTGACCAAGGTAAATATCAAGTGTAGAAATAAATTTCTTCTCTGTAGATGTTAGCCCTGGATTTCTTTTGCTTAGGTAACCACACTGAACAGAATATCACTGTTGCTTCTGCTTTGCACTGCTGTAAAACGCTATGTCCAGCTGAATCACACTAATGGCAGGAATGTGCAAATCCACACTAGATTCCATACAAACATCACAGATCATATGGAAATGGTTGAACATTGTAAAATTTCTGCATTACATGAGAATAACAACACAGAGATGTAACATAATTCTTCAATGAAAAGAACAGTTACAGTCTAAAGCAGTAATGAACTTGTCTAGGTAAGCCTTCAGAAGAGCTAATAAACTCCAGTGAACAACCAAACATATAAAGACAATGCTATTTTGTCAGTAAGTCTCAAGATCATAAATGAGGATGGTATACCTTCTATGAGAAACCTTTTTTCTATTGACATTTGTGATGCATATGTTCAAGAAACAAGATTAAAAATACTTTCTGTTAAAAGAAGATATATTTTCAAGAGGAATTAAGTGACTGAATGCATAACTTACATAAGGAAACATCAAACCCAAACTGTTTTACAAAAGTTTGCCTGTAGCCCATTGAACAGAGAATTTGCCGGCAAGTACCTTGAGCTGACTGTCCAGTGCAAGAAAAGAACCAGAGTAAGTAACATGAACTATTAACTAAACACTTGTTCCCACTCTCCTTTAATGTCTGTGGTGTTAAGAGGCAATTTTACAGTTTTTAGAATAAAGATATTTGAAAATCAACTTGGAAAAATAAACTTAATTCAGCATGCATCTTGACAGAGGACTGCATGCCCATTTTATTAAAAAGATGGAGCTACAGCTCAAGCTTACTGAATAGGGTTTTTTAAGTGACACAAGCCTGTTACATTGGAAATAAGGAGCAGAAAAACAAATTTCAACAAAGTAAAAACAACACATCAAACCAGGCACTTTAATGTAAATTAATTAATTTTATTAAATAGGGAGTCTTCATGTATTTAAAAATCAAAGAGCTAATCTAAATTGCTTTGCAAATCTTAGTACAGATCCAACCTCTTTCCACCCATGAAACTGATCCAAAGGCATAACTAAATACTTCAAAAGGACCTACACTGGGAAATAGAGGTAGTTTGCCACCCACAAACAGAAAAAGGCACAAAATAAATATTCTCCAGGTTCTCAACACCAATACAATAAATTTAAATTTTATACAGAAAAGTTACAACCTTGGTCATAAAACACTGTGTAGCTGTTCATATGGACAGTTTGGAAAAAGGAAGGCATAAAGAGGTAAGAAAACAGAGAGAAACAACTGTAAACCAAATTCTGGAATCTCAAAGTTACATTCAAAATTTCTTCAAATGTAGGAGGAAAAATACATGTACATTTGGTTTTAGCGAAAAAAGCCTGAAATGCCTAACACAGCCAGACATCATGACAGCAAAAGAAAAGAGTATTTGTAGTCAGAAAAATTGGTTTGGCTTCGAAGATTCAGTAGGTAATAATGATTTTAGCAGAGGTAATGCTGCTTTTAACAATACTCATGAAAACACAGGAAAAAACTAGAAAAAAGCGGACTGCACTTTAGGGAAAAAATTTCCCAGCAGCAACCCAGAGGGACAGAATAAAAAGGGCAATTAATAAGATCTCCCTAACACATTTGGTACATTTTGTGATTCTTACAGGATCAGTCTTCTTTATCATTTATGGTAAGTACCCAATTTGATAAACATACCCAGAAACTAAATTAGTTAAAAGCTTGATCTTAATATGAAATCTAGAAATGTCTCCAGATGATATGCAATTAAAATTCCATTCCCTGTATTATAACAAATCAAACTACCCCAGGCATCCTGAAATGGCATCTACTAAATGGCATCCTGAAAAGCTACACTGTTCGTGATTACCAATTTAATTTACCAAGAATTACCACTTTAGTATGAATGCTAAATTATTTAGCTCACTGGCATGCAACCAGTATGACCTGCTATGTTCACAGGTGGATAAGCTTCTAGCATGTCTTCCAGCAAGAACAGAACAAAACAGAAAGCCTATCACTAGGGTACCATTCAAAGTTGAAATAAGTGTGTTGTTCTTTCAAGAGTTCTGTCATATTCTAAACTTCAGTTTCCACTTCTTACCAATTGCTCAATAAGGTAAACAACCAACACAACCCCAAAGCATGATTCCACACCCACTCACACCACTCAAACATTTAAGATGGCCAAGAGCTGTTCTACACAATATCATTTTCTACACTGGTCATGCACAGCTTGTAAGAACTATCAGCCAATCAAACCAACAAAAAGAAGCAGAGAGGCACATAAAACATGATTTGTGACACTTCTGATTGCTTCAAGAATTTGCATTTAATTTATTTCTCAAAAGTTTTATTTTGTCCAATTCTGTCCTTTAACAGGCAAGGAGAGCAGTTATACCAATTTCTACTATCGACATGATGTCTTTCTGCTGATACCTACTTCAGGACGAGAAGAGCCCTCCATAATTGCTAAGCTCCAGTGCTGCAGTGAATAAGACTTGGATAGTTTGTACCTTGATTCACAGTGGTAATAGAACTTCATAAACCAGCAACCTAACTACATCTTTATAGTTTAGCAGTCACCCTTCACTAACACATTCTAAAAAGATTTCAGCATAATTTGACCTCTACCCTATTCAGCTTGTGAGAGTCACAGAGTTATGTCTACCTCTGATCAAAGCTATAACCACAAAGAATCTTTTCTCTTTTCTCTTTTCTAAATATGCAATTATTCAATCAAAGCTGAAAAGATAAACTCATATTATTACTCTAACCCCATTCTGTTACTCAATGGCAATTATAGAGCAAGCTCAGCAAGTTTGGTCTGTTCTGTCTTTGGTTTCTGCTGGTCTTTGTCTGACCAACTTTGTTTGTCATCTAACTAAAGAAACTATCTCAATCCAGCACAATCTGGAATCAGGCCAAGAGATAAACATGAGACTGCTTCATTGGTACTGATATAGTTCTTCCTATCAATAGATAGGCAGCAAACATCCATTGTCACAATCCTTTTATTTGCCATATACCAGTACTGCCTACTGAGATGCTCAGTACAAAAAAGGCATGGACCTGGTGAAGCATGTCCAGATGAGGCCACAAAAATGACTGGAGGGCCGGAGCACCTGTCCTTTGAAGAAAGACTGGCAGAGTTGGGGTTGTTTGGCCTGGAGAATATGTGCACACCTCACTGCAGCCTTTTAATACTTAAAAGGGGCTTATAAGAACAGACTTTTTAGTAAGGCCTATAGTGACAGGACAAGGGTAATGGTTTTAAACTAAAAGAGAGCAGCTTCAGATTGGATGTAAGGGAGAACTTTTTCTATTGTGCGGCTGGTGAAACACTGAAACAGGTTGTCCAGAGAGGCAGTAGATGCCCTGTGCCTGGGTACCTTCAGGGTCAGGTTGAACAGGGCTCTGAGCAACCTGATCTAGTTGAACAACTGTCCATTGCAAAGGGGCTGAACTAGATGACTTTTAGCTGTCCCTTGCAAACCACATCACATTCTATGATTCTATGCTACTATTCTCCCCAAGAGATGTAGTTGCAATTCAACATACAAAACCTGTGTTTTCTGGATAGATGTCCCTGTATTTCTTATAGGCATGCACTTGAACTGTCTAAAGGACATACAATCAATTGCTACCAGTATCCATCACAAACAGTCACGTAAGAGGTAACTCACCAAAAAAAGAGCTTAGTATTAACAAAAAGCTTAGTTCTTGATGAATGATGTGCAATATAAACCCTAAATCTCAGCAAAACATGTTGATGAGTAACAACTTTGGATCAGGCCAGTAAAAACTCCCAACAAAAACTCATATCCATGCAGCTGTAAGAAAAAGAGCAGGAAGCAAACCCACACTCAAAACCAACTTAAGAGCAAGAGAGAAGAGTTTTTGCTTTTGAAAACAAAAATACACGATCTCCAAAATAAAGTAGAAAAAATGTCACAATCTTGAGAAAGTAGGCATGTGGGTAAAAAGTAGGCCTGAATTGAGCCCTTCTCATATACTCACACCCACATAAGAAATTTCACACTTACGCAGTTGGGTTAAAGGCATATAAAGATAGTATTTTGTTTGTGCATAGGTTTTCTACTCCTTAACTCAGCTCAAATCTGCTTTCAAAGAAGTATCAGGGAGCCATGCCTTCTGCTCCTCCATATTATCTAGAAGACCTAATTACCATTTTAGCTACAACACCTGTCCTCAGTTTAACTATTACTACCTTTACCATTTTAGCTACAACACCTGTCCTCAGTTTAACTATTACTATCTTTATCTCTTCTCCTTGCTCACAGCAGTCAAGTAAGCCGTAGCATGAAATCTGCGCCACTTTAAAAGTTCTACAAAACAGAATTCTACAATACCAGAAGCATCAAATATGATAAATCTGTCTTTTGCTGGTCCTGTGGATTAATTTCCATGAGCACTTTTTTCCTTTTTTTAAACTGTTTAATAGTCTAGGGAGGGGTTATGAAAAATATAGAATACATTAAAGCAAGTTTTGTCAGCAGAGTTATGCTTTTTTTACTTTTTAGAAAAATTGAACCTGGTGTACAGATGAGCTTCCACCTAAACTGGGAAAAATGGCTTTTGCATGGCTTAATTCATATGAAGGGTACTACCATCTTGAATAACCACATTCTTACCAGCAGACTACATCAGCAGGGTTAGATCACAACAGTGTCAGACAAATCAAATAAATCCCAACTATATGAACTTTCAAGGAAAAAAGACAAGCAAAGAAACCATACTTTGAACTGATACTCATTATTCCTAACTTAAAAATTTTAAGCACATACTGCAGTCCTACCATGTCACAATAAGGACAGTTCTTATCAAGACCTACAAAGAACAAGCAACTACAAGAACATTTCATGTTCTTTTCTATACCTACATTAATTCCAAATAACACATTTTAATTTCTTTACTGAAATGTGGCTCTACTGGTGCTTTCAGATTTAAAAACAAAACTTTAAATTCATAAATCAAATCAGCTTTGAATCCCTTAGTCTTCTCACAGCCTGAAATAGTAGCCCCCAAATAAATACATTCATTAAAGTATTTTTAAGGACCTTAAAATTAATTTTGATTATTTAAGGAGTAATAGTATTAATTATTGCAGTACCGATCACTTGCAGGAAAAATACATGCCAGGAAGCACCTGAAAGTTTCTCCATACCTTCCAAAATATCCAGCTGTACCCTATGAGTTAATTCAAGAATTTTAAATGCAGTACAGGTTTGCTGGAGGATGCACAGGATGAACTAACACAAAAGAATTTGCAAGTGATGGGGAATTTGGTTTAGTTGTGTACATTATATGGTCTTATGTATATTAAGACAGATTATGATTTTTATTTGGCAGGTTACAGAGAAAAATGCATAGGAATACTATTGAGACTAATAGACTACTGCAAGAGTACACCAAAGCATTAAGGATGGCCTGAAAAATGTTCTTCTGAAGTAGGAAAAAAATGCCAACTATCTTGTTTTGGCTTGATAGCTCACTTTATCATTGCCTTAATCAATATCATCTTTGATTTACAGTTTTCCATTATGTAATGACACCTAATTTAGTGAAGGTGAACATTTAGTCTGTTAGTTACAGTAAAATACATACTATATAAGGAAATGATAAAGATTTTCAGAAACAGATCATAAACCGTATTAAAAAAATCTAAATCTTAATATAATCATGTAACTGCATTAATCTACAACACTTCTAATAATGAAGCTAAAAAATTATGGTTTTTAAACTTCCAGTCAAATAAAGAACGCTACTAAGAATAAAGTATATTTTTTGTCTCTAGCATCAAATTCAGTGTAATTATTCTAACTCTTCATAAATATTAATAATTTTAGGGATTGGATCATCTTTTTTTTTTTTTTTCAATCTTCTAAAATTATTCAATAAATTCTGAGATTATTTTCATTGAAAACTTTGCTCTAAATTGTTCCCAAATCAAGTATTCCAAACAGTAAAAAAATTAACTTTATTATTATTATAGGGTCTTGAAGCCAACCAAAGCAAAACACAGAATCCAGAAAGAGCTAGCAGAAGGCCTAGCGCTAACAGACTAACCCTGAGGTCAGAGCAGTAATTTGTATAACTCTCCCGTTCCTACTACTAATCCAGAAATACAGCATTTTTTAAACAAACCAGTGACTTCAGTGATCAGGCCCAGTACCTACACTAAACAAATCTTGACTTTCATTGGGAGTAACTGACAGACAATGCCTAGGCTACTTCTGATCCACGTAAGGAGCTTTCCTCTATTGTTACACTACAAAATTTACAAGACCTGCACATAGTTTACATGCCAGGCACGTATGAAGTGCATTGAAAAAGGGCAGCAAGGCAACAGAAATCCAAACTTATTATTTCTATATTATGAAAAAGGGTTGGTACTAGAGTGAAACTGTATTTTAAATTGTAATCTTAAAAAATTGTAAGATTTACCTGTAGAACAAGGCATCTGGAAATTGGGGTCATTGCTATCCAAAACAGGCAAACAGAACTGGGCACTTGCAGATCCTAGCATAGGATCCTTATCGCTGAGCATGTTCTTCAGCGAATCCTCTAAGACATTTTGACTTGTACTAAAATCCTCACAGACTTCATTCTCCAGGTTGGATTCTAGAAATAGGGCATCATCTAATTGTTCAGTAGGAATTAAATGGTTAAATGTATCAACTATATCCATGAAGACTCCTGTGTGTCTTTCAGCCCTATAGAAAGACAAGAAAAATACCATAAGAAAATAAGCTACAAATTGTAAAACACCTAAGACACCAGAAAATTTTTTGGCTCTTGTGTTTTATAAGGAATGCTTAAGGTATTCAGGAATTACAAAAACAAATAAAAAACTGCTAATGGCTTAGGATGGCCCACTGCATAACTAAAAATCAATTCCCTAATTATTTTTAAAAGAAATTCCATGCTAATCTCCTCTATCAGCATCCAAATGCTGACACTTCTACAGAGTATGAATAACAAAGGTAACTAAACAGCTTCTTTCTAAAATTTGTTTAAATCTTAAGACAGCCCAAGAGGTAGGACACCAGAGGAGGAGGATATCAAGAACAAGCGAACCTGGAGACAGCAGCACTGTGAGCATGACTTTCTTCTTTTTAAACGTACAAATGTGAGGTCAGCTTCCACTAACATCAATGGAGCTGAGAAGATTCCAGAGCCTGCCATACTATTAATATGGTGTACTACTGAGAAGAACTATATTTCTGTTCAAAGAGCAACTACCAGGTACTTCATAGCAAGTTAGTATTTTTAAACAGCAAGGTTTTATTGCTATTATTTTTCATTGATCAATACAGTCAATAAAATTACATACATTTTATATGAAAATCTGATCTCAATCAAGTACATGAGAATTCTGAGCTGGCATCAAAAGGAGGAGCCTTTTGAAACTTCAATTTTAAAGAAGTTTAGGTGAAATTCTAGAAGTCTACCTAAGGAATTATATACAAAGATGGCAACTGCATTTTACAAGCAATTCTTTATTTTCTAGATCTTCTTTGCAATGCAGCAGAAGTGCAAGTACTGAAGCAAAGACTTAACTATTAAGTATACATGGAAACTAAGAATGGAAAAAAGGTCAGCAAAACACTTCGTAAGTTTTGCTTTAGCATATCCTCAAAGTAGAGAAAGATAACTATAATAAATATGATCAGACAGGTAAGGAAAATGGAGCAGTGCAGCACTGCCTGGCCTAATTTGGCACATAGGATAGTCTAAAAGGCCAGTTTTTGGCACATAAGGCTGTTAAAGCTTTTGGAAACAGCAAAAGGACACAAATATCTTCTGTCTCCTTCTTTCATCATCCTCCTCCTCCCATGTGAAATAATTATTTTTCTAGAATGAACACACTAATTAAAGGAAAATGACAAGTGAGAACTGGAGTTTGCAGTTCTTGAGTTACTTTCTAGATGGTTATTCCAGCAACCTGCCACTAAATAAATCCAGTACTTACTCATGCTTAATAGAATATTAAGTATGCTTCCTTAGACACATTAATGGGGCATTTCTGTTTTAGCAATCAACTGGGAATATCCTAGCCAGATGCATATAAGGGCTCTGCTACCATTTCAACCCTATTTGTGCATTTTATTTCACAAATTTACAAAAACTACAGGTCTAACACAAATGATGTTTCATTTTGTTTGGGTGGGCTTTCTTAGGGGCTTTTTTTGTTTGTGGGGTTTTGCTGGGTTTTGGGTTGTTGGGGCTTTATTTTCAAACATGCCGGTCTTTCTTCCTTCTCCCATAGGGCAGCTCAGAAGAAACCAATGGTCAGGTATAGAACTGTGTCTCTGCAGAGCATGTCATCTTTCCAATTTCTACACAACAAAGCAGTCTGATACACAAGGTTCTACTGACCAAGCAGCCAGAGTGAAGGAAAGTTTAGCTAAATCACATGTATTTAGTAAAGAGATAACAGACTTCAGCAGCAAGTTGTAATTTGAAAGCACTCTCACCAAAAAAATGGACTTCTTTTATCAAGCAATGCAGTGCATCTGCATATACACCACACCAACTAGCACCTATAAAAGCAAACATGGTTTCTGAAGTTCCAAATCTGGCAACAAATGAAGTAGCAAACTAATGGAGTAAGTACTATGCTACCTGTATAATCTGTTTTTATTATTATACCACATAGTTACAACAATCCGACACTACACAGGATAACCTACAAGAGATGCAGCGGCTCCAAATAAGAAAATAATTACAAATGCCCCAATACAGTACTTTAAAGCACCTTCCTGTAATGACAGACTTTTTCATATTACCATTACATGAACACAAGAGTAACAGCCACAGGATAAAATTATGGTGAACCCTGACATTAGCAAGTGTCAGTGACACTACAATAGAACACCTACATATTGTGAGAATGCAAGAAACCTTCTGCATTCAACATTAAAAAGTGGCAGAAGCTTTGAAGACACAATAACATATCCCAAGCTTTTTTTCTGGATAGGAGAACATTTATATATTTGTTACTCAAATATTGTTGTTCCCAAAGCAGTGATGATCACTTCATAAAAAGCAATGTTAAGAAGCAAAGCTTAAGAATATTAACTCTTGATTAAAAATCCCTGACAGAAATCAGGATAAAAATCCCTGACAGAAATTAACCTGTCTTCAGTGATGTGATGAAGAAAAAGATTACCTACAGTTTTTTAAGACTACCATGCAGCCATTCAGAACACTAAAAGCACTGAGAAGTAACTGCCAAAGGAACTATACATGCAGTGGCCACAGACACCTTCAATGAGACCTAAATAGCCAGCAGAGAAAATTCAAGAAGAATTTTACTGAAAGCTTTATTCCTGGAGCACTAGCCTATGACCAAGTATAAGTTCTACCCAAATTTTGCATCAAAAAGTCAGGGGGCTTGCATAAAAATACTACTATCACAAAATCTAATCTTAAAGAACTTGTTCTACCATTTTTAACATACAAAGTTTATGCCAGAAAAATACATAAAATCAAAATTTTGCTTTAACTAGTTCAAAAAACCACTCTGTGATTATTTTCATAATTGGTACACTACCAAGCTATTTTAATAAGTTATTTCTAACATTACTAGATTACCAATCATAAGAAATGTAAAATCTCTGGGATGAGGATGAAAGATAAACTTCTTCAGCTGCTGTTAAAAACAGTAGCTGCAAGAAAAAAAAAATCTTCCCCTGCACAATGCCTTCAGTGTATAAATTCTGAACAGTTTATTTTGCATTTGAAATACTTTGAACATCAGGAAAAATAGCCAGAGGTACAGGTAAAATCACAGTTAAGATTTTCATGCTAACTTATTTCCAAAGATAATCCTAACCCCTCAAAGGAAGAATGCATTACTCCACTGGAACACAGCTGTGTCCTCCCCTTGAACCCCAGCGGCTGGTGCCTCGGCAAGGCTCCCAGCAGATGTGCACATACCAGCGGGCTCCCAGCACACGGCAATTCACAAGGGCCTTCCCGCTGGGGAGCTAATCAGAAGCAACAGAATATGAAAAGTATTATGCACACAGAACCAGTGAGGAGTGTTCGTAAATGAGGCAAAGAAGCAAGTCCCAGTCTGGCTCAGTTAAACTTCTCCCACCCACAGGCTCCTGGAGCATCAGAGCACTACTGAAACTGTTACAGCACAGCAACATAGAGAAGGAGTCTGGCTAAAAGAACTCACCATCAAGAAAAGCTTGAAGCATAGAGATCACTCTCCTCAGTTCACTAAATACATTTCTCTTACACCTTCAAAAATTATTTGCTTCTATCAGTCTCTCCACTGAAAAAACAGAAGCAACGACCACAGAAGTAACATTGCAACAATTACAAAGTAACTCACTAACCAATATCTGTCATTAAGTGATCCAACACTATAAACAACCCTGTTAGAAAGCACTACAGTCAAGTATAACCTCTAGAATTTCCCCCACATTATGTTTACCATGAAATTTCTTCATGCTCTAAACATTGTTTCCTTCTACAGTCAGTCTTTCAGTTTAAAAAAAATATTTTTTTCCACTGCAGAATTAGTTTATTAAGTCAGGTATGCCATACTATTGCCTCAAATCCCAACAAATCTGGTGTGAAATAAACACACTGTAGAATCTGCCACAGTAGATTTTTATCTTCTCCAACAGTACCATATTTTCATTACAACTTTAACAGTTCTATGTGACTTTTTAAAATTAAAAGTTAAATAGTCAGAATGATCGCTTGCTTAGAAAAGAAACTGAGATATCAAACAAGCATATCCTTCCAAACTAAACTTAGAAGGGAAGGAAGACTAGAAACTGGACAAAAGATGTTGTACATCTTTAAACTTTTTCACTGCTTAGTTTGTCTATGAAGGAGGCAAAGAATTACTTCAGTTTCTGCTATATTATTTTCTTAATCACAACAGAGAAAAATAATTTAGTGGAGATCTCCAACTGCATCTGCATGCTTCTATCATCTTATCTAAAATCCACCTCAGGCAGGGGTGATCACAATTTGTATTTACCACGAAGCATTCCTTGTGTTTTTCAGCTGATGGACAGGCCAAGCATACTCTTGACTGCATTTTAAACTAAGTCTCCCTTAATCAGCAGCATGTTAAAATTTAATTTTTAAACTACATATTTGGATACATGTTAGTTACATTTGTCTTGCTATTTTTTTTTCCTTATTTTCCTTTACATTCATTTTGTTCATTTTTTCACAGTATTCACACATCATTTATTTTACAAAGCTAATGTTAGGCTTCACTGTAATTACTCTCTTTCCTTCCCTCTCTGGCCAGGGGGTGAATTTAATACATCAGTTTACCTTTTAAACTTGACTTTCATATTTTAAAGTTAGTAATATAAAACAGAAGCTTCTGTATGTTTAATAATTGTCAATTTAAAAATAAATCTGGTTTATGAAAGTCCTCAGAAGTTGGACTTCAAAAAAAAAAAAAAATTCTACAAAGAAATTTTACCAAAAAAGAATTGCCTGAATTGGGATCAAGGATAGGCATAAACCTGAGTAAACCTAATGAAGGAAAAAAAAAAACCAACCTCACACTGCTTATTTAGAATATTCAGAATCCTAGATGTTGAATAGCCTATCTACTTTATTGACCTGCCTGAATAAGTGAGCCTGAAACTGCTGAAGATAGCATAGCAATACTACAATTCCTTCCATTTCACCGAAGTACCTTTCTGAACAGTGTCTGTCACTTCCAATTCACTGAATCTGTCTAGTGCTTTTAAAAGCTTTTGTACATGCAGTTATTAACTGGACTATGTGGGAGACATTGCAACATTCAAAATACAGGACTTGGTCTCTGGACCTTGTGCTTATGCACACCAAAACACCAACAAGCACTCGTAATAACTCTAACAGACTCTGTTAAAAAGATCCATATTATATTTATTTCTTCAAGTAGTAAACTCTGGAAGGACACTAAACGAAAGGAACAAGCTATTTGGATGACTATCAGCTTAGTAGACAAAACAAATGGGAAAATCTGACTCAGCACAGTTACAGAAGAATCAGTAAAAACTTTTCATCAAAAGAGGGAAATTGCATCTTAATTGCCATGCAATTAGGTAATAACACAAGCAGCTTAAAAAAAAAAAAAAACCAAAACAAACCCTTGCTGATGCTGTGTGACAACTACGGAACCCAAAAGGGACACTCAAGGTATGAAATGTCTACCTTTGTTCACTGGAGCTGTGATGTCAGACCACTCCATGGGCTCACTGATACCTTGACACTTAAAACCCACCCACCAAACAAAGTTACTTCAGAGCCCTGATGCATGTTTTACTACCATCCTCCTCCTTCCTCCTACACAAACTTTA
Organism: Serinus canaria; assembly: GCF_022539315.1. NCBI lineage: Eukaryota > Metazoa > Chordata > Aves > Passeriformes > Fringillidae > Serinus > Serinus canaria. The sequence continues at coordinate 87,220,699 of NC_066316.1, forward strand.
AAGTTTAAGCTCCCAAGTATCTAATTGAAAATTAAGTCTAAGTTGCCATGTATCCATGCTGCCATGCTTTAAGCACCAGAAGTTGCATGTATTATATTCATGGATATTAGCCAGAACAGAGACCCACATCTTCTGCAGCAAGAGATTTTACCCAATAGTGTTCACAGTCCAAACACATCACGGGATTAAAGAGAAAAATCAGTATCAGACAGTACATCAGAGGCAGCTTCAGTAAGAAGATATCACCTTGACAACTTTTTGCTGAGTTTACAACTCTCACACCAATGTGCTTTCTACTCTGGTTGATTTTGGCTCAAATCCCATCATCTGGGGCAGTCTGCAAGAATTAATTTAACAAAATATTTTTGACAGAACAAGCCATGTGATATATGAGCATATGAACAGCCACCTAGCCACAAAAACATGTTTAGAAGGGTTAAAAGAAGATTTCAGCATCCTTTGTCCAAAAAAAGGCAGATGTAATACTTATATAGAATATGGTTTACTGAACTTTAATCTTTAAGCATCATCAGATTTGACCTTCCTCATTCACTTATCTCCCAAAAACAAGGACACTGGCAAAAACCTGCCTAACAGGAACATGTACACATACAGGTTTACTTGAATCATCAATATTGCTGTTAAGGAGGACCAGGTACACTTCCCTGATCAACTTATACACTGAAACATCAACCCATTAGGTATCCATACACCACCTGTTCCCTTATGTAAATCCCCTACTTATTATTTATTAATTTAATCCTTCATTTAAAATTGAAGATCTAGCTTCTAGTGACCTCAAAACAAAACCCTGCTAAAGACTAAAAAACAAGAAATGTAAATCTGAGCATTTTGTTAATTGTTAAGAAGCTCTACTATACTATCTCTGTGTTTACCTCACTCTGAAGTCTTCAGACACCATCTAAAACGCCTTGTTACTAAAATCTCAACATACAATAATAATCACCTCCCAAAATCGATCTAGAATCTAAAGTTATGTGCTTCTCTCCTCAATGACAGAGCAGATATCTTACTACTTGCTATCATGGTATTTAAGAGAGCAGACAGTTCAATATACTTGCTTTGTTAAACCTTCCCTGTTCATAACTCATTCACCACCCATAACTGTACATCACTGTGTACCTCAGTGAACAGAAAGGAAAAGTAAATTTCAAAAAAACTATTTAATTAGAAGACAAAGAAATGCAGAAAGAATACAGAAACCTTTTCTTAATCATAAAATATCAAATAGTACCATTGAAAATCATCTTAGCAGTTATGTTAAAAAAAATACCTCTCTCACCCTCACTTTATAGCTCGAAGAGGCACACAGTGCTGCACTAAAACTTGTGTTATGTCAAAAAACACCTTCACAGTGTGAAACGTGGACTATGTAAATGTAAAATGCAAACTTTTTACATTGTGAAACATTAAGTACTCTGTTTTCCTTTGTTGGGCTATCTCACCAATGAATACTCCTGAATACCACAAAAATTAGGCATAATCAAAGACCATACATAATTTTATGAGTCTCTCCATTGCTGTATATACCTTGGGAATTTGTAAGTTCACTACCAAAAGACATTTCACTGAAAATAAAAAGATGAAGAGAGATTGTATTTCTACCACTACTACTATTCTCTTGAACTCTTCCACCAGCAGGTTTCTCAACACTTGTTTGAAGAATTTTCAGCTGGAACATAGTAAAAAATGCTAAACTGTGTAGCAGGTTACTGCTTATTACTGATTATTTGTCAGTCACCAGAGAGAATATTTTCATTTGTAATACCTTTGGCCTGTGTCAGTGTCTCTCTCACAAAGATCCATTTGGAAACACCTATTAGAATTAGGGTTTGTTTGTTGGGATTTTTATTAGCAATAGTTAAAAGCTTAATGGATAAGCCTTGTGGAATTTTTCACAGAAATATGCCATTCTTCACATAGCTACATTGACACCACTCAGGAGAATGTGACAAGCTGTCTGTATTTTTCACTATCTACTTCTATAAAATGAACTCTCATACCCCAATTCAGTGAACTTTATCATTGCTACTTCATAGCATTACCTTTCAAAAATATGCCCTTACCATAAAAAGAGCTTCTAATATAATATGGCTCTCCTGTTAAAGCTTGTATTTAACAATATTTAGGTTGACTAGGAAAAATTAACAGAAAAAATTAATATAACAACTAAAGAAATTCATCAGCTCAATTCCGAGCACAACACTAGTGGTAGAGGTAAGCCTCTTTTTCAGACAGAGGTTGCAGAAAGACAGTAGGTTAGAATTTTCAGAGTTTCTGTTGTCCATAAATCACCTTACCACTGTGTTTAACTGTCTCAGCTAACTGTATTGAATTAAATCTAGCCAACATGGTTTGTAGTTAGGTGCCCTTTCAGTTTGCAAATGTAAAAGGCACATAAAAACTGAATGACTAAGTAACAGGCAACAATAGCTGAGAAAAATATAGGTGTTCAGAACTCCACATATATAGGCAGAATCTTTAAAGCCAACTATAGAAATTAAAAGTAGAAGCTGCTTGTTACAGAAAAAAGAAGACTTTCATTGAAGGACATGAACTAAGTGTAAACAGAAGTGGAACTACTCCAAGAAATATAAAAAACACACGTTTTCAAGGCTCCCTTACATTGTGTCCCAAACCACAACAGAGTAATTTATTACGCAAAACAAACCATGAATTAGTGGTGCTAAAGAGATGCCATATATTTACTATCCTTACATTTAATCCTAAAATACTTCCACTGTTTAGTGATGCTAATATTCATTTTAATAAAAGCAAATGATAGGCTATTTTTACTAATTTAAACTATGCCGCAGAGCGCTCTTCATCCACACGTTCCCCGCACGGCTCTAACAGGTCTCCCTTGTGCACACCACACAGAACGAACACTTGCAATTACATGAACGATGCCTCTTCTAAAGCCTGAGAGTTATTACGTGCACCCCAGTAGCAAGCAATAAACGCACTGTCCCAGAAACAGCACCTCATCCTAGATTAGGATCTGGAAGTACCAACAGGCCACTGAATCCCAAAGCACTGCTGATGACCACATTTTCTCCCGCACTTCCTACAGTGGGTACTATACACAGGAGTCAAACACAGAAATTGTTCGTGGTGCTAAGTTTAAAAGACGGGAGAAGGCGCCCGTAACAGGTCAGATCAGGAGTAAGAAAAGCAGGGTCTAAATTGGTGATTGTTTCTCTCCTTGGTATGGGACAACAAGGCATCGGCGTCTCAAAGGGTGATGAGAAGAGACAAACGTAGAAGGATCGAAAGGTAGCAAGCGCAGGGCAGGGAAGGCGGTGTGGGAGAGGTCTCAGCAGCAACACGACTCCGGGCAAGGAGCCTGCGGCGGCCGCTCCCGCCCCATGTCCGTGCGGCCCCAGCGAGGCCGGGGCCAGAGCGCCATGTCAGGCGGCCGGGCCCGGCCGGCCCAGGGCCCGCGGGTGGCAACCTCCGCAACAACCGCGCCGGGGCCGCGGGGCCGCACCCGGGCAGAGCGAGGCGGCCGGGAAACACCCCTGGGGAGCGCCCCCGGGGCCGGCGGCCGGACCGCAGGTCGCCTGCGCACAGGAGCCAGCGGCGGCGCCGCCCCCGCGCACAGCCCGTGCCGCGGCCCCGCAGTGGTAGCAGCCGCGTCCCGCCGGGCCGCCCCTCGCCACCCGGCTGGGCCTGGCGAGCATAGGCCGCCGCTCTGCCGCCGCAGGCCCGGCCAAGCCCTGCCCGGCACGGAGAAGGCTGGGGAGGGCCGCGCAGCACAGCGGGGTCCTCCACCCCCGGTCCTGCCCGCCCTGCCTGCCCCGTCGCTGCCGCAGCCCGCAATAACTCACCCGCTCCGCCGCCCAGCGCTGCCCCGCGGCCGCGGGGGAAGGGACGCGGCGGCCGCGCCAAAGGAAGGGAGGGCGGCGCGCGCAGCTCCGCGGGGGCGCGCGCGGGCTGCCCCCGCCCTGGTGGTCGCGCCCGGCTCGGCCCGGCCCGGTGGTGGCCGCGTGCCCGCTGCCCCGCCGGTGCGCGCCCCCGCGGCGTCCGGCGCGCCGGGCCCGGCTGCTCACGTGACGGCGCTGTTGGAAGGAAGGGATGGGGCGGGCGGGGGCGCGCGCGCTGCGCAGGCGCCGGGCGGGAGAGGTCGGGGGTGGGGCAGAGCCGCGGGACCCCGGGCCGGGCCGGGAGTGAGCCGCGCCGGTGGCCTCGGCCTGGACAGGCTTCGGAGAGGTCCCCTCAGCGGAACCAGCCCTCGCGGCGGAGCTGGGGGTGTCCTGGGTACCCTCGCTGGGGTCGGGGGCCGCAATAGCCAAGGCGCCCGGTGGCAGCTGCGGGCCCGGCTGCGCCTGACGGGCCTGCCTGTGCCCAGGGAGGGCGGATGGAGGGCGGCTGGCCGGCTCCGCCGGTTTTCCCGTAAGACCCTGGCTGAGGGCACACATGGTGTGACTAGTGCGTGTGTAATGATGTGGCCTTTTGTCTTCGGATAGTAGCTGGCACCCCCCCCCCCCCCCTCGGTGCAGCCCGCATTATACAACCTGCTTGTTAATCTGTCCTGTTCCCTCCCGGCCCCGGGCAGATTCCTGCAGCTCCCGATGTGCCAGGTTCTTCGGTTCCTACGTGTTAGACAGCAAGGTCTCCGCAGTCGGTCGGTCCTGGGCAGACTCGTCTCATGCAGCCTGTTGGTGCAGGCGCATTTTCTCCTCTTTTCCTGGGAGCAGTTTGTATACGCGCCTTGCAGGACCTGTGGCGCACATTCGCACGGATCGACACCTAAGGGGGCTGTCGCGGTGTGTGTTTGTCGGGAAATCAGAACCTCGAGTAATTTGGTCTCCACGTAATGTTACCAAAAAGCAGGACTGTCTTTCCTAGTTTGTGTTACAGCATTAGCTGAATGCAGCATTCGTTACTCTGCTTTCAGTTGTGTATGGCTGGCATGAAGTGCAGTGCAGGCTGGTTCTAGTATATACCAAGTTTCATTCAACACTTCCAAAAGAGAAACTTGATTTTTAATATTTCTAAAAATCGAATTTGGAATTATCTTATATATTAAGGTTATTCCAAATTATTATATTAACGCTGCCTTTACATATTCCTAGTATTTTGTAATGAAATACAAACATGATGTAAGGACAAAAATATTGTGTTTCCTCGGTTCTGTTTTGAGTCTCTGAGATTGTATTCTTTAGGGCTTTCTGTGGTGCCATGAAGGCTGAAATACATTGAATGCTTCTCTTGCTGCCATCACACTAAGAAAGGAAGCATTAAACTGAAGGCATGGTAACACAGCAATATTTACAGGCAATGCACAAGGTATTTCCAACAGAACAGTTTTGAAGTGGAGCAGTTTTTAACCTATGCAGCATTTTTTTTCTCCCTGCCCTTCCATAACTAGTTATGCACATTACCACAAGTTGGTTTTCTCCAGTTTTCTTCCTGTATTTTCCCTGTTTCAGAAGGTCTCTCTCCTTTCCAAAGCAAGCATCTTTAAAAAAAAAACAACAAACTGAATTCTTATGATGGCGCAGAACTGAGCTACTGGGTTGGTTGCAGTAATTTCTTCAAAGGTTTTTTAGGCATGGAACTTTCAACAAGGTGCTAACCCTCTAAAATACTGTTGATATTATACAAAGAAATGAAATTACTTTCTGAAGCAAAATTCAGTTAAACTGAATTTGCATTACACAAATTTTCCAGCATCCAGCCCTTTTGATTTCATTTCTTTTGACACAAGCAGCAGGCAAAGCATTGCTGGTAATCTGATCATTGTTCATTGCTCTATTCAGTTTTTTCTTTACACTGTCAAAAGTCACATAACTCCAGTGACCCATCTCAGTTTAACAGAGTATGTGCACTTTTCTTTTGCCATGGTCATACTGTGCCCCTCCATTTATGTAATGAACTTGATCATCTGAAGCACCTGTGTTGCAGTTCAGTATAAAAAAAAGAGCACCCCAATAGCAAATTTTGTAGTTATTACAGAGGCCTTTGTGTACACTGACACACCAGGTGTCCACAATTACAACTGTCCCATCTGCTATCTTCCCTAGTAATATTTTTATCACATAATCCCTTTATACATGAGCTACTTGGTAGTAGTCCACATCTTCCAAGTTGTTTCCCTTGAAAAGCAACCTATTTATTTTAAGTCTCCTAGTGCCCTGAACACAAGAAAAAGCAGAAGGTGGTTTCTTTGCTTATAGTTCCAAGTCTCCATTTAGCCAGAACTCTTCCCAAGAGATTTGTGAATTATATTACTTGTAGTCTTTCCATGTCTTTGGGTCTAAATGGAATTTTTTGAAAATATGCTCTATGCAGTCAGATTATGATCACGCTGGTCTTAAACATGGCTTGCTTTTGACTATTACTTATGCTTTGGTTGTCAAAATGTGGAAAGGAGTTAGATTGCTCCATGTGCTTATCTGGATAAAGAATGTATTGGGTATGGTGGTGCCCTGCTGTAGGGCAGTATTTGCTACTGCCAAAAAACTGAGATATGTTACAGCAGTAGGCCATTAAATATTCAAACAAAGTCTCACAGGAACATCTTTCTTTTGTCTGCAAGATACTTGATTTAAATGATTTTAAAACCCAAGTACTGCATTTGTTTTGTAATTGCATAATTTAAAATGTTATACAAAGCAGAGTTACACTTCTGAAATAAATTGATAGGTACTACAGCTACAGCACCAGTTATGTTTATCTGCTGAATTTACAATATTGAACAACCTTATTTTTTTTTTCCTGATTACTGTTTTCTGAGTCATAAATACTACATTGGCACCCTTTAATAATTAGATAACTGCTTTTCATAGCTCACTGCCATGATTTTTTTCCAGGATGAACAGCAGACACTCTCAATACCTGGGATTTGCTAATACCACTATTCAGGAAGCTCCACAGTAGCTCTTTGGAAGTCAATTTTAAGTTATTGTGAATTATACATTTAGAAAAATTTATAACTGTTAGTTCCTCAGATATTTTCTATTTCTTGTGTTATAAGAATTGACTTTTTCAAATGCAGAACAATAACAACCAATAATCTAAAATTTTCTAATCGCATAAAGGAAACCCACATATTTGAGTTAAGAATATCTGATTTGACACTATTTCCCCCTTAATTTCCTACCTCCTCCTTGCTTTAGTTAGTATAGGAACAGTATCATGTGTCCCCTTACCCGCTTTTCACCAAATTTATGACATGATCATTCTCTTTCCTCACAAAAAGACTCATTAGCAGCTGCCAGTTGTTGGATCAAACAGAAGTTACATGTCTTACTCTAGAAAGCAGCAGAAAAACATTCAGTTCCACAGGTGAAAGGGAGTGAGGCTTTTAAAATTACCCACACAGTTAGGTGGACAAAGGCAAGGTTCTGAAGACAAAGGATGTTTAGCCATTGATTTTATGACTAAGGGTAGATTTTTGTAGGGAGGTAAAAGGTGTAGAAGCTACAAGCTATTAAGAATTATCCAATGCAATACATAGATTTAAGACTAAAAAAAAGACATTTTATCCCAGAAAATCAGACAGAGTTGCAGTTATATACAGAAATTGGTATAAAACAGGAAAAAAAAAGCCTGAAGTTTTTAATGCAAGAGGAAAACAAATGTTGATAGCCAGCACAAAATATGCCTTTGAGACTTATGTCCCAAACTAATTTGAGTGGTTGTTTATGGAACTACTACTTGTTGTGAATTCTCTGAATACCTGAGATTTCACTCCAGTACTATTTACCTTAATTTTTTTCTTCTATGAAGGCAATCACATGGTAGCCTCTGTCCGTTTCCCCAGTACATGAAAATATTGACAAACAGGAAGGAACCTTGGTAGAGGGTCACCGAGATTATTAGAGGCTTGAAGCATAGAATGTATTGTCCTTCTTCACCCTCGTTATGAGACTGGGGAGGCAAATTTCCTTTTGTCAGTTACCTGGCAGATGAATGTAGAGAGGAAGAGACAGAGTGTCTTGGAGGTCATAGTGAAAAAATGTGAGAAACAGGGAAGTTGCATCTGGGAAGATTCTGAATATTCCGTCTTTTGGATAAAGAAACACTCCATGTAGGATGGCCTGAGGTAGCATCTGAGAACATCAGGGTATGTAGCTCCTGCCAGGTACCCATCCTCCATAGTATCCTACAAGGAACTCCCAGTTGGAAGGCATGGAGAAGTAAGAATCCTGCTGTACAAAATCAGGGAGAGAAGAGTAGGGTAATCCACCCCTGGGATAGACAGGGGACGTCTTACTGTTGAAAACCTTGTAAAGGGATGAGTGTACTTGCAATATGAGGGAACTCCATGGTTTTGCACATTTCCTATGGCCCTCTTGTATTTATGTGCTTTTAGTATGATGAACTGAAAGTTGTCAGAGTTGAACTGAAATTTTAAAGGCAAGTTCAGGGTTTGCATGCCCTACGTTAAGACACACAGATTTACTGGGGAATTGAAGAAGGCAAATCAAGATGTGTATAGCTTTCCTTCTAGCACTGTGGACATGCATAACAATGCTAAGCAGCACTGTCCTGTTCAGATTGTATCATAACTATGCTCCTATGAATGGGGAAGAAGAGTTCATCACCTGCAACTCTCACTCCTGTAAAGTCCAAATATAATTCAAGTTCTGTCCTCTTCAGAACAAGCATCAGTTGATAAATGATAAAGCATGTGCAAATTTATATAAAGGATAAGAATCAGCTACTGCTGTTATTCTACCAGAGAGATTAGGACTCCAGCCCACTAGAAAATACCCAGTCTATACATCTGGGTATTTTAACAGACACAGGTTGCATGTAGTATTAAGACCGAATGCCTTCTACTATGTGAGTATTTCTGTCTTGAGCATTCCTATGTATCTAAACACTGGTATCTGATTTTCTTCAGCTACACTTCCAAGAGTTCTCATTTGAATCAGAAACTGAAGCAGGCAACTTGATCTTCTGGCACTGTCCCTATCGTTTCTTGTCAGATCACTATTTAAACACTATTACCTCACAAAGACACTTTCAACTGATAGGGAACTTGTGTTGTTATTGAGATAATTATCAATGCATTAGGACAGTATGTATCAAAATTAACAGCAGTCATGCAGGTGACCATCAAGATAAAATTAATGCCACTTACTGTGGTTACATGTAGTATAAACCCATATCAGTAAGATAAAATCAGGTTATAATTGTCAATGGTTATTACATATTAAGAGCAGAGTATGTGGAAATACTTTACCTGACACTTTGAACTATTGCACTTCAAGAAGTTAGGTGAAATTTATTTAATTTACCTGTAGATACCAATACTGAATTTGCTATCCCATGTTCCCTTTACAGAATATGCTCTCATCTTTAGAGAGCTCTTCATCTAGTCTATGTTAGGTATCTCTTAGCATAGGAGATCTGAGACGTATGCCTAAGAGCAAAATTCCTTTCACTAAGAAATCTGTATTTCTTCAGTGAAGTCCCTCCTAGCCATTAATAAACCCTACCAAATTTCAGCCTGATTTTATGAGCTGAATTCAACTTGTGAAGTATAACTGATTTTTTTTTTTTTAACAGTGGGATTACACAAATACATACAAAAGATAATAGTAATCTTTTTGGAACAACACAAACTCTGGTTTGATAACTTTCCCAATACGGACAGAAAATACTTGCTTATTAATGACACAGTAAAATCCCAGCAAATCTAAGATACTGTTTTGAGTACTATCTCTCAGTAATTATTTAAATCATGTTGCACATATTAAGAAAAAAAAAAAAAAAAGGAAAAACAGTATTATTAATGCTGCAGTCAAGCACTCAGAAGCCTAAAAACAATTAAGGTAAGGTCATCTATGAACCCCTAGTCTGGCCTTCTCAGAAGATTTCTTCCCCCATCTCATTGGTAAGGATAAACAATGCTCACATAAATGAGCAGAGCCTACTACTTTTCTTACTGCCAAAGACCTTCAGTCTAACCTTAGATTCAGCCTCAATACCAAATTACACATTTTTCCATTGTTTCTTCTGCAATGAAGCATCTGCTGATTACTTCAGAATTTACTGCTAATCCCCAGAACTGCCCCACTAATTTAAGGACTGGAATGGATTTTTATACACTAAGAACTGAAGACAGGGAGATTAGAAGTATTATTTACTTTTGAGTACAGTCTGATGTGGCTTAGGACTTATTCAGAAACTGAGTTCTACATAATTTCATACATATTTAAGTACAGTGTTTACAGACTTAAGTTGAAACTGACTGCTCAGCACTTATAAGAATCAGATTCAAAAAAGTCACATTCAATTTTATATCTAATTTTGGATAATCAGTAACAAAGTATCTTGTTTTACTACCTTTCCTCTGAATTTTTAAGGGATCATATGACAGAACAATGCAGGGAATTCATCAGTTTTCTGCTGCATTAATTGCAAACTTTCAGCCCATTTCCCATGAACATTTCTGCTACAGACTAAGGAATGATGCAAACACTGCCACCATTTACATGCCACATTACATAAGCCATGAAGTCCATGGTAGAAACCAGTCTAGCAGATGACAGGAATGTACTACAACATACCCCTTGAAGGGGCAAAGCAGTTACACGTTGAAAGCATCCAAAAACAAATGCTACATTTAAGCCTGTTTTCCATGCCAGGCTTTAGCTTTAAGATACAGTAATTTTGCTTAAGCATTTATTCACTTGAATTTGTAAATATGTAAACACATATTTACAAACTTGTAAACACATGCAATTTCATTCAACTTGTTTTATGTAGCTCCATCTGCTATCCTATATTCATAACCTAACTACTGTTGAAAACTACCAGCATTGTTACAAAAGAGGAAAAGATCTTCTGTTCCTAAGTCATGTCTAAACAGGGAGAGATCAGAAGTTGACTTTCAACAGACATGCACTCACACAAATTTTTCCTCTTCTTTACTGAAATCAGCCGAAGTCAAGCCCAGTCTCAAGTTCAGAGTTCAATGAACCAAGCTTCCATCACTAACATGTTAGAGCTCTTAACTGAAACACAACCCTCCTTACCCATGATGAATTCTGTAAAGACAGAGTAAAATGTACAGAAATTGCATTAATAATTTTAAGTAAAATTTCCTGACATTTTACTTGTAGTTTACAGACTTCTCCTATTTTCATGGGCAACCAAATCAGAATTCTTAACTTGAACTGAACATTAATCTGTGTTAATCCAGTATTTACATTAATCAGCCCAGCATAACGATGAGTTACAGAATATATGAAGATTTTGTCTTTGCCATGGTTCCTATAATCTAGCCCATCTTGACATCAGAAACACTGATGACTTTGGATGTCGTTCCGCAACATTTCTTCAAATGAAGCTGTATTCCATTAAACAAAATACCTCTTAAACCACGTTCAGCTTCCACAAGAAAGAGGATCCAAAGTTTATTTTTCAGCTTTAAAGATTGTGCTATAATATATTATTTTAGGGATTTTTAAATCATACAGTGCTCTTTATAAAGCAATCCTTCAGGAATCTCATTGACTGATACTATGATCCCACCTCACTGTTTAGAAAGGAAGAGATGTATTAACCAAAGTTTAAATCTAAGCAGATATGAGCATTGATCACCTCAGCTGGCTACTAAGAGCACCTTCTAGTTCTCATCAGGAAGTTTAGTCACCACTCTGGAAACTCACATACCTCACACGTTTTTTGGAACATTTTGTTTGTACATAGCTTCAGTCTTGACAATGAAGCACTCTATCACACTACTTTTACCTGAATTCTAATGGTAATGATTTAAGTGTTCTCTAAGCTTTTCTCTGATGCATATCCTCTTCTGTTTTACTGCAAAAACAGCTTCAAGAACACTAAGTAAGTAAGCTGTTTTAGTACTGGGGACAGCAAGTCACAAGTAAGCTACACAAAAAAATACTGTACTTTCTACCATTAATTTTTGTCCACATTTATTTATGAGTAAAACAAACAGCAAACATTACAGCAAAGGGGACATTCAGGCCCAGATTTAAAAAAAAAGAAGAGAACAGATGCCTGACTAGATTCTGAATTTAGGCACCTCAAGATCACTGACATAGTACACAAAAATAAGTGAAAGTGATGAGCATTTCAGCAAACTTCTTAAGTGCATTTCAGTCTTTATTTAGATGTTTTAAGCTCTCGCACTAGATTTTACAAGCTGGTGAACACTGGCAAAAGTATTTCTCCCACAGAACTATAACCACACATTCCCAAGACAGTATAAATATATGGTTGAACTAACATTAATACACATCACCATTTTATCAATTATATAATAAAACAAATTATCAAGTATCCAAATATTAAGTTACGCAGCTTGAAAGGCATACAAAATATTACAGAGGTCTGCCCAAGTCATAGCAGAAACTCAAGGAGAAAAAATGAAAAGAAAATAAAAAGATCACACTTTCAACAAAGCAATAGTTGGTAAACAACTCTCAATAGGTACAGTAAAAGAAAACTACAAGATTTTTCAGAAATTTTCTGATTAAGAATTTTTAGCTACAATAACAAAGCATTTCTACGTTTTAAAAAAATATTTACTAAAGTAAAGGGCATAATCTATACTTCCTGCACAAGACAAAGGCAACATTTTACTAGAAATATTAAATAGCCCCTCCCAACCTTTTCAGGCCCTCTGTTAAGTTGCACATGAAGTGCCAACATTAATTTTACTGTAAGGCTTTTTGTCTGGAGACATTAAAGACTTGTGTGCTTCTGTACAATTTAAAAGATCTTCTACATGAATAACCAGAGTAATGACTTGTAATATGGAGAGGTTCAGGTAACAGAAAAGTACAGATGCAGGGGTAAAAAGTTGCTGTAATTCATAGTATTAAAAAGACAAACTGTGCAAATCTTGATAATTCTAGTGCGATTGTGGGAGACAAAACATACCGTGAGCAGGCAAGACTACTTTAGAGGCCATATTCTTCAATATTGAAATGACTGTAGAAAAAAAGATAGTAAGGTCCAGATAAGCTGGTAGCTCTCACATCATCAGAACTATGCCCATTTTAAGGAAAAACATGAAGCTGATATGCTGGGTATTTTGGCACCTAATCTCTCTACAGATTGATTTATTTTAGTACCCCAATTTTTAGTAGTTGAAACTAGGTCAGTAAGACTCAATGGCATGATTAAAGGATATTTGATTTGATAATTAATGAACAAGGAGACAGCTTAGAAACAGGGTACAGCAAAAACATTTACTGGGTCTCCAAATAGACACATATTTATCTAAACATACAAGTTGCATTTCTACTGAGCCTTCAGCCTAATAAATACTCCTAAGGAAGCTTCCTTTACTACTAAAGAATACCAGACTGATGTCTTTGGCATGCAGTCTGCTTAATTCTAGTTTCCATCCTTTATTTCCAAAGAAGTACTACAGGCTGTTGAGCTTTACTGAATACAACAATTATTTCGGTGACCGTTGGAGTCTTTAAAGCGCAGACGCATCTTGGGGCGGTATTTCTCCAAGTACAGAAGTTGCTTGCTGTTGAAAGCTCCACGCCGCTTCCTAGATGGAAAAAAACCAGATTTGAAACAGAACATTAATCTACTGCCAGTGAAATAATATCACCAACCAGAGAAAAATATTTTTAGGTCACTTAAAAAAGACACCCTTAAGTCAAGGCTGTAACCAAAGTAGGGATAATTGGAAGTTAAGTGCCAGGAAAGAGGGTGGTAGCTTCCTTTCACAAATACCTCACTGGATCACATGCTCAAAGGAGTACATAGCATTTTAGACAGTGTTCTAGCCTATGATAAGCAAAAGCCAGAGATTTTACATTAATATCTTTAGAAGAAACTTCAAAAGGAAGCTATAGAGTAGATGCAAGATGGTCTTCTTGAAAGCTGAAGTTATGCATTCTCTTAAAACAATTATGAAGAATATGACAATAGTGAGAAAGTACATAAACATTTAAAATCCCCATAATAAAGATGCTGAACAGAAATTGAGCTTCCTTTGTTTTCTCAAACTGTATGTATGTGAAAAAAAGTTACATGTTGGCTGACTGGAGTTATGCACCTGGATACCTATTCCTCATTTCATATACAACCAGTACAAGCTGAATTTAATTACTCGAAGTCCTGGCAATTACACAAGAAGTGTTTTGTTATTGTTTATAATGGATGCAGCTTCTTTTAAATATAGCTGAAACCTGAGAAATTAAAATATTGAGACTAAAACTGCTCTCCTCTGACTTACATATAATTGATTAAAAAATCCAAGGAAATATTTGCCTTCAGTAGACCACTAGAAAAGACAAAGATATTCTGCCTTTCATATGTAAAATAAAGAAAACTCTGCAAATCTAACTGAAGATTAGGGGGTTTGTTGATTGTTGTTCTGGTTTTTTTTGAAACCTCCTCAAGTAATTATGTATGGATTCGGTTTCAGCAGAAAAATATCCATTCTGCAGATCCAAATCCTACAGCACTGCCTGTATGCACTACAATTTCAGATGTACTAAATTAAATGCCTTACCAAAAAAAAAAAAAAAAAAAAAAAAAAAAAAAAAAAAAAAAAAAAAAAAGGCATCCAAGAAAATTCAGAATTTCCTTCAGGGCCAAGGATGTATCAACATACTGAATCTTGGGAAGAGCTACATGTTAGTGTCACACTTACTGTCTTATGAACTGCACTGCATCTTCATACTTCATTCCACATTCTATCAGTGCAAGAGCAACTAAGACTGGAGCTCTGGTTAAAAAAAAAAATTCAGTTTAGCTTTTGTCAAAACATACTCAGAAAAACAATTTACTTTGTTTTTTGCATTATGATGTTTCTTCACTGGGAAAGCAGAAAAGGCAAAAGGCATTCCTACATTCACTGAGACATAATATTGCCTGATTTTGAGTTAGCCATTCTCATTAAATAGGGGTTTAAATTAACTCTGGTCAACCTTAGCTTCATTCACCTGACTTTAAGTACATGACAGGACAACAGAAATGCAAGTAATCTTTATACATTTGTTTCAAATCAATTGATTCTAAGGAAGAGTTGCATATAGTTTTTTATTCTCCAAAATGAATCATCATTAGAAACAATCAGGATGCCAAAACAAGTCAGAAGAGAGATCAAGTTCAGTAAGAAGTGACGAATCCTACACTAGTGTCACAAGTTTTGGTAACAGTTGCAATCCATACAGGCTACTACACTCGCCTGAGGATTTACTTGTTTGCCAGGGTGTTCCTCCTCTGACAGAATCAATTTTCAGTTACAAAAGCTTGACTTAAATCAAACTCAAATACATTAGCAATTTATCACTCAAAAAAACCCCACCACAAACCCACAAGACAAAACCTCATACCACACACTAGCAACAGGCTAGTGCATATAGTAGTAACTTTAAGTGGTTTTGTATGTTCAGGGACTTAAAAGGAAACTTACATGATAGAAAGCTAGGACTGTCTTCAACTAATTAACTGCCCCATTTCGAGGAAAAACCAACGGTATTATTCTAAGCAGCAGAAGAGGACTTGTTTTGGTAACATTCATCTGCTACTAACATTCATCTACAGTGAACTTTGTTGCTTGTGAACCCTTAAGGCAGTGGATAAGCCAGGTTTAGGGACAACAAAACAAGAAACCTCCATTTTATACTGGACATGCTGAAATCCATGACTAGAATATAACAACTCCTTTTTGAACAGATCTAGTTCCCAGGTAGTTTAGAACTGCAGAAAAACCATTACTTTCTCACAACAGTTAGAACTCTATTCAAGATAGTGGCAGCAGAGAGAAGGGAACAGGAGTAAGAGGAGAATATTTAGCAATATCCCTAAAAATTTTCATGTCACTTAGAAATAAGACAAAGATCTTTGGGACTTTAGAAAACACTTTTCATCCCCCAGATAGGATGTAGACAAAGGCTGGTCATGATGTGCCAGAACCACCCACTTGTTTGTGGTTAATGGTTACAATGCCCTTGTTTCAAGGAGACAGCAATACTGCTGAAATGGAGATGGAGAGAAAGCAGACAAATCACAAAATCCCAAATCCATTAGGGAAAAGCAGACAAAAAGTCTCAATGGGGCACTCATCAACATATTTGGTACAAGAATATATTTGTTAATTTAATTCTGTAGACTTTATGAGAGCTTTGACCGAAGCATCATCTCTTGACAAAGTTCTTTAATAAATACATACAACAGTTTCCTGCCATCTTAACTACTTTTAAGCGTGAGGTCATTCCAATACTAGATATGTGAGTATTTTACATTTGTCTCAGGTAAACTTTTGCACTAGATCTTAACAAGTCTGGCAAGGGATGACAATTCAACAAATCTTTAAAACTTCACCCACCTTCCAAGACCAGCAACACAGTGTACAGCAATACAACAACCAGGTTCTTCACGGAATTTAACTTTAAGGAGGTTTAGCCAATCATCAACAATCTGGTTGGATGGTGGAGCACCGTCATCAAACGGCCAGTCCTGGAACACAGGGTGACAAACACAAAGACATAATTCTTGCAAGCTGTATGCACAGGCAAAAAAAAAGGAGGGGACACAATGGACAAAGTTGACAGCTAAGGAAAGTACTCAAACCTAATATTTTCTAATAGTCTAACTACAGCAATATTACAAATAGTTTCCTCTCAGTTTTCACTGATCACATGATTTAGCTCAAAACTGAACTTTTTTTTCCTGACAAGAAGCCGTATCTCCACATCTTTTTCCTCCATCAGTTGATGGACTACACTCATAAAGTTAATAAAATGGTGTCAAATAATCTTTTTTTGGGGGAAGGGATAGAGTGAACAACAAAATGCATTGGTTTCGAACTCTGCTTCTACACTACTTACCAAAACCTGAATGCCTTCTTTTTCCACCGGAGCAGTGTCGTAAGTAGCTTCACACACTCTTACCACTGTGGTAACACCATATTTCTTAAGTTCCTAAGGAGTGGAAAAAAAATGCTCTAAGAGTAAACTAGCTTCACTTAACCATTACATTTTCTCGATAAGCTAACTTAGTAACTCATTCCAAAATTCTCAGAAGCAAAACTCATGCAAATGCTTGTCATCCTGCAAAGACACAGAAAGCTGAAATGACTAAAAACTTTTGTGCTAATGCCAGATACTTTGCAGAAAAGCCTAAACATAGTCTTACGAGCAGACTAAGTTTAGTTATGTAGGATCAGACTTTTTTCTTAAAAATCAGATCCTTATAAATATTGATTAATCAAGTAGTCCATCTCCAAATGATCATTCATCCTAAAGAAATATGAAGCTTCCTGCTTTGCAAAGCTAAATACTTCACTAAAATCATTCTGAGTAAAGTTCAAATTTTCCCCCCCCTCACTCTCTCTGCTTAAAACAGGTTTGTTAGATCACTTACTCTTAAGAGTTACAAACACAGGACAAAAAATTATTCTAGTTCCTGAGCTGCCATGACAAAATTTAGCTTTCCATTTTACTATTACCTTACATTAAAAAAAAAAAAAAAAAAAAAAAAACAAAACAAAAAAAAAAAAAAAGCAATCCCTCTTCATTCTCCCTGCATCAAATATCATTCAAATATCATTCACACTGCAGGGCAGTGACTGAAGCATAGCCTAATCAGACCTGATCTACTTGTGAGAATATAAAGGCAAGCAAATGTTATCTCACTCTGTTGCCTGTAAATAATGCAGCACCAAATACAGAATTGAGGTGTAGTACACCTAAATTCTTGCTAAGGAGGGACTTAGCAAACTTGGACCTTCCCATGAAATAGCTCTGCAAGGAATTTATTAGCATACACACACACTTTATACAACCACACACTTAATAGTTCCAACATGCTAAATACGTGGTTTAGTTGATAAATTCAGTACTAGCAATACATGCCAAGCCACTGGCTTTAGTCAGTAGCATGCACCAAAGCACCTGAAGTAGCTTCAGCAGCTCCTAATGCAGACTAAGCCTACT
This sequence comes from Serinus canaria, assembly GCF_022539315.1. Taxonomy (NCBI): domain Eukaryota; kingdom Metazoa; phylum Chordata; class Aves; order Passeriformes; family Fringillidae; genus Serinus; species Serinus canaria. Next base: position 87,238,620 of record NC_066316.1, read on the forward strand.
GCCACAAATTTCACTCATGTAGACGCTATGACACAGAGGATCCTCTTCAGCTACACTAAAACCATGATCCCCTATCCTAATAGTGAAGGAAGCTAGGCAGCGAAGGGGTATTACAATCCTGTTACTAGTTCCTACTGTTCTGACCCACACTATGTATCACTATGTAGGAAGAGCAAGGAAACGTTACACCACTTCAGCCCAATCTGAATGTGAGCTCCTACCATTAAGATATGTTTGTATTGTTCTGCACATAACTCTGCTAGATAATTCCTGTTTTCAGACCTCAACAATGTACTTAATGTACCACATAGTAGACAGTATAATTATTACTTCACTCTCAGAATTATATTTGTGAAGGCCAAAGTATATGTGATTTGTCTGCAGATTTGCAGGTATCTGCAGATTTGTCTAGAGATCTTCAAAGCACAGCACCAGTATTTGAAAAGAAAAATCAATATACAGTCTCAGTATCTCCTCATATGGCTCTTACAGCAGTTATTAGCTAGTAAACATATATAAATATAGCATGCTGTTCAGGGATTAAAAAAATACATCAGTAAGAATTCCGTACCAGCCTTACCTCTATAAATTTGTTTAAGGTTGCATTGGTTGGATTATGTGTGATCAGGAATCTCATGTTCTTGTAGGTGATTTCCACAGGAGCTGGGCGGTTCATTCGGGCCATATTGATTTAGTTAAACATGCAACAAGATTATGAAAGGATTAAAAAAAATTCTAATACAGAAGTGATGTAGAGAAACTGAAGTCTACTTCACTATACTCCACGTGAAATTCTCAGTGCTTGGAAGTATGACGTTGGGAGCAATGGGAAATGAAATGAACCTCCTAACAAGAAGCAGCAATTCTTCAATCCAGTAATACTGAGGCAAAAGAAAGGCAGTGCACTGAGGTTTACCCCATCCAGGTCTGAATTCCGTTGGTAAATGCTCTGCCGATTTCAATTCAACACTTCTTATCCTGGTCAACCACTCTTAGGGGGGCTTCTTGGTGGAGTAGTAATGGATTTCTACAGTTCACTTGTCTGCATAGAGGTCGTGCTGTGCCTGGCAGTAGTCTCCACTGCCCTTCAGAAACTCCATAAATGTGTGACCAAGAACACCACAGAACTGCTGTAAAGAGAGGGGGGAAAAGCAAAATGAGTACAGGTAAAACAAGGTTTTAAGACATCAAGCTTTAACAAATGAAAAAATAAAAATACAGCAACTAAGTAGTTTCACAAGGTTTATTTTTTATTCAAAGAATTAGGTTTGTCCAAGAATCCTGTTAACTTTTTTTAGCATGGATTAAAAATAAATTAGAATTAAAAAATTAGAAATCTAGAAAACTAGAAAATAAATACATTGATTTATTACAAAGCTTCCATGTAGGGTTTTTGCAACACCAAATTCTGTAATGTATTAAAATACCAATTTCAGATGTGCTAAATACAGCAACAAGTTTTAAGAACCCTAGTAATTATAAAAATTATAGCTCTTCCTGGATACCCATATAACCGCCCTCTCCACGTTGAACTGAGAGACATCACAACATCTACTAAAGTTACAGTACCTAAAGTTACAGAAAAAAATGCATATAAATCCACCTGACTCAAACAGTAGGCCTTAAAAGCAAATGCAGTCTTTGTGGCCTAACAGTACAATGTGGGCTTTTGAGGCACACACATTTCTAACTAAAGAAAATTTCGCATATTAAGGCTAAAGACCAATGGCAACCTTCATATACTTTAACAGTCTTCTTACACCATGACTTCATTGGCATACACAGAAAGCAGTAATGCTCTAGCTAACAACCCACACAGGCAAGCTTCTTGAACAGGTCATTCCTGTCCACTGGTATGCTGCTTAGCTATGGTTGAATTTATATATATAATTACTGGGAAAAGCAACCAGGAATTAAGATAGCAAATGAACTGCTCCAAGCTGTGTATTTATTTGCAGATGTTGCAAATGAACCACCCATATGTGCTTTTTACACCTATAAAACCCTTACAGCAGATAGATGTGTTAAGTGCCCAGCTACTCTACCAGCATTATTGCTTATACCTGCCTAGGGCACAGGAGGGAAGAAGAGGGGAGTTCTGTTTTCCAAAAGAGAGGTACAAGCTGAACCACATGTCCACTAAATATACTTAGGTATTAGAGAGAAACACAATCAATCCTACAAATATTTAGCAGAAAAAGTTATTTATGTTGATCAGTCAACCTATCTTCATGTTTTCAGACAGCTTCCTGGTAAAGGTTTTAACATGTGTGTTAAGTCACAAGCATGACTTGTAAAACACAAACAAAACAAAGAAACACACACTAAAACTCCAACCCACTAACAAACACGAAAATGAAGTTAACAGAAAGAAACTAAGATGACAATTTCACATCCACTTTGCTGCCACTTCAGAGATACTACCATTACCTGGCAGTGATGCAGACTATAGGATAAAGTTCGACAGCTACTTGTAAAAAAAGCTACTTCAGTATTTACCTTTAACAACTTGAGAGAGAGCAAGAACTCTAAATGTAATAGGCATGGAAAAGGAGTAAGAAGGATCCTCTTAAGTCAAAGGTCAACAGAGTAACAGGAACCAGGAGAATTCAGACTCGGAAGAACTCCAAGAATCATCTGACTCACCAGCCATGCCCTAGCAAGGTGGCAGGAGTGCATTTAAAAGCCTCCTAGGACCAGATCTAGGAAACAGCTAAAATAGCAACTGAAAAAAAGAACTGAAGGTAACTTATTTAAAGTCACTTCCAATTAGTTTAAGAAGCAGAATGGCAGAAAGGGACAGGACAGCTTTAAGCAGATATAGCTGCACAAGGTCTTGTGCCTCTTTTTGCACTACACTGGCAGATCTCCTGTCAATCTCTTCTTAAGACTGCTAAGAAGAATCATAGACACACCCTTGCTCTGCAAAAGGATGAGGGAGCGAAGGCTGTCAGAAACACAAATGCATGCAAGTGAGCCTGAGGACACAGAAAGGAGTCATTTGGGTGAAAACCTTTTCTTTTCTCCCCCAAAAGCTCAAAACAGATCTTTTGGGGAGAAAAGAACATTTAACATGTCGCCATGCCAGGTTACTTCTTTCTTCCTACCTGAGCAGGTAGGAAGAAAGAAGTAACCAGGTAGGAAGAAAGAAGTAACCAGGTTTCATCCAGTCTTCTAGGCAGGCTGCCCTTAATCTGCAACCAGGAGTGCTCAAGATACCAGACAAACCAGCACACACAGAAAATGGCAGGCAATAAACAATTAGTTAAGTAAAAAAATCCTCCTTTTTAATGCAGATTGTTAATGACATTTTAGAAACTAAGTGCACAGTTCAAATTCTTATACAAAGCAGAAGCAAGTATATTATGCAACATTACATTTGAGTTCCCTGTGTTATTAACCCTTACAAAGGATTCATTTTGTTAATTACTGACTTAACAGTCAGTATTAGACACATCAGAACTTTACTAATTCACACATCTAAGGACCTAACCAAGCATGTACTTAAGCTTCATTGTTTGCCTTGGCAACTACTGCTGCCACACTACAGAGGACCAAAGCTCACAGTTTCCTTTGATGTGAATGCCATCACTTCTCACCAATCTAGCAGAAAGTTTCACAGACAGACCAACCTTTAGGGAGAAACACATTGTACTCTCCCAAGACAGCTTTGCCAACCTAGTTTCGTTCTGTTCTGGGAGTCAAATGAAATTTAAAGATGAGTACTACATGGGCATGCTGTTTCTGTTATGCATTAAGCCAGAGTAGAAGGCTCCACCCAGCTTCAGCAAAAAGACCTGGAAGATAAGAAATCAGCTTCAATTTAAAATAGTGTTGCAGTAATTATGATGACCTCAGGCTTTGAGGGAACTCAAATGATGCAATGAGTTTTCAAATGACCTGGAAATACAGCTTTAAAATTACTATATTGTCTCATACAGTTTTGGTAGTGAGCTATCAAAACAGTCAAGACAGTGCATGAAAGCAAAAAGTTGCATAAGTGAAATTCAGACACCTAGTGTTGAAGGCAGAAGGCTATTTAACAGAGTAACACCAACTCATTGTTTGTACCATCAAGTTGGGTAAGTTGAACCACCATGTTCTTTTCAATTTACATATAAGTTTTCCTTGAGGAAATTTAACACTGAAGGATTTTTGGAAAAAGTTTCCATCCCAACAGACAGCCCAACATTTAGACTGTTAGAGCCACTAAAATAAACTTGGCAAACAAAACTCGGTTTGCTATGCCAGTACGCCCTATTGAGAGAAGGTAACCTGTCCATTATAGCTGCATTAATTATGATTGTATTCATAGTTGTATCCACTACAACTCAAGACAGAAGTTAGAGAATAGTCTGTTCAAACAGGAGGAAGGCATCTGGAAAAGAAACGCTTTAATTCATGCCCTTCTCTGGGACAGATCTGTCACCATTGACAAGCAGATTCACATGGCTGTTTATGTGAGGCTTGAAACAATCACTCCTGTCTGACAAAAATGGTTTACAAAGTAATATATTAGGTAATTATTGATATGGGGAAAGCAGAGAGAGAGATGCAAGGTTACCCCACGCTGTTGACACTGGTTCACAACTTGGTATCATCTTGAAAAGCATGCAAACAAAAGCACTTCTTAACACAGTTACATGACACTTTATCTTCAGAAGATATTCCAGATTGTTCATGGTTACTCAATCCACCTGCGCACAGACTGAAAACATTTATACCCAGAACCAACTATGTGGCCTCACAGTCTCTTAAATCAAGACCTTACACACACTCACCTACTGAAACCACAGGACTAACACAAGAAAACTAAAATAAACTAAGTTTCATAACAACTTGAGAACACCTGCAAGGAAGTTCATTGTTCTAACTTGCTACCCAACAAAAAGATACTGAATGACAAACACCTCCAACTTCTGACTATTCAATGCTTCAGTAGCAACTGCCAAAGCAGACAGGGAAGAGTAGGAGGGTAAAGGGTACAAACTGTGAAGCCATTACACAAGGTAAAGGCACACCTTCATAAGGTACTCTTGACAAGATGCACCTCCTATCTACTGAGCACAGAAATGCCTGTCCTTATGATATCCAGTGATAACACTGTCCATTTTAGACCATGGAAAGTGACCCATTGCCTATGAAAATACATTCACATCTCACCAGTGGGAAGGAAGAATCCAAAGGTTTATCATAAATTTGCTGTGACATGCTCTGTGCTGGAAGGATATTCTTGTGGTTCAAGAAGGGGGAAGAAAAAATTATCTCAAAACTTCCTGCATAACAAGTCAATGCAACTTTTAGAGATGATGAAACCAAGGCCATGTGACTTGGTTCAAAGTTCTTCTGCTTGGACCACAAAAACAACATGCAAAGAAGCCTTAACATATATTGGAAAAAATTAGACATCTCAGAAACTAATCCATCCCCTTGTCTAGCACTTCCTCCTGAGTTTCTAAAGCAAGGACTCTCCAAATGACTTAACACCATCACTTCAATAGCAAACTATATAAAACCTGTCAAAAAATGATAGCATTATGTTTTAAGCAATAACATGAGAAATACAGCACATACAGCAATAAATGTCTGCATGTATTTCATCAAATTTAATTAAGTAATGAATGCCTAGCAAAAAGTTGCAACTGAGAAGAAAGTAATAAGGACTTCCATTTAACACATATTTCTTGTATTGATCCAATTGAGTGAGTTTCAATTTTTTGAAGAAGGTGACAATCTGTTGCTTCCAGTTCAGTAATACCCTTATCTGGGTCTTCTGGTTAATGTTTAAAACAAGTGATTGCTTCCAGTCAGCCTACATGCTGGGACAGATCCAGCATTCTTATGTGGCATGGATTTTGTCAGAACAGGAAAGTTTCACTTAATAGAAGTTATTAGATAAGACTAACTTCTATTTATTTACTGTCTTACTGACACATTTTCAGCGAGACAATGACATCCTGTTGCCTTGGATCTTCTTATATCTATCACACATTTTAATTTCTCATTCTCATATTTCCTCTCATGGCTGTGCAATTAATAAACAGCACCTCTGTATTACCTCTTCCACATTTTCCCCCTGAAATGACTCTGTTCTGTTAAGACAATTTCAAAACCCTTTGCTGTTCCATCAATGGAATAATATGAGCTGACATTTAGGTGCAATCTTCAGGTTTCCTGATTTGGCAGTTTTATGAGATTACAAAGAGACAGGGTTCATACTTCTGAGTCACTGCTTTCGAAAGACTCAGCAGATGCAGGTAGACATATTGGAAAGCTGTCTCCAGAAGAAACACCAGATTACAGGACCTTCATGCCACCCAAACTGTACAACTGCCAGCTCATAATACTTGCAATGTGCATAGCTGGCTAACAGTGAGCAAACAATCCTGCTTCTATTGTCGTAGACTACTTGATTTTGTTAATTCTTTGTCCTTCTTGCTTCCCTGCTTCTGGAGGACATAGTACCACCAGCAAGCCGTGCCTTGTTTGATTTTTTTTCTGCTTAAATACACACTGTACCCTGTAGACACAGATGTTAGGCAGCACAGGCACCGAGATTACTAGGTGAGTTAAAAAAGGAAAACAAACCAAAAAGCGGCAAGCGCAATCTTCCAAAGCTGAACTGCGATCCACCTCCAGAAGGAAATGCCTTCCTTCAAAAGACAGATGGCAAGGTCTTGAAAACAGTTTTGGTCAAAATTAAGGTATTCGTGAGCTCTTGAGGCTTCAGGCAGATTGTTACAGAAACATCCGCTTCAACACGTACTTAATAACTCGTCTGCGGACTTTTCCTGCCGAACAATGCCGCCTGCACACCCGAGTTCAGGCATACCCCACCGCTACTGCATAGAGCTCATTCTGGAAAGGACTCACGTCCTCGCCCGCAGCCGGCACTGACTCCCCGCCCGAGCACGGCTGAGACAAAGCAGCCGCCCAGCCGCCTTCGCCCCGGCCGCAGCCGCACACGTGGGGCCGCGGCAGGGGACGAGCGCCAGCCAAGCCTGGCAACCAGCCGCCCATGGGCAAGCCCCGGCTTGTCCGGACAGCTCCGGGCTACGGCCGCCCCGCAGCCGCGGGGTGCCGGGCTCCCGACCGGTCTGTCCCAATCTCTCCTCGGTGCGGAGACACCGTCCCGGCCGTGACAGCGCCCCACGGGCCAGGCCGAGCCGTCGCCCCGACTGCGGCGGTCACGGGTTCGCATCACGCCTCGATCAGGCTCCCGACGCGGAGCCATCTTGTCCCCCGGAGCCGCCGCCCGGCTCGGCTTCTCCCCGGCAGGGGGCTCCCGGCGCGGCCCAGGGCGCGGAGACGCTGCCCTTCCCGGAGGGGGCCCGGCCTGGACCGGCGGACTCCGCCGCACAGAGCCCGGCGGGGAGAAGGCCGGACCGGCGGGCGGGGCAAGCGGCAGCCGAGCTCACAAAGCGGCTTTGTGCCCGGGCCGGGCCGCCCAGGAGCCGCGGAGAGGTCGCTACCTCCTCCTTTCTCGGTGGAGGAGAGAAGAGGGGCGCCAGCAGGCGGGGGCAGGAGGGGGGCGCCGGCGGGGAGGGAGGCCGAGACATGCCGCAGCCGGGCAAGCTCGGCTCCCCAGCGGCCCGCCCGACGAGAGCCGCAGCCCGGTGTTTCGAGAAGCCTCCCGCAGTCGGCCCAGGCGACAGAACAAAGAGACAACATGGAGGAGAAGGGGGAGAGGCGCGGCAGCCGGGAGGCCAGCGGGGCGAGGGGCCAGGGCGGGGGGCGCGGGCGAGCGGCACTCACAGGAATATGGTTACTCATTGAAGACTGTAGCCTGATCATACAGCCGGGGTGCGGGCGCCACCGCCGGGGGCAGGAGGAGCAGAACCAGGAGGAGGAAGAGGAGGAGGCGCTGGAGGCCGCGGAGCTGCCGGCGGGGGTTCGGCGGCGGCGCGGGGAAGGACCATACAGCGGCTGCGGCGGGCGGGCGGCTCTGCGGGCGGCGCCGGGCGGACGCGGCTGCACCAGGAGAGACACTCGGCGCCGCCTCCCGCACGAGCGCCCCGGGCCCCGCCCCTCGCGCGCGTCACTGACGAGCGTCGCGCCCACCCAATCAACGGCGCCATCGGCGCGTCTGGGGCGGGCGCGAGGCCGCGGGGGGCGGTGCGGAGGCGGGGCGGGCGGGCGCGAGAGGCGGAGGCGGCCGGCGGGAACCGGTTGGTGAATGGGGCCGGCGCGGGGAGCGCTCCTCGGGGCCGCGCCGGGACACCCCGCGCGCGCCCCGCCCCGCCCCGCCCCCTCGCGCCGGTGCCGGCGGCTTCGCCGAGGAGCGCCTGGCACGAGCTCCGGCTCCCGCGGGACGGGGAGTTCCAGACTGTTCCCCGCGCCGCCCGTGCGGGCCGGCCGGCTGGCGCTCCGCAGCCCTGTGCCCGCCGGGGCGAGGCGAGGCGGGAGAGCTGCTCCCGTGCGGGTCGTAGGACGCGGGGTGGCCTGGCACAGCGCCGGCCCCGCGTGGGGTTAATCCGTCGGGCCCTTCGCCCGCGGGCTGCAAAACCGCTCTGGCGAGTTTAATACCGACAGGAAGCTCTTAGAGCGTTCTGCTCGCAGATTACCCCGTGTCTTTTAAGTCGAGGTGAAAACCGTGGTTCTGATGCTGCCGACGGGAACTCAGCTCAGCAGGCCAGCAGCGGTGTGAGGAACAACGGGACTCGCTCAGCCTCGTGCTCCCTCTCGCTCCTGGGAAAGCGTGTCCGGGGGCACAGGGGTTCCCGAAAGGCAGACTTGGACTTGCGGAGGTGCGGCCGGCGGCGGGCTGGTATCGCTGGTATCGCTGCCGCGCCTCGGGAATAGCGGCGTGACCGGCAGTCCCTGGCTGGACACCGCCAGTCCGGGAAACACCTCGATGTGGGTCACTGCCAGCTTTGTGAAATGACAGCCTATTTTTAGCCTGTTGGGTTCGTCTGAAACTGTTCTGGTTGTATTTAACTAGTTAAGTCTTTCTTCTGCATGATATTTTATTGCTGCTTTACAGATTACAAGAGTTTACTTATATATGAAATAAACAGCCCCAATCTGAGTCTTCTTAAGTTACTATTGCCCTGTACAAAGGCATGGCTGCTTTGTGATTCTGCCCAAATGTCCTGGGTTTGTAGAACCTGCATAAGCTGTGATTTGTCCGGAGCAGGTTTTCATGGTATCTGACACGTGAGAGAGGTGCTATTCAGAGCATGTTTATGCTATCTTTCACTGTGCCTGGCTTCAGGAGGCCATGAGCTAATCTAACCAGGAGTCACGTCTCTGCTAGGATAATGTACTTAGCTTCTCCGGGCTATAAATAGATCTGGGCTGTATTTATTTACATTGTGTTAGTATTTACTGACTTAGAGCACATGTCTGGTGAACTCGCAGCTGCTTCCACGTCTCCATATAAAACTTCTTGAAAACATCCTCAGAATGTTATAAAATGAGATCCCAAGGTGAATGGGTGCTTGGAATATTGTTTACTTTTCGGTGGTTGCAATGATAGGAAGCTTTTGGGAATAAATAAAGTCAACATCACTTCTACCATTAGTAAAGTTTCAGGAATTTCCTCTGAATCACAGAGTCTGTTATTAAAACAGCTCTTTACCTGCTTTAATCCACGCTGTTTGGTTTCTGTGTTTGGGTTTTTTCTCCAACAATGCAAGGTTTTGTTTACTGCTTCATTGCACAATAAACAAATCAGGATCTTAAAATCAAATTACTTTCTGCTGCAACATCCTTTGAGTGCTCTCACACGGTAGTTTACACTGAAAATAAGTCTGGCAGTTCCTCAGAAATTATATACCCAAGGAAGAAAGGATTTAGCTCTGAGAACTTCTTATCTAAAAGGATTTTTTTTTCTTGAGTAAAGAATGCCTGGATAATTTAAGAAATATATTAATAATTTTTATAGGATTGACCCTCTCTGGTCCCCCTAGTTGTGATTAATTATGTCATACTAGTTGTCACTTACTATGCAGTTCCTGTATTTTATGATCTGAGATGGCAAGAGATATTTGGAGACTGCAGTAGTCTCCTATTTCATATAACATAGGGCAGAATCAGAGGTATGTGTAGGAGAGAGATAAGTGGATACTTACAAGGTGCCAGTTAATGAACTGATGAAACAAAATGAATTGAGGAAACAGAAAGAGATGACACTGCAAGGAAACTTTAAATATAAGAAAGAAATAAATGCTTGAAAATAGAAATCTGTGGAGTATAATCAGAAGAGACTGATACTACCAGTACAAGAAGCACAGATGTGATCATGACCATCTCATGGTATTCGGAAGATTAATACAAGTTTTATAAGAGGCTACAATAGGAAAAAGCTTGAATATATTTTTGAAGAAATGGGAATGAAAAACAAAATGTGGGTATGGACTGAATGTCCTTACCTTGTTGACTACTCTCGAGAGTTTTTGAAAGTTTTAATAGGCAGTTGTGCAGTAAAACAGTCAATTTAAAGAATAGCAAAGTTTCAGAAATCCAAATATACCTTATGATTGCTTTATTTTCTCCTAAGAATAGTGGAAATAGTGAAAAAAAATCCCTATTCACAAAATAGTGTGCAAAAGTGTAAATGCTTTATATGTTTTGCTAGCCACTTTTGTAAAGAAGGGGAATCTTATTATAATTAGGGAAAAGTTTTTTTTTACTTCTGATCATCTTTGTCAAACTTTCTGTAGTTATAAAAGTTCCATTATATTATTTTATAGTCAGAGGGACCAGAACAGGAAGTACCTTTCACCATGCAGTCACACCAAGACCATGTATCACTTTGAAGTGGTTTTAATTCACTGCTACCATATATGTTCTTTTTTGAGAATGCTTCTTCTATGGATTCATGGAAGTTAAACTTTAAAACATTACTCTTATATTTGAAATATATATCTTTATATAACAACTTATAAAAATATTACTCAAAGACTGAATAAAATTACTGGTTATTAATACACTTGTCTTTTGTAAACAGCTTCTTTAGTCCCTCTAAAAATCAGTCAGTTGTTCCTAATGTTTGTCTGGGTCTTCTGTAATGTGACATTAGGGCAAAAACCCACAAACAATTTTTTACTGGAAAGAAATGTGAGAATCTGAATTTGTTCAGTTGGACATAGTTTCACTGTGCCTATATGGACTAATCCTATATTAAATTTTAGTAGAATTGGGGATTTTATATAGTTCTTGATGTCATGTCTATTACTTGTCAATATGTATAGAATTAATGTATACACTTAAGGTTCTACTGGTTAGATCTTTGATCTGCTGATATTTACTGTAGCCTTTTGTGTAGAGGTTTCTGAAGGTACTGCTAATGCCTATGTCTTGCCAATGTGTAAAAAATGTGAAGTGAGTTGACTATCACTTGCTTAGACTGTCATCTAATAGAAAACTCATACATGACTAAGCAGATTAAAACAAAAAATAATTAAAGGAAAAGAATGTAAGTAATGCAAATCAATGTAGTTCTAGGGGAAACAGCTAGTGCCAAGAAAGCTGACTTAATGCTTTGATAAGATTACAAGATTGGCATAAAAAGTAACTGCATAACTGCAGCACTAAATGTTCATGTTTTCAAACAGTTTTACCAAAGGAGTGTAATCAAAGATCAGTCTTAAAAACAAGTGTGACTGATGCAAAGACTGATGAATAGCAAGTAACAACAATGCCAGCATAGTTCTTCAGAGTAATCTAGGCTGTTTAGTAACTTCTATTCACTCAAAAATGCAGTTTAGTACTGACATTTGCAAAGTCACACACCTAGAACAAGGAACACAAGCAAGATTTATAAATTTTCAAGAATACTTTTGTTACTGTTAAAGGAATATAGGGATGATAATGGCCAAGTCAAAATGAACCCCTCATTCTAAAGTGAAATTGTGAAGAACAGAAGGATTTTTTTTCTTTTAATAGCATCAATACTAATGAATGTGAAAATCTGTTGACCTCAGACCTTATTTGATTTTCTGATATACATAAAATCCCAACCAATTCATCTGGAGCCTGTGTGTGGCATTTTTTTGTGTGTCCTGTTACCTACTCCTTTGTTTATACTTCCTGCTCCACCTCTTAGCCCTTTTTTGCCTCCCTCTTCAGATTAGGTTCAGTGCCATATGATTCTCTTGGATTCTGTGATCTTCTGGTGAACAGGATAATGGAGTGGAAGGGAGTGCAGAGTAGTGTCAGTTTGTGTTTGAGAGTGGTAGGTCCACAGCCATGTCATATTAGAGAAAGTGATATGTTTTTGAGAATGCAAATCTGCAGAAAATGTTCAAAGACTGGAAACAGTGAGGCATATAGAGGACTCTTCCTGTTTAACTCAAAAAGTAGATGCAGTGATAGCTCACAAGATGAAAATATAGGCCTCTAAGTGTTTCTTAATTTGAAGAGTAAGGTGGATGGTTTGTAAATGTATGACAAATTCACTTGGTCTGAAGTTAGTGATAATACAAGTTACTGGCTTCAGTACAGAAACTACTGGGTGAAATTTCATATGCTGTGATGCAGAGGAGATCATAAACTGTAAAATACAGATTTTTACATCTTGAAGTGCAAATTAGCAGCAAAAGAAGATTAGTAGTAAAAAATGCTTTACTTCAGGTTTTTTAGTTAGTTCAAACTCTTTATGGTATTTTTTATCTCAATGGTGCTGTAGAATTTCTTATAATTTGTGTCTTAACTGGAAATTCTGCATTTAATATTTCTAAGGTTTAATAACATTAATAATTTATTGGTGTGCTTCTTTTTAATTTCCCATTGATTATAATTCTGTTGTGTGTATAAAAACTCCCCAAATCCCGAGTTTCTTGCTGTTGTCTTTTCTTACTATGTCAGCTTCATTTGTGCAGCTTGGTCTCATTTATTCTCCCCTCTAGCATGTTTTCCTCTTTATTTTTTGATGGATGTCTGTGGGGGTGGCCAGTTGGGGGTCTGATGGCTTGGCCTGGATGCCACAACCTTCCCAGAGAGAGGTCCCACAAGAGGCAACTTTCTAGGAGTCTTAGGCAGTGCTCCAGCCACAGGGTAACCTCAGCCAGGGGCAGGCAGCTCGGCTCTTAGCAGTGATTGCAGCTCTTAGTCATTTCAGCTCTGCCTTGCGAGCTGTACCCTGGCCAGCTCAGAGACAAAGAGACAGGAGCACCCTGTGGCTGTTCTGCAGGGGTGGCCTTTATTCCAGCACCCTGCCAAGGATGCCAGTGATGGCAGCTCCCTTCTGAACAGGGCAGAAACTGGGGGTTTGTGGGGAAAAGTGGGGGTGGTTCAAAGGGGGAAAAAACAATCAGTCCCAATAAGTCTACATGGGGTTCTAAAGCATGCTGGCAACTCACCATGACCAAGGAGGATTTCTCAATCCATAAGAGTTTGAGAGGATCTTATCAGAGCCCATTCAAGGGATACCTCTCCAAGGGAGAGGGCTGGCATGCCCATCTGTCTCCACAGATGTCTTCAGTCAAAATCTTTTTTCAAGCTTCTTTCTCTTCTTCGGTTCTTTGTAAAGCCCCATGACGGTTAAACATTAGTTAATTTCTCTCCTATGTCCCAAGTTTCGGTCAATAGCACTGACTCGGGGTGTGGTTCTGTTTCCATGATCTCCAGCACACATGGAGCCCTCTACTGCTGGCCAATAGCACCTAAGGAGCACTGTCCTGCTGCGAGACTGGGGGCACTGACCTGTGCTAGAGGGGAACCTTTCTGCTGTGGAAATTTCTGTGCTGATGTGCTAGAAGAGGGATACAGGATTTTTACTAGGAAATCTATTTATGATGCTCTAGCACACTATCAAAACTGAAAGACTTTGCAGTGGATTCTTCGTATTTGTTCAGTATCCTTATTAAAAAATACTCTGAATTCATTATGAGGATTTAACACAGACCTTTTCACCATTTATGGAAATGAGCACTTCATATACAAAGTAGGGTATGCTAAAGGTTTCTGGTTTCATGATCTTGGGCTAGATCTTGTCTATATGCTTTTGTGATAATGACAATTATTTTCCATTTTCAGCTCCAAAATTGGTTTCTGTATTTTGAAGAGAAGGCCATTTTAGTTTCTTTTTGGAACCAGGATTATGTGCATTGGCCCTAGACTGGTCAGAGGGATTAGAACACTTCTACTGAGACTTCACAAATGCAACCAATGTGAAGCCCTTTTTCACTTGTTTTTTGGAAACATTTTTTGAATTTCTCATATTGCTTCTGTCTGTTCAATAAAAGAATTGTCTCCCTAATACCCAGTTTGTATAAAGCAACGAAGATGTGGTAAAGAAGAATTTTTCGTGACTGAAGAAATGATGATCTTTTATAGGCACGTGCTGTAATAGTCACCTGGCAAGTTTAACATTCATTGTTGGCCCTTAGGCAACATGTAATCTGAGTAGATTGTACTTAAGTATTACAGGAGTAATTATAAAGATGAATAACTTCAGAAAATATTTGCACAATATTGCTTACAGGTAAGTTTTCTGTTGTTAGGCTTTTTTACAACATATCTGCTAGTTTATTCCTATTGAAGTAAAAGCCTCTACACTAGGAAAACTGGACATTTTTGGTTTAATTAGATTTTCTTCTTTTTGGAACAGTCCAATGGTTTGACATTCTGGGTATAACACAGCATTTATCTCAGGAAGCTGTTTGAGCTGACAGCCAGGGAATATTTTCTCAAGTATGTTAGTGGCAAATTGAAGCCCTGCCACAGGGATGACAAACAGGGCCTTAGGTGCTAATAGTGCTTTCCATATTTACTATTACTTTTTATGACATTTTGGTGTAAGGATCCTATACAGCTGCTGTTAAAATACTTCATTTTTGTGTGTTTTTCAACAATACTACCCATGAAAACTGCTAAACTGGTACTCTTAATAGTGATATAAAATATGTTCATGGCAATTACAGGAGCGTACAGCAATTATAAGGACTAGTAATTTTTCCTTTATAAAAGGTTTCTTTGGATAAGTGTGAAAATTCATTTATGCTTTTGTTTCTAAAATGTAAACCACATATTTTATTGCCTTGCATTATTAGTGCTGCAACCAGAAATAAACTGCAATCTCTTTCCTCAGTCTGTTCATATTACTACAGCTATCAGTCACTTACTGCCTGTTCAGCATCCTCTTCACACTGCTCCTGATTTTTTCCCCTCTGTTGCTAGGGAGGAATGCTCATTGATTTTTCTGTGGGTTTTGTTGTTGTTGTTGGTTTGTGCAGCAAAATAACAATTTATTGACACAGGAAAATTTTGCACATCCACTTGTATAACTCACTCTATTCTTTTGTTAGCCGATATGCTGTCGCTAGACTGTCACTAGACTCAAAGTTTACCTTATCATCTTGGAATCCCATTATTTTTAAAAATCAATGCCTTCCTTTTTTTTAATGAGAATTGAATTAAAGATTGCAAAATAGAAGCTAAAGTTGGTAGTGGAAGCTCTATTGCAATTCTATTCCATGCTCAAATATGACCTTTTACCATTTAAATGACAACATTATTATACAAGAAGGAAATTTGGAACATGTCATAGAAAATATAAAATATGTTTTCTTGGTGTCTATATATGTCCTTTTGTTGTTTCTTTGATTAGTAGTAGCCTCTGCAGCTATTCCCTATCTGTGTTTAAATGTTCTCATTGTAGAACATTTCTCTTTTGTATAGTATTAATTGTCAGTGTGTTAGAAGAGAGATATACCTGTATTCAATTTAACAGGAAAAGCAAATCACTTGGAAACCAAAATATGTGTAATCTCATGATCTAAAGGTCACAAACAGGGGAGATTAACTAGTATTAATTTAAACAAAGAAAATTACATGTGTTTAAAAATCAAGATGGAAGCTGTAAGCTGTAAGGAAAAGATAAGTAATTCTCCAAATGTCCTAAAAAATTGTTGTGGCTTTTGTATTTGGATTTAAACAGGAAAGCATCCGCAAACTGTCAGCCTCCGTGATCTAGTGCTGAAATTCTTCTGGATCCCTAATTTCTTTTGCCTTTTGCTGGAGTAAACTGGTCAGCAGATGAAAAACGTGCTAAGTCTTTGTCATAAAAAAAGACTTTTGTTTTGTCTTAGAGCAGGTACACATTGTCAGGCTATCAATAAACATGTACTTTTTGTGACATAGATGACATTCCAATGGTACTCCTGGTCTCAGGCTATTTTGCTTCCAATCTGCAAGATGAACTCTGCACCAGCCTTTGCTATGTTTGTGATTCCGTTGTGTTTTTTTCCCAGGGCTTGCACAGTCAGAATATTACTTTGGTCAGCAGACTGTTGGTCAAAATAATGCATCCCAAACTAATGGTGGGGAGCTGTACCCCACTGAAAATGTAATTGAATACACTGTAGTTTGCTTGTGCAAATTTCTTTATGCAGAACTACCTCTTTTGTCCCCCTTCTGCCACTCACCTTTTCAAAATTGTCAAGCTAGTATTCTTGAACCTGCCATCAAGTCCAAAACTGTATATTCCTGTCTAATATTCCTGCAGTTCACATACTCATATGTGCTCTCAGGAATACCACTTGCAGGCATATGCATTTCAGCAATAATCCTGTTCTCTGGAACTATTACTTCAACATATTTCTGATGCCACATGGATATTTTCTTTTTAATAATGAGAGTTAGCATCTCCACACCAAGAAAAGTGGGTCACATTTGTTCCTACATCTGCTTAGATACAAAATTCTGGAGCCTCTGCTATAATTCCCTATCTTTGTTTAAATGTTCTCATTGTAGGATTGCACGATTCCTGCTTGAAAAACCAGTGTATATTGGGGACAGAGTAACAATTCCAGCAGTTTCCATGACTGCCCATTTTGCCATGAAAATATTATGGTGGTAATTTCACATTTCTGTTCTGTCCAAAAGACATGGAACATCATATGGATGTCTGCATCATAACACAAACAGAATGGGAAGCATGTTTGTTGTGTCTGTGATGCAAGTGGAGAATAGTCAGAGCTGTAGGGGCCAGGAGCACCTCAGGTGTATGTGGTGGCAAGCTAAAATAACCACTGTCCTTAGAGCCCTAAATGAAAAATAGATTATCTGATTGCTTTATTCCTAGAGATACACACCATTCAGAAGGGCGCTATGTAAACTGGGAAACCTCATCATAACCATTGGAGTAAGCAAGTGCACCATTGTGTATTCAGGCTGTACTTGGTCTATGGAAGTGAGATAATTGTTAATAACTTGCTTTAAGGTTGCCTGAGTAGACTGAAAATACTCTGTCGTGTGACACACCCCACTGTGGGTAATTGTGTGTAGTGAAACTCTTGTCCTTGAAGCTGGCCTTTGGAAGGGAGGAAAAAGGAGTAGACAGATATGGAGCTAAGTGCTTCGTCTCACTAAACAGGCCTTAACAAGTGTTTCAGATTAACAATATTTGCAATGATAGAAAAAAGTGAAGAAGTTTCAAGCTGCCAGTAGTGACTATTTTCTGCACACTCTTTGTCACATATGGAAACATTTCAAATATCAAAAGAAACTTGATGTGAGGCCTCCTAGTTACTAGAAGAAAGTTCTTAGGATGCAAACAAGATTAATGTAAAACTGATAATTTTTTCAGCTGTACTTTAGGATAACTAAGGGTGCTTAGAAGCAGACTCTCACATTTTCACTACCTAAAATATATTTTAAAAGAAACCAGACCCCAACATTTACTGGCATCTTTCTTGTAGCTTGTAATTTTATTAGAAATGCCAGTATTTAAATACACTCCATTGCTGAAAACATAATAAAATTTCAAGATATAATTTTACTTATCATTTTCAATCAAGCAAGAAGCAGTCTGGAAATATTTTCAAATGTCTAAGCAATGAGCTTTACAGACACTCTTCCTAAAGATTAACAATACAAACTTGGAGACAACCTCTGGAAACAAGCTTATTATGCTGCTCAGGGGATGCTCTGCTGCCTTTGTTGTGAGGCTCAGAAGGCAGCCCTCATCCATACATTCTCTGAAACCTCTCATCCTGTTACTGATCCACTAAGCCTCGGCTTGAACAGCAGCTCTCAGAACCAAGCACTGCTTGTACAAGATAAGGGCTACCAATTTCTTTCCAAACAGAATAAAATACATTGCAAGGTAATGCAGGAACCTTGACTGTTTTTTCTTAAGGTACCATTATGAACAAAAATGATCATAAATACTTTTTCACTGCTTGCATTTTTTGGCTTTTTTCCTATACTATTTCCCAATTTCTATGTAATTTCACTATCCTTATTTAGGGAAGAACAATATCCCATTTAGTCTTGTTTCAGTAAATAGCCTGAAATATTTAGTCAGATTTTACTCTGCTTTATTCAGGAGCAATGTAATTTTGGAAACAAATAACTGACTTCATCTCTGATCAAACAAAAAGTATATTTTGCCTTTGGAAGTTGCCCTTTAGTTTAAAAGATTACTTTTTAAAATTATCTATATTATTTTAGAGCAAAAGTCATGTTTTCCTAGGGAATAATTGCTTGGGGATGCTCAGCTTTAGACAGTTCCAGCATAAGGGAATTCACACCCTTAATTACACATTACATATTCCTGTTCAAAACATGAGAAGGACTAGGAAACTAAAAATGGATTTAGTAGGAGTCAGCATGGCTCGCTGAAAAATACAACAGACAAAAACCATAGCGGAGAGAAATAAAACTTGAATTAGCTTGGCCAACTCTTAGAGGATGAAGCTGACTTTCTTTAGCCAGGCTGCAGTCAAAAGGAAGGAAAAAAGTTGGCAAACATGGGGATAAAATTCTTGAATATAACTACAAAATAATATATTTTTAAAGAAAAGACATTTTAAAAGATACTGTGGTTTCTAAGAAAATATTTTAAAAAATACTGAGTAGTTACACAAAAAGGGAAGAGATATCAATACAGCCTGCAGGTAAAAAAAATTATCAGCAAAGTAAACAACAGCTCCTGTCAGTTGATAAACACTCCTCAGCCTAACACTATGAAGATAGCAGTGCTTTAACAAAATTAGTCTTTAAAATTATCTATTTATCAATCAAAGTCATGGAAAAAAGGGTCCTAAAGGTTCCTGCTTACAATGTTCTTGTTCACACACTACTTCACTCAAATCCATTCATTCTCTAGAAACTAAAGCAGCATGCATTCTTCACTGATACAATTAGGAATTATCTTAACTGCTTTTGTGTACTGCTTTCTCTACTTGCAGTAAAAGTTCTGTATTTTTAAGGATTTTTGCTTTCTTTGTGTTTGGTAACCTTCCTTCTGCTTTTTGTACCTGGCATAAGTAGAGGTACCAGCAATGTTGTTTTATTTATCTTCTTTGCCCCAAGACTGCATATTTATTTTATATTTATTCCTGTCATCTCAAGCCTGTGTCTTGTGCACCCAGATACCTCAGTCTTCTTTGGAATATTCTTCAAGGATTGCAGACTTCAGCCTCAGAAAATGTATTTCTCTATTTCCCCTTGCTGAATTATCAGAACTACAGTTTTACATTTAGTCTTAGGAATCTTCTCCCTTATGCTCTATATTTCCCATATACCGTTTTTACAAAATTCTCCTGACCTGACTTGTCCTTTCCAGTTTGCATATTTGTATCCTTATGGTCTCTCTTCTGTCATATTATTTTTAGGAAAAAATGGTGTAAAATGTCTTCAAAGTAACTGTCATTGCCTTGAGAGACTTACGGGGAAACTCATTAATCTCCATAATATAAATTACAATGCAAATCAGGAAACCAAATAATAAAATATCCTAATCAGAAGTAAATTTATTAAATGGTATTTAGACAGATTCAGACATTTAACTACAGCTACATAAAAGTAATTTCCCTTCAAGGGGAAAAACAGACTAGCTAGTGTTGGACTGCACCATGTAGAAACCTACCATGGTAGGAGACATCCAGCTTCTTCTTGCTACAATGAGTTAGGTGTCAAATCTGAGAGAGTGGTCCAGGCTTTTCCTGTAGTTCAGAGAGCAAGAGAAGTCCTTCTAGAGGCTGATAAGTCCTGTTCTGGCATAAGTCTTGAAGATGGGGTAAATTGTTTTTCAGCAGCATTTATCATGACTGTAGAAAAAGAATGAGCAATGAGAGTAAGCACCTATATTTCAAACTGGTCACATGAAGTAACCTGAATCTTACCAGTCTAGAGTGGCATGAATTCTCCTTACCAATGGCTCTAATATATCACCTATCCATAAAAAGTACCCCATCAGTGTCTAAAGCCATGCTGTGTGTCTAGCTCAGTTCTGAGCAGTATCTGTTCCCACACTCGGACTGATGTTTTGAATTGTCCTATGTCATATGTTAATTTTTTTGTTATCCTTTCCTTGAGAAGATTTAGAAACCACAAAGAACAGAATCCACCATAAGTTCATTTCATTTTTTGCAACATTAAAAGTTTTTTTTTGACCGAAAATTATTTATGTGCTTCTAACAAAAAAAAAAAAAAAAAAAAAAAAAAAAAAAAAAAAAAAAAAAAAAAACAAACCAAAGGGCCTCACATGGTTTCCAAATGCAACTATGTCCCTGTATTGGCCTAAAACTGCAGGTTCAGCACACTTGATAGGAGTGCAAGACTTTAAGTTGGATCCTCTCATCCTTCTTCAGGGATTTGAGACTGCATCTCTCAGAAGACTCCCTTAATTCTCAGACTGCACCATACCTTCAGTACATAATGAGTGACTAGAGGTTCTCCAGCCAAATGTAAAACTCTTTGCTGAAACACACATGCCAACCTGTTAGTGAATTGTCTACCTTTCTACACTTTTGGTCTTTGGCTCTCTGATTATTTGTGTTTTATAATTGTAATGGGGCAGTATCATCAGTGGTCCAGTACACCAAATTCCCCATCACAAATTCTGCTCTGAATTCTAGTAGCCAGTCTTCTTATCCTGAGTAGGAAGTCGCATCAGTTTGTTTATGGATAATGATTTAAACAGAAGTCTCAAACATTGCAGGAAAAGTGCATTAATAACTAATTTATTTCTAATATCTGGATTTTAAAAGACAAGGAGGTCTAATATATTTCAAACATATTTTAAACAATCTGGTATAAGACTGAACCCTAAAAGGCTAGCAATCAAAGGAATATCAATTTAGAAGGGACAAACCCCTCAACTGCAGGGTTAATGAAGTTCTGTGCTGTGAATTTACTTGACTTGAACTATAGACATAATGTTAGTTAGTGTGAAACAAAAAGGAATTTGGATTCTGTTTACTGCCTTCTATTGGAGGCATTCAGCCAGATTGAATCTTTTTTTTCCTCTGCTTATCTAAGAGGTTCAATAGCACAGTCCTTAAACATGCCTTTAAAAATTATTTCAACCATACACAGTGTTGAAATGAAAGAATTCAGGTATAATTTTGGACAAAGGGTTTACATTTTTCAGGCCTTTTAATGTGAAATACAGACCTTAGGAAGCACTATTTTCCACATTTTTATGCCTGTTATAAATTATGTTTGTTGATTATCAAAGTCTGGCATCGCCCTGTAATTTGGGAGGGAAGTCCTGTAATCCAAAATTAAGTTTACTTGATGTAAGTAAACAGGTTTCTGCTCACTGGACTAAATATGTGATAATTTCAGATCTTTGTATTAAGGCCTTTGTAAATAGTACAGGTTTTTAAAAGTAAATTGACTACTAATAATTAAGTAATTGTTTTTATTTACTTTTTGTCAAAGTTTTTCTTCTAAACTTAAGAGTATAAAGGAAGACTTTGCTAATGCCCAGCTTCCTGTTGGTAGCAGTTAGTCATCTAGTTAAAAAACAGAGTCATGCAGCATAAATGTCTTGGTTTCCAGTAAATATTTCCCTAACTTATAGAGGCTAAAATGGATCTTTTAATATGCATTTACTAATTTAGTTAAATATTATTAATATAGTATCTGCAATACTGTTATTTATGCATGTCAGTATGTCTTATTTTTTCACAATGGTAAGGCAGTGTTAATTCTTTGGTTGGATGAATCAACACTTCTTCAGTGTTGATTCATTAACTTTGGTTGATGAACTCCAGTGAATTGCAGGTTCTTTTTTTGAGGAAATTTTGCCAAGTCATCTTGCAGTTGCATTTTTAGTAAACCTTAAACAGAGTAATGCTTTACATTTGTCTGCTTCTTTTTCTTTTTTTTTCTCTTGACCTTCAATTTATTCAAGCATCCAAATTCTGATTTGGCCTTTTTAATCTGCTTGTATACTCTCCAAAGCATAATTTAAAGTATGACTTTAATAAATTACTTTTTTATTTGATAATGTACTTATTCGCATTACCGAGTAGAATCTGGTATAAAGAAAATATCTGTGTTTCTCTACTCAATAATCTCTCCCTTAGGACAATGAACGATTAATTTTAATTAAAAAATAAATAGTTGAAATGCTTTCCCAAATGTTTTTGCTCCCATTTTCCTTTAGTTTCATCAAGATATTTTTACATTATTGCTTTTAATGAAGTCATATGGAAGTATCAAAAAACGTTTTGTAAGTTAATATGTATGATCTTTGCCTGGTTTAGAAGGAGATTGGATTAAAGCCCTACATTCTCTAAAAATCTTTTAGGCTATCTCTTAAAGGCATTCGTATTGTTTGCTTGTTTATTGCAATATTTTTCTGCAGTTGGCTGACTAGTTTGTAAATTCCTAATTACCTCTCATCTCCTTTTTAATATTTAGATATTCTTTCTGGAACCTTATTAGAATTCTAAGAATTCTTTCTGGAGCCTTATTTACCATCCACAATTAGCACATCAATAAGGAAATTCTCCAGAAAATAGAGAATATATATATGAGTCTGAAGGCAGACAGTAAACCTAGGACATTCCCTCCTTTAGCAGAATGTTAACATCAAGGCAGTTATGCAGTAGCCATGTCACTGGAGTGTAGAAGGAAAGGAATAAATACAGCTCCAGCCTACTGTCAAGCAAGGATTGATGGCTGTGGATCATGAAGGGGCAGGAGTGCCTGTCTGGCACGTTGTCTGGCATGACACACAGCATTTATGGACAGGATGGATTTCAGACATGTCACTATCCTAGGATTTTTTATGGTCTAGGCAGCAGGATATCATATTGTGTTGACATTCTTAGTCACTTACATACTGCTGTGTGCTATATATGTCACGTGGTTGCCAAACCCTGTTTTGAAAGCTGCTCCTGGGACCAGCTGTTTGAATATTTTATTGGTTCTCTTTTCAAATCTTCTTTAAATAGAGGATGCAGTGTGGTTTTAGGCTAAGGGTGTCCACTTGAAAATACCAGGGATGGGGAGGGCACAGGAGCCAACTCTTGGAAAAACAGGTGCTATTGCTTAACAGTCTTAAGAGCAGACCTGGTTGAACTTCTGGGGGAGGAACTGTCTGACTAGAGGCTTACTGGACTTTTGCAAGGTCAATAGCATCTCTGTGAAAAAATAAAAGCCAAGGAGTACATGTGTAGGGCAGTTCCCTTGGGAGGGCAAACTTACCATTTTAAAAGTTCCCAAAGCTCTGAATACACTGACTGGCAGAAGTCCAGCATTTCTCTATTGGGATTTTTTAATATCATTGCTTCCTACACAAATTGCTCTTTGTCCCACAAGTCTTGGCCAGACAAAGTCCAATTTGATACCACCCTTCCTCAGGCAGCCCAGACGACATGGGCTGTGTGCCAGTGCCTGTAACTGTAGCTCCTCTTTGTACTCCTGCTGCCACTGGGGCCATTGGGTACCTCCTGATGGCTGTTGTGACAATATGCACTCCTTTGCCTTCATCCCACCAAATGTTCACTTCCTGTCTCTGTGCCACTCAGAAATGTTGTCTGAAGAATCATGAAGGAGTGGTAGTATGGAGAAAAAATAAAGAAAATTATTTTTCATTTCAACTGCTCTGTGATCAACTTATATTAATGGCCACCAATTTAATGACACAAAATTCTGTAGAAGAGGGAAAGGACATAGTTCATTTAAAAGCACACAGGACACTGAAGTGCTTTGACTCTGGTTATTGCAGCAGTACAAACAGCAATTAGACCCCAGGAAAAAGTAGGTTCTTTCCAACTGCTGGCTCCTTTCATGTTGTTTGCAACCTGTTTTTGCACAACGCACCACAGCTATTTATAAACTGCAAGTGGGAGCTGAGAATAGGAAGATCTTTGTGTTTATGGGATGACAGTGTCAGCAGAGCAATACTTCAGCTAAATTGGGATGGCCTCTACAGACTCCTGTTTCTAAGATTGTAATGCTGCTGGTATTTTGGGGATTGAAGTCTCACAGACACAGGCTCTGCTTCATGTAATTTATGTCTTCTTACATATAAAAATAAACAAAGTTATGTTGAAAAGCTGTGAAGCTGTGCTTTTTTTTTTCTTTTTTTTGCCTTTTTTTATTTTTTGCCAAGATGAGTAAAACTTTTTGGCCTCTAATTTTAACTCTATGAAATTAGTTGATTGGTCATTTACCAAGCAGAGCCAGAAGGTGGTTGTTACAATACTGAGTTATTTTAAGAAGAGGGTAGAGACATGGGTGAGATGGTTAGATTCATTAAGGGGAAGAAAAACAGGTCTTCCAAAAATCTTGCACTGGTAGAAAATTCAGTGCAGTTCTAGCAGGTCTGCATGTGCTTGCAGATGACCATCTCAGATATTATTTTTCTGTTTCTCCTTTCTTTTGTTGTAGGTTAAAAAAAGACATTGCACAAAGGAGTGGAGAACCTAAATTTTCCAGTCTTATTTGCTCTTTGCAAAGGGAGATACCATTCCAAAACTTCATAGAAGGAAATTCTTAGAAAAATCTTCTCTAGCCTGTTTGCCACTTAGAGCTTTGGTGTTTGGCTTGGAGCAATTTGGCCTGGAATTATTTCCTGGCGAATACTGACTTGAAAGAAGAAGAAGAGGGAAAAAAAAAAACTTTTTTTTCTTGTGTTTTCCAACTGCTGATGAACTGGGATAAAATGCTGTAGAAATAGTTGACAGAAGCAGATTGACTTAGCACCAATTTGAGCTCGTACCAAGCTATTAGATCCTATTACTAGAACAGACAACTGCAACCCACTTTGCTAAAGAGATGTTGCAGAACAGTATTTAAAAGATATAATTTTATGTTTTTTACAGAAAAAGCTTTTTGATTCAGTGAAAACTCTTCACATTTGGCAAGATACTTTCTCTCATTTGAACATATCAACAAAATAACATTACAACCTTATTTTTTCCCTTCTTAAAATTATGGAAAAAGGTGATTGCAGTTTTGATTTGCAAACTTTTTGGACTGGAATTAAAATTAATGCATTACTGCTCAGTTCATGATTAAAATACCATTTAAACCTATGTTTATACTTATTTAACACAAGTGTCTTCAGAAGCAATGAGGAGTGAGTTAGCACCAGACTAATTACTGTTTTTAACTCTTCCATGGTTATGACTGGGAAAATATAGTTAAGAAAATGATAGTTTCTCAATTTCTACAAAATGCCATTTAAGATTAATGCAATTTATGCAGCACTTGTAAAATGTCAAACAAGTACAGACAGCTCCCTATTAATAATTGACAATCACCTTTTGTCACTGTCTAGTGATTTGGAGACCTGAGATGAGAAAGGCAAAGAGAAATTCAATTCAGCTGTGCAGATTGTCAAGGGAAATAATGGAAAAGTAACAGAAAAACATGAAGTTAAAAAAAAAAGTGGGTTGATTTTCCTTTTTGATATCCACGAGGATTAAGTAAATTTGTGCTCCCATATAATTACAAAACAAGCCAATGATGTTGCTATCTGCTAATTGCAAGTAAATTATACAAATTAACAAATATTGATATTCACATAGAGCTGGTTTTGCTTAAATACAAATTAAAATAAATATTTTATTTATTAATATTGCTAATTTTGCATTAATAGAGGAACAGGCTAGATTAATTAGTAATTTAGCAAACTTCCTTATTGAGAATTTTTTAATCCATGAGATTGTCGAAGAAGAAGCAGCTGTTTAGGTGTGTAAAAATGTCGTGTTGAAACTAACATTTCTTCTTTGGTAAAAGGAAATCAAGTCACCTGTTTAATATTCTAAAGCCACAAAAGCAGAGAGTATTCTATAAGCCCAGTAATTTTTTGCATGTATTTATATTTTTTACCTGCTTAAATGCTAATGTAGGTGAGCAATCTGTAGCAAAGACCTCCTAAACCTTTGTTAGTGGCTGGAAAACCTAGAATCCAACTATAACTGCTCTTTCAACCTAATGTCCATAATCAAATGGAAGTCTTAGTCCTGGCCTTTGGGACAGTGAAGTACTGACAGCTTATGAAGTTGCCCAAGTTAGCTTAAAGTTATCTTTCACATACCAGTGCTTGTATATGTATTGCATTCCTCTTCCTTATTCCTAAGTAAGGTCTCCATGCCCCTAGATAAGGCTGAATCATTTGTAAGCTGAGGGAGAAGAAAATACTGATGTATTTTAAGACCAGCATAATTTTAATACATCATTGAGTAACTGAAAGAGTAGACTATCCATGCTATGTCCCTGAATTAATTTTGAAGAATCAAGGGAAGCTTTCTGCAGTGAAGGTTTTCTCCTGAGGTCAGAGCTTACTGAGAAAGGGCTTTGGAATTTCAGTCAGTAGGATATAAATAGAAAATTATTAAAAAAAAAAAAAAAAAAAAAGGAAAAGAATGGAGAAGAATGGAGCAGAAACCTCTTAGGGAGTCCGTTTCTGAAGTTCATGTCTGAGGTACATACTACAAGTATTTGTTATGCCATGAGCTGAGTTGGTCCAGTGCTGTTTACATTCGTTATCGCTTACACACCTTCTGTTAATTCTGTACCATATTAAGGGACCTTCTCATTAACTAAAGTCATAAGATGGCAGCTAATTAGACTTGCAAACATTTTTATGCTTACTTGATGGAATCATGATCATTGTCTTATTTAGATATCAAATAGAAAAATTTAAAGGAGGAACAGTTTTTGGATAATATTCTGACAAAATGAAACCGTTTGTATCTCTGGAGGAAGGTTTGGAAAAGGACAGGCAGATTAGAAATGTGATCAAGTCAGATCTGGAATAGCACATTTGACTGGTTGGTATTTGCAGGGAATTTATAGGGAGCAATGCTGATGGCATGGTTCTGTTATCTTTCAATGTATTTTTAAAGCTCCTTTTGTCTTTTGTAAATTCTGATGAAGCATTTAGAAAATTCAGTGCAGTTCTGAATGAAGGAGACAAAATAGAACATTTCTGTTTTGGTGTTTGAAATGTGTGATGCAAACTCTTTTTTCTAACTCTACTGCAATTGGTTTCTCTGTATTTTGTAGGAAAGATTCAAACATTGGAATTATTGATATAAGATGGGAACCACCATGCTGTGCGCAGTCGAATGAATTTTAACTTCTTGCAAGTTTAGGATGTAATGTTTAAAAGCTGTTCTCTTGTGGTGCTTGATTTGTTCCTTGGAAGCTTACTACATCTAGTTAATGCACACACACATGTATTTGTATGCTATCATAACATCCATAATTTGTGTGACCTTCATTATGGATAAGTCTGTAGCAGAAAAATAAATCTATTGAAAACCCCTATCATTTTTGTCGTGGAAAAGTTCCAGTGGATAAAACTAGTTAGGTCAGTATCTTGCTCATAATGCATTGCTTAGAATAGTTTCTTTGTACCCAGGACTCTGTTTCTGTCTGGGATTTTGGGATATTTCTAATGTATGGATTCATCAAAAGTTTTATCTTCTCTTCATGTGTTTGATCTTTACATTTGCTAAAATACAGATAGTATTCCAGGCTTCGCTTTCATATATTACACCAAAGGTTGAAGTTATTTTTTTATATTATTTTCTCTGCATGCTTTTAGTTTGTCTCTAATTTAACACTGAGATAAGGACTTTTGCTTTGTAAAAGTGATTTGCTATGGTGAACTTCTCCTGTTTCTATTTTAATCTTTCTTGATCTGGATTTATACTGACCTCTCTTAGAGAAATGATTTTGTCTAACCTGTTTTTTTTCTTTTTCATTAGGATTTAAATGATTATTTCAGCTAGATCCCTGAGTGGGCTTTTTTATTTTGTTTGTTTGTTTGTTTTTTTTTTTTTTTTTTTTGTGTAGGTTTCCTCTTCAGGATTATTTCTGTTTTATTTTTGTTGTGTTTTCTTGGTGACCTACTTGCTCTCATTATGTTGAGACTCTGTCTTTTTGGCTATGCTCTTTTTAAAAGGTTGTTTCTAGAAATCTGCCTGCTTGAACAGCATACAAATAAAACAACAGTTCTTCTTCTGACAATGTGCAAAATTTGCAAGAGCATCCATTACTTTTGGTGTGTTTCTGTGTTGGCTTTAGCTCTGGTATTGAAGTGAATATATATTTTTCTATCAACTCTAAGATATTGAATGCTGCAGTTTCTAGTGTCTTCCAATTCTAGTTGAAGCATCAAGATGTGACTTACCTTGGACACTGTTTTTGTAAATATGGCACTTTCTTATGAGATTAATCTATTCCTTTATTAATTGAGAGCCCTTGTACAAGTAAACCATTGACAAAACAAAGTTGAAAATACATTCCTGCTACTTCCATTGACATTCCTTCTAACTCCATTCACATCTCTGGATTTAGCATCAAGGACATATTTTTATGGCTGATTTTAGCTGGCAACAGTTAAAAATGCTATAAAGTCTGAGGCCATGTAGCACAGGAAAAAGTTGTAAAATTGTTAACGTTCAAAGTCGAGTGATGCTAAAACAAATCAGGCAATAAAAATGTCCTTTAGAGGTGAAATGGCAAGAAATGATGAATTGTTATGTGTTCTGCTTTTCATTTATGTGATTTCATAGCCTGTAGTGAGAGTGAGTCCTTTCTCCACTAGTGTATTGCTAATTCATTTTTCCTGATGGTCAGCAACTGAAAGATTAGGTTGCAGAACAGTAAGGGACATTATCTCTTCAATATCTCTTTAGCTCACACAGGAGTTGCAAACATGTAAGGCAGCTCATACAGTGTGAAAAACTGTCAATGCAAAATACTCTCAGTAGTTATTAATAGCAATTACAAGGAAAAACAATTTTGGCACTCAGAAATTCTAAGTCCTTTTCTACCCAGGGTCTGTAGAACTTGACATTAACTACAGACTTATAGTGCTGCACAAGCAAAACCCACTGTTCTAAAGACTACAGGCATATGCACAAACATAAAAATATGAGTAAGGCTGAGAAACCAAGCACTAAAAAGTTTGTAAGTGCCAAAATGAAAAATGCATCTACAGTCTTTATTTGGCATTGCAATGCTTATGTATTATGACACAGAAGCACATATTTAAAATATTACCTAATTCATTACAGCTGACAGTGCATACTATTGAAATTCTTCTCTGAATCATTGCCTTTCTCACAGATTTTTCTATGAGATGTATCACTTGCATCTGGAAGCACCACAAAATGCATTGATTTATTACTTTATGCCATGTGAAATGATGGAATATTTTATCCTTATCTGATGTGAGGAAAGCTGAAATGTGGAGAGGTTGAGGTTAAAGGGATCCATTAATTTCATGGATCTAACCAAGAAAACTGAGGCCTCATTTTTCAAATAAGGTAGTATTTTTAGTAAGCCATGTGTCCAGAGCAGAGGTTCTTCTAACCAGTGTTACAGCATGAGTGCTTAACACTTAAAAAAACCAGGTTATATGGTTGCAGTTTTCACTTCTTGCCGCAGGCAGAACAGCTGAGACAGCCAGGAAAATGAAAAAAAATCTAAATGTGTGTGTGTTAAATCATTCACTTTGTGAGTATGGTATAGGAACAGGTTACTCATCACTACAAGTCTTGTATAGCTTAAATGTGTTCAGTGAGTAGATAATTTCTAACAATTTTGACTTCACTTTCTCAGGTCTCTCTGGGTATGTGTCAGTGGTCCTTTAAAGTTTATAATGCAGCCATTTAAGATGGTATTTCACAGGGACAATGACAGGTTCAGCCTTTAAATGTCCATATCTTGCTCAAGTTCAAAACCATGTCATAAAGTAAGGAAGAGAGGAAGACAGAAAGAGTGAGATGGGGCTAAAATATTGGCAAGAAAAGACCTCAGATTTTTATTTCATTATGAAGAAAACAATCTGGATTTCCTTCTTGCAAATAACAAAGTATTATTGCTATTTTTTTCTAAAAGTTTTCAGACTCAGCCAGATTTTTAGAATGGAAACTGTCATCCTAAACAACTGGTGTTATTTAAACACATTTTAACTGGCAAGTTAAAATTATCTGATCCAACTTCTAATGGGAAGTATTGGCCATGGTTATCTCAGCTACTTGCCCTCCCTCTAATTCTAGGGCTTCATTCTGCCTCAAACTACATCAGTACAAGTCCAAAAAATTTTCATTTCTGCAAAAGAACACCAGCGCAAAAGTGATAGCAAATAATAAATGTAATGACAAATAATTTTTTTTATAATTTCTGAAAACAAGAGATCTGAATTAACCCATGAAGAATGAGGATCACAAAATATCTCTGTTCTCCATTGCATTTTTGTCCTATTCATTTTAACTGATTTCTGAGAGAAATTGCAAAATAGGATTCATGTTACTGAAGCAGTTGCACTGCTGCAGGAGAGGAGTGGTAGCATTCACGTTATTTTTCTACATTATAACAAGAACTCCTTTCATTAAAATGAAAAGATGTTCAAATATCCAGTTTACTATGGCTGAAATACTTCTTAGATGTGTGGGTTTTCAGAAATATTCAGCAGAATTTAATAGTATGATGAATCTCTGGCAGGGCTCTCTAATTATTACTCATGATCACACTTGAGTTCT
The DNA here is from genome assembly GCF_022539315.1 of Serinus canaria. Taxonomy (NCBI): domain Eukaryota; kingdom Metazoa; phylum Chordata; class Aves; order Passeriformes; family Fringillidae; genus Serinus; species Serinus canaria. Next base: position 87,269,318 of record NC_066316.1, read on the forward strand.
TGATATTTAAAGGGTTCTTTCAACAGAATTTCATTGGGGGAAAAATTCTACCTTTTTTTTCACTCTGCATGAAAGGGAAAGTGATCTCAAAAGCTATCAGCAAATGGGATTGTTTTGCATATCATCTCAATAATTAACTTTTCAGGAGAGTTACTAAGTACAGTAGGTGTTGCAGCTCATCTTTATTAGCTGAGGCATGGCTGGGAAATCCACTTCTGTTTCACTCCCTGAGGTGTTGTTTAACAGCCAATGTGTTTCACATGTCAGCTCTGCTGTTCCTCTTGGGATTCTTCCATCAAGAGAATGCATGTTCTGTCTGTGCCATACTGGCATTTTCTAAAGCCTCCTCCAATTTGCCCAAAACCCACATAGGACTGAGAAAAACAACCCAGGACGTTTTTCAAAGTGTTCCACAAGTAATTTCAATAAACTGTTCTTTCTTCATCATAAGTTAGGGAAAGGTAAAAATGCCATTTCAACCAACTGTTCCATAAAAATCTGTTTTACTGCCCAGGAGAAGGAGTACTGCTGCTGTGTAGCAATCATGAATGAGGCAAAGATTAGTTGGGAAGAGGGGCTTTCTTCTCTGGATTTCCAAACTCAGTGGTATTCTGGTTCCTTTCTGAATTACACACTGCTAATTTCTCATTCTCCTTTAAATAACTGTCGGACATGTAGTTATTCTGAACATGCTGTCAAAGGCTTTAAAATAGAAGATACAGCATTTAGAAAAAATTTGTTCTTTCCACAGAAAGATATGATTGTCTGCCTCCAAATTTACTTTGGGAATTCATTTCAAGGATCATGTGTTTATAATGCTTTGGCATAGAAAATTAAGTGTCCTTCAAATATGCTATGATTTAAGAAATGCCTTGGGTTTATTTAGATGGCTATATTTACAAGTTCACTATCCTCTGTCTGTCATGGTGAGACACTGGAAATACTGGGAATGAATCCATAACTCTGCAGGACAATTTCTACTGAAAGTATGTGGAATTTACCCTCAGCAATAGCAAAACTGTTCCAAATTTGGTAAAATATTGACATCTTCTTGATATTCATACCTTTATCTTCTTTTGAAAAAATAATGCACTGCCATTTGACCTGTACAGAAAAAGAAGACTCAAAGACATTGAATTACTAGTAGAGATTAATAACCATTCTATTATATTGGAACAAAATGCAGCAATTAATAAAAAACCATCTGCTTTTTGGAAAGTAAAAGTTCAGTCATTTGGGTCCTTTAAGTGTTTTTATGACAGATTTCCATTTTATATTTATAGTCTTGCTTTTGAAATTATAATATATATCCACAGATATGCATACATGCCCATCCTTCTGTATGGGTATATGTCCATTCATTCTGTACATGTAACCAGATGCTTTGATAGATATTCTGAAATGCATAACATTGTTTTGTGAACTACCTAAACCAAGTAAAATACTGTGTGATTCTTTGTCACCAATTTTAAAATTGTATGACACTATTCAACTTTAAAAAGTCCTTCCTTGCACCATCAGAGTGCTTTGTTTCTTGAATATGAATAAAAAACATAAAGAAATAGTGTAAGTTAAATTGATATTTTTTCTTAAAGAGGAAAAAAAAGGAAAGCTAAAAGATTAGGTTTTGAAGACATCACTGGGAAAGAGAACAGGAGGAGGAAAAGAAGAGAAATGAGAAATTTTACTCCTTTAAGGCATTGAGTAAAAATAAAGATCTGGGCTAGGTTAAAAGAAGAAAAAAATAAAAATGAGGGGAAGTTAAAATCATCTGTCCTGAACTCATTCTGTCAGTCAGAGGTAGGAAATACCACCTTCAGAAATCTGAATGCACTTTATCCATTCACTTGTCAATCACAGAAGAATTTCAGTACCCTGATTCCAAAGCCTTATTTACACCATTGTAGGAGTTACTGAGTGAGGATTAGAAAAATAGGAGTCTTATTTAGGAATACAATTTCAGAAGGAGGTTAAATGAGATAAAAAATAGAATGAGTAAATTGGAAAAGATAAACTAAGTAGAGCAAAATAAGCAAACTAAAAGGGAAAGAGAATCTTGCAGCAAAGTGTTTTCTAAATCAACACAGACTGTCATGTTTGTTGTTTTCCTGGAAAAAATTTTTTGTCCAAAATGATGAGTTGATGCCCATGAGTAACAAGTGCTGGGTGCTCTAATTCTTCTTTAGATATTGAAAATGATCTTGTAACCTGGGAGTCAGGCTGATTGACTCATAGTCATGGCATGACTGCCTTGACCAACCTTACTCCTAGTTGGGAGCATTAAAGTGAGCAACAGACAAACATTTTCAAGCTAGAATGCTCACTTAAGTCCTGAAACTAAAATTAAATCTGAAATAAATAATCAGGGGCAGTCTGCACTGGTGGAGTTAATACTTCTGAGCAGCTTCCTTCAAAGAAGATGCTTTTTTTACTGTGTCATGGTGTCTGAGAATTTACACTTGAAAATGTTGGCTTCCTTCCTCAGAACATTTCTGTGCCATCTGTAAATTTTCCACCCTCTTATTTTGTATTGTCCGTCTGTTTAGACTTAGCATCTTCTCATAGGTCCTGAACTCAGTGTGTTATCCTAGAAAGTGAGGCAAGAAACTATGTGTTGGACTCAGAGCCCTGCAATTTTTAAGGCATGGATTTTCCCCACAGTCCCTGCAAGGTGGGCAGATAATGGTCCTCTCCATCACCTGAGGCAGTAATGTCTGATACCAAAGGTGCTGAATGTAAAAATCTTTCACTCAGGTAGAAGCAACTTCTTCAGCTTTGCAGAGACATAATCCAGCAATTCATGTACTGTGTGAACTTCTGCCACTGACCTGCTTCTGCCACTTTGCAGGGACTGGATAAATGGATAACACTGCAGAGCTTTCACCTGCACTGAAAACAATCTCCTGCAGGATTGCCAAACCAGGCATCTTTTCAGTTGTCTTTTCTTAGGGGACCAGTTTAGAGGATGCTTTTATACCATTTCCAATGGATGATACAAAGACTTTTACAGTATGGGGTAGTGGATATTTTAATTCCCTCATAAAAATAATGTTGGGGTTTTTCCCACTTATGTGGGAGGCAAAAAAAAAAAAAAAAATTCTAATATATCAGGATTTGGAGCAGTTTTCCCCTTTTCTGTGAGACCGCCTTAATCAACAGAAATTGGGTTAGGGTTAGAAGAGAAAAAGACACACTGGAACAGTTTCAGGTTGTCAAATAATTATTTATTTGTTGAAAAAGAAAATACAACAGAGCAGTTTTAAACTGGATTATAAGGGAGCTAGGTTTAGATTTCCATTTTAGTGTATTTTATATTTAATATTTCTCAATTTGGAAAATAAGACTCTGAGCTTGGAAAAATGGAACAAACCAGTAAAATCAGTTTATGGAAGATAAAAGCTACAATTAAAAAAAAATCTATTTCAAAAATCACATTAGGCAGATACTTTGCATTAATAGATACTGATGTATCAAAACAGAGAAACAATCCCTTCAAACTTTAGGTAAGGAAAATTCTTCTTGAGGATAATTTACATAGTGACTTCTGGCATTTTTGGCAAAATTAAATGGCAACAGGGTAAGCCAAATCCAAGAAAGAAAAGAGTTTCATATTCTGCCACTCATTTTTCATTTTCCATAGATGTTTTTTACATCATACCGCTCCTGACAAACATGAAAAAAACAATTTTTATCAAAATTTCTGTGTGCATTACACCGTGGTCAGGATATATGTGGACTAGGGGAACTCTTTCTGTATCACCTTTAGAGCACGTTTCCCTTGTACTTAGACATCTGCTTTGTGGCTGTAAATGAAAAGAAATAAATCTTTATTAAAATTGTGCAGAAATACCCAAGACTATAGCACTATAATCAGCAAAGAAGGTATAGAATCATAGAATGGTTGGGGTTAGAAGGGACCTATAAAATCATCTAGTTCCAACCCTTCTTCAGTGAGCAGGGACATCTTTAGCCAGATTAGATTGCTCAGAGCTGCATCCATGTTCAGCTTTGTCAAAGGTGTGTGGATGGAAGGATTCCAAGCTTTTTGGAAAACTCCGCAGGTTCCAGCTCCAGCGAAAGGGATGAAAGGAGGAGCCTCTTCAGGAGGAAGCACTCCCATTCCTCCTGCACTGCCAGTGCAGCACTCTTTCCTTGGCTTCATACCACAGCCACTGTGAGGGAGCAAAGCAGAGAGCTCTTCCTGAAGCTCTCTGGAGTGACCCAGATCAAGGCAAACATAAATACAATCAAAATGAAATTTTGAAGGGTCCTTGTCTGTAACAGCAAGAATAATCAGAACTTGAGAACTGGCTGAATGTCAGGTCCCTGAGTGTTGTAATCAGTGGCACAGGGTCTGTTTGGATGCAGTTCTGTGCCATGTGCTCTAGGATGACCCTTCCTGAGCAGGGAGGTTGAACCAGATAATCCACTGTGGTCCCTTCTGACCTGACCCATTCTGTGATTTTGGATTCATTCTAAAATCAACTCTTTTTTAAGATAGGTAAATAAGATTTAAAAAGCCACATTGTGCAAACTACAAGACTTGTTAGAATTTGGCTACATATTGAACTAGATGAGATTTTGGACTGTGCAATAAACTCCATGCACAAAGAGACACAGAAATGTAAGTTAAGGCACAGCACAGGTAGAGCAAAAACTGGCTAATAAAACCCCAGTGTCTTGATTTCTACATGTACTCTCACAACTATAGAGTCATAGTGAGCTTACAAGCAAGAATGGCATGAAAGAAAGAGGAGATTTAATCACATTCTTTTGAAAATGGGAGTATTTCATTCAGCACTTAAACTATCAGCAGCCAAGTGCAGATGAATTTACTTTGTCATTAAATATGAATGTTGCTTTGTGCCTAAACAAAAGATTTCAGATATCATGGTTGTCAGGACTTTCAAGAACAGGAGTTTACTCTCACTGTAAAAAGTAAAATGCAATCTGATCTCTTTCAATGGAAATAACAGAACATTTTTCCATGGCATGTTATCTCTGAAAAATGGAAAATTTATATGAGCTAAACAGCAAATAATTGCTGTTATTTCACCTCACATATTCTGCACATTGTTAATCTTTCAGGAAGTATTAACCTAGGCTACATTAACCCTCTTGTGCTAAGCATAAATAACACCAAAGAACTAGAGCAGTTTTGAATATGTCAATTTTTAAATGTGTGAAAAAATTCTACTGCACAAAATGAAACATGAATTCAAGAAATACATAATTTAGCGAAAATTAAAGATATTTAATGCTGTTACTTGAACAAAGTAATAAAAATACCAATTGTTCACATTAAAAATGTTGTCTACACTGTAAAATAGAGGGACATGAATTAAAAAAACATTGCCAAATTGTGATTTAGAAACACATGCAAAGAAAGATGATAGCTAGAACAAGGCAGTGATACTGGGCTAGATATAAAGATCCTTCAACTTAGATTTTTCATATTTAGATGCATGAAGACATGCCTATGGCCCCATTATTGTCAATGGAAACCTAATCAACACAGTTGGAGTCAGAAGAGCAATTTAGTTCACCTCAGAGCTGACATTAAGGCTATGACCTTACTTAGCAAATAAAACAATTCCACTGTTTAGAATCCTTTAATAGCAAAATGTAGGTGTTTGATGTCGTAGTACAGTCACATGCTTCTTCTTCTCAGCTTTGTGAGAAAATTATGGAGAAAACAACTTGTGAGAACTAAGAGAAAATTATTTAAAGCCCCCTGACTTCAGTCAACCCTAGATTTTCACTCACTCACTCATACCCACATAAAAGCACAAATGTGTTTGTCTAAGCGGTCTCTTAAGGATCATCTGTGGTTTGCAGCAATGGGAAAGGATATGGCTGCTGACTCCTCACTGCCTCCCTTGCTTTCTTACTTACTGGTGATATCAAATAGGCTTTTGGACTGCTGCTCAATATCATTTCTAAATCAAACATTATTTCAAGGTGATACTTCTGTTTCAGAATTCAATTTCTCTTTTCATAATTCTTAGACAATGAGGTTTCCTCATTTGAGGTATCTTTAGGCTTACAGTCTGCCTTGCTTGTAGAATAACAGGAATAACAAAACAAGATATTATCTTTATTGTCATTCTTCTGTTATCAGACCACAGACCTTCTGATCTTGGCAAAACCACATTCCTCAGTCATTCTCAGTTTGGTTGCTGTCAGTTTTTCCTTTGCCATCAACACAAGACATTCTTTTAGCTCTTGCTTTATTGTTTCTTATGGAACGATAGAATAGTTTGAGTTTGAAGGGACCTTTCAAGGCTATCTAGTCCAACCCCCCACAAGGACATTTTCAACTAGGTCAGGTTGCTCAGAGCCTCGTCCAATCTGCCCTTGAACAATTCCAGGGATGGGGAAGTATTCGAGAGCAGATTGGATGGGGCTCTGAACATGGCGTTGGCCACCTCTCTGGGCAACACAGCTTGTTAGTCAGAGAAAATCTCTCAAGCTGGTGTATTAAAATAGATATAAAAGCAAAAGTTCTTTCTCAGATTGTACTTTTCAGGAAGTGGTAATAAAAATTAATCTTGTGTTCTATTAGCACAAGGAAGTCTGTGTTTTCTGTCAGGTGGAATTTGAATATGAATTTATAAAACAGGTTTGAGAACATAGGGTTTATTTGATTTTAGAATTAAAGTTTAATGATAAGAGCAGTTATACTTTACTGTGCAGAGCCAGATTATCTGGTAGAGCAGATTAGAACCTATTCAATATGTACTTGCAAGGTCAGGTCATGAATGCTCACTGTTTGCATTGGAAAAATCATGTATTATGATTTTGTGCTAGTTTATTTTGTGTATTTCATGTGATCATTCTTGTCTTGTGTCTAACTCTGTCCCAGTCAAAACCAACACACGAATCTTCTATTCACTTTCCACAAATCTGTGGTGTTCAGCGCTTCTCTCATATGCTTTTTGCTTCAGAGCTCAGCTGCTGCCCCACAAGGCAGCTGCCCTGGAAGCCAAGTCTACCAGATGCAGCAACTGCTTTTGTCTGACTTCCCACCTGGGCTGGGTGAGAGCATAAACACTGCACTGGAAAGGCTTTTGCAGGTAAGTACTGATGTGTGCCCAGCCTCTGAATCACTTCTGAGCTCAGTGGGACACTTAGACCAAGGAAATTGTGCAGTCCAGACCTACTGGCTGGCTGGGGCATTTATCACCACCTGTGTTGGTCCCGTCCTCATTCCACTCAATTTCTGAGTTTTTAAAGAGAAAACTGGGTGTTAGTTGTGCTGTAATGACTGTGAGTTGATGCAGAAGTTTTAAAAGAGGATAGTGACATTCCCATGTATCACATGCTAAGGAAGAAAGAATGACTGCTAGAATTTTTTACCTGAGCCTCTGTTAGGTGTTGGAAAATTGGTTTAATTTCCTGCCATGCTCTGCTGTGAGCTCAGGAGTGTCTTTCTCCTTGGTATCCTGGAGTACCTGAGGCCATGGTGAACCCTAGCACAGCAAGGGAGGCAAGTGGCCTGGTAAGAGTATGAAAACACCCATTTGCTTAACCCAAGAAAAGACTAGATTAATTTGTCTAATAGTGTATCAAAACATGATACTGCAAGGACAGGCAAGCATCCAGAAAAGAAATAGTATCATCTGGAATATGGTGTCACTGGAAAAGCAAAGTTTTGCAAAGTGTACTGCTATGATTGGTAATAGGTTTCTTTCAGCTAGATGTCCTTCTGCAAGAGGGGGTTATTATTCCCTGGAGATTGACTGATTCTACCTGGGGAGAAAAATTTGCAGAGAATGATAGGACTAGTGAAGTGACTGTTTGAACAAGCTTGGTGCCTGCACATGAAGAAAAGACTGTGTTCAATCTGTGAAATCAGTCATTGAGTTATTTTAATGTGACAGGAACATTGATAAATGTGGTATATGTGGTCTTTGTACAGACAGGCCACAGTTCCAGAGACAAAATGGGACCTGGGGTAGGATTCTGGGCAGGACTTCATAATGATTTCTTCATAATTATGTCTCTTGAGGCAGACTGGATTTTAAATCCAACCCATGATGTCCCTGTTTCAGAACATCCAGAGCCCAGTTGTGTGCCCATAAAATGGAAAAAGTCAGCTAAAGCACATACAGACTGAGACCCTTGGATACTCATGGAGGAGAAACAATAGTACTGCTCATCTGGGCTGGCTGTAGAGCTCCCTATTGACACTGAAGTTAATTTTCCTTGGTTTCAGCTGTAGCAAATAGCCTTACACATTAGAGGATGGTTGTGTGCTCTTCAGAAAAGCCATTAAAAGAACACAGGAACAAGGTCACCATCCCCAGAAAGGATGAAGGCATTTTCATATCATCTGGAAGATTTGATTGGATTTGCTGCAAACCTTTAAAATGCCCTTTCTTTCCTGATGTCATGAGGTGTCCATGGTGGCCCTTCAAAGAAAGTGTGAGGCAAACATCTTAAGTCAGTAACAGCTTCAAACATTCATTTAATCCTCCTCTGCACTCAAGGTGTCAGACTTAAGAGCACTGAGTTACTAGCCTGAATACAGCTCTAATATCTCACAGGGGATGCAGATAAAAGGCACCAGCAGAAGTGTACCATTCCATTAGACTGGCCCTGTATCTCAGAGTTTATGCTATTCAGCTCTCAGGCAGCTGTTGTGGTTTGCCTGATCCAGTAGTCCCTAGGCAAAGAACTGGTTTAGAGGAAAATTTTTCAGGTGAGGTATCAGCATCTGAAAGACACCAACATGCAGTTATATCTTGCTGTATTAACTAGCTACTCAGGATGTAAGGTTACATTTATCATAATGCATTTATTAGCAGTTTGTCAAAATATTTGGTGTAGACCTACTTTGCCAGTGAAGTATTTCATGTCTAATAAACTGACGTTTCCAACAGGTTGTGATTGCAAAAAACTCAGTGTTAAAAACCTAGCAGTAAAAAAAAATGGGAGGCAGGATGGTTGCCTTACTCCTTTGCTTAGAGTATGGGAAAAATGGTTTCAAAGCATTTGCATAAGCAATTCTTACATGGCAAAGACAATAAAGTGTAGCCAAAGTACAAGCAGAAACACCTCCATGGTATATACAGGATTAAATGGTTCATTTGTGTGCCTCTCAAGGCATAGAAGACACAGTAAGATAGAAATATAAAACTGATGAACAAACTTATTTCAGACCAATGGGGAAGGTTCAAGAGCAAAGTATCATGGAAAGTGATGTGTTCATATCCTCAGAGAGAATAAGAAATAGGATGGAAATATATTATTTTCTATTTTATAGATGCATCAGCCTACTAAAAATTTGCATAGCAAAATTAATGCCTTTTACAGATGCACTTCAGTTTTAAGTAACAAGTAATAGCAAAACTAGAAAAACAACTGAATTAAGAAAATATGTTCAAAACATTTAGTGGGATGCTGGTCATGCAACTTTGTGCAAAGTAAGCAGTTATCTCCTGAGAGGGCAGAAATGGATAGCTGGAGTGAAAACCTCTTAAAATATTTCAACTAAATTAATCCATTTCTTTCAGTGCAGAAGTGTTAAGTGGCATTTGACTCAATCTAAACCTCATAAATCTATCAATGTGCAAACACTACAAATGAAAACATTATTTAGTCTCATCTATTTGTTTGCTTTTGTTGTGAGAAAGCTGTAATTTTAAAAGATTTAATTTGTAGTCTGTCTGATTGTGTAGCAGGCTATTGAATTTAAGTATCATTAACTTTGAATTTGCCCTGTGGAACTGGTGAATACAGTCATTTATAGACAATTAGCTGCTTGCTGCTGTCTTTCAAATGCTGATCACCATGAAATCTAACCCCCATACCAGGTCTGTGCAAGCAGTTCCTGCCCTCCTCCCACTGCTGCCTATTCTCCTGGACCTCAGATTTCATAGCCCCATTTCAGCAGTAAGTGAAAATTTGACATTGATGCCAAATTTACAATGATCTGGTGCCTGAATTACAACGATGCTGTGCAGTAAGTGCAAAGGGGCAGAAAGAATCCCAGTCACGTCTCAGACTCTCTGGAATTTAACAAGTATCCAGAGATTGTCTCTTCCCAATATATTTAGCAATAAAAACTTGCTGAACTATTATTAAACAGCCTTATTTTATTATATTATTCTATTCTCATGGAATCTTGTAGGTATGGATTTGTCAGTGTTGAAACCATCTAAACTTGATCTATTTAAAATCCCTTCTGTGTCTGTATCTGGTTTATCATCTGTGATATCTGAACAGCCAATGATGGTTTCTGCAGAACAGAAGCAGAACATGTCCTGCAATCTGCCTGTCTTCCAAGCAAGACTATTTAACAACATTGATGAAAAACAATTATATTCCACAAAATAATTATTACCATACTGAAATTTCTCACAATAGTCAAGGAGAAAGCACACTCTAATGAAAGCAATGCAGAAAAATAAAAAGGAGTTACACAGCATGGAAAAATAAATTGTTGATTGTTAGCAAGAAGTCTCAGTAGTAGTGTCTTTTCTGAACTCTCACCTTGAGTACTGTGATCAGTTTTGGCTGCTGCAGTATAAGAAAGTTGTTAAACTATTAGAGCATCCAAAGGTGGTGACCTGTGACAGGACCTGAGGGAATGGCCTGAAGTAGTGTCAGATTAAAATCAAAGATTTAAATCAGATACTAGAAAAAGGTTCTTCACCCAGAGGGTGGTTGGGCACAGGAACAGCTCCCCAGGGCAGTGGTCACAGCACCAGCCTGACAGTTCAAGAAGTGTTTGGACAATGCTCCCAGGTACATGGGGTGAGTCTTGGGGATGGTGCTCTGCAGGGACAGGAGTTGGACTCAGTGATCCTTGTGGGTCTCTTCTTCTCATATTCTGTGATTCTATGATTGGTTTTCAATAGTTTCTAAGCCCTTCACTATGTTTTAGGAGGCATACTATAAACTAAGCATCAGTAATAAAAATGGGAAAGAATCTCTGCTTCTTTTTCCTTTTCCTGCCTACCCTATCACCTTCCCTTAGATATTCAACAGCACAATGCTTTCTTATCTATTAGGAAATCACACACTAAAAGAATAGGCAAAACTCTAGTTCAGCCTCACCACTCAAAGTAATGAAGTCTACTAACATGGGCTCCATTCATATTCCCTCCACTAATACCTACTTGTCACTTGCTATGCTCTAGATCAGAGCTCTTCCATGGAAAGGAGAAATGGTCTGAAATTTTCATTCCCTACACTACTTAAAATTAGACAAGGGCCCCAGTCCTAAAGACTGGTTAGGTGTAGGGGATAATCCTGAATAATATCAATAATTTTTGGAAAATTACTCTTCTGCTACATAACTGAGGGTTTGCAGAAGCTCCTCCTAAGATCTTGCATACAAGATAGCCAGAGCCAACCTTACACACAAGGTTGTCAGTGCAGGCCTTGTGATGTACCCCCATCCACGACTTGCTGATGAAGAGGGCTGAAGTATACTGAACTAATGGGCTTTTCACTCTGAGTTTTTTTGTGAGTATGGTTTTTGGCTGGAATCATCTCCTTTCTGGGAATCTGACCCCATCATACAAATCAGCCATCAAAAGACAAAAGCTTCTACTCAGTGCCAGAATTGAGACATCAAACCAGCAATTTCACCACTAGCTTGCAACCACTATCCAATCACTACCTAACCACTAATATAAAGTCTAATTTTATAAAGTCTAACTTAAAAAAAAAAAATTCTCATTTCAGAATATGAGTGAAGATCATACTTCCAACAGAAAAAGAGTTGAATTCTTGTGTTGAAGAATGTTTTGAGAAAGACAAGGGCATAATTAATTTTTCCCATAAGTTTCACCAGTCTGAAGCTTTAGGACTTTCAGAATGGAGATCTTGCATTAATTCATCTACTAATTTTTACTAATTGCTTTTTGAGCCTATTTATATTTCTGGCATCCACAACATCCTGTAGCAATGAATATTACAGTTTTATTATGTGTCACATGAAAAGATACTTCCTTTTGCTCTGAACCAGCTGCCTGGTAATTTCATTGTGTTCCACCTTGTCTTTATGTTATGGGAAGCAATAAATAGATATTCCCTATTCACTCTCTCTATGCCTTTAACCATTTCTGTATGCTTCTCTCTAATTTCGTAATTTTTTTCTTTCATAACTCTCTCAAATTTCCCTATTTTTCCCTTAAATCTTTGTTTATTTAATTCCAAATCTCCAATTATACTTATTTTCTGATTTTACCATGTCTCTTTGGGTAGGATCACAGAACCTTGTTTCCATTTGATTCTTTACTGGTTTCATCATGGTTCTTGATATTCTATGTTTTGCTTTGATCATTTTTTAACATTGAAAATATGTTTTCAGAGAACTTTACATAAGATCTATTTCCAGGATCACCTTTCTCATGGTCATTTGAAGTCTAGTATTTATAAGTTAAAGTTTGTAACTTTATGGTTTGTTCTCCTTTACAATGGTAGGTATGGATTTGCTTTCATGAATGATGAATTGTATTTGCCCCTCTATCACATATATGGGAGCATATAAGACCATTCTGAAACTTGTCCTTGTCATTTCCAATGCTGATTCTTGTAATTTTGTTCCATTTGGAGATTTTTTTTCTCTCACATTTTATTTCTTAACCAGATAATTTAAGAATATGTTTAATATCACATGTCTAAACACAGATACCTGAGGGACTCTTCTGGCACTTTCCTTCTCTATGAAAAATCTGCCATTTCTTTCTAGTATTAGTTGATTGTTCTTTGACCAGTTACCATGAGAGGAATTTCCCTCTTCCTCTCTTGACACTGAACTTTTCCAAAAAAGCCTTTGTGATATAATCTTTTGAAAATCTTCCTGGAAAATCTAAATTTGTTGAGGAGATTAAATATTGATTAACTGAGATAATTATTGTTTATGATAATAGAAATAATTTATTGTTCTAGACTGGGGGTAGAATTCAGACATGCTTACACTTCTGAAAAGTCCTGAGTTGAAACCAGCCAGACTCTAATCTGTCTTGGAGAAAAGCTTAAGGAAGAAGCAGAAAGTTGGTTTTTTAGTATCTCTAAGCAATGTATTCAGCTGATTGCCTGTCCATGGCTCAGTGGGCTAAGCAATGCTGTAGGTGATCAACATGGGAGGATGAAAGATGGGAAATGTATTTTTGGAAATCATTATTCAGATAGGAAATGTCTAGAGTTTTAGAGTAACTACCAATTTTGAGGGCTTGGATAACCCTGTAACCAGAGATAAATGTCAGTATGTGCATCACTGCAACTGTCTTGATTATTAGCAGAAGTTTCCTAAGATTGATCAGCTTCATAGAAAGCTACCCTAAAAAAGGGCTCTTCAAGCTTATGGGAAGCTAGTCTGATTGACCTCTTCCCATTTTCTTGGGCACCAGATCCCCAGTTTCTGTATTTTATATTTTTGGCTTCACAACCTACTGTGTTTACCCAACAGAGATCCCTTTTTTCCTGCTGTAGGCCTCCCTTGATCTCTTTTATTGCTCTTTACCTTATGGGGTAGACATACTGGGACACATTGATAAAAGTGCCCATTTGGGATAACAGACAAGGAGAGATGACACAAACTGTGAATGTATATTTTCTGCACATAAACTGCAGGAAATAGGTACCAGGTGTGTCTTGTCTTCACTGTGCAAAACCAGCATGCTTGATTCACACCAGGAAAAAAATTTTGGAGACCTGTAAGTACTCACATATATTGTTCTCTCAGAAAAGCATCCAGAATTCCAGAAGTTTTTGCAGTGGAATATTTTCTAACCCAGTTACATTCATAAGCATCTCAGCAGTCAGTCTGCAATAGTTTGAATCTAAAACTAAGAAACTTTTGCCCTTGTACTTGTTACTGATATTTTTGGAGTATACAAACTGACTTTAGGGATACCTGTTTTCTTAAATATCATCTGACATCCATGACTGTGCTGGCCTGGACTCTCTAGAGCTATGCTTTTGACCTCCTTATATTTATTTCTGGGACCAGTAAATCCCAAGATTTAAACTACACTTGCCAAAAGTAACTATAATAGAGCCTAAGGTATTAAAGAGTCCAAAAGCCCTAATTTGCCTGGAATTTTCCTCCTGCTGTGAGAAGCAGTGCTGTAAGCTCCCTGCCCTTCAGTCAGGTACAGATGCTATGGATAGATGAGACCCACTTTGCCTGTGGATGATTTGTGAGAATAGGGCCAACACACATAGGAGCACAAGAAAAAAAGTAAGCAAAGGTCCCAACAAAAGTAGTCAGAATTTTTCCATTTCAGATTTAAGGGAATTTATAATTATTAAATATTTTATTCATATTCTTTATAATAATTGTTATCTTTTAAGTTATTGTAGGGCTGATGCTACACTATGTCTAAAAGATGTGCAAATCCCAGGAAAGGATAATTTCTGTCTGCTCTGCAGCAGTCTGCTTTCAGCACACTGTGGACAGTGGTATGAGGAACAAATTACTCTGCACATTCCTTTTCTGGAAATAAAGCATTTGGAGAATGAAGACCATTTCACTGGGCTGTGAAGACTGAAGACAATAGAGATCTTGATACCACAGAGTGATAATTAGATTGTGCACTGGAAGAAGAGTGACCTGAATTTTTAAGTTCTTCTGTGATGAATGTTGATACTGGAGTATCATAGGTAATATATGTAAAACATATATGTTTTAATAATGCTTTAATATATTATGTTTTCCTCTGGAAAAGAGTCAGTGCTTAGAGCTCTGGTTGCTCTCTTTTGTTTGCCCAAATAGTGTTTATGCCTACTTTGTCATATTCCCTCCTTCATTTGAGTTTTGTGGCCAAATCACAAAATGTTCTTCTGTATACAATGACAACTAGAGCAAGAACGATGGCAAGTACAATTTTTATCAAGTTAGTCCATTGTCTGGCCCTCAAGGTACAATCCAAAATTATTTGGGCTTAAATTTCCTCAAGTAGTGGGGAGTGCTGAGGTTGCACCTCCACCTTGCTAAAAGAAATGTGGCATCAAATTGATGTCAATGTATAAAATTTAAAGGATAGATTTGTGTCCTCAGTTTTCATTTGTTTTGAGTATAAGCCACACTGCCTATTTTTTTTTAAATGAGGCTTTAAAAACAAGCCATCCATGGGTAAATCTTAGCTTTTGATCTCTGGGGATAGATGAACTTAATTATGGTTTAAGAAGGGAATCAAATCTGAAAAAAAGAGACCAGACTGCCTTTTATTTTAAGAAAAAGTGGTTCCTTTTGGCTGACTTCAGAAAATTTCTTTTCAGCATACATTGGGGTTGGGGGTGATTTCATTTTCTCTTGTTCCACCTTTTTCTATAGGCTATTTACAAATTAAGGCTATCTAGCAGACCAGATATTTACTCCAGTGATCAGATACTTAGGCAGGATACTTATTTTATCTTCTGCAAATGCTAAAGGTTTGTGACTAATATAAATTTCTTCCCCCAGATTTGCAGATCTGTAGAATTTGAGAGTATCTCCATGATATCTGTGTTCCCAGTTCATCTCAGAAGAGCAGAGTATCTCCTGTAAAACTCACATTCCTTGGCTGCTTCTCTTCAGAAATAGCAGACCTGTATACATTTTCTATTATTGCAAGACACTGCCTTAGCCAGTCAGCAGTGGGGACATTGAGTAATGCCAGGTCAGATCCTAGAGCAATCAAGAAAATATTTTTGTTTTAAATGCAGTGCCAGGAATTCTTATTACTGGAATTTTTGGATGGAAAAGAAAAAAAACAATAATTGTGCAAGTTGAATTTTATACCTAGCAGAAACAGTGTTTCAGAAATATCACTGAAAATAAACATCCAAAGGCTGTTTCTGACAACCAGGTATGATTCTCAACTGAAGAATTAAACCAAAATGATGCAAGTTCATTTTGAGGCCTTTTGTTAACATACAATTTGACTTCCTTTGTCTTTTCCCCCATTCTCCTCCACAACTTACTGTATTTAATATACTGTATTTATTATAGTGCCTTGTGCTATGTTTAAAGAACTTCTGCTGAGGTAAAAAATGGCTTTCTATTTTATACTTGCACCACACCATCAGCATAGACCTTAACTGTAACATCTATTAAGGGATAGATAATAATAGTTTAGTACATGGCAAGATAAGAAATTACATCCAGTGTTAATAGATCTAGTGCTAAGATATAGAATAGTCATTTAGAAGGTTTTCAAGATAGATGAAATGTAATATCAGATAAAATTTTCTACTGTCAAACATGTAAGATGTTTTTGATAACACTGATACTGGTATAGCCCTGGAACTGATTTCTTTTTTACTTGTAGGAAAACTGCAATAATAAAAGACTTGTAATAAGTGTTGCTGCTGCTTCATGGTGAGACATGTTAGGGCCCTGAGAGCATGAATTGACTTTAATGGCTCCGATGAGCCTTCGCTGGCACGCTCACTCTTTCCCCCAGGGACCCCTGCCCTTTATTTCTGCTGAACCTGAGCTGTGGAGCAGGTGTTCCTGACTCCTGGATGGACCTCAGACCTCTCCTGTAGGGGGCTGGTGTCCTGGATGGAGCCTGATGCTCCTGGCTGAGCACCCTGGGTGCCCCCTGGGCCTGGTGCATCTCCTGCTGCGGCTGTTGAGGTCCCTGCTCCCACAGGGGTGTGTCCTACTCATGGGGTGCTCCCTGTGCTGGGGGCTCCCAGCTGACCTCTCTGCACTGGCTGTGCCTCTATGCATCGGACTACAGCTTTCAGGTCTCTTTCTAGCTGGAATTTGTAATTTCAAGGGGAAATTTTTGCCAGAATTAAAAAAAAAAAAAATAAAATAAAAAGCAATCCTGCAGAGATTATAGTCTTTTCATAGTTAAAAAGGAAAAAAAAAAAGAGTGGGCATGTTTCATTCACAGAATGCTTAAATGCCACTTTTTATTGACTAATTCTTTGCTTTGCATAATCTAATACTGTCATGTTGAGACATTAGATTAAAAAAAATAAATTTCCACCTGAAAGGAAAAAAAGTAATAAAAAAGTGTGATAAAATGAGTCAAGCAGTGCTCTGTGTATGCTGTGCAGGGATGTGGCTATGGCAGAAGCATTTATAAAAGCAGTTCAATATTCAGGTCTGGATGATGAGGAAAGCTGCTCTAAAGTGATCTCTTTGACCACCAGAAATAGTGGTGTTTCTTCAGCACTGTTCTTTTCTCTAATCTGTTTCTGCATCAGTAACTCTGGCTGCTTTGTTCTGCCATGAACCCTGGAGTGCACCGTGCCTGATGAGGTCATGTGTATGCAGGTGATTTAGAAAGCTATACCCCACCTTTGTACCACTATTTAGTTCCTGTCACAGCCCATGAATATGACCATATGTGGTCCCATTTGCTTTAATAAACCAAGAAAAAAATATTTAGAAAACTTTCAGATATGGGAGATGATTGTTTAGCAAAAACAAAAAAAAAAGTTTTCTTTATTGACCTCAGAAAGGTACTCAAAACACATTCCAATACAAATCTTTTGCCTGCAGAAAGTTGTGACTCTTTGGATGAGGAACTTAAATTATTTGAAAGGCATCAATCAGGCTGTGGGAAAGTGTCTCTTCTGGACCTGTGTCAGCTGAAGCCATTAATGGCCCCAGATGTGCTATTTAGGTCTCTATGACTTGGCTGCCAAAACACTTGTGCATTCAATTTCTAATCTACTTTCAGGCAAGACTGACAAAACAGTCCATGACAGAGGTGATACCAGTCCAAACACCTTTGCCTGAAGTCAAATGTGAATTGCTCACAGGTTTCACCAGCAGCCTCCTACAGACTGACTGACAGACAGGCGACCAGCCTGGGATTGACAATGTTTTCAACCATCTAACAAAAGATCACTATTGCCTGATTTGTTAAATTTGTAATGCTACCTTTTCACTGTCATGTACTTTTTGACCTAAACTACAATATGTATGCTTGAGATGTGGTGTAACATAGTGGAATACAAATGTAATTTCCTGTGATCCCTAGCAAATTAGGTGGTAATGAGTATTCAGATTCTCACTAAGAGCAGTTCTGAATTTACAGCTTAACAGATGTGTCAAGCAGAAAAATAGGCTACATCAAAGTAGAATATTAAACAATGCTTATCTTGCAATTTGATTTAAATAAATTTTAACTGCCAGTTTCTCATCCTCCAGATTTCTCAGTATCACATTTCTTGTGAAATGTATGAACCTGACTCCTAATTTAAGATGGCTAGGTGGGGAACAACTATTTTTACCTCCTTTTTCCTTATCTGTATATAAATACTTGATACGTATAAATACATATCAGATGCTTTTACACACAAAACTAGAATACTTACTTGTCTTTATTGTGTTCCTCATGTGTTTCTAAAGAATAAAATATCAGGATAAATATAAAATGAAGAATTGTTTCACCAATGACAATCTGATTTATCACCTGCAGAAGGATTTGGATAGACTGGGTTGATGTACCAAGATGAACAGGATGAGGTGCAATAAGACCAAGTACTGGGTCCAGCACTCGTGCCAAAACAACCCCAGATGGCACTACAGGCTGGGGACAAAGCATCTGGAAAGCTGCCCAGCAGAAAAGCCCTGGGGTGCTGGTCAACTGCAGCTGAACATGAGCCAGTGTGTGCCCAGGTGGCCAAAAAGGCCAATGGCATCCTGGCCTGTATCAGTAATAGAATGGCCAGCAGGTCCAGAGAAGAGACTGTCCCTCTGTTCTTGGCACCAGCACTGGTGAGGTCACACCTCAAGGGCTGTGTCCAGTCACTGGAAGAAAGACAGTGTGGGGTTGGAGCAAGTCCAGAGAAAAGCAAAGGAGCACAAGTCCTGTGAGAAGCAGCTGAGGGAGCTGGGTTGTTTATCCTGGAGGAGAGGAGGCTCAGGGGAGACCTTTCTGTTCTCTACAACTGCCTGAAAGAAGGTTATAGCCAGGTGAGGGTCAGCCTCTTCTCCCAGGCAGCCAGCAACAGCACAAGAGAAAAGGGACCCAAGTTCTGCCAGGGGAATTCAGGTTGGCCATCAGGAAGAATTTCTTCATTGAGGGTTGTGTTAGGTTACAATGTAAGATGTACCCAAAGGTAAGTATTCTATCACCATCTTCATAAGCTGTTAGAACCAGGTGGGGCATTGTTCCCTATCTCCTTCTTAACTCATCCCTGATAACTCTGGAAGATATTTTCTATTAATGGGCCAGCTGTTAAAACCAAGTGGAGCAGTGTTCTTTATCTCTTCCATGACCCATCCTCCCTCCAGGGAGATATCTTCTGTTAATGGGCCATTGAGTCTCACTGCACGGCTGATAAAATTACATCATCCCACTGGGAGATGTCCTGCCTAGGGGAAGGAGCCAAGCATTCCTACCTGGATATAATCCGAGACTTAGAACACCACAGCAGCCTTATCCACTGAATTCCCAGAGTACAAGAGCTTCATAACCACCGCTAGACCTTTAGAGGAAGATCAAATCCTTCTAGAGGATCACTGTTTCTACAGAACCACATCTGTCACTCCAGGAAGACTACAGCCACCATTTAATCAGACTGCTACCAACACTCTGACCAACAGGGTATCAGGTTTCTATATTATTGCATTTATTTTAATTGCATATACTCTGTCAGTGTTTCTATATTATTGCATTTATTTTAATTTTCCTATTAAATTGTATTTCTGACTTGGGATCTCCCACCGGTTTGCTTTCAAACTAGTACAAAGTTGACCACAAATGTTAAAACTGGCTGCCCAGGGAGGTGGACACCATCCCATGGGGTGTTCAAGAAATACCTGGACAAGGCACTTAGTGCTATGGTTGAGTTGAAAAGATGGTGTTTGCTCAAAGGTCATACTTGATGATCTTGGCCTTTTCCAACTTTATCAATTCTATAGTTTTAAGATTCAATGATTTCTTAAAAATTCTTCCTTAAAGTCAGATGGAACTCTTATCAGATGCCAGTCACCTTCCTGCCAAGGTCAGCAACCTACACAAATAAAGCCTCAAAAAATGAGCTACAAAATCCTAATCAATCAACAGAGGCGACACATTTTTTCTAAGTTTTTTTCCCTTGTGGTCTAATTGAGAATTGATTGGTGATTTAGGCTATTTTACAATGGACAGAAAAGACCTCTCTTGATTTGTTGCCACATCATACTGTTGCTAAATGTCTTGGATGGGAGGTTGTTACTTTGCCACTGTAGTGGACTCATCACTGAGGAGTCAAGCTCTGGCAATTTTTGTTATGTGAGCCAGAGTTGCTTTATGCCTCTGAAGAAAAGTTAGAGTTTTCCTGAGATCTAAAAACTGTTATCGGCAGGATGGACACTAGGCACAGCTTGGTTGCCTACCCTACACTTTTTTTAGAGAATGAAACTTTGTCATTGGCTCATTGCAGGCAGGAACATCACCTTGGAATTTCCCAGCCCTGAGTTGTAATTGAAGAAATCCTTGCCATTGTTCAGCAGCTAGGGAATTCGAGCACTTGCCCAAGAAATGCAAGACCTTGGCCATCATCTTTTTTCTGGGAGATGATGAACCCACATCTTCCTTGTCTCAGAGTTTGGGGAAACACCAGGCTGGCAGATAATCAACAGTGCAGATGAAGTTGGATCACTATGCCAAAAAGACTGCAAAAAATTAATGGACCCAGGAAGACAAAAACTCATGGAAAATGAGGAAGTGTGTATTCCCAATACTGTTTGTGTTTTTTATCTCATTGTAGAACTCAGATCAGGAACAGGGAAAGCACTGCTGCAGATGTGTGGGCCCTTGTGTTTGCCCTCCCACGCTGCTGCACTCTGTAAGGCACCAAATGTGGCCAAACTTGGTTTACACAAGGCCTGAGGGTCTTGTTTGTGTCCAGCAGCTGTAATATTGCTTGCAGGTGAGGGAATCTGAGCATGAGAAGTCACTTCTGGTCCGGGCACATTCAGGCACAAAATCCAGATTATAGGTGAGTGGGATCAGTTTTGGCCACCCTGACTCTAGAGTGCTTGAATTTGTCTGTGAACTGTTACGTTTCACAAACTATGTGACATAGTGCTGGGCTTCATTGAACCCCATGGGGAAAATGTTGCACAAACAGATGTTAATAATGTTTATTACAGATACTGGTCTATTAAATTGAAGGACGTTAAGTAGTGAAATAAATTATTAAGAAAAACAGAAAATCCCAAGCATTTTCTTGGGGAAAAATCTAATTTGTTCTCAGCCACAAGCTCAGTACAAATGAAATAGGATCCGTTTAACACAGTTTAAAATGTAAAAGCACTCATTTAATCACATTGAATGAACTGTAAGTTCCAACACTGTGTTCAAAAATAAATATTGCAGAGATGTATGAGAAATACACAAACTAGCTTTTCTCCAGTGGGAATATTCAGCACCTTTTTGTGTAAAGAAGCAGTTTTATCACCTCAGAAAATTCTTCTAAAGCTAGTCACAGTTGTACTGATGTTGTGTTTGTCCTCATTAGCAAGCTGAGGTGGTCCTCCTTAGCATTCAGAACCAACTCCAACACTTCTTGTGAATAGGTAATAATGAAGAGAAGATGGGAGAAAGAAGCTTTCCATGCTTTAAGAGATAGTTTAGATATGAAGAGATTAATAGCTGTCACTGAGGAATCTGAGCCAAGAATCAGTCTTCAAAGCCTTCCCAGGTGATAACAGCGCAAAGAAGTCAAAACCAGATTACAATAAAAATGAAACAATATTGGAATCCACAATTATTTATTTATTTATTATTTTAGATTTGGGTTTTTTTGTTTGTCAGAAATAAATGAGCTTTGTGCAACTGCATGTGCTGAAGTAATTCTCCCTATATGGTGAATTTTTTTAATCCTCCCTAATAACTGGAAAGTTCTGTCTGATTTCTACTACTCTTACAAAGTGGTAAACATTTCAAAAATAATTAAGCTCCAAGATTTATGCAAATAAATTAACAGTTAGAGGAGACAAAATCTGTTAATTAAAGTCTGCAACAGGGATGTATACTCTATTAGAATGTGCATGAAAAGGAAGCCTGAAGCCTGGAATGAAAAACTTCGTTTGGGCAGCACAGTTTGTAAAAAGCAGTGTTTCCTGTGCCTTGTCTGGCCAAAGTCAAACAAGTTCAAGGCACAGATTTATAAGAAAAAGAGGCTTTTTCAGCTTCAATGTTCAGGAATATAATTTTTTTATGTAGTAAATAATTTATTCCTGATGTGACTCTGCTTTTGACTGGGTTGGGGAGAAGAAATTCAGTACCCCTATGAGAAAGGCCAAGGCATTTCTGAGCCAGTCTAAAGCAGAAAGTCTGGGCAGTCATGTGAAAATAAATTTATCATGCGATTTATAGTCCAGCAACTAAATCAAATAGCTTTTGATAATATGCATCCATTATAGCTTGTCTTGTTCCAGTCTCTCTTTGGGTTGTTTTTAGATGGCTGTTGTCTTAACATAAAATATATGAATCCTAATTATTTAGTCTAAAACTTTTCGCTCTCCACGATGCATCATTTACAATGAAAGGCTCATTGCTCAGGCTTCAACTTCTTAGCAACTCTGATTGAGGAAAAGCCTTTTCCTGATTGCTAAATCAGAATCTCTGCTAGCTGTGAAAGTATGTGTGAGAGTGCAAGGACATTGCATAGGTGTGCATATAAATTTAGCCTTCATGAAGAAAAATCTATTAAATTATGGGGCTACTTACAAGTGCTTTTGTCCAAGGACATCGTTCAGTGAAGGTGAACCACGTGATTGATCAAAGTGTAGTTTATGACTGTGTCAGTATTGCAAATATGCAACTGAATCTGGAATTTTTTTTTCTACTTTTCTCTGTTTTTCCTACCATGCACAGTAAATCAAATTTTCTCAATGTTTCCAGCAATCAAATAGTATCCTCAGTAGCTACCATTTAAGCTTGAGAATTTTTGCAGTGGGATTTCCTAAAAGGCTTCATAGAAAAAAAGGTTCATTGTTTGAAGCCAAATTCAACTTTTTTGTTAAGACTGATCAAAATAGTTTATACAGATTTTCATAAGCTTTTTACTCACAGTGTGTATTATTTGGCTTAGTGATCACAGCTGAAAAGCATGATTTTAATAAAGAAGTTGAATAAGCAGATTTAAGCAAGTCACGGGGCCTGCCTCATTCCAATAGTAAACAAGGTAAACTACTTTAATAAAGGCAAGATAGGTAATATATATAGCAAGTGTTATCATTGTTTGGTTTGCTTATTCCTTTACAGCAATATTTTAAATAGCCAGCATATCACAGATAAGAAAGATTATTGTTTATTAAGCAGCTGATCTCCTTGATATGTTTTTTACAATTTCTTCTGATGAAGTAAGACAAGCTGTTGCTGTAAACTCTAATTCTAATCCACATCCTTCAAACACCCAGGAATCAATAATTTGTAGACAAGACCCTATCAGGAATGACTGAGCTGATCACTTTGAGTACACCACTTGTGCAAGGACAAATCCATGCTCCTGTAAATGCCTATGCTAACTGCAGATTGATTTTATTGACTCAAGTATTTAGCATGAGGGGAAAGAAGTGGCAGGAGAGAGACTGGTAATACCAGTATCGCGGGTGATGTGTGCAATGAGGCACATAAGCACAGGGTTGAACGGGTTCCCAGGCTTGGAGCTGAGAGGGAATTTTGCTAAGGGTGTAGTGGCCACAGACTGAAAAGGATTTTGGAGGTTTTCTGGCTTTGCTTGAAATTGTGCACATGTATTTACACAATCACATCCCTGCAAGAGCTGAAAGGAAGGTGTTTGGTGACCTTGGCTGCTCTTTGTCCTGCTGCTGTGGCTGCCAGGATGCTGCTCTTTCTGAGCCGCCTTTGCTGACTGGAAACCAACACGTGAAAGACGGGAGAGCATTAGTTGTGGGCACATGATTCCTGGCAACTTTGATATTAATCAGCCAGAATCATA
Source organism: Serinus canaria (assembly GCF_022539315.1). Lineage (NCBI taxonomy): Eukaryota > Metazoa > Chordata > Aves > Passeriformes > Fringillidae > Serinus > Serinus canaria. The sequence continues at coordinate 87,293,183 of NC_066316.1, forward strand.
CCTTCCAACCAAACACCAATGCCAGACTGCTGGGGAAGGGTCAGTCTCACTGGGTAATTTCTATGTAAAGGAATTCTATTACTTTTCTTGTAGCATTTAAGCTTCAGGGTATTTCTCTAATGAAGGATTTAAAAACATGTGACTCTTGGCCAGAGATCTGGTTCTGTCACTAATGCTGCAGCTCACAATGTTTGAAAGTGAGTGACCATGCCCCATCACTGGAAGTGTTCAAAGCCAGGCTAGATGGAGCTTTGAGTAACCTGGTCCAGTGGAAGTTGTCCATGCCCATGGCAGGGGACATGGAACTACATGGCCCTTAGGGTCTCTTCTTATCCAAACTATTCTGTGATTCCATGACTTTATGACCTAGAGTTCTCAGAGTCTTCAGGTGGTGCCCACACCAGGTCCCAGTAAAGTAAGTTCTATTAAATTGAATCTCGTCATTACAAAAACATTTATGCAGAGACAGTGTTGCATTGTAACACATTAATTATTATTTATTTTTTTAAAGTGTTTTTCCAGATGAATGACTAATCTTAGAAGCCCGCGGGCCGCCGGGGATGCAGGTATCCATGGTTACCTTCGTTGCCTAGCGACACCTCCTTACGCTGCTGAGCTAGCCCTGCTCTGCCGCTGCCGCTCCCTCGCTCGGTGCAGCCCCATCCAGCTGCCAGCCCGGGCCAGCTCCCCTGACATAGGAGAAGTTGCTCTGCACTCCAGGTTAGAATTAGAGTTGGTGGTTTTATATGAAAAAAAGAAAGAGGGAGGGGACCGATGAAAGACTCAGGTCTCTCTAACAGCAATAAAAATCCAGTTGTGGCTCCAGGCAGGATCTGAGTCACTGTGTTGATGTAAATCCTCAGTTGTGCTGTAAGACACAACTTTGCACAAAAGTTCATTTAGGGCAGGATTTAAGGGTATTGATTCATTTTTCAGCCAGACATAGACCAAGTACTAATAAACTAGGGTTTGGCTCCTTTACTGGGTGAAATGAAGCATAGCTTCATTAATAAAAAAAATTATATTTATGTCATTTCAGAAACAGAACATGAATTTATCTTATAAATGAGATTCAAAAATACACTTATGAAAAGGCTATGAGTCAGATTTTCCTAATTATGTCAATTTAAATTGAGTTAATTGCAAATTTTGAACAATGAATTTTACTGGACCTAGTTATGAAGGTCTTCTCAAATGCTGCTGGTTTATGCATGCCATGACTCACCAGCATCCAGTCATGGTATACAGAGGTCTGCCGTTGATGTCACAGCCTTGGGCTCTGCTTTTCAGAGCATTTTTTCAGAACAATGACTTGCAAGTACTTTTCACCTGAGTACTCAGGATGGTATTTGTGGTCTAGCTGAATTGCTTACACAAACAAGAGAACAAATTGCTTATGTAAGTCAGATACTTCTGGTGCAGTCTTGTCTGTAAATAGGGATGCCCTTGTCTTCCTCCTCAGCCTCCCCTGCTGCAACACTCAACAGCCTTGCTGTTGAAACTTACCAATGAATATCTTTTCTGAGCTTACAGTCCCGAGTTTGCCCTTCCAAGCAGTGTTCTGCTGAACAAGAGCTCCTTTAGGAGGTTGCTGCCTGGACTATTGATCTGTTTTTGGCCTCTGGTACATTCAGGGGTGCAGTCTAATGAATGTGCTTTTGCAGTAAATCCTTGAAAACACTATTGTTTTCTGATTAATTCTTGCTCATGACTTCCTTGAGGTTAGTGCCATGGGAGGTGTCTCTTACTCTAAATCTTCCAGAGTAATAAACTCAGTCATCTGTAGTGCTAGATGATTAACCTTGTCCCTGGTTTGGGCTGGATCAGCTCAGACTCCTCCCAGCAGTTCTTGGGCACTACTTGGGAGTTAGTACAGAATGGACACTATTCCCTCCAGGCAGTTTGAAAGCAATCTACAGTGCTTTGGAGACAAAAAGTGGTCACCAGTGCTGACATTCTGGATATTTTGGTCTAGCCAGTTTCAGTATAAAAAATTCTGGGCATGTTTAATCTTCTGTAAAGTAGTGCAGGGCTTTAGCTGGTTTATTACTGTTTACTTGCCACCTCTTGAGCAGGTTCAGCCTGATCACATTCACAGAGATATAAACAAGTACAGGATTCTCATTGTGCTACATTTACTGAGATCCACTCAGAAAAACAGAAACCTGCAAGAAACCCATTTAGAGTGCAGATGGTAGTGATTAGGAGGCAGGTGTTTTTCCACCAATGTCTGTCATGGGGAATAAGAAAGTTTCAGCATGTTTTCCCATTTTTATGGTGATTCTAGGCTAGAAGGTACCACATGGATTCACAGAATGATGTTCATCTGTGTTTATCTGACAATTCTTGTGTTGTAATTAGATTGTTAGCAGTAGGGGGCTTGTGAAGCACATAGCAATTAGGGCTATAATTGAAGACTCCTAATAAGATCTATGGTTTATTGGGTAAGGATAGAAATAGCCTTAGCAAAGCAAGGGACTGATGTTGCCAAGTATGATGCTGGTGTCCTTGTACAGTTAGAAAAGAAGGGACTTTTTTCTCACTTGGAATGTCCTCCAGAATCTTTGTAGTAAGCGCATTTCTCCTTTATTTCTATGCCTTTTTTAGAGTGAATTGAAATTTTTATTTGTATTCTTTTTATTTTGCATTCTAATTACAACTCAGGACTAAGATCAAATTACATCCTTCCTTTCTTTTAATCTGTATATCCTATCTCTTATACTTATCATTAAAGTTGAATCTTTCCTTATAAAGAAAGCTACAACTTCCTCTTTTGTCTTCTTCCTTGTATAACACTTCTCAGCTGAACATAATTTGTTCTTCTGTGTTAATTTAGGCTAATAATTCCCCTTGCCTCATTTGCAGCCCATACAGTGATGTAACTTCCCCCTGTTTTGTTCCCAGATAAGTATTGCTGCAGTTCTTTAATAAAATGATGTAGGACTCTGTTTACAAAAGAGTGCTTCTGTGGGATCTTACTGCTTTCACAGGAAGCTTAACAGCTTGCAGAACAGTAAGTGGCAAATGTTTAATGCAACATTATGCCAACTTGAGGACAAACTGTTCCTCTCAGGAATGTTTTCAGGCTTAAATGAGAGGAAAATCCCCCTTGCAGAATGTGAATTCTTGGAGGCGGCGGGGAGTGACTGCCACTTCTTTGCCTTGCCAGCAGCTCTAATTCCCAAGCACCTTCCAAGGCATTTTTAGATCAGCTGTAGTGTATGCCCAGCAGCGAGTAGTGATAAAGCTGTGACTGGCTTTTCTGAGGAGCAAAGATTCCTCTTTCATGAAGGAGGCAATAAGTTTTCCAGTCTGTATCAGACAGAAAACATTGGGTTTTGCCCACAGATGCTGGAAAGGTACCAAGGGGGGAGACATGAACCCATGGCAAAGTTATTAATATGAGTAAGTAAAGACTGACAGGGTATTTGCAAAAACTGTGAGACAGAACAATTCCAAATTGAACAGCGATGAGTCAAGCTGAAATATGTGGAAATTCAGGCTTGGATGCGAGTCATCCATTAAGAAGATTAGTGGATATTACTGAACTAACAGTAGTTTGACTAAAGAGAGAAAGGAGCCCTCTACAACCTCCTGCAAGGTGGTTGTAGTCTGGTAGGGGTTGGTGTCTGTCTGTCCAGGCAGCAACTAACAGAATGAGAGGACACAGTCTTAAGCTGCACCAAGGGAAATATAGGCTGGATATTAGGAAAATGTTTTTTTAACAAAAAAGAGCTAAAGTACTGGAATAATCTCTCCTGAGAAGTGGTGGAGTCACCATCCCTGGATGTGTTTAAAAAAAGACTGGTGCCATGATTTAATTGAATTTTTAGGGCATGGGTTGGACTCGATAATCTTGAAGGTCTCTTCCAACTTAGTGATCAAGTGGGTGCCTGGGCTGATGGATTTCTGATGGGTGGCATGCTGAAATCCGAAGCCATAGACAATACAAATGTGTTGTATGCTTTCTACTTTATAGCCAGTCTTCAGGGGAAGGCACAACTTTGGGTGCTCTAAAGATGACAGGGTGCTCAACTGATGCTGTGAATTCACCATAGGTAAAGTATATCAATTTGCAACTCATATCTTTTAAAGGCCCAAATGTGCCTGAAGACTTTGTGGAGTGTGAGTGAATTTCAGACCAGGATGTCCCACTCCTCCACCTCAGAAATATGGTCTAATAAGGGGAAAGAGAGGAATAGAATTAAAACCTCATCAGATGAAATCTGTGTTCTTATAAAAAAACCACCATTCTTCATTATAGGAAAGGTTGTTTCCAGTAAATCATGGAAGTTGTTATTTGTCCAGGAAGCTTCCTAGGAGATAAAGGAGAATAGCAGCTTCTAGATCACAAGGTTCCTGAAGATATAGTTAGAATTCATTATGGAGCAAACCTTTATGTTCATGATAAAGGGAATTGTCATGTTTCAGTGTTTTTCATGAAAAATAATTTTTCAATTGACCTTCCAGATTTTGCAGAACTTGTGTTTGTAATGAAAAGCTGTTCAAACAAAATTCTTCCTTCGTCTGTGTGCATAGGCTTCAGCTATGTCTGATCAAGGGGGAAGGAGCATTTCCTGTGAGGACCCACAGCCAAGGCTGGGGTGCTGCTGGTGTGGAGAGGGACCACATTCTGGACCAGGTGCCCAGGTTGCCTTCAGGTGGAGTTGAGGTGTTCCCAGGTTCCATCTGGCTAAAGATTTAGATAGGGCCAGCATGTGCTTTCAGACCTGCTCACTGGAACGTGTCCCACAGCTTAATCAGCTGGAAAGCACCACTTGGTGACTTGGCCATGACCTGCAAACTCGGTGGGCAAATTACCTTTGCAAACCACCAGCAGCAGCAAAGTTTCTAAAGAAGGTACATTGACCAGAGATAGGCCAAGAAGACTAATTTACATAGCAATAAAACATGTAAAACCAGACATTTCAGTGCTCCAAATTTTTTACCTTCTCATAGAACTAAATATAATTGGGGGTGAGGGAGGGGAGGGGTGTTTCCATAAGAAATAATTATTTTTATGTACTAATTTTTTGTTCTGTCTTCAAAACTGACAGGCAAAATTGTTAGGCAGGTGAATTTCAGAGGGCCAAATAAGAAGTTGTAGATTTTTTCAAAAATGATTTTAGTTAATTCAGTTTTTCAAGCACACAGAAGCAAAGTGCTTCTATGAATTCCTGTGGAGAAGGAAGAACTAACTAGAAAATCCTCTTTGATATCCATGAAACTGGGTTTGGGGGCATGGAGTTCTGCAAGGTTTTGAGGAATTTTTTGAGAAGTCTAAAATATACTTTAAATCATGTGGAAATTCTTTACATGGAAATCATGCTTTAGTAGAAAAAAGGGAAAGAGCATGAATGATGAAATGCTTTCTCTGTAGGTAAGAGGATGTACTGATCAATGTAAAGAAAGCACTAATTTGTGATACATGGTACATTTTTCATGGGGATTTCAAGCAGAAATAACTGGGACTTTTTAAAGGTGATTAAGTTATGCCAGTATGGAGGAATAGGAAAACATCATAATAAGGATACATGATGTGGTCTGTACTTCCCCTTACATCACTGACAGCAGTCAGTCTGTATTTATAAAAAGTAGACTGTAATGGAAAATTTAAAAACTGGATTCAAGGCCTTGATTACGAGAAAATGAAGATTAAAGGAGTAGTGGTTTTGATTGCAGTGCTAGGCCTCTGTAAATTAATAACTGTCTGAAGCTTCATTAGGCACAAAAATGATGGAAGCATTTTTGTTTAGTTGTTTTGCTCACTAAAAGCTAACAATATGATTTATTCTGATAGATAACTATTTTCTAAAAATTCTTTGTTTATGGCAATTTTGCAATGGCTGCAACAACTTGTGCAACAAAATGAGGACAAGTATGTTAGTAAAATAATTTTTTTTCCTTTGGTATCTTCTGCAAATAGGATCCCATTCCTGAACTCTGGATTCACATAGACATGACATTAAAACTCCAAAGCAGGACTGCAGGAAGCAGCAATTGTCTGAAGGCAGCAAAGGTCAGTAAGTTTTGTGCTCTGCTGGTTTTTCCTCAGTCTATTAGAAAGAGTTGAAGTTCACTTCCTGGCACAGTTATTTCTCATGTAAAATTATTATAAGCATGTGTGTTACAATAATATTTTCCATGAAATTCTACTGCAATATCACATATACCTTTATGATGCTCCTGGAAAAAGAAATAATTTGTGGTATAGTATTATGATAAGTAGATGTTTTATTGCTCTTCAAACATAAAAACAATTGCATTAATGTAAAATAACTGGTGGCATTTTGATTAATTCTCAAATAATAAAAAACCTGCTTCCATGCATATGTTTATTTTCATAATAATAAAAATGAGAGCCATAATAAAAAGAAAAGATACTTGTAAATACACTATAAATAGAGAATGTTTTTCTGAAGAAATGCTTCCACAAAGCAACAGAGATTGTCTGGAAGAGTCATAGTCAGTGCGCAGTAGTGGATTTGATAAAGATGAGCAAATCAGTTATTAATTGCCATTTCTTGAGCAGATTAGTTAAGGGTGTCTCTTGTGAGCAGTAGGTTCCCTGTCCTATAAACTGATACAGCAATCAGATAGCATAGACAATCTATATCAAACCACTTCTGATGAAATGTCTGATTTTAGTGGAGAAAAAGCTGTTTCAGTAGCTTTTGGAAAGGAAGACTGCCATAAGAAACTACAGTATTGCCTTTCAAATTTTGCTATCACAGCTGCTTATTAGCTCCAGGCACAGGATATCTGGTACAAGCCATAACACAATCTCAGGGCTGTACATTGAAAAATCTGATTTCCTAAATATTTGTAAAAGAGCTTCATACAAAAGCCCATTACACAAAAGTTTGTAACATAATAACACTTCGTAAGTCTCAAATATTTCCCATGTTTTGTATGGTAGCATTGAATCTCCTTAATTGATTAAATACCTTCACAGGCTAATGACATCCAAGAAAGCTTTGTTTTTCAACACAGTCCTGGAGTATTTGGTTTCTTTTATGTTCTCACTTTAGGCTTAGTTATGAGACTGAAAAGAGGCTAAAATGAAGAGCTTCTCTCTGAATGCATCCAAACACACACTGCAGCAAACCCAGAAGCACAGGCTGAAGGTCTGGACACACAAAAATAGATGTAGCTGTGACAGCTGAATCACAGAGTTCTATGAAATGCAAACATGAGGTCTGGATTGTATCATCCATAGAATAGAGCAGAATGATTCCTCAGGACAATGCAAAAAAGAGTACAGGTTTTTTGATCAGTGATCAGTGATGTGTTGGAAAAGATGCTTTTAAGTAAGCATTAAACATAAACAGCAAATATCAGATTTTCTTCCTTTGCCAAGAAAAAAAGAAAAAAAACGTATTTCCAATACTTGGAGACATGGACTGGCAGGGGCAGAAATGTAGTATTCTTCAGGGAGGTCATTCCACCTCTAAAATGTTCATTTTAACTGTAAAGAAAGGAGCTAATACAGACTAAGTAAGCAAAACTACAGTTTCTTCTCTTAAAATTCATATGGAAGTTAGAGTACACTGAGAAGAGAATGTTTCATTTTTTCTCTGCTGTCTTGCCATTGCCTGGTAACATTTGCACATAATGAAGGCTGACACTTGGAAGCAGAATTAGTAGGAGGATTGATTTTGTTCCCTTGAGGAATATATTGGCTTTACAGTGAAATACTGAATGCTTCAGGTATGAGCTCGACCTCATCAATTTTCAACCTCAAACTTTTAAGTTTAAAAGTATGGGGATTTTATGTTGAATGTTACTTTTATGTCTTGTGAGAAGTGCAGCTCAGTTGCTTGTATCACATTTCTTTTTTTACAGTTTTCAGTGCAAATGAAACATTCCACATGAAAAATTTTCATATTTAATTGTTTAAAAATAGAAACAGCTTTTGTCTGGAAACAGACCAACCAACATATTGAAACATTTATCGTGTCATTGGGTATTGTTCAAGCCTGGGATGCCCAAAAAGCAAAAAGTGCCTCTGCTAGCCACCAGCAAAGCTGTGGTAAAAGGCACTCAAAATTCACCTAACTTTGATGTTATCTGTTCATAAAAACTCACATGTAATAAAAACCAAACTTGCAAAAAATATAGCTGAGGATGAAAGATCATGCTTCACAGAAGCCAGGGAGCACCACAATCAAAGTTGCCCCTGAGACCTTCATCTAACTACCATGGGAATTAATTTTCTGCATTAAATCTTTAAGGCAAAAAAATAAGGAGAAGAATAGGCTATGATTATTTAATTAAAGATTGTACAGAAATACAATTGCACAAGGAACAGAATAAAGGTTGACAGGAAATAATTTATCTGATGTTTCCTATCATCCAGTGTCAGACCTCTGCTCTTCAGCCTACATTCCCCAGTGGATGGTCACACACCAGCTGCAGTGCCATGGTTATATGGCTGAAATAGTAAACTACAGCAAAAGAACTTCCAACCTAAGTGATATTACATTCACATTTTAGTTTCGTAATTAGTTACTTTGTTGATTTGAAAAGGTGACTGAAATCTTTTGTTACATGACAACTTAAGAATCTCAGTCGGATTAGAACCCTCTTGTTTATATGGTCACTGGAATCAAAGCCTGATGTGGGTGACCTTTGGTCAATAAGGGTCTGTTATTTTTTGTGGTAATATTAGTCCAGGTGCTAATGCTTAAATGCTCTGATGAAGGAGAAAGAGTAAAAGTGTGGTTCCTCTCTGGAATAAATTTGTGCTCTGTGTGGCACTTCTTGATTGAGGATGTATAGCTTTGGCCACCTTCCAAAGCATGGGTGGATAGATTTGGTTTTTTCAGCACATGTTTTTAATTTCAACTCCTAATGGAGCTGGGAGGTTCTTGAGCCTGCTGCATGGTTGTGCAAGGAAGGTTGGTGCTGCTCTGGCTGTTGTTTGGGTGCAGTGGGATCTGCTTCTGATTCCTAGGCATGTAAAGTGCCATGGCCTGTAGGATATGGCTCAGCTCCCTTTCTCCACCATTCACTGATGACCTACATTAACATATTTGCATGTTAGTTGTTTTAGTGTTGCCAAATATCATAGATTTGGTGGAAAGATGCTGTCATAAGAACTTCTAAGAAGATATGCCATTCTGTTCTGTAAGAGTTGTGTAGCCACAATCAGCAGCGGTATCTCAGTGATGAAGCAATCACAGAGAGATAACTGAAAAAAAAACTAAGAAAAAGAACACCTTGGAACTACAGCTTTTTCTCTAAGCTCTTTCAAAGTTGCTCTGGTGTGGTCATACAAATGACTCCTCAGCTCTCCATATGGACAGTGAGTCATTCTAATGTCGAATGCCCAAAGCCTGAGGAAATTGCAGGTTTGTCGTTGCTGAGTCATAGCTGCATGTACATCTTGTTAGCTTCAGCTGGCATACAGGAAAGACTGATATGTACCACTTACTTCTCAAATCTTTTCTTGTCTCTCAGGCTGTTGGGAGGATTGTGGTCTACTTTGGAGATGTCCTAGAGAATAATGTTAGGAGTGACCTCAGATAAATCTTATTTCCTGGTTGCTTCTTGAGCTACTAATTAAAATGGAATGCTAAGTGGAGCATAATGAACATAATATAGAATGGGTCATTAATGACCTCTTACACTTACCACTTACACTACTCTGGCATTTCTACCAAAAGATCATTTTCCCTGCTGCAATAGCAGAAAGAGATGCAGCAGGGTGCGAGCTCTGTCTGCATTGCACATGGTGTGAGCAGCACCACTCCCTATGAGCCCCTGAAGACACCACTGAAAACACCCTTCATTCCCATTATACAATACTGATTTTAATTGTTTGTACCTTTCTGAAGTACCAAGTTTAAGCCAAAATGTTTCATATCTTTCCCGTGCCTCTGGCTGAATTCCAGAATATTTCAGTCAAATAATTCAGCTCCTCCAATTGGTGAGCCTAAGAAAAAGGTGCCACTTTGTTCATGTTAATACTTTGAGGTCTATTCTGTAAAGGTCTCCAGCACTACTCTGCAGGTATTTTAAATTTTGCAGAGAGATAGCTCTCATGTCAGAAATAAGCCTTCCTGGAGTGCCTACACGATAGGTTAGCAAAAGCTCTGTATGTTCTCAGTTTTCTGAATCCGGATGAACCTGGCCAAACAGAAAAGACATGTTAGGTCTGGCCTGATAAGGCAACGAGGAAAATCAGTCAGAAATTACATCTACACAATGTCTTTATTTAACAAGCTATGCCAATTTTGTTTAGCTTTTACAAAAAGCTTACAGAGATTTAAAATGCACTTAGTGACGACCTTTGGACTATGACACAGAGGGGCCAGTCTCTCACTGCTCTTATCAGAGCATCAGGAAATGATCTGGCAACCAAAATCTTTAAAAGAGCCATGGCAGAACTCATAGGAGCCACACATAGGAGCCTTTTATGTGCTACACTGTCTCCTCCTCACCCACACTGGACTGTTGGATTAAATGTAAATCAGTGCATAAATACTGCCAAGAACAGCTCTTGAATCCTCAGGTTGATTGGAACTTCTTCATTCATGGTCTTATGTCTAATAGCTTCTACCTTCCAAAATGGGTTTGACATATTTAAACCACTTGTTAGAAATGATCCCTGGCCTGTTCTGAGCCCTGAATGCCACCTGGCACATGAGCATGTACAGAACACAGTCCATTATGGACAAGGAAGGATGATGGACCACGAGTGCACTACTAGAGGGCCTCCCAAACTGATTTGGGTGTGCCTTCAATCCATTCATCTGTCATGCTCACGGAAGTTTCCATACCATTGTTGGAACGCCTGTTACGGTTTAAATAATCCTTATTTAAAAGACTGAAAATAGTAATGACAATATATAAATCTATTTGTATAGCCTTGACCTAGCAGTCTTTCAGTGGTTAGGGTAAAAACACTAAATGTGTGTATTAGCAGGTGTCAGAGGCAGCACACAACTTTGCTTTGTCCAGTTCCTTCCTCCAGTAGGTAATGAGTATTTCATTCAGGCTCAGCCTTTAGGATGTTTGCTTGAAGCACTAGGACAAATGATAAATGACATTTGTGAAGCCCACTTCTATTACCTGGCTCAAGTAAATGTGTAAAATTACAGCAAGAAGGAACACTCACCATATTCTGTACTGCAGTATGTGCTGCTGCATGTAATGGCTGCTTTTAGCTGACATGGCTGGTTTTTATAGCCAAGCCTCTTTTTTACAGCTGCAGATACAGTCCCAGTAACATAACCTATGGAACAAGCCTCTGGTTCTTTCCTCTGCCTCCTAGGTATGGACTGCATTATTACCCCAATAAGTGTGTAAGAAATACACTTATTGTGGGAGTAAATCTGTTTTCTAGGACTACCATGCTCTATTGGAAACATATCCAGATTACCTGTAACTTGTATAATTGCATTAGTCAGCTATGCACTACCATTGTCCATTTGACCTATTATCTCTCCTCTGTAAACAATCTTACAAACAGTAGGAACTTAGAAAAGAACTTCTGAAAGTAGTCTTGAGAAAGATTTTGCTGCACATCTTTGAAAGCACCTTAACAGTAACACCTATATATTTTTTAGAGCAATAGAAAATGCATACTCAATTACTTTGCAATATTTTCTAACTTTTGTCACTGTTATTTGAGACAAGTTCTTGGTTTTGTTTTTAATAAATGGATCAGTCATCCTTAATTCATCTCTGAGGAAGCAATACATGCAAGAAAACAGAGTGTGTGCATCCTGTAATCAATCCAGGCTTACATACATACTGTACTATACATAGATTTAATAATAATAAAATATGATAATTATACATATACAGTAATATATGAAAGATTTAATAATAATGTGGTGGCTAGGTATCTAGGACATTCTGTAATTTAGCATTCATTTTACCTTAATCATCTACCCAAAGTCATAACTTTAAATTGTCATTGCTTTTTTGAATTGACATAACCAGGGTGGAGGGATATTCATCACAGGCTGTTTGGGTCACCTGTCTCTGTGAACCTCAGTAAATGGCACGAGTTTGCACTGGGGTGGAATTTGGTATCAGAGGACCATCAGCAATAAGAGCAGTGAGGTATGTGGATGAACATTTCAAATAGCATCTATTTGCCTTTATGAATTTGATTCTAGCTACTCAGGCCATGACAAAGAGATTAGTTAAACTGATTTAATGAGTTCCTAGTATGTTACCCTAGAGATGGAACAAGGAAATAGAAAGTCACTTCTCTTTCGAGGTCCTACAATATTTAGGCAGTTCACACCCACCTGTTTCTATCTGATGGACTGTATGTAATTTTCCAAATTCGGTAAAACGAAACATTGAGTTTTAAAGTTAAGCTCTTACAAGAATTTTCCTCAAGACCAGGAACCCTAGTGTCATGTAAGTCTTGTAGGAATAGTCTTGTAAGAATTTCTTTCTAATGAGATTTTTAACAGTGATGGCAAGTTAACTGCATGAAAACAGGACTACAGACACTTGGAACACTGTTACAAAGGGCTGAAATACATCAAAGAGAAAACATTCAGCAGAAATATGTTTAAGAATATAAAGGGTTTGGGTTTTATTTATTTCCTTGAAGAGACAGTAAATATTATTACTTATTTCCATTTGTTTTGGCACACCACCTAAAGACACTGGGTATCCATGCCTAAGTCCATGCCAAGCCTGACACAGAGATGATTTGAGAAGAGGCTGATCTTAATTGAATTTGATGCTGGTTGTTCTCAACACTTACCCCCTCCTTCATTCCATTTCTAATAGTACTAACTTCATTTTAATGCAAGGAGAAGCACACTACGAAATAGTGATGAATGTTGCAAAGTGGAATTGGTAATTCTCAACTTTTTTTAGAAATTCCTCCATTGATAAGTGAAGAATGAAAAAGTCCTGCAAACTATCATAACCCAAGTAAATAAGTTGAATCATAAAGAGGTTTTCACTGTTGTTTTTCTGGGAAAAAAAAACCTGTTTAAAGATGAAGAGTGAATTGTGGGCTTGTTAATAAGAGGTTACAGAGCAAGGTTTATGGGTAAATCCATCAGCATTCCTGCTTTCCTGCTAGCTATTCCTTGCACCTTTTCTTCAGCAAAGGAGATTTCTTTTACACAAAAGAGAGTACTCTTTCTTGTCTAAATAATGTCAGATGTTCCTCTGAGTTGCAATTCAAGCATCAACTTTATCAAGGTATTTCATACTTGAATTAACATAATTTCAGAATTAATGTTTTTAAGCTTTTTTACATAAACAATAAATCTGTGAGGATGGTGCCACCTAATGTAAGTAGAGAACATGGCAGCTACTTTTTGTCTGATGCTATTTATATTACCAGCAAGGATTGAAAGACTGGGAATTTAGTACTCCCTTCTGTTTCCTCTCACACTAGCTTGCTTTCAAGGCTTCCTTGAAAACATGATAGAAATGCATATTTGAAATGAAAGCAGAGATTCTTAATTGTACCCCATTGCATCTATTCTATGCTAACAGAATTTAAAACCTGACTGACAGAAAAGGTGGATAGAAAAGAGCCTAAACGTAAAGTATATATAATTTTTACCAGGACAGAGATTAAAGCCATTTCTCCCTCTGTCTGGAAGAATCAGTAGTTATAGAGATTTAAGTTTGTACTCCTTCTCTTTATCTGACTCAATGATTTTTTAATCAGTTTACACCAAGCAGAGCAATTTTAACAAGGAGGACTAAACATCTTTTGTCAGGGTCTCTATCTTATCAGAGTGACCCCGAAAAGTCCTTTTTCCAGCCTGGCACTTGAAGAAGGAGTCAGAGTTCTTCAATTCTCGATCTCAAGGTTGTTTATTGTATCTTATCTATAGAATTCTTTCTTCTGTCCTGCCGAGGTCTGCTCAGCAAGACAGTCAGAGGCACTCTGCCTGCCCCAGGGTGGTGTTATGTCTTTATACTAAAAACTATGTGTACAATGTTTACAATTACTTTCCAATACCTATCACCTATGTTAGACAATGAGCTTCTACTCTAAACCAATCTAAAAGTGCCAGCATCACAACAGAAGATTGAGGCCCAGAACAAGAAGGAGGAAGGCTGGACACGCCCAGATCCCTCCATCTTGCCCCCTGAACCTGCATCTAAAACCCTAAAATCTACTTTTTCACCTCGTGATAACTTCACTGTTATTCTACTTTAATTTGTCATGGCTTGCAGATCTTCATCTAAGGTTGGTAACTTGCTTCACGGGTCATAATCAAAACCACAGGCTTTTCTGGGCTCTGTGCCAGGGTCTCTGAGACCCCTGGCAGGGGTCTTGGCTGCTCAGGACAGCCAGAGGGATGTCCTGGGTCCTGACAATCTTTGTCATCTATTAATTTAGCAACAGCAGTTGCTATAGGGTAGGATAGGGTAGGATAGGATAGGATAGGAGAATAGAATAGAATAGAATAGAATAGAATAGAATAGAATAGAATAGAATAGAATAGAATAGAATAGAATAGAATAGAATAGAATAGAATAGAATAGAATAGAATAGAATAGAATAGAATAGAATAGAATAGAATAGAATAGAATGGTTCTAGCTGGAAGTGATGTTCAATCCAACTGTCTGACTACTTCAGAACTGACCAAAGATTGCAGCATATTATCAAGGCCATTGCCCAAATGCCTCTTAAACACTGACAGTCTAGGGACATGAAACACATCTCTAGGAAGCCTGTTCAGTGCTTGATTCCCTCTTGGCAAATAAATGCTTCCTACTTTTGAGTTTGAACCTCACATATTTGGATATATATCAAATACAGATTTGAATCACTAAGCAATTGAACATAGTTATTAAGGGTGTCAGTAAAGGGGGCAGAATTACATACCTAAATCCATTCAGACATAAGTTGATTTCAAACCATATCTATAAGTTAATTTCAAACCATATCTATTGTACCCTAGATAACTGCACTTTATTGCATGCAAAAAGGAGTATATGCTCTATGTGTGAACACAAATAATCTACCAAGGAAAAAGGAATATGAATACAAGTAAGCCAGAATGTTCTGCACATGCAGATGGCATAAAGGAGAATTTACTTTCAGAGTGAACAGATTTACTGAAGAAATCAAAATAAAGGATACTGGAACTATGGTGTCATAGCACAAATGCTTCAAAACATCTAGGTAATTAGGCTAATAATTCTTGTGCCAAGTTTTAATCATCAGAAGTGCCAAAGTTTAAAATAAGCATAACACCCAGTGCAGAATTCCTCTTCAGCTATAGAATGGCAAAAATTATTTCAACGAAAACCCTGAAGATAATTTCCTCTAGACTTGTTTTGAGATTCCAGATGTTACCTGAGAAAGACCCTAAAGTTAGTGGATATAAAGAGTTTTTTACCAGCAGGTATATTATGTGTGTAAACATGCATTTTTTGGTTTGCTTTCTTTGATTTTGCCAATTTATAAGTGCAAATTAAGGTAGCAGATGCTATTACTTTATCTGATACATACAAATATGTACTTTTTGACATATAACTGGAAAATTTGGGATTGTAGAATGAATGGCATTGAATATTGTTAGTATAGTCAGAGTGCATATCATTTTCACATAGTGCTTCCAGTGATTTGCATAGTTGTGTGCTAAGAAACCACTGATGGTTCCTCAGGAAAAATACTTGCCAAATCATCTACCATGCAGGCTATGTTTGCACACTGCAGAGAGCTTGGGTCAGTCTGATCCTGCTGTACTTCAGGGATGTTTCTCCCTTTACTTTTTCATTCTAATGAGATTTTCAACTGTGATGGCAAGTTAACAGCATGGAAAATGACTACAGCCACCTGGAACACTGTTACAAAGGGCTGAAATACATCAAAGAGAAAACATTTAGCAGAAATATGTTCAAGAATATATGAAAGAGGGTTTGTTTTTAATTTTTATTTCCCTCAAGAGATAGTAAATGTACTTACTTATTTCTATTTGTTTTGGGACACCACCTAGAGACACTGGATATCCATGCCTAAGTCCATGCCTTGCTATGGAGCACCTCTCACTGTAGTGTCAATGCACTTTAATGGCAGCTGGCCATCTGCTCTAAAGTGGGACAATTTGGAAGCTGTGTAGAGGCACCTCTGAACTCCCATCTCAAGTCCAAGTAGAAGGCCAAGTCTATTAAGTGACATTTTTTTCCTCTTTTTCCAGCAAGCAGGGGTAATCCTGGAAAAATGGATGTGATTGAGGCGTGATGGACATTGTGCTGTGTTTACCTGGAGGGCGTGAAAGACACATGAACAAAGGCCATGAGATGCCATGAATTTTCTCCAACCTACTGCTAAAATGGGGTTGGTAGGAGTAATGTCAAAAGGCTCTTGAAGACTGACTGTATATGGAAAAAGAAATCTGTGGAGGGTGGTGGCAAGTATCGAGAGGCAACAAGAGTCACACGATGAAGCACAGGTCATGGTCCATGCTGACAACTAACAGTAATTATCTAACCTTCTTCCAGCATGGATTCATGGCCTCCCTAGTGTGGGTCCAGATTAAATAGTGAAGATTTTACACAGAGTTCAAAGATCTAGTTACAGAACCTCAGCCAGTGACACTTCTGTGTTGCTGTGTCAAGTAAGGTCCGTTACATCTGCCAAGAATTTGCATGGTATATCAAGGTGGAAAATCCCAGCTGGCACAGATGGTGTCAGGGCTTCTGTTATGCTGTTTCTTCTGTGCAGCATCTTCCAGTTCAACTCAGGGAGCATGTCACAGTGAGACAGAATTACAGGGGTATCTGTAAAACTGCAATACGGGTACTAATGCTCACTTGATGTGTTTTGCAGGATTAGAATGTCAAGCTACCTGGATTTCCTGTAATCCATTAATTGCTAATTACAGTCCACAGGGCCAGGTGCAGCCACAAGACTCACTGGAAGGGGTGTCTGCTTGCCCGAGCACCTCTCCAGATCTCCTCACAGGTCATGCTTCCCCATGGGGTGTCAAGCTCTGAGTAGGGCCATGTAGATGCCATGAGACAGAAAGGGCAAGTGTTTCTCACAGCAGCTTGTGAGAAGTTTTAGGGAGCTGGAAAGATGTGATAACCTGTTGACTATAAACAATTTGCAGGTGCTGTTTTTCTACTTTATTTTTCTGTTCCTCTCAAGGACAGTGTGTGAGAAAGATGTTTCTGTTTGTTAGCCAATAGAATAGAATCTATGGTACCACTCTATAAAAACCACGTGGTTCTTTTGAATAAAGCCTTCTTCGCCTTTTCTACAATCCTTCCTCTCGTCTGTTCCTGCTCTGACCCTGGCGCACAAGTGACAGGGCCACACTGCAAGGCAGCCTTCCCATGTGGTACTGTGCTGGAAGAGGCATGTAGAGGAAATAGGACACGATTCTCTAACATGGCTCTATGGCTGCTCCCCCAGTCCAGCAGCTGCACTGTGGCAAAGCATGACTGCCAGGGAGGTGAGGGCATATTGCCACCAGAGAGGTGAAGGGGGAGAAGGAAAGTGTATTGGGTAGAACTCGGGGCACAGGAATTCTTCTAGTCATGGTCTTGTTTTGGTTCCAATTCAATGTGAGCACCATTTGTGCCTGCCTTTTGAGAATGCAGGAAGAGAAAAAAATATGAGGAGAAATTAAGAGGACCTAGAAGAAACATAGCTACAGCAATTGAGATTGCAAATCTAAGCCCTAACAACCTGTTTTACTAGATGGCAATGTGGAATTTAATTAGGTGAAATATTTTGTAAATCTTGATGCTGAATAATATATCAGCTGTAAAAAATGCAAAGAAAAAGGCACTGTGAATAGAAGCTACAGTGTTGTTTAGTAATGATGGCAAGGCACAGGGTTAGAGGTAAAAGAAGAGATGTATCCTGTTGGTGAAGGAACACATTAGGTTAGTTTTACTTGAAGGGATTTCAATGTTCAAATTCTGCATTTGGCTTTGTAATAATAGCCCTTATATATTAGCATAGAAATTAATAAGTTTATGATGATGTGGGAGAGACTTAGTAAACACCTCCTTTTTCCAGCCTTGGAACTAGGGAGTTCAAGAGTCTTTTTTTATAAAAAACTCCTGCAATAGGTCTGCCAAAATACAATGTAACCTGTATATCCATACAGTACTGTGTAGTATTGGCACCAGTCTGGAAATCTCACATTATAATGCTAAACACCTTTAAAAGGCTTTTTATTCTAAAGGTTTCTGAAATGGGAGAAAACATTTTTTAGCAATTGAATGTAACCTGCACTAGTTAGGAGAAAAAAATTTTCCTCATGTATGCTCCAAAGCCTGATTCTTTGCTGTTTAAAATGATGCTAATTAAAAGCATATAGAAATTTTCCCCCTTGGAGAACCAAATTGAATGGAAGGAGAGTACAAGCAGTGACAATTTTAACTATTTTTTTTGAAAATACATTAAAAATCCCCACCCTTTTGTAAGTAGCTGTAATCAGAAGTAGTTTGAAGTTGTCTGAAGGCTCCTGTCATCTCACCAGCAGATCGTTCCCCTGAGTTGGCAGTTGTTTACCACAGTAGCTGTCACCAGAGAAGCTGGTTCTCTTTTTTCAGCTGCAGAAGAGCTACTAATGGGATAATGAGCAGTTTGCACTCTCATTAGCACTTATTCATCATAGACAGTGCGTACAAAGTATCTGTAGTTAAAGTACTAAGTAACCACTCTGGTGACATTTGTTCTGCATCATATTTCTGAAGTGTCTGGATTTTTATATTGGTATTTGATAAACTGTGGTTGAAGCCCTGTATATTTAAATTAAACAATTATGCAAACTCACGGTATCAGTTCTACATTCTAAAATGAAGGGATCATTTTGTGTAAATCTTTGTTTCTCCTGCAGAAAACACCTTATTGAGCTGTTCTTCTGACTCTCTTTCCTGTGATGCCACAAAAAATATATATGAATATGAAAATATTAGTCTGCACCATACTTGCCCTTGAGAAATTTGGTTTACTCTTAATGATGTAAAAAACTGTTTTGTAGCCAGTCTAGCTGAAAAAAGAACATTTTTAGCACATTTATGCTAATGCCAAATTGAAACCATCTTCTCAATGGCCTCTCACACCTACCTGGAGGATTCAAGGACTGGAGAAGGTTCTTTAATGAATTAGAAAAGGAGGAGAGGGTGAAAGATGGGACAAGCATTTTAGGACAAGCCTAAGAGGCAGGTCTGCTCCAACCCATCTTATTTGTCTGCCAGGAAACAAGGGGTGGATGAGCATGGCGTGGCTGTTTCTCACAGTTGTGTTCCTGATCAATCAATATTTACATTGCTCCTTACTTTTTTGCCCTTTCTTATTGTGGCCAATGCTAAACTGGATTTTCAGGAGTTTGGAATTCACTACTTATAATGTCTCTTATGCAGAATTCAATGATAAATGTAAAATAAGCATGATTCCATTAACTTTATTTTCTCTTTTCTCTATTGTCAGAATACTTCTCCCTCTGAGGATGCCTTTCCCTGTAGGTTTTTTGTTTGTTTGTTTTTGTTTGTTTTATTGTTTTGGAAAGACTGTAGGGAGGTTTGTCTTCGGAAGAATACTCCCATATCCATTTGGAAGCAGGTTTTTACAAAAGCTTAGTTACAGAAATTGCCTTTCTGTATGTGTATATAAAAGCCATTTTTTTATAAACCCCTGGATTCTTCTTATAAGATACAGTGATTTGTCTTGATTTATCTTATTCTCCAAAGATGGGAAGATGATGAGTGTTACTGACCAAACAATGCTCTTTGCAGTAATCTGTTGTGTATGTATGTTGTGGCAGATCTGAAATAAGCTTCCATCAGTTTCTGGGTCTGATTCTCAACTTCTCCAACCAGCACAGATTTCTCAAACCAGCAGCATCTTGCAGGCAGATCTGGGCAGAGAACTCCCTCCCTCTCCTCCTTCACTCTATCCACATAACAAAACAACACTTTTTTTTTAAGAGGACCTAGTAAATACTTGAGATGGAAATAGTTGATTCTTTTAACATTAATGAAAAGATTGTTTCTTGCTAATGATGTTCACAAGATTGGTACCTCAACTACACTGCTTAAAGCGAAGGTTTCTTTCTTGTCTTTAGGATCTGTTTAGTAGAACAGAATAGAACAGAATGTTAAATGTGCCAGAGATGTTTTGTACTTGCAAGAATGTAATGAAGTTAATTAAAAATATGTATAAATTAATCAGATGTACAATCATATAATAATTTATTCTGGATAGTACGTGTGCTAGTTATCAGGCTTGATCTGCCACTTAAATCAGAGCCAACTTTGAACTTGTCTCAGTTTATTCAGGGCATTTTACACTCAAATTCTGAATACCTCCAAAGATGGATATCCCACAGCTGTCCGGCAACCTGTGCCAGTGTTTGACCACTGTTTTAGTGAAGAATATTTTTCTTGCTCTGAAAAATTAGATTTTTAACTTGAAGTATGTCTTTTTTAAATTAAGAACTGAGGTTGTTTCTGCTTGCATTCAAAATTATAAAAATGGGAAGCCAGAAGAATTGTTGCTGCCTGGCCTCTGCCTCTCAGACAGTTTGGTGTGGGTAGTCCTGCTCAGATGTATCCTTTTTACATAGCTTATCCTAGCAGGCTCACAAGCATCTCTGCCTTGGCAGAATGTAGGTCTATGACAGCTGTGCATTGCCTAGAGAAGGAACTGTGCAATTGTGCCTGCTGTTGCATGATGAAGTCTGAGGCAAACATTTTTGAAAGAACTATTCTGAAAGCAAAATGCTGACTTCCATGCTATCTGTTCTGTAGGAGCCTGGTCCTATTGAATGGTCTGGGTGTTGATTTTGTTTTTAATGTCTGTTGAGAAACAGTCAAGACTTATAAATAATCCCATTTCTTGAATAGTGGTTGTTCTTCCAGTTGTCGCCTGCTTTGGTCTGTGACAAGTGGGCAGTTACAGAAATTGCATAGATGGAGTCACAAATGTGGGATCTCTGGCCTACAAGAAAAGGAACAATTTTCAGAATCCCAGTTTGGGACTTGAGCACTTATATTTATGCATTGGACTGGTGATGCCCAATATTTTTTGTGAATTATAGCTCTAAATGCATAGTCATTATTTTGGGTAACAAACATTTTTTTTTTTAGTATAAAAAAATGCCAAACCTGTGTTTTCACACACTTAAATGTCAATGTGAACATCATGTTTACTTGAATATATTGAGTGATGGGTTGTCAGGTAGGGCTCCTGTAAGCACAACAATATGGCCATCCTTTAATTTTATGTCATCCAAAGTAATTTGAGTGAATGAAATGTCAGTTAAAACCAGTCATTTGAATACCTATTAAACCTGAAAAATGAAAAGAAAAATAAGAAAGACTAGCTTAACTATCTAATCTTGAAATATTTTTAGATATCTAATGCAAAAAAGACCCCTCTCAAGTTCTAATACAACCAGATGCATTCACTTTTAGTTTACAACATGCAAGCCAGAATAACTGGCTGGTGCTGCATGTTGTTCTTGCAGTGTTCTGTGCCTTTCAAATCCCTGTTCATGTGCCTCAAAAACATACTGCTGTTGTTATGCCCAGTATAGGTTTTACCTCTAAGGAGCCTAACAATAGCTTCCATTCCAGAACAGAAATGGCTTGTTACAGGACAAAAGCCTTTTGTGAGGAGAAAAGTTGAGCAAACCAGTTTTATGCTCAGTTGTCTTTGTTTCCAGGCAGGCAGCTTAATAATGTGTGTTTGTCAGTTTACTACTTCTGTGCTGTTCCAGAGAGCAGTGCTCCTGGCCATGACTCGTTGGGGTTGCTCTCCATGGTTCATCATCTGCCTGGCCTTCTGGGAAAAGAACTTTACAGCAATTCTGTTTCAACTAACCTTCATTGTGTCCGTGCCTATAAATATGGGATGTCTTACTACCCATGCCCTACTTTCACTAGGCCATTTCTAATGGTGACCTGAACTAGAATGAAGTGGACATGAACAAAAAAGAAGATCTTAGTCAGCAGGTAAGAGATTGATCAGAAATGATTTCCAGATATACTGATATAAAATACTTCTTGCATCTACCTCAAGGTTTCAAGTGAGTGCATTGCTCCTTGTGAATTATGTGCAAGGCTCTTCATGCATGCATGTTGAGCATGGTTTGATTCTGAAGGAAATGGAGGTTTCTTGTTTAAGACAGGCTTCTTGTTTAAGCTGACTCCATTTCCTTTAGGAAGCAAGTCCAATAGATTTTGACTTTCTATTAATTTCATTTATAGCTTTATCAAAAGTAACCGAAATAGATGTCTTAAATCTGATCCTACTAATATTATTGGAGAAACATATTGGCTTTGACTTCATTAACCTAAATGGAAGCACTACAATCTGTGGATCGGGATCTGACCTGGATTAGAAAGTGACACTCTTGAGTCAGGCTACTGACCCAAATGGAAATGCTTAGTTTCTATATAATTGCATTTTTAAGCAGATTCTGGTCCTGAATTCATACTTCTGTGGTCCCAAAGAAAGACCATTATTCATTTTGAGCTTATTCATTTTGAGACTCTTCCTTATTTAGGTATTTTTTTTTTTTTAACACAGTGCAGGTAACATAGTCAAGAGAGAGTAATTGTGAATAATCTTGTTGCAAGGACAACTCTGTTGCTTTGAAGCAGCAAGATAATCAACGACCTTGAGAAGCTTTTCTGGTAATTGTGTATGTAGTATGAAGGCTTTGAATGGGTGTAACAGACAATACATGATGTTAGATGTGAAAATAAGTAGCACAATATTGTAAGCTAACCTCACTCCATTAATTTTCACATGAAGGATATTAATAATCTTGAGAATATTTAAAAGTTTCAAAGAAGGAAGGAAATTTCTTCTGCTCCTCACATTGCCACACATCTCCCTTGACCTATGGCAAGTTTGTGCTTCAGCTTCTCAAACTGCAAAATAATGAGATGTACCTAACACTTATGCTACTTTTACATCCTTCACAACAAGGTTTTTGCAGCAGTAAATCACTCTCAAAGAGCCACTTTATCAAGCAAGGTCGCTGGGGGAGAAATTAGTCACAGCAGTATCTTGACAAAGTATGTGATCCTCATGTTTGTTGCTTACAAACAATCAGTGTCTGTTTATTGTCTCTCGCACGCCTTGTTTTAGCACTGCACCCAAGAGCCAAACCCCCTCTCTGGGCTTGGAGATACACCCTAGAAATATCTGTGCTATCCTCGGTACAACTCCGTGCCCAGATTCTGTCCTGGATCAAATCTTTGTAGCTCCAGTGACTCCAGTGAAGCTTCATTAATTCCCAGCAGTAGATAATTTGTTCTTGCATCCTCTGCTCCTTCGCTGCCTGGTTGCTGGGGAAGCAGCAGGGCAGTGCTTTCCTCCTGCCAAGGAAAGGGGCAGGGAAATCACTTGGACACAGAACTACTTGCTTTATTGCTACTGTTGTGTGAGGCCTGAAGCAGCACCTCCTGCTGACTTGACTTCAAGTATTTGAAATTCATTAGTACACAAAAAGATTAAATAAATTTGATGTACCAACCTGGGAGAATTGTAAAGGGTACTCTCAAAACAGAGTGGGACAGAAAAAGTTCCTCAGCATTTGGAATATGACAGTATTTGAAAACACAGAAAAACTGGCATTTGAATTAGAACCAGAAAAAAGTTCAAACAATGAGAATTATGTCCCATGTCAGCATGACCTGAACAACACTTTTATGTTTTTTAAATTGGAAATATTTAATTTCAGTTTCTCAACAGTATTTTATATGATAAAAAAAATATAACCTAAGTGTAGCAATTAACTTTTCATATATTAAAAAATTCATGCAACCAAACCCTATGTATTTTTTACTTTTATTTTAGTTTCCCACGTTTCTCTACTTCTTAGGCTTAACGGATTTTGACATTTATATGTCCTTTGCAAAAATAATCTTTCATTCTTGAAAAATCTATAGCACCAAGTCAAAAATATCATCACAATTTGACCTCTTAACAATCAGTTAACGATATGAAATAAAAAAATGAGAATGTGACTTAGTTCTTATTTCTTTTCTTGAATGCTTGCATCACTTTTTTACGTAATCAGTAGCAGGAACATTGAATTATTTTGTTGATTAGGTATACTAAAGCTCCTGCTAGAGTTGCACTTTGTCTCTTTCATCTTTTCTTTTGATAGAAATCCTTCTGTAGCTCTTCATCTAGAGTTATTCAGAGCTCCTTTTAAACTAACTCCATTTCTCTCTTTTTTTCCACCATTTCAAATGTTTTACTGAAATTTTTTCTCATTTCCATGTTTCTTTTTGTCAATATGTTTTTGAGAGAGTTTTATAAAATACAGTAGGGTTTGCTGTCTTGCCTGAAGTCATGACACTGATGCCTACACAAACAAAAAGTAGAAGAAAAATGGAAGGTTCCCTCTGTAGCATCTGAATTTTCCACACAGAACACTACAGATAAATTTTCAGTCACCTATAATAACATTTTAAGGCTAAAGTCCAAGAATTGCCCTGGATTTTCACCTGTTTCATTAACCACAAAACTCAGTATTTGTTATTCCTCCCAAAGGCAACACTTTACATTTCCAATGCTCTCAGCTTGGCAGGTTTACAGTTGAACTGCCTTTTGGCAGTGCTGTATTTCATGATATAGTTAATGCTTCAATTCAGAGCTGTAAAAAGCCAAAAAATGGACACAAACCGATCAAGAAAAATTGCTTTAGATTTATATTTTCTGTGTTACCACAAGTTATAGAATGTCCCTCAGATGAAGAATCCTGGTTGGATGCCAGAAGTAGCACTTGTCTGGTTAAGTAGAGCAAGCAATTTCATCTGCTGAAATAGTTGCCTGCTGTTACTGTCCTCTGTTCTCTCCCCTTCCTACCTGCACGGTGCCTTAACATGCTGCTCTCAAGCTGAAGTGTAGCCCTTATCTGTTGATAGTCAGAGACATCCAGACTCTTGTGTACAGCTGGCACAAAGTGAAGATGAGTAAAGCTGGTTTTTATTATGAGTTGAGATTATCCATAAAGAGAAATGAAGACTGATCCAGCCTACTCTTCCTGCCTCTTGTAGGACTTGCGCTGGTCCTCTACCTGAAGCCTTGCCAGGTGCAAACTCCAGGGCAGAGGGGATTGCTGTATCAGCACAAATTGCAGCACTGGTACAAGTAGACCTAACAGAAATCAGAGCTTGGGCAAGCTAATAAATAACAATGAAAAATAACATCAGATAAAACTTCGGAAAGAATCTAAGCCTCAGATCTGTCACACAATGTGGCCCACACTGTTTGTATTTTGGAGCTGATTCTTCAGGCAGGAATATTTGAATCATTGCCAAAGTGTTCACTTGCTAAGACAGAGAAGTAAATTTCAGAACTGCCAAGACTTCTGACTTAAGGTGCAAGCAAAATTTTGAAAATCAGCAAACAAAAATTGATTCATGCTGAAACAAATGTTGGGTAAAAGAACTTTAAAGTAGCTTATTTCCTAGTACTGTTGATGCAGAGCAACAAAAAATGTGGGAACACTCAGGAAGGAAGTTAAAAGTAGTCAGAATTTTCACTATATTAATACCATAACTGTTTTGCTTTCCTCTCAGCACAGCATGACACATGGTTCAATTAAATTAAGTAATGATTTATAGCTAGCTCACTGTATCTCTTTCACGGCACTATTTCACTTAACCATCCCTGTCTTCTGTAGAAAAAAAAAATCCTTTCAAGAAATAAAAAGTTAAACAGACTATTTTATTAATAAGTCCTATTCCTGGGTGGTCTCCCCTCTGTACTCATGTACTAAACCTTTTCTGATGGGAAACACCACATGAACTACTAGACAAATAAGTCTAAGTCTGTGTTATATCTCACGCATTTGACTGTCTTTAATATGAAGAGATGCTGTAGTGGTACCTTGCAACTAATATAGAAATGTTCATTTCATTGCAGAAAATACTGTGAATGAAATGCAATTAAATTAAAATGACAAATTAAATTTTCTAAGTGAAAGTCAACAATGTCTGAGTTTATTTAGAAATTAAGAGTCATTTCTCTGCAAAAATTCACAATGTGCTGAGGACCTAAAGTAGTTAATAGGTTATTCTCTGTATAATTATAAGAGTTTTCTTTATTTGAAAGTAAAAATGATGAGTGTTTTTGTTTAAGAGTAATGAGTACAGTATATCTTTCGGGTCTAAAATCAAACTGCAGTACCATATCCTAGTTCATAATGGAAAAGAAACTCTTTGCAAACTGCTATAGACACATCAGTTATTAATGGTCTGTTGCAAAAGAATAGTTCCATTTACAAACATACAAGTGATCAACCCTTATCCTGCTCATGCCTATTCAGAAAGAATTTGTTTTGGTAAGGATTATAGTATGGGAATAGTATCTTGTGTTCATGAAATCCTTTAGAATGGCTAGTTATATGAAGTAACTTTCTGACATTTTGCTTTTGACATCCATACAATCCTTTTCCTGACTTAAGTAGAGGTGTTACAACAAAAGATGAGCTCAACTTTCCTTTAGTCATTTTGCTGAATATTTTTCAGAGATCTACAATATGGATAACAGGGAAAAATTCTGTCTAATTTTAAAATTTTCAATAGCTATCGGCATACACTATAAAGCAGAAATGCATATAGTGTTATGATTGTGTTACTGGTTTTGAGTTACTCCAAGGAAACAAAAGAATTTTGAAAACCCCATAAATTGTAAATCAAGATAATTTGATGATGGTAGCCTCTGCCACAAAAGATATTAAAGCAAATATTTGTCATAAATTAATGATAATTAATGATAATAGATTTTTTTTTTAGTGACTATAGCTTTCATAGCTGGAACTCTTCTCTATTTTCTGTCAAAAAGCAAATATTACCTCTTTACAAATTTAATATGATGAATGTTTTATTTTAAGACCTCTGTTTTTCCATTTGGCAGACCCTGGTTCCTTCACCCCTACTGTTTCTCCCCCAGCTTCATTCCCTTTTTGTATTACTAAGGAAAGTATTAAAATTATAATTCTGAATTACAATCTGGTTTTGTCCACTTTTCTTTTCAAAAAAGTTTTTTTTATTGTGTTTCTATTCCATAATGATACAGAACTGTAAGAATTAGGTCTATTCTTCATGGGTGAATGTGAAGTGGTATCAGCAACACACACAACTATTTTGTGGGCTGTTATGGGAATAAACCAAAGCCCTTGGATGAAGAAATGGGTTCATTAAACACAGAGTGCTAAAACTGGGCTAGGAAAAGACTTCTGTTGTGAATGCACCAGTCACTGCGTTAGATTGCAAGTGGGCATCACGGGCATGTCCCTGTCAGGATATGTGAGTGGGAGTCAGGGGTTGGTCCTCCCCACAGAGCTCCTGGCCACCTGCCTGCCACGCCAACAGCAGGGTCCCAGTGAGCTCCAAAGCAGCTGTACGTACAGCCTGTCGTGGAAATTTGGGACAGGTGGGAGAGAGGGAGGAAACATTCCTGTGCATTCAACTAGGAGAGAAGCCGTGAACCTCCTTTGATTACAAAATGATGGAAAACAGTACGGTGAAAAAGGGGAGTTATTAATGAACCTTATATAGGCCATGTAGCTGCTTCATTCCATATGCACATTGGATGCTTCTGGCTTTCCTTCTATGTGCTTTTGTCTGTCAACAGAAATCACTTTTGCCTTTGCACTTTTCACTGTGCTTTTGTGCAGATCCCTTCTTCTGGAAATCCATAAATTGGAGAGAGTGCACATTATTCCTTTGTGGAAAACGTAAAAAATGGTTTCATTCAGAGGATATCCCATGATTTCCCAGTGTTTTTACAGATACTAATTCGAGCCCAATCCAAGCCAGCCAAAGAGTGTTCATATCTCTTAAACACATACTTGAGTAGGTATTCATTAGTAACATAACAATTTGTGACTGGCTATGCAGTGATTTTGGTTAAACTAAGTTAGGAACTCTTTTATAAGACATTGTGAGATGAAGAATTCAATCACTATCTTGACAATCACTCACAATATTGAAATCTGTGCTATTTTTTTAAATTTGAAAGTGTCTGGTTTTGATTTCCTGTCCCTTTCCCTGTCACCATCAAATTAATCACACTTGAGGTAGGATCAGGATACTTAGGAGAGATAGTGATCCAGACATGATATATTTGGGGATAATGCAAGCACATTACTTTTTGTAGCTCCTTTTTCCACTGTTTCCACAGGTTTACATCCATTTAAAATCTGCTCCCACCACTACAATATAAGCTAAATCAGTGTCATATATAAAGGTAAATATGAGGTTCTTTCCTGTTTAAACATCCAAATATGATTTTTTTCATTTTGAACACTTCTGAAAGTTGAGTTATTTGTCCAAATTATGTTCTGAAATTAATTTAAAAGCTGCTTATTTTCCAGTTTCAATCCTCACACTCATAAGAATTGCCAGTGTTCTCTGTTCCAGGGCAATAAATTTCCTTTATAAATACAAATACTTTAAATATGACCATGAATATATATAAATATGACCATGAATATATATAAATTCATTTTTTCAACTTTGAAGGGCACGTTTGGTAAATGATGTAACACAATGAAGTATGTCTTGTATTATAATCTACTAAATCTGCCTAGGAGCAGTATTATGAAGGTGTTCTCTCAAATTTTATTCTAAAACATAAGAAAAAGAATTCTGTGATATATTTTAAAGATCAAAAAAAGTGTTTACTTCTGAGACTTCCATCATCAAGAAGTAGTGGAAGTACTACAAGGTGAATGCAGCAGGTGGTAGTGCTCCATTGCCTTGTTTGTGTCACTCATGCATGTTATTTGGTTGTATATTTTATTGCTGGTTACAGAACACATCAGAAAGTGACAATGATGAAGTTGATGGCAACAATATATGTGGTTTCAGAAAGAAAAAGGGAATCAAAGGTCCTACAAAGTATGTTCCTCCTTTAGAATATGAGAAGATGGAACTGTCCCATACCTCAAAAGTCCCAGACCCTTGTGCCTTTAAAGGAACCACTGGTTGCTCAGAGCTGCCATCAGAGCAGGCTCTCCAAAACCCCACTACCTTTCCTGCAGTACAAAAGGACAGAGGAGGTCACGACAATTCCAACTCTGGCAGCGATGGTAAAGAAGACAGGTGTGGAGAAGCACGAGAAACCCAGGAATATGCTGATACTGGGAAAAGCATATTAGGAAAAATGCATGAGGAAACAGACACAGCAGCTCAGATGAAGCTGCCCACGAGTGTTCAGCCTGTGAGGGCTGCAGAGAAACGTGGCTGCACAGAGGCAGTGCAGAGGGAGCAGCACAGTAAGCAGGCAGGGAGTAAGCCAGAAGAACGGGGTGGGATGGAAGAGAGCATTGTCAAGCTTCATGTGACAAAGATGGGCTCCCTGGGAAGTGCTACATCCATGCCAGGGAGCCAAACTGGCGAGTCCTTCAAGGGGGCACCTGGCATTTCTAAACAAAGTCTACAAGAGTTGAAAAACCTGCTAAGTGAAGGTCATCTGCCTTCTCATGGGCCCAATTTCTGTGGCAAGGCAGGCGTCACTTTTGCTCAGAAAAATTTGAAACCCTGGGAGAAAGCTGCTGACAAGCAGAGCCGGCCCTTTCAGACTTTTAGTCCCCATTTTGGAGAGGAAAAGCAAAAGTATCTCAGCTTCCACAAGGAGGGAATGGGGCAACAGAGCAAAACCGTCCTGGTCCTCAGCTCTGCTGGCTCTGATCAGCAGCAACCAGCGGGAAGCGATCTGGGTCATCTTATTCTGGGACTTCCAGCAGCTCCTACACCTGCAGACAGCACAGCTCCTGAGGTGCAGTTTGACTCCTCCCCAGGCCTCGACGGTAAGGGTGCTTAAACATCACCTGCTCTCCCCTTAAAGAAAATGCTCCTGTTGTTCTGTGGTGCTTTGCTAAGCTGCAAATTTAAGTCAGAGCCAGTGCATGAGAGAAGTGACACCTGTGGTTTCTGTGTGATCCGGATGGATTGGATATTGTGCTCTACATCTATGCTGATTTTTAATTTTTTTCTTTTTTTTTTTTTTTTAAAGCAAGGCATTTATAAAGCCCAACTGCCTGCCAAAATCTTTCACATGCAAGTGGTCATGCCTTTTTCGCTAAAACTAAAATATTTCCTCATTTAAACTGAGTGCAGGCAGCATTTCCCAAAATTCTGCTACATACTGCAAAGCTCTGATGGCATCTGCATTTCTTAAAGTTTATTTTTTTAAAAAACATATCCAGCAGTAGAAATTGTTCCCATATAGGAATGGTGTTTTCAATTATTTGTCTTGTGAGAGGACTGGAACACAAAAACATCTCTTGCAAATTATAGGGGAAAAAAAGCAAATGAGGCAGAGAGAACTTCCACTTATTTTCATGCTGTTCCTAAGTCCATTTTGGAAGTGTTTGTAGAGACAATTAATTGCTACTAATAGGCTTTGATTTCTTTGTAAAAGCTTCTGGGCTAGCTGGATCAACAAACTGAAAACTATTATTAGCTGTGATAGTGTAATGGGCTTGAACAGTTTGTTGTTCTGTTTCCAGGAAGAACAAAAACACCAGTTTGTCAGTTGTATGAATATGAGATTAATACATTTCCATGAGCATCAGTCCCAGATCACATGATCAGCTTTCCAGGACAGATATCTTGCCTTTTGACTTTTCTTGCTAATACAAGAAATATGAATCTCTTTATTGATAAAATACTTTATCCATCATTAACTACATAAGAAAATATAATAGCGATTAAATATTTAAAATAATATTTATTCTGCTTTTTTCAAGCCTCCTGACAGACAGATAGAAACCCTGCTATGGATACCGTGAAAACAGACAATTTGAACATGTCAGTTGTTATTAGCTGCAGCAGGATTTCTTGGCAGACATTTTGTATTACCCAGTTTGAACAAGTCTGAAAAAGAAAGCCATGAACAGTATCAGTGTTCACTCAAGGCACTGCATGAGAAATACAAAGCTTTGAAAAAATACTTCACACTAGAACCACTCTCTATTCATGTCCATTAGAATAAAAAGTTTAGAAGATTATTTCTCAGCCTATGCTTGATGCTATTCCCTTTCCAGACTACGTTGTTTTGCACATTGTTAAAGGCTAGCAAAATTCATTATCAAAATTTTAACACTACTGTATTCTCATTGTCTGCAAAACCAGCATGTGTATTTTAAAACATAGGACTAATTATTCTTTGTCATAACACCACTTACAAGGCAGAGGGAACTGATGACATTAATTGTAGATTCCACAGGGAGATTTCAACCCAGTTGTAACCACTCAACATGAAGTAGCTAATCCAAGTTTATTACCTAGTCAGTAAAAAGAGGCATTTTGTCTGCAGAGAGGTATTAGAGGTGGATGAAAAATTGATCTCTGAAGGTGGGCATATATTCTCACTTGGTGGGGAAGAAGCCCATGATGATTAGTTTAGGTCATTTGTCTGACTCTGGGATGCCTAAAGCTACCTGGGATTGATCCTGCCCTGTATGACTCGTGGTAGTGATGGCTGTAGGAGACCTACAGGTGAGAAGTAACTATGAGGGGAGCTGGGAGAAAACTGTTTTGTCTCCTCAGAAAAGTATTCAATATCAAACATTTTGGAATTTCATGAGGTTTGGATTCCATTTGGCTTTGACCAAACAAGTTGTAGGCCTCGCTGTGCATTTCAACTAGTTAATGGAATGCACAGAAATAGTTTCTACTTAATAAGAACTGTATGCGTTCACAATTTAATTTTCATTGAATACATTCAGTAACTTAACTGAAGAAGAGAAAGTTCTAGATAAATTTCTGCACTGTTTAATAAGCCTTTGCATAAACAGTATTTCATTGTTGCCTGTGGTAATTTATTGATTGATAAGATCAAATCCTAAATATTTTCATTTTTTGGACTAAAACATTATATTAAATATTTCAGTTACCAAAGTGCCTGAAGTCTTGGATCTAAAGATACCTTGACTTTGAGTAGATCTGAAATACAATCTCCAATCATTTGCAAGTTTTCAAATATTTGAACTTGCTCAAATCAGAAGACTTCATCCCAAATGTTTGGAAAAATTACAAGAAGTTATATTACAGATCTAATCAGTGCTGAGATATGGTCAAAACAGGAATATACTTTATTGTTATAAAAGGACAGAGTTATGGGTCAGTCTCTAGAGATCAGCAGTAGAAAGGGTAAAACATGTAGCTGGGCATCCAGAACAGCTCCCGAAGCAGGTCCTCTCACCAGGACTCATATTCTTGAGAATTTGCCAAGTATATGGCCATGTAAATATGGCCAACATGAGATCAAGAACAGCTTGAGAGGAAACTGAAGAAAGAAAATATGTTTCAGCTATGGCTGCAGGCACCAGTGGCTACCTAGAGACTGTTGAAATTTCAAGTGCACAAGACGGTCTGAATGTTTCAAGAATCACCTGCTGATCCCAAACACTAAGTTCCTTTGTTAGCTTAGCTTTTTAAAGAAAATCACATCAAGAAGATATTAGCAGGCTTCCATACTTAGAAGTGGATTTCATCAATCCTACAAGAAATCTTGCTTTCTACTACAACAATACCCTAATTTCTTACTCTTGACTCGTTCAAAGCTCTTCTTTTTAATAATGAGGCGCTAACAAATGATGCTATCTGATATTTAGGGACAGAATTATGAATCCTTCAGCAAAGAAATAGCCTAGGCTTTTCTCTCCATTGACATAGAAAACTTTGCTCATACAGTCTGAACCAAATTTCAACTCCCCATGTGGTTTCACTGTCCTCTGTGCTCACCTGGTGGAGATGTGCCTGCCCCCACTGATTCTGCTTAGTAAATCCAGTCAGACACAAGGAAATAGAAATGGAGACTCTTTGGGAGCTGTAGGTGGACAATCAGGGGATATAAGTGGCCACTTCATAGTCACTGCCTCTGCTGTAATTCCTGCAGCATAGCAATGTCTTACTTTGGGACTTAGGACTGTCTTTTTCACTTGGTGCCCTTTTCCACTTTGTATTTTACACAAACTGCGCCATTCTTGCAGCTCTCCTAAAGTGAAGAACCAAAGATATACTGTTCCTTCATGTTCTTTCCTCACGCCTTACCTGTGGTTCAACAACATTTTTCTCTCTTTTTCTATGTTTTGAACTGACTTGGAGTATAGCAAGGCTGAAGTTCAGCTCCTTTCTAAACCCTCTTGGTCGCCCTTCTTTTCTGTTGAAAAAAAAAAAAATTGTTGTCTTTTTCTTTCCTTTTCTTTATGAACTAAGCTGTATACAACTGACCATTTCTTTTTTACCTAAAACCTCTAAGAACAAAGCAAAACTACCAAAAAATCTTTAGTCCTTTATCTTCCATACTACTAGATGAAATCTTCCTCCTCTATGACTCTGCATGATTTCCCATTTTTCCTCTTAATCTATATAAAAGAAAAATGCTCAGACCGGACTTCCACCCAGTCTTTCTGATCTATCTTGTCCTCTTTCAGCTGAGAGTCAACTCATCTGTCTCTGGCATTCGTTGTAAGCTAGTCATGGCATGACTCGGTGTGAGAAGGAGGTGTATTCTGACAGTAACCCTTCCCACCCAGTGGAGATGCTTGCTTTCTTCACAGTAATAGTTAAAAGTTGCAAAAATTGTTAGATTGGACCTTATGTAAGGGAAATGCATTCTTTGCTGGTTATGGCTGCCTCTCCTTCTACAACATGTTCATGAAAAGTTTAGTCCTTACCTTCAATACTGTACAAAGTCTCTTCCCTAATTAACTCCTCTTTCCATTGAGCATAGTGCTCTCTCTCATCCTGAAAGTGTTCAAGGCCTGGCTGGATGGAGATTTTAATAACCTGGTCTAGTGGAAGGTGTCCTTGCCTGCGGCATAGGCACTGGAACTAGATGATCTCTAAGGCTTCTTTCAACCCAAACTGTTCTATGATTCTCCTGATTTTTTTTAAATTAGGACAAATATTTTTAGACCAGTAGGGACTTCCCAGTTTGCAACAGTGTATGCCTTGGTTCATGCTACTTTGCTCAATGATTCTTCCATAAATCTAAATTTGCTTTTTGATTTTGAAGAAAGATAGGCCAGTGTAGTTTAATCTTCTTTAGGATTATCAGTTAGGTAATTCTGTTGGGTATTACATAACTTTAATTTCTTTCAGACACCTGCACATATTGTTTGCAAATCTTCTAAATTTTGTACACAACTGTTATGATTTTCTTACTCACTGCACATATTATATAAAATATATTGGAATGTAGAAAAATATAGGGTATTTTTTTCATCTTTGAATTATTGAGAGATAAAAATATACTTTGCATTTGACTCTTGAAGATGCATTTTCTCTGAGAGGCTGGCTTGTTGCCATACAGTTCAGAAAGAATGATTTGAGGCTGATTGAAGCTATATGTCAGTCTCTAAATTAGCTATAGAACTCAAGGAAAAGCTGAGCTTCTCCATGGTCATGCCAGTAAAAGGCCTGCTTTTCAATTAAGTTTAAAAAAGAAAGCACACTAAAAATAGAATGGGAAAAAATGAGTTTAAAGTTTCACTGTCAAATAGATGGGGGAATATTTTTACTGTCTCGTGTCCTTTGAGAGTTTCTAATCGGCTTGCATATTTATTCCCCTGTTAACAGTCTCATAGGGGAGTTAAAATACAAAGTAGGAAACAACTTTTTATGTGCTTTACTGCAGAAATCAAATCAGTAAATGGTTTTGGTGAAACTTTTTTTAGGTGAGAAAGAAATGGAAATTGTGTATTTTTTCAAACTAACATGCTTCTGATCCCTGTTTACACCAATAGAGCATTCAAATGCAACTCATGTCTACTTACCATGTCAAAAAAACAGATGGGAATAGAAAAGTAGCAATAAGAACTATATCAGCTGAAGGAAAAGCTGTCATATAAGGTTTGAGAAATAAAGGTAGGTAATGTTTGAAGGCAAAAGTGAGAACAGTAAATACCATGCTGTGTAAAAAAAGTAAACTGGCTGTTCTTAACTATACAAACCAGTGCACTCTAAGGAAGAGCAGATAAGTTTAAACTGGTTCTGACAGTAATTTCCATAGGATTTGGAAGAGTGTAATTGTGTGATTACCCAGTGGGAGTCATTTCTAGTGAGTACTGTCAACACAAGGTGTCTGCTTTTGTAAAGAGGGTCAAATGTAGATCTTCAGAGCATCCTGTGTTAGATTTCTAACATAGTAGCCTCTTCTAGAACTGAGAAACTCTTTACTTGAGTTGTAGTGTGGTTTAATGCCCTTTAACAAGTTGAAAATGAGAGAGTGCACGTTGCAGATCAATGTCTTCTGTTTTGGCATTTTTTTGTTGCTGAGAAAGGAAAGCTGATGTCAACTATTTTCCCTAGCTGCTCGTAGCAAACTGGATTATTTAAATATTAATAATCTAAGAATGGCACCCCTCTTCTGCTAATATTGTTATTAATAATAATATTAGTAATATTTTAAATTTTGTGCAACTAATATGTTTTAAATATGCGAAGATAGTTTGTAATTGTAGATATTTAGTACTAATTATGGTAGAAATAGGAACATTACCAATTGTTTCTGAGTGGTAACTTAAATGGGAAATGCAGAGAGAACCATAAACAAGCAGACATTTTGTTCTTTCCTGTGTCCTCCCAAACTGACGTAGATATTTAATGATTTGCTTAAAGAAAGATGGCCAGTTTGGATATTTTAATTTGATTTTTAAAATGAAAAGATGAACAAAATTTGAGCATCTCATTGAATTTACATGTTTCTTTACAAGATTTTCTGAAACAAAAAGGAAATGCCCTTATTTCTAGGCACTCAGAAACCTAGAGAAAAAGTTACACTTGTGTGCAGAATACTCCCTTAGTAGAATGTAAATTTTTAGACTGTGATTCTAAATCAGCTAGGCCTGTCAAATATGTTTTAGCTACTTTACCTCTCGTAGCTAATGCTCTGGATAATGACTGTATGAACTGTGTAAAGACAGAGCACTCAGTTCCCTACTATACTTTTCCAAACTTTAATCATTGTTAGAATCATGGATGTAGTTTGACAGTGATTTATTTAGTGTCTACCAAGAAAATATATTTTGAGTCCTATGCAGTAGAAAAGTGAGCAGCTAGTAGTTATTCACTAATTATTACTTAAGAAAAAAATCTCCTGACATATTTCCAAAATCCACCAGAGGTAAAATTTTTATCTATCTTACAATTTACAGAAACATTATTTCAATGAGAAAGCTAACTTAAAATGATGTAAAAGATGAACTCTAAAAAGTGTGTGAAGGTTGCATGACTGTTTCTGTTGATTCTAAGAGATTTTGGAAAAAGCTCTTGTAGATGAATAAGTGTCTTTTGACTAGCGGGGTGTTTACATGGGTATGTAGATTAATTCTAGACTAATACTAGACCAATATATACAATTTATTTTCATAATTTAAAAATATATATATTTGATTGTAAAAGTCTAACTGGAGAGGACAAATTCTTGCTTCTTTAGTAATTAATTTTTTCTTCCTTAGTGCTCTTTAGAAAGATTATATGTTTATGAGTTTCCTGCTAACGTTTGTTCACATATGGAATTATGTATTTATTTAAATAACTTTAGCTTGCAGACACAGATATATAAAATTTGGAAAATCATCCACCATTGGCAGATGTTTAAATTAAGTATATATGTAGCTGTACTTTAAAAATGAATTTATGCATCAATAATATGACATATTTTCTCAGATACTGATTTGTAGAATATATATCTCTCAGGAATACTGTTTAAAAGAATTAATTGGATCAGAATTACACTTGCTTTTTTCTCATGATTTCTATATTTTTACCTTAAAAATATTTATTCAGTAGATGAAAATTTAACAGACAACATTTCAGGACATTTTAAGAAATACTTGCAAAATTTACATTAAAAGTTGACTGATGTCAAGGGCTGTCAGCCAGTCCTTACTTTGAACAATGCAAAGACATAAAAATCTCAGTGTGACAGGTGGTTGACAGGAAATGTTTACCATCTTTGCCAAGGAAATTAAAAGTAAAAAATAAGGCATTGAGCACTGCTTTAAAAGTAAAAGCCTCAGATTTCTGTCCCTGGAGTAAAAAAAAAAAACTTCTCTTGATATAAACTTTAAGAAAATTTTAATAATCTTTTAAAGTTCTGTTTAACTATTAAGCAGCCACAGTTTATACCTCTTAATAAATATCTGAATATTGGTCATGTTCATAAAATGTCAAATCTGGTAAATGCCAGTAAACCCATATGTTGTAAAACAATGTGACAGGATGACTGAAGTGATATTCAAAAAACTTGGTGGCATAGAGAAGGCAAGGGTAGTCCTCCCTGCTTGCTCTTTTGTTTTGGCAGCAACTGCAACAGAGTGAGTGTTGCACAAAACATTTAAACAGGACTTCATTGTTTAATATTCATCTTTTAAAGGGCAAATTGCCCCAGTGCTTAGAGAAGACATTGCGG
Source organism: Serinus canaria (assembly GCF_022539315.1). NCBI lineage: Eukaryota > Metazoa > Chordata > Aves > Passeriformes > Fringillidae > Serinus > Serinus canaria. Next base: position 87,330,553 of record NC_066316.1, read on the forward strand.
GGGGATGAAAAAAGCTATTTCCATAAGGAATTTAGAGCTGAAACAGGCCAAAGAGAAAGAAGTCATGAAGAGAAGTGAATGTGACAAGATTATTTTCTTTCTGTTCAATTTTTTCTCTGTTCTCATATTTATTTATATTTTGTTCTGTGCTTTCACCTGTCTTTCCTCAGGAAGCTGTTATTGCTTAACTTTTTCTTACTTGTCTGACCTAAAGTATCCTCCTTGCCATCTAAGCTGGAGGGTGCTCCAGTAATACTCAAAGATTCTGAGAAGTCTGTGACTACAGATGAAATTGTGGCCTTCTCAGGGAATAATCTGACAGCCTTGTGCTAGGCCAGCTGGTGAGCCTCCTTAAAGCCTTGCAACTGACTGTCCTACTTGCCCCAAAGGAGAGATCAAAAAGCTGTGTTTGTGCCTGCTGGCTCCTGCTAGAGGTCTGCTCTAGTTTGGGTACTTTGCTCCTGGAGAGATTAGGATTGCTCCCACCAACCTTAAGAGTGCCTCAGCATGAAGCTTTAAACTTCCACCTGAAGGTTGGTGGTGAATGCTTTCTATCACTGATCTTTCAGTGTGGATTTGAAATTTTGGCAAAAATTCATCTGCATACATCCTCAGGAGGAACGGAAAACTTTTCTCCCAGAAATGTGAAAAGAAATATATTTTGCCCAATTTTTTGCCTGTTAATATAAAATTTTACTCTTAGTTGTTTTAGTTTATTGTACCAAGTGGAAGTTAATGCCTTACGTAGTTTAACTTGAATAAAAACAACGCATAGATACTCCAAAGAAAAGCAGGCTGAGAGACTGAGGTTGGAGAAAGGAAGTTACTGTGCCCATCTCTCTGCTCCACTACAGAAGTTATACTCAGCCTTCATGTCAAGAAGTTTACAGTGCCCTACAGCTTCTGCAATACAGTTGATGACTCCATAACAGCAAATGTATAAATGCCCAACTTCCCTTAAAAGTCACTGCCTGTGCTGGAGAAGAAAGCAATCCTCCTCAAGAGGCCTCGAGAAAGGTTCAGTAGAAGACAAGTGCCTTTTTTATGTTCCTGTGTCAACACACTTTACAAAGCCATTGAAGAAACAGCACCTATATTTTGTCAGTTTTCAGTGGGAAATAGGTATCCAGTTACTGCTTTTGCTCCTAAAAACCCTCAACAAACTTAATAAATTCCTGGTTTTACCACATGTTCTCTTCTTAACTTGAAAAAGAGCTTAAATTACAGACCATTCCAAAAATCAAGGGATTTTATACAGCATGTCAGGAAAAAATATGTGTGTTTATTTGCAAAACTCTTTCATGATCCATATCTTTTTTGTCATTTCTGTTTTTACATCCCATGCCACAATTTCCTACTGTTGCACTTTTTAGGAGAGCCTTATTCCTGCATTCATTATTTTGTTTGACGTGACCACTCCTGTTCATTTCTAGCATTCAACAGAGACCCTGACGTAAACGGCTTTGGAAACCCAACTCTCCTTTACCTGTTCTCTCATATTGAATTTATTAAGCAGCAGATGGCCAGGGACAACGTGCAGTTTGTCAGATTTGAATCAATAGACCTCCACGGTGTTTCAAGATCAAAGAATGTTCCTTCTCGATTTTTTCAAGTAAGTTTTTGGTTTCTAGTTGTACCTTTATGTGTTTTCATGCCCCCATCCTTTAATTATATTTTTTTTCATACTGCAGGCAGCAACTCCAACTTAGAACAAATTATCTGTACCCTCCCCTTGCTCATGTTCCCAAAGGATCTAGACTTCTTTCATCACTGCAATCATTTATTCATCTTTTCCTCCAAATAGTAATCTAATTAGATAAGGCCAATAATTTCAGTTCTTTGAAGTTCTAATTATCTCTTCCCTCAGAAATATCTTTTCAGATTCAACACATTATAATAATTTTAGTTTGCCAAACATTTCTAAATTGCAAAAAAGAAAGGAGTAAACACTGAAAGAAATAAAATGACTAAAAATAAAATAATTTTAGTTATGAGAAATATCATAATTATCAATAAGATAGGAAAATATCACTGAGTTGCATAATGATTTAAGTGAAATATTTGCCATAGTAATGATTCAGGAAATAAAAATCTAATTAGGTAGCAGTGTTCCAGGAGGGAGAAGTACTACTATGGGGCAGTCACCTTTGACACCTTTTTCAGTGCCGAAGGGATAGCTTAGACATCTTGGAGCAGGGTTCATCTGAGTCTGCAGCTTTGGTTATGGGTGTCACACATTGATACTGTTGACTGCCACCTGTTTAAAAGAAGAATCCATTCATTCATTCATTCATTCATTCATTCATTCATTCATTCATTCATTCATTCATTCATTCATATTAAGAGAAGCCACCATATGCAGTTTCCAAATGAAAATGCAGAATTGGCTATTTTCAGTTCTGAGCTTTCCCCTTTCTGGGTTTGTTCTGTCTCCTCTGCTCACACAAATGGCAATTTTTTCCCTTAGAAGAATAAAGGTAAGATGTAAATATGAGCCAAATTTCACATGTTAGAACTTGACCTAATTGCAGCTTCCATCAGAAAAATATTTGATCATAAGGGAAGTTGTAAAGGTGCTTGATTGAAGGTAGATGATCCTTCCTAGGGATCTTACCTGCATTTCATTTTCATCAGTTGAAACTTTCTGTTCAAATGGAGAAGAAAAATTCATAATTATACTTTCTCACCTGCAAGTGGTTCCCTGTGTTTTGCCCCAAGCATTTCAAGTCTAGAAAGTGAGATTTTTCTGTTAAATGTTGCATCTGAAAAACAGTATTTAAAGAGAAGTTACAGCCTGAATTGAATTGATATCAGTCTCGTGTGGTCACTTGGGTCTATGAAAAAAAATGGTAGCTAAATAGACTAAAGTCTGACTTGAAAAGTGTGCACCTAACTGGTGATACCCATAATTATATAAGCACTATGCAAGAAAAGTGTTGAACAATTTTTTTTGTCCTTTATGGAAATTTAAAAAATGATCATTGATGTCACAGTTTTCATACCAGTCTTGCAGAAAGTTGTTCTGCTTTATAAAGACACAGCAACTGGCTCTTACCCTTCTCATCAGTGATCACTGCATTTTAGTGTTCTTTTACAAAAATACCATTGTACCTGAGAATTTGAATTTTATGTCTTTTACATACATAAAAATACCGTTGAGCTGTTTTCTGGTTTGGTAATATGTCATTCTGCTCCGTGTTTAGGAGAAAGCAATTCATGGTATTGCCATGCCCAGAAGTTACCTTGAACTGACGCTGAATCCTAAAGATAATGAATTAGATTACATAAATGCAACCAATTTCAATTGTGACATAATTCTGAACCCTGATTTATCAACATTTCGAATTCTACCCTGGACTGAGCAGACTGCAAGAGTGATATGTGATTCCTTCACTGTGCTGGGCACCCCACTAATGACCTCTCCAAGGCATATTGCCAAGAAACAGCTGAGCCAGCTTCAGGACAATGGCTTTTCTTTGCACTCTGCATTCACTTATGAATTTTGTATTTATGGCATTACTGAGGTTGTAAATTCAAAAACAATATCCTTTCCTGCAGCCACGATACTAAATAACCATGACCAGACTTTTATTCAGGAGCTCATTGAAGGAATGTATTATGCTGGTGCCAACATTGAAAGCTTTTCTTCTTCCAGTGGGCCTGGGCAAATGGAGATCACTTTTCATCCAGCGTTTGGCCTAGATGCAGCTGACAGTGCCTTCACATTTAGAACGGGCCTTAAAGAGGTGGCTAAGAAGTATAACTATGTGGCTAGCTTTTTCTCAGAATCAGGATTCTACAATTCAGGGGCTCTATCACACAGCCTGTGGGATCTGAATGGCCAGAAGAATTTGTTTTCTGCTGGTTATGGAGTTGAGGAGCTCTCAGAGCTTGGAAAAAACTGGTTGTCAGGTCTCTTGGCACACACGGCAGCTATCAGCTGCTTGATGGCTCCTACCACCAGCTGCCGCAAGTCTTATTCTAAGTACAGTAAAGAATCAAAAGAGACTGTAAATGCAAAATGGGCATATAATGATAACAGCTGTGCCTTTAATGTCAAATGCCATGGTGGAAAAGGCACTTACATAGAGAATAAATTAAGTTCTGCTGCAGCAAACCCATACCTGGTCCTTGCTGCTACTATTGCTGCAGGTCTGGATGGAGTGAAGAGAGGACTCAGGTATGATGATATGCTTGAAGAGGAAAATCACACCGGTGATCTGAAACACTCGTCTATCCCTCTGAAACTAGAAGATGCTCTGGTTGCACTGGAGAAAGATTCGTGCATTAAGGAAGCATTAGGCGAAACTTTTATCAGATACTTTGTTGCCATGAAACATTATGAGTTAGAAACTGAAGAAATGGATAGTGAAAGGAATAAATGCCTGGGATATTTTATTTAGACAGAGCACTCTTCTGTAGTGGTGCTGTGTAAAAGCATACAGTGAATGGCTCAGATTCTTTAAATTAGTTTTAAATATATTTTAAAATGTTTTAATGTGTTGGGATTTGCCCCCCTTCTTTGCATAGTACATGGTAATTACACTTAATTTTCCATATATATTCATGGCAGCACAAAGCTGTTATATTAATGAAATAACATTAACAAGCTCTTAAAAAAATGGTTTTTTGGAGGTTTTTTTTGGACAAGCCTGCTGGTGAAAAGAAGAAAAGAGAAGGTGAAATGGAGAAGAAGAGCAACTGCACAACTCTAACAGGACTGTATAACATGCAGAAAAATGGGAGTAATGGGGACAGTGATGAGGAGTGGGGTTTAGAACAGGGGAAAGCGGGGAATTTTGTTTTCAGCATGGTTATGGGATTTGTTCCAGCCTATTCAGTAACTGATGAGTTGCCAAAGCAAAAGAACATGAGTTTGATTTAAAACATAAACTAGAACAATGAACATTGTAGAAAGAGGGGCAAAGGACTGAGGCTGTAGAACGTGAGAGGCAGGAGTCAGCATCTTAATGGACATAAATAAAAAAGACAGGATGGATTATACAATAATCTGTACATCATGAATTCTGCTACTGAATGGGGTTTTCAAGAATTATAGTTAATAAAGTTACTAAAGGAAATCAAATGGTGACTTGAAGAGGGAATAATACATAAAAAGGCAGTAGTGTCAGGCCACTGTGCAATAATAAATGAGCTGGTTTTATATCTGTTTTGATGGTTAATGGGTTAATTCAGATTTAAACGACAAATGAGGAAAAAAAAGGGCAAAAAAGCCAGAGAACTTAGAGCTTAAACTGTACTTAATTGGGAAACTTGATTTTATCAATCATGCTGAAGATGACTAAGGAGAGAAGCAGAAAGAGTAAGTTGGAACAAGAAAGAAAGACTGAAGATGCAAATTCATAGACTGAAAAGTCATGGTTAAAAATAGAGGGACAGAAGATCCAATCCTAAAATTAGAAATGGCAGCTGGTGTAAAGAAAAATAAGTTTTAGGAATAGCAGGAGGTGGGGTTTAGATTTGCTCTTTGTTCTTGTTGCTGCTGTTATCCCTTATTATTAAAGATAATATTTGTTTCTTATACCACCTCTGCATTAAAAATGATTTCTGGTGTTCTTTATCTTGTCACAATATTTTGATCTATGTGTAGGAATTTGTGACTGAAAGTTTGGTCATCAGTGGAGTAAAACCAAGATTCAGTCACTGCCTCTGTCAACTTGCAGAATTAGGAAGGTGTGAACAGGAACGTGCTACTTGCCTACTGATGGATCTTCCATTCTTCCCCTACAAAGTATTGTACTTGAAATGTAGCACCTGGTGTGCTAAAGCTTTTTGTGTGGTTCCAAAGAACTCATTTTATACTCAGGTAGCAAGAAGAAATAAATAATCTAAAGAAACACGATGAATTCCCATGTCTGTGATTGGTGGGTGGACTTGATTCTCTCTCTTACTCTCATGATACATTTTTGAATGCCCAATTTTTGGGCATGTAGGGGACTATTTTTCTTTGCTAGAGGCTAATTTGCATTGGGCATATATTTGCATAGCCTTGCATTTAAGCAGAACTTCCCATTCTGAAAAGCAAATCTCTTTTGCTACCCAAGCACTTCCTCAGGGGCTCTGGAAATCTTCTCTCTTCCCTTTCTGGTTACTTAACATTTTCACAAGCTCTTGGCAGAAGACACATATAAAAACTATTTACTTGCTCAGAGAGCTTACTTACCATACTTAATATTTAGTCCCAGCAGTCACACAGATTAATAGTTATTTGCTGGTGTGGGTTTATAAGACATTTTCTCCTTTGTCTTTGATTTTTAATTATATGCCACTGTATACCTTCACTTAAAAAAAAAAAAAAAAATATATATATATAATGGACTTCTATAACTGAATTTAATAAACATGAAGTTTATGATATATACTACATATATTATCCATATCTCTTCTTATCACAACATTGACAAAATAACATCATAACTAAACCTCTTGCTCTATATGTCCAACTACCTGATTAGACTGACAGAAAGCCATTATTTCTAAACCAAAAAACCTCAGGTGCCTAGAACTGATGTTCTACAAGTTATAATCAATTATAACAAGATCAGGTAAACCAGTAAAATAAACCTACAGGTATTTTCTAAGTAGTGACTCATACTCCTCAATAACTCATGTTCTGAAAAGACATTGACATATGATTAAATGGAAACATTTCATGTTTCTGGCAAATGAATGCTTTTTTTTAACTAGAAAGTCCACAGATGGAGCCTGAAGCTAATGGGTCCCAAATTTGGATCAGTATTTTTCAACACTTTTCCTTGATACATTCTTTATAATAAAAATAAAGTAGCTCCAACTCTGTGGGAAAGCATAAAAGCATTTATTTCAACATAAGCAGTTATGAATTTGAAATTTGCATGTATCCCCAACTAAGTTTCCATGCATATTCCTTAGAAAGACAAGAAAAAGTTAATTACTTCACTCTGCTCAGCTGAAAGTAATTATTTTTGACTGTTGTATCATTAACATTTCATCTTCAAGTGTTGCCTGAAAATACTCTTCGTTCTTCTACAGGTCTGAGGTCAATGTCTAGAGCATTATTAGTTAGAAAATATAAATATGTGCAGTGTTATAAAATAAATTTAAAAAAGGCATCTGTAATTTTGCATATGCTCCTGATGATTTTTCAGGGTCATAAAATCATAGAAATGTAGAATGGTTTGAGTTAAAAGGAATCTTAACAGTCATCTAGTTCCAAACCCCTTGTCATGGGCAGGGACACTTTCCACTAGAACAGGTTTTCTTGGAGCCCCACTCAACCTGGACTGGAACACTTCCAGGGTGGGGCCTCAAGGAAGAAATATGTACTTGAATAAGAGTAAATGCAGGATACTGCACTGAGACAAAGATGTGAAGAGATTCAGTTTGTACTTTTCCAGAGAGGAATCTCAGCTGTGTTCATTTCACCAGCTCAGCAGTCGCATAGAAGAGGCAGATCAGGAAATATTAACAAGGGTATAGCTTGCAAGAAAAAAAAACTTGATCATTTTGCTCATTTAAATTCTTCTCAGGATTTGATAATAAGATGACACACTTCAATGTGTCACTTATTATGTGTCAGTGTGACACATGCAGATTTATTGGAGAAAACCCAGGGAGCAAAGTAAGTGAACACATCTAGGAAGGACTTATTCACTAGGAATAACTGAATTGTTCTGTGTAGCTCAGAAAGTGGAGACAGAGTATAGGTTTTACTAATGGTTTTCAGGCATGTAGAAGATGTAGTTAAGGAGAAGAATATTATCTTTTCTTCCTATCTGTTGCAGTTAGAACATAGCAGCAGGTTTTCATCAAGAGAGATTTAGATTAGACTGTCTGGACTATGTCAGACTGTTAAAGAGAATGAAACTGGAACCAGGTAGATGTCTGTGGAAAGTGGCAGTGTTTGGATAAGGGACTCCACAACGTAATTTATGATGCACTAAGATTGTATATCCTGATGCATGGTATCTTAATATATACAGGTATAAAAGGATGGCTCATTTTCATTGTTTGCCAGATCCCATGCTGATCATTGAACAGTCTGCTAGACCATCTCTTTTAGGAGATAATTTTTTAATCCTTATTTTTAATAATGATATATTTAAAATAATAATATTTTAATCATTATTTTTATTTTTTATAATTTATTTTTTCAAATTATTTTTAATGGGAAAAACCTATCCGTGATGAGCCTATGCAGAAGAAAACATACCAGAAGATATGGAGTAGCAAAACAGTCAGAAAAACTGGTGTACAGCTACAGTTAGACATGTAATGAAACACTAGGGTAATGTTTCATTACACTAGACATGGAATGAAACACAGTGAAAATGTAGTGAAACACTATTTTTGTGGTTTGAGAGGAAGTGAGATTTTTGGGATGCTGTGGTCAAACCAGTTGGTGCTCAGATTTGAATATTGGCACCTGGTGTGGCCACTGAGGACATGGATACGCCTCTGAGAACACAGAGGGGTTAAAAGCTGAGAACGCCCAGGGAGAAGCTCTCTTTTGGGTTACATCCCTTAAGGTGACATCACTTCTCCCCTGCCTGGCTCCGAGCTGGGCGGGGGAGGAGAAACCACTAGGCCTGACTGAGGTAGGCCTGGGACAGAGAAGGGAGGTGAAGGCCCCTGCAAGATAAAAGAGTAGAGGAAGCCTGAGAGGCTTCAGGCAGCCCCCACAGGACAGAGAGAGAGAGAGAGAGAGAGAAAAAGAGAGAGAAAGAGATAGAGAGAGAGTGAGCTGGTGTCTGTGCCTGTGCCACCTTGAAATTCGATAGCACGGCCGGCGTGAAGGAGGGGGAGGGGTTGTGGTGAGGTGCCCGGCTGGGCAGCTCTGGGAGTTCTGGACAGGCAGAGCCTGAGACTTTTAACTCTTTCCTTAAATGCTGGAAACCTTGCAAATGCTGATTCCTCCTGGAGCTGAATGAGAAGAGAGACAGAGACGAGATAAGAAGAAGTGGGCCACGAGAAAAGCTGAAAAGAATCTTGGGTGGGAGGAGGTGATGGAATGGCCTTTGGCTGGACTTTTCTTGTATGGCCATGGACAGAACCATTTATTCCTGTGACACAGAGTCTGCAGTTAGGGGGGAGGCAATGGCTTGGAGCCAGGAGAGTGCGGTGATGTGATGTGAACAGAGACTACGGGTGAGAAGGGTGGTGGTGGTGCCCTCCATCTCCAGGGAAGAAGAGGAAGATGATCTCTGTTCTCAAGATCCATTGGCCCCAGGGGGTGAAATGTGAGGGGGACAGGTGTCCCAAAAATGAGAGACTGTGCTCTTTTTGGAACTGGCCAAATCACCCTTTAAATGGAAAACCCTAGAAGCAGCTCTGGTTCATGCACAGTGGTCAGAGCACTGGACATGGAGGGAAGATGTCACGATGGCAAAATGATCTCCGGGCAGTGCCATGTGTGACATGAAAACACAAGAGGTTTCAACTGTGTATCCTGAAGAAGCCTATGGTGCAAGAGGGACTCCTCTCTCCTTGATGAACTGAGAATTGATAATCTGAAGGGTGGCGCTGAACTGAGAGTGGGTGATCTGAGGGGTGAATGTATTGGAAATTTGGTGGGGGTAAGAGGAATGTTTTTGGAAGGTTTTCATCCTGAGTTCTGTGTGTTTCTTTTATATTTTTAGGTTAATAAAGTTTTTCCCTTTCACTCCTAAGCTGGAGCCTGCTTTGCTCTATTTCTGATCACATCTCACAGCAGACACCAGGGAGGAAGCATTTTCATAGGGGCACTGGCATTGTGCCAGGCTCAAACCATGACAACAATAACACTATATGTTATTGCTCAGGTAAATTTTATGTTGAATGTATGCAATGAGAAATGGAGGTACCTCATACCCCTCATACACATCATGACTTGATTTCTTTTGTGATGTAGGATCCAAAAAATAATGCAAAAGCTACACACCCCTTCATACAGTAGCTTATTTTCTATTTGGAAATGCCATTCTTCTAACCAGGCTTCAGGTTTCATGAGATATGAGAAGAGAATTGAATTCATTTGCTAACCTGTCTCCAGCTAGTGAAGGTGATGATGTCATGCACCCAAGTATATATTCAAATTTTATTCTTTCAGGCTTCAGCCAGAGGGCAGCAGTGCACTGTGCAGTGTTCCTCTGGGATCTCAAGCTGGCATGCTGCGCTGAAAAACACCCATTAAAATATACCCATATGTTTTATATATGTACTTAAAATATTTTTTTAAAAAAGATAGTGTGGCAGCTGAAAGCTAATGCATATCTTTTTCATTGGTTTAGCTAAGCTTAATTATCTGTTGAATTTGCATGGCCTTTTCGGTAAAGGAGCATAGATCAAAAATATTGTTTTCAATCTTGATAATAGCATTTAAATCTTAGTCTAGTAAAAGGCTTGTATCTATATTCATGTGTTTGTGTGTGTGTGCATTTGATCTTCAGGGGTATCATCCTTAATAACATTGCAACAAAAGTAGGAACCATTCAATGGCAGTATTCCACATTTGTAATTTATTGCAGGCCATTAGTAGAATTTATTTCATGTTTCCATCTCACCTAAATACTTTGGGAGGTCTGCTTGCCTATGGGGACTTGCATTTTACCTATACTGTTGAGTCGTTTTTTTTCCCATTTGCTGGAAGAAAATCATAAATGCATAGTGAATAAACACACCCTAGAAATACCTATTCCAGCCACCTTTCTATTTCTGAGCAGAAACACAGCTATACCCAGAATCTGAATTATTGAAGTTTAGATACACATTCTAGATGTCTTTCAGCATGTGGGATAGCCATTTTTTAAGTGGTTCTGACTACATAAAGCCATATGGCTTTGCTCTGCAAGTCTGCTACCACAGCTTTCATTTTTTGATATTGAATTTCTTCACAAAGTTGCAGTATTTAATTCTTAGCAATCCTTTTCCTCCAACACTTTCTTTGCAACACCTTCATGACTTTTTGGTTTAGTTTGTTTTGTTCTTTTTAATTAAAGAGTTCAATTATGTTTAAAATTCTTCAAATGCTCAAAATAAAAGTTGATACTGCAAGGTTGTTGCAGAGCATTAATTTAGCTGCTCTGAAAATCTGCTGCTTTAACACATTTGAGTGCACCATCTGTGGAAAGCACACCAATGCAGTTCCAGGGCATGGCAGTAAAGGAAGTAAAGAGGAGAGGAACTTTTTGCAAGAAACTCCACTAAAAGTGTTAGGTTTGAGCAATGGGAGAAAGATGTGAAGAGGACTGAGCAAGTGAGAGTGCTTTGTGCAAGCTCTAATTCATCACCCAAGAAAAAAAGACCAGCTCTTGGATGAAGAATGACTGGTTGAAAGTGAGAAATCACTTGGATGAGTTTGAAAATACAGAGCAATTTTTTTTTGATTGAAGGTATACAATAACAATTGTTCAATTTAATCTGTAATTTTGTAGTGCCTTTTAATTTCTTTGCTGACAGTAAGCTCTCATCACAACAATCTCCACAAACAGAGCCTTCTACCATCTCCCACTGACTATGATGCTCCAACCTGGTAATGTTATGTCCTTGTTTTTTTGCTCTTGCTGTTTCATTTTGAGTTTTTTGTTTTGCTGTCACCACTTAGAGAATTGCAGCTACTACTGACACCATTTTGTGTCTCTTCCATTCACACTCTATATAGACTTTATGTAGAATACTGAATTGAATTCAAAGCTATTGGGCTCAAACTCACCCCTGAGAATTTTAGGCACTTTATTAGCACACTTCAGTTAGGAGCTTATTTCCCATGCACCTCTGCTTGTTTATTGAAACTGATAGAAATTACCACAGAGAAAAAAAATTTACATTATTTTCTATACTGTATTGTTTAATTCTCAAAATTAGGGCTGAGGACCGAACACTACTGAAATCTGATTTCATAGATATTGTACAACAGTGTACTGGGTCTGGTTGGGATGGAGTAGATTTCCTTCAAAGGAGCCCACAACAAAGGTGCTGTGTTCTGGATTTGTGGGTAAAACAGTGTTGGTAAGACAATGTTTTAGCCACTGCTGAGCAGCTAATTACACAGCAGCAAGGTTTCCTCTGTTTCTCACTCTGCATCACCAGCAAATAGACTGGGGTTGCCAAGAAATTGGGAGGGTACAGAGCTGCAACAGCTGACCCAAACTGACAAGGGTGATATCACTCATATACAATATAATGCGCCAGCAATAAATCTGGGAGAAGTTTTTTCAAAGCAGCCATGGCTTGGAGACTGGCTGCACACTTATCTGCTTGTGGGAGGTGATGAGTAATTGTCTTTGTGTCACTTGCGTTTTTTTTCTTCTTGTTCCTTCACATGTTAAATTGTCTTTACTCACAAGTTCTTCTTGTGTTTGCTCTTTCATTTCTCTCCACCATCCTGATGGGAGGGTGGGTGAGTGAGTGGCTGTGGGGGTGCTTAGTTGCTGAGTGGGTCACTGCCATAAACTGTTGCTTGGAAATTTGTGACCCTAAGACAATCCTAGGTGAAAACACTATATAAGCTAAAAATTGTGGAGTTTTTGGAAATGGGTGTAATTGATGCGTGGTATTGGTGATATTAGGATTTTTGTGGAAAAGGTGAACAAGTACGTTTCGTGACACCTTATTAGTTTCTGGATTAGAAGCAAATGTGCTTTAATCCAGAGTCTGTGTTCTGAAAGCTTTTTTTTATATTTAAATAGTTCATTGGCTGCAGATACTTGGCCACATGTTAGCCTCAGTGGGTTGTTTAAGTTCAAACTATGCTCCAGCAGGACTCAGTGAGGATATCATTAGAGGGTCACAAAAGAGTTGCACAGTGAAATCATCTGTGCCCCCGTCACAGTGCATGACACTGGAAGTGAGCAAGAACCCCCCAATGAAGCTACACCACAAGCTTCTATATATTGTACAGCAAATCAATATAAATTTACAATGGAATTACATGCTAAGCATCTCTGGAATATGTGCTAAATCAAGGAGATTCACTATAAGGTTCACCTTTAAGCTCCCATGTAATATACAATAAATCACTAAGTTACAGCAAGGCCCAGCAAGCACCTTGCTTTATTTGGGCTATTATTATTACTGCTGTAGTGATATGGGGGTATCTGTCACTGACAGGTAGAGTTAAGGAAAATAGTAAATCAGTTTGACTTTGAGGATGCACATGGAATTTGGCCACCTACTACTGCATCAAATTTGTGCTTCCTTTGGGATGCTCACAATTCTGCTTAGAAATGGGGTAGCTTTGCAACACACAGGGACATACTAGGAAAATAATTTTAAACATCAAAGGGCAGTGAGGTGGCCTCTTTAGCACAGGCCTATTCTGCACACTTCTCCACCACTGCAGACCTGCTGACCTTGCTCGACAGGGAGGATGAACTTATCCCAGGGTTCTGTTGGTTGCCTTAACAGCATATGCATTCATTAAATAAAGAGTTGAAAGTAAATTTCAGTTCTCCTTTGGGGATACTTCACTAGACACTGGGAAAACAACATTCACAGGAATCTCTGCAAAACATCACTTAAAACTTACTTTAGTTTTGTGTTGGTGAATAGCTTCAGATCAGTCACATTTTCTTGTGACTAACATTTTCTAATATTTTCACTGAAAACTTAGGGCAATGAAACTAAAAAGTTAGGATAAAAAAATAAAAACTAAAGAGTTAGGATGTATGCATACAGAATTGTTTTCACTCTAATTTTGGTGTACTGAGGGTTGAAAGGGTAAAGGGAACATTCACGCAGATGTAGAGGCATCAATAAATCCATAAGAATGAGAAAGAAAAACTTATGCTGATTTTGGAAAGGCAAGAGAAAACAGAGATCATACGGCTGCTTCAGGCAAAAGGCTTCATCCTTCATCCAATATATACTTGGCACATGACCCATCAACAAAGTGGTTGTGAAGGATGCCTCTAGAGGCAGTTCCCAAGTGAAAGTTATTTTAGAGATAGCTAACAAAGCTGCTTTGTTATCTACTAATGTATCACGGTTAGTATGTTGATGTGCTGGAAATTCCCCACTCAGAGCATGACTTTGACCTTGAAGTACGCATGACCAACAGTGTCAAGTAATGTCATTGCACTGAGACATGAAATATTAAAGAAACCACATAGACACCACTGGTTACTCAGTTAGTTGTGGACTTCTCTGGAGTTGCTGTACATTTAAGCAATGAGTTACTCTGACATTTTAAAGAGGATCTGGTTCCAAGTGCTCTAAGCTCTGGAGCAGTCACTGCATGCTACAGGACTTATATGTGATTTCTCCTAACACATCAAAGAGCCAAAAAGGACTGGTACTACAATGGCATCCAGCAGATAGCAGCTTTCCATCTGTTCAGCTGATGCTTCAGCTCAGTACTGTTGGATCTGAGAAGGCTGAAGATCCTTGCTCTGTCCCATGAGTGTTACATTTTGAATACTGCTGTCATCCCCTTGCCTCTGTGCTTGACTCCAGACATCAAAATGTAACGTATCATTTGCATCAGGGCTCAGACAAAGTCACTTTTAGTATCCTATACATTGTTTATTGCTTTCTTTTGAAGGAATAAAAGGCATTAGTATATTTCTAAAATCTAGAAACTGTACAGGCCATTTCTCAGAGCTCCTGGGTAGCCTTTGTCATAGCAAGAATTTTGGACAGCAGCAATATCTCTGTGCTGTCATTTTGCTTGTTGTACCATTAAAACCAAATGCTCAGTGCTGATTTCAGAAGAGCTGTGCGGAATGACAAGGGAAATGCCAGTGTCATCTGGTATAATTTTAATTAATTCTTGAGATGCCACAGAGTATCAGTGGGTCACTTTTGTGGGTCTGGGTTACTTGCTCAGAGTAAAATGCGTGGTTGAAAAGTCTGCACTAACCATCTTGCTGCTTTGATGAACAAAAATGGATGTTATACTGCCTGTGATCCTGATAGCAGGGGGACAGATATTTCCACTGATCCTGTCAGAACCAACCATGCAGCTCATACTGCTTGTGTGAGATGCACTCTCCATTTATGTACTGCATTATGCACCTTCACAAATGACAGCTTGCAAAACAAAACCTGTTTCATCTTGTTGAAACCAGTTGATTAATCACACACAGCGTCTTTATCACATTTTACCTGCTATTTATAACCACAAATCTTGGAAAAAGACAAGTGTCAATCATTGTTCTCTGACAGCAGAGGATGTATCACTCTGGGTGCACTGTGTGAGCTGGAAACCTGTTGCTTCATAAAATCATGATCTTATGAAAATTACAGTGAAAGAGGTGTTGAAATATTGGCTTTTTCAAAGATGCTTCCAAAGGCAAATTCTTCTAACATTTTCTGGTTTTCCACACATCCTCATTGTGGCACTTCCTGCTGATCAAAGACTAGACATAAAATTTGTTTGTGTGAGCACCAGCATCTATGTGTTTTGTCCCAAAAGCTCTTCTGTGTACACATAAACACAGAGAAGAAATGGTACATGGAGGGAAATCCAAATAATACCTTGCTCTGGGTCCTCTGAGGACTGTCCAGGATTCATCAGCTCATCACGAGCAGTCACCATCCCAGAGGAGCAGGGAGGCCTGTGGCACATGGGAACACAAAATAAGGGCTCAGAGGAAGGGACACTCCCCCTGGGTCCCTCTCAGGGCTGTTCCAGGAGTCTGTAAGAGGTGTACATGTGTGTTCTGTGTCTGTGTGCCTACTGGGTGTGTCTGCTCAGCCTCTCTTGGGCCTCTGGATCCAGCACAGTGCAGTTTACCCACACATCATAAACATAATTTGTTTTAAAAGTGGGGTTAGACAGATTCTTCTTACAGAGGCATAGACAGGATAGATGCCCATAAATTCAGAGCAAAATAAGTAGAGGAAAAGTCCATATAGCATGTTTCTGTCACATCACATCTTTTTTAAAGGGCAAGAAATATGTAGATCATCAAATTTAAATTTGGAAACTCCAAACAGCACATATCCAAGTAGACAGTCAAATATTGGCACCACCTTAATTTTGTCTAACTAGATGACTATCCCAGCAGTTCTGTGCAAACTGCCACCATGTCAATCCAGCAAATTTCAGAATAATGCACACTCTTCCTGAAGCAAAAAAAGCATTTCCCAAAAGATCCAATGAAATTTATTTCTTAGGTGAGGGATCTAATGGAAATACAGTTGGGTAATTTGCTGGTTTTACTGACTAGATTTCAGTGTCTGAGGGAGCAGACTCACATATTTGATGGAATTCACACTTGTAACCAGCTTAGTTTTCTGTCGGCTACAAGTATACTTCCAAGAGTCATGAACATGGAAGAGGCTTTTATTTTAAAGATTCTTGAGTAATAGCAAAAAAAATTAGTCTTGGGTTTAACTCTGCAGTGTTTCTTGTTGATTTGCAGAACTTAAAGTATTGCTGATGCCTTTTATTTAGCAAGACCAAATTATTCAAGTGAGACTGTGTGGAACAGAATCATGAAAATATTTTTTTCTACAACTGTGTTACAAGTGGAGATGGGAACATGAAGAAATGGATTATTAAGCAGCATAGTACTAAGCTTAAAAAATAGTAAAATGTAATTTCCACCTACTGAGACAGGAAAGAACTTCAAGAATATTTTTATTCTCATTAATTTCCTTCTGTTTTGCTGGACCCTGGTCTTGCAAAGTAGAAAAATAAAAGGAATTTTCTTAGTCTTCTGTCTATGGATTGCTGCACCTTAAACATTTTTTTCCTCCTATGCAAAAATAGAACTTTTTAATATTTAGATATTCTCCAATACCAATCAAAATCAGTGCTATTAATTATCACAATTATAACTAATTATACTGTTACAGATTATGTAAAATAAAAGGTTTTTAAATATCCTCTTTTCATCACTCTTGTGGGTAATTTCTGCTGTTCAGAGCTGTTCTGCCAACTAAGTGCATAATAACTGACATTTTTTATCTTTGTTCAGGATTTTTCCTGAGTTACTGCATAGCCATTCCTCTCTAAAGCACACAGAGATATCTTTTAGTTCTCACTGACACAAATGTTTTGTTTCAAGAAAACCACATTTCTTTCACCTGTCATAGTGTATACACCATCTATGTGTATTTAATTCTAAAACCAGTTTGCACTGACACTATGATTAAGAAAAAAAAGTAATATTCTTACAGAAAACAAATCTCACTTCCAGTGAGATACATGGATTCTTATTATATTAGTGCAAAGACTCCAAATAATCACAACCTTCAGGTCCTTGAGGTCTTTTAACCTGTTTGAACTCTTGTCTGTTGCCTTGTATGATTTTACATTTTTAAGGATAGAAGTGGAAAAATCCCACCCACTCTGCTTTTTCAAAATCAATACATCATTTTGATGAGTAAATAATAACAATGAAAAGAATTATTAGCTTTAAGAAGATTTATTCCAGCTCATCTGACATTTTAAACACAATTCCTGACATAGCAGGGTGCAGTCTCAGCTCTTCGCATATCAGAGCTTATACTGTGATAACGCAAGGGCAATATTTCTTCAGAGCATTTTCTTTCAAAATCCTCTCTTGAATGCCTTAATTTTGCATAACACTACCCCAAGGACTGGGAAGAAGTACCTAGTAGGTGGAGTCTTGCCCCTTGTTTTACTTACCCTCATTTTATATCAGTTTAAATCCACCAACATGAGTACAGCTTCTCTCAACTTACACCATGTTGATGACAGAGTTTAACTCAACAGTTCAGCCCTTAATTTGATCCTCATGTGTGGTCTACTTAGATGTTTTCTTCCAAACAACAACCTGAAGATATCTACTACAATCAGAGTAGCCTACTGCAAGTGATGGCTCTAAGGAAGAACAGACTTTGGCATATGCATTCATCTTTTATGCTCTTACACCTTTGAGGGGAAGCCTGGGGTCTTCAAAACCAGCATTGAAGAAATGCCATCTGAAGTCTAAGAAAGTGTTACTGCTACAGTGATGTTGTCAGAGGTGTGATGAAGAGTGATTTTTGTGCTTGCTAAGCAGAGTAATTACATTTTTCCCATTAAGGATAATATAATATAAGCCATGACTCATTTATCTGTTGTGTTTGCAAGAATTAATGAGAGTCTGTGGACCCTAGTCATCCAGAATGAGAAAACAGTGTAACATGTTTTGTATCCTTACTGGCAGTGGATGCCCAGGTTTCCATCCCTTCACACAAAGTGAGGTGAAGCAGGATGTAGGGAAGCTGGTGTGCATCATTTTAGAGGTAATGATTTAGAACTGAAGATGAGTCAATTTGGATTAGACTAAGGAAGAAGTTTTTTACAATGAAGGTGGTGCACCATTGGAACAGGTGCCAAGAGAAGTTGTAGGTGTCCTGTCTCCAGAAAAATTCAAAGTCATGTTGGGCAGGGCTCTGAGAAACCCAATCTAGTTGAAGATGTCCCTGTTCATTGAGGGGTGTGGGACCAGATGTCCTTTAAAGGTCTATTCCCACCCAAACCAGTCTGTGATCAGCATTCATCCCAGTAAAGGACAACACAGGGTGTGCCTAGGTCCCAGCAGCCCAGAGATCTCTTGCAATTAGCAGTTTAGACATATCCTGAAGATACATCTGTGCCTGAGGCACACTGACAGCTGTTCCTCCACTAGCATAACCATCTGTCTTAGAGAGAGAGTGGAATCAGGTTTGCTAGTTTTTCCATATATATTGCAACTCGGAAGTGTGCCAATACAATTTATCAACTTCCACAAGTATACTGAGCCTTAAAAAGAGAGTTTCTCTCCTTTCCTCTTTCTTGCTGCTGAGTTGTTCCTTGTTCAATGCAAGGGATTCAGTCCCTACCATGTGCTCATCCCCTTCATTTAGCATATTTCAGACAGGGACCACTTGCCTTGTCTCCCTTTGGCAGGCTGTTCTTGCTGATTTGTTGTTACTGCCCTCTTGGGACGGCCCAGGCTCCAAACATGAATTCCATCTTCCCCAGCTGTGCTCTGACTAGGTGAAAGAGGAAGGGCTTATATCTTCAGCTGTGCCCTAGATATATTGCCACTGTCTAAATTCTACATATTGCCTCGCTGGCTGCAGCACTCCTGAGCGTGTAACTGATTTCCCCTGTTTGCCTGGGCACTTTGTACTGCTCTGCATGACTCATTACTTGTGTTGCAGGACTGCCTGCAGCAGTAGTCTACAAATCAGGAATTACAACTGGAAGCAGAGTGATAGTAAGAGATATAAGGGAGTGTTGTAAGAAATGCAGTTATTTTTTACTGTATTTGCAGTTGTGTGTCTGGAGGCAAGCAAGAAGAGAAGTTGCAATAACAAATAATTTGGGAGTGAAGCCCATGGTCTCTAGTAATGACTGAATCCTAATAGGCAAAGTGCAATAGAGATAGCACTTGGAGGCAGGAATATATGGGTTACAATCTATGTAGCTATTTATACAGTTTTAAAAGGTGGGGGTGAAATGATATCCCTTCAGCAATACAATGAATAGTCATATAAAGGTCCAAGAAATAAATGTTGAAAATGCTTCATCCAAAGACCAGAGGCATTTTACCTCCCTGGGAGTTTTCTAGTGAGTATTTTCAAAATGTGCAAATAAAATGAGCCTATATCTGTCTGTTAATATTTTACACATCATAGCTTGAACCACTATTTAGGAGGCTGATGCATTGCAAACATTTACATAGCAGTGTTTCAGTATATCAGATAAATGCCTAATAAGTATCTGAGCATTGTGCATACCTATTTCATGCTGTCAACAAAAGGACACAGGAATGGTAGAGGTTTTACAATTATTTTATTTTCCTAATCAAGAAGAAATAATCAGAGGTGTTCATTCCTCATTTTCACAAGGTTCTCATGATGCAGTTACAATTCAATTAAGTGGCAGTCTATGTAGAATAAATTACTGTTATATACTTATATTTAGACATTTCAGTTTTTCTGCAAAACCTCACCAAGGGACAAAAAAAGTCTTAGGAATTTTGAAAATTTTCATCCAAGTACATTAAGGTGCCCAGTTGTACAATCCTTCCTCCTGTGGTAGAGTTTTGACTGTGAAATCATTGAATTGTAAAATGGTGATAATATTCCTATTTTCATTCCAGCTTTTAATTTAGCTAATTGCATATGTAATATCAGCTGTGTAAATGGGTGTATGCTTTTAGATTTAGGAAACAAGCTAAATCAACAAGATCTGAATACATGTAAAATATTAACGGACAGATAAATATTAGTATTTATTACAAATATCACAATCTTAGAATGATATTGCGATGTCATTCTAAGAGACCACAATATGATTCAGTGGATCACCATCTTACACAAAAAAAACCCAGAAATGTTCCCAGTCTCAGCATAATAATATCTCAAATGTTGTACATTCTTTTCTGAGCATCCCCTCCTCCCAAGACAGTCTGTGCTCTGACCAGATTTCCTCTGGCATTTTCCTCAGCTTCAGGCAAAAACAGTAATTAATGTTAGGACTTGTGTTGTACAGCTAAGCACTAAACAAGACTGCCTCTTCTCGTCTCTGCCAGTTGCCTGCTCTCTGATCTTCAGCAATTATTCAGACTGGTTGTAGGTAAAATTACATGTTAAGAAAATTATGATATGTACATCTACTGTTTAAAAATAGATTAACTCAATTAAAATCTGCACTTCCAGGGGACTCTCAAGATCTTTGGTCCAAACAAAGGTCTGCTAAAGCTAATTAAGGACATAAAGGTGAAATTTGCTTCACAGGAATCATTATCTCTACTAGAAGACCTTTGTAAGTGTCTATACTTTGAAAAATGCTAGGAAAAATATTTTTGAAAGTGTTGATTTACAGGTAGGTTCATGCTAGAGTCTTTTTGTGTTGTGGTGATACTAGCTGCAGGTTCTCAGGGGAGGAGGAGTATCTGTTATAAATACTTCTGTGTTAAAAATAATGACAGAGATTCTCAATAAATAAAACTTGTCTATTTTTATAAAGCTGTGTCAGTTCATCTAAAAAAAATAACTGCATTAACTAAAATAGTCACAACACTTAGCAGTACAGTTTTCTATATTTCTTATTGTAAATCTCCATGTAAACACAATTACACTTGGGAAAGAAAGATTTTTCCCAGTTCATTTTAGTTGGTTGGAGTGAAGGACATGTTACATGTCCATATGTTATATGGATATGGACATTGTTACATTGCCTGAGGTGTGTTTAACTTAGGATTGTCTCTTCTTACAAAATATATTTCTCTAATCTAACCAAGCCAATGATCCTTCATTTTTTTTTTAATTTCTCTTTTTTTTCCTGACATTGTCCTGATTTATTTAGATTTGTGTAATTTTTATTGCAGTTCTGCTTCTGAGACTTTTACAACATTGGTCCTTTGCTGAAATTGCAATTTATCAAGATATATCTAGATTGAAAGAGTTTCTGTGCAAAAGTTACAGGTAGTTAAAATGTTTCAACAGATCAATGCTCTGGCAGTGAAGAAAGTTTCAACTAGAGAGGGATTTACTGATCAAAAGGAAAAGCCAAACATTGTTCAGAGTTAAACTAGAGTCCTTGGAAGAGAAAGACACATTTCTCACTCCAGTAAGCAAGTTGGCAGCTACATTCAGCACAAGCATAAATTTCCTGTAGGCCTTAAAAAACACCTTGTATGGCAGACATCTCACCAGTTCATTTGGGAGACCCTAAATATACACAAATTTGTGCAATGTGTGATGATAAAGAAAAAATGTAATGGAGCTTTCACACCCTTTGGTCTGGCAAATACCTTGTTAAGAAATGAGTGAGCACACTTGCTCAGTGACTCCCATGGAATCACATTGACCTCCCCTTGATTTTGTGAGTGGACCTGACAATTAGTTTTAACTCCATCCTCAAATTGAATGAAAAAGGTGATTTTTACCTGGTGGTTATAAGAGATCCCCTCAAAAGTTTTTCTCCCCCACCTCATGCCAGGCCTTTGGGCATCCACTGAGTCCACGGCAAGGGCTGTGCTGTATTCCCAACTTGGCAAACCCCATGCAGACCTTCCTCCTTGCACAAGGTTTTGCAGGAAGGAGTAGGTGGAAGCCTGGGCTGGATTTACATCTAAGTTTCAAGAGGGAACACTGTTATTAGCTAATAGATGTGTAAACATTTTCATCTTGTGTTGTCTTTCTTTTTGTCTAAATAGGTATAATATATAAAGTTTAAGACAAAAATGCCATAATTAATTGCCTCAAGAGAAGTTAAAAAAATATTACTTATATTGGTGCTATAGTCTTTATGATTTTTATGCAAGACTGTATAAAGAGGAGATAAACAGTATCTTTGTAAGCAAAGTATTCACAACCAAAAACTCATAATGCAAGAAAAAATAGGGAAAAAAAGAGGAAAATAACACTTTTTGGTGAAGACCTAGTTTGGCCCATAACACAAAATTTCCTTTTTAACTCCAGAGAAAAACCTGTGTGACTTTTGCTTTAGTCCAACAATAGCGACCGCCTAATAAAATATTATCTCTCTATAACCCCACCTCCAAGTTTTTGTGCAAGAGGAGTGAAACAGAAGCATTATAAAATAATACAGCCAGTCTTGCTGTTGCATGAACCAATTTATAGACGACACAGCTACACTAAAAGTGAAAAGAGAAGGTGTTTGTTGCATGCAAATGTGCAGCAAAAGCACTAAGCAGCTTTTGCATGGCAAGCAGAATCTCCTTTCCATCCACTAGATAGAGCTAGGGGACTTTGAGTGTCAGTGCAAGGCTTGGCATGGCACACCTGTGCCTTCTGCCTGGAGGCCTGGTGCTCCCCTGCACGGCTCTGGAAAAGCAATCTAACACATTCACAGACCTGGTTAGGTTTCTCTGTTTGAAAGCTCATTTTGAATGACATGTTGGGGGCAGTGAAATAAAAAGTAGTATTTTCCTTCTTTTATCTTTTTAACTGTTCTTGTTTGGACGGTACAGTTTATGTAAGTTACCTTTCTTCATATTAGTAGAGGTATTACAGCATCAAATCTTACATCAGACATACTTTTCTGCATTACCTGAAAAAAAAAAACAACCTAGAAAAGAGGTAATTTAACCATTGAAAACCACATATTTTGAAATTTAATGTCTATCATTTCTGGACCTTATTGCCTCATCAGTAAGCAAATATTTTTCAAACATGTGAAATGAAACATTATATTCTGAGTTTTTGTGGGGTTTGGTGTCTCAGGTTTGGTTTCTTGTTTGTTATTTTTTTGTTTTTCCTAGTCAGTTTTCTTCTATTCTCTTAGAGAAGACTAGCATAAGATTGAATTGGGATCAAATGAGCAAAGCCCTACAGATATGGAATCCAAAATGTGTAGCTTCTCTAATGATGAAACCGGAGCTAGGGAAATAGATTTTCATTGATTTTTTTCATGCCATCTTAAGAAGTTGGGTTTTTTAAAAATACCATTTGCCATTACATTTAACTGAATTAAATAGAATGGTTCAAACTACTCTATTTTGAAATTGTACTTGCCTCTTATATTTGAAAAGTGCTTTCCCAAAAGTTGCTACACTTGCAAAGGCAAACGCTGGCCCAATAAAATTGCAATTAAGTAATCCATCTCTCTCAGAGAGGGCTGAGGCTGCAGGAGGCAGATTGAGGTGAGGCCCTGCCTGCAGCCAACTGGCCTCTTCCTTGGCTCCAAATTAGAAAGCTTTCAACAAGGCCACGAGAGCAACTAGAGACAGAACAAAAAGTGGATGTTTGAGGGAGAATAATCAGTAGAATGTTGGGGAAAATGGAATATTCCTGTGTAGCTATAGCAATCGGGGCTTTTCCCCCTCCTTTAAACATATTGCTTGTGTTTTACAGAAAAATGGCATTCATTCAAATGCCTGAGTGGGGAAGAATGGAAAGGGTAGGCATGTAAAGGCAAGGGAGCTACACCCTTTCTTTTTAAGAAGGGGGGGGGAAATGGATAGATGGGAAACTTTCTCCTGAGAAACAATACTGAGTGATTTAGAAATCCAAGTTACCTCTGCAGAGTCCCATCATCCTGTATTTGACGTTTTTTCTTCTTTGTCTTTTGACCAGGTTACTTTGGTTATCTTGCTTGCTCCAGGGATGATGCTTCTGTAAACAAACTTGACAGGCTTTAAAGCAGGAGTTACAGCACATGGAGTGCAAAATGTTGAGGATGACAAGAGCAGATTCTAAATTAGGATGGATTTCCATCTCTTTCTAATCTCTTCATTGAAAAAGAGGAATGAACAATTCATATTTCTCATGGTAGGTTCTGTACATTGTACACTATTTTTGGCGATCCTAAAAGAAAAACTATATTCCTGCTATGCAGTAGAATTCTGGTCTCTTGCCAATAAAAGGAGAGAGCTGTGTTTTTCCCTAAAATCACAGACATTTTCCAGGTGTTTTCAAGTACAGTCTCACTCCTTGCCTCTGGTTAACTTGGAGATAGAGCAAGATAATGGCAAATAGCCATTAAAGTTTTTATTCTTAGGTCAGGGTCTCTCATACACAATTTTTTGCAAGAATCACACCAATGAGTGTGTCAGAGGAGTTGAATCTCAAACGTGTTTCTGTTCCTCATGATAGCACATTATGCCTTCAATCCAGGGAATTTTCCTACCACTTTATCAGTGTCTTTACCCACTGAAATACACCCACAAACAGGAATGGAACTAATGTTAATATTATATAAATATTTTTCTCCCTATTCCACTGAAATACACCCACAAACAGGAATGGAACTAATGTTAACATTAGATAAATATTTTTCTCCCTATTCCTCCCGAGGGTTTGTCAGCATAAATTCCCTTTACAACTTTTTTAGCAAAATCTTTCTCTTGAAAAAAACCCGTGTACAAACACACACACACACACATACACACACACACACACACCCACACCCACACACACACACAGATTAACTTCTGACACATCACAGAAATTGCTTGAACCAAAAGTAGAGTAGTCAACTATAGGGCTAAGTGTTTAACCTTTAGGTTAGCAGGTAAAACAGTGGTGCAGAGTCTCTGCCTAAGGTAATTTACATCAGATCTTCTGCTAACACATATATTTCTCATTTGGTAGGAGCAATAGTTTCCCATGTTAATCTACTAACATCATAAACCCTTCTAGGAGCCAGTGTGTACTTATCTGTGTTTTGGTTCTCAGTATTTCATGAACATACTAACTGCAGACAGAACTGCTACTGCCAAGATCAAAGACAGTCATTCCCCTCCTTGGTGGCTGAGATGGAGATGCTCTTTTCAGTGAATGTGCTCAGTATTTATTTCTATCATTTTCATCCATCTTTTTCACAGGCTTTGTCCAGAACCTGATGCTATCCATCTTCAGTGAGATTGCTGAACATACAAGCTTTTTCTTCTAGTCCCAATTTCTCCATGTTTAGCCAGACTTTGCTCATAGTTCTGCATAAGAAAAGTGGGTTCTATGTCCTGTCAGGCTTACCATTATATAGACACACTGGAAATTGGACTTCTATTTTCTTTCATAGACATGCCAATATGCCTTCAGATATTTTTTCATATTTTCCCAGTTTTTTGGTTTGGGGATCAGTATAACCACAGTTTAATTAATTGTGTGACTCAGAGGACATTCTAGTGTACCTTTGGAAGAAAGCAACAATGGATAGATTATTAATTTTACATATAACATATTTTATTTTGCCAAGGTATTTTCTCAAGCTGAGTAATATTTTTTCACCTCTATGTTTCTTCTCCTGTTTAGTACTACTTTCCTTTAAGTTTAAATTAATTTTGAATTCTCTTAAAAAGCCCAACTGTATGGGAATCAGTAAGTCCCAGAATTCAGACTGAGCTGTTTTGAGTAATTTCTTTTTCCCCTTGAACTAATTCTGCTGGACATTAACATCACTGAAATTGAGGCATGTGGCTGGACTCTGTCAGTCTTGGTCCTTCCTGTGAGAAGATCCTTCCTGTATCAATAATCTCAGTTTACATCAAATGTACAAAGCACGTGTCTACCTCTAACACAGTTGTCCTGGTTCCTAGTCCTTCTTGGTTTTCATGCATCTGACCTGTTCTGAACATGCTGACTTTAGGTTTAGCATTAAGTCAATTGTACTCCAGTGTACTTATTTTCTCTCCATTCACAATAAAGAGATCTCACAAGGTCTGGATCAAATTCAGACATTCACACTGTAGACAGCTTCATTTGCAAAGATTAATCCTGCTAGTCTAATCTACCTGTATATTTTATGTCTTATCTATGTGACAAGAATAATACTGTTACACTCCATTCCTGAAACCAATATGTAAAAACTCTGTCAGTACTATTTCACTTCCAGCAAACTCTGTTTAGCACTTGTTCATTACTGAATTATCCAGTACACATGTAAGATACTGTAGCTTTCCTTATGAAGCCAAATGTATTCAGACTGGAGAGCTGATATTTGGATCAATAATGGCAATTCAAATAAAAAGTGTGTTTCCTTTTAGATTACACATGTTCTATTCAATTATCCTTTACTGAGTGTTGCTGGAAAAATTTCAGATGAGACATTAACAAGATAATAAGCCTCAAAATCACCCTGGTTTTCAAATACTCAAATTTTCAGCTAGAAAAGGCACTCCAGGGTACTTTTCTTTATTAGTCTTTGTCCAGAAGCTTATTATTAATATTTATAACAATTTGCAGCATCATAAAAATGCTTAATCTTCATTAACATGCACTTTTATTTGCTTATGTGTCTCTTTTCTGCGGTAGTTCATGAAAAATAAATATATTTCTGCTTTTACATGAAGTGAAAAATTTATTGTGTATAAAAAATGAAAAGAAGTTTTTTTCTTCCACCACACTTTCTTTTGATTTTTCTTAATACTTAACATGCTGATAAACACAAATTTAAAGATCTATATTAACTTTGAGATGTCTAGCACATGAAGCAAACTGCCAGAACAGAATATGGAATTCAACCATTTTTTTCTTTAAAACAAAACCCAGCAGAGGTATCCGAGTAGTCCCTCTGTGTGTGAGCCACCATTAGCACTTCCCTAATTAAAGTCAAGGTGCTCATAACACCACTGAAGTACAGGTTTTGAATTCCTAGTTAAAATTATTAATTCCTAGAGTTGAGAACAAACTCAGCTCTGTTTTCTCTTAAGTGCTTGGGGAAAAGTAGTCCAGTTAACCCTGTCATTCCAGAACACCTGAGTATGTCTTAATGAATCAGTATAAATGTGCAATTTCACCCATGAGGCCTGAGTGCAATGTGCCTCTCACACATATGAAATATTCATTACAACTTTTGAAGGTCTTATTTTTTTTTAAGGTGGCTGAAAGGTACACATCATAGAGATAATATGTTTTATTTGTTCTGTCAAGATTAATTTCAATTTTTTAACTCAAACAAGGGAACTTTTACAGCTTGGCATTCTGTTGTGCCTGGGTGGCGCAAGGATGAGGAAGGTAAATGACGCAGAGGGCAGGCTGAGGGCAATCTCTGCTCTATGAATTATGCTTTTCAAGTGTTGGAATATCATTGCCATAAAATGGACAGTAAATTAACTGTCCACATCTATTAAGACAAAAAGAAAGTGTTTTGGAATTGACATCTTCCAAAGCTGTGATGCTCTGCTCCCAAAAAGTGGAAGTGCAAAGTAGCTCAGGACTGCGGAACTTGCTGAAAATCCTCCCATGGACTGTGCATAAGAAGGAAGTGCACACAACTTATTCTTCTAAAACGCCATGAAAGTATTTTTTTTCTTTTCACATTCCCTGTGAGCCAACAATAGCAGTTGCTACAAATTATGAACCAAAAGCCTTAAAAGAACTAACTTTAGTGGCTGGCTGGAGTGCAGATAGAAGAGAGAGATGTAGGATTCAGCAAGATTAATTTCCACTTTTTCTTCTGACCAGGACTATTTCTCTTTCCGTGTGTATATTTTATAGTTTTTATTCCTGAGTAATTCTGGAACACTAGTTTCTGGATGTACACTTTAGAAGCATTTCATAACAAGAAGCATTTCATGTCAAGGTAGCAGTATTAATGCCACTCATAACTTATTAAAGTAAAATTTGATTTTAAAATAATTTCAGTTGTATTAAAATCAGGTAAATAGCTATATTTTTGGTAGTTGTTTTTTTTTTTTTTACCATTGTGTATTTTTCTTTTATTTGCTGCATTGGTAATTCTAGGGAGAAGTGGATTTTGTTGCTCAAACATGAGCTATACAAACAACTTGAAGCATTTTGCATGCATATGGCTGTGTATAGCATACATGAATTTCCTTAGTTTCCTTTTAAATTTTTTGTAACCATTTCTCTGCAGACCTTTCAAGCAGTTTAAATGTTTTGGAGAAGAAATTGATATGTTTGATTTGAATAATTGATTCTATGATTTATTAAATTGCAAAAGAGATTCAATTATTTAGTATTATATACTACTATTTCTGTTGATACGGAAATACAATCAGTGCAAGGTTAATCAAAATGATAATGAATTTTGATTAAGCTATGCCTCCTGCTGGCTTCAAGAAAAGGCATTTGCACAACTCTTTATTTTTCTGATATTGATATACACATTTTTATCTGAGAAAAGTAAGAAAATATTTCTTTGAAAATCTTCTGAAATAGCTTTTAAAACTCCAATTTGAAAAACCTTTTTTGAATATCCCCGTGATACCCTTATGCCACATTCTAATTTGATGGGATCATCAGTATGTGCTATGAACATTACATATTTCATAAATTCCAGTTTGATTTTTGAAAAAAAATCACTAAAGTTGAGATTCTGGAAGATCTAAAAGAATATATGAAAAAATATAACTTGTTCAAGAAAGAGAAATACAAAAGAGACATTTTTAACTACAGAACCTTTAGGGAAGAATAAGAATGTCAGCATGAGAGACTTTACTGTGATTTGGAAAAGGAAATGAGGTTTCTTTTTCTGATGTTTAAAAATTATACTTGAGAACCCAGTGAAGATATTCAGTTGTTTTTTCTACTGTTAGTTATCACTGAAAGCTGGGTTCAAACTCTCCTCATAGAAGTACTAGAGATAAGAAGTGTAACAAATTTCTTAAAAAATTGATCTTGATAAACACTTAAAGCAGCTATGTAGCATTGATGTTTGCCATGACGAGGAAGTGAACGAGACAGTTAAGGAGAGGTCTTTCCACCCCGTGCTCCATAAGAAGCAGATGCATATGTCAGTGACACCAAAAAATAAAAATGCAGCATTTCAGCCTGTTGCAAACTTCTTTTCTTAACAAGGTCTGCCCTAATTTCAGCTGTTTTAGCATACTCATCAACAACTCTTTTCAAAGGCAACTGTTTTTACAACACAAATAACCCCTCTGTCTTCCCAGATCTATTTTTATACTGCACATACTGTTCAGTTCTTATGCAGATCATGACAGAGGATAATACATTTATTCTACTTGTTCATATTATTTATCACAATATCACAGGAGCCGCGTGACATGAATGATAAAATAGTCTCCATAGTGCAGAGCAGAGCCAATCTGAAAAGCAGGCTTGGTTCCAGTTGATCTGCTTGGCTGGGATTTCAGAGTGGACTCTTCTCAGCCATAGTGTGTTTCTGCTGTGCACTTCTGCCAGCATGACTCACATTAGCTTTCCAGTCAGCCAACTCAGACAGTTCATTCTGCTAAAAACTAATGCAGAAAAATATTTCTTTCAGTAGGGCCAGTAGGATGTAGCCATGTGCCTGATTGCATAAAGCCTTGTACAGACACAAGGAAAAGACTGTGAACTTGTGGACAGGAGTAAAGTGAGATTAAGTTGGCTCCAACCAGTTTAAGCTCTCTGCAGAACAGCCAACTTTAAGATAGGGAAGAACTATGTTCGGACTAAAAATGAAGAACTATGTTAGGCATAGTTCTTCATTTTTAGTCTGACATTTTATTTTCACCTTTTTGTTGCTACAAAATTGCTGAATTAGTTTGCACCATTTTGGTACTGAATTTACCAGACATGCCACAGATAATACTGCCCATAGTTCCAAAAGCAGTTTATTCAGCTTTCTGTCAGGGGCAACTCTATCCAGGTTCATCAGCAGTTGTCATGCACATAAAGAATAACAATAAATTTGGCCTTCAAATTTAATTTTATCCTTCTGCCTTTTTTTTCCTATTTTAATCAGAATACAAATCTCAGATGGAGGGGTGAAATGATGAATATCTCTCATGAGTATGAACACATAAGCAATTCTACAATTCTCACTCTGTAGGAGGTACTATGCAGAATCCAGATGTCAAAATCCAATGAAACTTGTCATTTACCTTAGCCAGAAGTACAATTGCTTCCAGAAGCCCCTTTACAAGAGAATTTTGTCCAGTGGAGCATTTTCCAATTTTTTGGTTTTACAAATCAAAGTATAATGAAACACCCAACTCTTTTCACATCTGAATGCAAGCAGAATGCCAAACCTTTTTATCTTGCTTTAATGTTAACTAATTAATTATAGTATTTTCAATTGTAAGGAAGGATGGTGTTTATAAGTACATAAGTTTATAAGAGATTTTTCAGCACATCAGGCAATGAATAGCTTTTTTATCTAGGGCTGAAGTGCTGCAGAACTAAACTGGTAAGAAAAAAAATTAATTACAGATATGTTTTTCCCTATGAAAACTGTCAAAACCAGACTGGTTTTTTTTGTTTTGTGTCCAAAACAAAGGCAAATATTAATATTAATATTCTTGTTAATTGCTTAGTAGAAATGTTATTGCTTAAAAAACTTCTCCAGTTTGAATGTTTGTTTTGCATTTATTAAAGACTAAATTTATGAAAAATGTTTTAAGAGACAAGGTCTAATTTTTCAATAACTACTGAATGTCCCCCCAATCTTTATTTAGTATCTGGAATGTCAACAGTGATCTCTTTGTTTCTGTGTTCTGGAAGGACTGGAAAACTTTATTCACATGAAATTTTGATGCATTAAGGATGATTCAGGGCAGAAGTTTTCCATGTGAATTTTGATCCTTTTTAGGGTTTTTTAAAATTTAGTTATCCTTCGCAGCTTTTTGATTCTTCTGTCTGATAAATATTCAGAAAATTCTTCATGAACATTTGATTTCTGAGTGAGCATTATGGTTTAGATTTTCCTTCTCAGCAATGTCTCTGTTGGGCTGACTCTGTGCCCTTTTGCAGGAATGTGTTTTTCCTAGGGAAAGCTGAAGATTTTGCTCTAAATACTCTCTCTACAGCTGAACCTTTCTGCTCTACATGGTGGTTACAATTGCATCTCCATATAGCAGTGGATAACCAAGCTTGCCAGTTTGAAATCACAATCAGCAACAATGTACTGACATTCAAAACTATCAGGAGAAACCCATTCTGTGCTTGCAGGAATAGTCACAAACCTTTTAGCTCCTTTGTAAATCAACAGTGAATAGAAGGTGGAAATTGTGGTATTTCAAAAAACTGAAAAAATAATAACTACTAAACATAAGGAGTCTTGCTGTTTGCAAAACATACTGTATAATTTTCTCAAATTGCTCTCCCTAGTAATGGACTTATAAGTTCTGTTTTCTAGAGCATAATATCCTGCATATTCCACTATATTTAACCTTGCCACTATTGGACCATTTCAGCTAAGGACTTTTGTTTATTTATGGACACAAGCATGGTCCTGTATCCTCCTCTGTGGGTCTCAGGCCTCTGAATCAGTGTAGAGATACATCATCTGTGTCATGGGGAAAAACTACTCACCTCATGTGGTTTAAATCAAATAAGGATTAAAGGTTTGTTGATTTATTAATGACAGAGTTAACTGGCAGTCAGTGAACTGGCAATACATTCAGGATCAATGTTGGTGACACAACAGGTAAACCACAGTCCCAGGTGCCTGAAAAACATGAAACCAGCCCATTTCCAAACTTCCTTCTGTAGGTAATGCCCCCCTGTACTTCCATGCACTCTCACACTGTCTGGCAGCACAGGCAGTGCCACCCTCCCCTCTGGGTGGCTGTAGGTCCCCTGTGTGGTGGCAGGGACAGGTGACCCAGGGGTCCTTGTGTGCCTGCAGAGCAGGGCTGCCCCCACTCCCCCTCACTGGGGTCACTGCCAGCTGCAGGTGTTCCTGCACCCCACAGGGACCTGCTGAGCCCAGTCCAGCCATGGGGATGTCTTGGGGGGATGGCAGTGCCACCAGGGTTTTTCTGCTCCAAGGCCCCTACCAACAGCTTATAGGAGTTTCCATTTCTGTCCCACTGCTTTTCAGACAGTTTCAGTAACCTGTCTCTGGTTATGTAGCTGCTGTTCAATGTGATGAGTGGTTGCCCTGGAGTTTATCCATAGCATTATCAGTTTGAAGGAAAGGCTCTCTCAGAGGGGTTGGTCTGCCCCTTCACACACATTGTTCCACACTCCCAGCCTGTACTTGGTGTAGTTGTCAAGGTGTTGGGAGTAGGGGGCTGGTTAATGGCAGCCCTGACCTTACCTCCCCAAGGAGCCTTTTCATCTCACTTTCTCACCCTGTCAAGGAGGGGGAGTGTTTTAGCCACTTGTATATCCAACAACATATTAGATGTCTTTATTTATGACATGCATGGCCATTTATGACCTCTATGTTTTAGCTATTTTAAAAAATTCTTTTCTATTTTGCAAAAAACAAATACATTTGAAGTTCACATTGTGGGGAAAAATACTGATGTCCACTTCCCTGGACAGGCTAATTGGCTAATTTATCATTCATAAACCCTTGACAAATTATATGTCCCAATATGAAGGTATCATGCATGAATATCATGCACACACACATAGAAAATGCATTTTTATAAGGGTGGTTTACAAAATTTTTCATTTAAGAGGTGAAGCCTGGATATTCTTCCCTTGTGCCTTTATACTTGAGCCTGTAACTTGATATATATTTAATTTTCTGTGGATTTGGACTTCCTTGTGCAGTGTGTTTTATGAATGATGATTCCAAGAAGCAATTAATAGACATAGTACTCCTATGAAAAAATATTAGGGCGCAAGGTAAACTACAAAAAGCATTGAACTGATCTTGAAGGAACTCTCAGCTGATCTGAGAACCAGGAGGAGATAAACTGATGGTCTGTTTGTGTGTTTTGGAGGCAGGTATAAAAGAAAAAAGGAAGAATGGAGGTTTTTATGTTTTCCATGTCTAACTTTGCTACCAGTTGGACATGAGACACTTTCTTTTCTCTGCATTTTAAATGACTTTTTCCTATTATCCATTGCTATAACCCCCACATTTGAATGTGTTGGAGAGATGAAACACTTGAGTACAAATTGGAACACATGCTGCATTATTGTGCAAAATGGAAATTGTCTTGTATGTTTTTTCCTGTATAATCTTCAAGCAATATAAAAACTTTTGGAGGGGAGATCTTTGTGATTAATTCAGTCTGAAATATCAGCTAAATTTAACTAATTGCTAAATTGCTAAATTAAAAGTGCAAGGTGTGTTAAAATTCATGCATATGATCCTTCTGATTGGTATTTTAACCCTAATTTACATTTTACATTTTAATAGACCATAATTAATACTTCTCTGAATTTTTTGGAGGGCTGAGATGTGATTAGAAATGTCTTTTGATTGACAAAATAAAATTGTTTGAGTTGGGAAAAAGAAACTACACAAAGGGAATCTGATTATTTATTAGTTACCTTATTGAAAGGAAATTTCAGCTGGATTTCTATAATATTTACTTCCAGTGGTTGCACCATATCTAAGTGTTTCCCCTGGATAAAGGGTGCATTCACAAGTTATCCAGGGGCTGAAAAAGTTTCTTCCAGTTGTAGAAACTTGTAAGTCTTCTCAAATTTAGACAGACACATCCTTGCTCTTTAAGCTATGACCTTATCTGCTTGCCAGTCTTAACCAAATCCCCATTGAGTCCTGCTGTGTCCTTTAACATCTGGATCACTCATTCCAGAGATCTGAGAAAGCCTGGAGTGCCACTGTGAAAATAAAAAGCTCCTTTTTCTTAGCTGATAGCAGAAGGCAGTGAAAAAGTCCTTGTAGTCTAGGGAAATAAATCAAAGTGCTTCACCTGGAAAAAAAAGAGTTTTAATTTAGCTGCAGCACTTAGCACATTTTATCATTTATTTTCCTTAACTCCTTCATAAAACACATGTTCTATTTTAATTTAAAAAGGTAGATTGTCATTACTAGCCAGAACATTTGTCTGTGCAGGCTTCCTTTGAGTTCACTGAGAAAAAGCATTTGAGTACAAAATGCAATTTTGTTTCACACATCCGGCAGTGGCCTCATTTTCCATCTGACAGTAAAAGTCATGTGGTCCCATTAGCACCAGTAAATAAAAAGTGACCCTATATTCCTCTGGAGACATAGTCTGCTGCCAGAGAAGGACCCCAATGCAAAGAGCAAGTACTTTTCCACCAGCTGAAAATGTATTACAAGAAATAAAAAGGCCATTATGTTGTAAGGACATAAAGGCAGGTACAACTTACCAAGGCCAAGCTCCTAACTGCACTCTCTGTGCTACTGTGGCGTTCTCAGAGCAAATACAAGAGCAAATATTCATGGATCCACTGGCATGTGAATGCACGTTTCTAGTAATCTTTGCACAGAAAGTCAGCATGACCCAGGCATTCCAGTTCCAGAGAAATTGCCACTGAAATCCCATCTAGTCAGGCCTGTAGAGAGTGGTGAAAGAAGCAGACTAATGAAGTTAATAGTATTTGTCTGACTGTAACCCCTAAAATACAAACACAGCCATCTGAAGAAGCTCAAGGGTTTTATTTTAAGAGTCTTTTTAAAAATGCAGTTCCTACAAATGACAGATTTTCAGACATAATTTTTGTGTGGGATAATAATAATAAACAATTAATTAATCCTAAACAATTAGTAATAATAACCATAACAGTAACAATAACAATAACAACAAATTAGAGCTACTCAGAAACATTTTAGAATCAGACAAAAAATGTTCCTTCTTTTTATGCAGACAGGGTAAGGTTTTTTTTTTAGAGTGCCTTAGAGACTGCATTTTCTCTCTTCTCCCAGGAATGCTGTGCTCACAGGAGGTATTAGAAGAACACTGATAAAAATCACTGCTTTCTAGCATTACAGAAGCAGCTGGTGTCCCATGAAGTGGAGCTGTAGAAGCTAGTGTGCCTGTGCTGGGATTCAAGAGCCCTCTCTTTTCTGTTCTGCCCCTTTCTTGCTCTGCTTTTGCCTACCAGCATATTTAGTATCTGATAACAATATATTCTAAAAACAATGTTGTGCAAGACCACTACTTGATAGTATTTATTTTATTTTAAAAATAACTTTCTCATAGCAACAGGTGAAGCCCAAACCCAGTTTTTAGGATTGGAAATATCCCAATTTTGTGTTGAGTTGAAATACAGAAATGTACCTAAGAATACTGATTATCAAACACAAGTAGGGAGTGATCAAAAAGCCCTTTCTTTTTTGTCTCTATAAACAAAAAACTGATGAACATCTGTACCAAGTAACAGCCTTTACAATTAGAAGTCTAAAGAAAGGATGCATTAGGAAAAATATATAAAAAGTATCTATTGTAGGAGCAGGTATTATAAACAGATGTTTGCACTAAAATATGAAAGTATAAATTGCAGAAGAAGATAAACTGAAGAGCAAGGTGGATTCCAGGATATAACTTAGTGCAGGCTGTATACAGCTATGATGCCTAAGCAAATCCAGTAAATCTTCAAAGTCAGCCACCTGAAGAACTCTCAAATAAAGTACTTTTGCCTTTGCAGCAACTACCAGGTGAGGCCTGGAATTACTTTCTTTTTTTTTTCCTTCTTTCTTTTCAGCCAGTGGATAAAAGCAGATTACACCCTGTACAATACAGGAGAGAGCAGGGCTGTACTAACTGCTGAAAAATGCTCTGCTTGGTTAAAAATTCATTCCTTATGGAAATGAAATATTGTCAATGGAATTAACGTCCAAATGTGTCCCAGGCTGTTTGATCTGTCCCAAAGAAAGGTTTTAAACTTTGAAAAAATTCAACTTTGTGAGGTCTGAATGTCAGTCAGGGCTACACAGGATCAATTTACAGCAAGAGTCATGAGAGGTTTTTGATGATTTTGATTGACGTGAAGTAGAGCACACAGACAAAAGAGAAAACAACACTTTTTTCCTAATGATAGCACTGGGCTTTGAAATTAGGCACAGCAGGTAGAGAGAGATCCCATACAGATTTCAAAAAAGGATCCATGTCCTGGTACTAACTCACTTCAAATTGCCAGGGAGTTGAAAAATCCCTCCGTTTAACATTAACTTGAGCTAACAAAGACAAAGCTCCCAGGCAGCACAGCTATTAATGCCAAGCTGCTGTGCAGCATTTACCAGTCCTAAAACATACAAACATCAGTAACCAGCCCTCTGCATTTTCATCTGCTTGTTATCAGTACAAAGGGACTTCTGTTTTGTTGATACAGATCCATAGAGCAGGGCTCTCATTTAAAATAAAAATGAGGGCTCTTATTGAAATGATATTTTTTTAAAATTGGCAGACTCTAACTTCCAAATTAAATTTTAAAGAAAATAGAGAAAGCCTAAATAAACCCCTCTAAAGTTATGATGATATGTTAGACTTTCCATGCTTCTAGTGTTGATTTAGCTGAAAACTGGTTTTGTACGTAGCAAAAGACTGACAGGGAGATGGCACATCATAATGCCTTTAACTGCGTTTAATTTTCATTGGAAAAGTTACATCCTTCTGGATGCCCAAATCCTTTTATTAAAAAAGTATGATAAATAAAATTCTCTTTAGTTTTATATAAAAAAATTAACTGAAGATGGCAGTTCTCTAGCAAGATAGAACTGTTTATGGAGATGGACAAGGATAATGAGAAAGAAGATCATGCACATTAAATCATTATCATTAGGGATTAAAAAGGATGTGTAATGACCTGTGCAGGTATTAGAAATGCAGGCTGATACTGTGTGAGTCAAGCTGATTGATCCTTGAAGACAAAAAGATTCAAGTTTAGAAAAATATTAGTTGTCAATGAGACTAAAGGCACAGAAATTCTAATGTAAGTCTGAAAGGAAAACATATAGGACTTAAAGCTTAACAACAAATTTTAAGTATTTGTGAGAAGAAAATGAAGATTTATGAACTGCTTAAAGGGCTCTTTCAAGTTCAATTGGCCAGAAATGAAAGGAGCAAAAGGATGACAGGAGAAACTGGACTGGTATTTATTCATGATGGCTCAAAACATGAGAAAATAAAGAAACAAAAGTAGTTATGCTAAGTGGGACATTCCATGTAAGAACATGGAAACAACTGTTCTTTTTGGTAGGATACTGCAGGAGAAGGAGCCCAGAAGTTTCACTGTTGGGAAGGATGAATGTTTGACGAGAAAATCTCACAGATATGTATGCTTAGCAGAAAGATTTTTAAATGTAGAGTCTGAGGAAGGAATAGAGATGGAAGCAAGTTTTGATATAGAAGAAAAGAATTGCTGAGCCAGTCTTACTCATTAACCAAGGAGGCAAAGTGTGTGTTAGTTAGAAGGGGTTTTATGACTTAGAGCAAAGGATAAATCCACCTCAAACAAAAAGATATTTTTACCAAGCAGAAGGGTAGCACAGGCAAACAAGGCTGCCAATGTGGCAAGTAGAAGAAAGGTCTCAGAATTTTCCACTGCAAGAAAACCGAAAAACAACTTCTAGCTTAAACTGTAATGTACTGACTGTGAGTGATTGGAGAATAGTAACATGAATATGGTAATTATAGCAGTTATGATAGGCTGTAGATAATAGAGAAGGAATAGATTGGTTCTACTGTATTAAGATGCTCAGCAAAGAAAAGTATATAATGCAATGTAACCAAAACCAAAGGGTCCCCAGGCCTGCCTGCAGCTGGGGCTGGCAGCTGTAGGCACAGGCTCTGTCACCCATGACCCTGGACTGCTGTAACCTCTTGGATGGAATAAAAGAGGTTTTTGGAGAGCTGCCTGGAGTCCCACATCTCTCATTTAGGCTCTTACAGTTCACTCTGCTGTTTTTACATAGTTCAAGACAAACACCTGGAAATGTCAAGTGGTGGTATTAGACCAAAAATAATTGAAAAAAAACCTGGAGATATAGTTAGGTCTCTGTCAAAAAAATGTAGTGCCATGTTGAAGTTTCAGCTTAGCTAGAGGACAGCAGATCAGTCAGCCTGTGGAGAAAAACCATTCTGGTAAAGGTGTTCCCAAAACATTATCACTGTCTCCTTTATCTGCTTCACTGCCTGAGGTTGTTCAAGAGCTCACTATCCAGGCCATTGGGAAAAATGCCAATTTTCTGAAAAATCAGATTTGTTCCTCAAGTAATTTAAAATGTTGACAGGCTGTAAACAATTGAACCTAATTTTTCGTTTCACAGCAAAACAGCATGTAAGTAATGTCAGCAAAGGTCATTTGCTGGAATTAAGTCAGTTAAATGCCTTAAATGTTTTTTAATCTTTATTCTTAATGTCATGTGCTGACATGATAATGCTATAAAATGTCAGTGTGGTTTTTGTTAAATATATTGTAGAGAAAATCTGCAGCCATTCACACATGGTCTGAAACCAACTATCCTCTCTCTACAACAATCAGTCTATAGGAAATATGAAATTTGCAGATGGTGTGTGCTCTTACATTATGTTCATTGGACTATTTGGCAATTCAAAGGTGTTTAAAATCTGGGACCACTTCTTGTTTTGATTTTTTTTTTCTCCTGGCTTTCCTTTCATAGGTCATTTTGGCAGAATAATTTATTTGTTTTTAGATCAATGAATTATTTTCTGGATGCAAATACATCTTGGGAAACAAGTATTCAACATGTTTGCTAGGCTAAGATGAAACAGAATGTTAGGATTGTGCTCTGAGAAGAACTCTGTTTCCATGTGTGTGTACCATGCCTAATGTTATGATGGTCTCATGTTGTGGGGAAATGACTGAGGGTAAAATTATAGAAAACTGGGCAGTTATACTCACTTTCTAGCAGATGTTATAACAGTACAGATGCATATAGTGAAAGGTAGCTGCTGCTTCCTGGATGGAATGCCGTTGGCATGCACAAAGTCTATTCAACCATGATTCCCCACCCAACACACACTGCAACTTTAGGCAGCTGCTGAGAAGGATGGGATGGAGGGTGGAGCAGAGTGGAAACACCACAGCCAGGCTCTGTTTAATCCTTGCAGGGGAGAACTTGGTGTTTCCAGGTAGCCAATAAACCACAAAGTATCCATCAGCCAAGGGAGATAGGGGACATCCTGCTGCTGAACCAGGTGGTGAAATTGCTCCTCTCAGGCGAACTTGGTTCATTTAAATCTAATTTTAGATACTGACACACAGCTCGATCCCAAAGCTATCCACTTGCAAGGTATGACCACTCCTTCCTGAGCATGCATTCCATATTTTCTTGACTTGATCTTACGATCAAAGTGAGACAGTTTTACAACAATCAGTAACAAAGGCATGTAAGACCAGAGTTACTCAGGTTCCACCTATGTGTAAAGAAACAGTAAAAAAGTAATCTAGAAATGAGGAGAAGTTAAGGAAAAATCCATCATATCTTCTGGGTTTGGTTGACAGCTTGAACCGGATTTCTACCCTGCCTCAGCCATCTCTCACAGCCTAACAGGGACACCTAATGAATAAGAACATAACTCTCTGCACCACAAATGATTACCTGAGCTAACTCATCGGTGATTAGAGCTTATCTGTATTTTGTGCTAAATTCACTTTTGCAGTCAGTCACTGTCAATGGCAACAACTGAACCTTACTCTGTCAGTTTTCTATTATCAGTAACATGCATTATTCCTTAAAGTGATTAGCCTGACTCCTTCAAAGGTTCTAGCAGTTAGAGGAGTGG
The DNA here is from genome assembly GCF_022539315.1 of Serinus canaria. Taxonomy (NCBI): domain Eukaryota; kingdom Metazoa; phylum Chordata; class Aves; order Passeriformes; family Fringillidae; genus Serinus; species Serinus canaria. The sequence goes on from NC_066316.1 coordinate 87,370,272, forward strand.
ATAACATACTCAGCAAAAGAGGGGACATCTAGGAGAGTTGTCACTCTTTCTAAATTGACTCCAAAATGTTGCATTTCCTCGAACAAGTTCATCAAACTGCCCTCTGAAGAAGCAGACTGTGAGTGGAGTCCCTACAATGGGCTGTAAGAGTTTCATATCTGATGGAGGAATTCAGAAGGCATATGTTACTAAAAATAAATGGGTACTTTTATTCCTAGTATGTTCAAATTTCCCTTTTCTTCATTTTTCCTACTATAAAGTCTGGGAAACCTATAGCTAAAGAGAAAAATAGACTTCACATTTGTTCTTTTGTTTCCATGAAAAAATTTTGAACAATACAAAGTAAGTTTAAGTAGTTTTCATATTTTTCTAACTTATGTTCTATACTTCTATTACTTATAAGTAGTAAAAAAAGTGAGACAAAGTACAAAACCAAGCATTTAAAATTACATGCTTCAAAGCAAATGAAGTGTGGAATGGTCTAAATTGATTTTTTCTCTTGGGTAATTAAAAGGAGAAACATTTAAAATTAAATCAAGACTTCTAGTTTTCCGTACAATACTTCTTTTGCTCTCATTTTCTGATGAATTACATTATTTAGGATTTCACCTTTTTCACATTGAGCAGAAGTGTACATAGTGCAGACATGGACTAAGGTCACATGAGGTTAGGCCATATGTATGATTTACAAAATAATCCTCAGATCCTAATCCAAATAGACTTTAGCCTAAACAGTAAAAAGCAGAAGAGCCATGAGAAAGTCCCTATTCAGATTCCCTGTATGACCTTGGGAAGGCCATTTTATCAAGTTCCTTACTTGTTTAATATGGAGAAATTACTTCCATTTTTCACAGGGATGTACATACAAGATCAGTTTTGATTCTTTTTTGAGACCGTAGTCATGGCAGCTTAATAAGGATTTATTGTCTAAACAAGTAGGTCAGTACTGTCTCTGAACCCAGTGCAGAACCCTGCTTCTTGAAGCTTTCTAGCCCTTGGCTACTTAAATTCCTGCTAATTTTGACTTGAACATCATTATTAAAACTTTCTTTTCCTATGAAATTTAAATTAAAGTATTTTTTCCAGGGAAAAAAAACAGTTATTGTTGACATGGTCAGGTGGAGAACCATGTAAACATAATGTAAATGAACCCCAGATGCCTTTCACTTTAAGGCCAGCTCCTTTGACCTTTTCAAGGGAAGAGGGTTGCAAGTATATTTGTCATGTCCTGCAGAGCTCTGCACACAGCCATCTAGTTTCTCAAATAATATTCAAATTAGTTTCAAACCTAACAATTACAATTCCCCCAGAAGTAAAGTAATGACATTTTAATCTTAATTTTGCTTTCCCATCTATGTGCTTCATACTGTATCCTTCACATTAGACTTTGGGATGTGAGAAAATTATGTAAGTCTGGAGTTATCATTAAGGAAATGTAGTTTGCAGCATCATACAGTTCAATTTAGATTAGGAGAATGAAAATACTGTTTGTCAGAAATGAAGAGAGGAATCTAGTTTTAAGAGTTAAGACACTAAGTGAAAATTGTATGCAGTATGGACGAGTAATTCTGAAACATCTGTAAAGATGTTTTAAATGCAATCAGCAAGTCCCACATCCTCTCTTTGCAAACAGGGAATGCGTTATCAGATCTTTCATGCAAGTCCTGACTTGTTGCTGGACTCACAGAAAGTGGTACTGTCAGAAGTGCCAAGCTTTCAGCAGGCCCTGTGAGTTTCAGTGGGAGCTTCTGAACCAATAATCTTCTGAAAAGCAGGTCAGTGAGACTTCACTTCTGTGTGTGGTCTGCTTGGAACCTCTCTGCCTCAGTTCAGGAACTCTTTGTGGGATTTTGGAGCTAGGACACAAGGTCCAAGACCTTTATTCAGCATACATATATATATAGATATATGTATCAGAACTAGACCTCTGGATTTGTTCAACTTCTGAAGGAATGAGATGAATAAGTCATTGAATTCTTTTATATTCTGTCACATCTGAAGTGACCTCTGCAGTTATTATTTCATGGCACATAAAACTAGTGTCCTCCTCCTGAGTCAAAATGTCGAGAAGGAATTATTTCCCCAATTTTTTTTTAATAGGAGGCTCTTTCCTCATCATATTCCTGATAATTTGAATATTATGTATTTACAATGTAAATAAAAAAAATCATTGGGTAACATGCATCATAACATTGCAACAGTAAGAACAGTAGCAGAACCAAAGTCAGAATCCCTGCAAAGTCCCTTTGAAAGGTTACATTTATAGACCTCTTTACCTCAGATTTTTTTCCCAGTGTTTCTATTTTAATTGCAGTTTGATGAAAATTTTGCCTAACTCTATCATACATAGAGCTCTAAATAGCTATGAGAGTATCCATTAAAAAAAAAATTACTGAATTTGGCCCTTATACTGATGGCAGTGTTTGTCAAAACCAACAGACAAGACAGAGAACAATTCACTTAATAAAAGTAGCACAAAATAAGCAAACAGAAATAACACCTGGTCATACTGACACCAAAAGAGACAAGAAAAATAACCTAATCAGCCATCTGAAGACTCCTGTGAAGCAAAGAAATAAATATGAATGTTGGCCAGATTAAAATAGGACAGGCAGTTAATAGTGGTGAACAACAGCTCTTCCAGCACATGCTCTTTTAGAGGTTTGCAGGAAATACTACTTTGTCTCAATTGATGGCACCAAAATTGGACCAAAGATTAAAAGATGTAATGTAACTCATTACCATTTCTACAATGAAAGGAATCACAATTGTCTTACTGAAATTTTAAAGGCAGATTTTTATTTGATTTCATTAATTTTCCCCAAGATTCTCAGACTTGTAAACGTCACCATAGTGTATCAAATACATTATGTATCAAACTTTGCAAGAATTTACAATTGGAAAGTCATTCATCACTATAGCCCAGGATGAAGGTTCCTCTCAATCAGTCTGCTAAATATATTTCCTTGTCATGTGCTGACTTCATCCAGAAACAAACAAGAATAACTAGGAGGACAGGCAGCAAATGGTGATGGCAGAGGGTATTGCTAGGAAATGATCTGGAAAAGTACTGGTCTGGGAACCTGTTCTGTGCTGTTCATATCACATTGGGAAGAGGAAGTCTGGGAAAATGTTGCATTGTAATGATCTATAAAACAGGGTGTGAAGTGAGGGAAGAAAGTATGTTGATAATTTGTAATTATTCAGGTTAATGAGATCAGGGCAGGTTGTGAAGAATTACAAAAGACTTCATGAACTATTATTATTAGGTAGTCAAATCAGAGGTAGAAATCTGTTTTATGCAATATACAGTAGAAATGTGCTGTTAGCACTTTTGATGGACATTTGAGGTTCTGTCCTAGTTTCTGGAAAAAAGCAAATCATTCCTGACATAGGAATAAATTCATTTATTCCTCCATCCCATCCTGCCCATTTTGATCCCCTCATCCTGACAAAAGACACATTAAGAGGTTCGTAGAAAGCTGATGGGAATGATCAAAAGTAGGAAACAGTTTCTGTGTGAAGCAGGACTCACTGCTGAGCTGATGTAGAGGGGACATGAGAGAGATCAGTGGAATTATGAGACACAGAGAGCAGGGTTAGAAGATGTTCATTATCTCCGTCAGTAGAAGAGCCAGGGCATTGCAGAGAGTATTGCTCCCATGGAAATTCTTTCCAGAGGATTTTGAGGAAGAAAATTCACAGGATACTTTAAAGTTCTTGGAAGAGAGATCAGATAAGGAGAACTAAATTGTCATTGACATGTTCTATGAAAAATCCTTTCCTTAGGATTTTTTCCTCCTGAGTTGCTGAGAGGCCTCAGGAACAAACTGTAAACAATGATTATCTGCTGTTGTGGAATGCACCAGGTGGATCTGTGATTGGTCTCATCTGGTTGTTTCTAATTAATGGCCAATCACAGTCCAGCTGTCCAGACTGTCTCAGTCAGAGACAAACCTTTGTTATTCATTCCTTTGCTATTCTTAGCTAAGCCTTCTGATGAAATCCTTTCCTCTATTCTTTTAGTATAGTTTTTAATATAATATATATCATAAAATAATAAACCAAGCCTTCTGAAACATGGAGTCAAGAATGGGGTTCGGCTGTCTGTCTCTGGTCCCACACACGCTTAGGATGGTTCTTTGCAAGCTGGGCCTCAAAAGATGAGTCTGGACTCTAGGTTTTTTCGATCTTCATAATTGTTTATTGTTTCTTATCTACAAAGTCCCTTCTCTGCCTGATCTGGATCTGACCAGCACGGCAGCCAAAGGCACTTTGACCACCCCCAAGGCAGTCACGTCTTTTATAACAAAAACTACGTATATCATATTTACTTTTTATCCCCAATACCTATCACCCTCGTCACAAAGTACACCCTCACCCCAGACCAATCCACAAGTACCAGCACCACAACAGAAGATGGATGACAAGAACAAGAAAGAAGAGTCTTGTGACACGCCCTGATTCCTCCATCTTGTCTCCACAACCCTCCTGTACCATAACCCCAAAATCTGTGATTTACCCTATAATTATGTCTTCCCTTCACCATTCACACCCGAGTGATTCTCACAGGTTTCATCTCTCCATACACAGGTGGCACATCCCTAGATGGATCAAAATCAAGCCACCAAGTGCTTTTGGCAACATTCCAAGACTCCCCAGTCCCCCAAGGGTTCTCTAGGTAGCTCTGGACATCAGGAGTGATGTGCTGAGTTCCCACAGTTAAGATTCTCATCTCTTCTTTCATCCTAAGACCCCTGTGAACAATGTCATCACTAAATGACAATCCAACATCAGTCTTGTGAATACCTCTCAGGATAAAACAGGCAAAGGCTGAGTGGGAGATAGGAAAAATGTGTGCTCTGTTTTTCCTCTCCCTAGACCATTTTCAATGCTACAGCTGGGGATAGGAACATGGTAGGTCATTTTTCTCATCCAGTACAGTCATTTGTCCAGGATTTGATGTAACATTGTAAATCTTATTGCTTATATGCAAGCACTATTTCTAATCAGAGATGCACAAAAAGGAAGTGATAGGTGAATGTGCTCAGGTTTTCTTTATCCTCTGAGAGTAATAGTGTGTTTATTTAAATTTCATTGAAAAAATTTTTGAAAAAATTTCATTTAAATTTAAAAATAAATTAATTAGTTAAGGTCTTGCTGAAGTACCTGAAATGCAAAGCCTTTGAAGTGGAAGTGAATTTTCACATCTTTGAATACAAAAATCTGCAGATGTTTGCAAATGGTGCACAGAAAAAAAATATTTGGACCTGCAAGCTATCACTCAGACCAAACCATAATCTCATAAATATTGTACTTTCCTCGACTGTTTGGTTTTAATTCATCTCTGGCTATTTCTGATTAATAAATAAAGAGATATATTTGTACACCAAATATTACTGCATATAAAGATATTATTACTACTTATAGTACAAGTAAACAAAAATTGAGAGTCTACAGCTGCAAAATGTTTAATTCATTAGGTTCCTTGGATTATTTTAAAGAGGAGCTGTGATCTCTTAAAGAATATAAAATTACTTCTTTCAGTAAATTTCTGAAAGTCCTACATTCAACACCTGAGGTATTATTTTGGGGGTACAAAAAATGCAAAGAAAAGCATTTTTTTTTCATTCAGACACCTGGAGAATATTCCTTTATTTTCTTGCTGCCCGGGACATCTGTTCTCTACCATAAGCTGAATTATATACCCTCTGTTTCCTTAGAACACCATTTAAAAAGAAGTCAGTAAACAAAACACTACTTGGAAACTTTAAAAATAACTTTGCCATATGCTGTCCGATTACAACATCTCCTTTGTTGTTCTCAACTCAGTGAATTCACTGAGCAAGACTTTATTGGCAAGCTACCAGATCACTAGGAATTTCTTTTGTTTAGAGATATTTATAATTTCAATTATTTACATGCACTACACTTCAACTGCCAGAGGTATTTAGACTTTTAAATGGGGCCCAGAAGGATTATTTTGATAACACTCAGATGATTAGCTGAACAAAGGCTCTTTTTTCCCTTAATTGGTTGCAGGCACAGAGTGTAATAAAGTCCCTTTATGAGCTTGTCATTGAATTGGGTACAAATGATGTAGCAATATTACATAAATTAGCTGGGACTAAAATCCCCCCAACACAGAAGTTTTCTTTTTCTTTCAGTTATCAGAGTGTCTTAGCAACACAGTCTACCTAGGCATAGAGACAAAGACCATTAAAAAACAAACCTCTTAGGAAGCTGTGAACAAAACAGAGTGAATCTAGTAGGTGAGAGTTCTGCAACTTTGTCATCTCCTGGTTTAAGTTCACATCTATTTAATTATTTGTTTTATATAAGTCACTGCACATCTCAGAGAATAAACCTTCATTAGTGGTTTGGCAAATCAGATATGATTATTGTGCTCTAGATGACAAATCCACGTGACATGCAAGAATGACTTTTGTGGTCATGTCCATGGCCAGAGTAACTCAGCCAACAGAATGAAATTTTTGGCCCCAAATTTATTTTTCTATGAAAGGTGCAGAAACAGCAACAACTGACTGAAGTGCTTTCTAAGTGTTTTACCTTCTTCAGCCTCTTTAATATCTTCAAAATTATGAAAACCTAATTAGTTTTAAAAAAATTTGCATCTAGGGATGGGAATATAGTTTTAACAACATACTCTAAGACAAACCAGCATGCAGAATCTTGAAGGTGTGATCCCCCCTCATGTGCTGGTTTTATGTTTGCAGCCTTCACATTAGCTGGTCAGGTTAATGGCTGGTTTTGACATAAGTGTTTTTCCTTCCTTATAATAATTTCATTGTTTCCTCAGGACTCTACCATCTTCTTTGTATCCATTTCTGATTTTATGCTTGGGTGGCAAGATCTTTCAAGTAAATAGGCCTGAAGAAAATACACAGTGACTAACAGAAAGGGACTGGGATTGCTGTAGTACAGAGAAAAAGTGATCAACAGAAAGAAGTGATTGAGGTATTAATGCATTCTGGGTGGAGGGTAAAGTAGCCAGCTGCTGCTGACTACAAGTAGGGTAAAAATAGCATGCAAGGAACTAAAGGATCAGGTCAAGATTTCTCTATTTCTGCTGAAAGAACAGATGCTTAGTGGTGAGGTTTTCCTGGAGGCACAGAAAAATACAATTCAGCCAGTGCAGAGACTGTGGAAGCTGTGGAAGCTTCAGGTCTCCAGAAGGAGCCCCTGTTTGCCCCAGTGAAGGGGTCAGAAACCTCTGCTGCAGCCCTGCAGGGGCACCAGCTCCCTCCCCAACTTTCCTCTGAACATCTTACCTCGGTGGCAAGGATTTGACACTGAATGCCATTGGCCCTCACAGCCTGGATGCTTCTTGATGCAAAAACCTGCTGTCTTTTTACTGGTGAGTGCTAACAGCAGTGAATAAATCCAGTGTTAAGAGATGGTGCATCCACTGGAAAAATGGTCATCATGGAGGCAGATTCACTTTTACTATAAAAAGGAATTTGAGAAAAAAGAAGATTTTCCTACTACATCATGAATTTCACCACCCCACAGAAAAGACTGGCTTAATAGAAAGAATGTAATAAAAAAAATATATCTTTTAAAATGAAGGAAATTATTTTATTTTCATTTTTTTTCTCAGATTTGCAGCATAATGTTCTAAACATACTAAAGGATCCAAGGGAAAATGAAAAAAAATCAATGACATTTTATTTGAGGATACAAAGCAAGGCTTCATGGAAATTTAAAGTGTTTTGTAGTCATAATAATCAGTTACACTTATCTGATGTGATATGCTATAAAGTAGGAATGGTGTACCTAGTGATATTTGTGAGGTTTGTGCAGAAATGTTGAGCACTGCAATATTCCTAATGTTCTCATGCAACCAGGACACATTTCCTTCTTTCTTTTCAACATGCATAATTCAAATGCTATTTCTCTCTCTTTATGCAATTTTCTTGCCAAGACTGATAGACTGTAGTATTTTCAGATTCAGTATAAAAATCCTCTGCTGGATTTATTTCCCATTTGCTCCTGTTCATTAAGGATGTAGCTGATCTTGTTGAAAACTGAAAGAAATGCCATTTCAGTCGGAGCCTCATGAATAATGTTCTGGGTTTACACAACAGTAACTCAGTTAGCTCATTGAAAAGCAGAGATTAATAATCATGAGAACCTGGAAGTTTTCTGTGAGTTAATTGGTGCTTTAGCACTGCACAATACAATAATATAAATGAATAGAAAGAAAGGAGAATCACAGAATATGCTGAGTTGGAAAGGATCCACAAGAATCACGGAGTCCAACTCTCATCTCTGTACAGCACCATCCTCAAGAATCCCACCATGTGCCTGGGAGTATTGTCCAAACACTTCCTGAACTCTGTCAGGCTGGTGCTGTGACCACTTCCCTGGTGAGCTGTTCCAGTGCCCAACCACCCTCGGGGTGAAAAACCTTTTTATGATATCAAACCTAAACCTCCACAACTTCAGGACATTCCCTCAGATCCTGTTACTGGCCACCACAGAGATCAGTGTCTGCCCCTCCTCTTCCCCTCACAAGCAAGTTGTAACTGCAATGAGGGTTCCCAATCTCATTCCCCAGTCTGTCCGTACATCCAGGCTTGCCCCATCCCAGGTGCAGAATCTGGAATTTTCCCTTGGTGATTTTCATGTGGTTGATGTTTTCCCAATCCTCCAACTTGTCTAGGTCTCTTTGCAGGGCCTCCCTGTTCTTAAGGGAGTCAACAGCTTCTCCCAGTTTTGTACTGTCTGACCCCACCTAGTATCTTTTCAGATCCTGCATCCAGGTCATTAATGGTGGTGTTGAAGAGCACTGAGATGTTTTGAAATAGGATGTGCTGTTTTATCTGTTGCAGCTGAGTTTTAAATTAATATTTGAGTAAATGAAAAAAGATAAAGGTGTCTGCTGAGTTGTGCTTAGTGTGCTCTTGCATGAGATCAGGATGCAAACCCAGCAGGCACTCTGAGGTCTTGGTTTCTTGTTCCTCACACGACCCTCATGTCTCAGAAAACCAACAGGGGAAGGACACAGAGCAGATCCTCCCCAGCTCACCTCTGGCATCTAAAGCCAGGAGATTACTCTCAGCTATACCTAGTTCACTCACAGTCATATCCTAGTTAGAAAGATTCTTTTATTACTGGCAATAATTTGAGTGAACTTAGATCCTTCCCTGAGGATCAGGGCCATGATCTGTGAAGATGCAATGAGGACTTAATGTCCTTGTTAATAACAATGAGGCCAAAGAACAAGAGCAATGTTAATACATTAAAATAATGCTTTGAGCAGGCCTGAAAGTCAGCTTCTGTTTCCTGAGATTGATTACATCACTGAATACAGTGAATTATTTTCTGAGAGAAGCTCAAGTTATCAAAGTGGTGATTATCAAATCTGGTGCCAATATTTCTGCAACTTTTAGAGAGATTTCAGAGTCTTTACCCAAAATAACTTCATGTTTGTTGATCAGAAAAAAGAAAATTTATTCAAGTGCTAATTTAATTAAAAAAAAAAACCCAAAACAACTTTTATCCAAAACTAGAGTTCTTTAAAATAGTAAAAGAACACATCATAAAATATCTGATCATCTAATATTTCATATGCATAATCTAATCTTTAAAGAAAGATACTCCACTCACATTTCTATTGACCAAGTCAAAATATGAGTGACTTAATATGAATTTAGAAAGTGAATTAAGCAGCTTGCAAGTCCATTAATGTTGCTTTGCCCTTGAGTACATGACCCATGTGTCAATTTGAGGAAGAAAATACAAACTCATGGCTTTTATGGTTATTATATTTCCTTATTCATCCTTCTACTAGAACTAAGCAAACACATTCTCAATCAGATACACTCCAGTTTTAGAGCATTAATTAAAAGTGGCAGAGGGTGATGTCTGTATCTGTGATAATCAAAGTCACAATTTAGATTGATTCAATAAATCAACACATTCAAATGCTCAAAACATCAATTAATACAGCAGATAATCAAGTCAAATGACTGTGTTACTCTTGCAGTAGAAAATTTGAAAAAGAAGTCATTTAGCATTCATTTTAATAGTTTACCAGTGCAATTAGTTGACCTATTCAGAGAGGAATGAACTGGTTTCATTTTATATTTTTATGCTTGCTTTGAGGACAGAACATGCAACAGTGTCTTGGTTCATCTTCACAATTCCTTATATTTAGCTATCTTTATCCTCTATTCCCAATATAGTACAGATTCACCATGAGATGTCTGGAATTTGGAGAGCCTGCAATACTATCCAAATTATAGCAGCTTTATCATCTTGTGTTCCTTTAGGTTCTCTCATAGGAAAGGACACAGAATTTAAGACATTACAGCTGCTACAGAAAAGACAACAGAAATCCTAGAGAAGGTTCTTGCTTTCCCAAAACCACACAGTTTTGCTTTGTTTGAGATATTAATAAACTGCAGTCAGAAAAACAGACCCATGCATTTAGAACAGAAAGTGTGGCCTAGTATTTTCAGAATGAGCAGTTTTGGGGTCCTAATTAATTATAGAAGTGTCCTTAATAATTTTTGATTTTTATTGAATGGAAAGCTCTTCCAGCTGTAATCTATGTAGGTGTTTTTTCAGGAACACAAATACCAATTGCAATTGAGATGCATGCCTTGAAGTTTGATTATGATTTTTTTTTATTTTTGCAAGACCTAATTCAATAATTAACCACCTTCTTAAAAACAAAAAATCTTAACAAAGAAATCTAAAAAGCATGTATCCTTCATTACTCTTTCTTCCATAAAATGATTTCCCTATCATAAATAAGGAAAGTAATAGAAAAAACTTGCACTGTTTTATTAACTTTCCACCTAGAAAAAAAAATCAGAAATTGATATTACATTTTGTTACAGTAAGTTACATTAATAATTAAAAGCTCAATTTTCCCCCCAGATCATCTCAGAACTAGATGCTGCCCATCATAGAAGTTACATGTGTTTTCTGACCCACTTACATACAAAAATATGTAAAATTACTTCATTTACTGAGGAATTAATCCTTATTTCCCATTACTGAGAGGCATGATTAAATAGGGGTTCCTTTTAAATAAACTGGAAGGAATCTGCTATCTTCATATTTAGTCTGCTGCTCTTTTAAGATGTGCTTAACTGCAGAAAAATTATATTCCCTATATCTCTGCAGACATTAGAAAGAATAAAAAAAGTCCTTGAAACTCAAGAAGTACAAGTACATTAGGATTGAATAGTAATATACAGAACCCAAACAAACTAATTGAGAGAAATTCCAATTAGAAATCATAAACTTGGAGGAGATAGAGCAACCTATTTACCAGGCAGAAGTGAAGTTGATAAATTTTATAGTGCCATGTACTATGGGATTTTTCAAGTTTACTACTTGGTGAAAAACATTTGCATTTGGGTAAAGGAGTTTACATTCCCATGGGAATTTACATTCCCATGCTGGGTGTTTGAATAAAGATATTAAATTACTACATACATATATAAAGATGAATAAAGATATAAATTACTATGGTGTTTGAATAAAGATATAAATTACTTTATACAGTTTTTAATAGTATTGATTTTGTTACAAATGCTCTCGTGGAAGTCCTTAGAAAGAATGTCAAGTGTCTTTGTGAAAAATTGGTGTTTATCTCTGACAAAAGACTCCTAGCACTCATTTCACAGTTGAGAAGAACTGCACAGCCCATGCAAACAGTGGAGGACAGAAAGGATGGTCAGTAGCATGTTCCCTGAGCAGTCAGGAAGAGAATTCCAACTTTTTACTGATCCTTTACTTTATTGGGTTGTGAGTAATCTTGGATTTCAGGCTTGGGAAATTTCTGGTCTCCATTTCAATTGATCACTTTTATACATAGGTCAGGGTATTCTGCCAAAAACCATTGAATTTACACATGTAATTGTATCCCTTGTTTTTTCTGTTCCACTCACAGAGAGTAGCTCTGTGAATAAGTAGGGCTTGGGTTTTTTTTTTCCCAATATAATCCCTAATGGTGCATAGTTACAGAAAAATTCATCCTTTTCAGGAAATATTGACTTAATCTTCTGCATGCTGGCACTGCAAAAGCACTCCTACTAGTTTTAGTCAAACATGATTAGAAAATAACACTAGAAAAAAGTTTCCTCAGCTATACAAATGTATTGGAGAAAAAAAATAATAATTTTTCCTCAGGGTTATTACTCACTTCTGAACATTTGATCACATATCTTTGTATAATAACAATAATCTATGCTCTCAACTCAACAGCTTTCAATATTTTAACACAGAGAAAGAAGGCATGGTTCTATTCACAGCTGAATGCTATGGCTATAAATTGTTTAAGTCGGAATTGCTATGAGCATTAGAGTTACAAAACACTAAATCTTATTTGGACATTGCAGCAATTTAGATTAGAATTCTTCTGATAATATTTCACACATTCCATAGCCATCTATATGCTAATGTTTCCAACAAATTATCAAATGTTATTCTACACAACCTTCTTTCCATAAATGACCTGTCATATTCGTAATGGCGTCTGCATTTGGTGGCAGTTTTTATTTTATCTAGCAAAAAGTGCAGGTCCATAAAGAAACTAATTATATAGTTTCACGCTTGATAATATGGTTTTTAGTTTTATAACTAGTAATAGGCAAACAGACTCAGTACAAAAAATTATCTTTAAACTCAAGGGATTTTCAGAGAGCTGGACCAGTTTTATAGTGATGGAAAAGATTTCATATTGTTACACTAAGGCATCACTTTTTGAATTTTTCTGACCATTCTGCATAAAGTTTGTTCATATATTCCAGGGTTTTGTCCAGTATTTCTATTTCATACCACATTTAAGCTTCTGCTGCAAATCCCCAAAACTAGAACTAGAAATGCTCTCTTCTACAGGCAGAACAAAGACAAATAGCTCAGGACTCCCAAAATGAATCCAATAATTACATCACACCTAACAAAAAAATCAAAAGGACTGTTCTGGTCTGGGATGGAGCAGGAAGCAATACCATATTATGGAGTAAGCATGAGCTGTAAGATTCTCCTGAATTCTTTGCATCACTCAGATTCAGTTCAAACTCAACAGCTCAAGGCCAAGTTGCTCCTTTCTCAAAGGTGTAATGATACTTTCAGACAGGTTAACATGATTAATTTAATTTGGCACCTGCATCTTTCTCCTTCTGGGTATTATCAATGTCTGATTAAAGCATTAAAAACTGTCATCTTCAGGAGAAAACATTTTTATTCAGCTCAAAATTTATAGGATATGAACATATAGAGATATATATATGCATATTTTCTCTTCCTGATTGATAAATTTTGACAGAATAAATAATCTATTCTTTTTCTGGAAAAGATGGATTTTTTTGACAATGCTGCTTCTTTCCAAGGATTTCCATGGATTCATGATGAACCTTCAGACTCTCTGTCCTTATCAACTTTACTATTGAGCCTCAGAACCTTCTTGGTAGAATAATCTTTATCACCTGTATCCTGGAGTATTCCCCTGTTAGGAGTTCTTCCTCATCTGTCACTAAGATATTGAAATATCTGTGTCAATGCTCTTTCTTTATTATTTGTGTCATTTCATATTGACTTCTCTGCTATAGCACTCTCTGGAAATAAGATTTTCCAAAACACTGTGATAGACCTGGATTGATTTCTGTCTGCTAAGGACTGAGGTTTGCTTATTCAGGACAGAAAAAAACCAAAAACACAAGGGTTGGTCAATTTCAAGTTAACTACTAGTACTTGCTTACTGTATTCTGAGACAGCCTTATGAGACTGGGTAAGATAATATTGTTTTAAAATCAACATATGGAAAGTACTTGGAAGTGGTGCCTTAGATTTCCCACACTCTTCTCAACAACTCAATATGCAGATAATTCACTTTGAATTCTCCTGAATTTGGGAACTCTCAGTTCTGTAGCAATCCTGAGCAGCTTAACAGATGTTACTGATCCAGATTTCCCGAATATTCCTCTTTCTAAAGGTTCACACAATCTAAGCCTGCCTTTGTCATTTTATCATTACATCTTCTGCTCTCTGCTGAGATACCAAGATCCAGGATCACTTTTATGTGAGTGGCTGATAATTGGTTTTGTTGCTTAAATATTGGGATAGCACATAAAAAGTACTTCTTGGTAGGAATTTGTCACTTTACTCCACGATCATTTTTATTTAAAATAAAAATATTTAAATTGTTAATTCTCTGTTTCACCTGCAGCATATAAAAAAAAAAGTCAAGCACAATATGACCTCCTTAGGGCATCCAGCTGTTACAACTGCAAATGCAAGCATTGTGTTACACAGATGCAAAAGACTTTTTGAATCAAAGTAAACACTAAGTTTTAATCACAAGTGATGACCACCATTCTGTTCCCCAGCTAAGGAACCTGCAATCACTAGACCAGGCTAAACCTATTCCATGGAAAATTTGTACACTTCTTTGAAAATCTGGAATCACCCTACTGATTTTCGGGCTAATTCTCATGATAAATTGAACTCTGATTTTTAGTTCTGTGCAGTCACACCCTCTTTGATTATTATCTCATAGCTTAGAGGCCATAAGGCTCTTTCTTTGTTATTACTATTTATTATGAAATTGGTGGATAAACCTTTTGTGTCCATCTACTTGAGGAATAAAAGAAGTCGTTGGTGTAATCTTACTCATTAGCTAGGTATGAGATTTCAGCAGTGCACAGTGCATGTTCTAGAGTCTTTGGAACAAACACCAAAAAAATGAACTTCACTGCAGTAATTCACAAATGTATTCTCCTTCCTTTCCTAAGACAAATACATCTAAAGTTTATCAATCATTTTGAGATTCAGAGGCTTACTCTGAGCTTTTTTATGCAAGCTCAGTTGTTTCTGTTTTACCTTGGGGAATAGTTAGAGCAAAACTATTCACACCTAGCACTACTTCATTTTCTTTCCTACTCCTCTCCAAAAGGAGCTGTCAAACCCCATTTCTACAGAAAAAATAGCAGTCTAGATTTAATCCTCTTGAATACAATTATAGGGTAAATAACCCATAAAATTAAACCAGCGTAGCAAGAATCTGTGGGTACAAAATTATATTTTTGAAAAATCTAAGTGTAAATATAAGTTGTTGTTTTTTTTTTTTTGCATAGTAATCCATATACTTAGAACATTTTCATCCCTAATTATTCCAAAAAGTAAATGGTGGACTTGAGAAAAAAGCCCAAACACAGCAAGATAAGAAGAATAGATCTCTTATAATATTTGTCAGGAAGCAAATTAGTCAAATTACAGGGCAAAGGTGACTGCATCTACATGAGCTAAAATGAGATAAAAATATTTCAGATCCAACTTAAAAATGCAGTCACGTGTAATACAATTGTTTGATGGATTAAAAACTCTACAAATCCCCTGAAACACAAAAACAATTACAGATAAAGACGTAACAAGTGACAAAAGGACAGAATATAATGTACTTGGAACTCAAAAGAAATGTAATGGGACATAGAGAATGATGGAAATCCTCTGCTTTGTATTCATTTCATTTGAATGGTGCACATAATTCATTTTCCTTTTTTGAGATAAGGTTTTCAATGTTCTACCTGTATGTACTGTCTGGCTGTCCTAATAATGATTATAGTTTCACTTCAAGACTATTCCAATTCACACTAACATCAAACACTTCCTCAGTTCTCATAGATTTTGTTTCAGGATTCAAAGATTTTTTTCAGGATCTTGAAAATTTGCATCTGACTATAATTGAGTTATCCCAATATCTTGTCTTCTACAACAGACACTTGACATTTTGATGGGGGAAAATTAAAGCACAGAGCCAGCCTCTGATTTCTGTTTTCTCTGATTTTTTGTCTCTGATTCTGGTCTCTGAGTGTAGGGATTCTGGAGTCAGAGGTTACATCTACACATTTTTTGTTTAATAGAAATTGACAAATTAATTTTATCCTTTCATCAGTAACATTTGTAGCATTGAATTTCATAATAAAGGCATTTAGTATACAAACCAATTCTTTTTTATATTGTAAATTTACTCTCTCTTCTTTAAATCTTGAGTCATGTTTAGTGAAAATATTTTCCTAGTAATTTATCCATGAACTTAATGATATTATATTCCTTTACAATATTGCCTCCTGGTTGTCTGTTTCTAAGCTGAATTGCCCTAGACCATTTTGTCTAGGTGCTTGTCTGGGTTGAAGAAAAGTAGTCTGAGGTCTGACCTCAGTGTTTGAGGTCTGAGGTCTGACCTCTATGGCTTCCTAGGGAGGGGATATGGAAAGGGAGGTGCTCATCTCTTCTCCCTGGTATCCAGTGTCAGGATTCATGGGAATGGTTCAAAGCTGCACTGGGGGGTGTTTAGACAAGGTCTTAGGATTTATTTCTATATCAACAGGATTTTGTTGCAAGAGGTAATCAATGTCTCAAGCCTGTTACTGTTTAAGAGTCGTGTATTTTTACTTCTGGTTATCCGTGGAGTGGTCAGGCAGTTGGACTTGATGATTGCAGGTCCCTTCCAACTTTAATATTCTATTCTATTCTATTCTATTCTATTCTATTCTATTCTATTCTATTCTATTCTATTCTATTCTATTCTATTCTAGTCTAGTCTAGTCTAGTCTAGTCTAGTCTAATCTAATCTAGTCTTCCTGATCTTATCCCAGCCCTTACACTAAGTATCTCTTTTACTGAACTTCATGCAAAAGTGGATTTGCTTCTCCACCCATAAGTTTATTGCATCTGGTAACTCTCTTGGTTCACATTCTGCATTCAATTCTTTCATCACCTATTCCAGGGTATTTGTTCTTTTTTTTCTTCCTCTTCCATCATCTTACTCTTCCAACATCTGTTTCTCCATTTCATATTACTGTCTAGTTTTATTCTGTCTCCAAATGCTCTGGCACAGATCAAATGTTAACACATTTCAGGCAATGACACCACATTAAAGACTTTTCAAAAGTTCAAGGAATATCCCAAAACAGCAGTCTTTCAAAAATTCCTGTGTACCATGCTCCAAGTTCACTTCCTTCAAACTTTCAACCCAGACCAGGCACAGAGCTACCAGCAGGCTTGGAAGACTGGTGGTATGCATGCCATTCCCATTGGAGAGCAATGATTTTGTTAAAATTCCACCTATATTGTTAGAGACAGAAATTTCATCTAGGGATTAGAGATAACTTTAGTCTGATCATTATTCACCTTATGCTCAGAAAGGCCCATTTCAGAAAAGCAGCATATTTAAAACCAAGGAACTACTTATATCCATTTCAATCCAAAATATATGCAGCCTGTGTTGAACTGAGGCCAAACAATGCTTTAAGATACCCAAAAATGCTACATTAAGCAAATAAATATATACACACTTCCCCAAATGAGCACTTAAGTTCTTTTCCCTACTCTCTGGCTTGTGAGAAAATTATGATACAGTTCTTTTTTATCAATACCAGCACTTGAAAATGTTCTTCAGTTGAGTTTTCAATAGCTGGGATATTCCTGAGACTCAGTAGTTAAAAATATGCTCAACAAAGCCATCCAGACCTTGTGTATATTATTCATCTTTCCTTGAGAGAAGTAGATAAACTACAGCATTCTTCTTAGACATAACCAAGGAAAGTCTGTTTAAAAATTTATTGAATATGTCACCCCAAAATTTTACAACCCATTTATGATGCAACCTCACTGTGATGAAAAATGCTACGTGTTTTATATATTGAATAAACAATATTTTATACAGCTGGGGATTTTCCTCTGCATCAGTAAAAAGTCAGGAAAGAGGGGGCACATCAAGAATTTGGCTGAAAAATCTCAAATAAATAAGAAGACCTTTGAAATTCTGCCATTAGGCTTCAGAAACCTTTAAACCATCCTATTAATGTTGGTTCTTCTGAGAAGAAAATAAAGGAAAGATATTCTTATTATGATGATTTCTTGCTGAAAATCTTGTCTGAAGTACCAGAGTCATTCAGGGAAAATGCACAGCAAAGAAATTATAAATAGCTAGATTATAAAAGAAATCAGAGCATTCAAAGTGAACACAACTGTCTCCTGTAGATGACAGTAATTAAATTTCTTTTATCTGGTGGAAGAAGTGCTGCCAGCTTCTTATAATGAACTCAACATCACCTCAAGGCAGTTAAATCTTAGCACTTTTACAGTCATGCATCAAAGCTGAAATTAGAGATCTCGTGTATTTTATGATAGAAATGAACACTGTGCATACATGATTGGACATCAGAGAAGTCTTATTTCTAGGGCAGCTCACTGAAAGAAAATGTTCTAAAAAGAAAATTTAATTGATGTATTAGTAATTGTGAATTAAGTCACAGCAAAATAACTTGTACAAAAGTGTGCAATGAAGAAATTACTACAAGAAGTTGAGGCAAAAAAAAAAGTCTCAAAACTTTTATGAGTGAGATTAAAAATTTCACTTCCTTGGTTCCCTTCACATTATCAACTGACTCAGTATGATGTAGTCCCTGTGACTGCCATGTCTGTGGTCAGGGGCCTGGAAAATGTTTGCCTGGCATCTAACTGGGACTCTCTTGATTTCCATGCTTTCAAAGCTCGTTTCCTCAACAGAAAATCCTGAGACACTCTATTGAAACAGTTCAGTTTCTGTATCTTTTAAAGAGGAGTAATTGGGATTTCACATTTAGAGGCAACACCATGGACCAGGCTTTCCTATAGCTTTTTGCTCAGTAAACAAGCAGCTCCCCATGTGGGACAATGGGAAACAACCAATTGTTCTGGCCCCAGCAAACCTCTCACAAAATGACAGGCTCAGTACTGCAGTTCATACAAACTCCAGTGCTCCTTTGTGCCCACCCTTGGCCTCCCTTCCTGAACCTCCAAATGATATCATTAGGAGTATTTGCATTTACTGCGAGCAGTGAAAGAGACTGCTCATTAGAAATATTCCTTTATTTTACTCTAACCAATACAACATCTTTCTTTTGGTTTCAGCTTTGTCAGTTCTGCTTAAATACTTTGTGGGTAAGACAGTGGAGAGCCTTATTGCCCAGTTATGGAAAATAATGGGCACTTGTGGACAGTTTGTGTGCTCTTGTATATGTTGGACAATAGTTATGTGAGCAATCAGCATCAAGAAGTTATTCCTCATTCCTGGGGAGTGGGTTTATTTCGCACATGTTAGGTCATGTAGTAGTCTCTTCTTTGCCTCATTAAATCTGTATTTTCATGCTCCATCAGCTTGTTTCCTACTTTTTAAAATGTAGATTTAACTTCTTTGAGTCAAAGACTTTCTTCTTATTGTTTACACATCTAGCTCAATAACATTAGGATCACTAGTTACACTGAGGGTGACATCCCAGATCACTCCAATTGCATGCAATGTTGTGACTTAACATTTTATTTAATAAACTCAAATGTAATTTGTTTTGTATGTACAACTTTTTAACAGCTCTGTTGACCAAGGTTCTGGTTGCAAGATAAGAAAGATTTTTATAACATGATTGATACTTCCTGAGAGTTTATTCCCCACCCTTTTTGTGCTAAACATTGCTTTTTGGGGGTTTGTTTTTCTTGTTTGTTTCTAAAGGATAATGTTAACATCATATCAACTATATTTAAGTGTCTTTGACATTAGGATATCAAAATAAAACAGATTTCTCGGTACTTTAACCACTTTCCTGGGGAGCAATGCCTCTGCAATGACCCTGATAATTAAAATATTTCTCTAGCCTTTATTTTCTCACATGCATTTATTTACAGTATTCTACCCACAAAAAGCAAGGATGAGAATTTCGCAGCTTTTCCTGTCACATGTGAGAAAGAAAGAAAAGAAAGAAAGAAAGAAAGAAAGAAAGAAAGAAAGAAAGAAAGAAAGAAAGAAAGAAAGAGAAAGAAAGAAAGAAAGAAATAGTATACAGTAGTTTAAGGCAAATAGATTCTAATACACATATAGAATAGCATAACTTTGGATATATTCAGACTGAAGGAAATAGTTATTTCTTCACAATTAGAACTCCAAACAATGAGATAAACCAAACTGTGTTTTCCAGATAAGTGAAGAACCCAAGCTAATTCACAGCAGAAAATAAAATGTGTAACAAAATAACTAGAGTATTTTGCTTTTTGTTGTTGCCCTTACTTTGCACCTGCAACTCATGCATTTGTTCTTTGGACTGTGGCTCTGGGTTTATCAAGAGGATGCCTTAGTTTTTGTAGGAGTCAGGTGGGATGTTGGCCTAACAGACCTAAGCATGGATCAACTAACAAGCTCCCTCTCTTCAGTTTTACTCTCTTTATATGAAAAATATTAGAAATATTTTTAATTTTTTAAATGTGCCACACTAGCACATAAATTTGCAGTGATGTTTTTGTTGCATTTATTTGAGTTGTTGATACTAAACTGTAATGATACAAACAAAGATCTACTAGGTTCAGTCACTGGTCCTTCAGTGATCTGACAAAGGAAGAAATTTGGTCTGAAAAATAAAATGTTCCAGGCTGTGTGTTGATTAACATGAAAAATCTGCAGTCATAGAGACAAGAGAAAAGTCTTCTCAGAATCTTTCATTTCCCTTTAACTACGGAGCATTTTTTTTTTCCCTTAATCTCTTTAAACTCAGAGTTCTTTTTTCCTCATTGATTTTAAAGATTTCTCATTTGATAAATTTAACAAGTTACATTTTTGGAATGCATGCATTGACACACATAGAGAGACTTCTTTGACATCAGCGATGGTGCTCTATATGACCTACTGACAAGTTTTCCATCTTTAAGCATTTGTAATAACTATCACTATATAAAGAAAAATTTAAAATGAAACACTTAGGCTGACTACTTGTCTATCACACTACTTACTTCACTGTAGTTATATTATTTTTCCTCCCTTTATACATTTTACTCTGTCATGTAGTACTGTCTCTTGGATTTTTCTTTCTCTCTTTTCCTCTACCTACCATTTATTATTATAGATACCAAAGGAAGTTCACAAAATTGGTATAATTACTATTTTCTTTTTGAGTTGGATAATCCTAATTAGATAGGAATTTCACTCATTAACATGATACACATTTCCTAGCAATAATTTGTGTTTCCCAGACAGAAATCAACTAAGTTTTCACTAGAACTCTTTCCAACAGGATTAAACATTCAGTGCTCCTTTTTTCACAGTGAGAAGCAGACAAGCAGATCTCTCTTTTTTTTTTTCTTTACAGAAACTGGGTGTTTCATGAACACTTGAATGAGTGCATTGACATCCAGTCTAGTTAGGTTTTGCCACCTTTGCCTGAAGAGAAGGCTACCACTCCCTGCATTATAAATCTGTCATTCTGACAAGAAACTTCCCAGTGATGGATCTTAAATGTCCAGAGGGGACATAGGGTAGAAGATCTTGTGTTTCAAACATTGATGGTTTCCCACAATGAAGTCTGTGAGTGAAAGGTTCAAGCTGTTTCTTTCTCCTAAGCCTACAAAAACATGCCTTCAATCTTCTACCCTTTTCCTAACATATTCTATTAAACAGAATTATTTCAGCAGTTTCTTAAAAGGATCTGTAGGCAGTTGTTTTATGTGTCCTACAATTCCAGGGCAACTTTACAGAAAAGAAAGCATGAGGAATTACCTCAGTGCTTCATCAACATCAGCAAAGAGCTGTGTTCTCATAGGCTTTCTGACACAATCTAATATACACAGTCAGAGAATCACAGAATGGTTTGTGTTGGATGGGACCTTAAAACATCTCCCTTTCCCTTTTCAGTCCTGCCTGACCATGTAGCCTGTCCTTGACAGGGTCCCACAGACTCCAAGGAGAAGGAGACATTGTTATTTCCATCTTGCTGTCAGTGACCTCCTGCTCTGTGCTGAAGGGCAGGGTGACCACAGAACCACAGGGGGGTCAGTGCTGGGGCCTTTGGAGGTACATGGCTTTCCCACATGGGGTGTGTGTGACTATTTCCCTTTTTATAAATACCAGCAGGATACTGAAGGCAGTAATCAAGACAGATTAGGAAGAAGAAGGTGAGTAACAAATTTCCTCTAAAATGAGGCGCTGCCAGGTGGTTTCTCTGGGCAGCATACACATTGCTGAGCTGCAGACACCTCAGATAACCATCTTGTTTACACACTGCTTGGAATGCATTGCACCTGAAAGCCAGAAGTTTTACCACTTTGCACTTTTCATGGTTTGGCCATTGCATTTTTTGAAAGTGCTTGCCCTTCCCCCCCACTCCCAAGATTAGGAGTAACTCTTGCTGGATATTGACTGCTTTGGCATAGATCAGGTACAAAGCTATGTGACATTACTGAGTTGCTCAGCACATTAGGAGGCAATCTCTGTACAGCTGCAGCAGATTTAACTGGTGTTAATTAGATTCAGTGTTAATCTAATGGTAAAATTTTGTCCTTGGAACCCATAAAACTTCTGAGTTTTCAGGGAAAGTTTCTGTTGTGTGAAACCCAGTGGGAATTGCAGGTTTGAAAAAAAAAATCCATAGAGTTGTTGATATTTTTATCCCTCAATCTAACATAGTGACATACCATGCAAATTGTTTGCACTCTGTGAATGTGAATCAGCTTCTTTCATAAAGCAAAGGGAATAAGTCAATTTCCCAACAAAGGCAAGAAAAGAGATCACGGGTAACAAGCTACAGATCCCTAAGGATGAGGGCTGAATTTTCATGCAGCAGTCAAAAGGAATGGCTCATCTCTTTGCAGCCCCCACAGCTGTGGTGCCAGCTCAGTTCTGTTGCCCTCAACAGTGTGAGTGTCATGAGTGGCAGCACACAGGGACTGAGGCTGGACACATCAACACCACGCTGCTTCCTAACACAAATGATGCTCATTTTTAGCACAAGCTTAAGCACTCACAAAGTCATTTCCCAGCTCTATTTCTTTGTTAGTTTGTTTCTACACAGAGGACTTAAACATGTCCCTTTTCTACTAGTAAAAACCTTTATTTTCTTGAAAAATTAATTTTTCAGTCTTGTCATTAAGGTTGGATCTACTTTTACTTCTAGTGAATTCTGTGTAATGCCACAAAAATGCAATATTATCTCAGATTCTGAGAATTGATACACAAGTGTCAGTAAATAAATACACTGCACTAGTGCACTAGGTAGAGGAGTTTATAAAGTACATATTTAAAATAGACAACAGGCTCCAATGAAAGCTCTAGTCTGAGGAAGGATTTGTCCCTATGGTTCACTAGGCTTTCCTGAGGTGGTTTTTTGGCTTTTTTTTTTTTCTTTTTACAAAAAGTGTTAAGTATTTTCAAGTAAAAATATTCACTTTTTGTTTCCTACTCAGCTGTCCAGCTATTCCTTCTATTTCAGAAAATAGGTGGTTGAAAGATTACATTTGAGTTCCTTGTCACTTTACCACTTTTCTCTTTGTTTTTTGCTTTTTTTCCTGTTTGCCCGGACAATGGATCAGCATACTTTGCCTAATATATAAATATTAGACTAAAAAAATTTTAGCTAATATTATTTTATTAGCAAAATAGAGCTAATTAATATTAGGCCAAAATTCATGTTCTGTGATGTCAGTTTTCCACATCTTTCAAAATGAATGTTAACAAAGTATTCTACAAATATAGTGCATTGAGCTCACCTGCTTTTCAACATTTCAGTACCCATCCCTGGACAAATATGTGATCTTGTTAGAAAAAATGCAGAAACATACATGTTGGTGGGACTAAGTTAAATGGGAAAGGATCAGTCTTAAATAGTTTATCAATTGAATTCACAAATAATTAGCCAGTAAAGAAGGGACTGAATTTACATATCTAGGTGAATTTTCATTTTGAATGAAGGACATGACTTATCTGGTTATTCAATTCAGGTATGTCCCATGACACCACATGCATATTTTGCTGAGCTTCTGTAGTTTGTTCATCATCTTGCACAGGTGAAGTAGCAAGCACTGATCTACCTGCATGCTCAAGTAATCCAGTCTCCATAGTTATGTTTGTATCTTGAACAGGGACACCACTGGATGGGTTTATCTTTAAGCTTCCACTGAACAGCTGCTTGGAATGAATAGAAAAACATCTTCATTATTTCATTAATGTACAGCTTATCTCACAAATCCTGTACTACTGTATTTTCCTGCTCTAACATGTTAGATAAGTATTTTCCAAGAGAACTCGGAGAAGCATGTGTCTAGTCAGCTTTTGCTGCAAAGTCTGATTAAACTCAAAGTTGGAGGTTTCAGTGAGTTAAACACACCCTAAATTAATAGCACTTCTGAGCTGAGGCTGTCATTCATAATACAAGCTTGAAAAACTTTTGGAAGTGCAAATGTCTGTGTGGGGTACTTTGTTACCTTCCAATAAAACCTGCCATTATTATAATGACAGCCTAAAGTATAAACAAAAGGAGTGTTGAATTAGCTGAATCTTTACAGAGCTGTGTACAGTGAATTCAATAAACATAAAAAAACTCTTTTAATATACACTTTTCAAAACAGAGTTCTTAGAAGTGTAATACCTGAAGAGAATATTTTTATAAATGTCAAGTTTCTGCTATATCAGAGATTCTAGACAGGCTAGCACATTGCTTTCATTTCCTGTCTTTTTATTTCTTTATTTATGACACAAGTGTTTTCGAGCTGTTAGTTTAGTATTTTACTATTTGATTTTTGGAGTTCTCATTAAGGCAGGTCTTGACTTCAAACAGTATTTCTGTTTAATCAGAACCAAGCTAGTGCCATGTCAGGTAGTATGCATTCTTGTAAGAAATGGGTTCCAGTCATTGATCATTCTTTTAGTTTCATAAATTAAATAATCTCTTTCAAGTGTCACTAGTACAAATAATCTCTCCAAAGGCTTCTAAGGACTTCCTTTAATCTCTGTTTTTATTTTTCTTTCCCTTTTATGGCTGGTGTGCCCTCACACACCTTTGTCACTCATTTTACTAAGCCACAAAAATTGTAATACACATCACTGACACACAAAATTATTAGTGGCTTTTTCATACTGATTAAGCCATAGCCCTGGAGTTCACTCTACAATAAAGTGACAGAAAGAAATGTAACAAAAGTGTATCTGGACCATGGATTGGACAATCCAGAATATACAATACCAGTAAGTAGCAGTGGTGGTGTAACATTTATAATTCAAATTGCTCCACACAAAATTAAGGAGAATTCCAGACATTAAAATTCATTTTCAAGGGAAATACTGACATAGTGTGTAAATCTTTCAGAACCTCATGGTTGTATTTCCCATCATAAGTCCAAAAAGACCTTTCTATTGTCTGCACCATGAAAACTTGTGCATCTCTGATTGCGACAGCTTTAAAGAATCCAACAGTATGTTCTAGTGTGATATTTGGCAATAGCAAAAGAAAAAAATAAGAATTTTAGTGATCTTGAGTCTCCACCAAATTCTGGTAACTTTTTTGGATAGGAAAATGGGGATTATATTCAGAATGCTTAATGCTCTTTATTGTCTATTAGAAATTATTTAAAAGGATAAATGTAGACAATCATATTTAAAATTAATCATCTTAAGTATAGAAAAGTCATAAACACAAAAAATATCCAACATAAAAGAAATACAATCTATAGGTTTTTGTGAAATAAATGCAGGTTAAAACAGTGCAATATTTATTATTTTTTTAAATCTCATTTGCTATTAAGCTTGTTCTTAGACAAAGCATAGAAAATCAGAATACTTTAATGACATCCAAAAAGCAATGAGATCATACCTAATGATACAAATTTAAAATCATAGAAATTTTTGGCAATTAGCATAAAATGTTGTATAGCTAAATGAAAAGAGAACAGCAAAATCTTGTATGCATGTATAACTCTCAAAATGCTAAGTCTGTTTGGTCTCAAACTTTACTTTTGCTGTCCTAGCAGTGAATTTACATTAGTTTCCTTCAAAGATGTGAAAGTCTCAGAAAGATATACGACACAGACTTATTTTATCACAGGACAAAATGCTGGGCTATCTTTTCTGCTTATTAAGTAATGGTTCTTTCCAGGTAAGCACAGGAACTAGAAATAGTTATTGATTTTGCTTCTGTTTTCTCACAGGAAATTAAAGGCTTTATCTAAAGTACATAAATCTCAGGTGGATAAGATAATTAATGTTTCCTGAGCACACTTTAGAAATGCATGAATAGTAAGATAAAGAGGTCAAATCTGATTGAAAAACTAGCCAAGTTAATACATTTTAGTGTCCTGTTGGCAGCTATAAAAACGTGGCATGTTAGAGATACACGTAAGTATTTTTAAGCTATAAAAGTCAAATAGGGTGCATCTGTTCCAGAAAAGAAAAGGTCGCAATTTGTACATATATCAGTAAAATTAATGAGTACCTTTATGCATTCAGTCACAAAGTTATCAGATTTCATGAAACAGAGATGATATTAACATGTAGGAGTTGTTTCAGCTATAATGTAGTTTACAATTCAGCTGTCACAAATTGGTTTGGGTTGCAGAACCACTCTTTAACTCCCTGGTAGGGAGCGACACTTGGTAGGATTAGTTTAGGTGTTGCTAAACAAACCTTAAAAGAATAACAATTTACCTAGACCTGAAATCTGTAGGAATGGTGAAACTGCACTTTTTCCTGGAAGTTATTTTCAGTTGCCATACTTGATCAAAATTTTTATTTACCCCAGTTGCCCCTTCTATCAATTAGGTCCATTCTTATTTTTATCTTTCCACATTGACTAGAGAGATAATTGATCCTGCCTTGCTTCATTATATCACCTTATGCAACTGTAGAGTTCTGTCTCCATCCATTTTTTTAACAGATCAAACAGTCCTGCTCCATAGGTTGCAGCTTGCAAGGTTTTAGTAATTGTTATTGCTGTCATCTAACTCTTCTGTTGTTTGACAATGTCTGATTTAAAATCTGGCTTTCATGATGAATGCAGAAAAGAAATATGGTAGAAAGGCAAAGCACATTTTTACACAAGACTCTCTGCAGCTAAAGTATACATTGAGGTAAACTACCATTTCAGCTTACAGGCCCTGCAAAGACAAGGTGATCATTATATAATATTTTATTGTTTTGAATTTATGTATCTGAAGAGTGCTAAGGCCAAGAGCAGCTTGATTTACAGGAGAAGCCAAGCATTGCTTTTTTTTTCAAAGACTAAGCATGTTTTTTTGATAAATGTAAGCCATGCATCATCTGTAATTAAAATATTTTGAATAGTTTCAACCCCAACACTACAATGGAACTTATTCAGCTGTAGGACTGAATTGTATAGAACTGGAGTTTCTGACCTAAATTTTGCATATGAAAGTCTGATGATTTATGTCTGCATAATATCTATATTATCTTTCATCTTATAGATTGGTAATATATTTCCCTGTTTGTAAGGAAATAAATTTAAAAAGATCTCATTCAAAGAAATCTTTGAGATAATTGTTTTAGCACAAGGCTTAGTTAGATGCCCAGCATTGCAAATGGCAGATTCTGAGTGCAAAAAAAACCTAGCAAAGAACTAGATCTGTTAAAACATTAGTGATTGCGTGACAATATTTTCTTTTTTCCTTCATCTATATCCAACATGTCTTACTTTGTAATATGTGCTTGCTTTACATTTTGTGCTGGGAAAAAAACATATTGACATATGTAGCAAGCATATTCAACACAAGAGAAATGGAATAATTTTTTCTTAATAATAATTTTAATAATAACATGATTACGCTTTTTCTTTTTTCAGAATTTTTAATTACTTCAGCAACTCACATCTGATCTCTAAATGGAGATCAGTTACTTGCATGTGCAGCAGCCCAATGGTGTACTGATATTCAGGCATCTACCCATTCCCAATTTTATTCTAAAAATTCTGAAATATTCTTCATAAAATTCTTGGACAGACTGAACTTATGAACAACATCTTGACATATTATTGTCAGATGATCAATTTAAACATCAAGCAGTCTTTCAATCTGCACAGTGTGTGTATTATTGCAAAAGTGTCAGTTTGTTTACTGGGCTAGACGCTCTGAAGTGTTGTCTCCTTTCACGTCAAAGGTCACTTTGAAATTTCTTTCATTTTCTGCCAAAAAAAATCTATGAACATTTCATAAAGTTGTGATCTTGTTTCTCTCTTCCCTTCTCAGATCAACAGAAAATGGTCTCTGTAATGCCACCTGAGAGACATCAATCTATACTCCTGGCAGATATATCATCTGTGAAACTAGTTCAAGAAAACTGTCAGGTCTCATTGGGAAAATTAAGCTTTCTATTAGGGGAATGAATCATATCTGACAAATACTGAATGATAGGCTGGAAGAAGTTACTGTTCGTGAATTGCATTTTAGCTTCAAGTGCCTGCTCACTTCACAATTATAGTAGTCAGTTCTTATCACTCCTTTAATTTATATATGTATTTGCTCATAAAAATCTGTTACAGCCTTCTACAGATTTAGGACATACCATAAAACAATTATTCAAGATATTAATATTATTTAGATAAGTGAAGACTAAATTTTAATTCTCAAACTTTCATTTAGCAGAAACAAAGAAGTCTTATAAATTATCATTTTTTTGATTAGGTTTTACTGTTTTTCTTCTGTCATGCTTGAGAGGACATGCTTCTTTTGGCAGAGGTGGCTAACCTTTCGCAGACAGAGATGCAGGGAATTAAAATGTGTGATATCAGACAGACATAGGTTTTAAATAGAATCACTGAATTTAGTACTCAAATGATTTTGCATAGATTAGTAAGGAATTGAGAGCTTTGTGTGTGAACCCCAAGACTGCCTAAAGGCCTCTCTTGACATGCCTGGAAAAAGCATTTTTTGTAATTCCAAAAATGGTTTTACACCTGATAACCATGTGACTGACTGCATTCATACTCATGCAGTGCATTCATTTAAGCTCTGACACTACACAGCATGCTGCTGCAAATAGCTGACTCTGAATCTGCTGCAAAAATATAATGATTATTATAATAATATCATGCTAATAATGCTTGATTTTGAGAAATGGTGACTTACTTCTACTGACTGTGACTTTGATTCTTTTGTTCTTTTACCGCTAAAGGAAAGCATTGCCTATCCTGTTGTACTGCAGATGTACCAGTGAAAATGAGGTAAATCAACCCCTCTGCTCTTAAGAAGCAGATTTATTCCAGTCTAGTTAAAAAAAAAAAAAAAAAAAAAAAAAAAAAAAAAAAAAAAAAAGAAACACCCAGATCCAGAGTGTGAGAAAAAAAAATAGGAACTTGGAGCTAAATGACAGACTGGTGAAAGAGGTGATGATGATTAGCTGCAAGGTATCCAGTGTAGCTGGGAGCAGAAGTGCCTGGAGTGACAGTCACTTCAGAACTGATTGGTCAAAGTGTTAAAATTAATTACTGCAGAAAGACTCCTTTTGCCAAAGAATAAGATTAGAAGATAAACCTCTGAAGTGCTAGGCCTGAATTTCAGAAGCATTCTTACTGCAAGGATATCTTGATGGCTCAGAGTCATACTTAGCTGATCACTTTCAAACAGATAAATTCTGCTCCAATATACAGGCATAGCAGTAACATGGTGAAGCTATCTCTGAGAATCAAAGACATGTTAAATTACATTTGACAATCTCATTAGCTGTCTGCAGGACATGCATTTACATTCCAAATATCTGAAATGTTGTAAACAGATAAAGCTCTCTTTTAATAATTATGCTGTCAAAGAAGTATTTGTTCCATTACAAAAATGGAGAATTTACTGCAAAAATCCTCTAATACATTTTCTCTGGCATAGTAGTAAATTAAGGATGTGAACAGCACATAAATATTTAAGAATAACAGAATTATGAACAGATATCTTAGTAAACATATATATAATATATCTAGATACATATGTACATAGTATACATATAGTAAGAGAGCAAGATGATCATAAGATAGCCTAAAAAGTATGCTAAAACCACCTTTATTTAAAAAAATGTTACAAGCAAGAATGATGATTGTTTGCACAATTTTAATACTGTCCTTCTGTATTTACCCAAAATCACAATCCTAATCTATTTGTTTTCATAGTGATTTCTCATCACTGCATCTTAGCTCACTGAGGTAACAATTAACCATTTTCTTCATCTTTCCAACTGATGAACATCCCTCAGCTTCATTTAGCAATAGGGCCAGATGGTTAGACCCAACTACTCTGCCAATTCCCTCCTCAGAAGAACAGGGGGCAGATAATAAGACAAAAAAACTCAAGAGCTGAGGAAGACAAGGAGACCACTTACCAGTGAGCATTATGGGCAAAACAAGCTTGACTTGGGGAAAACTAGCTTAATCTACTGGCAAGTAAAAATATATATAAACAGAGACAAACAAGGACAGAAATTAAAATAAATTCTTTCTGATTCCCCCCACCCCCTTGCCCGGGAGGAAGTTAACTCCCTCACTTCTGACTCCTCCCTGTTCCCATGGCAAGCAGCACAGGGAATGGGGAATGGGGGTTGTGGAGAGACCACAAAAGCTCCTCTGTGCTGCTCCTCCCTCCTCACACTTTGCCCCTGCTCTGGTCTAGGTCCTTCTCACTGGTTGTGGGCCATGACATGCTGTGCCCTGAGTTCTCTTCCCAGGCTGCAGGGGAACATCTGCACCCACACCTGAGGCACCTTGTCCCCTCCCTCTACTCTCACACTATTTAACCTCACTCCTCTCTGCCAGGAAGTGTTTTTCCATCACTTATAAATGCTTTTCCATAGGTTTGAGGTGGCCTTATCTTACCCAGGGAGCTCAGCTGTGCCCTGTGGCAGAGCCCATTGGAGTGGGTTAGGTAGATCTCCCTCCATGTGAACCATACAAACCTCTGCACATTTCCACCACAAATTACAGATTTGCCCAATGGAAAGAACTTCTGCCAGATGAGACCATGGAATGAGTGCAGACCATGCTGGATCTCTGTGTTACAAGGAGACCTCACTGGAGAGTGGGCAAATGCATTTTCTCCACTGGATTCACAAAACTTGTTGGTAGTAGAGAGAGAAGAGCAGCATCTCTAAACAATATGTTTTCCAGTCCAGTCAGGCTTTTGAGAGATATCTGGCCAGGCTTTTGCGTCTGTCACTTCCTTCATTAGGCATCCTATACCTCCTAATTTTGGAAGTAAAGTGAAACATGAAAAGCCTCAGCTGTAATACAAAGTGCTGGCAGCTATCCTCATCTGGGTCTTCAGAAAGACAGTGGATGCTAGCCAAGCCAGCTATTCAGTTCAACTTTTTAATATATATAAACATATACATATTCATATGCATACATATATATAAAAGATAATTTGATGGATACATGTACAGCTAGAAATTGTCCCTAGCAGAAAAATATTCTTCCACAACTGCCAAATAGAGTTAAGCGAGTCTGGAGAAAAGAAAAGAAATAGAATAAAAAATTATAAAAATCCTTAAGATTATTAAGAGTGGATATAAAAAGGTCTGGACTGCTTTTAGTGGTCTTAAAAAATCTTTGAAAGTATAGGATGATTTTTAATATCCATAATGATGAAAAATGCACCCAAGACTTAGGTTCAGTTACCATCTTTGTAGATGTAATTAGATTCAGAAAAGGTTATGTTTTTGCTATGTCCAGAAATGTCTAAACACAGAAAGATTATATTGCCATCTGAGCAGGTAGAATGTTTAATTAAAAATTCTCTTTTACTGCTAATATGAAATTCTCCTTGTTAAAATTTCTTCCAAGGGAAGTCACAAAATTGTTTTCACAGAAGAAACTTAAATAAATTAGGAGCTTTTTTAGCAAGTACCACCTTTTGCAGGGCACTTCAACCAACAGTGGCATGGCAGTCTCAAGTTTACAGTGCTCTAAAAAGAGATCTAGTAAGGTTTTGTTATGTGTGGTGGTATAATTCAGTCCCAGAGACTCATTTTTATAGCAGGTCAAGCGGTCCCATTCCCTCTCGTCTGCGCAGTAGTTCCATGGATAAAGCAGTCCCTGGTAGGTAAAGAACAGCTTTTATTTCTGAGGAGAAATAAAGCTCCATCCTCTTGGCTCGAGGCACACATTGCAAACACAGCCCTGGGGTAAAAGAGCTGCATGAATTCCTGATGCAGCTATTCACCACTGGCCAAGGAATGCACATGGAAGGCAGGATGAGTTCCATGCCTGACTCCATCAATATTTCTGTCTAATATTATAGCCTGTGTGATTAGATATAATGCTGTTGGGCAGATATTTGAGACAGACAGAAGATTGGCCTTTTCAAGAAAGCAAACAAAGTGCCTCATTTACCTCTCTTGGACTTTTTCTGGCCAAAACATTCTTCAGGTTTGGATGTGAAATACTGAATGGGATGGACAAGCCTATGACAGTGACAGAGGCTGGAATTTTGATGTGAACCTTAATGTTTCAGAGCTTTGTCTTTACATATGATTACTAGGAATTAAGGTGAGCTCTCTCAGTATCTGATAGCAGAATTTGTACCCAGGTCGAGTTTCAGCCTCTTGCAATGAACTCACAAGACTTGAGAGTGGATATAGTTTTAAGATGGTAAAAATGAAGCATGTGTAAGGTATCTCTATAATAAAAAGTGTTTTAAAGTGACTGACATAGGAAATACTGGAAATTAAGTCTCAGTACCACAGATGACTGGTTTAACTGATGCTTCAAATTATGGGAATCCATTGCTATTAGCAAAAAGTAGAACATACATAAAAAGGCTGTAAACTCACTCATTTTCTACTCACTTCTTGTGTCTTTTTCAGCAGCCTGAGTAAGAGCAGGAAAACTTGAAGAAGGAGCTCAGTCTGGTTTAAGCAACTACCCACATTGTGAATCTTTCATAGCTTCCATCTGAAACCTAACACCTCTAATTCATCTGTTTGAATGGTCTATAGCCATCCACCCAGCAGGTGCTGTTGGTTCAGCCCTCTCAAAAGTGAGTTGATGTGATTTGGAGAATACTCTCCAAACCTGATTAACGGGAGAAATACAAAATTGAAAGATACCACCATTGGAAAGGAACCCCCCCAAAAGGAACCCCTTGGAACTTTGTAACTGACTTTGAAAAGTTTTGGGAAAGTTCCACAAAAATAAAAGAAAAGCAATATTTTCACAGTACTCAAAAGGGAAGGAAAATATTACCATGCTAGTTGTAAACTGGGTTGACATGGCATTAAGTCTGAGCTGAGCTGGGGTTTCATTGATTAACATTCAAAGTAAGATAATGAAATAAACACTGATTAACAGGAAAATAAGGAAAAATAAGTATTATACTGAAAAAACCCTTCCAATTATTTACAAATTGGCTGAAAACAAATAATAGGATTGCTGAATGTATCTTACACCTCTGCAAGGCAGGTAAAAATATCTACTTCTACATGTACTTCACATGGAGAATGGACCTAGAAGAATGGGTTCTTGGCTAATTTGCCCTTTTTTTTTTTTTTTTTGTCAGTAGACTGGAAGAATGTATTTGAGATACTTAACAAGCTTGAGGTAAAACCCCTTTTGGATACAAATGAAGAAACATTTTGAGGAAATGTCAAGTGAATGTATTTCATATTGAGATTAGAGTGATTTCTGCTGTAATACTGTGGTATTTACAGTACAGGAAGGATGTTGAAATTGGAGCAGGTTCAGGGAAAAACCTTGAGAGAATGATGAAGGGATGGAAATACGTGGCTACCACAGTGATATATAGCTCAAACAGTTTGTCTAATAAAAGACAAGTCTGTGGGGGTGACCCAAGCATAATCAATAAATAATTTCCTGTGAATAGAAATCTATTAACAGAGAACTAGCAAAGAGGGAAAGTAATTGTCTGTAGTAAGCATCCAGCTAATGGATTCTCCATCTCTGGAGAATATTCATAAATCTATACTGGATATTATATTAAACCATATGCTTAAGCCAAAACAGGAATTAATTAAAGGGTTTTCCTAGCCTGTGTTGTGTTGGAGAACAGACTAGGTGATTTCAGCCTGTAACAGAATCCAATCATTTTGTGTATTTTTCCATTGACTAGATGAAGTCATAAAATCAGTGAAATTCTATTAAAGTGCTAAGTCATTTCTCAAATAACCACCAAAATACTGTTTCTTTAATTTTTTCTTATTGTTGTGGGAAGCAATTGTGTAAGAGTATTGCTAATGAAAAAAAAGTAAATTTTACAATAATTTTGTTCTTGTCATCTGCTACAGAATCTATTGGTGAATGATATTTTACTGGCAGCAGTAACAGCAGTAAGAAAAGCACAGATCAGAATCACCACAAAGTTTTAGTCTATATGAGGAAATCCCTTTTGTTGATGTAAATTTTGATATTTGGGTGGGTAGATTTGCCATCACATTTTTCTCAATAGGAAATATTATGTGTTTCAGTCAATAAAGCATATATTATACCTACTTCTTAGTTTGAAAGTACTTAAGTACTTAAGTAAAAATCTTCAAATCTTCTACTTTTATTTGTTAAGAGAAAGATGATACTCATGTGTGATGGATTGTGCTCAAATAAATCCTCACTTTATGGACAAGCTGGCAATGCATACTGGACAGAGTACAAAAGTGCTGAAATCCATTTACACCTTTGCCACTCTTCCTTGGAAATTGTGAGATGCACTTTATTGGCAGCAATGCTAAGAACAGTGAGCAGTCACTGTACAATGCATTAAAATGCAGAAAGGTGGTTGGATTATGGTTGGATTACACTCCCAGACCCTCAGAAGTCTGTTAAGCAGCTAAATCTCTCCTCAGTGTCATCCTGTTTCAGAAGCCTAACATACACCAAAGGACTCCTGGAAAGATTATTGACCAGAGAGAGAAAATCTAAGAAATATAATACTATTTACCAAGCTAAAATATCTCTCTTAAGTAAGATTATTTTTACTGAAATATTGACAGAGAGACTGAGGAACCTCTTTCTTTCAGTGGTCAGAGACTTCAGAATTTACCCAGAGAAATATTCTTTAAAATATTAAATAATAATGTCAGGAGACTTCTCAAACAGTTTTGTCCAACATTTGAAACAATTCAAGGAAGTTGGGATGATGGAGGGAAAAGAGGAAGAAAATAGGAGACATTTATGCAGCTTACATTTTACACTGTGGGTACAAGGAGTAGCAGGAGGAGCTGAGGACTGGTCCTAGATCCTCATTCATGGGGATGCATGTTCCTGGAAAAAGGACAATTGTCTCGAGGTTCTCCCTTATGTCAGCTGGCTCAGACCTGAAAGACAGTCAGCCTTTGAGGAAGAGACACTGCTCTCTCAAATGGAAAATGTTCAACAATGCTGAAAAAATGAGGATTCTTTTGGAAAACTTTAATTTTTCCTAATGGGAAATTCTTTGATAATTTTTCATGAAGTAATGATTTTTGAGATCCAGTTAGTCACTCTGCTTTCCATAAAGTGCTGAAACCATGCTCTAATGATATATTGCAGTAAATTGATTTATGTGATATATGACATATATATATGATATTTAATACATATATAATTGATACATGATTGATATATGTGCAGTATTGCACATTTCATTTTTAAAAATGAAATGTGATCTCTTAGCAAGTCACATTGCTTAACACAAATCAGACTGTAAACATATACAGTGTTGGGTTTTTTGGCCAAATCACACTGAATAACAATATTAAATCAAATTGAATTAGACTAGATGCATTTCCAAAAAATTGTTGTCACAATTAAAATTTACAATTAACCTTCTTCATTTTTCTGTAGCACTGCTTGGAAGTATGTCAAATAATTGAATATTTTCAGTTTAAAATCCCTAACTCTGTGGCACTTTTCCATAGCTTTTTCTTCTGTTTGCAATAACAATTTGAAATTTTAACAACTGGAGTGGAACAGAGCATGGCTTACAACAAAACCGGAATGAGGAATTAATAGACAATCTGCTTTTTCATTGAAGACACTGGTGAACTTCATATATTGTAGTTTCCAGTTCATGGATAGGTATATATTAACTCCAAAATAAATAGCTAAATATGTTATACAATTGCAGTTGGATTTATTATTTTTTGAAATGTGATACAGTTCCACTTACACAGTCTACCTGTACAACTGGTTTAGGGAAACAGAATTCAATCCAGTTAACCAACTTAAAAATCAAAATTTTCTCAGCAGTCTTTCAAATTAGATATATATAGCTATATGAATAGGACATGTATTAAAAATATATTGAGGTTATACAAGGGGAAAAAGGAAAAAATAGAACACACAAGTGCAAAGAAAAAGGATTATTATGCATTATTTTGTACATCGAGTCTAATCTCTTTAATACATTAGTTAGAGAAACAAAGAAATATGGAATTAAAAAGCAGAAGACAAAACTGCAAAATAAGAAAATAGAATGATTACAATTTAAGTGTTTATCTTCATGGCATCTGTAAAAATCTTTTTTGTATTTTGCTGCACATTCATAGATTGCAGTGACATTTGATGTGCTCAAAACATTCATTTCATGG
Source organism: Serinus canaria (assembly GCF_022539315.1). Classification (NCBI taxonomy): domain Eukaryota; kingdom Metazoa; phylum Chordata; class Aves; order Passeriformes; family Fringillidae; genus Serinus; species Serinus canaria. Next base: position 87,406,609 of record NC_066316.1, read on the forward strand.
TGATATCCAGTGTGGGTACAGTAAATATCCTACCACATAAAGAAAAGCGTGATAAAGCATTTAAAGGCAGAGCTATAACATAGAAACAGCTGCTCTTCCTTCTGGTGATAAAATTCATAAAACAGTTCTGCTGCTTTCCTCTGTTTCTATTGTGCCAACATTTGTCTTTCCACCTTTGGCACATAACTTGAAAATGAAGAAAAACTTGGTGCAATTTCCTGGTAACACATGTTGACAACTCCACTTAATTTCATGTGTACCTGGATGCACTGAAACATGGTGGTAACCAGCAATCTTTCCTTAAAAATAGTGTGTGGGGGGAAAGTGAACAGAAAATTATATAGTAAAAAAATGGAATTATCTACTCATCATTTTTAGCATACTGTGGTTGTACTGTATAGTAATACCTATCATATAAAATATTACTCTTTTGTTTATTCCTCCAGACTTTAGTTAATAAATTTTCTACCCATTTCGGTAGGCCACAGATCCCAAAAAATTTGAATTTGTTGTCCCTAATGTTTTTTACTTACCTGTCAGGGCTGCAAGTGAGACACCAAAAGCAGCAGTTCTCAGCATAATGATCCAAAATCTGTCTTCATCAAACCTAACAGTGAGATATAGCTCTCTGATGAAAGTATTTGACATAGAATTTAGTCAAATATATTAAAATACAGCTTCATTTTTCATACCACGTGTTTTCCACGCACACCAAGACAGTTAGAAAAACTTATGAAACACAAGCAGTATATTCAGTCCTGGAGCAGCATGTACAACTGAAGGAGTATTTTTGGCTCTTTCTTTCTGGTGCATAACTGGTACTCTTCCCAAGAAAATATGTTGGAGTTGCTGAGACACTTTTATCTTCCATTTAACCTATAGAATTTTATAAACCTAATAAAAATAATAGCATTTTATGTTTGCAATTGGATACAAATAATAATCTTTAACAAAGACAGCATGTCAGTCTTTGTTGGAGTCAAGGTAGGAAAACAAAGCCATAATTCTTACACCTTTCCTTATTGCACACATATTTTTGATAGATGTGTATTTTTTACTTGTGCAGGAGAACAAGACAAAGAAAACCAATACAAAACAAAAGCAGCTTTTGAATAGATTGACTTTTTGCTCTTGAAGAGCTGGAAATATGTTTTCTTTTGAAATTGCTTCCCGTGTATTATCTTACAAAGGGCAGTACTTGCTTCCAAGACCAAAAACCTCTGCTGAATTTAGTGAATGCTCTGCACTGTGGATGTTCCTGGTGTAAGTGGCACACTTATTTATGCTTCCATAAGTGTAAAATGATAACCATTTGTTTTCTAATACATGTCCAAAGTAACAGAGAAATTAAAAAGCATCACTCATGCACTATACAAAGTGGTCATTTTGGTCACTGAGGAAAAGGCTTTCATTTAGCAACTCAGAGCAAAATGCAGGGATCAGCAGGAGGCAGAATAGATTTGTTGAAGTATCAAGGTATCCTGTTGGCACCAAAAAGAATCCTGAATTATCATTCCTACACTTTCATGGTTTGTAAAATCAATGTATTTTCCAACAGCAAGTTGGAAATAGACGGAAAGTTTGAAATTTTCCAACAGAGATGAAGTGAATCTATATGAAACATATGAAACAGTGCTCTATCACAGAAATGTGGGTGTTTTCTATATATACAGATTTTAACAAGATGTTGCAGTATATGGATATTTTTGTTGAAAGAAGATTACAAGACTGTTAAAAAAAATAAACCAACAACTAAGAAGAAAAATTATTGCTTCTATAAAAGCATAAAGAGTATCAAGAGTTGGACCTATTTTCCTGCTAAGGTAAATTTTATTCTGCAAAAAGGCAATTTCCAAGTCTATCAGCTCTGATTTTGACTTTCCAGTTTATTATTTATTATTTCAGTTTACTGTAAACAGATGCAAGTTAGGAGGCAGCCTGGGTTTTGGTCTATCAGGTATTCCCAGCACCAACATTCCCTCATTTCTAAGAGAATTATGAGTGACTCCAAAACAAGAAAGAGTCAGTCCACTGGGGATATTAAACAAGAAAACGATGTCTTGTATTTCTTTTAAACTCTGTTTAATGCAGTAGCTCAGACTGAACCTGTGAGTTGTTTGTTGACACTATAAAGAAAAACTTTATCTGGATGTATGGAAAGAGTATTCCTAAGTATAGTTTGGTTACAATTGTTCCACCTCACTGCTGCCTCACTTTAGCATGCCTTACATTTCCCTCCCTCACTTCATAGCACAGATCCAGAAAAACATCAGAAAAAATGGAAAAGGAAAAATAAAAAAGGTTAATTGATTTTTGAGTTATTTAAAAGACTGTGCCCAGAATAAGGTAAACTTAATCTGAAAATGGTGGTGTCTGTAAAAAAGACTTCAGTGACAAACCTGCAAATGCTATCTATGAAGCAGCTATTTTTATTACTTTTCTATACACTAGGGTTTTTTTTCCTTTCTTTTTTTTTCCTTATTAGTGATTGTTCACTATTAGAAACTGAGTAGCTTAACTAAGAGGTAATAGCCTCCCATGAGTCAGACAGCAATTATAAGGTCATTGGAGTTGCATTAAGAAAAAAGAATTGCAATGGCCTTGGCTAATATAATTATTTATTTCTAGAGATTACAAATGTACTCAGCAATCAACACCAAAAAACAGCCCTTTTCCAATGCCAGATAACCTTTTTAACTAAAGAACACAGAAGTATATGCATACCATTCAAATACTCATGAAGACCCCCTTGTCTGCTTGCTGCCTCTGAGATTCCTTAATAGAAACAATAATGAACATGAGGGTAACAGATCTCTGTAATTCTTTCTTGCCAAGTCCTCACCAAATAAGCCTTTACAAAATAAAAAATCATATGTATACACCTTAATTTTTTTTATACTTAATCCATGCAAGCCCAAGAAGGTAAAGAAGTTATATTGGATATCCACACTAGGATTAAATTGAATTGAAATCCTTCAGTGATTGCTAAGGATTTTGTTAATTCATGAAAATTTGATTAGTAAGAGTTTAATATTTTCAGTACAAAATTGATTAAATATCACACTTTTTCATTAAATAACAAACATTATGGAGGAAAACACTGACATTCCAAGGATAGGGGATGTATAATTTAAATTAACCTTCTTAAGGCACAAAGATCCTTCAAGTGGGCCCCAGACTGATCACTTGACTGTTTCTTGTGGCAGTGTTCATGAAATGAAAAACTAAATATTTTCCAGGAATGAATCAACATTTTGCATTGAAAAATCTAGTCTGTGAACACAATCAGAATGTGCTTTCTTGGTCTCTGTGCTCACTGGGATTGCTACAGTTGGCTTTACTCTGGGTAAGACCCAACAGCTGCTTTACAACCCATCAAACATCTTTCAAAATACTTTATTTCTTATTTACAGATTTGATGTCTGTATCATCTCCTTCTGCAGTCTACCTGAGAGCAAGTTGAGCATGCTTCTTCAATACTGACAGTACCTTCAGGTGCTTTAGAAATTGAATCTGTGTTCAGCATGATACTGTAAAACAGGTGGTAATAGCAACAACTGAGAATAACTAGAACAATGCATAGAATGTCAAGGTAAGGTTCATTTGTTGTTACAGCAAGAACTGACTGAAAAGATCAGTGTTAGCCTGGTTTTGTTCTCAAGAGATTTGTTAGGACTTGTTTGCAAAAAGCTGTGAAAGCAAAAAACTTCTGCAATGTCTTTTGTAAAGCCTCTGTTAGTAGTACCTGAGGCTACTTTTATCAGGTTAACTTCTGTATGCCATGGGGTTTTACTCTAGTGTAAAAATACAGACCCAGTTTTACCAACAAAGGCAAAAAGGAGAATCAGTACAATTTTTTTTTTTTCCATAAGGCATGAGTATGGTTAAAAATCTTGGGAATTAAGAGGGGGGAGGTGGAATATGAGTGGTGAGAAAAAAGGAAAGAAATTCAGTTTACTTTTTAAACCTCCTCCCCAACCCCAACAAGCAATATTAGAGCATTACTCATTCTTTTTAACTCTGAGAAGAAATGAAAAGGAAAGGAACTTAGTGAGCATTCCCCCTATCTGAATTGAGGTGTAATTTGGGTACTGTATTGTTAAACCCAAGGAGGTTCGGGTGACTGTGTCGCTTAGGATTTCTAAATTCCCTCTGGAGACTGTTCACAGTCAAGTATTAGAGGAGGGGAGAATCCCATCTTAGAAAATTTACCTTGGTGTTAAAGTTATCAATGCAAAAGTCCTCATTGGATCCTCTCATTGCACTTCAGGCTTGCCTGGTCCTTGGTTTAAGTTCAGAGCACTCTGAGGATTGACAGCACCTCAGACAGTCTACAAAGGTTTGCCCCCAAGCTGATCCTTAGCCAAGTGCTGTGCTATGCAATTCAGACATGCTTCCAGTTTCTGCCATATCCCTGGCTTGTCATTGTGTTTGAGCAACACTTTTGTGTCAAAATGATTCTCTAACCTAGGTCAGCTATCTCAAGGCAATTTTTAGAAACTTCATGTACATTGAAACAAGTGCTGTGTGAAATGCAGCCAAAAGGTCTCTGGAGCTCATGGATGAGTATATCTATGTAGGCAGATGAAACCTGACATTTCAGACTATATTTGTGGCTGTATTATGATAAAGTGTTAAAGTATTTGGTATGATGATAGAGGTGCATTTAACTTCAATATTATTTTTTTCTCTTAGAACATTTTATTGTTCTAGGATCAAAACTCCTGTCTAGCATCTGTGTTATGGTCATAAATCTACTCTCTGCTACTAAAGGTGCTTATAATGTAAGTAGGGTGTTAGGTATCTTTTGCAAGTCATTGTTTCATTGTCTCAATTGCAGCCTTTCTATCTACCAACTGTTTTGGGGACTTTGCACATAATTAACTGCAAAGGAAGATACCAAAAATCTTACCTCAAAATGTCAGTGTCATCAGGGATTGTTCATTCCAAGAATGGGGAAGACAGCCGTAAATATTTTTACATTTATTGGAATGACTAGATGGATTTAAAAAACCCCAACTCCTCAGCCATGATGACAATGACAAAATATCAGTGATGGTCACTGCTCTGTATTTCAGAATAAATTGAATTATCAAAAGAAAAAAATGTTAGTCAGCTGTGGTTATAATCTACTTCTTTCTCCATGTATTCCCTGTGAGGCACAGAAAACAGCTTGTGTCATTGATCCAGGGGGATTGGGGCCATAATTTATTGATGAGTAGAAGTATCTTCATATTTCTCATATCAAGATATATTTTCAGGTTCATATTTTATGTTTTTTATCAATATACTGCAAATAAAAATTTGTACACTGGAAAATGAAACATATCTGATTTCTGAAGTGCTTATAAGGCAACAGAAGCATAGATCCAGCTGCAAAAATTTGTCATTTGCACAGATTTATCCTGTAAAGAGCAACAGAAACTCATGTTGCATATGACAAAACAAATGAGATAAGGAGGAAAGCAAGCCCTGTGCTTCACACGGACATGGGCAGCAATCCTACCCAAAATATGTCCTTATTCTAACCCAGAAGCATGTCTTGGCTGAATCTCTTGTAATTCCATATGCAAGCATGATGGGACATGACTTCCTCAAAAAGCCTGAAGATGATTTCATGGACCTGAAAGCAAGGCCATTTTTTTCCAGCTACACTGAGCAACCTAACAAACAATGTTGCCTTTCAGTTTGCCTCTTGATGTACAGTCAAATGTAATTCTTTAGCATATACATTGTGAGCATTACAAAAGATTGCAGCAGATCTTCCTGTCATGCAAATCAGAATGACAGCTGTAGCACAGCACCATTTTATCCTATCTGTTGTCATGGCCACAAAACTTTTTTAAAACAGCCAACTAATTTTTCTTTTGCCTCTTGCAATAATCTAGAGCTTCTGTGGTTACAAATTAATTATATTCCCTTTTTTCTTCCACTATAAAGTCTGTGCTACACATTTAAATACCCTGTGGTCTTTTATAACATCTTATTTAACTTTGAGTTTTCTCATTCTTATTGATGTTCGTATTTTATTTATTCACTTGAGTTCAATATTCTCAGTAAGGTGATGGATCTTCAAAAGAAATCTTCAGTCACAGCAGAGTTCAATCAAATCACATTTCTGCAAGTTGTCTTCCCAGGTTAAAATTAAAACATTTTACTTATCATCTGTGAACATGGAATGGGAACAGGATGATTATGGAACTCCTTATGGAAGTTGAAAGCAGAAAGCTGATGATATTTCAATTAATATTGTTCCTTTAAAATGATGATAACTTACAGCTACCCGCTAACCATGTACCTAAATTAATTTTCACTTCACTTTTTTGCGTTTCACATATACTTCAGAGCACTCCCAACAGAAATCTCAAGTGAGACAATACTGGGAGGCTGCTAAGAGATCACTTTTACCCCTTTAGTCTGATAAAGCTGACAGATGAAGTGTTCCACTTTTTTCTGTGAATCCTCATGGATTTATTTAAAAGATTACGATCACTTACTTTACTGCATATGTAGCTTCAATGCTGGGAATGTAAGAACACTGTGAATGTAAGAAGTTTTAGCACATCTGTGCTGCATAGCTAAATTCATCAGTGACTCCAGGTCACAGCCTGTGGCAGTTTGCATCTTTGTTAGTGAAATCTCACTAAAACTGGCACCTGCTCCTGAGTGTGAAAGGCCAGTTTTGTCCTGGTCTAGTTTAATTTTCAAGGGTTAGCAGAGGTGAGACTCTGAACTCAAGAAGTGAGTGGACAGGATGCTGGATAATATCATCTAGACTCCTTTTCCCATGGAAGGGTGGGCCAGATGATCTTTGAGGTCCTTTCCAAAGTGAGCTGTTTGAGGATTCTATGATGAACTCTGGAAATTACCTCATTGAACACTGTTTTAAGGGAACTTGCTTCCACAGGCAATTTGAGTGAGTGCAATGGGTGGAATGTTTCATTTCTCATAATTTTATAGGTGAAGCATTTTATGTTATGATGTTTGCTGCATGCAAACATCTTACTGGTGCAAGAAAAGCTTATAAAACCAGACAAGAGAAAACTACAGTGACTGTAAGACTGGTGTGCAGAATGTGAGAAGAGACTGAAAGAGCTGGGTTTGTGCAACTTAAGAACAGGCTGAGGGGGAATCTAATTGCTGTCTGCAAGTTTATAACAATTTTAGAGATGGCAGACTCTTCCTGGAAAGGGGCAGAGAAGAGATTGCTGTGGGAAGGGAAATTCTGATTTAATTCCAGAAGAGCACTTTTCACACTGAGTGAGATTGCTCAGAGAGTCTGTAAAACTTTTACCCTGGAATATATTCAGCACTTGACTGAGAGCCCTTGGCAACCTAATGTACCTTTGAAGTTTGTTTTGAGCATTGGGTTCAGTGTCAGAAGCTGTTTCCAACCTAAAGTATTCTAGGGTTCTATGAGTTTCTGGATGTGAATGACCAGGCAATAAAGCGTTTGATGTGTACTTTCAATACTTTCTGGTCTGGGAAAACTTGCTAAGTGGTCAGAGCCCTGCATGGAGAAGACTGCCATTCTAAATATAGAGCAGATCAGATACAGAAGTGTTTCTGTTCTAGATTGTTCTATTATGATAGATAATTTTGAATTTTGCCAACATCATGCAGCTCTAAACAGATAATCCAGCAAACACAGGCTGATCCCCATGATCAGGCACCACCATTGAAGTTAACAGAAATTAACTGGGTACAAAGTTCTTGTTTAAAGAGCTCATTAAGTTCCAAATTTCTTTACCTAAAGATAATGATTGCAAAGGGAAAATTAATCAACGTCCTAATTGATGACATCCCCCAGAATATTCTGACAGTTTTACAGACCCATTTTCATAGTTTCTGGACTTTCAACAGTGTATCTATATAATTGTGGGTGTTTAGCATTTACCACCACTACTACTACTACTACTACTACTACTACTACTACTACTGCTGCTACTACTACTACTACTTTTTGTATTCAGAAAACATATAGGAAGCCTCAAAACTGGAGAAAATACAGGCACAGAAAATAAGTCTATTTTCTGATTAGGTTTTTTGGTGGGGGTTTGGGCTGCTTTTGGCATGAATACCAAGAGACTGCCGTGAGTGAAATTTATTGTTCTCTGATGGGTACTCTCAAGGCAATAAAGGGAATAGCTCCTATTTTGAAATCAATGTTTGCAATTTTCTGCTTCTCCTTCAAATACAAAGAACACAGTCTTTGAATTCACAAAACCAATTAACAGATATTTCTTCAATTTTGTTCATTCTCTTGTACTTGCAAATAGCACTTTATTTTTGTTTGTTAGATTAATTTAAATAAGAGCAGCTGTTTAATTTGAAGATTTAAGTGTAGGTTGTCTTTCTAGGATAAAAGAAGAACTTTAACAAGTGTCTTGAAAAAATACTTTCCATAAATGTTTGTGCTGATGACAGGCCATGTATTTGAATTGCACTAATTCTTAGAAACATTTTTTGGAACAGATTCTTGGGGAACAAAAAATGGTTTGAATAGGTCTGTATAAATTTACAGTAATTGACAAACTGGTCTGTGATGAAGCAGAATATTTACAGAACACAGCTAAAACTAGAATGCACTTTTCACAACTTTTCCAATGATCAATGCCCTTAATAATGTTATTTCTGCATTTCAGCTTTTCTAAAAAAAAAAATCAACCAAAAACCAAAACTGCCCACCCTCATTACTCTTTGAATCTTTGGCTTAACAGAGACAAAACTAGAAATCTATTGTCTTCTGTAGAAATCTCTTGTCTTCCTGTTTTTTAAGACAATAATGGGGGAAGGCAACTAAGTAAGTTACTGGACTAGAAGGTGTTTAGAATAGCTGAAGAAGTCTTAGCTGGTCAGAGACAGTCAGCATATTTTAATACTTCCCAAATCCATGAGGTTTAGCTGTTTTGTTATTAAAGATTTCTATAAAGTATTTCTAAGGTCATGCCAACACCAGCTAGGTATTCATGGGCAGTGAGGTAAATGAAATTATTTATTGAGAGGTGTATATAGGTTTACATACATGTATATATTCACACTTATATACATATTGATAATCTTAAACAAAGAGGTGGGTAAAATAGCTTGCATTACAGAAGGACATATTTAAAGACAATTTCCTTAAAGCTTTCCCTAGAAAAGGACCTTCAATTGTTTCTAGGTCTGCAGTTGTCTGAGCAGCTGACCTGATCAGATTATTTGCTTTGCTGAAGGATGAAGGTCTCATCCTTGTTTCTTCCTTACATCTCATCTCTCCCACTCTTCTCATAAGGGAGGAAGAAGATTTCTGAGCAGAATCTATTAGTTTTGATTATACCAAGGTAGTAGAGCAGTTGATGGTGTCTAGTAGAATTACTTATTTAAGATGCCTCTTGGTTCTTGACTTTAGCCATTTATCTCTACTTAGGAGTGTCCTGACCTTTTGAAGAAATTTTGGTATAGATGGTCAGACAGGACTAGGAGAAGTAACTGGATGTCAGTCCTTACCATCCCAATCCAGTGTTACACTTGGCACTACATTATTCTGCTGAATAGAGATTGAAAGGACAGGGTAGGGATAAGTTTGAGCCCTTCCTCTTTGGGACCATTATAAACTGTGGGAGGACAGTGGGTTGGGATTGAAGTCCTGTCTTCATTAAATCCAACAACAAAGCACTCCCTCAAGCTGAGGTACTGCTAGCTCTGCTTAGTGATAGAGCAAAACATGCAGGTCTGGATTTAATACCCTGTCAGTCTCAGCACCCTGCTCTGGACTTTGCCAGGCAGAACTCACCTCCTGGCATTTTGTAGTGCAGAAGCAAATGCTTAGGCTTAGAAAGGAAAACCACAACCAGACATGAAATAGGGCTAGTAAATGCTGATATTACCTCCTGGCACTCAGAGCATGAGATAGAAAATGGAATGAGGAGGTCTGAGAGCAAGGAGGCTTCAGACTGTCCATAAGGCTATTGCTAAATTCCTGTTGGGAGCACTCCATGTAATGACACAGCAGAGCAATGTAAATGTTGGTGCTGAGGTGCTAAACGTAAGTTTGTTGAGAAGTCTGCAGTTCTATCAGAATCACTGAAGCTCTTGACATTCATTTCAGCATACTGCTTTAGTCTTTGATGTCACAGTTATCAGAATGGCTACTGACTTTTAAATGTTATTTCCTGTGTTTCTCAACACTGGAGGCTAGCTCGTAGTAAGCAAGGGAGAATTCTATGCAGTGCTGGTTTTTCCATGCTGAGTTCTTGCTCTAGTTTTATACCTCCATTGAAAGGATTTATATGTGAAAATAATTATCTGTTTACCTTTCTTGCAACACAATATTTTACAAAACTCTAGTTTAATTCTCAGTTTTATAACGAAAGAATCTTTGCAAAAAAGACTAATAATTAACAAAGAGAATCACAACATGAAATCTAATACAAGGTAACATTTCTCTTGAACCCCAGGGACAGACAAGATATTTCCCTTTATTCCTTTTCACTTGACCCACTGTAGAACCCCCTTGGATGTAGTTGTGTCAGGAGCAAGGCTCAATGACTTGATCTGTGTTACAACATTGGTTGTTCCACTTCCTGTTTGTCATGGACAAATGATTTTTGTAATGGTCTCTCCACCTCAAGCTGAGATAGTGTTTGGGACACTGCATCAGGAAAATGCAGCTGAGGGTCAAACCCTGGAATAACTGAATATAACTCTGACCTGGAGCCTGGAAGATGGGACTTTAAAAAAACATTTTTCTCCTGAAGCATATAAGGATTGTTGTGGACTGCCTAGCTTGGTAAAGCAGGAAGTATTATATTTTTATATACTTATGCTTAAAATTCAAGGGATTAAAAATTCTTTTTATTCCAGGTAATTTAATTGTTCTAAATTCTAGATACTGTAAAATTTTAATCATCCCTTAGTTAATGTGAACTTGAAAAAATAATAAACTTTCTGTTTGATTTACCATCATTGTCATTGGTGATAATAGCTTTATTTTGTTTTTCTTGGAACTTTAAAGGCTACAATGGACAATCACAAGCATATAATCCCTTCCACTTTCAAGAATAAAGTGAATGCACTGATGATCATTAGTTATCATTATCTTTAGTACCTACCAGTGCAGCAAAGAGCTGACTTGAATTTCAGCACGAGTAAAGAATGATAGATCTTCTCCATTAAAGACAAGCTAGAAGAGAAAGTAAAAACCTTTCTCAGTCTCTTTCTTGTTCCAGGGAGACAAGAGTCTGCACAAACCTTGTAATAAATACAAATCACCTCTTTTGCAGTCTTGTTTCACCTGTGCCAGCCAAGGCCTCTGCCATTGCAGGGAAGCTGCAGTCAGGGAATCTTTTCTTTCTCATCCCTACAGAATAATTAATTTGGGAGGCAATACAAAGACACTGCAGACATGCTGTTTGGGACTTACAGTCTTTCTGCCACAGGTAGATTTATAAGCTGATAGAGACTCCCCTGTAAGGTCTTAAGGGTCATAAATTCTGTGTAGATTCTTCAATCAGCTACAATCACATTACTGGGCACAGAATTTAGCTGCTGTTCTGGTACTCTGTGCTACATGTGTGAGAAGTGCAACATGAGCCTGTCTTGGAAATGTCTCAGCACCCCTTTAGCCCAGGTGTGTTTCATTAGTGAAAAAGCCAGGGTGTCTGTTGAACCTACAGCAGCTTCTAGGATGCCTTGGATCAAATGTGCAGCTGCATGTTAGAGGGTGTGACTTGATCCACTATTATTATCTCATCTCTGTCATTTACTTATGTAAGGGGTCTCATTCACCACACCAGAACACTACCCCAGCCACTGCTCTGGCTTACACAGCTCCTCTCAGCCCTGCAGCTCTTGAACCCAGCATTTAGGAGCTAAGAAAAAGCAGAGGACACCATTATCTCTATTTGATTGCGTCGAGTAGGAAAAAAGTCTTGTAATTCTTGGTGGTAATAGTGATTGAAAGGCTCTATCTAGAAGTAAATTTATGTGTTAGCATCCTTATGTTTTTACCCAAGAAAAATAATTATTAACCTCATTGCTAGAACTCAAAGAGTAAACTTGTTGCTATTAGATTTCTAACCAATTTAACTCAGTCCAAGCTAGAAGATCACTGGCCTACTGCTCACACAGGCCTAGCAAGAATTATTCCCAGCTGCAAGGTCACTTCAGTGTTTTATATTCCACATTGCCATTGCTCTTCTCTTGACCCATTCCTTCTAACACTTTCCCTTCCCTGTTGGAAAATTGCAAGAAGCAGCAGCAGAAAACATCTTTTTTAACAAGGAGAGGAGGTTCCTAAAGAAGTATGTTTCACAGCCTGCTCCTTATAAAAAGGTAAAAAAGAAGAATATTTCCATAAAAGAAGATGAACAAAAGACCTTTCAGAGTTTCATTTGCTCGAGCTTTCCCCACTCTCTAAAATACTGAAAATAAGTCTGCACTATCTCTGCTCTCCTGGATTTGTAAACATGTACCTTGGTGCTTTTTGGCTTGGCTATAAAAGAACAGTAAAAACAACCAATCAATTCTATAAATCTTGTAAGTATTCTCTAACAGAATCTATTTTTAATAATATGAAACTGACACAAATACTTTATTTTCAGTTCAAAGGCATGTCTTCATCTTTAAATCCTAAATTTGCTTTCTCCAATTTCTTGTTAACTTCCCTTCTTTCTCTGGAGCTGGTCTGATTTTTGGCATCAAAAGTTTCAAGCTTCAAAGAGTCAGAGGGTCAGATTGTTTTATATACACCCAGCTGTCCCTAAGGTCAGTTTCATCTTTTAGGCTTCCACCCTCTACTACAAAGCACAGATACTCAGAGGCAGAAGTCTAATCTCTATTTTACATAATGCATTACTGATAAGCCTGAAAGTTGGATATTTGTGTTTTATGCACTAATCTCTTGATCACAGAGCAGTGCAATGCTTGAGATATAAAAAGTATGGAACAGAAGCACAGAGCTGCCCAGGGAAAAAAAAAAAGGCAAACAGTTCTGCAAAGGAGAAAAAATTGATGAGTAAGCTGAAGATCATCCTTCAATCACCAACAAAGAGAAATTCTCCTCATATGAAAGCAGCATAGTTAATTCATCAACCATTCCCAGAATTTAGAGACTGGTATGAAACATGCAAAGAGCCCAGAAAGGACAAAGTGACTTCTCAGGACTGTAAAATATAAATAGATGGATGACATAGCATTTTTTTAAAAAAAGGAGAGCATGAAAGAAAGGAAATATTACAGTGCTACTTAATATCTTAATGCATTTTGAGAACAAGAATCTGACTGCTTCTAATGAGATAGCAAGAGAAGAAATTCATAAGTAATTTAAAAGGATGAAAAAATGATCAAATATCAGACTTCTGAAAAACTATCAAAAATAGTATGACTGTATTTTTAACTTATTTGATGTGCTATAGAAATTTTTAACTATCCAACACTTACATAATGTAAAAAAAAAAAAAAAAAAGGAAATATTATCAAAATTAGATTGCAAGGGGAAACTCTGGAGATCTGGAGCTTTCTCCATGAACAGTGTCACAAAGCAGAATGCCTGCCAAGTTTCTCATTACTGAGAATGTATCACTGAGAATGAGATAATTGCTTTCCAGTTCCTTTTGTCCCTCTTACCTAAGGAAGAAAGTTTTTAAATTCCTGGTTTTCAAATCCCAGCTCCATAATGATCCACCTTTCAAATTTAGACAGACTCTGACAATGAGGTCCTTGGGATCCCAGGATCTTGGCAAGCAGATCAGTCAGGACACTGATCAGAACTAATTTCCAACAGAGAAGAGCTTCTCAGCATCACATTAGGCAGCAGCTGGACCCTGAACCAGCCAAAACCCCTCCTGGCAGAGGAGAAAGCTCCTCAGACCACTGCTGGCACTGTCTCTTTCTCCCAGAACATTTTGGTGTTGATGGACTGACATATTCTGTAAAAAGCCACTATATCAGAAGATTTTCTGGAAATGCAAATTCCCAGTCAACATTCTGAGTGGCATAAATGGGCTTTAAACAGATGTGATCAACAATGTTTCTCATAAAAACACTTGGAAAGATAAAAGAAACAAACGAGAGCAATACTTTGTAAGAGAAAACAAGTGAAATATGCTTTCCCCAAATATCAAGATCACAACAAATGGCTGGAAAAAAACAGGCAAAAGATTTGTTGGAATGATCAGCTGTGCATTGTGCTACCAATAAAATTTGAAAAGGGACAAATTAATATTAGTCTATACAATGATCTCTGGGAAATGCAAGGAGATTCTTACAGACACTGCTGATCTCCTGTTAAAGGAGAAAAAAAATTATGCTAAATAATAGGGACAAGGACCCTTGACTACCCTATTTCCACTCTAATTCTCTGTTTGCAATAGTTGATTCTGGTATCCCAAACCCAGAGCACAATAGAGGAATTGTGGCTGACATTTTATTCTTATGTATTTACATTGAAAGAACATTATCCTTTTTAGAGCTCTTTTCCTTTTTTCCAAGATACTTGCCTGTTTTGAGTGACTCCTTTGTAGCTATACTGTAGTAAATGAAAAATATTTAACTTCATAATTCACATTCAGGTAAAAATTGTCTCAATTACTTTAAACTGAAGAAACAGGCACACTAATTTTTTTTTTTTTTAAGAACATTACATTAACAAATTCTTGTCCATTATATTTCATTTGACAAGAAAAAATTAAAAATATCTCGGAAAATGTTTTTTAGGCAACAGATAATTTGCTCCTTATTTGCATTCACCACATGTTTTAGAATAACTAAACTGTGTAGAAAGTGATGATTTGCATGATTTTGTGGAATTTCCAGACCTTTGCATGGCATTAACCCTTTTTTTTTTGCACAGCCCTCTACTTAACTGACATGGTCTCCTACATCAGCAAAATTATGCACAGGAATGTAACTGAGAAATAACCTACAAGGTCAAATGGAATTAAGATTCACCTGGCTAAATAAGAAACATTTTTAATTTCTTCCTATGAGGAATTTAGAGCTTTGGGTCTTTCTTGGGTATCCATATGATTATTTTTCAATTCTTAAATCTTTTGACATTGTTTAAAAATGTTTTATTACCACTGCATAGTGTGCTATGATTTCAAATAAAAATTGGAAGATTCTGTTTCAGCAAAAAGTCCAGATTTATTTGTTAACAGATCAATAAAAGTAACTGAAACATGGTTTTATAATACCAGCAACAAAATATTGTGAGTTTGAGTGCTAAAACACAAGAGTTGTTCAATTCAGTCAAAAGAGACACAGAGGATTCAACACCAAACAAGGATGGGTGTCTAATTCCTCATTAGATTTTTCTTCACGATAAAATGCATGGTGCCTCTATTATAGGAAATAAACTAGATCTTAAGAAAAACAATGAAAATGTGCATTATCTGCTCAGTTCTAAAACTTATATCATCAGCCCATAGACAAGTTACTGAAATGAACTTTGAACTGTCTTCCCTAAGAAGGATTTCACTTGGAAAATATGGCAAAATTTTTAGTTTTCCAGAAAGTAATGGAAGATGATCTGAAGAGACAAAAATACCCCCACAGTGTAAATTATTTTTTTCTGTTACAGCCTAAAATATATTTCATCAGTCAAAGCAGTCCTAGCAGATGGATATAACCATAAAACAGGGCAAATTTCTGTTATTAAACAATTAGATAATTGTCTTGCCATTTTTCCCCTGACAGAGAAGGAGTAATAAAAATACAAGATTGTTACTATAAAAGACAGTAACATTGTAATATTAAAAATATATTCACCCTTGGCATTCCAGATAATCTGGCCTTCACTGGACTTTATCTATGCTTCTTTCCCTAGGATCTCAGGAGATTAGTGGCAGTTTGTCCCAAAGAACTGTTAAGCTTTATGTCCTGTGTTAGGGATTGGAAGAACAGAGAGACCTGGGACCTGAGCTATCCCTTCACCTACTTCAATTCCTGACATGCTACACAGTAGAAATTTGTTTTTCCTCTCCTCAGACTGGAGGTGGTAAAAGCATCCTATCTTACCAATAGGGTTGCAGCTTCTGCTCAGTGGGATGTCACACAGTTGAGTCTCTCGGCCATGGGCAGACAGTGTGCACACAGGGAATGGCCCAGAACTGTCCCACACTAAGCACAAGGCACTTCTTGGGAGAGAAGGCACCTCCCTCCTGCATGGCATGGCTCAGAGAAGAGGGAGGTCACCAATGAAAAGACAACTATTGAGCTGCCACTGTCACAATACAAACACTGCATAATAAATGCAAATGAGTTTAAGGGATACTGCACCTCTGCAGCCTTTCTCTAGTCAGGACCCAGGACAGTGAAAAAGAAACGAAGATGTGTACAGAAAAATTCTGTTCAGCCTTTGAGTTCAGGCACAGTTTTGGAAAGAGAGAATACCTGCAGATCTTAGCTCCAACACACATTATATACGACAGCCCTTATAAAAAATAAAAAATTCTTGGGGCAATGGCATTAACTGTCCAGGAGCATCTTAAGTGAACTTCAGTGCCCTTTAATCTCTCTTGATCTCTTAATCTGGTTTGATAGAACAGCATATAAAATCATACTTCTTTTCAATGTGAAGTTTACAAAACTTTTGCATTGTACTATATTTGAACAATTTATTTGAGCCCCCCCAACAGGGAAACAGTCTTTTAAAATGTTTATGTATAATAGATTGGCATTCAGATTTAATTTTTTTTCAAGCTTCAAGTTGAAGTATATATATCTTACAATACAATTGGTTTACTTATTTGCCACATTTGATCCACTGCTTGCTCATGGTTAGCAAAAGGCAGGATTAAGTCTTGATTTACCACAGAGTAAGGAAGAGGAATATCAGATCCATGTGTTGAAGAGTCAGGTCCTGTCTTGCTTCAAGCTTAAATTAACCATTGACTTGAGCAGGTTTTCAATCAATTATACAGAGAATAAAAGTTGTTGGATTACAATCCTCGATACTAAATAAAAATGTATTTTTAAAATGCATTTTTAAAGCATTGTTGAGTCTGGAACAGTATTTTAGTATAAGAAATGGAACTATTGTCTCTTTCCCAGTGGAGGTGTCATCTCATTGATATTGAGTTGTGCTTCCCAGCTACAGACAGAGTAGGACTGACAAAATTCAAGTCTCATTGAATTTTCAAGTCCCATTGGAAAATAGTAAGACTCAGAAAACCCCAAACCTAATTTAACCTAAAACCTATAGATAATAAAAGCATTCAGCACTTTCTTTCAGTCTTGAAATTAAGAAATGACATTTACTCATTAATATTTTAAATTAGCCCCTCTCCCTGCTAAAGAAATCCCTGGGGTCCCTCAATGATGAACCTTGCAAGATAATGCTGTGTGATAAATAATTCAGATGGCTGCTCTTTTCCCAACTTCTCTTCTTCTTAAGAGGTATATCTTGAAGTTTGCAATATGACATATCAGTAAACATGAACCAAAATCAGTGAAGAATATAAAACTTGGACCTGGCTGGTTTTATGCTTCCTGTTTTATTCAGCTTTGTAAATCCATTGTATGAAAATTGCATTATTTTTTCATTAATTATGCATGAACAAGTGGCAATGAAAATACATATTCAATTAATTGTGAGAGTATGATTTTAATTTAAGGTAGAGTTGTTTGAGAGGATTAACTGGGAATGGAAACGCCACACGTTTTCAAGTAAAAATAGCACAATTTCACTTCTAAGGAAATGGAATGAGGAAAGATAAGTGGTGATTTCGATTTGCTTTAAACTTTTCTATTCATACGCTTACAATGTAGATACCAGAACTCAGCAAACCTAACCAAAGATGTGAAATGAAAGAACACAATGAGTTCTTTCTTAAGGACTTTTTTATTAATCAGAGAAGCCAATATAGGCAAATTAAAATTCCTGCTCAATACAAACTTAAATCAAAATGTGAGCATTCAGTTCAAAA
Organism: Serinus canaria; assembly: GCF_022539315.1. Lineage (NCBI taxonomy): Eukaryota > Metazoa > Chordata > Aves > Passeriformes > Fringillidae > Serinus > Serinus canaria. Next base: position 87,424,518 of record NC_066316.1, read on the forward strand.
ACTTAATGAAACTGTCAACATAAACGTAACAGAAATAGTCTTTTTCTTTCTTCTTTCTTATATCCTAGGGGTATAACAATGCATTTCTCTTTACCTTTCAGCAATCCACAGACAGTAGTTATCAGCCTTTGCTGGCAATTTTCTCAATATGAATTTTCAGTACAGTATGAACATTTTTTAATTTCACCTTAGAACGCTTGTTTTTCTTTTTTTTTAATTAAAAGACATTTTGGTAAATATAATTGCAGAAATGATACATGAGAAAGACCTATTATGCTTTTTATAGCTCCTTATTCTTTCAATGTTGCTCACAAAGTGTAGTGTGTTTTCATTGGACTCATTCTCTAGTGTACAATGCATTAGTTTGGATTTTTTCAGCACAGTTCTGAAGTACATTGGGCAACAGAATTTACAGCTTTTTTCTCCAAGAGACTAAATGAGGAGGAACTGAGGTGTGTGCACTCAATGCAAAACAGGTCTTTGAAGTACCACTGGAACTGTTGTGACTACAACCCCCATTCTCATGGCAGATCTTCATTTTCCCTAATCCAGAGGGAGGGGGTGGGTGTGTGTATCAGCATTTTGGTTTGGACCAGAGCAGCACCAAGACCCATCTGGGATTTGCATGCATTCCCACCCATGAATGTGGGTCAGGATCAGGCCTGGCGCAGATCCCATGGCCCCAGCATGTGCCTTCCACAACAGAGGAGCTCAGGTCTTGTAGCTACTGCTCCTGCCGCCATTCCTTCACCCAGTTTCATCTTGGGTATTTCTCAACTGATAGAGAGGTTTTGGGTGACTGGAGCAAGCAGCAGTGAACCTTTCAGAGCCAAAGCATGACTGGGCTGTGTGGTCCCTGACCCCGTGGATAGAACCTTGCCTCTTGTCAAGGCGTTGCTCCAGAGCAGAATGGATGGACCTGAGGCTCACAAAAGTATTTCTTATTGAAGTGTTAAATTATTCAGCAGGCACCCATCACTTAACCAGCACAAAATGATAGTTTGGCAAACAACTGCTTGGAATTTTTCACTTAGTTTTCACATCTAAATTGGGTCACACCACAATCATTTCTCCTTGTCAGTAAAGGAAGAGCAGAGAGAGATTTCATGAGATTACAATTATGTTCTTGCCTAAAAACTAAAGCCTTGTCTCCTGCTTGCAGTTTCATGAACCAGAAGCATGAATTAATTGAACCATACTTGCACATCTGCAATTAGTTTTGATTACTGAGAGAACCAAAACCAGATTCATTTTCTTAACTTGGAATCTGGGGGAAAGAGTGTCCTAATAATATACCACTAATCCTTTTTAATGAAGGTTGAGAGGTTCAAGGCCTTGTTTTCAGGGCTAATACCAAAATTGAAGTAACACATTATAATTAAAATTTTAAATTCCTCCTGGAGAGTGAGGGGTTATTATTTTCACAGTGTCATCCTTATTGCTATGAAACAAAGGTAGAAGAAAATATTTTCATAAGTAAAACAATGTATACTGAGATTAATGAGTCATTTGAAAGCTGATAAAATTAGTTGCTATAAACCAGATTAAATTTAATGTAGATTGTGTGTTTCCCATTTTCATAGTTTGATTTACATTTTATTTTCTTCTTTTATATTCCTCTAAGGTAATGTGTTTGCAAGGTTCTTAGTTAGAAGCTCTTCTGCAGTCATTTTTATTATCTTTGTCTATGAAGAATGGACAGATGCCTTAATAAGGAATGGACAGCTGGTTTATATACAAAAAGGCACAATCAATTTTGGCTACAGTTTAAAAGTACATAAAACAGCTTTACCCTACTAATGAGTTTTAATAGTTTTGTATCTTGAGCATCATACCATTTGAAATATTGGTAGTTAAATGTGAATTTTGTTAGTGAAATCTTCCCCTCTAATCATTAAAACAAGCAACTTGGACTTTTTGTAAAAACTTTTCTGACGTGTTTGGAGAGCTGTTTTGCTTTGGTTTGGGTCATAGTTTTTATATATCTTTTTAAAGTTATTTTAGCTTTCAAAATAGAATTATTCAGTATTGACTTTTCTGAATAACATTATTTTTTTTCAATTCTGTCACCATGTAGCAGTTGTTAGCTGTTTTCCATTCTAATGCTACCTTTGATTCCCAGAGATGCACACAAAAAGGACAGCAAAGGTAAAAATAGCTATTGAAATACATGGAGATCATACTGGGGAGATATTTCTTTTGTTTGTTTCTTTGTTCTTTTTTTTTTCTCTAATAAAAATGTGATGATATGGATAGGAAAATCTCTAAGTAAATCAAACTGAGGGATATCGATTGGGTACTACATCCAAAATAATTTTTATTCTCTACATTGAAAGCTCTTCTGTAGTGAACTCAGGTTCCAAGATTTTATATTACAAAGTGAGACTGGCACCATCAGAGAAAAACACATCCAGACTATATCTTGGCAGTATATCGCATATATAGTTGCAGCAGGGGTAAGAGGGAGACAAGTTGGCACTGGACAGAAATTGTTGTGAGCTGGTGGCCACTTCCTTTTGGCAGAGAAATTTCATGTTGTCACAGTAGCCTGAGTTTTTGCTTGAAGGCTGAAAGAACTAATGTACCCATCATGGGTCTCACTGCTAAAGAAATTAAAGCAAATTCAAATAGCCTAAGCACCCACACTCAGTACTAAGCAGAAACAAGTACAGAATTGGTCTTTAACCACACTATCACAGCTGTATGTAAGCTGGTGTTCAGAACAACTGTATTTCCTGACCAAAACCATTCCTTAATCCACTAGAAGAGACAAGCTGAGATGAATGCCAACTAGTCTTACAGTGCCATGAGTGTAGCAAGAAATTTGCTTGCAGTTCTTAGCTGTCCCTCAGCTGCTTCTACCCTGAGTGCCCCTGTCTTTCCATATTGTCCATACCTTTTCCTTCTACACACCTCAATGTCCATATATATTCTTAACCCTCTTGAAGTGGGTTAAGACACACTTCCCTTTTCTTTAGGAACTTCCCTTTTCTTTAGTAACTTCTTCTGCCTTACCACCCCTTCCCCTCTTTACAGGGATCTTCTCACAGCATATTTGCTCATCTAGGGACATCCAGCATTTGGGTCTCTACTTACCTTAGTTATGGCAGTGTGACAAACAGCACAAGAGAATTTTGTTAAATATAGCCATCACAGCTTTAAAGTCCTTTCAAAAATAAATAACATCTAATTTTTATACTGTTTATTTCCACTGGGTTTAAGATACAATACTTTCAAAATTATTTGGAAATGGATGAAATTGGTTAATTTAATTTCAAAATAAAGGATAAAATAAGATTGCTATATAAAAAAATGAAATTTCATGATTAGGCCACTTCTTGGAAGCAAACAGGGTAAATATATAATGATTCTTCTAGTTCTTCATTAGCCAAGAAACTGATGACTCCCAAATCACTAAAATTACTGTCAAATGACAGAGTGTCACCTTTAGTATCACCATAAATTCAATTTTCTCTTCATTATCACCTGTTTACTGTTCTAAGTCCAGTTAGCTAGAGTAGAATATTTACATAACACTTTTACCTCTCTTACTGTTCCAGATAAGATCATAATTACACTTCAGATGTAAATCTCCAATCATTCTTATAGATCAGGCTTTGCTTTACACCAATACCAGAGCATGCAAATTTGGCTTCTCTGAAATGAAACTGAGCCACATCAACAGCACATCTAATGAACTCCAGCCAACAGGCCTTCTATCAATAGGGCCAAAATATTTTCAGAAAGAGTCTTGATAAAATGTACACATTAAGGATGTCTGGACACACCATTTTGCTTTACAACACCATTTCTGCTGTAGTGCATTGAGTGTTAGTGTGGATGTAGATGAGTTAAACCTAAATAAAAAACTATGGCCTGGGGCATGGGTGTGAGCATGCTGAGGAATATGTTGAAGGAGAAATTTGCTTAAGAGGATTCAGGTAGCTGGGTTAAGTATGAATGTGGCTATGTTTATTCAGTCAAAATCTGCTCCTACTTATCTCAGCATGTGGGCATAACATTTGCATTCCCAAACTCTTCTGAGCTGCTCTTGACAGGAAAGGATATCTTTCTCCTTCCCAGGCTAATACCTAAACAGCTTACCTAAAAATGTAAATTGGAAACTCACTGAGAATGTCTTTGCTGATACAGAACACAGCATGGTAATCACTGCTAAAGACAGAAATCATCACTGTAAAATACATACAGATACAAGAATTGCATTTATATTTTACATTAAGTAAAATTAGGTAGTACATTCAGTGTATATAGAGTATAAAAAAAAAGATGCTTTTTAAAACAACTAGTTAAGAACAGCCACACCGTGGTATCTGTCTGTGCAGGAACACAGCTTTAACTAGCTAAAACAGAATAAAAAATGTGTGCATCCTAGGTAAGCATGGCAGTGTGGGACATGAAAGTCGAAGGAAATAAGTTTCCAGGGAAATAAAAGACTGAAGTTCCTTAGGCAGAGATGTAAAGGGATTCAGGGAGAGAAAACAGTGCTGAATACCTAAGATTAGCTACACAGTACTGGATGCAAAACACAATGGCTTTATGACAAGCTGTAGTTTTCTCTGCCTTCCAGGTTAGCCCCTTCTTGCTCCACAAGCAATAAACTACCAACATTTCTGGCTCACAAAGGACCAGCTTATCAACTATCCCTCAGCTAATATTCTGTCAAATAACAGCCAACTTTTCTTCCAGGAAGTGTTGGACTCAATTTTTGCAGCCTCTATTTAGTTTGGAAAGATGTTAATTTTTCTCATGCCCGAATAAGGGTTTGTGCTTTAGCCAACTTATTTGCTTTTTCATAAGCAACATTTAGACAGTCTATTGCCTGAATATGTATTATTCCTCCACACAAATCTTGCCTTACTTCAGAGAAAACAGCAGAAGTGCCTTTTGTTGACATAAGTGGTAGTAATGGTTGAAGCTGATGGTTAACTTTAATGAATTGTTAAATTTCACAAACTTCATTATTATCTTGTAATTACTACATTTCTTCATTTATTATAAATGATCACATAATTCTCTGGTGCTAGTTATGAAAACAGACACGACTGAGCTATAAACAGTTTAATTCTCATAGGCCTAAATAGTTTTAAATATACCAGATGGGGCAGGAAGGCAAAGGGCTCAGGACCCAACTTCTAGAAATAAAAATTTTGAAATTAATTTTTATTCTACCGACACATCCCCGTGGTTATCAAGAAACTTGAGTAGTCTTGTTTTGAAAAACCCTCTTTAGCATGCAACAGAATACATTTACCCAAATATTTAGGTTGTTCCACTAACTACTTCCTGTATAGAAAATTTTAGATGTAAATTTTAGATGTAAATTTTAGATGTAAATTTTAGTGAGAGAAAAAAACAAATTTTCTAATAAATCATTAATCGTACCTTATCACCCCAGAGAAAAATCAGAGGAAGAGTAGGAAAGGTACATGTAATATTTTCCTGTTTTCTTCCATTCTCTAAAGTTTCTTATAATTAGGATTTTGGAGGTAAAGTTCTTATTGCCAGATACACTTGGTCATTGAATGTATGGATTTGGATTTGACAAGGTGTGAAGCCTGCCAGTTAACATGTGCTAGCTGATAAATTATTGTTTGATGTCCATCAAATAACAGCTCCTTGGGAGGAGCTCCTAGGCTGTGTAGCAATTATAACTAAAACCATCTCTGTGTAGTTCTAAACCTTGAAGAATGATTTTTAAGATTCTGTTAATTTCTTGTCCAGCTATTTAAAGCTCCTTATGCGATATTAATTCAGAGTATCAGGGAGCTTATTTTTTTGAGGAACCCAACTCTTTCCTGAGTTGGATACCTCCAAAAAATAAACTGGACATTGAACTGGACCAATGAATTGCCCTTCAGTTGTACTTGTCTGACTGGTTTGTAAGTATTTTCCTTCTACTCTGCATGGAACACTTTGTTCTTAGATGTCCAGCGCAAAGTTCCACTTGCTGCCATGGGAAATTAAGTTTTTTATCTGTGTACCATAGCTAAGACTCTTATGCTGAAGCCAAAAGTAATCCACTGGATATAGTTTAGAACAGTTATGCATTGGAAATGTGAATTATAAGGTTGATTTGAACGGTGTTTAGTGAATTTCTAAATGTACGTTATGTTAAATACTGCAGTTAATATGTGAGTTAATTTTATGGCTGGCTTTTAATGAATAGAAGAAAGCATTTGTCATCAATGGAATGAAGACTTTCATTGGCTACTGAAATAGCAACTAAAGATAGGCTTCTGATTTTATTGAAACATATGTGTTTGCTTTGGGTCTGAAAACAGTTAAAAATTATGAAAAATAACTGCCTACTGAGGAATGGGTGAAAGCCATCCTTTTTCACAACTAGATCACCATATTCTTTCTAACACCAACAAACTGGGGAAACTTCATTATACAACTTTTTTAATCTCCAAGAAATGCAACCTCTGAATCCAGCTTAATAAAAGCCTATTAACACAAAATGTCATATTGCATTATGCAATCAATGTGGGAAGGTATTAACATAGGGACACCTCATAAAGATTCTTGCCGAAGCCGTAAGCAAAATTTCTGCATCTAATTGGCTACTCAAACAGAATTTTAAAAAGATTCAATTTGCTTTTAAAATTAACACTGTTAGATGAAAGAACATTGAATAGGCTGCAAGCATGTCAATAACACAAGGTAAAGCAATATAGCTAGGGGATATCTTCAATTACATTTTCTTTATGACATCCCAGAGAATTTATCTACTATAAATTACAAAATATCAACCCTTTTTGTGCCAGCTCAAACTCACATAAGAGTCTTCTAAGAGAAGGAAAAAAGACAGTTTTCCAGAATTTACAATTCTGGCAAATAAATGTTTAGTATTGAGTAATCATAATATTTAGAGACAATAATATCAATAGTAAACAGGTATTCCATACTAAATAGAGTTTCACAGCATATGGTGTGTCTGAGTTACAGTGACAATTTTACAGAACCATTTTGATTGATTTAGTTTTGAACTGGCTATGAGTCTTTGTAGCTTCGTCTACATAATCAACCTGGGGTGGCAAGGTTACACAACATAAGAATACTAAATTTGTTTGCTCTAGTTGTTTAAGTGAGAGGATAGTGACTTGCAGGCTTCAGCATTCTTCCTTTCATTTCTAGCTTTCCTAAGAAACAAGGCAGTATCTTCTGGTGGTAATTGCCTTGTTTGTAAATTTGAAGAAAGAGATGCCACTGCAGAGATCTTTACAGAGCCTCTATCTTCCAGGTAAAGGTAATGTGGAACACGATTGCATTTGTGGAGATTGCAGACTATTGTAAAGGGCATGTGAAAATAAGGGCTGCAGTGACTTTAGACCATAAGAAGTACTTGAACAAGATAAGGCTAATAGGAGTGAGTCTGTAGATATAGAAAACAGCTGGATGCAGCAGGAATGTGTTTAAGTCCTCAAAGCAAATCAAGTACTCAGCCTTTATTCCCATAGGCATCTGAAGATCTAGGAAAACCGACTTCTCTACAAATCAGAAAACAATGGGTTAGTACATTTTCTTTCTTTCCATCTGCATTTTGGAAAGATTAGGAGATTAGCTGTGCACTGAGATCTGGAGTGTTCAGTTGCTGATATTACAGGAGCACTACTACCTGTTTAATATGCCCATCAGTGGGCCTATCATTGTGTGTTAGAGCATATGCTCCCTGGTTTGTGGGTATATTTATGGTTTAATTTGGTTTCTCTTCTGTGTTCAAAGTGTCTGCAGTGGTGCCTTGATTGTGGAGTAGATAAAATATGCTAGCATGCTCCTCATGTAAACTGGGCCTGTTGAGGTTTAAAGGAGATTTCTTTTTCTGAGGAAGTCCAGAGTGTGGCATCCAGCCTGTGAAAGCTTCAGTGAACCCTGAACTTACACTGAAAAAAATGACTTGACTTGTCTTTGGCTGTTTTAAATTTTTCTCAGCCTGAATTTCAAGTGAGAGGACACTTAGGTACCCTTGATGCAGGGAGACAGAGTTTCAATGACTTTGAAGGGTGAAGAGGTGAGGGAATCACAGCCCCCTAACTTTTCTGTCACACATTAATGATACACATCATTCCCCAAAAAAAGTGGAGCATTAGGTAAGAGCACTGTGATGACAGGTCCATGTAGAGGTCTAACAGAACTCAGAGATCAATGACTGACCATTTACTTTTAGTTCTTTTCACATCAGTTTCTTCATAGCCATCTTGTCTGATCTAATCTTTTGATCTCTTTGCACAGCTAAATGTTTTGTGCCTTTTATTTATATCTAATCCAGAGATTACTTTGAACATCAGTAGAGAAAACATCACACTCTGGAAAATGGAATGGAAAATTCTTTTCTCAGAACTTTACAGAGAAATGGTCAGAAGAGATTTCTCATTTATTTTTTAGAGCTGTGAACTCAGAATAAAAGCTCCAGTGAGCTTTTAAAAGTTTTGAGGCTACTTTTAAACTATTATCACTAGTATCAATGAGAATGATTGGGATATGGGCTGTTTAAAGAATTGTCAAAGTATTTAGAAACAATGTATTTTCATGATAAAAATTTATAGAAATATGAATATTTTTATCAATGTCTATTAACTACATTGCAACTTACTAAGAACAATTTTTGATTCTATTTAATGGATACTATTAAATGTTTTTTGCAATTATACATATTGATTCTTCTCAGCAGATTATTCCAAGTTGTGTTTCACATTTATATTAATGATTTAACTTAATATAAAAAGCCTTGGCCATAAATACAATGTGCTATTTATTGCTCAATTATATTCCACATAACTTTTAGTATGTGCTTATTAAGACACGATTGCAAATTCTTGGCTTTCTGATTGCATATGAATGTATGTTTAATAGAAAAAATGCTAGCAATATTGAAATTAATTATTAAATTGTTACTGATTTTCATAGAATAGGATTTAGTTTGCCTTATATGCAATATTCCATTGAGACCTGCTACTTAAAATATGACATGTAGCACTAAGTAAGAAATATTTTAATTTCAACATCAGATTGAAACCCCTATTGCCACTAACACTTGGGAGAAAAAATGAAATGCAAATAGTCTTAGAGAAAGATCAAATAAACAAGATCCTCAACTAGTGGCTATTTTAGAAAGGAAGGTATGTATTTATGTTTCCAATCAAATGTATGACTCCTTAAGACTATTTTCAAGGCTTTATCTTTTTTATGCAAGAAAATAATATTTAATTAACATTTCATGATATTTTTTATATTCTAATTTTTTTTTTTAGTTAGTTAGAAAACTCTAATTCCCAAATATGTCTGGCTGAATGTCTGCAATATTGGTAGGCATAGATATCTGTCTTTGAACCAGGTGGTTCTCCCTTGCATTTTTAGGAATATGTAAAAGGTGTTCAGAGGCATTCACAGAAGAAGTTACTTTGGAAGGTCTTAAGTCTTCATTATTTGCCAGCTTGTCCAGAGTTATGTTATCAAAAAGAGAGAAGAGACACTTTGGACATATTCCATTATCCTTTTTAATGTCAGGCTAATATTAGAAACAGAAATGCATTTGCCAAATGTCTTTCAAGTTGCATTTATCTACCTTTCCCTCTTTTCCTAGGAAGCATTTTTACAACAGTAAAACTATTTTTTTCCTTCAATAGTCACTCTTAACAGCAGGAAAAGGGTGTAGAAAGAGATTATAAGAAGGACAATGAGCTGAAATACTCCAGTGCATTTTCCCTAAAGGCTTTTTCCTTCTGATTTTATTAGCCACAAGAAGCAGCCAAAGAGATGGGAATTCTCTCTTTAGCCTTGAAGCAGGACCAGAGTTAATATATTAATATTTTCATCTGAGATATAACCTGTATTTCTGTTAACCAAATCATCATTCATTGGTTTTAGAAACAGAATTGTGTGTCTCTTAATTACTGTCATATAAGACTAATATCTGGCTGTGCTTTTAGGCTTTTTTCTTTACCTTTCACTTAGGAAAACACATGGCTGTTTCATTTATGGCTGAATTACATGAGTGGGACTGCTAACCTTGGTGGTCAATGATTGCCATGATGTGCAGTACATGTACATCTTAAAACATTAGCATTTTTAGGTTTGCTGTCTGTTTTCTTAACTCCTTTGTCATCTTCACTGTACTTATTATCATTACTTACATGGAGGTCTTGCCCACTCAATATTTTAGGTAATGTTACACTCTGAAGAGCTTGAGCCATTAACTTGTGATCATAACAGAACTACATACTCATAACTTCTGTTCTTGTTGCTCCCTGAAAGGCACTTTTCACATTTTAATTTGTCTTCAAAATTCCACTCTTCTTGTCAAAAAGATGTCTCTTTTATTTTCTGAAGGCTTCCCTGTGCATCTGTGGTTTCCTGAAAATTTTCTCTGCTCCCACTGCTGAGGTATTCTGGGGACAAAATTTCTCTACAGCTGGAAACATGAGCTTTCTTTAGTCATAACTAATGGCTGATGGTTTACCAGGAAAATTGTTCTTTCTAAGATCATTAACCATTCCAAAAGGTGAGCATGCAGAGGAAATTCAATTCACTGTTATTTGCACAGGTTGTGAGAAAGAGCACTCAGGGTATAGTCATGAGCAGTCAGATCAGACAGTCTTGTTGCTCATGTCAGTGGCATTTAATAGCTCTCCATCACGTTCTGAATCTCATCTGAACACCTGAAGGATGTAGGAATCCATGTAGAGCAGTGTGACAAAATGCATACTAAGGAGTGATGGTGAGATGACACAAGCTTGTGTTAATGGGGGAAGTGAATTGAAAATATTCAAACTTGCTCCAGTCCTGCCTTTATTCTGCCATGAAATCACCTAAACTTCAGAATTAAATTGTATGACCAGCTGATCCTAAAGTAAAAATCCTGCTGCCACTGTCAAACTTTACTGTCAGGTCACCAAAGGTGGAGGGACAATTTATATTCCTGTTCCATGTGTTAGCTAAAAAAGATCAATCTTGTTGTTAATTTCATTCTCTGAAATAAAATTTGTTGCCAGAACAACAATCTTTGTTTTATGGCTAAGACAGTTTAAATGGACCTTATAGAAATAGTGCCAGGAATTTTTCATAAGAGGAAAATGTGTGAATCTTCTTACAGAGATGGACAAAGAGGCAAAGTTGATGGTCCTGAGGGATCATTACTTTATCTCATATAAGCAGAAGGAGCTCTCTAAGGATTAAGAAACCTCAAAGCCTCTGAGAGTCTCAACTGAAATGAGAGTAAGTACTTTGTCACCTGAATTTCTGACACAGTAAGTGATAGCTAGAGTGAACTAATGGGCTGTGAACACAAGCGTTCCATAGCCTGTAGCTGACTGTGGATTGTTTACTAAGAATAATTTTGAATTCTGAGATTTAGTTTCAAGAATTCAATTGTTTCCACTCAGAAAGCTAATCTATCCAAAATTCCCACCAGGGGTGGAACTGCCATTAGGAGAACCACATGGTATTTCAAGAGCACCATTAGACTTTATGCAATTTTGATTGAACTGTTATCACAGATCATCTGTTTTCTTGCCATCCAGACATTATGCATAGCTTCAATTTATGCTGAAGAGTGTAAAGAGCTTTTCTAGATGTTCATAGTTTATAAGCTATTAAAGATTAATATAAGTAATATTTTTCATCAAGCAGTTTCCTGAAAACTGTCACATAGATCTGGTCTTTGTATTTCCAGGCCATTGCATCAGAGTGGTCAAAACATTTGTGATGAAAACATCTTTGAAATTATTAAACATTGCCAGAAGTATTAGTGATAATTCAACTTGCCTTACAATGAATGCTTTGTCACTGTCCTGGGGTGACTTTATGATGCTTGTATTCCCATTCATCTCTTCAGCCCAGAAATAAGTTTTTTCTCATTTAAGACTTGTTCCAAGAGGGGAAGGGGGAGAGAAGAAGCATGGAGTTTGTTATCAGAAACTGCACTCATTTCCCCACATCCTGCTCCTGGACTCTGGTGTCTGCAGCATGGACAGACAGCAGGACATAGCTCTCCTTTGCTTTTACTTAGTTTTAGCTAGCTGAGGCTGAGAAGTTCCCTGGACTATGGTCTTTCCTTCTTCTTGGACTGTTGAACCTGCTCTGGACTGACCACCAGAGAAGCACCAGCAGCTCTCACCTGTGTCCCACTGGGCCGTGCCTGGGCTGTGGCATTTCCAGCACCAGAGGGATGGAAAACAGACTGGGTGAGCTGAGCTACAGCCCACCAAGGAGACTTGCTGAGTTTGTCATCTCTTCGGAGCAGCAAGAGGTTTTATTGCTTAATATTGCTCTCTTTTTGTGCTGGTGAATGCTTTGCCTGTTAAATAAACAGGGTTTTCCCACTTTTCTCCAAGGAAATCTTTTCCTGAACCAGTTGTGGGAGGGGCCACTTGAATCTGCTTTCTAGAGGAACACTTTTAGAGGTTTTTCCTCCCAAATTTGCCTTAAATGTGGAAAGTCACTTAGAAAAATCATTGTAATTTCACAGGAAATTATCAAGTTATTTTGTAAATACATTTGCTTTTTTTTAAAAAAAAATCTATATAAAACCTAAAAATAGTCAATTGTAAAATGCCAGATGATTGCAAGATTTGACTCTTTCTTGTGTGTGTGTTTAAGTTTACTTTGTAGTTTTTGAAAAATAGAATCCACTTTCAATTTGCTTAAACCTGCTGGATAATAGGAAGACATGAACAGATGTGTAAGGGCTGTGCTAAATATATTTCATCTTGCATCACTATAGGTAGACAATAGGTAGATGACTGAATTCTGTTGCTTGTAATACATATTCCTATAAAATACTCACTTTACTGCTCACTTTACAGAAATAGAGTATGTGTAGTGAAAATACACGGTTGAAACATATGTGTGTATACATTATTGACAGGTGAAGACATTATAAAAATATCATAGCACAGATAAATTTTTCAGTAGTTTTTATGCATATCAAAATGTTTATACATTTAACATAACAAAAAGTTATGCCTTCGAAGTATAGTACATTAGCTGTATGTGAAATGCAAACTGCTCATAGTCTAAATGTAGCATGGGTTCTTATAGACAATGAAAATGGTCACAAAAATTGCCTCTAAATTAAAGCATTCTATAAGAGTCCTACTTCCAATGTTTTTTCTTTCTTTTCATTTAAATTCAAACAACTAGAAGTAGAAATCAGATGGTTCTGGAAGTAAAATTTAGGCCTTAGGAAGCTTGAAAAATAAGTGATTGTGCTCTCTCTAACCACTCATAACCCAAGGCCAGCTACAAACGATGCCAAAATGTACTCATGATAAAATCACATTATCATCATGTGATCTCTTTTATTTTTATGCTCTTTAATCATTTTTTGAATAGCTGGTAATGAGGGCACTCACATTTTAATTATGATTTCAAATTTGTTTCCCATTAAGATGAACCAAGCAATCATTTCTTTCAAGGCCTTACCTAGGCTATAGAGAAAAAGCTGAATCATTCTATGCTTATTTCTTATATATTACAGATTAATTTTTTTTAGCACCATAAGGATCAGAAGTATAAATTATTTCCCATCAAACTTGAAACTACAGGAATAATTCTCCTGGGCAGATGAACCAGACTTGGCTCATCTGTTCCTGTGGGACAAACACATGTCTTAATACACAAAAGAAGTTAATACTCTAATTTCAGTTGGGAAACAATTGCTTCACTTTTGTAAGAAAATAACAACTAGAACATTTTGCAGAAGTCTCAAACCAGACCAAGTAAGTGTACTATTGCTGTAATTTGACATTTAAGCTGTTTTGACAGAGTGGAGGACGCATAGGCTTTAGTTGCTGTTGTAAAGATTATTGTAATATTTAGTCCACATTCATTTGATGTTTCTTCCTGTATAAATATGTAAATTTATATCATGATACCTGTGTTGCTTTTCTGGCACTGCTGTTTTAACCTCATTAAGACAAAGTGAAACATATTCCATTGAACAGAATGAGGAAGATTATTTTTCTTCCTTCATGACAAACAGAATATCCCAGAGCTTGAAATGCACAGCCTTGGACCATGTATAACAAAATGCAAACTATATCTGGCAGATTACAAAAAAGGCTCAACAACTGAGCTTTTAAATTAAAAAAAAAAATCCAATTTATGATGGTATTTATTGCTAGACCTGAGGAGGAACTGTGAGAATAATGCTGATAAAAAGTTTTTAATTCCAGCTTTTCATCTCAGATGAAGGTGTAAATTCCCTTTCCAGAGCTTCATCCTCAGAAGTTTCTGAAGGATCTCAAAGCCTTTTGAGAGAAAAAAAAAAAAAGCTGCTATTCCTCAGCTGACCTTAAGAAGGCAGAATCATCACACAACCTTTATGCCAGATTACACAGTTGCTAAACTAGGACAATTTTGAAGAGCATTTAGTTTGCATAGATGTACTACAGCAATCTAAATCTAGGAAGAAGAAATATGACCCAAAATGTCAGATTTTCTTCAGGTGTTTGTTAATTTTCTGTTATGGTTTTACTTACTTCCATGGTCTAAATACCTTCTGCAAAATTTTAATAAGAAAATGATAAAGAGACATATGTTCTCAATTGGCTTTGATCTCAGTGTGTTCTGCAAGATTGCCTCAATTTGTGATTGAGGCCCTGGAAGCAAGTGCATGTGTGAAATCACCAAGTTTTTAACATATGGTAGTTCACAATACCTTATGTGTCTTCTCTGGGGACCACTGAAATAGGGGGAATCCAGAGGCTGGAAGCAATAGCAGAGTCAGACTATGAGCAGGACATCTCTTCAGAGCATCACATTGCCCAGGACAAGAGAGCCCCAACTAAGAAAATATCAACTATGTCTTCTGGATTGGTAGAATTGTAATAATTTTTATTCATTTTTGTAACTTTTCCTGTCTTCCAAAATGGCACAATGAACGTATGACTTCTTTCTGCTTATCCCTAAGTGGTTACTGCATTTCTGCAATGGAGGGAGGTCCTGAGATTAACAGGAAACAGTATTTTAGATATGCAAACAGTCATTTAAATTCACGTATCACTTTCACCCATATAAGAAATAACTGCCATAACATGTATTAGATATATTTTGCTAGGATTTACTTTCCTGATTGGGTTTGTGTGTTTATCTTGTCAAAAGACTGCAGGAGTCAGTTTGCATGTGAATTTGAGTCAGTTTAAGATGAAATTTACATGAAAGTGAAGCCTAAACTGCTGGAATTTGGTCAAGTTTGAGAGGAAGATGTGAGCCCCAGAGTCACGGAGTCACAATTCATGGATAGGACAAGATCAGGACAGTGCTGTAAGATCCTGTAGATCTTGTTCAACGGTGAGCATGGGCAAAAAGTGCTTAATCTGAAATTTATCTAGCTCTGTGAGTGATGTCAAAAGCAAGCATCAAAATAGAAGGAATTTCTAATGCAAATGGAAGCAGAACTTCAGCAATGTCAAACTGTCAGCGCTTATGTGGATGAAGAACCTGCCAAATTAGGCAGCAGCTGAAAAAATCACTTTAAGGGGATTTTGTGGACATAGCATCAAAAGTGGGAATTAGTCTGATGTCAGGGCTTATTTTTAATATTAAAAAAATCCTTTCTCCTGTCTGTAGAATTGGCATAGCACAGCTTACCCAAACCTAAGCCAAGTGTTTTTTACCATTGACCAAGACGATCTGAGTGGCTTACCTCTTCCAATGTGGAAGATGAAACTAAGGATATTAAATCTGGGGAAAAACCCTAAAACCCATTCTATAAAAATGGTACTAGATCACTGCTTTATTTTTAGGTCTAAGACCCACACCAGAGGTGTTTTTATTGTACCTGTCAGTGTACAATAGGAAAACATCTGTAGAGAGTAAACCATAAGCAGTAAGCTGTAGAAACTTTTCAGGCAGTTCAGTTTGAAGGACCACAAAAGGAACTTGAATGCAATATAACCTTTCTGTTTTCCAAAGTATTGAACATTTCATAAAAGGATGACTTCTCTTAAGGAAAAAGGATTACAAAAGCAATGAGGTGCTGTTACAAAAATCTATACAATATACCTGTGAAAGTGCAGCTCATTATGGAGTATGACAGATAATTCTTCAGTAAAAAGACACTGCTGTATAGACTGTAAAGATCTATGGATTGTATAGACCAAATTTAATGTGAGATGAATCCTTCCAACAAATAAAGTCTGTGCTTTGCTCTTTCTTCCATGAAAAGTTCTGTAACAAGGAGGTATTAATGCAAGGTGTTTGCATGGGTGTGGTTTTAAATGCTGAACTTTGTACCTTACATGCAACATTTAAATCCGCTCCTCATCTTGATTGCTTGAAGAAAACATCTACCTCTCTTTCTCAGCAAATAATTTATCAGGTTAAGTTTTTTTAAAAGTACATTATGTATCTCCATATTTGGGAGGAATTTATGAAAGAATGAGAAAAGTGATGTAAGAGGAAATTTCAGACTGAAAGAAAGAGAGAACAATAAGTGCATGGGTTATATTATGAAACATACAAACACTGTCACTGTTTTCTATTTTCTAAATTATTTATTCCTGATATATATAAATATATATATATATATATATATTTATATATATATATATATGTATACTCTGTATACTCAGAACTTAGGCCTGAACCATAAACTACAGTTTATGTAAACTAGGCTAAACTAGGCTGAAGTTTAAATGCTCAATTTTACTGAAATTTCTCAACTAAATATTTTAAAGTAGTACACTTAGGAAGCTAAAGGCTTTATACAGGATTAATGAGCTCCATTAACTATAACTAAATTAGCTGCAGCTATTTCGGTGGTAAATATGATACCAAACCCAATTTTAGTTTGCTATTGGAAAGAAGATATTGAGTTTCTTGTGAAATAGAACTCATAAAAAAGTAGCTCAATATAACATTTGGCCAGGTTCTCACATAAACAAATAGAAAACTCTAACAAAAGTAATGAAATTATGTTTTATGATTCTTCTGGAATAAGCAGAAAAACAAACAGAGGTTAATCAGTCTAGAAATGCCATAAGTAGATTTCTACAGTTTGGAAGCTTCAGGTTTTTCTTACATTTTAGTTACAAGAAGAAAACTACTTTTTGTGGCTTTCTGCAAGTCTAATTACCCAATATGTAAATGTCTCTATATCAGTTACATCAAACATTGTGCAACACAAAATAATAGAATTTAAAATATAAAACTGCATGCTGCAAAAACTTTTTCCTTGGAAAGTGAAACAATTTCATGAAATATTTCTCCCAAATTCAAGATCATAAATTAACCAGACATGTAGTCATGAAGACATGCTGTCTTCTGGCTAATCATAAAGTTCATTTTCTAGGTTTTGGCACTTATATTTTATTCTGTAGTGCAAAAAACACAGTTTATCTGGAGTGTTACAGACGTGTAGGAGAACATCTGTTTTACTGTGAATGTACATAAAACTGAAGTGTAAAGATTATATTAAATAAATATAATGAATCTGAAATATAAATGATAATAAAATACAGGAAAACTGTCATTTATTAATTTTCATTTTACCTGCCACGAAAAAAGTAACACTCTCAAGAACATTTGTGAAAGTACATAAAAGAACAGCTTAACTTCACTCATTTTCCAGAAATGCATATTTAGAATAATCACTTTTCAATCTCTCTGAAAAGAAGTCATGAGAACAACTGTGAGATTTACCCAGGGAATGATACCTTTATTTTTTTCTCTCTTTGTTTTCTGTTCTCAACTTACACCCAGTTTCCCATTCCTCTCCCCAGTGGTTGTTTCACACACAGGAGCCCTGCTGACATCTCTGAAGTTCAATACACTGAACCAATAAGAGAGGCTGGCAGGGCCTGACCATGGTCCTGTTCCCCACCCATCCAGTCACGGGGCAGGCAGAAAGCAGAAAAGTCAGGAATGAAGGAGTGGAGTTGAACCTGGGAGGTAGCAAGGGATGGAGTGAAGGTGTTTTTCTGTTTCTTACCATCCTACTTTGGTTTTGTTTAGCAATAAGCTACACTAATTTCCCCCAGATGAGTCTGCTTTTCCCTTGACAGTAACTCTTAGGTGGCCTCCCTGTCTTTATCTTGACCCACGGGCTTTTCCATCTTGTGTTTTCCCTTTGTTCTGTTGAGGAGAGGGAGTGAGGGAGCAGCTGGGTGGGCATCTGACAGCCAACCAAGCTTAACCTAGCACTAAAACAAAGGAGAATTCTCAGATTAAGAAGGTGCAGAAGTGCAAAAGAATGGGTGCAAGAGGATCTGCTAACAGGGAGAAGGCTCCCAGACAGCCAAAGAGCACACCAGGGCAAAATGCCAATGGTCTTAATGATATAGCCAATGCAAGTGCAATGGGAGACATCTGCATTTATGCTTTGAGGCTGGCTGGAAGGAAAAAATTGAAAGTGGTGTTGCTGTTGGAACCACTTCCCAATTAAGTGTTGAACCAACACTTAAGGCAGGGCCCTTTTTTCTCACCATCTGTGTTCCCAGTTCCCCCATTAGCTGCATCTTGGAATCTTATGTTGCTAGCCCAGCCTTACTGCCCCCCTGAACTCCACTGTCCTTCTCAGAAGGATCTCAGATTCCTTCTAACCTCTCTTCTCTCATCTTCCTTCATGGGTTTTTCTCCTACAGCAAAATTTCTTATCTACTCCAGAGATACTCTAAGATTCAGCTATTTTGATCTCATACCTTGAGGCAGGGAGGGTTAATTCAATTTTGAATTGCTGCTGCCAACATTTAATTTCTTAGTAGTGTGGTTCATACAGCTCATTCTGAGATTCCTTAAAACAGTGTTGTACTTTTAAAGCTTATTGAACTTGCAGAAAATATTAATATGCTACAATAACCAGTGCTCTATAATTAACTTCTGCAGAGCAGTTCTGTCCATATTTCTTGATAAAATGTGACTATGCTATTGCAAAAAACACAATTGCTGGAGTTGTGTGGTTTAAATCAGTCACTCATTAGCATAAATATCTGCATTATCCTACAAGTGCAATTTTTCAATTTGTAATGTGAGATATTCTATAGTTCCTTCTCAATCCTGTGAATGAGCTATGCCATTCTGCAGAATCATAAGATCAGATGTGCCTTGGTACCCTCCTCTCTTAGTAGGCATCATCCTGCACATACCAATGTTGCTAATGCAGGAATCAGATTTTTACCACGTGCAGAACTGATGCAGTCTTGAATTCAGAAATCTATTACAGGAAAATAATCTGGGTTACAGAATCAATTTGTGCTTTAGATGATGCAAAACTACTACAGTATAATATTTATGGCTTTGTGCTTTAGGTATAATATTTCAAGACAGCAGAGAAATATTCCCATTAATTCCCTTTAAGGGCAATATACGCAAAGGAAAATTTAAAATGAAAGGGTGAACTGTCATTTTTGACTCTGAAAAGTTGAGTGTGAGTAATAGTTTTGGAAGGCACATGGAATGTTGGTTTCTTACATAAGGAGGGATTTGCCCCTGTCAAGGGACCAGTTATACTAGTGAGACCCTATTTTTCTGATGAGCTCATGGAGTTATGTTTTTAACAAAATCCAAATATCTCTCTATGCATAAGTATGGGTATACTGTGTACCAAACACAATGAATTGAGATATTAATTAGAGGAATGACTAATATTAATTTCTATGTCCCTATCAACCTTAAGTGCTGAGAACATTTTCTTACTCATTCTGATCCAGGATTCTCTTACTCATTCTGATAAACAGGATTTAAAGCCCAGCTGCAGCCATTAGTTTTGGACAATTCCAAC
This sequence comes from Serinus canaria, assembly GCF_022539315.1. Taxonomy (NCBI): domain Eukaryota; kingdom Metazoa; phylum Chordata; class Aves; order Passeriformes; family Fringillidae; genus Serinus; species Serinus canaria. The sequence continues at coordinate 87,444,259 of NC_066316.1, forward strand.
CCATCAAAAGTATTTCTGCATTCATAATTGGGGAACAAATCCTCTAATCAATGGAAAAAAGGAAAAAAAGATAAGAAAAGTAAAAGTTTTTTGATGTCGTTGTTTTTGATTCTCATATGTCAGTCAACAAAAAAATAATTCTCATTAGTGTATATATAAAATGACAGACAGTGTAGTAGAAGGTAGATTCTTCAGAGGTGCCAGTACACTACTCTCAGACTGAATCTTGCGTGTGGTTGCTGCTGAAATATGTCTTCTGGAGTTAGAAATTATAAAGAAAGAAATATAAACCAATATATTAATGTGCTATAGCATGTTAATAGAAAGCATGTTCATGGCTCATTTTTGCTTTTAATTTGTGTCATAAATATATTTTGACTTAATATTATTCTTTTCTTCTGCAGGGATCTTAATCACTCTGTATCTTTTGTACTAATCACTGTTCTGACAGAGGGGAGAGGGAATTAAATTAGTTTTAAGGAATTTCCTGCCTTATTAATTTTACCCATGGAAGAGCATCCACTCTGTCAGATTCTCCTCAGTTAATACCCTCTTCTCTTCACCAGTCTAAGCCTGAAAATTCTGACTTAATTAATAATTTTTGATTCCAAAGTTTTGCTGATTGATAGATTTGGGGTCCCAGACAGCTGGCCTAAGGCAGCTTTGGTAGTGTGAGTGGTTCCTTACCCCCATGCCCAGCACCTTGGGCTCTGCCTCCCTTATATTCAACCTGGCTCCTTCACTCTCAGCTGGGGATATCCCAGAGGAAAGGTGAGTTAGATCCTAACTTCTATCCGTGGGGTAAGTAATGAAATCTTTGCACAAGGCAACAGCCCCAGGCTTCAGCTGATCTCCTTCTCAAGCAGAGCCAGCTGGAGCTAAGCCTGCCTTTGGCTGAGCTCTGTCAGCAGCCAGGCTGCCTTCTGCTCCTTGTAGGAACCTTCTCCAGTGGGCATTGACTTCAGTGGCACTGGTGTGACACTGAAACCTATCTCAAGCCTGGAGAAAGGATCAAAAAATATGGACCTTGAACAGAAGGTGAGTTACATTTTAGACTGACTTTCCCTGGTCCTTTGTCTCCTGGACCAGGGGGTGGCAATGGTTTCCTCAGATGGTCTCTTTCAGATTCTTGTTGTAACTCATGTTGGAGTTTTTTTCACATAAACTCTAAAGAAACTAAGCAAATTTTATTGCCTTAGTTTTAAAAAGCATTTTATTTCCCCACAGCAAACAGTTTGAGTCGTTTTTCAAAACAGTTTGAGATTTACTCAAATGAGAGCTTTAATTTAGTGAGATTGCTTCAGGCACAGGAAATTAATATAATCACTTTTTAGTCCTTTAAGTTACACCTTCCCTGAAAGCTATCAGTTTTACAAGGCTGAAGAGATTGTGCTATTGTCAGATTAAATTAACTCTACATTTAAATTCACAACAGTCCCTGATAAAAGAAAAAAAAATAAAAGAAAAAGATCCTTAGCAAGGATATATTAAGAAAGCCCCAAGATTGGGCTGGAAATTGCAGAAGTCACATTCTTAAACTTGTACTTTAACAAAACAATTGAAAGAAAAACACTACACTATCCACATTTATTTTTGTAGGTATTTCTTTGGAATTATCAAGTAGAAGTAGTCTTGGAATTGGAATAATTTTAGAAGCAATTCAGGTGTAGCACTTTGCTGCACAAATATTTGCTTTTGTTTCCTACTCAAAAGGATGATAGGAAAATAAGAAAATAACTTCTTGTTGAGTTGAGGATCATAAGGCCATGTAACAAATGATGCTCCTAGCATCTCACAGCAGTAGCTGAGATAGACTATCATCTTCCTCACTTATAATTTTCTCTGATGGTTCAGGACAATGCTTTGGCAAAGTGCTGTTGCCAGCATTGAATGATAATATCCTTCATCATTTGAGAGGAAAATAACAACAAAAATGGTACAAGTTTGAAGGTTTTGGAAGACAAATACATAGTTTTTACCCTGCAAAATGCTTGAGGGGGATCAGAAATCTAGTTTCTTAGAATTCATTGCCAGGTTGGAACAGTGTAAGAAGGACCTGTATCCTGAGATATCTCTCAGCATGAAACTGAAAGATGAAGTTCTAAATTGCTTTCTATCACTATAATATAATGTAAAATATAGAGTGGAAGAAAAGCTGGTAAAACCCCCAAACCTGTCCCAAAGATTAATTATTTTGTCTGAAAAGTACAATGGAAGTTTTTAAAAAAATCTGGCTTTATTCCTAACACAGCTGAAGGACATTAATGGGAGAGGCAGACCCAAGGAAAATATCATAGATGAGGTTGTTACTAGTAGGGCTTACCTTGGTGGCTTTGAGGCTGTCTTGAAGCAGTACAGACAGAATGTGGGCTTAGCACTGCTCTACCTGCATAAACCATGTTCCTGTGCTACCATCCAGTTATTGAAATTGTTAGAGAGCTGCCTCTGCCAAAATTAAGGTACAAAGGAGACCATACGCCAAAGTCAATAGTATGGATTTTGTTTAGCAGTGTGTGTGAGAGAGAGAGAAATAGGAAAAAGTGTGGGGAGAGAAAGAGAGTAACAGAGAGACAGATTAAGTTGAATATTACCCCTCCGTGGGTCCCAAGCCTCCCATTGATCCTCTTCTGGTCTTCTTGGTGGTGAGGTTCCCCAAAACAGAGTTTACCAAATTAATATTTAACAAATATTTAACAAATTTGGGCTGGCTGGGAGTGCCCAGGTACCTCCCCTGTAGGGGACAAGTTTGACACTGTCTCTTGCAGCAGACTCTGGATCCTTTGCATCGCTTTGTGTCACGTGCAGGGCTGGTGGAAGACCTCAGGAATCAGTCGGGGGGTGGGGGCACTTTGGGGGTCTTTGGTGGTTTGTGAGACTCCTCAGCTGCCTCTCAGGTGAATGTCCTGTGTGTGTGTGACCTTCCAGGGTGGGGTTTCACAACTCAGCCGGTTTGTGTAAGGGAGGATGGCTGTTCACTCCCTCTGACCAGAGGTTAGACCACACACCCAAAACTCTCCTCCTCCCCCTTTGACTGGGGGGATGTGTACAAACCTGGCCTCAGCAGATGAGCCTGTGGGCTTTGGCTCCCACACCACAAACCCAGCCAGAGCTGATTTTCAGGAGAGCTGAAAATCATCAGCTGTAGATTCTTCTTCCCCAGCCTTGTCTGCTTCTCCCTGGACCTTAAAAAATTGGCCTAACTCACAGTTCAAAGTTCCTGTGTCGGGAGGCATATTCAGGGAGGGGTGGGCTTTAGTGGCTGCAGCTTTATACAGTTTTGCTATAATGGGCAAAAAAGTTCTTCTTAACAATGTTTAAACCATTAACCATAATATTGCTGTCCCCACACACTGAGCCTGGAGAGACCTGGTAGCTCCAAACAAGGACTTTGTTCCTTTCATCCATTTTGTCACTTCCGTAGCCGTAAACAATTGACAAATGTCATTGAAGGCAGGGTGACAGAGGCGGAGTAGGATGCCTAAACTGAAGTAATGTGCTGGAGCCAGAACATTAAAAAATGGGCAAAACAAGGGGGATGGACCTCACAGAACTGTGGAGAAGGTAGGTAATTAGCAGAGACTTGATATAGCCTCTGTTGTGGAGAGTTGCTGCAATTTCCTGCAGATATCCAAGAAATGTTAGACAACCAAAAGGATCTAGATAGGAAAAAAAAAGAAGTAAAAACAGTCAAAGAATTCCCTTGACAATTTCATTAGGTAAAGGAGGACAGAGTAACACAAAGATTTCTCTGGATCAGAGACATGTGTTGTGGGTTGGCCCTGGGTAGATGGAAGGTGCCCACCAAAGCCTTTCCATCACTTCCCTCCCTAAAAGGACAGGAGAGAGAATTTACAACTAAAATTTTGTGGGTCAAGATGAGGACAGAGAGAGATCACTCACCAGTTACTATCACAGGAAAACAGGCTCCATTTGGGGAAATTACTATAGTTTATTGCCAATCAAATCAGAGTAGGGTGAAGAGAAAATAAAATCTAAATCTTAAATCCTCTCTACCGCTCCTTCTTCCTGAGTTCAACTTCACTTCTGCATTTTCTACCTCATTCCCCTGGCAACACAGAGAAATGAGGAATGGGGATTTAGTCAGTTCATCACACATTGTCTCTGCTAATCCTTTCTTCTCAGGGAAGGACTACACCCACTCCCTGTTCCAGAATTGGGTCCCTCTAATGGAAGAAAGTCCTCCATGAACTTCTTCAAAGTGTGCCCTTCCCATAGGATGAAGTTCTTCATGAACTGCTCCCAAGTGCAACCTTACGTGGGGTTCAGTCTTCTATAAACATGCTGCTCCAGCGTGGATCCTCATGGGGTCACAATCTTGCCAGCAAACCTCCTCCAGCGTGAGTTCCTCTCTCTCCATGGATCTTCAGGTCCTGCCAGGAGCCTGCTCCAGCACAGGCTTTTTACAGGGTCACAGCCTCCCTTGGGCATCCACCTGCTCTGGAGTAGGGTCCTCCCCAGGCTGCAGGTGGATCTCTGCATCCCCTCACAGCTGTGCCTCTGCAGGGGAATCCCATCTCTGCAGGGGAATCCCAGCTCTGGCTGTGCCAGGGGCTGCAGGGGAATCCCAGCTCTGGCACCTGGAGCACCTCCTGCCCCTCCTTCTGCACTGACCTTGGAGTCTGCAGAGCTGTCCCTCTGACATGTTCTCACTCCTCTCTCTGGCTGCTTTTTTACCACATGTTCCCCCTTGTGAAATATGTTGTCCCAGGGGTGTTAATGTTACCTTGATGTTACCACCACTTCTGATTGTCTTGGCCTTGGCCATCAGCAGGTCCTCCTCAGAGCCAGGTGACATTGGCTCTGTCATACATTAGAAAAGCTTCAGGCAGCTTTTTGAAGAAGCCATCCCTGCAGCCCCACAGCCACCAAAACTTGGCCAGGCAAACCCAATACAATGGGAAAAAGGGTAGAAGTGTTTCCTGACTGAATGGTCTAGAAAAACTTCAGGGCGAGGAATACTGCTGTCAAGCTGCAGACACCTAAGGGACAATGAGAGATCAAAAAGGCTTTTGCTTGAGAATGCAAATATTTTCTCAGTATGAGATAATAAGATGTTGTGGGTAGGTGTGAAAAAGTCTTGTGGGAGTCTTTGAGCTACTGCCAAGAGAGGGTTACACACAGTGTTCCTTCCACAGGCACTTGCTGTGTTTGGTGCATCTGCCATGCTGTTAAATAAACACTCAGATTCTTGAGTCCACAATGCCCACAATTACAGCAACATACAAGAGTGCTGCCCTCCTCTATGGAGATGTGCTAAGATCTGGCTAAACCAAGAAGAGTTTTGGAGGGTCTCCTCTGGGTATTAACCAGGCAGGTCTTGAAGAAAAGAAAACTTCATTATTCCAAGCCACATTTTCCAAAGGGAGAAAGGAAGATGCTGCCTTCTAATAATAAAATTTTATATTCTGAGGAGACAGTAGTGTTGTGTTATAATTCTTTCTTTTGCAATCATTGCTTCAAATTCTATTTTCTCTTTTTCACATGTAATGATAAAACTGAGAATTTTACAAAATTATGACATATAAGTCAAACTGTAGTTAGTAGATTTGCCAGCAAGATGAGTTCCATGTTTAGAAAAGCAAAAAATAAAGAGATATAGATAGGTTTAAAATGTTTTAAGTCACTTTTGACTATTAAAGCCCTTGTCTGGTTTTTTTTTGTTGTTGTTTTTTTTGGTTGTTTTGGTTTTTTGGGTTTTTTTTTTTTTTTTTTTTTTTTTTTTCCAATCCTGCATGTGGTACTTGAATATTGATAAAATATTAATCTCCATGTGGGGTAAACTTCAGGCTTAGGATTTAGAGAGTTTAAATATCTGACTTCTAGACCAAAGGATATCCAATTTTTTATTGTTTCTTTTTCATGAAAGGTGTGAAACAGTGTAAGTGGTCAGAAAACTTATCTAAATTGTAACTCTAATAAATTTTGCACCAATTGTAATTCTTTTTCTTCTGCTGTTAACATTTACTTACAGTGCATATTGCTAATCCTGATAAAACTTACCTTTTCATTCTTGGATGCTGGGGAAACAGGGTTTCAGATAGGATTGTGAAAGGAGTTTTGCTTTGAACAGATCCCAGCAAGAAAAAATAACACAATATAAAGCATTAAAAGATTCTAGATTTTAATGGGAGAGACACGTGAGCAAAATGAGAGCTTAATTCTCTTGAAACATCTGGCTTTACCTGTTTCTGTAGAATTCTGGAAAGGTATGTTCTGTGCTGATTTTTGTAAGCCATTTTCTATTAGCTGTGTAGTATGGTATTTTATTGCTTAAAGCTGACACCAAAACATCTCCAAAAATCAACTGCAGTGAAAAGGAATTTTTCCTTTTTTTTTTTTTTTTCAATTTTGATGCTTTACAGGTTGCATTATAGGCAGATTTACTGGTGATTTCTCCAGTTTGCAGAAACAGCTATCAACATAACTTTTAAAATAAGGTAATGTGAACTAATATGTATAGTTTTTCTTTTTAGGGAATGGTCACAGAAGCAGCACAGTACAGGAGAAGGCTAAACTGTTGCTCCATACAATCCTATGGAATGTAAAATATATATATATATATATATATATATATATATATATATATATATATATATATATATATATATATATATATCAAGGTGTTGCTTCACTGAGTATCAGTCAAGCAAAGTGTCTAAAATTCCAGTTCCTTGCTCCTTGTCCACATCATGAGCTTCAGACTCAAGTATACTATTGCAAAAAAAAAAAAAATATCCATTTGGACTTCAGAATTTAAAAGCACTTCTGCTTTAAGCTCCATCAACTGAGTTGAGCTACTTGTCTCTGGGCTATGACAATAATTCTTCCCTCTGGCAAATTATATTCAAACTTCAAGTGTGTTGTTCACATCATAAGTTCCCATTCTGAAAGCAAAGACCTTATTGGAGCACTTACTAATAATATTAATATCTGTCAAACTTCATCTTTGTTCCCTTTAATTGCCTGAATTATCAAATTTTACAGATAATTTGCTTCCTATGTATTAAAATACCTCTTTACAGTTCCCTTATTGGTTTTGATGTTTTATTTATATTTTTTACTGCTCAATTCTGTATTTAATTGTGTCTAGCTTTCTTAGGTATCTCTTTGTGATACAGTGTGTTGCAATGATATGTTGATACAGTATTTTTTTTGTTAATCTGTGACACTTAGAGCAAAAAGAATTGCAAAATTATGTCATTTACAAAGTTAGCTCCTTGCACATGCTATGAACTTCTGATGACACCTATTACACACCTCCTAATGCAACAAACTTCCTTTGGTTCAATACGAAGTCCAAAGTTGGAAAGAGGATAATGTTGGCTTTGGGTTTTAATTACAATTAATAGGAATATCAAATCTGTTATAACCTGGAATAAAGTTCTTGGAGTGTTGTAGTTCAGTTTCCATTTTCAATTTACCTATGGTTATTTTTCTTCCTGAATTTGAGCTTAAAAATGACTTATAGGTACAGGCCTTTACAGATTCAAAAGATATTGTCTAAATTTAAATTATTAAATATTTCATTAAAAATCAAAATAATTAATAAAAAATCATTTGTTTCTTCAATGTGCTCTTTCATTTGTTTGGATTTTTTTTTAGTTTTCTGGTTAAGGATGTTTGCAGTCATTTTATTCCTTCTGAAATGTCTTTTTAAGGAGTATGCTATGGACTGGAAAATTATTAACTTGGCTATGAATGGTTGTGCTCATATATTATACATGAATGCCTATTAAATTCTGGAGGATGCTTTTAGCCTTACGCTGTTCAAACTGCAAATAAAAAGGAGTGGAAGTGGCTGTTAGTTCACTTTACAGTTTATCCCATGGCAGCAACTTGAGCCCACTCTGCTGAAAGGCTCAGTCTTCCTCAAAATCTGCTTCTGATGGGCAAGACACCCCATGGCAGAAGCAAAGTGGGAACTCCAGTTTTCTTCAGTGTGCATCTAGCCTTAGTCTCCACAGGAGTCAGCAGGGATGCTGACCTCCAAGAGGTGAGGTATCCACCAAAGAAAAGCAAGGACAATCTCAACTCTCATCTCTAAGGCCACGACTAAGAGATTGTCAGTACAGATGCATTAAACTTGTGGGTTTGGATACAATTTCTGAAATATCTGACTATGTAGCAGTGATGTGCGAAATAGGAAAAGCCTCCCTTTGGAAAACATCATCTTCCATCATATCCTTACCCATTAAATTTCATTTTTCTTTAAAAACCTTGTTTAGGTTAAATCATGAATGTAAGACACCTCCTCAGCTGAGCAGGGTACTGAAGATTTTGACAGGTGCTGCACAGCTAAAAGGAAGATCTCCCTCAGAGATTTAAAAAAATATCACCTTAAAAAATATTCACTTCTGTTCAATGACACAATTCACTCTTCTGAGCCTCAAGGTTGGCGAGTAGGGTGAACACATCCTCTGAGTGTACAAACAATGACAGTGTATGCGAGCATGAAATAATTCTACCAACTGATTATTTCATGTGACCATGAAATAATTCTACCAACCGATGACCAAGTGAAACTAAAAAATCAGTAAAAATATTTCAGGTATCTGTGCTGATGATTGTTTCCCTGATTTTTTTTTCATACCCACGTAGTTTCTCTTTTTACAAAGCAAATATTCTTGTTGAACTACTATAGCATAAATTTATATTTTCTTTTTCCTAGGAAACTTAAGTCATGCATAAGGGTGGAAAAAGTAAATGTATTAAGAACAGGAAAATGGACAATAAACAATAACATTTTCTTCACTGAAGATCATAAAACTCTTTTAATATCTTTTTTTTAATGTTTGATCCAAAAAAGACTGTTTCTCATCTGCTTTGTTTTCATATTGTATCTGAAGTATTCTATGCTAATGAAAACCCTTTTCCAAAAGCTTTTAATTACCTCATTTGTCAGTAGACAAAAAGTTATTTTCACTTGGTTGTCAGAGAAGACCTGATAAATGTTGTATTTATGGCCATTTCAGAAATAAGTGATCTGACAATTTAAAGACACTACTTATGTGAAGATATAATTTAGTTCCTTAAAAATTGTTGAATTGATTTCATAATATAGAGATTGCAGGCTGTTTATTAATTGGAACAATACCTCTCTATATTTTATCTCCTTTCAGGATTAGATCCAAGAATTACTAAGTGAATTCCAGGATTTTGAGTTCTTTTTTTTTATTATATTTTTTTATTCAATGGAAAGAATCACTTTTTGGATGTGAGATTTTTTTACATCCTTGTAGGACAAGTGTTCTGCAGAGATTAGCAGAGATGTCATTTTTTAAACAATCTGTAGTTTTTAAAGGACAATTCAATATTGTTCCAGATTTTTTTTAAGGAAGTTCCCCTATTTGTTTTTAAAACCAAATTTCAGAAACTTTTCAAAATCATCTTTTGCAAAGTTTTGAAGATGTAATAGCAAAAATTTCCCCAAAATCATGACCTGAAGAGTCTTCCTACCACCAAAGTAGGTGCCAACATACAAATGCAAGATGCTTATGGGATTACTGTTGTCCAAAATCTGGCTTTGATTGATTTAGAGCCATTTACTAAAGGCTAGCCAAGAACTTCAACTTCTTTTAAAGGGATGTTAATGGTTTTTCCCTGAGCTGGACCTGTCATTATCTTTGCAGATATTTTAAATTTAAAATTTCCACAAAAATAACTAATCATCACCAATTTACCCCAAAGCATATGTAGTGTCAGAGACATGAGCCACAGTCCTTTGGGCAGAGCTTAGTAGAATATTGGCATTGCAAACCTTATGGAAAGTGCAAACACCCAAGTTCCTGAGAAGCAGGAAGGCAATTCTAGGTCCAAACACCTTTCTACTGCTCTGACACTATATGACAACAAGCAGGTCTAGAGGCAGAGAGAGACAATCTGAACTGGGAAAAAACACAGGCCAGGAGAAGAGAGTGCCAACCCAACAAGTAGATAAGAAGGCAGGAAAAGAAATGCTAGCTGTTAAAAGATATGCCTGGGGAAAGGATTTTCTGGCACATGGAACAAGAGGAAATGAGCTTGCAGCAGGTGCAGAGAATTATTCTGCTTAACAGGCAGTTTGCTAAATTTCAATGTTTTTAACAAGTGGCTCTAACTAGCTGGTTGCAGCACAAGTTAGGATCCTTTCATACAGTATAGGAGCCATAGATTTTTAAGGACAATGTAAATCACCCAGTGCAAGATGCTGTGTAACCCAGGCTGCAGAATTCACTAATTCCTGTGGTACTGGTGAAACTTGTATTATGGCATATTTTAAAGATTACAATAGATATTAACTTAAAGCTTTCAAATGATGGCTTGGAAAATGGTAGAACACTACAAAGGTTTTTTTCTTATATATTTACTTAACTCTTCTTCTATAAAGCAAGGGTATTTTGTCTTGTCTAAATATCTCTAAATTTGGACTCCAGATTTTGGTTCTTAAAATGTCTCTTTTTTCTCAGCTGGAAAGCCTTTTTTAGCAGAAAATCTTTTCACTTAGGTATTTATTAGCCATGATAAAATTTACACTTGAAATTCTCTTGAATATGTTCAATAGATAGAAAGGCTGTAACTCTACACAAGAAAGATTTTTCTAGGCCTTGCATACTGCTGAATTAATTTTTCTCAAAATACTTTTAAATGTAATTATTTTTGTACTTCTGATTTTACTTTCAGCCATTTTATACTTTCACCTATACTACTTGTGAAATTGAGGAACAAAGCATGACTAGAATGAAGTCCATGAATCTCTCCAAGGTTGGTAACTGCAGTTAATTCAGCTATCATAAAATCTTTGCTTCTAAATCTATCCTGGTTTCTTTTTGTTTTCTTTCTGTCTAGTTGCTTTGACTGAATCAAGTTTAAACTCTCTTATAGTATCAATGCACTCACAGTTTCCTTCTGTTACTTAAGACCTTTCAGAGTCCTGGCAATTTGAAGTCCCCTTAAGCTCTGGCAGTTGGTGTTTGGTTCTACAATTTCAAATCATGATTTATCTTTAGCATTTGCTCTTTTGCACATTTTGCAATAATGGGTGAAACAATTAAAATACAAACCAAAACACCTCTGTAAAATGTGGCATGATCCTTTTGGTTATTGCTTCAATTTTTAGTGTGTCTTGTCCACAGCCTCCCACTTGCATTTAGCTATTGATTCCAATAATCTGAACCATAAAAATACTTTCAGCAAACTTGTCTTAATGAGGTATAAAGGGCTGTCATTTGTTACCTTCAGACACAGTAGTGATGGGAAGAAGAAGACCTGCAGGGAAGTGTGCCTCAAAAGAAGAGATGTATTAGACTTCCCCTTCCTTTGGATTTCAGGCTCTACCTGCCACTGTAGCATCTTAGCCCTCTGTGAAATGGATTGTGCCCAAGGGGAAAAAAACAAAATAAAAAGAGCCCAAACTAAACCAAAAACAAGACAAAAACCTGAGGAGCTTTAATCATCTTCAGAAAAAAACTACTAGAAGATGTTCATTTTAATTCAGCTTCAGAAAAAAAAATGTTGGAGGATATTTCTTCAAGATGCAAAATAGGGGGATACACATAAGAACAAAATGGGAGAGTTGGGGACTTATGACCCAGAGTTTCTAGTTCTCCTTGGGCACAGTGTAGAAAAGATCCACCAAGGAAGTCTTTCACTGTGCAGAGAAAATAATGGAAGCTGGTAAGGGCCTTCACATGATGGCAAGTAATAATTGCATCAGTTTATATTCAGTTTTGATACAACAGGACAGAGTTGTGGTGGAAGAGAAATACTGGAAACTTTTATATTGCATTAGCAAGTCCTTCCTTTTTCAGTCCTACCAGGTTTGACATATCACAATCACTGATGTTGTACAATCTGACATACTGACATAATGAGAACTGATATGTCACCTTAATGATAGGCTTATTCTGAAAGATGTAAAGTGGATCATAATATCAGAGCTAAGATTACTCTGGCTTTCAGTAACATGCCCTTTCCAATTAAGACTGTAGTCAAGCTGTGCTAAACATACATGTGTGTGAATATGGCCAGTCATATCACATGCTTTTATAATTAAAACTACGTCACATAATTTTATGAAGACATTTTGCAGAGTTTAGAAGTAAGGCAGACAAGTAGTAAGGAATGCAGAAAGGCATACAGAATATTTTATAAGTACTTAATGGTAATTATAATGATAGATTATAATAGATTTGCAACAGCTTTTAAAAATCATCTTATGTGTTTCTGTAGCAAAAATGCAATATTGTATTAAATTTTAAAAATTTATTAAAATGACTGGCAAGCGATTTTAAATCTATCAAGATCAACCATTCATTCCCAAACTCTCCAAGGTAATGTACAATCCTTGGTTTATTTGCTTACATGGAACATTATTGTCATTCCTTGAGGAGAGCATAGACATGCTTACAGTGAGTGCACAGCTATTTATAGAATGCATTTGTCATTGTTCCATTGTGCTGTGCTGTTATCAACATGGTAGAAATACAGCAAATTATTGCAATTACTATCATGTTGCAGCTATGACATTTGAAATGAACACAAATTTTGAAAAGCATTTTATTCATCCCTTTTGCTGAAAGCTTTTAAAAATCTTTGCTGTCAGCCTGTGACCTTGCAGAACATGATTGACTCTCTGAGAAATAAAAGGTGCACATTTTCCCTGTCATACTGCTGAGGCCTTTCAACACTTATTACTGTCAGGGAATGGCAAAGCCTTTTGGTATTTTCTGTGTAATAAGTCTGACATAAAGACCTTTGTAATTTAAGTTGTGCATTGCAAACCTAGGAAAACTCCTAACTGGGTAAGAGGTGTATGATTGTATCCCTGGGATCAATTTTCTAACTGCTTTTCTTTTTGCCATTTTCCATTTACTATGAATTTATCCATAACTAAACTTTGCTTTACTCCAGCTAGCAATATTTGCAACTGTTCTGTGCATGTTTCAGGTTTTTTAAACTGAAAACTGGACTAGGCATTGCAATTTAGCTTCTTATCCTTCAGTAACTGGGGAGTATTGATGCTAAACAATTTACAGAAAAAAAATTCCCTCTCAGGCTGACACTATAAAGAATGCAAGGTTATTATAAAGCTTTAAATATATGAATCCATTGTGACCACCCACTCTTATGGGGAAGGAAGCACCTAAAATTCATAAGAGGAATGTCACTGGAGGGTCCACAAGCACTCAGAAGGTTTTATCAGTTAATTACACACTTGGCATAGAAATTGGGATATGAGTTCCTGACCTACTATCTAAGCCCACAGCAGTGAGTTCTGGATAAAAGCGTGGGGTGAAATGAAGAGAGAAATTAGAGACATGAATTAAAGAAAGAAAGGGAGAAAGAAAAAGGTGAAGAAAGAGGAAAAGAGAGAGAAAAATACACCACCAGTCCTAGTTCCAGCACTGATCCAGCTGATAAGCATCAATCCAGCTGCACTGGTTGAGCCAGTGAGATGCCTTGAGGGGAATCACCCAGGCTTGGGGAGGTACCTTTCTATGTACAGGTTTCTCCACCCCAAAGACAAGCTTGTCATTTTCTATGTAAATTAATTGTCATGCATGGTTTGATCTTTCAGGCCTTTCTGGAAATGGCTTTGGGGACCTTTGGTTAGAGTTTGTGTAATCCCACACCCTATAATCCATTCATTCCCATTTCTTAGCCTCATTTCTGCATTTGCCCTGTACTGAGCTGAGGTCCTCTGTCATAGAGAAGTGCTGCCCTGCCTCCAGCTGGCCTCCCTTCTCCAGCCAAATCTTGCTTCTCATGGAATGTTAATACCAACAATTCTTGTCTATTATTTCTAGCAATCTTTGTTTGGCTCCACAGACTTCTGCTTATTGGTGCTTGAGACATACACACCACCCCCATATCTTCTGGGATTCAAGAGCTCAGAGGGTCTTTGAGCTGCTGTTTGTAGGGTTGCAAGAGAGTGGACTTTAGTTAAAGAATGTTCCATCCTGGTTGCCATTCAAGACTTTCTTAGGAGGTTCAATAGTAAATGTACTATTCCACTAGCCTTGCTATTCAGAAAATAAAAATAAGTTTCCAAGGCTGTTCATTAAAAAACAGATTCTCATTAGACACTTGTTGGATCCTGGAAACAATGTTTCTGGTAATTGCAAGAGGGGCTGGCCCCAGGTGCTTTTCCCTCACTGTTGAGACCTAATGAGGGTTTCTTAGATCATAATGTGGCCCTGGGGCAGGAGGATGCACCCACCAAAATTCACCCTGTGACTAAAGCCAGCTTCTCTGGGCCTCTACACCAACGAAATTTAAAACATAAGCTCACAGTCCTCTGGTGAAAAAAAAAAAAAACCAAAAAAAAAAAAAAAAAAAAAAAAACCAACACATTTTCAGAAGAAAGCCCTTTCTTAAAAATAAAGAAATTTTTTTTTTTTCAAAATTTAGTAAAACCATGCAGCAAGTAAAATTGCTGTTTTCAGCCACTAGAAATTCTGGAAGTATTGCAGAAAGAGGGAAGCTAACACAACACTTTCAACTGGCCTGCATGACTCTTTCCCTGTGTCAAATTGATGCTGGAGAACTGGAGACACACAGCTTTGTCAGAAAAATTCATTTGCAGAACAATCATGCCAGAGATTTGATCATATAGCTGTTCTCTTTCTTAATAATTTTTTTACATTCTTAATTTTAAATTTGTTTTGAGCATCAGAGTGCCACTTAAAATATTACAGGAAAATAAGAAAAAAAATAAATACATTGGAGAGATGTATTTCATTATCTATTACATGACCCAGTAAAATATAAATGAGGTGTCTTTAAAAGTGGAGTGCAACAAGTAATTTCACAGCTTAATCTTGCCTGTTTCTTCCACTTTAACACTGGAAGAAATAAATATATAGTACATTATTGGAAGGAAAGAATAAAACTTATTTGGAAAAAATCCACATTAATTTTGATTTCCTTTGCAGAATAACTTAATTTCTCAGATTTCCAGCAACTCTAAAAGTGCTTGATCAGTACAAAACCAAGCAAAGTTAATTGATGATTTCAATTTCAAAGCACCTTTGATTAACTGGAGTCAGTACATAGGGAGGCAAACTACTTTTCACTAATGACTCTTTTATCGTTTCTATTACAAAATGCCTTTAATTGACAGCACATATTTTCCAAACAGTCTGTATTATTAGATTAGAACCCTCAACGTTGTTCACATCTTGGGTACATGAGCAAAAATAATTAAGTTTAATAATAATTGAAAAAATACAGCAATCCATCATACAACTACTGTAGCATGAGCAATTAAATCTGAATGGATGCCAAATTAAAAAATGAATCCATAAAAATATGCCAATTACTTCAACCATAATAAAATTTGAGCTTCTGTTCAAATGACTAGGAAGCATAATGCTCTCATTCCATATCATTGGGGTCTCCTGATTTCAAGTTCACCTGAACACATATTTAAGGTGACTGGTGTTGCACATTAGCTTTAGAAATCATACAGAACACTGTATTCCTGTCTGAAACAAATCTTCAGGACTCTTTAATTTAAAGTTCCTCCATTTTGTCTGCTATTGCCTCAGCTTTATCACAGTGTTTGGTATGAGCTGAACTATTTTTCCAAACTCATTGTTCACAAACTGGCAGCTTCCTAAGGCAAGCACAGTGCAATCCTTTTTGCTTAGACATTGCTTTTTGCATTCTTCTCATCTTTCTGGAGCAAATGTTCTCATTTTTCAGGCTTTAGAAACACGTTTGGAGGGGAAATGGGGAGCTCTGAACATGCAGAATATTTGTGTGTGTCCTGTGAAAGGTATTGTTCAACAAACAAACATCTCCCTTATCCGCAGCTAAAATGGATCACTATTGTAACAACCGATAAAGGCCTCACATAAATGTTATTTCACTAGAGGAGATCCATGAATCAGTGTCATGTTTGTTTCTTCTTTTCCCATATGGTAGAAGATAACATGCCCTGGCAGGAATGCTTTCATTAAAGGCTCATTACAGCCTGTTCATGAGATCATTGATAATTCATATGTGAAGAGACCTCAGGAGGCCTCCTGTCCAACCTCCTCTCAAAACAGGGTCAGCCAAGGAGTCAGGATAATTGCTTAGAATGTTTTATAGCTGGGTCTTGAAAGCCTCCAAGGGTGGAGACTCAATAACCACTGTGTGTAGCCTGCTCCTCCTCTATTGTGCTTTCCTCTTGGGGAAAAGTTCTTTTTTCTGTGACCAGCCAAAATCTCTCTGATTTAAAGTTCTGTCTGCTGTCTCTCAGCTTTTCACACACACCAACAGTCTAGAACTGTCTTCATAATCGTGTTAAATCCCTCTGCTGCTGTTAAATCCCTGTGAAGTCAAACCTTCACCAGGCTGAACAAGCCAGGCTCTGTCAGTCATTCTTCACAGGACAGCTGTTCCAGGCACTGAGCTCTTGGTGGCTTCTGCTAAACCAGCTCTGGTTTATCAATGTCTTTCCCATGCTGGAGGACTCCAAACTGTGAAAAATTCCTTCATTCAACTGACCATGCTCTTGTTAGTACACCTTCAAATGTTCAAACATAGTTGGCTGTTCAACTCACTGCCTACCAGGGCCTTTCCCACAAGAGCTGGTCCCCAGCTGTTTAGCTGTTCATGGATTCTTACTAGGATCTTCCCCTTCCCACATGCAGAATTTGGCATTTGCCTTCACTGAACAACATGAGCTAAACCTGGACCCATTGTTTCAATTCCATCTGAATTATTTAAATAAATGAATTGCCCCATCCAGGTCTCTTTTTATGTTAAACTAGTTGCACAGTAGACTCCCTGTGATTGCTGCTGTGTGTTGACCTTGATGACTGGACATCAGGAACCCACCAGGAAGCTCTATGACTCCACCTTCTCAGCTGGATAGAGAAGAGGAAATAAAACAGGAATAAATCAACTTGAAGGTTGATAAGGCTGTTAACTAAAGCAAAAACAAAAGGCTGCACATGCACAAGAAAAGAAACACCCAAAAATTTTAGCCTCAACTTCTCATCACCAAATGATGTCCAGTTACCTCCCAAGAAGCAGGGCTTCAGCATGTGTTACAGTTGCTGTGGAACACAAACGTGCCCCACCTTTTTTCTCCTTTTTTTATCTTTTTTATCTGAGTAGCTGTCACATGGTGTGGAATATCCCTCTGGTCAGTTTGGGTCAGCTGTCCCTGTCCTGTCCCCTGCCAAGATCTTGCCCACCCACAGCCCACTGATGGTGGTGGAATGATGGAGAGAGGACTGATGCTGTGCCAGGGCTGCTCAGCAGTGCCCAAAACACCAACCAAAGGTGTGTTACCAGCACCTTTCTAGCCACCAATGCAGAGCACTGCACTGGGACGGCTGCTGGGGCAAAAATTAACTCCTTCTCAACCAGACCAAATGCAGTGAGATTCTGCTCCCACAAATTTTTAGGTTCAGTTACACAAATTAAGGCAACAGAAAATAATGAGAAATGTGGGATATCTAAGTAAGCATGAAAGTTATCTTCTACAATTACAGTACTCTAATTGCCATGGCTAGGTTAAAAATTTATTTTCATTCCCTTTACAGTCAATGGGCTGATATAGAGATTTCCTGAGTATGATTAATATGCTTTACTAATCTCTTTCAGGAGGTTTTTCATTCAGCCAGTTTCCACACTGGTAGCAGGGAAAACAAAAATACCAGTTTTTCTGGGATGCCCAGGTTTTTAGGTGGTCTGTGTGATGGAGAATTCATGTCACATTAACTTTTCAAGGCTGTCACAGGATTTCTTGGAAAGCAGTGGAGTGGCCAGGAGGAAGGATGGCTGTGTGACCATATACAGTAGATGGCACCACTTATACACAAGAACAGAAATCTGCAGTTTCTTGGTAAATATCTTTGTCAGCAGAAACCAAGGTGCTCCCAGGCTGTACAACTTGGCACGGAAAGCATGCTGAAGGTCAAATAAATTTTGGATGTACAGGTCATGAGAGCATGATGAGATGCAGACAATGGAGCATCAATCATCATGCTGAAGACCAGAATCTGGGTCAAATCCAATTATCTGCAGTGGGTAAGAGGGCTGTAAGCTCTGAGAAGCCTGGAGAACCTTTATTGCCTTGGAGTTTCAGGATAAGCAGACAGCTTATCCTCTGTCCAGCTCAAACATAACAGACAGAAATGGAGTAGATTTCTGTAGCACCTTGAGATATCCACCTTGCTAAACAGCAAAATTTATATGGAATAGTCACATGCTAACCAAGAAATAACAAAACCAGAGACAAATTCTATTAATGTCAGAAAAACATGAATAACAACAAACAGGACAGGACAAAGAAAACTACAATTTTTGTTGGAAGGTAGGGCAGAGTATATGTGCTTCCTCTGTAAAAGATGGCACTTAAACATAATGGTGAAGGAGTTTTTTCAAAGTAAAATAAGCTGTTACTACTGATATTTATCTTTTTTCTGCTAGCAGTGGTAAATTTTGCCAGGATGAAATCTTTTGTTATTCAAAAACTATTTCTTGACAAAAACTTCATGTTCCATGGTGAGAAACTCCACTTGCAGAATCAAGCATAATTAATACAAGGAATAAAATTATATCTTACTGGTACTGATTATGATCTATGGCAGCAGGGTTGTTTGGGTTGTTGTTTGTGGTTTTTTTTTCAGCTGTAATTGTATCTCACATTGTAAAACAGTTGTTGTCATTTCAGTACAACAGAGTCTCAGCTAAAAGATCTAAACAGTCTTGTTTAGTCATAATGATAATTATAGCTGTTTCGTCTTCTGTACTTGAGAAACTTAGAATAGTAATAAATTAGGATGGTTGAGTGCTGAGGAAATAGAGCTTACAATTTCAGTGGGAAGCTTCCCCTTTTCAGGTTTAGTGAAACACTGGATACCTGCCATTTTTGTGGCAAAGGTATTAACTGTGCAGAAGGACAAAATAATGACATTCTGCACTGTCTCAAGTACACTCAGTTCTCAATTTTCAGAGTACATTCAGAGCAAATGTATTTTCAGTTTGTATGAGAGCAAGACCTCAGGGACACAGATTTTTGATGCTGATACAGAAATCCTGAAGGACTGAGTATACGAAAGGCTGTGCATCCTTTCCTGTAGTCTGCAGTTAAGGGAGGCAAGCTGTACCTTTTTTTATGTAGCATGATCACATGGCTGGGATATTGGAATGAAATCCCAATATTGCTGAGTGGAACATGCCTGGGCTCATCCAGCCCTAGTGCTGGACCAAAGGTAACAGCTGTGGATGTTTCACCTCAGAGACACCTTTGGCTGGCTGGAGGTTGCAGTTGGGCACTCAGAATGAGTCCATGCATGGTAGAAACTCAGTTTAGCTCTCGTGGAAAAGGTTCAGACAATGGTGAAGAGGAAAGGGAGCGGATTCCGCCGGAGGGTTAAATCCAGGGTTTATTCCAGGGTCACAGAGCTCTGAATCTCGGTAACAGCTCCAACAGAATACCGACTACATGGTCTCAGTGACTTTTAAACCCACAGGGAGGGGGGAGGGAAAGGATAGGTGAGCCACCAACCAGGTGGGAGGGGGAGGGTCTCAGGGGACAATGACACCTGGACAGGCCAATGACCCCAGGTCTGAGAAGCATCTTTTGAACTTCTGCCAATCACACAATGCCCTTACTGGAATGTGGAACTTGACAGACAGCAATTAGGAAGAGGTCAAGGGGGAGGGGAGGAAGTTGGCACACCTGAGGGACAGGATATTGCTTCACACCACAACACTGGGATCTTGCACAAGGCTTCAGGAAGAATAAAACCCAACTATGCTGACCCAAGCCGGCTGCAGATTGCAAAGAGGAGCTTCATGTTAAAGAAATACATCTTCCTTTATCCCCTTGTTTTATTCAGAATCTTTCTAAAAGTAATTCAGTGAACCTCTGAACTATGGCAAATTGTTAGAAACCTTTTGAAATCACCCCTCAAGAACTTCAGGCACAGGTCCTCTGATAGATTTAGGTGTTGAGTTCCTCTAGCAATTGTTGGGAATCAGAGATTAAAATAAAGGCTACAGTCCTAAACAGCTTTGTATATCTGAGCCACAAGTACTTACACTCACCAAAGAAGGTGAACAAAGCTTTGTCATATTAAGGATTACAGTTCTGCAGCTATGCAAACGGTTGCAGGCAGTCCATCTGCTATTGTACTTTAATAAAAATATGCTGAAAGCCTTTGTAGTAACTTCAGATTATGAAAATATTAACAACAATTATATTCCATGTTTTGCATCTTATTGTTACATTTGACATCTCTCAAGGATAATATCCCTGGACTAGACTTTGGCTGCTCCAATCTTCCCCAAATCTGCATGAATTATTTCCACTAATTCTAAAATGTTGCCAGCTAACTGAAAACAGTGTGTGTGAGATAATCTATATACAGGAAGGAAATAAATTTGAAAATACTGAAATGGAATAGACAAATAAGGATATATAAAGTACTTCAGTGATGCAGGGTTAGACTTTAAAATGAAATGTAGGTTGTCATAATTAAGACTGTTCTGAGGTAAGGTTCTGTGAAATGAATTATATTTTAAGTGCTTGGACTAGCAAAATTTCTTTTCATATGCATGTTTTACACTTCAAACTTAGTGTTTCATTGAATCAAAGAATAATCACTACAGCATTACAACAGTCAAAGAAAAATTTAGCTAATTAAGGTGCTTAGGACCCACTGCAAATAATTTTTTTAAAGTCTTACCTTTCCTTTTGAAAAGTAAATTAGCAATTCCATCTCTTTGTTTTTAAAGAAAATCGTGAAGATGTAACCAAGCACAGTCAACTCATACAAAGAGCAAAGTGATTGAAAGCAAAGAGTAATTCTCCAGCCTATGAACTTCCTCAAATAGGTTCATGGGCTGTAAATGACAACCTCAATTGCAAGAAAAGAAGGAGATACAACTCACATTGCCAACATTGTCTTTATTGTGATTAAACCCCAGCCAGCTACTCAGCCTCATGCTGCAGCCTTCTCATTCCCCCACCAGCAGGATAAGGGAGAGAATCTGAAGGCAAAAATTAGAAAACTCGTGGGTTGAGATAAAGACAGTTCCATAGGTAAAGCAAAACTCAAGCACATAAGCAAAGCAAAACAGGGAATTAATTCATCACTGCCCATGGGCAGGCAGGTGCTCAGCCATCCCCAAGAAAGAAGAGTTCCATCATGTGTCATGGCTATGTGGGAAGATATAACTCTGACTGTCCCCACCTTGCTCCTTCTTCCCCCCACTTATATACTGAGCATGATGTCATATGGTATGGAAAATCCCTTTGCTCAGTTGGGGTCAGCTCCCAGCTGCATCTCTTCCCAAAACCAGCACAGTCTTAGACCTTTTGCTTTGATAGTCATCCTGGCACAGACTTGTAGTAAGTGCTAAGCAAAAGATTTTGAACACCTACACAGAAATTTACTCTGGTTTTCCTTTTTTTCCCCCAAGGAAGTATTTAGGAAAACAGGTTGTTAGAAAGCAACCCCCCAAATTTTATCTCAGAAAAATCAGTGTTGTTTTATTTGTCTTTATGCAAATTACTGGAAAACTCAGATAGTACAATCTTCAAGTTTGAATAGAAGACAGAACAGTAATACTTCATTCTTGTGAAACCAATATTCATTTTATTTTCTTAACAAAAGAATGCAGCACATTGCTTTGATAAGATGCTCAATATTGAATACTGTCCCAGGCTTCTCTGACCTGCATGAAAAAGGATTGCCAAGTGCAGAACTACCATTATCACATTCTGGAGCATCTGGTCTAAAATATTCATCAGAATTGTCAAAGCTGCTCCAGTTAAAAGATCTGGCAAAAAAGTACAAACCAGTGCAGTTCTATTTTTCACACTTGTTGTTGTCTCTAGTGTTATCTGCCACCAGCTGTGGGGTGGGAAGAGGAAGAAGGAAGAGGAAAAACATGTTTTATCTTTGTCACTTTGTTCTGCCCATGTTCATTTGATTGTTATGGCATCATTTTTTCAGTGGCTTCTAAAGACTTGTAACCCAAAAGAATCAATTTGATCATTCAAATAAGTAATTTTGGAAGTAGTCAGCAAAAAAATCCAGTTATAGTTTGACATCTGCTCAATTTCTGCTGTCAGTGCAATGGCACAAGAAAGGTTTCAAAGATAAACTAAACTGAAAAAAAAATGCTGATTCTTACAGAAACATCCCAAAACCACTGAGATCTGAAGGAATGAGAGAAACTGGGAATTGCACATTCTCAGACTGTATAGGTTTGAGGATAAGAATGACCTGCCCAAACCAGCAAAAAAAACACCACCTCCCCCCAAAAAAACCCCAAAATCCCCAAACAAATCCAACATACAACAACAAAACAACAACAAAACAGACAAAGAAACCAGCAAAACCTCAAAAAACCCAACCAAAACCTGAGAATTTCAGCACTGCAAAACATGTTTGTTTTGTTTCTCATATTTCTATAAACTGGGGCCTCAAATGAAGTGATCATTTTTACCTACTGGTCATCAGCTTCTAGATGCAGCTCAAGAACAGTCAGACACGATAGGTCAAATGGAATGAAACTTGACCTATTGATGAGATGTCATGATGTTGTTTAACTAAAACATCTCTCTGCTTCACCCTTCTGTTCATTCTTTTCATGTTGGGTGTTTTTTCTTTTTGTCAAATATCTCTACCTCCACAGCCTTTCCTTTTAAACTGAATAGATAACACTGGTAACCAAAAATGATAAGCTGTGTTTTCCACCACATGAATTATCAGTGTTTGTCTCTCCTTTTGACTCTGCTATTAGCTCCAAAGAATTGGCACTAAACACAATCTCATTACAGTTACTGGTGAGCTAAGGAACCAAGATCACCAGATATTTTCACTGTAGGCATCCAGTGACTAAAATTGTACACAAAAATTCATAGTGTTTTTCTGAGTCACTATGTTTCAAGAATTTATCATCTGATGTTGTAGCCTTCATGCTTAGTCCTTAAAACATTACTTGGTTGCAAGCAACAGCCAAAGAGCACCATTCTGCACTCCCTGCACTCCTTTCTTCACCAGCAGGAAGAAATAAACATTTCTTTCTGTCTTCAGATTTAGGTCCAGAGACATGCTATGAACATTTTTTGTGTACACTTGTGTTTACCTAAGGTGATTTCAATGATAAGAGCTTCTGTTCAGTGGGAAACAGTTCCAGGTGAGCTATATTTCCTTCATCTCATCTTTACTAATGCTATAAAGCAGCAGGGATCCATACTTAATTTCTGCAGCTGTTTAGGGTTTCTTTTTTAGCTTTGTAAAATATAGGCAATTTCTAGTATGATCTGCTTGCAAATTTGCAAGTTTTTCTTCAGGGCCCATAAAGAATATATTTAAGTGTATTTCAGGCAGAAAATTTATTTTATGTGTTTTTTATTCTTTGAAAATTCTCACTGTAGGCTCAGAGTTCTTTTTATTCTTTACCTTATGTTTTTTTTTTTTAAATGTAAATATACTCATATTGTAGTTTTGTGTCTTGAATTCTGTTTAGTTAAACATTTTTACTTAACTTTTGTTTATAAGAATTCCTTCTTTTCAGTGGCAAAAATGTTCAAAACTAAAGATAATGAAAAGAATTTCCTGGAAAATTCAATTCCAGACCACTGATTTATATTTTTATATAATTGTTCTTTTACACAGGTTCCAGGAAAAAAAACATCAAGAAGGAAAAAAACCCCTAACAGCAACAACAGCAAAAATACATCAAAACTTAGAAAGCTGACAGTCTAGAAACCATTGTACTGGTTTCCACCACTTGAGTATGTCCATAAGTTTCTTGAGACAGTCATGCTGGTCAAAAAGATGCCAGGAAGCTCATTAGCATATTAAAAACACAGATAATCTCCTGCTTATGACTGGGACACTGAAAATTTTGCTGCTGCAGAAATAGTCTGGCAATCAGCAGTCTGCTGGCATGTGGTATCCAAAGCATCCTGTGCTGTGCAGTACAGATCCTGTTACTTTCAATTAAACAAATTATTTTGATCCTTCAGCAACTGTAGTAACTTATCAGAGATTCCCAAGATTTGTGAAGGAGTTTTCATGCAGACTTCAGACCTCTCTCTTTTAAAAGATGGTAAATTTTCTGTTGATGTGTCCTTGTATCGGTCCATTTATTTCTTCTTTGTATGGAACAAGATGTTATAAGGCAGAGCAGCATTTCCTGAACTTTGGCAGCTCTGATTTCATAGAAGACTTATGATGATTTTGTACAACTAGACATGTAGTATTGAAAATATTGATTTTTGAATTTTAATTTATTTTCCCCCCTCTCTTTAGTGGCTTCAAGACCCAAAGAGCTCAGAATTGTTGCCTTCTATGACTGTTATAGAAAACCCTGTCAGGGTAGCATATTTCATTCATCATTGTCAGAGTCAGTCTTCCTAACAGAAAACAGAAAATGCTTTAACTGCTTATTGCTGTCACTTGAAGGGCATTAGAAAAAACCAAAATAAAACACAATATTGCAAGAACTATTGTCCTTTTTTAAAAAGTGACAAGACATCATGTATCCCCATATTAGGATTTGTAGAGTAGATTTAAAATTATTCTGGATGAAATCACTTTGTGGTTTTCCCTTTAAGTTTTCCACTGGTTCTATTTCTAATGAAATCAACCATGCTTCACACAATGTCATCTCAAAAACTCAGTGCTGCTAACAGCTTCATTATATCAGGTTTTGGAACTTTTAAGCAATTTTTGTGCATTTGTATTTGTACTGGCATCTAAGCTTTCTGAAACATCATCTGAAGCCAGGTAGGATCTCCAAGATCACCTCTGAGACAGTTCAAAACACCTCAATTTACAGAATTGATTTTGTACCCTTATGAAAAGAGGTTGCTACACATTTATTTGTAATTTTCTACCACTTCACTGGGTATTTTGATTCCTGTTATAATCAGTGAAAATATAATCAATGCACTCAGGGAATTCAAAATCCCAAATAAATAGATCTCAATGACTTGGTTAACCAAATTCCACTGCTATATGACTATAACAATGGTGCCTTCCATACCTAAGGGTATCTAAATTGATTTTTTGATATACAACTGAATATTGTCCTTAATTAACAAAAAAGCAAAATGCAATTGTGTAGCACTGGAAGCTGCATTTCTGGGGGCTGGAACAGCATGTGCTGCTCATGCATGCATTACAGAGGCTAAGAGCAGTCTCCAACTCTCATCATAGTATTTTCTCTGAGGTGTAAATCAGTAAATATCTGGTGTTCAGCTTAAGCTGAAAAGGGATAATAGCCTGAAAATAGTAACAATTTTACTGGAGCTCTTGCTCAGTGCAAGACCAAAAGAAGGCGCCCATACATTTGGTTGCACAGAAAGCATAGGACAGAAGCACAGGAGACTACATTAAAATGATATCACAACTCTAATCACATTTTCTTCTGACACTCTAATTGCTTTCCTGCATGTAATCAGCATCTGACTCGCTGTTCTTCTGCCAGGTGTCTCAGCCCTTCCAGAGCTGCAGCACCCCCAGCAATGGCCATGAACACCTGCCACTTTCACACTCTGGAGAGGGAGTACTGAGGGTTCTGTGAGGCCTCGAACGGGAAGAGTGATTTTGGAACTCCAAGCCAAACAGCTGTGTTACCCCAACACTGCCATTTATCAGCATTTATCTTATTTTCCTACATGAAAGCAATGCTTAGTATCTGAATAGAATTCTTCATCTCCAAAGAGTTAAACAAACCTTAGGTAATTAATCCAACAGCATCCTGCAAGGGATGCCCTCTTTTCAAATTCAAAGACTACATAGGTCTGCTTAAACCAAAGTATAAAGCAAATAGAAGCTGAGATCTCTGCTGAGCTCTGATGACTGGATCACTGGCAACAGCAACAGTTGTATTTCTCTTCTATTATACATATTATCCAAGGTTTGAAAATTAGATTTTCTTTGAATGTTATTTTAAGAAATATTTAGGCTAATAAGGTAAAATTATGAAAGTTAATAAAATATGAAATTAGTGACAATTTTTTTTTAAAATCACCTTGTAATAAAATATAATCACATGTTTTTTCTTTAAAGGCAAAGTTTTAAAAATCTAATTTTTTTTAAAATTTCTTTTAACAATATCTAATAATATATTTAATCTTTATTTATATCTATGAAGATTTTTAAAAATATCTAATAATATATTTCCTCAAATATGCTTGCTGCTTCCACACACCCCTAACTTAAACAGCTCAGTAGAACAGCTTATTTGTGGTGTGTGTCCTGCTGCACTACTCTGCCCTAAGTTAAGGTCCAGCTTAAACCATCATGAATCTTGTGCAATGGCAGAAGACAAACCTTTATTCTGAATTTTCAAGAATCTGTTTGACAAGGCAGCTGTCTAACAGCTGTAGGAAAGAAAGAATTTCAGATGAAGGATGTCCCCTGCCTTCTGCTTCTCCCAGCAATTCACTACACTGGAAAGCATTTTGTGATTAAACACCATTTCTTAAAAGCTGTTTGAGAGGTTTTCTCAGCCTTCAGAAGCTTTTGTATTTATGTTCGGGAAAGATGGAGTCACTTATTTGGGCTGGTATTCACCTGCCTGTGCAGACAAACCCATCCCCTCTTCTGTGTGCTGCAGGAGGTGGAGTTGTGCATGATGCTGAAAATTGTCTTTTGAAGAATTAATATTAAGATTTAACACACACAAATCTCTCATGATACTTTACACAGAAAATCATAGCAAAGCACAAAGATTAGATTTTCTGATGATTTATATCAGATGGTGTCTGCAGTGGCTGAGTTACTCTTTGAGAAACAAATGGCTCAGGACATATGGCATTAAGTGACTTTTGGCAAAACTATAGAGCAAAGCATATGGCATGTGGTAACCTTGAAGGAAGAAGTGTCTCCTTGTATCTTGTTAAATCATATGATAAATTGATCTCTGAAGTTATTTCTTGACAGAAACTTGAAAAATGACATTGTTGAGATAGTAAAAGTCGGAGGGGGGTTGTGCTTATTTTACTACCCAAATGTGATTGCTAATTATGTCTAACTGGAAAATAGAGAAACTATTTTTTCTTGTGTGTTAACTAGTTATATGGACATGAATATTAACAGCCACCTAGTCAGCTATTGCCTTGTTTTATATAACCCCATCAGATGAGGATACCAGAGCATTTCACACACCTTTAGTAAATCTCACAGAAATGTTACAAAAAAGCTTCTTTAAAGTTTGAACAAGAATCTTTTGTTTTTAGGTAAGTGCCCTGAGAATCAAAATAATGAATAAATTAATTTAAGCAAGAAAATACTATCTTTTCTCCTAGACTTTTGTTTAAATATTATGCTAACATCATTTTCAGGCACTTATAAAAATTTATGTTCAAAATGTCTATAAGATACAATTTGAACATAATTGTGTTCAAATTTATGATCAAATTGTATATAAGATACAGGTAATTTCTATGTATAGGTTGCTAAACTGAAATAATTTCATATCACATAATATTTAATCAGGATTACAATTTTAACAAAAGAGAACTAGGAGTATTCAGACCACAAAGATTTTATGCTACACAGTCTTGCTGCCAATTCCATAGAAAATTAGTTATCAAAGTTGTAAATAAATCTCTTTTCCTAATCCATTTTTTTCACTCAGAAAGACAGATTTTCTAAGGCAAAGACATTACTTTGATGTGCCGTGATAAAACAAGAGGGTGTTTAATGACAGTTTCAAGCCACACGTAGCAAGGCTGTTAATTTTATGATGGAATATCCAGTTTTCATTAACAGAACTTGAATAAAAATTGAACCTTATTTTCACTAAAAAAAATAAATTAGAGATACAGACTTGACTTTCTCAAGTTTAAAGATTTTTTTTTGGTAGGATCAGAGATGAACATACATCACCTTGAAGCATATAAATCTAAAACTATCCAGAAATAATGTTGTGTTATTTCCTTAATCTGCATGAGAATAATTTCATGCTCTGTCTAAGAATGGCACTGGAACTGGTTTTGTAGTCTAGAGTGACTATTTGCATGGCCAGAATAGCCAGTTTGGAGGCAAGCATATTTCTACATCAGTTTTGTCCTCAAAAACTCTCCTGATGGAAGTCTTTGTGTAATTAGCTGATTTACAGGATTTTTTTTAGAAGAGGTTGGACTGAGTTCAACTTTCTGAATAGCACTTCCACATATCAAGGCTGTGCCCACCAATAGATCCAGCCAACTGGAATACACCAATGTCTACTGAGAAGTTTTCTGCAGCCCACAGTATGTCTGAAGCTGGTTGCAAGTAAACTGACAGCTCCTGAACTGATAAATATTTTGGAAATTTCAGTTGCCTTCACAGTGAATTTGTTCCTTACAATCAAACCCATCTAAAGTTATTTAATTGACTGGTTTTATACTGGAGCAGTTTCTTCATAGTGGCTGGTATGAGGCTGTGATTTGGGTCTGTGCAGGAAGCAGTGTGGATAATGCAGTGATGTTTTAGTTATTACTGAGCAGTGTTTACAAAGGGTCAAGGCCTTTCCTACTCCTCACCCCATCCCACCCATGAGAAGGTTGGGGGTGCCCAAGGAGTTGGGAGGGGACACAGTCAGGACAACTAATCCCAACTGACCAAAGGGATATCCCAAACCATATGGCAATAGAACTAGAGCAAAGGTTGGAGATGAAGCCACTGCCTGGGGACTCGCTTTGCATTGGTTGGCTGGCAGTGAACAATTATCTTAATTTCATCTCTTTTCTCTCTTGGGTTTTTTTTCTCTGTCTTTGTTAGTTTCCTTTCACTACTTAATATGGTTTTCTTAAATTATTTCAATTCACAATTATTATACTCTTCTTATCTCAACTCATGAGTTTTCTCATTTTTACCCTTCAAATTCTCTTCCCCATCTCCCAGAGGGGTGGGAGAGTTAGCAAGCAGCTGTGTGGAGCTTAGTTGCCAGCTGGAGCTAAACCATAACTGCCATATAATCTAACCATTTATTTAAACTTTTCTTTCACTCAGTATATAAAAGGGAAAACCTACAGGCTTTTTTTTTTTTTTTTTTTTTTGCAAGGTAGATACCACAGTCAAACTTAAAAATCCCATCTGAAAATTTGGACTAGGCATTAAACCTGTAGATGAGCAAAACTACGTCAAATGAATCTCTTTAAGTATCATCTATTCATCATCAAAGAAAAATTTTCTATAGCTTCAAAAGCTAAATCTGCCTTTGACCTTCAGGGCTATTAGAAGATATTTGATCCCATGTCCACAGAGCCAAAACAGCTGTGTGTGTGTACCTTTAATAGGGTCTTGGACTGGGGCTGTGACGTGGGACCTGTAAGCTGCTGAAAAAATGCAGAACACCCTCAGACTCTATGGAAGCTAATGAGGGGCAGGGATCATCCTTAACTTCTGGTCAGAAGAAGATGAAAGCACCATTTCTTCTCAAAGACCTTCCCAGATAATTATGCTGTAGATTTCCATGGACAAAGTATTGACCTCCCTAAATCACTAGGAATTGTGTCTTCAATTTTAATAGAAACCAAATTACACTGTAGGCATCTAACTGACCACATTAATGCACATATAACCTGAGAGAAAATAGGAATAAATCATCAGATTAATTTGATCCTATTTAGGCTATTTAAAGACAAGTTCAGGCTGTAGAACATGTATAGGTATTCCTGCAATGAATATATAATAAATGGATTTAATAAAAATTAAAATGAAACAATCGTAAATTCAAATTTATTTAATTAGATTAATATAATTTTCAATTATTCATTAAATGTAATTAAAAAAAAATAAACTATACTCTTTTAACTTCAGTTGTATCTCCTTACACCAATGATTTTATAATTACAAAGGAAAATTATTCTAACAGAAAGGAAATTGTTTGCAAAAAGGTGTTAAAATTGATTTTTGTTAGGATAGCACACCAAATACATTTTAATAAAGCAGTCAGACTGGGATTGGTCACAAGATCTGTAACAGGCACATTTAAAGTCTAGCTCCCATCTTCCAAAAATAAACCACTTGTGTCGATTTTAATGATGAACTGACATCATTAAAAAGAAATGACAGTACACAAACTTGATTCAGAACATGCATACTTTATATGAAATTTCATATTACTGTTAAGGCATTGCAAATAATTACCTTATTCAACTGCTTAAAGAGAATTTTTTATACTTCATGAAGAAAAATAAACATCATCATGTAGACCCAAGCTTTTATAGAAGGAATTCCACCTTCTCAATTCTCCCATCAGGTGTTTAATGGAAATTTAATGGAAATTTAATGGAAATTACTTGCAGATCTTATGTGGACCTGATATTCATATAAATAGGATTTGTATATTAAACTGATTCATTTTTTCATTTCTGTTGCAAATCTACCTGCCCTCTCATATCCTTCAGTGATCACACTTTAGTTAATCTATTGACGATCCTGACTGTTGGTTGCACCTGAAAACTGCACCACCAATAGCTGTGTGCACACAGAAAGGCCAAGGAGCAGAAGATATCTTCTTCTTTGAACTCACTGGATTCTGAGCTGCTGATATTTTCAGACTGTTCCCAAAATGGACTGGCAGGATGCTAAATCATGATGCTGGAGAGCCACAGGACAGGATGGCTGAACAGCAGCACTGGCAGTGTGCTGCCTGTCCTCTGCCCCACTGCCCCAGGTTTGGGGAGTAGCTCTGGGAGAGAGATTGCTGCTGTCCCCCCCACTTTGCCTCTGCATTCCTTCCCTGTGTGTACACATTTTGATCATAACAAAGCTTCACCAACTCTCCTGGGCAGGGAGGAGAAACTTAGCCAGCTCCTTTGTTCTGTTGACAGTTTGTTCACATTCTGCTTATTTATCTTTTCTTAATGATGTACCTAGCATTACATAAACAGGGTATGCTAACTTCCTAATTATATAATGTTGAGTATTAATTGATACAGTAAATTATTTATAATGCCTTCAATGTCTCTGGCCTTTGCAATTATGGCATCTGCTAATACACGCAGGACTCTATCTACAGCTTGGAATGTGAAATTATAGTACAGCCTTACTTAAAAAATGGATTTCTGTATGTAATGCCATGAATGGGCTATAAAGCAGGGCAGACAGAGATTTTTAAGCAAACAGACTGGGAAGCAGCAAGGCAACTCAATGTAGTTTTCCCCTGACACAAGTTAAAGTCATATTTTTAATAATTTTAAAAGTAAAGCTTTCAAATATGTATACTTTATAAAACAAACAAACAAAAAAAGATTTTTAAACATTTTGAAATAAAATGAGCCCCTAATTGTTTTATGTCTGTTGCTTACCTGTCTTTCTCTGCAGTCATTTTACTGTAACTCACTTAAAATCCAGAAAAAAGGTAACTATTCTTCTGGACTGCTAGTGTGAATTTCACTGGGTTTAATATACATTTATAACTATTAGAACTGGAATTCTACGCAAATTATATTTATTACTTTCCTATTTTAGCTTTATCAGACGAATAACTTCCATCACTCGATAAGATGTCTTACATTTTGAAAAGTAAGAGCTATGTTCTGTCATAAATAACATCTTTAGGTCAAGACAATGCTATTCAGATCAAGTCAAAGCAAAGGATTGGATAAAAAAATAATCACCTCAATTCAAGGGCAAAAAAGAAAGTTGACTGGAAAAATCTTTCCATAACTTGTGTTAGTAAGAGAGTCTTCTGGGGAAGATTTTTCTGTGCTGGTGGGGATCAAATCGCCTGTCAGGTTTCTGAAGGGACACATCATTCAGATTTGACACATTGCTGATTGCTCCATTAAATCACCACGGTGGTCCTGATTTGTCTCATCAGGTCAGATAAATTTTCTTTCGAGGAGGCTTGAAATGGTAAACTGTTTTTCAAATTTCTTGATTGAAGACTTTTCTTGTCTAATGGATCATAACACTCTCTCCAAATAACAACCTATTTTAGAAAATATGCTTCTCTTATGTATGTTGAATTAGCAGATGTATTCTTTTTTCCTCTTTTCCTTTTTTTTCCTTTTCCTATTTTTTCTTTTTTTTCTTTAATGCTTTTTCTATTTTTTTTCTTTTTCTCTCTTTTTTTTTTTCTGCTTCTCTACCTTTACCTTCCCTTTTCATCTTTCCCATCTCATCTCTCATTTCTCTCATTTTTTCCTCTATTAAAAGCTACATAGGAGATTCAAAAACGTAAGTACATTTCCTAAAGTTCTCCATTAAATTTAGGTCAAAGAAAAAGAAGGAAAAAAATCAGATAACTCTGGAGAACAATAAAGCTTTGAGAATGCAGAGGTTTCCTCTGACAAAGTACCTCTGAGACATGTATTATATGATTTCATTATGTTCCTGGGTTTTCTATTAACATTTTTCATGTGCACCTGGAGCTTTGGATGTATGAATATTGAAACAATCTAAAGAAATGAATAAATTAAGTGATCAGAAGTTTAAATATTCCTTCCTTGACTTTTGCACCGATAGGAATGTTGCAGTCTCAAATCCATATTTGAACAGATTATGCTCATACTTGATGAGGCACTGGGAAGATGACTTTTTCTTGGCATGACCTTGGCACCCCTAAGATGGAACGGGGTGGAGGACAAACTTGTGGGCCATCACCTGGCTGATTTGAAATTCTCAGGAAATAAACCTGCTGTTAACATATCAGCATGGATGCTTTTCTCTTCAACCAGCATAAAGAAACATCATGGCACATATCACTTCCTGGTTGCCTACATTAAGTCTAAACAATCTCTTTTTCAACAGCTATTTAACTAAAATCCCAGTCTCTGTTAAAAGTGACTTATATTTCTCCATGCAGTGATTCCCTTTGAGGGAGTTCAATTAAAATCAAAAGAGAACAAAAGTAAACAAGTAAATAAATAAATAGATAAAGGTTAAAAAAAATTGGGAGCATTACAAGCTGGCTCATGTGTCTTTTTAATCAATGGTCTTCCTGACGGGCTATCCTTACATCCAATGTGAGTAAACCATTCCTGATCAATCAGACACCAGTGCAAACAATTGTTATGGAAACAGATGGGGGACATCGACACAAGACTGATTTAAGATGTAGGTAAAGAGTTTAATTATGCAGCAAAGCAGCCTGTCAGTCAGCATTTTTCCTGATCTGCTTTTGCCCAAGATAATAACTGGCACTGTGGGTTTCTCATCTGCATGGCTCCCTTCCCTTCTGTTACACTACAGAGTAACATTAAAAAGATATATTCCCCAGAAAGGATATGCACAGAAGAGACAGAGGGACAATGTGTAGACTGCTCTGAAAAAGGAAAGTAACTTTCTCTCTAGCATCTTTCCACCTGCCTGTCACAGCAGGAGGCTCTCAACAAGTTATCTGGGTATGCCTGATGGTATAGTAATCAGCCAGATTGATTTCTCCATAAACATCCTGTGTACTGCTCTGGGAGGGACTGTGTAGGTGCAGAGTTTGTGGTAAGTGAGAGTGGAGCTCATCCCCAGTGGGCACAGCTGTGAGAAGCAGGTGAGCAGCATTGACAGCAATGAGCCATGGAGTGCCCAGGTGCACTGACCAACCACCAAAGGGAACAGAGGGCACACAGGTGCAGTGCATGAACATGAGGGGTATAAAAGGTTGGGCTAAAGACCAAGAAGGGTACATGCCTGAAGCTTTTTGATGTTATATGAGGTTACTCTGTATGGGTTGAAGCCTTCTGGAACTGGATGATGATACTCTGTGTATTGTGGCTGTCTCTGCTGTGACAGGACTGGCCTTGAACCGAGCTTGTTTTTGCAGCATAGTTAGGATGTGTCAAATCTCATATGCACAGACTGGAAGGCAAAGCAAGTCAAAGGTCCCTGAGACATCTATTGCGTACCCACCTTGCGAGAAAGGAATGCACTGAAAATGGGAGTCAATTAGGAAGGCTGTGCACACAGAGCCTAAAGACAGATCCCTTAATTGGATGATTAATGCATGTAGCAACAAGAGCTGCTTTCCCCCAGGAGGTTTATGTTTCAACAAATACATCACTTTGCATATGGGAAAGCATTGCTGCAGCTCACCTCTAGTGGAATAGCTTTCCATTGTGATAATGGTTATGTCCCATTGCAACTGGCTCATGGAATGAAACAGAAAGCTGAAAATTATGCAGATCACTACTGACAGTGGCACAACAGCTGCTGCCTGACTAGTTTTGACTGAATCTCTAGTTTAGCACATTCTTACTAAATTTAGTTGGGTGTATTTGAGGAAGACTACTCTGCTTGTGGAGTGCCAAGAGTGGATCATAACACCTGGGCAACTCTGGTTGCAGACTCTTAATTTCTGCTTCAGCAGAAGTGAAGTAGATTGACTAAATATTAAATCTATGTCTGATACATTGAAGAAATTATCGACTATTTGGAAAAGGTCATAATTGAAGTTTTCTTCTCGGCTTGAAAAATCAGAAAACAGAGCGGGATTGCCACCACATCCTAATGACAGATACCTGTCAGGGGAATTATTAACAAATGCATGTCCTTGTCTCTGCTAAAAATTAGTGAAGGTGTATAGAGCTCTGACCTCTGTATAAAAAGTGCTAAGCACAGAGAATGCCAATAAATGAGCCATCTCAGGGCCTCTCACTGGTCAGAGTGACGTGACCCTGAGATAAGTTGGAAAGTCTCTTTTCCCAGCCCGGCGCACAAAGAAGGAGTCAGAGCTCTTCAATTCTCCGTCTCAAGGTTGTTCATTGTATCTTATCTATAAAATATTTTCTCCTGTCCAGCCAAGGTCCACTCAGCAAGACAGTAAGAGGCACTCTGCCAGCCCCAGGGTGGTGTTATGTGTTTATACTTAAAACTACATGTACAATATTTACAATTGCTTTCCAATACCTATCACCTATGTTAGACAGTGAGCTTCTACTCTAAACTAATCTAAAAGTGCCAACATCACAGCAGAAGATGGAGGCCAGAAGAAGAAGAAAGGCAGGACACACCCAGATCCCTCCATCTTGCCCCCTGAACCTGCATTCTAAAAAACCCCAAAATCTACTTTTTCACCCCGTGATAAATTCACTGTCATTCTACTTAAACTGTCATGGCTTGCAGATCTTCATAGAAAGTTGGTATTTTGTTCCATGGGTCATAATCAAAACCCCAGGCACCTTGGGCTCTGTGCCAGGGTCTCTGAGCCCCTTGGCAGGGGTCTTGGCTGCTCAGGACAGCCAGAGGGATGTCCTGGATTCCAACAGAACAGAGCAACAGCTTTTGTACCAATGCAATTTTGAGAAGTATCAACTCTGTTTCCTGCATACCTAACATACATGCTTACAAGAAACCAGCTCTTTACAAAATTGACTGAAAATTGATTATTGAAGTCTTAATTCTAGTTTTTAGATAGAATAGCTTTGGGGCTTAATTTAATATAATGCATCTGAGAGTCCCCAAAAGACAGAACCCTGCCCTTTGCTTCATCAAATACCTTGCCTGAGATGAGGAAACAAAGAGTTACATGTGATGTTTATGTCAGCATTTTCACCTCCTTATCCAAAGCAATGTTTGTCTGCTCTTGGTCCAGTTTTCTGATCATGACCTGCAGCCCTATCCTCATTAGAAAAGAAACCAAAACCATCCCAATAAGGAGCATATCTGTGCATAGCCTTGCCCTGTTTTTGTTCAAAACATCATAAGAGTGAGCGCATTGATGAATTCAGTTTCAATAAACAAGTCCCTGAACATTTAAACAAAGCATGCAAAACTGGTATTAAAAAGATGGTTAAAGACTTTAACTAGAGATTTAGAACTGTTGCTAGGTATTGCAAATACTTCTGTTATAAATCACTGGGATATGGATGTGTGGTCCTACATTATCCTTCTAACATATGGATTCTTGAAACTTTATTCCAAGCATGTGCAGGTTTGTGCACTTCCTCTGTTTTTATTTCCAGCCTTCATATTTATAAGATGTGTTTGCATTTTAAATGATCTGATTTTTCACTTGATGTTTTTTTAGGATTCACTTTGATATTGACACTTTTGCCATGTCATTTGAGTTATACACACTGCAAGGACTTAAGCCATCACTTTGGTATTTTAAATGTTTAAATGTTATATGAAATATCTCCTCGAAGAAACAGCAGCTGTATTTCAATTTGACTTTTCAGCTGTAGCTGCCAGTGTACATCAGCCCCGTAAAGAGAACAAAATATGGGCAAGTCCGAATGGGAAAAAGTAATTTGTTTGAAACTTAAATGGAAAAGAAAGAAAACACTTTAAGTGTTAGTTATTACAAAAGTATAAATTGAGAAAAGTGCTTTTTACACTTGAAATTAGAACTTCCAACTATGGTACACAGTAATTTCACAGCTTTCATCTTCTAAAGGACAGCCCTTTAATTACTTTGTGTTTTCAGACTTCATCTCATAGACACAATGTAATAATTACACCATATTCATACACTGAATATTATATACTCTATCTCTTCTTAAAGAACTGTTATTAACAGGAAGCTTCAAATAGTGATGCTCCTGTAGACTAGACCAATTTGGCTGGTATGTCACACAGAGAAATTCTTTGCTTTAAATTTGTGTTAACATTCTCTCTTATATAATCCTATGATAGCTCCTAGCTATTTGCTTTTCTAGCCTTCTCCACTCAGCTCAGCTTTTCACCCAGTTTAGTCACCCTCTCCCTTTCCCAGTCCTCTGTCACATGCTCATTTATCCCACTAGTGATCATCATAAAAATCATGTGAATTTATGAGCCTTCAGTGAAATTTGGTAGAACCTGGTTGGGTGATTCATTTAAATAAAAGAAAGACAAGTAAGTGAAAACTGACAAATGGGCAGTATAATTACAGAGGCCTGTTTATTTGGGAAATTAAGATACAAGGCTCATAATTTTAAAGACTACAGCAAGTGGAGTTTTGAGGTATCTAAAGGATATCTCAGTGTAGACCTTTTCATTCCTTTTGGTGAAAGATTTTCAGTACAAGAAAAGAAGAATGCTGACAGGACACAAATACTCTTTTAGAGAGATTGCTGATAGCAGGTACACCACTTCTCCTGCATCAGCTGATACAATAGGAGCTATGCCTTAGGGTACTAATTCATTTATTTATTAAACTTTAGCAGTTGATCTATCTCAACTGATTTGATACTTTATGAACAATATAAATAGCAAAAGTACTTTCTGGCATTTCTGTTTATTGTTCAGTTCCAGGCAATAACAGCTGGGTTGAAGAAAAAGTCTTGTTTCATTACTGGAATTTTTTTTTTTATATTTCTATGGCAGATAGATAAAAATAATCAATTTGCTTTCATCATTTAAATTTAACAAACATACTGGAACTTGAAATTGGAAGGCTTTACAGTTTTCGCTGTTGATGGCTGA
Organism: Serinus canaria; assembly: GCF_022539315.1. Taxonomy (NCBI): domain Eukaryota; kingdom Metazoa; phylum Chordata; class Aves; order Passeriformes; family Fringillidae; genus Serinus; species Serinus canaria. The sequence continues at coordinate 87,481,569 of NC_066316.1, forward strand.
AGTTGGAAATCCTCCTAATCCTGAAAAACCCTCCCAAAAGTCAATCTCTCTTAGCAAGAATGCTGTGTCTTTGGAACTTGGAGATCAGCTTTGACACAGAATAACATAACTGTTGTCACAAACACATTAAGAAGCTTTTAATTATTAACACAGCAGTGTCATGGTCCACTAGCTGTTTTAAAGCTAGTGGAAGATCTCAATTATGGAAACAATGTAAAGTTAGGAGCTCAATGTATGGACGTGATGGACAGCTATATTTCTAAATATATTGCTAATTTAAAATTTCTTAATAACTACCATAGCAGTTCTGTTCAAACTACTGGGATTAACCCCTGGACAATCAGTGTGAGAAAAGGTCACTAATTCTTCCCTTTCTATCAGAGAGCCACATGAGACATCACAAGCAGCTTGTCTCCAGGGTAGATTTATAGGTGGTGGTGGTTAATCCTATCCTATTCAGCTCTGTTCTAGAAAACATGCCTGCTCCACCTGCCTACAGCTGAGTATTTCATATTTTCTTTATCAGCCTCTCAAGCAGACCTCAGCAGTGTACCCTCAGCTAGTTTGAAAATGACACCAAAGCAGTAGGAGTGAATGACTTGCCAGAGGGTCAACGTACCAACCAGTGGGACCTTGAAAAACTGGAAGCAAAGGCCAACAGTAACCTCATGATGTTCAACAAAGCAAAGTGCAATATCATGAACCTCAGAAGGAGAAATCCCATGAGGACCAACCAGCTGAGAAGAGCCTGGCTAAACTGGTGAACACTAGGTTGAACAGTCAGCAGTTCACTCTTGCTGGAAAAAAGGCAAATAGTATCCTTAGGTGCAGTAAACAAAAAAAAAATTCCAGTAGGTGAGTCAGGTGTTCCTTTCCCTTTGCTTAGCACTGGTGAGGCCTCTTCTGGAGAGCTGTGCCCAGTTTTGGGCTCCCTGTACTAAAGAGACATAAACATTCTGGAGAGAATTCATTGAGGGGTCACCAGGATGACTAAGGGACAGGAGCACCTCTCACATGAGGAAAGTCTGAGAGATATGGAATTGTTCAGTGTAGAAAATAGAAGGCTTGGAGTGACTTTATACTGATAAGGTATGTAAATACCTGAAGAACAGACCCAGGCTCTTATCAGTGATGACCAGTGACAGGACTAGAGACAATGAACACAGACTGAAACACAGGAGGTTCTGTCTATTCTGTCTAGAAAACACTATTTCTGTCAGAAAACTATTTCACTGGGAGGGTGGCAGAGCACTGGCACAGGCTGCCCAGGGAGGTTGTGGAGTCTCCATCCTTGGAGATATTCAAAAGCCATTTTGTCAAAATCCTGGGCAACTGGCTCCAGATGGCTCTGACTGTGTAGAAGGGTTGGAAGAGATGATCTCAAGAGAGGCCATCCTGTACCATTCCAACCTCCACCATCCTAATTTCAGCCATTCTTTGGTTCAGTGATTCTGGGAAACCTTAAAAAAAAATCCCACTTGTTGGTTGAATCTTTGCAGAAACAATCAGAGAAATGAAATCTAACTCATTTAGAAAACATGAATTTGTGTTTCTCCATTGTTCTCCTCTTTAATCAAGTTCTTGTGTAGATCACACAAGATCAGAGCTAGATCAGGAGTCTCAGTCAACATGTGTATAAAAAGGAGCCTTATTTATGAGCAGTGAAGAGAGCTGCATTTCCCAAAAAACAGCAGATACTTATAATATTTTTCCTCTAAGTTGTTATAAGTCTGCCTTTTTTGTTCCTGTCTTTTGTGACTGAGAAGATTAAAGAAAACTTGAAATAATATTTATGCGTAAATGTCATTATTTTGTCTTAATTTTAAAAAAATTTTACTTTGGCTCTAAGAATCAAACTTTTGTAATTTTTAGAGTTCGAAAAACTATATGCAGCAGCTTTTTTTTCATGCCAACAGAGGGATTTAATTAGATATATTCCTTATTCTGTTTATGTAAACCACTAGCAACCCTTACAATTTCTTTATGTCATGGATCATTTTTATTTCCTCTTCTTTTCTTCTTCCTCAAGGTAAAGAGGATTTTCATTTGGTTATGTTTTATTTTTCTGAATATTAAATTTTGATGCAAGGTTTCCTCATTTTACTTTCATAAACCTCCAAACACCCTGCAGTTTCATTTTGCTTTATTTGTATTTCTCATTTTTCTTTTCCACAGTACAGTTATCTCTGTTAATTGGCTATTGTTTTCCACTTTCAAGTTCTGCCTCTGTGGTTTAATTGCTGGACTGAGTGGAGAGCAACTAACAGAATTTATGCAGTGTCCAGACTTTTGACCCTGAGCAGAGATTTAATATGCAAACATTTCCCTTGAATTTTTGTATGTATAAACTTTAACCTGATTTAATTTACTCAGCTATTGCTTAAAAAGTGGTGATTTTAAAAAATTTAAGTAAATAGATATGATTATAAAATACTGTCCTGAAGAGCACACATCTCTTTCCTGAAGCATAGAAATGAGTAGGAATGGCAAATATTGGATTGACCCAATTTTTGCCATTCCTGGTGTGATCAGAGGAAATCCCAGCTGGCTATTTAAAGATTAAATGGGAAATTTAGGTGAAAATATGATTTAAATAAGAGTACAGCAAGCAAGCTTAAGAGAAGAAACATAACAGTGCAGTTTAAATGTTATGTGGGGAACAAGAACACATATCTCAGTTCTAAGTATACTTTCATCTAAGCTTTAGAAAAAGCAGCAGCCAGGAAAACAATATATAAATCTAGTTCTTGGCCTTGGTAGGTTAAATCCTGACAAAGAACACAATTTTTTCTGTTGCAGGTTGTTATACTTACAGGTGGAGGGTTTTTTATACATATTTTTCTGCCATCTTCTCTGCAGATAAGATAAACTGATGGATCCACCCTTGGCCAGCAGCAGACGCATCAGGGGGAGTTTTTGGCATCTCACAGAACACATTCCTGTAACCCAGCCTGCCCTGCCCCCAAACAAAACAACAAAATACTTGCCATGCAAAACAATACAAAACTTTAACCAGTTTATTCTCTTTCTGAATTTCTCTGCTTTATTTTTTCAGTTTTTTACCACTTTACTTTTCTCCCTCAAATGCCTTTTAAAGGGCATTTCCCTTTAAAAAAAGGCTGCTCATACTGCTTTTCCCACAAAAGTCAATCCTTAAGAGACAGAGAGAGGGTGGTGAGTGTAAACAAGCAATTATTAATGAATACATAAAATGTTTTCTTAAGTTTAAGCAGAATGTAAGGAAAATCTGTTTGTATGCTGTTTAGCATTCTGACAAAACTATAAAGTTAACAACCTGAAAATAAACTATGAAAGCCAACAGATATTATCTATGAAAGAATCATCTGATTACCTGACAGACTGAGAACATCAATTATCTCATCCTCATAAATAAATAGACAAAGGCATGCATTATAGCAGCTTTTATTAATGTAAGTATTACTTTTTCAGAGAAAATTAAATACTGTTTGTCTATTCTAGATATTTCTCAGAATAATGTAAGGAAATATGCAGCTATTTTCATGTTATTATGATTAACAGACCAAAACATTTTCCAGCTGAGTAAAATGAAATATTGTCTGACCTCTGGTGAATCTTATCAACTCCTTATACAGTCCCATTAAAATCTTTACATCCCTCTTTGAGCTCTGAAGGCCTTTTAAACATCACTGCTCATCCTCTGTGACACAGCCATTTGAGTCCACTATGCAACTGGACCACCAGTATCCCATCCAGAAGAGAATTTCTTCACCTGATTTAGTGGCTCAAGTCTTAAGTGCAGAGAATAAAGTTTTTACTTTCATCAAAACAAGAGAGAAAAACCCATGCAAACCATATTTGTCCAATCCAAGTTTGATAAGGGATTGTTAACTGTCCACCAGTAGCTACTGAATTCTGTAGCTACTGATATAGAAGACATCCATATTTTCACTGCACATTTGCCCCGAGGTCAGCGTTGGATTTAATTCATAAATGGTGAAAACTTCTTAAATTTTGTTAGACAGAATTCAAATGTTATTTATTTTTTCTATACTCGTGCTGAAATTGTACAAGAGCCACTTGTAACTTACTCTTTGATAACACATTTTTTAATTTAGCACCAATCAACAGACTTGAAATATGTAGTTCCTATATTCATTCTGCATCATTTGTATCATACATACCTCATGAAATCTCCCAGAAAAACTATGACTGTCACCAACATGTTCTATGAAAAATCCTTTCTTTAGGATTTTTCCCCTCCTGAGAAGCTGAGAGGCCTCAGGAACAAACTGTAAACAATTCTTATCTGCTGCTGTGGAATGCAACAGGGGCAATCTGTGATTGGCCTCATCTGGTTGTTTCCAATTAAGGGCCAATCACAGATGACCTGGCCAGGTGGTCTCGGTCAGAGACAAACCTTTGTTATTCATTCCTTTTCTATTCTTAGCTTAGCCTTCTAGTGAAATCCTTTTCTCTATTCTTTTAGTATAGTTTTAATATATTATCTATCATAAAATAATAAATCAAGCTTCTGATGCATGGAGTCAACTTTCTCATCTCTTCCCTCATCCTATGACCCTTGTGGACAATACCACACTATGACCACATTTTATCATTGGACTGAAAATCTAAGATACTGAGCTGGTTCAAAAACTAGATCAAATGTTTGTGTAATAAAAGATTGACATTAGTTCATTAAAAAGTCTATGTGCTTGCCCATACTGGCTGTCAAAATTTTTTTTCTTGCTGCCTTTCCATGAAATCAAGTAATCACGGGACCTCCTCACTGGCAATTACAAGTTTGAATGGCAAGCAGCAATATTTCAAATCTTCTTGTCATCCATACCCACACCAAATGACATTCTATCTGCTATGGGTATTTCAGGGTAAAGGTGTTCAAGAACTGGAGACAGATTTTAGCCTTATGAATGAGTAAGAGTTATCAAAATGATTATTTCATAGCCCTCCATATGGGCTCCACAAAGTCACATAGGTATTATCCACTCAGAAAAGAAGGGATGCATATAGCGCTTGTGATGTTATCTGCCTATATGTATTTTGATATTTTAAAATTGCTTTTTTTTTTAAGAGACTTTGAAAAACAACCTGGGTTACTAAACAATTTTAATAACAAAAATCAAATAACATACTCATTTTCTTACACTGAAACAATGGATGATATATTGCTGTCAATAAAAGTACACACTGTACACTGTATCTATGTCCATTCCATGGAACTGATGATGTATTCAAACCACTGACAAACCTGCACATCTCTCCAGAATGCAACAGAGTTAATCCTTTTACTGTCAAGGGAAAGCTTGGAAATGTATTAAAAAAAAAATCTTTCACAAAAAAGGCACCTTTCCCAACTGAATTTCTATGAATTTGTGCATGCATTAGATATCTCATGTATCTCTTTAAGAAATTGTAAGGATTTACATGTTCTCTATCCCCTCCTAAAAGTACAACAACTGATATCAATTAAGGCTGTTGCCAGCTGTTCTGGAAAAAAGTGCCAAAATTTATTCTTGCAAATTCCTGCCATGCCTCCTGTTCCATCTAGTGCTGCACATAAAACTTAGATAGGGATTTGGCAGAAATCTTTGGGGCACTAATTCATCCTGTTGAATCAAAAAAAAAAAAAAAAAAAAAAAAAAAAGGCTGAACATCAAAGGATCAAAGGCAAAGGGAATCTGGATATTGAGAAAATGGCTGAATCATCAGCACACAAAACTACCAAAACTACACCTGAATTTACAAAGAAAGCTTCATTTTTTCCTGCCAAATCTGTGTTACCACATGAAGTAGACAGCAACTTAACTATACAGGCATGTACAGGCTACAAATTTACATTAATACCTGAAGGCTGAATGTATTAAAAATTTACCCAAATAAAAATTATCCCCATGAAAATTACCCCAATGAAAGTTTGGAGAAAGAAGATGCTAATGTCACTGTTAATAGCAGTGCTAATTGTAATGATCAGGTGCAATTCTTCTGACCTATTCAGGACCCTTAGGACAGAAGAGAACACAACCTGTGCTCCAGATCCCTTGCCCTGTTGTCTCAAAGCACTGAAATCCCTCTTGTTTGTCTGCAGCCTTCTTGTTGGGTCTTTGTAAGTAACCCTGTGGGAAACCAGCAGTTGATAATAATCCATGGGCCACACCAGGCTGGGAAGTTTCTTGATGAGGTCTCTTACCCAGGTCCCAGGGAGGCAACAAACTTCTCTACAGATTGGGTCTCGTCAAAAGCTTCTGCAAGGAACAGGGACATCAACTAGATCAGAAGCCCATCCAACCTGACCTGGAATATTTTCTACGACATCTGCTGGAAACCTGTTCTAGCATTTTACCACCTCCATTGTAAAAAAAATTTCTTTCTTCCTTCTGTCTAATCAAAATCTACCCTTGTCCTATTGCAACAGGCTCTGCTAAAAAGTTCTTCCCCATATTTCATACGGGTCCCCTTAAAGAATTGAAAGGCTGCATCTTTGAATAAGAACAAGAAGTAGCAGACATGTGAGGAAAAAATTATATTGGATTGCTCGGGTTTGGTTACAGTGAGACCAAACGAGAAGATTCTGCTGAGCAAAATATACAAAGCACACTGACAGCTTCTGCCACCTCAGACAGTAATTGCTCCCCTTGCCTATTCATTACAGGCAATGGGAGAAAAAATTCATTCTCTTAAAAAATCCCAGACAAAAAATCCCAATAAAACCCCCAACTCTATAGCAGAATTAAGATATACCAATAAAATCATAAACTGCCTCATTCTTGTAGCCTCACTAGTATTATATTGTACATTGACTGTGGACCTTCCTAGCATTTTCTCCTACATCCCAGCCACTCATAACACCCAATCCCTACAGTGCCAGCCACCCCCAGATAAAGTATAACTATCCTTAGCATTCTTTCCTGAAGGGTCCAGCTTCTGACTCTGGCTTTTATTATTTTTTTTTTTCTAACAGAGAAAGTTGCTCTCTGGCAACTATCTTTTGCTGCAAGTTTTTCAGAGACCTTTTGCATGTCTGACAAACCACAGAGCTTTGCACAGAAGGGAAGAAGCAGCACAGCTAAAGGTGAGAGTGTTCTAAAGTTGCCAGTGCCTCAGCAGATCCAAGGTTTCCCAGGCATCTTCAAAGCACAGCCAGAGCCATATTACTAACCAGGGCTGATTGCTGACATCAAGAGTTTCCAAAACTTGTGTGTTCTTTGAGGATAAACACAAGAAGAGCTCCATGCCAGAGATATAAGGATTTTCTAGAGTTGCTCCCGTTGGCAGGACTGGGGTGAAGGAAACTATAGATAATTTAAGAGCACTTTTAAAAGATACTGCCTTTTTTTTTCAGCCTACAGGTTCTCCTTCATCACAGCAATGGGCTTTTATCTTGTTCTCCATCATCCTGAGTTTGCAAAACCCTGGTACAATGAAAACAGCCTTCTACAGGATACGAGGTGTTGGCTAGTCCTTGAACAAAATGAAACTATTCCCTAAGAGCTCTGTGTCTGTGGGGTTAATCTATTTACGTCTTTGTTCATGTAATGCTTTGTCAGTCTTCTTTTTCAGCTTTGTTGCTCCTTGTCATCTATGTAAAATCCCTTAAACCTTCTTTTTTGAGCTTAGCCTCCTGGTTTATGTATTTGTCATCATCTTAAAGCCATAAACATTGTTTTCATTAGAAAATATGCAAGAGTGGTGAGAGTGCTGCTGGAATACAGCTTTCTTTTTTTTTCCCTTTGTTTTTTTTTCCTTTTTGTGGAAGATCATCTATGAATGTTAGTCAGTTTTTGCAGAAAGGCTGTGTATGTCTCTTCAGGGTTTTACAGACTGTTCTCAGAAAGAGGCTTGTTTGGAAACTTATTGAGCAAGTGTTTTAATTATTTATAAATCAGCCTAGGAAGAAAATAAATTATGTTTTACTAAATCTATTTATGTTTACCAAATATGTTTATGTATGCCTGTTGTCCTTTCCCTCAATAGCCAAAATGCTTTTCTAATTTTAAAACTTTAAGTATTGCTTCCTTTTAATTAAGGTCCAAAGGGAAAACCCCTTGCTGTTATTTATTTCCATTAGTAATATTTCCATTCTGGGATTAAAAAAATGTTCTTTCCCCTCACAGTTGTTTCTGTTCTCAATAAATAATCCCATTGACAAAGAGGTACTAATTTATCTGATGAATTTGAAAGTATGTGATATATAGGCAACATATATACCTAAGCAATCCTAACTCTGTGTGAACAGAAGTACAGAATTTACTGATATTAGAAAACTCATAGCATGTGCAATGATGTTGGAAGAGCCTCATGCTAACATCAGAAGTAGGAGGAGAGCAAAGGTTAAGTTCTTAATAAAGAGAGGAATGCAGAGAGTTGCAATATTAAGATCCATGAAGTCTCTACACTGTAAAATAATTACAGTGTATTCTGTGTCCTGAGTTGGCATATCACTCATGCTGGGGCAACCAGGAGGGCTGAGGGAGAAAATAAAACAAAAATAAGTCTAAAGTCCTTGACAGCTATTCTGACAAATTTAGTCTGGAAGCCAGGATTGAGAATAGCACAAAAGTCTTCTGTACTACAAGGACCCAAATTCTGAAACCACAAAAGCTAATTTTTGCTAGGTAAAGCACATTTCATCTACTACTCCCAACAGAGGATACACTTAATCAAAAGAAGTGGTGAAGCTGGAAGCGACAGCCAAAAAAAGCAAAGAGAAATGACAATTTTTCATAATTGAATGACCATCCACAACATGCTGAGTATACAGGTGAGAGACATTTAACAATAAATTTAACATCCAGAGAAGATATTGTCATAGTGTACCATGATATATTTAAAGGAATTGGAGAATCTGAGCATATTTGCACAGAAATAAATGTTGTATTATGTATCTGTGTTTGCAGTAAGACAAATTCTGCTGCAGTTGGAATACCTAAAATGCAGTTGCTAAGCAGCATGAGTAGTTTCACTATAACCAACAGCAAAGTTAAGGCAACAAGCTATGGATTAAGTATGTTTGAAGTGTTTGAAAGCATTAAGATTTTGTCCTCAGCCAGTAAAAAAAGAGGACAAGTTGATATCACTGGGAAATGCATCAGCACTTCGATTGGATCAGAAAAAAGCAAAGAAAAAAAAGAAAAACTCAGTATGTTTAACACCAGAAGGTTAAATGGTACCATGGCTATTACCACAGCTCAGGGCTGGCACCAAAAAATTTGCAATGTCAATTAAAAAATCAAGCAACCTCTTTCAATTTCAGAGAAGAAACATGGGGTCTGGCAGGTGAAATTAGCTAGGTACATCTCTTTTTAGGTACATCTAAATCTCCAGGAGAACATTATCGGTTTTCTAGACTAACATTTGAGATTAAATGTGTCAGTGAAATACTGTAGAAATAGAGTTATGAGGCACTTGGTGATACTTCCAGAGAAGATATAATTGCTGATTATATGATTATTGCTTCAACTGATGGAGCATAGCACGATAGTACCCCAAGAGCAGCAATGCTGAAATCAAGAGAGGAAAATAATTAATATTACAGAGATACAGTAGAAAGAAATAGAGATAAAATACTTGTTGGACCCTTTATTACTTCAAAGTGACTAAAAACCCAAAAGCTATTATGATATATTGATGAATTCCAGTAAGAAAAATAAGAGGTCTTTACAGAGAAAGTATGTGTGATACATGACACACATCTAATTAATTTAGGAAATATTGAAGTATATTTTTCAGTCATACAGTTCAATTTCTGCCACATTGAGGTCTCTTCTCTTTGCAACAGAAAATACTATGTTCTTTTATGGTGTTTGTATCATATTTACCTTTTGAGTCATTTACAACTTTTAAGGTACCTAGAGGCAGACAAGCACTGACTCTTTGTTCCAACATCTATAAAAGACCAAATCCTTGTGGATTGTTCTTGTTCCACTGCCTTATTCAACACTTTCTAATGTCTTGTGTGAATAAGAATAGAACCATCACTCATCCCATAGGCCCACAAAAATTGTGAGACTGAAGCAAGATATTCCAGGAAAATGGAGAAGGCACTTGATATCCTCTTTAAATTTGAGTCTGAGTGAAAAATACCTTCAGGAAATGCCTATTTCTCTCTGTAAGAACAACTTAGGGTAATCACCTTAGATGATAGCTGGGTATTTAGCAGAGATAAATCAAACAGAAAGAGGGGAAGATTTTCCTTTTATATATATATATATATATATACACATACATCAGGGACAAAGTATTTTATGTACTTTTAAAAATACTTTTAAGTATTTTATGTAACCCTAGTATTTTATGGGATTCTCTTTTACTATAGAGAAATTTCAAGATGTCTCAACACTGTATTACCATTCTTTTCCTATGTAAACTCTTAGTTAATTCTGTTTTCCTTCTAGGCATGACGCTGAAATTATATAAATTTTCTGCATTGTATTAATATGGTTTTTCTATTAATCTGTGACAAAGCATGAAATTTAATATTTTCCCCATGACAAACACATGAAAATGTATCAGCCTAGCCTATGGTCTATAAGCTATCATTTTTAAAAGCAAAGGAAGCTAAAATAAATGAATAAACATGCAGAAGTTTTCTCCCTGTAGTAGTTTTATTAATAATTTTTGTGGAATATAAGTTTTACATTATTCACGAAACATTCTCAAGCTGCAACCACAGCCTTTGTCGTGGTACTGAATGTTATTAGTATTCAGCTTGGCAGTAAGCAGGCAACTAATTCTGAATGAAAATTCAAGAATAAAAGGAAAACATCCTGTTTGATCATTTTAAGTAGCATATATTTAAGATGGGATTCTTTTGCAGCCTCTGGACAGTCCTCAGTTGTCATAGGAACTCTTGACATTCCCTGTGACTACCAGTTCTTGCTGCACTTTTTCATACTCTTAGTATCTTCTGTTGCACAGGTCACTGCAAGAACTGAAAAGAAACAAAATCCCCCAAATTGCATGGTTAGCAACCAAGTATTTCTAGATCTGGGCTTTTTGAACAAGAACATCTCTTCAGAGGATTATTCAAGCACACTTTCCAGCTTTTTTTCCCCCACTTTTCTGCGGTATGGGGTTTTTTGTTGTTGTTATTTCTTTGTTTGTTTTTGTGCAGTCACCATCCACGTGCTGATCATCTTAGATCTGGTTTTCAACATTCTCACCAGCCTTTCTTTTTCACAGTTCTTTCAGCAGTCTTAGTCAACTTCGTTTCATCTTCTCACCTTGTGGAGGGATAGAATGTAAGAAAATAAATATAGTGCAGAAGGTAATCTCACACCTGAGGAGTTGCAGCTGTACTAATCACCAAAGATTAGGAACAGGCCTGCCCTTAATAGCCCACAGCTGTGTCCAGTAAGAAGAGTGCTACAAGAGAGTGGGTTAGCTGGGTGAGAAGAGAGTTGGGGTTTGTTGGCTGTACTGTGAGGAGAGATGGAGTTTGTTGGCCGTGCTGTGAAAGAGTTGGAGTTGTTGGCTGTGAAGAAGAAGGAGTCAGTGCTGTGAGGAGCTGCCCATGAGAAATCACCAAGAAGGTATAAGAGCTTTGCAATATGATGACAACATCAGCTAATGGAAGCAGGGAGACTGTAAAAAGCATTATTTAGAAATGTGAGGGATGCAGCAAAACTAAGTGTGTGTTCATAAAGTTATACCTAGGATGTGGCTGTATTAAGCTCTCCTCGTTGTGACCATAAAAGTAATTGAGAGTAATTAATCTGGTATTGGACAGCTAAAATTAGGACATAATCACTTGCAATTATGACTCTCACCTTTGTTGCCTATGTCATGTTCTGTGTCTGTCCCCAAGGCTTTGCAGCAATAAGCACCAAAGCACCTAAATGTCTTCTAAAAACCTAGCTTTTTGTCTCTATTCTGTGATTGTATTCAAAAGTTTTCAAAACCATGATATTTTGCATATATACATAGTTTGCACATGTAATACCGAGTTGAGGCATGTGATTTGAAGTTCTCTTTTAATCTAATTTTCTGGCTGGGTTGAGGTCAGTTTGTAACCCAAGGCCCAAGATTTTTTTAGCAGCTTAGGCAGTGACTGAAAAAGGAACTTCACAGTATTTCTCATGTGGTCCTAGACTTCAGAATTTAATATACAATAAAGACAGAATAGGAAACTCAGATTTCAAAGGAAAAATGTCTAGAATTTTAAACAGCTTTTAATAATTTCTTCATTATTCATTTTTTTCCTTTCAGAAGTAAGATTTTAAACATGCCTTCTGAAATGCATTAGAACACTCCTCATTCATCCTGAATAATGCATATATCCATGAATAAATCAAATATACTCTTGATAAAGTGTCTAAAATTTATTGCTAATGAAAGCCAGATGGGTAGGTGTTGTCTTTAGGACAAAAAATAGCATAGTTTATTATAAATATACCAAAATGCTATGGAATATATTCATCCAAGATTAAAAAATTACCAAGATAATTATTCCTTGGGCACTCTTATGATGACCTACCCTGAGAAAAATGTATAAAGTTATACAGAACCATATCATCAGCTAATATCACTCATTGCTGCTTCAAATTTCAGAGGAGATTCTCTGATTCTGTCTAGGAGGCAAATTTTTGTTAGAAGGAATTGTTTGATTGCAATGCTAGACACACTTCACTCCCTGTATTGCCCACTTTCTGAGAGACTTTGCCCTCATCATCTTCATATTTTGAAGTATTCCTGTACTTTGTAAATTTTAAGGAAAAGAAAACAAACTGTGTTTCAAAGCTTTGAATACAAAGGTCTTCAAGAATAAGTCTAAAGGACCATAATTAGGCAGTAGTGGGGTGTTACTTTTTTCCTAGCTGTAAACTTGCTGAGAAGGGTGAAGGAAATGTTGCAGCAAATTTATTACTCATTGAGCTCCCATTCTGTGCACCTCTTGCATATATACACACAGACAGAGCTACTGCCCAGTGATGAAACTTCTCTCTACCTAATAGAAACTGCAACACTGCTCAGCAACCAGGGTTATTTCATAATTCCTCTTCCCTTCTCTAGCAACGCTGCACTTCAATTCCATGCTAAAATTATGTGACCTCTGCTGGGAACACTTCCCTGGCTAAGGGGCAAACCTGATAAAAGAATAATCTCCCTCCAATGATGATGACCTTGTATTCAACCCTAGGTTTTATTTTAAGAAAAAAAATCATTATGTATTAATGTAATTCTGAGTAATGTCTTATAATAAATTTCTTCCATTTTAAATCAAAGTCTAGGGTCAATGTTATTTTAGTACACAGTCACTAACAATACATACAAACACTGAATACATCAAATAACCAAATTATTTCATATGAATACAATATCCCCACAGCTTGCCAAATGCCTTTTCAGACTCACAAACTCGAACTTAACAAATCCAGAGAAGGAAGTAAAATCAAGCACAAGAACCCACATTAAAGACACTGCCTGCCTATTTATGGTGCTGAAACCAAGAAAGTTACTGAAGAGTTGATGTTTCCAGACCTGCTAAGTAGTAAGTGGATTAAATGGATTTATAAATCCTGTGAAGGTATGAAAGATTTTACATAAAGTGCAGGAAAATTCAAAACTTGTGTTTCTAAAGAAGGAAACACAAGTAAAACACTTGATGTAAAACTTACCCTGAGAAGAAAAATGTAACTCTGCAATGTCATTCAAGATGCCTTCCACTCCTGCCTGAAAAAAGGGGCAGCTTCCAGGGTATTTGAGGAGATCCCCAGTCCCTCTGGGGAAGATGGAAAGGAGATGCAGACAGACAACTCACAGCTGGGCATGTCAGGAGGTTGAGAGGCAATGACCAAAAATTCAAAAGGGAGATTCTGACATAAGGACAAAATTATAACCATGATTAAACATTAGAGCAAGTTTCCCAGATAGTTTTGCAGCCTCTGCTCTTGGAGATTTTCAAGACCTGACTGGATAAAGCCCTGAACAACTTAGTCTCTATTATTTTTTGACCCTGCTGTGAGGGAAAATTTGGATGAAAGACCTCATGAGTGTGTTCCAACCTGAATTATTCTATAATATTATGATTTTGTTGAGGTGAAAATGTCATTATAGCATAAAACTTTTCAAAATTCACTCTTTTTTATGGACTCCATCCAAAGTGGATAAAAAATATACACTACCGAAAAACACAACCAAAGAAACAAATAAACCCCCACAAAACTGTATTTTAAATACCACCCCAACATTGTACAAAACAGAATAATTTGTCTGAACTGAGAAACATGTTAGATAATTTGTACCCACACAAAACAAATTTTTATATATACTTATATATTGAAATATGTATATTATATTTTAATATATGCTTATGTAGACCTCCATATATATACACATAAATCTTTTCTCATACAATGATTGCTTTCCCTCTTTTCACTCATTTTCCCTATTGAATCGTATGTTCATTTCCAAAAATTATAATCACATGTTAGAATAAGAACTTATGGCAAGTCTTACTATACAAGCCAAGTACATTAATTCCATTGGGCTTTACTGTTAACTGTCCTTTTTTTTTTAAATAAAATGTGCACAGCGTATGTAATGAATGATGCTTGGGCTGAAGGATGAAAAGGAATAAAATATGGCCATTATATTTGAAGTAATTTTGATGTGTAAAGTGAATAAAAATATTATGAGTCTAGAGCTGCACAGGATTAGAGGGACATTGGTTGGTAAAAAAAAAATGCAAAGAGAGGCCAGTTAAACTAAGCAATATTTGCAATTTGCCTCTAGCCTAAAAAAAATGGATTAAAATAAAACTGCAAAATGAAAAGAAAAATGAAAGAAAGAGAAGGGAAACACTGATGATGTTAGCTGTTAAATGTAAAGCAGCAAGATAATAGTCATGCTAGGACTTGAATCTCCCAGCATAATGCTGCAGTCACCAGCTTACCGTGGTTTCATAAGAACAGACCAAACCACATAAACTTTCAGCAGTGTTGAGGAGGTTGCCTGCATAATGAAGAGCCTAAGATCACATTCCATAATCTTTCTTAAGATGCCCTGTTTGCCCAAAGGCACACTTGGCCAGAGCTAATTAGAGTGCTCAATTTCCCTGGAAAGTAGATGTCTATCACCAGCTTCCACAAATAATTGACAGTGAACTATCAAAGTGAATAGTTTGTAAATATCTCACCAGATGAAGTGCATTTGCATGCTAGTGGGCAGACTTCAGTAAAGAGTTTAAATAACAAGCCAATCTGCAAAAAATCAATATAGACACATGAAAAATCTTAAGATCCAAATCCTTCATGATCAAACATATTATCTACTGAAAATATAGTTCTCATTCTAGCTATGATAATGTGCATCTTAGTGGAAAGCCTGGCTGTTAAAGGAACACAAATGATATAGTTGGTTGGACTTGTAGGAAACCTGCACCTGCAGTTTTTATAACTGGGCCATATACCATTGAGCTTTACCTTATGAATACACACAGACAGCAGTGGAAGCTCTAAGTACTGCATTTGAATTGTAATTATCTGAATGAATTTACAGTATATTTCAGAATTATTTTTGGAAATCCCTTAAAGGAATCAGGATATCGGAATAAAAATCATAGAAAGATTCAGGTTAGAAGGGACCTTCAAGGACCATCCAGTCCAACCCCTCTGCAACAGACAGGGACATATTTTACTAAACCAGATTACTGTAAGCCCCATCCATCCTGGTGTTTTACACTCTCAGGGATGGGGCATCCACAGCTTCTCTGGGCAACCTGTTCCTGTGCCTCACCACTCATTGTAAAAAATGCCCTCCTCGTGTCCAGTCTAAACCTACTCTCTTCAGGCAAAAACTGTTGGCCCTTTTCCTGCTGCTACAGGCCTTGCTAAAAAGTCTCCATCTTTCTTATAAACCTTCTTTATGTACTGAAAGGCTGCAACAATGTCTCCCCAGAGCCTTCCCTTCTCTGATCTGAACAGCCCAAACTCCCACGCTTTTATCCTGGAAGAGCAGCTCTGGCCCTTGCGGCCCATGTCTCCACCTGTCTTGGTGGACCTCAGAGGTGGATGCAATGCTCCTGCTGGGATCTCACAAGGCCAGAGGAGAGGGGCAGAATTCCCTCCCTCACCCTGCTGCCCACATTGCTTTGGTTCCAGCCCAGGATATGTTTGGCTTTCTGAGCTGCAAGTTGATGTTAACGCGCCATGTCCAGCCTCTCATCCACCAGCACCCCCAAGGGAAGGGCTGTGCTCCATCTGCTCATTCCCCAGCTTGGATTGACACCAGAGGTGGTCCTGACCCAAGTGCAGAACCCTGCACCTGCTCTCATTAAACCTCATGGGATTGCCATGGGCCCAGCTCTCAAACCTCACAAGCTCCCTCCAGATGGTGTTCTGTACCTCAAGCAAATCAAACACACAACTCAGCTTGGTGTCATCTTTAAACTTGCTGAGAGTGCATTCATTCCTCTGTCCTTGTTGCTGATGAACATATTAAATCATACTAGCCCCAGTACAGACCCTTGAGGTGCTCCACTAAATAATGATTTCTTTTTGGACTTTGAGACATGGAATTTAGCCAGAGAAAACTAAACCTCAAATGTATTTTAAATCCTACTTGATTTTCCTTTTGGATTTTTAGTTAATTTATTTTACTGCTAGAGGAGATTTAATATTTTGGAATTTTCTTTATTTTAAAAAGTCTGTTGAAACCTGAACTGTCATGTCTTGAAAAGCCTGCTTAATCTGTAAGCAAAATATACTAAATACCGTCAGGTTCCATGCTGCACAGTTTGATAATATATTTGATAATGAGAGCAAGCAGCTTGAAAAAACTCAAAAAGATAAACAGGAAGGTATACTAGCTTTCATTTGAAAAAGAACTAAACCTGAGTGTCTTTCAGACTCTTATGAATACAAGCCACTCATGAAAAAGCTCTTTGGGAGCAAGAAAAGGAGCATTGTTAAGTACAAAAAGAGGTAAATGGAAAAAGATAGATAAATTGAGAATCAGAGATAGACAAAGATTTTGACAAAAGAACAGAGTGAGGAAACATTCACTGGAATAAGACAACCTAAAATGGAAGAGAAAAAAAGACATGAACAGGGATGGCTTGGTTCATTCTTGATGCACCAGTGCTGACCTGGAAAAAACATAACCCCTGGTATCAGGGGTTATCAAGCTGCAAAACAAAGTAACTCCAGACAAACCTGAGTCGGAAAAAAATAAAAAAAGAAAAACAACAGAGTGAAAAGAACATAATACCAAAGGTGAAGGGAGGAATAATGAACAGAAGTCCCAACTTCTGTGCCCTCTGCCCAGCCAGCTCTGCCCTAAGGCTGAAGTGCTGCAGTGAGGGCAGGAGGGTCCCAGGGAAGAGGAAGAGCAAATACTCTGTACTGGGAGAAATACTGAAGATTGAACCTGCACTGAAGTATTCTCAAAAGCAGAGAGTAAAAAAAGAACAATAGAAAGCTTTCAGAAACAAATACTGCTGGCAGACAAATGCACTCTGGTTTGCATATTTGTTTTCTAAGAATTAATGTAATGGTTAATATGTTGTATTTTATTGACTTGCTTAGCTGCTAAATAAACTGAATTGCATAAGCTTTCTTTTCCCACACCAAGAGAGTGAAATTTTCATAGTAACATCAAACAGGGGAGCTCTTTATCTTCTACTTTGTGGACATCTATACCTTTGCTCACTAATTCAGGACACCTTTAAAGTCACTGAAAAAGCAATTGAATGAAAATCACCTTTCTCGTTTTCGAATTATGTATTACACATGGTGATGTGCCCTGGAAACAATATTTTACAAACTCTTTACCTTGTGTTTTTTCTCATTTATGTGGCATATTCATTGCACACACAGTAACTGCATTTTGTTGACTTTTAAAGTAACTTTTATCAGTAGCCACTGTTTTGAACATGTAATGAGATATTTATATAGAACACTATCTCATTAAAGGAATTATGTGGAAAGAGATTAGAAGAGTGAAGTGTCAAGTAAAATATTGTGACTTACATAAAACCTAATTTTCCTTTAACAGGGAAAAAAAACCCCCAGAATTAATATTAGTAGGACTGATCCAAATTCCTTCACATTTGTTCCTATTCCATTCCATTTAAAGCACTAGGCCATCTAAAAGATCTTAACTATCTCAGTTTCTGGGGCTTATCTATCAGTTGCAAGACAGGAAATTTGCATGACTTAATTGCTTAACTATAAAGAAGTTCATCAAGGTTCCAGGGCACCAAAGAGCAGTTGTATGCTTAAACTTAAGCACCTGCTTAAATTGTCCCTCTGGATGACAAGTGTCCTAAAAGTGGTGATGCTATTTTGATACCTTGTAAGGGCACAAAGTAAGACTTTGTGATATAAAAAAGTTATTTATATACAAGCTAATTTTATTCAAAGTACTTTGAAGGACAGACAAAAACTGCTGAATTACAGAACAGCAGAGTTTTATCAACTACGAAAAATTGTAACAGAAATGTTCAGGGACTTTGGTCATTCTCATAGGACTTCTTTGCAACTTTTCTAATTCAATCATACCTTTCTTAAAATGGTGGTCAGGTTTGTATTCTAACTACAGATGCAAAAGAGTATTTCCTAGGATTTTTCTATTTTCTTATTTTTATTAATTTTTTTTGGTACTGGAACCTGGAATTGGGACATAGTCTCTGCTCAGAATATGGAAGGATTTTGATCTGCTGAGGATGGTATGATTTAGACATCAATGCCCTGGCTAACCTAGGAACATTAATTTCCCTTATGCCCCATCTAGGTGGAGAAATGTCAAATTTAAATTCTCCTTTTCTGTTCAAGAAGAGTAAGAATTTTTTAAGCATGAAGATTAATAACCCCAACTATAAAAGATGGCCACAAATTTTAAGGAAATGTGAATTTGCTTGATGATTTTAATTAAGACTTCAATTTTTGTTGAAAATAAAATTTTACAACAAGGTACTTCAAGATGAACTTCTTTATTGGGAATATAATATTGCTTGCCTTCTTTCCCCATCAAGGAACATGTGCAGCAGTGCAAATAAACTGATCCTCTTCCTCATGATTTTTAGAGATGTTACATGCATTAAAAGAATAACAGCTGCCTATTGGATTATTAGGTTTAAGATTCCATTTCTCTTAAATCTCATGCATCATATTAAAAGTTTAAAATTTCTTCACAGTTAAATGGTTTGTCATGATTTTAATCTTCATTTTATATAAACTAGTCTCAAGCTCATGCTCCAAATGAGGGAGGAAAATATTCCCCATAAACTTTTAGCCTACAGACATGTAATTATTTTTGTTTTTAAAGAAAACAGTTCTTAGAAGTCTTTCTACATCCACCTTGTTAATCTCCTATTTTCTGTGCATGCAATGGCAGTCAATAGAATTCTACATGATATTTTCATTTGTGCCTGCTGTACTTTGTTCTGCAAATACAGGAAAGATTAAATGGAAGTAGTATAATGGCTTGTTATCATGGGTGCTCTCAATCTTCCCTGATAAACAGCTTTCCATACACTTTTTATGTCATTAGAAATATTGAAGTAAGTCAAAATTTCTATAATATATAACCAGTTGGAATAAGAGTATGCAATATACATAGAGCAAGAGGAAAGCATACAGCCAATTTCAATCTCTGTTCTCAATGTCATATGCATTGTTCACTAATTAGAAGATGATTCACCTTAATAATATTTATATTTAACATTATTTCAGTATTCAGTGTCTTGAAATGCAGAATTATCTTCTCTGAAGCACAGCCAAAAATGTAACTATAGTTCCTTATTTATGTAATTGTCTTCAAATATCTATGCACTTTGATGATATGATTTCAAGTGCCATTATCTGTTTAGTAATAGTCAAGGACAGGAGAATATGAGCTATTAAAATCACCATACAATCTGTTTATCCCATTCAATAAGATACAATAACAGAGAGCAGGTTATACTTGAAATCTTAGCACAGTGAAATAAATAACCAATTACCAAAGCATTATTTTATGAGATATTGGATACATACACATCTGTAGTCTTTAATTTAAAAGAAACAGTGGTTATGGACAATGCCTCACTGGAACTTTTCAGACAACAACTAAATTTGGCTTTGTAACACAGTTTTAAAAAAATGTTGAGCATATTTTTTAGCATGTGAACATCCACAGCAGAGTGCCACCTTCACAATGTAAAAAGAAACCTAGGGCCACTGCCTCTAAATTGAAGGCCACTAGCTAATCAACCCACACTCCCACAATGTGTAATTGAATTTCCACCATTCAGACATAGGTCCTTACAGAAATGTTTTACTTACAGAGGTGTCATCAATAATGAAATCTAGACACAGGATTAAAACCTCCAAATTAGCAGTGTCACTTAGGACTTTTAACTTACTATTTTTACAGCCTCTCTCCAGGAGCTCTCCTTGCTTTCTGTAATCAGCACCAGACCTATTCACTTGCTGCCTGCTAAGCTTTTATCTCCATGAAGTGAAGGTGACAATGAAACACTCTCCTGCAAGATCCTCCTGGCAGCACTCCCACGATGCCTGCTGGACTGTTTTGATCCCATTCCATATGTCCACAATTTAAGCAGAACTACAGCTGCCTGTCTCTGAATTGTGTCACACAATCCTGTGGTACCTGAGTTCCAAAGTAATCTTCTGAGCCTATTTCAATTTTCACATTAAAGAGCATGCTGCCTGGAACTTGATGATTACAGGTTTTTGAGGACAGGATCAAACAGAGGAAGATGCTAGCAGGGAGTCAAGAGTAATAACATTATTCTGCAGACATAGCCAGTTTTTTCTTCTGCTTTGAATGAATTCAGTCATCTGCAGCAGCACCGATGTAAATATGGCCTTGCAGTTCCATATTGCTGCAGATACATTTGAATTAATTTCTTATGTGTCATTGCACCCTGGAAAGCAATTTATGAAAGAGCTGGTTTCATCATTAGCTAATTGTGGCTCCAGATTATTAAGTGCAGGGACTGAAGAGTTAGAAATATCTTGGTGATATATGGATAGGTACATATATGATAATTGCCTTGAGCAATAAAGCTATCAGTTATTCTGCCTGCCGATTAAAAAGTATGAACGCTGAAGAATCAATTTCTTTTTAAGGACAACTCAATTTCATAAGCAGATACTAACTCTTCTTTTCTCCCCTGAGATCTGTCAGATGCTCTTAGCCCACATTACATCAGCATTTTAGTAAAATTACTGATGTTTAATACCATAAATGATAGTTCTTTGACAGTGAAATGGTCTGTCATGTCATAATCCTAGCTAGTGAAGTTCCATATTCATTTACAAGTTGATTTCCTATTCAGAGAGAAAAATACTAAGATGAATCACAGCTGCCCCTCAAAAATTTTAATAGAAAGATATTTGATAAATAAATAGAGTATACATTAAAACGTTATATTTCATCTGGAAACAAGTGACATGTATATCTATCAGTAGTTTTTAAATCTGGCATAGTAAAAATCTCCTCTGCCTGCTCTGGTATGGGGTGAAATATTTTCCTTCCCCTTCCTTTTCAGTCAAAGAAGGAGAAAAGCACAGGAAGAATCATGAAGTACTGGGGAATATTCTTGTATCACAATTAAGGACCTGATTCTGGAATTCTTCTTAATATATTCTCTTCTTCTTTACTTCATCTATCGCTAGTACCACCACAATACCTATGAATACATCTCTGGTGGACTAAGAATATGATCAACAATTCTTTTCCAGAGCATGAATGGTGGGAGACTGGTGTATTTCATTCGGGAATCTTTTACATTACAGGTATCTATATCAATCTCTGTATCTACATAGAGATAGAACATGGATAGTGTAGCTATGGAAAGTAACCAACATGTCAAAAACTTCTCAAAGAGTGGGGAGAAATACCTGAAGAACAGTAGGAGAAAGGTGTCCAGGTCTGAGATATGTAATGTGTAGGTCTGAGAGATGTAATGTGACTCTGTTGAGGTCCAGGTACTGTAACTGCATGAATTAATACCTCAGTATTATAGCTGTTGTCCAAAACCAGATGGACTTCTGTTACTGGTGGGTTTTGATGTAAAGTATTATTTTAGCCATAAGATAAAAGAGATTAAAAAGTCAAAATCACAGAAGAGAAAAAAACTGACAATTTTTTTCAGTATCTTTGATTACTGTAGCTTTCCCATGTACCCTGCATTAAAATAAATCTCTTTTAGTTTATTTAACAAAGTTACAAATACTTGAAATCTTATTGGGCCTAATACTTTATTCCTTCTGTTTTAACAGCATCTATACATTCTGTCTAACTGTGTTTGCATATGGTGTCAATCACTATCATAGAAGTGCTGTTTAGAGAGACTATTTCAAAACCAATTCTAAAAAAAACCCAAAAAAACAATATATATATTGAGAACTTGAATTTAAGGAAAAAAGAGGAAGATGTCAGTTTCTGAGTGCTGAGGCTTTAAAATGTTCAGTATCAGCGAGGTTAAAATATTCAAAAAAGAGGATGCTATAAACACAGAGCAAGGAAATATTGATAAATAATATTTTTATAAATGAACCCACAGCAATTTGAAAATCAAAATTTATATATTAACAGTCAAATTCCCTGATTATCCATGCGTCTATTCATCTACATTCATGGTGAATTAAATATACTAAAATGTGTTAAGAAATTTTATTATTGTACCTCTAATATTTTACTTTCTTTATGTAATCTTGTTTGCTGTTCTAGTTAAGCAATTCTAGTTAAGCAATGTGTGCCCAGTTTTTACGTAAAAGGAGTTTGTAGTTTATTAAAGATAGGAAGACTTTTTTCTTAGAGGACAAATTATGGGAAGAAGAAAGAAGATACCAAGGGTTCAGTGACTCCTCAGTTTTCTAACACTGTGGACCAGCTAGATCTGAGTGTCTTAAAAATCTGCTCATAACGGCTTTGCAGACACCTGATAAAGTGGAAGCTATGAGTCCTATCTTAATTTGAAAGGCAAACTAACTCAAAGAAGAAAGTTGCAAGTTTCTTTTTCTGGTCAGAAAAACTACTATAGATATTTTTCAAACTTGTTTTTTTAACTTGCTGCTTACTAAAGACATTAATGTCTTTTTTTCAATGGCAAAGGCATGTAATCTTATTTATCAGAACACTGCTGCCTGTCTTCTCAGTGAGGTGGTAGACTGGATGGTCGTCACCTCTCCTGAGTGTTGACAGTCACTGCCATGTGGAACACTTGCAATTTATGGAGTACTTATGTCTTGAAAGCACTGCTGAAAGCAACAAAGCAAATGCCCTACCTAAGCAATATAAGTGGATGCATATAAATAAAATTTTAGGCAAAAATTCTGTGCAGTTTGCATTGGAACGAAGCTGCATGTTGCCTGTTTTTGTTACTTGCTCCTTAGGTTCCTTCTGGGAATTTTCTCACCATTTGTTGTCATGGAAATGGCAAACAGACCTCTATTAAGAGACAAGAATTGTAGCAGTGCCATGGCATAACCCTGGAATGATTCTAGGGGAGGGGGTGGTGGGGTAAGCAGTGTGGCTTTTGGCAATTTCTTACCTGAGGGTGGCTCAGTCTTTGCCTGGCTTGGAGGGTGGACAACTGTTATGTTTTGTGCTGGACTTCTTATATGCAGGGAGTTCTGTACTGCTGTACAGTTTAAGAACTGTTGAATGTCACATTTAGAATTTCAAGAGTAATTTACGGAATTTTGCAAATCCATCCCACAAATTTCTGAACCCATGGTACAGTATTTGCTAAAATTATTTCAGACAGAAAATGCCTCCTGTACAGCAAAACTACTGACAGAGACCTAAAGTATTTTGTTGAACATCCTCCTTTAAAAATGCTACAAGATCATCCTTCCTATTTTCATTTTGGTTTCCAGCCTTTCCAACTTTGGGTTTGCAGGACATTCTAAGCTTTGTCCTATACAGAAAGAAAATGTTTCTCCAAGAACGCAAGCTGTAGGAATGCTCAGCCTCTTCTACATCTTGCCCTTTCACTGCAAGAAAAGTGCCCTTTTTTTCCTCATAGAAACTCACATTTATCTATCTCTACAAGAGAATATGTACAGAACTTGGGTGTGAAGGTAGAGGCATCATAATGTAGTTCAGCTTATGGAGCAGTGGTTCTCACCTTTCACGGAAATCCAGCAAAGAATGTCAAGGCTCTGTGGTAAACCTAGAGGATTAAAGCCAATGAATTTTAAAAAAATTTAGACTCTTGAGAACACATGTATATGTATTTTAGACAGACAAATATGAAGTTTTAGATACAAACATACCAGATGAACTTTCAGGGTCCCTTCCAATCTGGGTGTTCAATATATGCATGCACAGACAGACATACACTTATATTCATACATAGAAGTCTGCTAATATACAATTAATACTTAACACAATATATGAAAGCACACAATAAATATTCTATTGTTACTGTGTTTTGATTGTGTGATTAGACAATAATAATCATGTTTGCCTTTTATAATTCCTAATAGAAGAACTTGTAAGTAATCCTGCCTCATTAATGTTGCAAAAACTTTGTGAAATTGGTTTTCAATGCATTTTAAAAATGTTATTTAGCTTCCTAAATTGCCAGGGAGTTTCTGAATTTTTTTAAGCAAAGATAGAAATAAAATATAAATGACTAAATTTGGCCTGAGAACTGGAATCACTGTATTCTCTTCATTTCCCATTAGCCCTTCAACACAGAGCTAGTAACAAAATTATTTCTAGTGTTGTCATGTTCCCTCCCATGCTGGTGAAGCTATAAAAAGAATAACTACAGCCTGGCTCCTGTAACGCATTTTATTTGGAAATTAGTGAGGCTGCTGAAGAGAAGCTCCTCATATGCAGGGCAGGAAGCAATGGAGGGAAGATATTACTCACCTAAGACTGAAAATCCCCAAGCCTCTGGTTTGTTGCTTCAGCCTCACCCTTTCAGTAGAAACATTTCTTCTCTGTTCGTTCCTTTCCTCTTTTCCTCCACAGAGAGGAAAATATGGGGAGAAAGGCATAAAGATTCCTAAAATAATTTTGTAGACAGTAGTTAGAAGGATATAGAAGGAGTTTTTCCCTCTTTTTAATGTTCCTCCCATTCACTAATGCCAAAATTGCATGAGTAACATAGAGCCATTATGAGTATAGGTTGTACTGTAGGATGGTTCTTCCAGTCATAGGAATTTCATGCCTGCCCCCAGCCCTCGGAATAGTTGCTGTTCATTGCAGTTCTGCGAAATTTTAGCAGGTGGTAGCCATCATGACAAGAGTAAATCTGGCAGAGATGTTCTTCCACAAGATTTTCTGACTTGCTTTGATGTGGCCTTAATAGTGTTAATGAGACTTATGTCAGCCAAAGTGGCAATACTCTGAAAGCCTTAAATCAACATATGATCCAGTCTGCGGAATCTCGTCTTCCCTAATGAATGTTTCAAATGGAACCAAATTGAGTCATGATCTCCAGATCATCAAAAGATTAGAAAGGGCAACCCTGGACTTCTGGGAATGTACTTCTTTTGTCACAATTAATCTGTGAATTTCAGAAGGTACTTGTGTTATTTTTCTAAAAGCCTCATCGGCAGCAATCTGCAGCCATCCGTTTTGAGGGACGCCAATGCAGTTGCCCAATGTCGGCTTCCAGAACATTCAAAATGAAAATAACCACTCTGTGCTTGGCTGCTGGAGGTTGTGGAGACATGCCAGGCACAATGAGACTGAGGCAGGCAGACTGAGGCACTGAGAAGAAAGGACATGGACTTTGGCTGATGTTACTGCAGGATACTTCAGAGTTCACACAAGACTGAGATAAAAGGTGCCTATGCTGTACGTGCAAAGACACATGCTCAGGAAGGGTCTTACCCTTGTCTTCCAGTTTCCTCTGTGTTTCAGGTTCTCCTCTCCACAGCTTTGCCAAAGAGGATCCTCATCAGTGTGAGTGCTAAGTGCACCTTCAGCCTGCAGAGAACAGCTTTTCCTGGGAACAGTGTGGGAGCAAAGGGTGGGAAGTGCAGAACTCCCTCAGAACTCCAGGTTTCTGTGGAAACCCCAGCAGCTTCTTCCCAGGACTCTCTTAGCTACTGAAGAACTGACATCAAATCTTCCGAATATTTGGACATGTAAGGATGAAACTAACCTCACCCCAGAGGAGCCTATTTCTGGGATTTCTTCATTGGGAGACTGGAGTAACCATGGTGTGGCAGTCAGATGTGTAATGTCAGGTGAGATGAACACCATCATTAACAATACTGAGAGACTGAAGATAACAAATTGTGGAGAGAGAATGGCTCTTGCTGTAAACACAAGCAGTGTCAGAAGAGTTTTTTTTTGTAAACACTGAGGGCTAGTGAAATACTTCAGTGATTTATGTTTGGCAGCCTGTTCCTTACTGCAGGTCTTACTTCACAGATCCCTTCCCATGATGTCAGGGAAGCTTTTAATTGTACCCAGTGTGATTAAAAGCCTTCCAGTGAATGTTGGTGTTCTCTCACATCTGTTTTTAACTGTTATTTCTACATAAATTAATTTTTGCAGAGCTGTGGGACTCTGCAACTCCCTATTCTGAAACTGATCAAACATGGGAAACTTCCCAAAAGTTATTAGAACAGTGATCTACATTTTGCAGAATTTTTTTATAATTAGTGTATCCAAGGTCTGTACCATGAAAGCCACAGAATTTTTTTCATCTTTTCTCACCTTTCTTGTGTCAAAAAGCCCATCTAGAACAATGTCATAATACAGTTTCACCCTAACTTCCTATTTAAATAATTTTAGCTTTTAGATTTATAATTCTATAACTTCTCTTCCACCAAAAATAATTATGAAGTCCAGGTATTCTAGTTGAAAAATATCAGTATGTTATCTAATTTTACAACATATTTAATGGGATCCTTTAGTCTTATTACTTAATTTAGAGGAAAATCTTAGAGTCAAAAAAGAAGAAAAGGAAAAGACCAACATTATCTCAGTTTTACTGACATGTAAATTGACAACAAAGAATAGAGGTTGTGGCAATATGCCATCTTTTTAATTTGAGTTATATTTTATATGTATACATGTGTGTATATGTTTTAAAAGCACTATTTGTCCACAAGTCTCTCTTGTCTGAGACACTGTATGTGCACACAATATCCGAGCTAGACAATATTGATGCTCTGAGAGTTACATCTTGTGTGCAGTGAGCAAACACAAAAAATTCAGAAATAAAAATGGTGCAATGTTTTCCAGCTCCCTATGCTTCACTGTTTGCTGTCTTTTATGATTTATATATCTTCTAAAAATCTGCAGAAAATCCTGATCCTCTCCAGATCCTGAAAACTATTGCTTTGAATTGGTCAACTGTTTTTCTGAAAGCCCAAGACGAGGAAAACTACTGTTAGAAAAATGTATGCACAACCTGCACAATTCACTGATTTTAGGATCAAGATTCACTCCTGAAAGTCAGAAATCAGAAATCAAACAGTGATGTGGGGGGACTGCAAACTTGCTTCTATACCAGTGGTGTGGAGGGAAAGAGGTTGGAAATAAAGCCAAAAATTATTATTGATACCTGTTATCTGCCTAATTTTCAGCTTGCTGATAATTTTTATGACTTTATTTGTTCTTGCAACCCTTTAAATAGTTGAAAAACTAGGTGTGCCTTTGTGTAGCATCCCTCCATTCCCACTTCCTCTGAGAAATAACTGGTGCTCTCCATAAAGGGCAATTATTATTTTAACTTTATGAATTATTTTCAGAATGTTTTTTGACAATGAGTTTAAAGGTTATGAAAGCACAAGGGATGGCTCTGTGGGGTACAATAAAAGCTTTGAAATGCCCAAGTCCCTGGACCAACAGTTTTTACACAAACTGTAATGTAGTGTAAATTCTGTAGTGAGACAGAGCAGGTTTTGGAGAAGACTGATGAAGTTCTTCCTACTGCTGAAGGTATTGAACATCCCACAAGAGCCTGTATTAACTGGAGGATTGCATTTTGACCAGCAGCCTCAGACTCTCTGGAACTGTGAGGCATGAAATGTTATCAAGAACTTTTCTGAAATGCTGCTTTTATTAGTAACAGTGTGAATCCACAGTGAATTGTTATTTTCATACTGACACAGGTATAAATGCTGTTCTACAAAATTAAAACAAAAAACCAAACAAACTAGAGGTACTTTTCATCCTACCTGATGCACACAGAAAAGTGTTTCTCTACTTCTTTTTTTTCAGTAGGGTACAAATAATATAATAAACTAGTAGAGCATCTTTTTTATGTTTCTGTTTAAAGATCTTGGATTTCTCATTCCAAAATTCAGCATCCCCTCAAGTTTATTGCACATTACACTAGAAAAATTGCATCTCTTGTCTTGTGTTTCTCAAAAATTTAAATAAGTATGACTTTCAGCCTAATCCCCACATTTTGGATTTATTCATAATTCATATTGAAAACTGCATTGCCTCCCCCTAAAAACAGCGTGTTGAAATAATAGCCTGGGGGGATCAAAAGAAAGAAGCATAATAATAACACATAATAAGACATAATTTTTCTCAATCTTCCTTCTATCTCAGTCCCTCAGACAAACAAATGGAGACTATCTAAAAATGTGTGACAGTGATGTCTTGAAAAATTTCATAAATCTGGAAATACACAACAGAACAAAATCTACTAGGAAGGTTGTTTTAAAATTTTGTGCACTTTCAGGAATGAAAGATCAAATAAGTTCTATGGACAAATTCTCATCTTGAAACTGGTTTGCAACAAAGCCTGTTACCAGGACAATAAAATACTAGTTTAATATATAAATATTATATTATATTATATTATATTATATTATATTATATTATATTATATTATATTATATTATATTATATTATATTATATTATATTATATTATATTATATTATATTATATTATATTATATTATATTATATTATATTATATTATATTATATTATATTATATTATATTATATTATATTATATTATATTATATATTATATCCTAGTTCATTATTTAGATGAATTTACACTTGGGTAATCATAGGATATGTTTAACAGATCTGATTTTCCTGCATGGCATATCAAGCTTCATATTTCTGTTTCAGCTAGGAGATATATTTCAGAAAGAAGTCTAATCTTTATTTGAACATGCATCAAGGTAACTTATTCAGTGAGCATCAAGGTAACTCATTCAGTTGGTTAGTGATGATTCACTGCAAAAATGCTTCTTTCATTTCTAGTCTCAATTGACCTACGCTCTGTGCTCAGGCTCCAGGTCTCTAATGTCTCTGGTAGATTAAACTTCCCCCCAGTGGTGGAAGTATCTGCATTTATGGATCATGATCAGGTTCACTTCTTAACCTTCATTTGTTAAGCTAAAGGGACTGAACTGGGTAGGTATGTCACTAAAATAGCTTTTTTCCCCTAGAACTTCTATTCTTGTAGCTCTTTTTAAATACATTTCCAATATATCAATGCTCCTTTAAAATGAGTTCCTAAAACAGAACACAGTAGAGGTCTCACTAATATCATAGAGAATCAAAAATAGCTCTGTACTTCCATTTTTTAATTCTCTTTCTATTTATGTAAGAATTGCTTTTCTTTTATTTTCTTGGCTATTGCTTCACACTACAGACCCAGAAAATCTAGAGCCTTATATTGATTTGTACCTCCTGGGGGATGCTTTGGGTCAAAATCCATGTTGGATATAACAACATTTCACCATGGTGGTATATTTCAAAATCTTCAGCAGTCAACCTAAATACATGAAACTTTAAAATATGAACCTGTTTTACAGATTGTCTACACAAATACAAGTAATATTTATCATATGACTACACCATTAATTTTTTAAAAATTATAAACACATTTAATATATTCAAAACTTTTGTAGAGTTTTGGATCGAGTTTTTATTGGGGAAATATATTTTTAAAATACCACTGAAAGCCCAGAAAAATCAGAATAATATTTCTCTTTTTCATTATGAAAGTATTTTATGTCTTCCTTCAATCATATTCAGACACAGCTGTTACAAAGTGGTGTTGAACACTCAGTTAACTGAACTGTGGGTGACTTAATGAATCCGATTTATATCACAACAATATTTCATTAAAATATGATTAATGGCCAATTCTGTCAAAAACCTAGAGGCAGTCTCATGGTTCCAGTTCTGTGAAATTCAAGAATTTTTATTTCTTTTTTTTCTTTCTTACTGTACAATGTACACTTCCATTGTAGGATTTCAGACATCAGGCAAAACATTTCTTTATTTCATAAAAAATTGTTTAGCAGCTCCCTGTTGCTCCACTAGTGCTATCTCAATCTTTGCCCTTAGAAAATTACTCTGATTTCCTTTTTTCCTTTGATGTTTTGTTGGTGATTTCACTGGGTGCTCTGTGGTCAACACAATCCCATTAATCAGGTTGCCAGGCTAGAGCACCACCTGCCCGATCGCTTAGTGCCAAACAAAGCTCTGGACAGGTCAGAGGGAGGACCTCTCTCCTTTGTGGGCAAAACAGTGACCATCCTCACAAGGTCAGGGCTAAGGAGCTGGCACCCCACTGAGCAGGGCTGTGCAGGGACACCCAATACAGCCTTAAGTGAGTGAGTTCAACAATTGGAGTCAATACAGGCATTGCACATGCAAGTCTGGGAGTTGCAATTTGTCACACTGCTGCAGTGACTCTGCCTCTGAACTCTGAACTTGAAGCTGAGCAGGCATGTCTATCATGCACTTCATTGTAGGCATATCCCAATTAAATGTTTTATTTTTTTTGACCAAGGTAAGATTCATGCTGAGGCAGGAGCTGGAAGTTTCTAACTTTGGTGTCTGAATTAATTACCATGGAAGAGACAGGAAAAAAGAATCAAATTGCAATGTACTGCACTGTCATGACAGGATTCTAGAATTTCATTTAAATGTGGGCTTTCATATGTATTTATAGTATCTTTTTCCTCAGCTTGAGCCAATATTACTACCCCATGGTAAAAAACATATACAAAAATATGTTTGTTTTTCCATCACTGACAACCTATATTTGTGTCTGGGCACAATTAATTAATGTTCTCATTTTTCTGTTGATAGCCCTAGTTCCAGGGAAAAATAGACCTTTTTTTAATATCAATTAATGCTTTATTAGGTTATTTTACTTCTCTCTTATTTTTAAGATTCTTTCACAAGGGATAATTTACAGACTTCTCCCTAATCCTTTGTGAAGAGAGATAAATTTGGTTGTGTTCAGAAGCAAAGGCATAAGTAGACTGTACTTCTGGATAAACATCAGTAACACAAAGACAATTTTTTGTCAGATTATGTAAAAGTCACTAAAGATAGGGCAACAAAAAAGTATTCTGTTTCAGATTCTTAACCATGTGAGAGAAATCTACGCCTTAATGTCGGTAACCATCAAGAGCAATAAAAATGTTAATTCAGGTTTCGTTTTCTTAATATTCAGAGCAAATTATAAGACATGGAGGGAATGCCAACCAGACTGAAAAGTAGCCAAGAGCGTTCTAATTCTGTTTTTGCTGCTGACTGGGTTGGTATATGGGCTCCCAGTGACAAGGCAGGTAATTGTCATCCATCTCCACAGCTACTTCAGCCATGGTTTTACAGCATCTGCCCTTCACATCATATGTTTGTTTGCATGGTTTTCTGTCACTCCCAAGGACAAAGCAGCACCACAGACTGTTGCAATGCATGTTTATCACAGGCATCACACCTCTCTGAGGAGGAAAAGAATCCTAAGGCAAATGTTTACATGAAATCCAGAAGAAATCGTTTTGTCTTACAGATAAACAGGACAATAATTTAATGCAAGGATCCTTTTTGATGCCAGATTTGAACTTATCCATTCTCCACTTCATTTATGCTGAGAACAGTAGCCATGTTGGGAAAACAGGGAGGGGGCTTTGAGATGCAAAAAATTTTTGAAATAGCACTGCAGAACTATGGGTTAAAACTATTATATTCTTAGTGTATCACACTGTCAGCTAGAATTACTGGTAAAATATTTACCTTTCACAACAATTGCAATGGAAGGAACTGACCTGTAATTGTACTAATCATGTAGGAAGATGTTCAAAAGATGGCAATTTATTGTGGGTTATTTCATACTCTTCCCTCAGGATTTATTTTGCCAAAGGCATTTGGTGAGCTCATTTTTAACTTTGATTTAAGTCTAAATATATCAGAGACTTCCTGAGGAAATGACTGGATTTTGATGGCAAATCATTTTTTTTGGTCTACATGGCAACAGTACAAAAGGTGTTGAGGCTTGTCCAGGTCACAGGTGTTGCAGAATTTGCCTAATTAAAAGTCCATTTGCAAGCATTTGGGAATGAAGAACACGTTCTACTGCACCAGCTTGACTTGTGTATAAACAGTATCAGGAAATGTCTCTCCATGGTGAACCTCCTCTGTGAGTGGTATGATTGTCTAGATATTAATATTAATTTTGACATCAGCTGCAATGTATACATGACATGCATATATCTCTGTGTGTGTATGTATATCTATATATCTATATATCTATATATAGATATATATATACATACAGACATGTATGTATTTATTTAAATTAACTATTTACTTTATGGCTATAAAGTTATTCATATTAAAACTAAAATGCTCATGGCAGCTGTAGCAGATGCCTCTCATTTATCTTCCAAGTCTCAAACGAAAAAAAAAAAATTTTGGTTTCTGATTCATGATTAAAGGTTCACCTCACAAGTAGTTTGTGTCTCTAGTCATAATCTCATAACAACCTTGTCAGGTTTAAAAAGCTTTACTGAAAAATGATAACATATCCATTTCAATAAGGACCAAAATGTCATTCTTCTCAGAAATTATTTGGGATTTGCTCTGTAACATCCCAGCCTCTTTCAGCTAACCAGTCAGGCTGAAGAAGAAGCAGTTGGTGACCTCTGGCTGCCTATTATGGATGGTGTTGTGATCCATACCCTCCAATGCACATCTCTGGCTAAAGCTGTAACTCTAACATACATTACACAAGTTTTTAAAGTAAAACTACCTCACAGCTCCACAGATCTAAAGAGGGCTGACCAATTCTTACCCTCGTAATTGGTAGTCCCTCTTATACTCATTGATGCCTTTCACTGGCAAAGCCCCCAGAAAACTATGGGGTTCTTCTCTGTTTAGTGATTGTTATTTTTTAGTGCTTCAATCCCATAAAATCATGGGGGTTTTAATTTGTGTCAAAATAATCTATTAGAAAAAGGAACACAGTTAACATCTTTCATATAAAATACTGACAATAATCACATGAAGTACAATACAAGCTATGCAATCTACCTTTGTCCTTTGTGGAATCACTTCTAACATTTACTACTTTTTACCAAAAAAAAAAAAAAAAAAAAAAGGCACAACAATCTGTAAGGAAACAGATTAGCTTATCTGGATGTTTTTTGTAGGATCTGATAAAAACCCTGCTTGAATGAATCAGTTTTTCTGTGGCACTCTACAGTTTTTCTCAGGCCTCTACAAAAGGCAAAGGCAAACTACATCAGGTACATCAGTACCTTCTAATGTCCTGTTAGGTGTACTTGCCCCAGCACTGCCAATGTTTTCCCCTCAGTCTCCATCACCTCTTGAAAATCAGGAGAGAAGGTGTTAAGCTCAGCCAGCAAATCACAGGGGAAATAAAGCTGTGGAGGATTTTTTTTTTCTTTTTTTTTCCTCTCATTCCACCAATCTCTCCTAGTTGGCAATAAATTATTTTTTTTTTCCAATTAAAGTTTGTTTTGCCCATTGCAGTAACTGGTAAGGGATCTCCTTGTCTCTATCTCCACAAACAAGAAAGCATTTTCTTTGTCTCACTTTCCTTCAGACTCTAATGACAGGTATGCAGAATTTCTTTTAAGAGTTTAAATTGAACTAATCTTTATTTTATTCATTTCCACTGCTCTGTTCTGAGAGCTTCTTGTCTTTTCCCTCAGTCTTTGCAGCTCCTCCACAGCTTCTCAGGTTTTCTGGCACTTCCATCACTTGGACTCATATCTTTTCCTCTTTTTTATCCAGCTCCCATCACATCTTTTACGCTGTCCTTTGGGAAAGAAAGTAGGAGAAGAAATTTCAAGAAAGCCTCACTGTCATGTGTGTTTTAAATGAGGGGAAGACGTTTACTTCTGGAGGTGCTTTCCAATCTTAATGATTATATGATTCTATTTGGCTTTAGTCAACTGTCTAGTTTGTTTGGTTTAGGCTGGGGTTGCTTTACTGGCTACATGGGAGTGACAAGACATGTCAATAATTTCCCCCCAGAACTTCTGCAAATGCCCTTTGGCAACTAAGCATATCCAAAAGCCCCAGGAAAGGAGAGGTCACTGTGGTGGAAGAATAAAGAGATTAATAAATCAGGCCAGTTTCAGACTTCAGAATAGCACTTTTGAAGACTGACATTCTTTGACTCCATACTTGCTGCCAAGGCTTAGTTCTTACTCATTATCTGTCATTATTATATATTCAAATAATTAGTCCTTGACAGCCTCACCCTACACTCAGTGCCCGTGTATGGCACTGCTGTGGTGGGTGAAGGTCACAGCCCTCCCAGCCTCAGTCTCCGAGGCTGGGCTGGCCAGGCTGGAGTGATATTCTGTGGAGGAGGTCAGTACTGAAGTGGGTGACCTCTTTTTTACTCATTTCATTCTGGATGTCTTTCAGTTCTTTTTCCAAAGAAAGTAGAAAGTTGATCATATTTTTCAGATAAGGATTTATTTTAGTTTTCTTCCCATTCATTCTGGCAGAGGACTGCAATTAAACCAGATTTCTTTCCCAATTACCCTAGTGTCCCTCCTTTTCATTTTTTAGGTTAGTTTTTTTTTTTTTTTTTTTTGATCATGTAACTTAAAACATGTTTTGATGTTTACTGTGCTCTGCTGTTCAGTGTAGACACAAGTGCTCATTTACAACTTTTTTGATTATGTGTCATTTAAATATTTAGGCCCAGTTTACTCTTGGTAGCATTATTGTTCTGTTACTGCTTATACTCTGTTTCCTGTTATGATACTTACGTGTTTGTCCTGCCTCCAGCTGGGATAGAGTTAATTTTTGTCCCTGCAGTTGATGCAGTGCTGTGTTTTGGATTTGGAGAGAGCATAACATTGACAACAGACTGATCCTTCAGTTGTGGTTGACCAGGGCTGACCGTGAGCCAAAGACATTTCAGTCCCTCGTGCCATCCTGCTAGCGAGGATGCTGAGGCTGCACAAGGAACTGGGAGGGGACAAAGCTGTGAGGGCTGACCCAGGGGGTGTTCCACACCATCTAGTGTCATTCTGAGCAATAAAACTGGGGTGAGCTGGCTGTGGGGTGAGGGTCCACTGCTCAGGGGCCAGCTGGGCATTGGTCAGTGGCTCCTGACCAATTGCATTGTACATTAATTTTTCTATCTCCTTATTCTTTTCCCATTCCTTTCTGTCCGATTAATAAAGTGTCTCTATCTCAACCCACAAGCTGCACCATTTTTTCCAGTTGTCTCCCCATCCCACTGGAGGGGAGTGAGGCAACAGCTGTGGGGATTTTAGCTGCCTGCTGTGCTCAAGGTGGGTAATGCCCATGATACCTTAGCAAGCTTCTACTTCTCTGTCTGCAACACCCCCCTCATTTGGCTACAAGCTCTCTGTAGTCCTATATATCTATCTTTTCTCCAGCTAATTATTCTCTTAGTAATGGCTTACTGATACAGAACATTCAGCTTTCACACATCATTTTTGGCCAATTACTGGTTCTGAATTCAATCTATGTGACATTATATAAGGATAAGAAAAGAATAGTCTATAGGACTCACTTCTCATGCCTCCTAAAATCAGTACAGTTTTGAGTTTAAAAAAGGAAAGGATGTCTTGTATAAAATTGCGCTAAAATAGTAAAATTAGGCTTTAGGATGAATATTATTCATCTATGTATCAAAGCCTAGTCATAATGCATTTTTAAAATTATATCAACCTTTAAAAACTAGCATTATTTTATTAATACTGAAAATTCATAATTAATCAATGTTCATCAGTGATTACATTAATAATGCTATCATCAATAAAATTTAAAAAATTATACTAATATGACTACAGCTGTTGTGGTGTGGGTTCAGTTTCCATTTGTATTGTTTTCCCCGTTGGTGTTGTTCTCCCCATCTTATAATGTTCTCCCCATTTTACATCCCTAAGCCTATGTTGATGGTTCAGCCCTGGTTTCCCCCTCTCCCTGAGTTGGTTCCCTCCTGTTCTGAGAAAGCTGCCAAGCCCTTGTCTCCACCCCTGTTCCCTTAGCAACCACCCCACTTGTTACATTTTCCCCTCCTCCAGAGCCCTGTCCATCTCCCGGGGCCCTGCCCATTTCTCCAGAAACTTCTCCCTTCCTCAGAAGGTGATTGGGCAGGTGTTCCGAGCCCCTCCCTAGCTTTTATATCATTAGTTCTCGCCCGTGTCAGTTATGTCCAATTCCCCTCCTCAGTTTCCCCCATTGGTTCTTGTACCTATGTTCCACCCCCTTTATATACTGCTGTTACTCTTTGTTCTCTGCCTTTTCCTGCCTGGATCCCCTGGAGACGATAAATTTCTGGATTGCACCAGGCGAGTTAAGACCCTCTTTTCTCTTAAGCTTCTTCGCTTCTGCCACTCCTCTCGACATTGCTGCCCTGTCGAAGGTGCTGCCTGATGCCCCGGAGAATTAAGGTAGTGCCCCCAGCTGCTAGCTGCTGCTGTGCTCCCAGCTAGCCGGCACCGTCTCCCCCCCGCTCTCAGGGGAGTAAAGTGCACTCGACGCAGCAGCGTGGCATACAGCAAAGTTCATTAATAAAAAATCTGGTAATGCAGTAAACAGAGCCTATTGAAAATGCTGATATTGCTTCATGTGCCTTGTGGTTTTATTTTTATATTTAATTTTTTTTTTATGGGACAGAACAACAGAAACACAATGAGTTAAATGGTAGTCTGAAAACTGAAGTGCAATCATCAAAGGGATTTTGAGTTGAACTAAAGTATGATAATGGTTTGAGACCTTTGTGATATTCTTCAAGCATGGCTGTATGCGCCCCACTTTTCTCCAAAATGCACATTTCATGATTAAGCTGTCTCCTGTAGTCATGAATTTTTTATGACTACATTTTTCTTTAATGACTACTAATATTCTGCTTCAGAATAGTGCAGCTAAATCTTCAAGGCATCAAATTTTAGGCACCAAGACTAGTTAGCATTGTGGAAGAGTTTTGCAGGTAGTTCTTTGAAATAATCACTCTCCCATTAGTGGTGTGCAATGTGAGGCATGGTTCTTGTACATTTCTTTCACTTCTCACTATAGAATGGAGAACAAAGAGTAGGGCACACATGTGGTCAGTAATAACCAGGAAGGAAATATACATAATTTATAGCTTTTTCATGTTAAACATTCTGCCTTAAAACTATTTTCCAGTAACATATCCCTTGAAAATGGCACATAAAATAAGCACAGGCACATAAAATAAGCACATTCCTTGACTCTAAGAAGCTAAAGACAAACAACCTCAACAATATGATCTAGCTATGGAGAGGTACCATGATACTTTTTTAGTATGACTTCAAAGAAAGGAGTTGCATTGTTAATTACAAAATATTGATAATTCAGTCAGCAGTAACCTGTACTAGGAAGAAGAAAAATCTTCTAGATTTTTTCTAGGAAGAATTTAGATTTATTCTAAATTAGGGGTTTAGAGCCTATCTGTATAACTCAATAAAAAGCTGCATCACTGCCAAAACTTCAGTAATAACAGAGCACAATAAGGAATATACTACAGAAGACCATGTTCTTCATAAGTATCTTAAGAAACAGAAATCAACTAGACAGTGTAAAGCCACAGCATGCTTGTCATTTATTAAGCTTCCTCTTGCTATGGACTATAATTAGCTGGTCACACCATGATTCTATATCATGACAAATCAGTTCTTCTTGTGATGCTCAACTCTGATTTCATTCTCACTGAACACATTCTATTTTGTGAAAAAAATACACTGAAGAATTTGGAAAGAGAAGTGAAAGCATATCTTTTCCTTTGATTTCTTCTTGCCTGGAGTGTAGTGTAAGATATGGGGGAGAAAAGGGTATTTTCCATTTTCTTTTAGTTGAATATATTTTCTTTTAAAATGTTAGGTAGGTCACACATCTTTTATAAAATATCCCATAGAAGGGTACCCACAAAAGGAGACATGCATTCTGCATATCTTCATCTTAAGGGTCATCAAGTACTTCAAACCTCTCAAGTACAAACCCTAAATACTAGACTGGTTAATTTTCATCTTTCCTGTTCAAATTATACCACTGAGGAGCAGAGAACAGATTCATGAGTCAAAGAACTGAAAAAAGACAAGTAAGAAGAGTATCATCTCCACCCCTGTTATTGTTACAAAACCAATCTGGAAAAGGAGATTCTGCTTTAATGCATTTGCTCCAGGAATTTAATGTTATTGTTTATTATCCAGTAATCAATATACAGCACTGTTGAGTTCTGTGGTAAAAATAGCTAGAATAATTTACCATCTTTCTCACAGATGCCAGAACATTTACATGCTTTGCTGCAAGTTTAAGTGATGTAAGAAAGAACAGGACAGAACACATAGCCATCACTGGCACTGTTAGCTCTGTTTTCCAAAATAGTCAGTGAAATATCTTGGAATGCCTTGATGTGTGCTATGCATATCATGGGCATCTTTACTGCATTATGGGACTTAGTTGGAAGTCTTGATTTCATGGCTTTTGAAATCTGGGAAAAAGCACATTTTTAGGGTATTTGTATGGGACAGAGAATCAGTAGCAGGCATCAGTTGTTTCAGGTCATACAGAAGGGCACTTGTCCAGCTTATGCACTAGATGGAAACTGAACAGAAGGATTTTCAGGATGGTATCTTTTCTTATCTTGATCTAGACTGTTTTTAGAGTATAATCAGACATATGGCTGATTTTGCATCATCTCTTTTGCTTCATAACTATCCCTAACTAAAATCTCTCATGTTCCTGATTCAGACACATTAGGAGGACCTGCTACCTAAATCTATGTGTGATTTATCAGCTCCTTATGCATCCAAGCCCCCTTCTAATTATGTATTCCCCATGCAGGATAGGAAACAGTGAGCGATGGGAGAGTTTTCCAACAGACTGCAGTCATTTGTAGTGTATTTCAGCAGAAAGTAGTATGCTAATCTGAAGACCTCTCCTTGCTGATGACCTTTAAATGGGTCAGGCTTGATTAACTTTTACTAACCACCATTGATAAATAAAAGGATCACTCAGATCTTGGTACATAGAGCAAAGCCTTCTGGCCTGGGTACCTTTTAATTTTGGGGAAGTTTACATGTTGTTGCAGATGCCCCTTTGCATAAGCAGAACATTAGTAGGACACCGTCAAAAAAAAAAATGTTGTTGTACTTCACACTTTCATGCATTTTGTGCTCTGAGATTTTTTGCCATGTCAGCAGCTAGGGACTAACAGCAGTTCCATCTTGATTGTGATCCCATGCCCTTCTTGTGTGGAGAAATTTAAGCCTGTCTTGATATTAATCATGTGTGTGCTCATGATTACTTATATAGTTATAACAGATTCATATTGATACTTTTTAGAGACAGAAAGATTAATATCTTGTTACACTTCACTCTTGTGAGCTAAATTTGATAATTTTTTTTTTCTAGGAAGGCAAATATTTGATTAGAAGACAAGAGATGGAGAACTCACTATTTATCTTGGTATTTTTTATGAGCAGCTTTGCATGCTTATTATTCAAAGCATGTTTTTCAATTTCAAATGTAATTTTTTTTTTGGCTTCAGCTGCTAGAATTTTGTTCTTGTTATGCCTTCTCCTCACAGAATGCTAAGATTTCAGAACTTGAATTTTCCTCCTTGAAAAGGTACATACACCATATAATGTACTCACCTCCTTCTCCAGTTCTCCTCAGACACACAAAAATTGAGTTTTTAAAGCATATGTTTTTTTCCAAAATTTTCTGACATAAGACTGAATCTCTTTTTGAATTATATCTTTTGGCTTTTAGCATCATTTTAAGAATGGATGCATTTGACTATGTATGTGCTGCTCTAATGTCAGCTACACTCATATGCTGCAGTAAAACTACTCTCTATTCTTGAACCCAAGTATTGTATTTTTATTTGAAATTATTGTAACTATCCTTTATTTTTCACAAAGATTTATGCTGAGAACACATGCTGAGTTATTTGGTCACAGCCTGTATATCCTATGAGTTTTTCTCACCAGATTTTTACAGAATATATGGCTGTGTTAAAAAAACCTCAATCGGCCCCTAAATGATCCATATCCCGCTGTGTCTCAGCTCCTTT
The DNA here is from genome assembly GCF_022539315.1 of Serinus canaria. Classification (NCBI taxonomy): domain Eukaryota; kingdom Metazoa; phylum Chordata; class Aves; order Passeriformes; family Fringillidae; genus Serinus; species Serinus canaria. Next base: position 87,521,821 of record NC_066316.1, read on the forward strand.
TCCAGTATTATTTATAATTTCTCCATTTTTATGCTACTCTTTTATGTTTAGCAGAAATTTTTTCATACTTTTCTTTATTTCATATGGTTATTGAAAAAGCTAGGGAGCAATAGGTCTTTTATCAATGCAAATAGAACTTAAATACAAATAGTTTCACTTGAGGGCAAGTCCCTGTTAATATGTTTTTTTTCTCAGGCAGCCCTCCCCAAACCCTTTTGGTCCTGTATGGTTCAGATTTGCAGCTGGTTTGTCTTTAAATTAATATGAAGCTGATTATGAAGCTTCTATGCAGTACAAAGCTGAACTGAAATAAGAAGTGGAATGCTGCCAAATGGCTTCAACTGCATGGATGGCTTGGCCAAGGCAGACCTAGAGTGCAGCAAAGGAGCAGAATGGCTGTCAGCTGAGCTGCAGTGCCAAGGAGGGGCTTGAGTGGGATGCTGGGTGGAGATAATTGTTCCTATCCAGGCTTAACTGCTACTGTCATGTTCCATTAAATTGTGCAAGATAGGTTTCCTCTCTGTCTGCCTATTACAGAAGTAGCATTCAGGAGAAAATGGTGAGTGTACAGCTAGTAATAAATGCAAGCTTCTGTGATGTCTTGAAGTCACAAGGCCTGAGCTGTGTTAATATAGTATTTGTATTCCTTTGCCAAAATGATTTTGGAAAGCCGAGAGAATCATTCAAAATAGAGAAATGCAGCAACAAGTATTTTTGCAGATGTAAGGCAGTAGAGATCATGTATAAATTATGTAACAGAAAATAATTCTACACGTTAATGACAGCTAAACCAACAATCCTTTCACTTTAATTTAATATGTTCCATTTGCATCACTTTGGGTAATTTTAGAGCAGCTAGTAAGCCTTGTGCTTAAAGTCCAGGCTGTCAGACATAAAATGAAAACTGCCAAGGTTCATTTCATAGTAAAAGAACTGCAGACAAAAAATCTTTCTTTAAAATATGTAGATGAGTTTTTAATATGTTCTAGACATTGCCCAGAACTCCGAAGAGTGAGTTAGCATGCTGAGAACATTAAACTAAATAGAAAACTTGAACAGAGACCAACATCTCTGTGAGCAGATAGACAAAGGAACATCGTGACACTCTCCCCAGAATATTCACTAAAACATTAGGAATAGCTAGAAGCACACTTACCAGTCCTACTGTTCAAATGTTTTTCCACAAAAATAGCAGAGGACATGGACCCTGAATTTTGTCTCTTCACAGCATCTTGGTATCCTGATGGGATAGAGGGAACTGCTGCTTCTGTTCATAAAATGCAGGTCTGAAGTCAACCTGAGTGTTTTAGTGGAAGCATAAAAATGTCAGCACTCACAGTGGTCAAATACTAAATTTTGACAGAATGCTCACTATAAATGTCTCTACAAACACAACAGCACAAATGGCAGGTTTAAGAATTATGCTATATCCACACAAAGAGAAAAGGGCAAACATGATGAGCTGGTCCAGAGTGGTAACTTTTAATGCAGAATTTAATGTCTAAGTGTCTTTTCCTCCATTTTGCATAACATTTAGAGAGTATAATGGTTCCTTCAAATAGCTCAAATCTATCTACTTGCTTCTGCAAAACAAAGCAGTACTGAAAAAAAAATTAAAGCAGAAGTTGCAATATGGCAGGACTGTCATAGAATATTATGTATTTGCTTCTGTTTGTGAGGAATGATTATTGATCCTTTATGATGTCTAAGCAATTAAAGTTGCTTAGTTAAAGTTGCAATTTAAGTCCTACATTAAAGTTCATAGAAAAAATTATGCAGACATGATGAGAGACAGCTAGACAGACTGAAAGAAAGAATATCCATCTATATAGCCCTCCAAAATTTGGCAACAAAACAAAACAGGATATGAAGCTTTATGATAGAAAGGATTAAAATCACAATTTTTGCCCTTATATGGTAAAAAGATTCCAATATATTGTGTTGATGGACCTCAGCCAGGTGCAGAGTTGCATCAGGTCAGTAATTTAATAAAGCAGTAAAAATTCAGTGACAGAGTAGTTACCTTCTAATATTACTCTCAATTAAAGCTTTAACTATCAATTTAATTGACAGCTACTCATGTGTCATTTAAAGCTAACATCTTAGCCAGTGTTTCTCAATTATTCAGAGATTATTGTTCCCTAAAGATGCTACTAATAAGAAAAAAAAAAATCTTTGGGTACATTGCCAGTACTGTTGGAAGCATAATCCTATTGAAAAAATCTGAGACCAAATGCTTGGTGGTTTTATTATGTCAGTAAGATTATCAGAATTTCTTATCTTGTTGTACTCCTACATTTAAAACAACTACAGGAAAAGGAAGCACACAAGACAAAAATAAACCAATATCTGTGTCTTTGTGTCAGAAGAAACATCCTTAAATCTCATTGTCTCAAGAAGGAAATTTGCACATAGTGGTTCAGTATAGATTCAAGGGTCAAAATTAAAAATCAGCATTTTTTATCTGGTATCTAGCCCTAATGATATCTATACATTCTATCATTTCCTGGAAAATTACAGCTTACTTAGCACTGGCCAGAAAAAGATAAAGGCAAGAGAACCATTTCAATAAGCTGAGACTTTTTAATAGATTTCTTCAGTCTTCAGTAGAGATTAATATATTTCCAGACTACATATTTAGGAAGTGGTTAACTTAAAATTGCTAACACCTGTCATTTCACAGTAGGACCGATAGAAATGTTAGAAGTCCATGCAGTTAATAAAGTAAAATTCTTTTAGGCCATGCATAAATGTTTCAGTTAAATTAACCAGTTTTAGGAATATGTTGACAAATATAGACAAGAGATTTTACATTGCTGTTTAACAAAAAGGATTGCACAGATCTCAGTAAATTTTATGCATAATTGTTTTATAAAAAATAAAGAGCTTTAAATTGTGTAAATAGTAGATTATCTTGAAATTTACACAAAGTAATTGATATATGGAGGCCTATACATTCGGGAAAAAGTCTTTTGCCTTTTCGCTTATCCTGGTAGATTTGTGCTGGTTTGCCTTGTGTTAAACAGAGCACAGTATTTTCCCACTCTTTGCCTTGAAGGGGCTCTGGGGCAGCCCTCGACATCCACTGGTTCAGTAATACAGTACCTAATTTCTGTCTGGCGAGACTCAGAGCTTCAGCAGCAGATAATTAACTGCAGCAGGATTTGGGAGCACAGTTCAAGACACATCTCATCTGTCATATTGCCTGTCCAACTACAGTTCCACTGCTGTTCATACCTTGAGCAAACACTATTTCTGAAGATAAGCAGCGCTTATCTCACACCTAAGTGTATTTAGGATTCACTCATGAAATATGAGATCTAGGAAAAAAATTCTGCTAGCAGGAAAACAAAGATCTTCTTTATCTTTTGTTGTCTTTATACTCATCATTAAAAAAGAGTATAATTTATTATCAAATCTATGTCTTCAACCTGAACAGCTTTTCCTTGGCCTTGCTTGTCAATCCAGCCCAGGCCATAAAGTTACACAGAATTCACAGAATCACTAGGTTGGAAAAGACCTTAAAGATCATTGTGTCCAACCCATGCCCCAACACCTCAACTGAATCATGGCACTGGTGCCACATCCAGTCTGTTCTAAAAACACGTCCAGGGATGGTGACTCCACCACCTCCCCGGGCAGACCATTCCAGAACTTTATCACTCTTTCTGTAAAAAACTTCTTCCTAATATCCAACCTATATTTCCCTCCCCTTAATTTTGTTTGGTACATGCTAACATAGAAGAAATGCTAAGCAGAAGAAAGGACATCTAGACTTCAGTAAAGTTTCCAAAACAGTCTTCCCTCAGATCCTAATGAAGAAGCAGATGGAATAGGAGCTAGATGAGTGAAGTACAGGGTGGCTCAAAACTGTGTGACTGGCCACCCCCTAGTTCAGCACTGGGGTCAATCCCCCTTGAAATCCTCATTAGGGATCTGGCTGACAGGGTAGGTCTCAGCAAGTTTACAGATAACACCTAAGCATGAGCAGTAGCTGATGCAGCAGAGGGTCCTGCTGCCATCCAGAGCGACCCCCAGGGTCTGGAGAAATGGTTCCAGAGGAGTGTCCTGAAGTTCAAGGCCAAGTGCAAAGGTCTGAAGCTCTGAAGGAACAGCCCCATGTAGCAGTTGGGAGCTGAGCAGATGGGCATCAGCTCAGCATAAAAGGATGGATGATTAAGGGACTAGTCCTGCCCAACATCAGCCACACATTGATTCTGATTCGAGGATTCTTTTTCACATGCAAAAATCATCCAGAAATGAGTGAATAAGAAACTATCGTGGTACATATCCTTCATCTATTGCACTTCTGAGCAATTTCTGCTTTCCCAATCTGGAAATGAAAGCAAAGTGGGAAGGGAAGGTAATAGAATTTACAATAATTCCAAAGCTTAAATGATTTATTTCTTACTTATCCCTTGCCTTTTGCAAAAATGCATGGCTTCCCCTGAGATCTGGATGTTTTCTTTGGAAAGGTTATGAAAATTAGGAAATTTTTGGGAATAAGTCCCACAGAATACCAGATTTTGTTTTGAACTTGTATGTGCATTTTTCCATATTTGCTTTTTAAAGTATGAGGAACTCTGAAATAATAGCTCTCTCACCCTGATATATAAAAACATGCTTACAAACACTGCTATTTTTGTTTCAAGATTTCTGAGGAAGAGCCAAAAATCTAATTTAACTAAAGAGCACATGTCTTTAGTGAGGTTTTTCCTTAGCAATAAAAATAATTCTTTTAACATGAAAGACAAATATGCTTTCTCCTCACTCTGAAGAGGAAGAAAGCAACAGAATTCACATACTGTCCCCTATGCATTCCATCTAATATTCCTGGGACTAGAGAAATTATGGCTCTGCTCAGAGAAAGAGCAATGAATCATATATGTGGGAAATTAAGTTTATGATACCAGTGATTTTTGTAATCCAGCACCAGTCAAAACTTTCAAACCAAAGCATATGTCCTGTAAGTAACACTTGAGGCTTCATGTAAGAACAGGATGGCATTGAATTTTCATTTTTCTTTTTTTTTCCCTTTTCTTTTTCCTAGTTAGAAACTGTTATGTCTTCAGTGGAGACATATTTCATTTTCTTACATCACAGAAAATCTGCTTCAGCAGCTCATGACTTTGAAGGGTATTCTTTGTCTGTTCTGCTGCCAATCAGGATAAAAACAGTAATGAGAGAAAGAAAAAAGAATAATACATTGGTAGTTTCTCTGTATTTATCTTTCTCAGAAATTTTTCCATGGTATTTTCTTTCTAATGAATGCAAATTCTTAAAGCACAGATTACTTTGACTTTTTCACTACAGAATTTACCCTAAATTTTTTTTTCCCTTTTCTTTTTCCTAGTTAGAAACTGTTATGTCTTCAGTGGAGACATATTTCATTTTCTTACATCACAGAAAATCTGCTTCAGCAGCTCATGACTTTGAAGGGTATTCTTTGTCTGTTCTGCTGCCAATCAGGATAAAAACAGTAATGAGAGAAAGAAAGAAGAATAATACATTGGTAGTTTCTCTGTATTTATCTTTCTCAGAAATTTTTTCATGTATTTTCTTTCTAATGAATGCAAATTCTTAAAGCACAGATTACTTTGACTTTTTCACTACAGAATTTACACTAGGGCTATAGGGATTTTGCAAAAAGTAGAAACACAGTTTTTGTAGTTGGTTCATTTATATTTGTTCTTTACATGACAGAATTAAAGCTCTGTTAGTCTCAATGATTGAATCTGCATAAGAATAAATATAAATATCAGGGCTCTGGGATTACTTTCATGGCTGAACTTGTGCAGGAAATTTGAGCAGTTCAGTCATCACAAGAACTTGAAATCCTTGCCTGAAACCTCAAAACAGGTAGCAGATTCCAGAATTATTTGTTTCATTAGAGCACTTTAAAGTAAGTGCAGAACTAAATAGATTAGAGCAGAATGAATGAATGAATGAATGAATGAATGAATGAATGAATGAATGAATGAATGAATGAAGGAAGGAATGAATGAATGAGGACTGGATTGCTTCACTTCTGCATCACTCTTACGTAATAAATTTTAATATGGATGGAGAACATTCTTTAAAGTTTCAGAACATAAGAATGAAAACTATTTATCTTGGAACATCTAAATTTTGGTTGTCTAAATCCAAACTGGTGACTGCACAGATATCTATACAGTTAATGGAAGTAATGATCACTCTAGTTAATTCAACCAGTCCTTGCAGAAAGTGTTTTGCCCTCTGAAGTTCCATATTTTCTTTGTGTGGTCCTCAAGGTCACTGTATCCTGAAGATGACAGTGATCTGGGTTGACTTTTTAAGTCTAGACAACTTGCAGATGTCTAAGTAAATTCAAATGAATTCCCTGCAAATACCCAAGAGCATTTGATAAAAAAAACCCTGTATCATGGTAGGATTTAATGTCTCATCCTTTTTCCTTTTTTTAAAGGCCTCTATTTTTAGCTATACCTTTCAACAGTGAGCATTTTTATGTCACTTGAATTTATTTAAGAAATTTTAAAATACTTTACAGAGAGCTCTGAGCTATAGGAATTTGCTTTTAAATTACCAAATTATATTTTGTATTACTTTAAAGTATAAACAGTTGCTCTTGAATAAAAATTAAGTTTCATTAGAAGTTCTACTGTGAATACAGATGGAACTGAAAATCTGTAAAAATAGAAGTCAGAGCACATTTCCTTTGTCACATTTCATCTAGAAAAAATGAATCCTCTTGTTTCCCAGCATTTTCTTCAGGATGTCTGACCAATATCCAGAACTCAATTTGAACAGTCCATTTTGTGCTGCATCTAATTAACAAAGAAGATCTCCTTCCATTACACAAAATGAGATGAAGATACTGCTTTTATGCAGCATTGGCAGAGCTATTTTACATGTACCAGAACATAATCTTACCCAATGAAATGGTGCTTAACTGAAAACTATAAAATGAAACAGAAAGTTAACCAAGGTTCCTATTCAAGATTATTGGGAAATTTGTTAGACATGGGTCATTAATGTAAACTACCTGAGAAGCATTACAGGGACATTGCAAGGTTGACCCTTCTTCCTCTCCAAATTGTATTTTATGTTTCTAAAATACTCCCCAATAAAACAGAACATTTCTTTTCAGATTTGGACTGTCAAGATGTGAGCTGTTTAACCTTGATCACATTCCTTTAAAGCTGCTCCTAATATTTTTTTGAGGACTAAGTTTAGTGTATGTATGTGACTTACTCAATAGTACTTATAACTTAGCTGTTTCCTGCTTAAGTGATACTAGACATCATAAGAATCAGTGATAGAGAAGACTAAAATAGTTCTGAAAGAGTAATAACCAAGGGCTAAAAGGAAATTGGATATCCTACTAAAAAAACTGTTGAAAATTGAAATATATCATGTAAGTTTTCTCTGCATAGTGAGGAAATTGTTTAAATCAGGATTTTTTAACAGATTTTAACTCCACAGTGAAGACACTCATGAAATATGTTTTAAACCTCATGCACACCTTGGAAAACAACTTGAAAATGTGTGGCTCTGTGGCCATCTTTCTGCACATGATCCAAGCCAAGCTCAAAGGGTACATCAGGCTTTAAAGAAGCAGAGAGTTTAGCAGCTGGTCAAATTCTAAATACACATTTCCCTCTTGAAGGGAAAATATGTACCAGAGACAACTCTGTTTCAAACCCTGTGAGATGCATAAGCATTTGCTAACACAAAAAATAATCCTTATCTTTCTCATAAGAATATACCTAAAATATTACGTGCTTTTTCTGGTTTTTTTTCCCCTCAGCATTCAAATCCAAAGTTATTTAAGTGTTCATTATAGTGGTATACTGAGTAAGTGGTATTATTCATTATAGTGGTATGATGAAAAAGTACTGCTGAATCTTCCAGATAGTAATGCATATGTACCATTCCAAAGTTTACAGATTTAAAGACCCCTTGACACATATTTGTATGATGTCTTTAAATATTTGGTTCTCTGATTATGCTGAAAGAATAAAAAGCTAAACCAGACAAGCATTTATACCTTTGCTAGACAGGAGAAAAAGCTCTAATTAATAATGGAAATAAGTTATTAGAATAAATTGTAGCTCTAGGTACCTTTATTTTAGATGCAAACAAAAAAATTTGGAACTTTAGGCCAAGCATGGTTCAATAGCAACAAAAACCCCCCTATAATCATATTCTTCCTAAAGGTTGTTGAGAACTGCCCTACTCTGTGGAGGTTTGTCTCCAGACAAATCTGTCAAGCCTAGGAGTCAGAACTTAGGACATGTTCCTTTATTCCCATAACAAACCTTACAGCTCTAATCCAACCTGCTGTTGCCACAAATGGAGCAGAATAGTAAATAAAAACATCTGCATGACTTAGCCAAAAAGATCAGTATTTTTCTTGTTCAGGACACGCTTTACGAATCCAACAAATAACTTATGAACTCTGGATATCCATATAGTAGAGCTAAAGGGAAAGCTTTCTCATAGATAACAGGATCTCTGCATGAAACTTCTCCAAACCCAGTATGAAGTTTCGCATAAGAAAATACCCTGGTGAGAAAATTCCCTACAGTAACCACATAATATAACATATTATATTAACATATAACTTAATATAATATAACACCAGCAGAGATATTGGGAAAATCAGCTTGGATTTCTGTGGCAATCCCTCACATTTAGGTTAGAGGAGATATTTTCCCTAGTCTCACTTTTTATTTTCTTTTAATTAAAAAATATAGAAGTGGTAGCTTCTAAAAATGAAGCTCTATGGATGTACCTATCTCCTATATAACTTAGTCACAAGCTTTAATGGTCCAAGTAGACTACCAGGATCTCATCTTCTCGCCTGTACAATTCCATGCTCTAGACTTAGGATTGTTACCTCACAACCTTATTGTGCTTCTTGGATTCCATAGCCAACAACAGTGTCACAAGGGAGCAGACATGTCCTTGGACCAAAGCAGCAGGTCAGAAGAAAACAGGAGGTTGTGCTGTGAAGAAGAACCATTGCACAGGTGTTGTAAAGTGGAGGCCCTGGTGTTTTAAGGAGGCATACAGGGAGTCAGAGAAGGCAGCTGTAGTAAAGTCAAGGTACAAAATGGTTACCTCAAGATGCCCTTTTAATCAAAGCACAAGCGATGCATGCAGCCTTACATGTTGTCTTTGAAAATATTTCCCACCATTTTAGCTTTCCTCCTTACCTGTTTGCTTGCCTAATTCAGGCTTTATAGAAACAATAATTCAACTGAACCAAAGTCACCAGAATCTATTGTCTGGCTGGAGAAAGGAAAAAAACCCAACCAACTATGTACCCTGCCAGTTTAAACAAACAGATTAAATACAGTTAATGCAAAGCAGGGGAGCAGGATGCTAGGTGGGGTGCTATGGGGTTTTGTAGCAATTTAATGAACAGAAGACCAGCAATGAAAGAGCCTTCATGTGCCAGATTCTCAGCTTCATAGCAGTACAGTGAGAGTTATTATACCAGTACATGAATATCTATGCTGTCAAACTCCAGAGGACAATGTTCCATGTCTAAGATGAAAAGTGGAGTAGAAAGCCCAGGAGAAGTTTCACACATCAAAGACAGAAACCATCCACAGCTCACTCCATTGTGGAACAGGGCTTCATAGTCCATAGATAGCACAGGCATGCTTTCTGCCACTTAATGCTGCCTAATGCATACCAAAAACTTTCACAGATCTCAGGTGACTATGACTAACAGGTCCCAATTCCTATTATGTATTAGAAGAGTTGAAATCTAACAGTGTGGAATCTATTTGAATGATGAAATCCTTATTTTCCCTTCATAACGTATTGAAAGGATTAAAAAAGGAGGGAGGAAAAGCCAAATTACAAGTAAATTTAAGTCAGAAGTTCACCTAGGGAGCTGACTGCCTTTTTTAAAATTGCAGTTGAATTTGTTTCTTCATGTTGTTTTAAAAGGCAGTGGCAAATCTATGCAGATTACCTGCACCCTCTTGGGTAATATCAAATACAATATATCTTGATGCTTATCTTGGCATTAAGATAGCTAGAAGAAGCTCCAATGCAGCTAACAAGAATTTCCTAATGTTTACATATAATTTGCAAACTCAAATCCTAGGCCAATATGTCACTGCAAAAAGCACTTTTATTCTTTTTCTTTCTTTTCTTAATGGCTTTTGGGAATGGAAATCAAAGTGCATAATGAAAAAAATAGCAAAGTGAGTGACTACAGAATTTTTTCAGGAAAAATACTTAGAGGCTATTATAATAATTTTTTCTTAATCTACTGACTGTCTTCAGGGGAGTGTAGCAGGTGTTTTCTAATGCTACAGAGAGGAGGAAGTTTGTACATAGTAACTTGAAAAATTATTCTTTTATCCTTGATGTAAACAAAATGTAGTCTGAATTTTCTGTAAAAACCTACATTAGGATTCCTCTGAGAAGGATTTCTTTGCATTTAAAAGTTAGAAGAAGTAAACTGAATTACATCTCTATAGTGATATTTGGATTTTAATGATGTGCCAGAAAATATATATAGCAGTATTGATGCTTTTGATGGTATCACAGATGTTGCACAATAAGTTAGAGCCTTTCAAATTTGGTTCTTAAGTTGATAGTATTTCTTAAGAAGGTATATTTTTAAACTATATTAAATTTTCTCTAAAGATTAATCTAAAATGGAACAAGAAATTTTTTTAAGTATTAAATTAATTATTGTTTATTTTTTCTTTTTTGAGGGAGGGTCTCCTCAATTTCTTAGCAGAAAGAAATTGTGAAGTTTGAAGAGGTTATTGATAAATTTTTTTATTATTTTTTCATAGGGGTTAAACTCACAAACTTCTCTGCCATCTGTTGAGGTGATGATAAAACAAGATGCAAGAGGAAAAATACTTACAAGATATAGTAGAAAAAACTAATCCAAAAACCCACAGAGGTCAGCAAGATTATAGGGAGATCAACATTTCCCCATCTGACTTTCATTTGCTTGATTAGTTTATTGAGTGTTTTAGTGAGGATTAGTCTTCAGTATCTACTATGTGAACTTGTCAATAGATATCTTTCTTTCAGAGTGCCTCTGTAAACATTAAAGGACATTTCAACATAAATGACCTAAAGAAAAATGGCTACATGTCAGTCTACCTAATGGATAGCACCTGAACCTGTTAGCACTGTTAACATACCTGATACATGCTGGAAAATTCTGCTTAGCCTTTGTAAAAATGTACAGCCTGCTATTTATACTGCCAATTCCAGTGCTTCTGCTCCTGCTCCACTTCTGCTGCTCTTCTCATGAATGTTCCTGGGAATCCATGACAGCACCTGAGGCCCATTATTGTCCTATCCTCATTCCTTGAGATGACCCATACAAATTTAGCCACCCTGAAGCATCTTCAAATCTTCTGGATATGCAAAGCGTTGACCAGAGCACCCAAAATTGCCACGTTGTTCATTACTTTCTTCAGTTTTCCAACATAATACTCATACAAATCAGCCATTCAAGGGCTGGTGTGTGCCATGGGTTCAGTTACAACGACTTTTTTAGCTGCAAAAGACAAAGCTCTTTTATACATCCTTCAGCCATCCTCAGCAGCAGCCCCAGACTTTGTGGACCAGTCATGACATTTAGATTGCCCATGGGCATCTTGGCACTAAGTGAGTCTGGGATTGCCATGCATTGACATGCACGTGGATCTCACAGCTGTGTGGCAGGGCAAAGCAGACAGGCCACTGTTTCCAAGAATGTGAAGGCATGAGGTGGACTGTATCCATAGATGGAGCAACATCATCCTGAAACCAGTATTGCTTCTTTTGTCCTATGTGTATGAGACTGATGGTCTCTACATACCTCTGTGCACAGTTATGACATGGTGACTGTCATGGCTCTGTTTGGGTCATGACACACACATGTAGGTCCTGATTTGCAGTGCACATCTATTATTTGCATAATAGATTTGGGATTTACAGGAGTTTCACCATCAAGGGCTACGCTGTCAACAAATAGAGAATACATCAAAATTTAAACCCTTCTCTCAGCCATAACGAAATTTCTTATTACAAGGAGTTATTTTGTTTACTGCTGCATGAAATCTGCTTGCAAACTTGCATTCATAAACTGCCACAACCCAGAAGACAAATGAAGGGGACAGTGTCCTTTTTATTGTATTGTACTTTTGGTACTGATTGTAGGCAGCCAAATTTTTCTCCCAATTATTTTAAGGGCTCTAACCACTGTGTTGCTACTTAAGTAGTAGGTTGCATAAACAGGTAATCTCTTCTGACTGTATTTTTTCAGTGAAGGCATAATGAGTTCTGTCTTTCGTGGTGAAAATGCTTTAAGCAAAACCATCTGAAAGGGTCTTTCAGAGGACTTGGACACATAGTTTGTGAATCCTGAATCACTGTCAGCAAGAGACCAGAGAAACTCTCTTTGTGGTTTCATATATGCTTCTCAAAATAATTAGCCAATAATTCAATTAATGTGACAGAAAATTGAAATTTTTCAGTTCTTGTATATTTCTAACAACACATTTCTATGGACTCAATTTACCTTTTTTTGCAGTGCGTTAAAATAGTCCTGGGTTTACCATGTGCCTTTTACTCAGATGTTATTTTTACCACTGTGGAGCTTATTATGATAGCGCTTGTGCTGCAGTTTAAGGGTCATGATCATTTAACACATGGTACCTCACTCTTATGAGTTTCCACTGCAAGTCTGGAGTAATTGCAACAAAAGTATGGTTAAAACAGACAAAAACTTGAAAAAAGTGCTGCCTGACAGAATTTATAAGATACTTCATAAGTCTATAATTCCTAATAGTTGTAGGGATACCTATATATGTATGCTCAAATACTCTCCACTGTTGCACAACCTGGTTGCTTGACTTCTATAGTGGTCACAGCAAAACTGAAATTTAAGAAAGCATGAGAAAATAAAAAAAACCTCCAAACTGGCATTAATGAATTAGTTATCTACACACCAGCTACATGGCAAGAAACCAGTATGCAAGCAAGAATTTTTAACAAAAGGCAGGAGATAAATTAACTGTAAAGTCTTAGTGTGTTGAGAGTAATAGTAAAAATTTCCATTGTTCTCAATGGGAGCAAAATTTAGACTGTGGGTTATATGACATTCATTAAAGTATTCATAAGTTGTAATATAAGGTTGAATAGAAATATCATTCATATTTCATTAATATGTCAAGGTGAAAACTAATGGAGTATAGATATCACAGGTTTAAGAACAGCTTTTTTTTGCTTGTATTTCACATTTCTCTCCTTGACCCTTTTACACTTTCTGGGTCATGTAGAACAATCATACTATATAATTTGCAAAGGCTGTCAAAAACCTCTGGCAATACAGATGAATGGAGGAAGCAGAAAGACATATTCCAGCTTTTGGGGGACTGAAGCAAGCAAATGTCACCGATTTAGAAATCCTCCTTCTGCAGGACTGTGTGCCAGCAGCCATGGTTTCACCATTCATAATGACTGCATCAAGCTGCACATGACCAGCAGCACTCAATACAGCACCATGACCTGCAGGAAACCATTCCATTTGTAAAAGGTCAAGCATTCTTTGCCTTCAGCTTTTGAAATGAAGTAGAGAAAACAATTTCAGGGCTATTTACTGCCCAGGTCTCTGACAGTTTTTGTCCTAACTTCCTCTAAGAGATATTTGCTTTTATCGTTACAGTACTTTGAGTAAATATGATGCTTGTGGCTACAAAAAAAAAAAAAAAAAAAAAAAAAAAGCATTTGATTTTTTCCTTTGAGTCATAAAGCTTTTATCTTGTTTCTAAATTCAGAAAGTCTCCCTGGAAATACTTTCTTTTTTAGAGTTAATGATTGATGTCCCTTCTATACATTTTAGGTAGTCAGATAAGAATACAGATGATCATAGAACAGTACTATAAATATGGAAACAAATTTATAATATTCTCACTACTAATGTAAATATGACCACTCTCAAAATCAAACCAAATTTTTTATTGCCAAGGTCCAATTTTATATTGCATTTCTAATCCTTTTTCTAATCCTCTATGCTGCTGATGTTGGGGAAAAACAAGATATAAACTTCTTAGACTTCTGATTAAACACAAATGTACATGCATGGGCAATACAACATCTAAACAGATGATTGAGTCCAGAAGAAATCCTAAATTATTAGGCATAATAAACACACAAAAGCTACTAAGACAGGCCAATCCCTTAAATCAAAATAAACAACATCTTAGTCACATTCTTGAGCATTTTATTACAAGAAAAATTTATGAGACACCTATGGTGAACCTAAAGGTGCTTTCCAATGTATTACAAAGTCATGGCACAACAGAAAACTCTTGGCACAAAACTTTGCTAACAGGAAAGGGAGGCATGGAATGACAAGAAGAGTGGATGCCTTTGTCGTGGTTTGAGAGGAAATGAGGGGTTTTTTTGGGAAAGTAAGGGAGTAAGTTAGCAGGAAATACTGGTAAAACTTATAATAATATTGCCCAAAATACGCTATATTGCAGGATCATCATTCCCTTGTACAGGCATTCTGATTTTCCCCTCAAAACAGAAAAAAACTTCCACAGTATCCATCAATAGTTTCCTTTCCAGCATTTCCCTTGTTGTTCCTGCTGCTTCCTTTTGAAAGCACCCCTAAAGCACCATCAGGTTTATGATTCCATAAATCTGCCAGAAAGAATTACAGTGCAATAATGGTCATCTGTCTCTAAATTAAAACTGTATCCTAACACTGGAGGCTGGTATCTATAAACTTGTTAAAGCCTAAAAGTAAAACATTAAAAGAAGGAAAAAAATATTTTCCCAACATGATGTATATTATATAATTATGATGTTAGTAAAACCCTCCAGTGTAACCATGAGAGAAAAGGAATAAAACAGTAAATAATTCATAAGAAGGAAGAAAACAGTAAATAATATGACAATATGGAGAGATGGCTCTTGGTGGAGCCTGTAGGGGTGGCACACCCATTGTCACCTTAGCTTAGAAATGGTCACTGACAGCTTTTAGTCAGAGTGATTGTTCTAGTAAGGATAAAATTAACCATTTCTCTCATATCTTGTATATTAATAATTTTACCACCACACTATCCTTGATGGTAATCATTTTATGTTAAGGAAATGAGAAAAAAAAAAAAAAAAAAGAAAAACAGTGAAGTGTTCCTTTGGCATCCATTCCCTAAACCCAAGACATCAACACAGGAATAAGAAATAAATGTTTGATTTACAAACCAAATGTAATGTCTTTTTCAAGAGCCAGGTTTAGAATTCGAGGATTACAGTGATATGTAATCCAGTAGAAGCAGGATTATTCTGAGGACACCTTACCCTATACCTGGATATAGCTGTTACCACAAACTTGCTCTGATTCACTCTTCACTCCACAGCTCTGCTTACTCAACTTTTCCACTTTTATTTTCTTTGTCTTTTTTGCTCTTCTCCTGTTTCATCTTTTCATGTAAAGTAGCAAATAATTCATTTGTAACAGTCTCTCACTTGGATTAGCCTCTTTTTGTTTAATTGATTTTCCAACTTTTTAAAGGGATGTCTTTCAAGATTTCTGGTTTTTTCTTTCTCTTTTCTGAATCCCTCCTAACTTTTATGAGTAAAATAATTTTTTTCTGAACTTCTGAATATCTTGTGTTCAAACATTACCTTCATAACATGTCAACTTTTACTGCTGTCTTTGCAAATTTTTTGTATTCTTCTTCCACAGACAGCATTCATATATAAAGCTGTATGTTCTATTGTTTTGTTGACTCATCTTGAAGAAGCTGGTGATTGTTTTTCTTTTCCCAATCCCAATTCAAGTTCAACATTCCCAGTAAGAGAAACTGAAAGATTGCATTGCTTTATATCACTTTTTAATGCAAATTAAGAGCACCAAAATCTGAAAGAAAATTGTAATTTGTCAAGATGACCTAGTAGAAGGAAATATCATCTAAGGTTTTGTATAATATTTCTTTCCAGGGTGAGGTCTCCTGCAAGCCTCTTTAATATTCTGTATAAAATAAAGTAAGGAAATATGAGGAGTTATTCTTTTCTTGCCTGGAGTTTTGGGAGTAATGTTCTATCCCTTCATGCATTCTGAATACATTAGCCCAGGTAGAAAACTCCCACTCTGTATTTTATGGGTGCAATCCTTAGGTATTATTTTGAATAATATGTTCTGGTATATCATAAATATATATGCCTACATAGTGAGGATTGTTTTTAACTATTAGCACAGTAAAAGTGCTTCAGCACTTGTCTCTTCAACAACATTATGAGGAAATAAAAGGTTTATTTATCGTGAACATTTTTAACAACAATTATTGCAGCACTGCCCTTAGGATCCTGATATCCAAATTAATAGTTACAAGGGATTTGTCTCACATATTTTTCTATTGGATCAGTACAAGCTGAGTAAACAAACTAAAATCTAAAATTCATTGGAAAGTCACAAAAGATCTGTCTTTGTCCTCTAAGCCCCTTTTGTGAATGCAGCAGAAAAATAATCTTTGTTCTCTTTATTGTCCACTGAAAGCAAAAAAGACCTGTGATTTAATGTGAAAGAAACAAATCCTCAAGTTACAAAATTCAGATCTAGATAGGAAATATCAAGAAATCAATGCTACATATCAAACTCAAATTATCTAACAAAATGCAAAACTGGAGGAAAACTGAACTGGTAAATCTGAGGCACTAAATTTGGCCATAAGTGGATGAATTTTTAAAAAAATAACAGTGTATTATTCCAAATAATAACTATTTTGTCTTTATTTTTTATTTGTTTGAGCATTTTTCTATGCTTGGAAATAACAGAATTAGAAAATCTGCCACAAAGAACACTAGGTTTCCCTCCATTGCTTACAGGTGTTACCTTTCAAGATCACTGAAAGTAGCCAAAAAATACCTAATGTCAAAAAGTGGGATATAATTCTTTTTACTTGCTGTAGGACCATTTTTAACATTCCTTCAAATCAGGTTTACTATTCTGCTTCATTGCTTAATGAGGCCTCAGATTAATCTACAAGGAGTCAATAAATCATAAACTCTTTTATTCATGCTCAAAGTGCATTCAATCAATTTTACCCACTGCTGAGCTTTCAGTATCATCAAATGTCTGAACTCTCTTTGTGCATTTACTAAATAATTTGAGAATATTACATTGACTGATTATACATTATTTTGAAGCACACAGAATCTATAGTTATATTATGATTTCTCAAGCAGGCAAAAACTTGCTCATTTGTTGTTGGGATGATATGAACATGATTATTGACAGAGCACACAAGGGAGCTTTTATACACACACAAAAAAAAAGCTTTTCCTATATAAAAAGACTTTTTTAACATGTTTCTGTGTTATACCAAGGCTCTAAACTACATCTCATTTTCCTACCCTGAGATTTGAGACTAGCCTGTAGTACTCAGACAAAAGAGTCAGAAGAGCCTTATTGCTTTCATTCTCACTTGATGGCAGAGTGATAAGAAAGTGCACAAATAGCAGATAGAAAAGGTAATGGGCATGAGATTTGTCTGCAGTGCCCTGGCACAGTTCAAAGGAAGAGGGTGGTCCCACACCCCCTGAGGAGTCTATCTAGTCTGTGTATCTTTCTATGCAGCCTTTTTGTATTGCTTGTCCAACAGGCAATCTCAGCAGAATGTGATTTTTCAGTTTTTGTTGTCCTGCTAACAGCATAACCATTCAGAGGTATAGATAGGGAACACTTTTATGCACATATGAGAGAAAAAGGGGTTGAAAAAATGGTCTTATGTAATGGAAGGTGCTCAAAGTTCTTCTTGCGGGACTTCATAACATCAAATAGTATTTCCTACAAACTGATGACCACTATAGCCAACTCATAAAGGATTACCACAGTTCACTGTGAACAGACTTTCTGCATCGTGAAAGTCTGGGCATTGTCTTACCTCTTTTCTCAGTTTGTTTGCTTTAAAGAATTAAATAATATCTGACATTGCCCTCTGAAAAACAGGTATAGATCAGTACCATCAGGTCATGGATTTTGATAGAAGAAAGAATCTAAGGTATGATAAAGGGAAGCAGAACACTCTCTGTTTAGTCCTCACTATTTGCTAAATTTAGCTGCTCCATGTTTGCATTAAAGTTTTTTAGGGTGACACCCTAAAGAGCTTCTTTTTCCTAATTGACTATGCAGCTCTTCCAAGATTATATCCTGGCACCCAGCAAATAATTAGAAAATTAAGAAAGTGCTCTGAGGCAAGGCAGCACAGCATAAATCCTGACTTGAACATTCAAACTGAAGGATTGCTGGCATAATGCATTTGAAATGCACTCAACATTAGAAATTTTAAATAGAATATGAAATTAGATTTGTGATGCCTATACAAACTTAATTCTAATTCCACACTCCTCTGTGTAACTATTTGTGTCTATGCTACTTTTTTCTTTCATTGTAAATTCAAGAAAAGTGTAGTGGAACTATCAAACAGAGCAGGCACAAAGAAGGGACAGAAGCTGTTAACTTCAAGGTATTATGAATTCTTCTTTTTAGTCTTCAGATCAAGAGATTTTGACAGGCACACCAAAAAAGAAGGTGTTAATTTGGAAAAAGGGAAATGCAATACACTTAAAACTCAGAAAAGTTAGAAACAATGCAGATAAATAATTGAAACAGACAAATACCATAGAAGAGATATGAGAAACACATTGTCATAAAAACAGATTATGTTTTCCTTATGTCAACACAGAATTAATAGCTGAATGCTTTAATGAGGTTTTATTTTACTAAGAATTCATTACATTACCAAGACATGCTACTAAAGAACATTTATTAGCACATTATGAAGTGTTATAAATAATTGAAACTAAGCTGCCATTGTCAGTTGAATAAGTGCTTGCAATTCATTATTATTCCGTTTCCCCCCACAACTCAGTTCACAAAATTCAAGGATTTTCATTAAATGTGGAACACACTACACCAATACAGAAGTGTCCTGGCACTCCTGGCACTCCTGGCTTTGCCAGCCTGGGTCAGGCACTGTTGGTACCTTGCAAGATGGGCTCCATCTTGGATGCTCTCTTTCCCTGGTCTCTGTACTTGCCTGAAGAGTGACAGAGGAATGCCAAGAGAGGGATTATACAGTGCAGCTTCACAGAGTGGTGCTGTTCTTCTTGGCACAGCAGCATCCACTTTGGAAGTCCTGAATGCAGGAAGGAGAATTGAGGGGATGTCCTGAGATGTCCCTTAGGAGGGGGGCCCCTCAACAAGTGCTGATCATTGCAAGTGACACAAAAAGGCTCCGATGACTGTGGAAATGGTAAAATACTATCCCAGATGTCCTCCTTCATGACACAATCTCACCCCACACTAATTATTAGATGGCAGAAGGTTTTTTGCATTTTGATGCTCAGCATGCCTTCTTTACTAGAAAGCCAGTAACTTGTGTATCATCCTGATTGATTCAGGTATTCCTTAATTTAGTTCAGAGAGTCAATCAATATTTTGTATCATGTGGTGTGTGTTTTGATAAGCAAAGATTTGACTCCTAAATCACTTCTTAGGCACTGAATATAAAATCACATATCATTTATTATTCCAGTTTGATAAGCAACTCTGCTTGAATTAGTCATTGATTAAGCAGAGCTTTTGTGTCAGATTACAATAGGAACTTGGTTGCTACTCCTTTAAAACAGTAGCTGCAGCAGTCTAAGCAGTTCTTTCATTCCTGTAAATTCCAATATTATTTGATATCCAAGACAAGCACAACCATGACTGTATTTTCTAGTGTCTTAAATGAGTGTATTTTTGTCATTGCATATGTTTTTAAAACCCCTAAATCTGTGGTATTTCAGAACCACTTATAGAGAAAGAGTTCCAGGCTCTCTTGGTCCTTCTTTTGGAGAAGTCACCTGAGATCTGTAGCTACTGTAGTGAAAATGTACTATAATTGTATGGTATGGTGTTAGAGGTTTCCACAGGCAGCGTGTTTTCCATAATTGAAAATTTATGTACAGTGTAAGTGTAAGAGATCAAAAATTTCTATAGCCACCAGTGTATAAATTACTCTTATATTTTTGTTATATGGAACAATACTTTTATTTTTAACAGTGTTTGTTGAAGGTTTTAAGTAATGCTATTAGAAATATATTTATTCTCAAGAGAATTTAAAATTCTACTAATATTTACTTACAAAAATACAACACTTTTGATTAGTGTGTAGCCTGAAAAGCCCATTGATGCTGAAATGTATTTTGGAGTAGTACATGCCATTTTATTTTAAGGTTGATATGTTTTTGTAGTGAGGTATTAACTTGTAAACAAGTTCTGTCTTTCAATTTTTGCAATTTCAGCTGTTTCTGATACTTTCTCTCTAAGCTAAACCATGATATGCCTTTGCCATCAGAATTTGTTGCTGTGGTTATCACATCAAAAAAAGAAGATCATGACCCCAGATAAGGAATAATGAGGAGGAGTAGATGAAATTTTCTGGCTATGTTGAAAAAAATGAAGCCTTTATATGTTTTTAAGATGATAATGTTTAATTCAATGATCTATTGACTTGTTTGTCTTCCCCTGGAAAAGATGATTATCTTCACAAGTTCCAAACACACAGTACAGAAACAGCCAGAAGGATGGTTCCTTGAGCAAAAAGATTTTAAGAGATGGAGAGAGGAAATTATACTTTTTGTCCAAAAGCACTCTATGCGGAAATTTTTATACAAAGTAAATCAAATACTGTTCCTTTTTTACAAATTGGTAAGCAGCTTTGTGTATCTGCAAGCTAAATCAGACACCCAAAGGACAGCTGCAGTGGCCAAGACTTTGGTTTAATTACTAACACCCACTGAAAAATCCTGGATCAATGCAGGCTCTAAAGACACAGAAATATATTTTGTTCTGCAAAGAGTGTCATAGCTTTGGAATACAGACATGAGAGAAAATAAAATTTTTATTTTTTTCCTAGACTGCTGAAATTTCACTATTCAAGAGCTGTTTACATTTGTCTGTGCAATCACTCTTAGGCACTCAAGAGCCCAGAACATTTAAACTGCTTACAGTGTTTGCTTCTCTCAATGACATATTGAGAATCTTTCCAATTGCCAGCTAAAGTAATTAATTGTGACAAGACTAAAAGTGATGCAGTAATGAATCCTGAAGAAGTGTTGAGAATGGAGGAATGATGCTAAGCCTGGGAAGGAGGGAGGAAGGGAGGTGGTTTGGAGGAGTTTTTTCTTTGTTTCTCACCTTCCCACTCCACTTTAATTTTTTTAATTGACAATAAATTTAATTAATTTTTCCCAAGTCAAGGCTATTTTGAACATGACAGTAGCCAGTAAGGGAGCTTTCCTAGCTTGTTTTCTCCCTCTGTCCTGTTGAAAAGGGAAGTTATAGAGGAGCTGGGTGGGTATTTGGCAGCCAGTCAAAATCAACCTCCATCATTCAGGTAGTTGTCCCGCAAGAGGAGATACTGCAGGCACACTCTGGATGATAGGATATTGATATTACATGACTCCTCAGTGGGTCACAGACTCACAAAACTGTTTGACTCATCTAGAGAGCACAAATGAGCTTCAACCATGTCAGCATAGTGCCATGTCTGAAACCATTTGTCCCTCTGACACAGAAAAGAAGGAAAGAGGGAGCAAGGGAAAGTTCAAGAGAGGAAGAGATGAAGAAACTGATGGCTGTGCCCCCCTTTGCTGTGCAGACTGGGGGTGAGATTCTCTTGCCTAAACCTCAGCATCTGGTGCTGGTCAAGGCTACTTCATTAGTCCTCCATTGGGGCATCTGACCTGTGACCACTGCTCCAGGAAGGGCCTCATTTCTGCCACCCATGTCTGGCTATCCGGCACATCTCACATGATCTCAAATTGCCCTGAGCACACCCATATATTCAACCAAATCATGACCCCAGTCTTTGTTGAATCTAATGGAATGTAGGTCCCTAGCACAAATTTATGTATCTTAACCCTCAACTCAATCCCACTCCTATGTTAGTCTCAAACTGAATTCTGCTTCCATAAATCTAATTGTAGGTGTCTGGACAACAGCCAGATTCAGTCTAGAAACTGCTTAGCTGCATTACCAGGGCACTATATCTCCTCAGTTCCAGCTGAGGAAATGGATTGTTTCCCTGCTGTGGCTTTTATCCTTTTTCTCCTTTTCTGTTGCATGGCTATAGAAATTGCTGTAAATATCTATCTTGGCTTAGAGTCAGGAAAACATGGAAAATTAGATTCACATATCTGGATTTCTCACTATGTGGACAGAATAAAGATGTGGCTTGCTGCTCTTATCAGCATAGATGTCCTCATTATAAAAATCAAAATAGAAATATTTCGGTTCTAATATTGAGGTGCAATGAAACAAAAATCTGAGCCTCCCTATTAAAATTTCAGAATTAAACTCCATTTTCAGCCGACTGTCCTTTGTGTTGTGGCATTTTTTGCCAAAAAGACCTAAGCAATGGAAATAATTACTCAGGATAAACATTGAAATGTTGGTTTGTAATTATAATATTAGACTTAGAACAATTTGTTTTTAACAAGATTGTCCAACAGATGTTATTAATTAATTTTTTTTTTAATGAAACAAAATCCTCTGTCTCCTAATGAATTAGATGCTCTGTGTCCTTTAAAGAAAGAAGGAGGAATATCCATTTAAAAATTGCTTCTATTAGTAAATGGAAAATAACTATGTTTCTAAAACAATATAGCATGCAGGTTTATCCAATTATCCAGTCTATATATGTGGAGAACCATGATATGGAAGGTGTTTTTATTCTTCTTACTAATCTGTTCTGGTTTGTATTAAAAGTTACCTTTGGTGAGGGAAAAAAAAAGAAGACTTTTTTTCCTCACCTCTTCTTTTTATTGCTGGTAACTCACCTTCAGAAAGGGTTTAGTTAAGTCCTATTTCTTCTGGTACCTGTATCATCGGTAGAATTGTATCTAAATTGTAATTGATGAAGCCATTCAGTTACACAGCAGAAACAAGACTGTAGCTTATGACATGCTGAGGCCAATAGTAGAAGAAAATGGTGTTCTCTAACTGCAGGAGAAGGTGCAATTTGTCTTCAGATCTTTTAGGATGGAGCTGAGAAACAAGAAAACATCACAAGAAAAATAGAGATTTCAAAGATTTTCTTATTGCTGCTTGATTTTCCTAAGCTTTCTATCAGTGGGAAATAAGCATTTTGTTTGAATTTAAACTCACAAAAATGCCACTGCATCTGTGTTATAACCCTTCACACAAGTAATTTTTTACTACAGTATCCTAGGTAAGAGGAACTCAACAAAACACAATTAATTGACATTATCTTTCATGGCCATTCACAAATTAGTTCAGTATTGGAGCTATGCTTGCAGCCTCTTTGGTTTCCATCTCCTGCCCAGAAATTGGCTCTACTAGGCCTTTTTAAGGACAGCAGATGGGCTTTTATAATATCTGTCAAATTATTCTCATGGTTCCAGAACTTTCTTTATTCCCCTTAAAGCAGTTTGTGATAGAGATTGTCATCTGCTCAGGCAATGCTACCACAAAAGTTTGAATTAACTAAGACTGTAAAAAAAGTATATTTATGAGTAATCCTAAAGTTACAGCCATATTCACCATTACTCTCTAAACCCAGTTTTGAGTGTTCACCTCCAAAGTGCTCAGCAAAACTTTCCTTGAGGTACCTGAAGAGTGGGAAGGCAGATGTAGAGGTTGCACCAGCAGCTGTAGGGCAGAACCATTGTTATGATGTTGTGGAAAGCAAATAACCTGAAGACCTTTCACTATTTGTGAAAATAGCTGGAAAGGCACTGCCACTCAATTTAATTGAAGAATATTTGCGCCTATTCTCTGTTAATTTGTACTTTTACTTAAAGAAAAGCCCAATCAACAAAATTTCAAAGTTACTGTTAAAAAGACTTAAGAATTGAACTCTATTCTTGTTTGGAAAGTTTAAGACCTACAGTAGTATAATCTCACTTCTAGATAATGTCCTTTGATCTCAGTACTTTAGGGATGACTGTGAAGACACAAAAAATTCCTTCATGGAGAAGGGAAGGGAAGGGAAGGGAAGGGAAGGGAAGGGAAGGGAAGGGAAGGGAAGGGAAGGGAAGGGAAGGGAAGGGAAGGGAAGGGAAGGGAAGGGAAGGGAAGGGAAGGGAAGGGAAGGGAAGGGAAGGGACGGGAAGGGAAGGGAAGGGAAGGGAAGGGAAGGGAAGGGAAGGGAAGGGAAGGGAAGGGAAGGGAAGGGAAGGAAGGGAAGGGAAGGGAAGGGAAGGGAAGGGAAGGGACGGGAAGGGAAGGGAGGGAATGGAAGGGAAGGGAAGGGAAGGGAAGGGAAGGGAAGGGAAGGGAAGGGAAGGGAAGGGAAGGGAAGGGAAGGGAAGGGAAGGGAAGGGAAGGGAAGGGAAGGGAAGGGAAAATGTGACCCTAATTGCCAGTTTCAGGTCTCTAATTTGATTCTTGAGTTTTTGCCACATATCAGAATCTATCAGACCAAATCTAATACTTGTGTAAAACTTATGCTAATATATTAATTTTACTTTCATAACCACTGAGCCTTCTATCTAGGTTTTTTATAATATTATAGTCTGTTATTAAATGTGACCGTCTAGATTTATTTGGAGGTTCTTTTCCTGGTTTTTGTGATTGTCTTCTGCTTTTTGTTTCCCAAGTAAATTGAAGGCCCTTATTACTAATATTTTGCTCTAGCAGTCAACTCAGAATATTTTAGCAATTTCTATACCCATTCCCGATCTTTATAAAAAACTCATCAGTTTTAAAAATAAACCATTATTACTATCTGAGCAGTGGTTTTGCCCTGAAAAAAAGAACAGAGCTCTTCCTTAAGCTTTCTAGCATTTTTCCTTTCTTAGAGTTCAAAAAGTATAGTTGGCAAGAACCATTTTTGTCTTTTTGATTGAAATTATTGGATTAAAGCAAATTTAGAACGTAGGAATTGTTCACTTCTGAGTTGTTATACTCTAATTAGAAATATAGTTTAGGGATTCATTTGCTCATAAAAAATAAAATGAAAAAACAAAACTGAGAATTGTCACCATATTACAAGAGCAGAGATGGAAAATTCTACTCTTCTTAACTACTCTACAGTAATGTGTAAATAATTAATATTTTGGAAGTAACAGCGCAGATATCACTTATAGAAGAAGTGTAAGGAAAATCTGGTTGTATAACTCATCACAGCAACAATTTATGTAAAGCACCTGAGCCAGCTCTTATTAATTTTTGCTCTAGTAAAGATATCAGAACCTGATATCCTACAATACTAAAGTTCAAAGATGTATGAATTATCTTAAGTGCTTTGGTCCTTGAGCTTTGAATGTCTGATGAAGGAGGCAATGATGTCTGGACATGAATTAATTGAAATACTGATTAAGGATGCAGCTAGTTTAACAATGTGTTTAATATCTTTACTTTAAGGAGAGAAAAAAACCTTTGCTTATCTTTACAACCATACTGAAGTAAGTATTAAGCTTAATGCAATCCAAAAATGAATGAAACAAATATTTCCTTACTCATCTGGGTAGCATCTAAAGTTTCAGAAGTGGTGTACCTTTCTTCAATATTACCTTTTATAATGCTTTTCTGATCTACAGAAAAAATTTAGTTAGTATCCTTTTTATTTAAAGACTACTTTCCTTGTATATAAAACAAGTTTTACAAGAATCTGATCATCTGCTTTTAAAAAAAAATATTATTTGGAACACAAGGTAGTCAAATTCATACCCCTTCCTCATATCCCTGAGTTAATCTAAAGTGAGTAACAAACTTTATGGCTGATAAGAATGTGGAGTTTGAATCATGATTTTGTTTATATCTGTTTATGAAGGCAAATTAAGGCCACATATGTGAAGCAGTCACAGTAATGAAGGCCCTGTCAAGATTTTAGCATTAGAACAGAATTATCTTCTGATTAAAATGAACTAGCTTTTCTTCTGTAGCTCAAGAACACACAGAAAAATAAAAACTCTCCTCCCCCCAAAAAATTATTACTTTATGTTTGTTTTCTTCTTCTTTTTTAAAGCAACTAACACAAGCTGGGAAATAGTTTTTAGTACAATTCTCTTTTTAATTATTCAAGCAGTCTGACGCTTCCAAATTCCAGCCAAATTCTGAGTCTCTGCATGAGGTAAATTTTATTTGCAAACATATAGAAACTAAAGTAAATCATTGGCCCTTCTTAATTACCTTATGAGGGGAATCTTTTAGAAAGGCAGTTGCCTGAATAGTAGAAAACAAAATATTGTAATGTGTGATTTGTCATAGAAAACACAATTTAAGAGAACTTTGCACTAACTCCTTTCAGATATAATTGGTTTGAATTGGCTGAGTCGTTATCATGTGTGTTCTGGTATTCTTTTTCCTTTGTTTGTTTTTTTTTCCCTGTTTGTTACTCTCTATTGACTGGGTTTTTTTTTTTTTTGCTTTTATTGAAACAAATGAGTTTGACATTCAGCAGAGGTTGACTGATGTTTAAGTAGCTGAGTGTCTTGTATATAAATGAGCAGTTAAATTATTGAGCAATAATTCCCCATGTGATGTTAGAGTTTACAGCATTTTTCCTCAGATTTTTCATGAGAACCTGTTTAAATTCTGCTTATTTCCTTCAGTCACCCACAAAATTTGTCATATTTTCTACTTATTATAATGTAGAAGATTCATGGAAATTAAGAAAAGAATTCATAGGGATTTTTAGCAAAAGAAAGAGTTCAAGAGCAGGTTGGGCTATCAGAAGATACATTATTTGGGTTTGCTAGGTGAAGAGGAAAGGAGGTTAGTTGGTGCATTGCCAAGTCAGACCCTGTCCAGTATCCAAACAGGTAGAGATGAGCAAAATCAAAAATACAGTTCTGACGTTTCTCATTGATCACGAATGGCTCAAAATATTTTCCTTAAATCATAAAAAAGTCTCAAGAAAGGAATGAAAGTAGGTCTCCTGACCTCTGGACTGAACAATTGCATATTATGCCTGGTATCAGTCTCAGCCATATTAATAAAGGTACAGTGTAGTTTATGTGAATTGTAAAATACTGTTTTTCATCATGTGTTGCTGGGTATGTGTGGTTTCTGGACCAATGTGTTTTAAGCAGGGTTGTAGCTCTGAAACTTCTGTGATGACCAGGAGAAAAGTTTTTAGATATTTTACCTTTTCACATTGTACTTTACTTTCTCAACTAAATCCTGAGCAAAATTTTTGCAAACTAACGTTTTTAAGTTAATTATGTTTTTGCGGTACCATATTAGTCATGTAATAACTACATCACATTGCTTTGGAATGCTACAATTGACAGTTTTTAATTTTAATGGATTTTAATGGACTATTTTGAGATGAATTCTAGCTTTTAGAAACCATGGATATTTAAAATAAAATTTTTCTTTTATTCAGATTTTTGAACTTCAGGTATGGCACCTGTCACAGGAAGTTACAGCACAGTAATATCCAGGGTCAACTGTGCATTTTGCAGATACATATGGGTGACTGACTAGGAACATACTGGTATAAACAGCTTAAGACAAACTATTTAAATTGACAAAACATGCATGGAAATGACCCTGATAATAAGATAGGAGAATGCAGTGCCAAAAAGTTGGAGCTGCCAAGCTCTTAACCTGAACCAAAGCATTTATTTATCTATTGTTCCTTGAGACAGACGATCATAATTATTAAAGAAATTCTGTCTGATATGTGTCCCATGAAAATCTTTCCTTTTTTATTTTGCAGCACACTTTTGTTCCTAAGACAAGTTATGTTCCTGTAAATTTAATTCAGCTTTAGTTGAAATGATCTAGATTTGGCTCTAATTCCAAAGGATCCCACAGATTTCAGAATGAAGTGGAAAGTTCTTGCAGTGACTGAGGAAGAATAAATTTGTAATGCTTGAATATCCTAAGACCCTGGAAATGACACAAAATTCCTTTCTTGTTCTGTTGATTTTGTATAGCCTGGCTTTTGTTGGGGGAGCCACAGAGGTGGCTCTTGTGAGAAGCTGCTGGAAGCTCCCACCATCTCCAGCAGAGCCAATCCCTGGTGGCTCTGAAGATGGACATGCTGCTGGCCAAAGCTGGGCCAACGAGAGAGGCTGGTAACATCTCTGTGATAACATAGTTAAGAAGAAAATCAAAACAAAGTGGAACACAGATTTTTTTTCCAAGTCAGAGAAGAGGAGGACTTGGGAACAAATGAGGGAAAACAACATGGACACACAAGGTCAGTGCAGAAGGAGGGGCAGGAGGTGCTCCAGGTGCCAGAGCTGAGATTCTGCTGCAGGCTGTGGTGAGACCGTGGTGAGGCAGCTGTGCCCCTGCAGCCCCTGGGGATCCACAGGGAATGCAGAGATCCACCCACAGCCCATGGGGATCCACAGGGGATGCAGAGATCCACCCACAGCCCATGGGGATCCACAGGGGATGCAGAGATCCACCCACAGCCCATGGGGATCCACAGGGGATGCAGAGATCCACCCACAGCCCGTGGAGGAGATGCCCATACTGGAGCGGGTGGATGCCAGGAGGAGGCTGTGATCCAGTGGGAAATCCAGTGGAGAGAGAGAGCCCTTGCTTCCAGGCTGGAGCAGCCTGTCCTTGGAGGACTGCACCCCAGAACCCATGCCACAGCAGGGTTGGGAGGACTGTGTGCCCATGGGAGGGACTCACATTGCAGCAGGTGAGGTCTGGCTGCTGCTTGTGAGAGTGGACTCACAGTGGAGGAGTTCCTGGAGAACTGCCTCCCGTGGGAGCCACCCCATGGTCTCACAGGGGAAGGACTCCTCTCCCAGAGCAGTGGAAGATCATCTTGAGTGATGAACTGGCCAAACCCCCATTTTCTGTCTTCCTGTGCTGCCGGTGGGAAGGGATGGAGGGATTGGGGTGAAAAAAGTTGTTTTTAAGGGCTTATTTTACTTCTCATTATCCTCCTCTGACTTTTTTAGTAATAAATTCACTTTTTACCTCTAAGTTGAGCCTGCTTTGCCCTTGGAGTGCTTTCTCTCAGTCCTTATTTCAATTCATGAACCCTTTGTTTAATTTTTATTTCTCTCTTCTACCCAGCTGTAGCAGGGGGGGACGAGTGAGTGGCTGTCATGAGGGGCTGGCATTTGTCCAGTGTCAAAGCATGATACTTGTTTTATTTTTTTTGGCCTAATCTCTTTCTCATATGATTTATTACTTGAGTTTATTAACACAAGAGTTGTGCTAACACAGCTTTGTTGTTGCCAGTGTCAGCAGAGTACTTCTACAAGGCAGAGCATTGCTGATAACTGTAGCTGTTCCCCCTCTGTACTGCACCAAACCTCACACAGTCCTGTTCTTACCTTCAGTGCTTCTCAGGTAACCTAAGCACACATGAAGACTTTGATCAGTTGACTGCCCATTTCCTAGGGGCCACACTTAACATATTTCATAGTGAACTCTGCCATGGGGAATACTAATGTCTTGAAAGAGTTCACAAAGTGCCAACTCATGGATAAGAAGTTACTGGAAATCATGAAGCTCTGTACTTCTACACCTACAGCTAGTGAACAAGAGTGCTCTGCCTAGGGAAAACTGGGTAATTCTACACAGAAAGTTTAAGATTGTCTTATCTTCTGACTCACATCTAAAAAAAGCAGTTTTGTTCAACTTCAGTGCTCTAGAACTAAATGTATTGAAGTCTGGGATTTCTAGCACTTTTCCCTGTGCCACATAGATGGAAGGGGAACTGACTCCAGCTCTAACCCAGAGTTCTGCAGAGAATTTCACTCAAACTGTTCTCAGATCACACTTTCTGTCCTGCAATGAGCTAAACACAGAGTCTTTTTTCATAGAATAATAGAGTATGCTGAGCTGGAAGGGACCCATCAGGATCACTGAGTTGACCTCCTGGCCCTGCTCAGGTGCTGTGATTACTTCCCTGGGGAGTCTGTTCCTCTGCCCAACCACCCCCTGGGTGAAAAACATTTCTCTAATATCCAACCTAAGCCTTCCCTGACTCAGCTTCATTCCACTTCCTCAAGTCCTATCACTGGTCCTGAGAGTGAAGAGATTGGTATTACATGCCTCTCCACTTTCCCTCATGAGGATGTTGAAGACCACAGTGAGGTCTCCCCTCAGTCTCCTCTTCTGAAAAAACCAAGTGACCTCAGCCACTCCTCAGAAGAGTGAGGCTCCCCCTCCCAAGCATTCACTAGTGGCCAAAACTGCCCCCAGCACTCAAGGTGACACCATCCCAGGGCAGAGCAGGACAATCCCTGTCTCTTGCCTGGCAGTGCTGTGCCAGATGCACTCCAGGACATGGTGCCCTCCTGCCTGCCCTTTGTTTGGGTTTGGTTTTTTTCAGTGAAGTCCCAAGGTTATCATTCTCAGGGTTAACGTAATCACACAAACTTGAAAAGCTAACTGCAAGTGTTTGTAAAAGACATGTTTTTCTTTTTAACTGTAGGAAAAAGAGGTAGCCAGTCCTCTTTTGTGATCCTGGTATGAACACACTGAACAATGAAAAATTTTCTGATATGTGATCTACACATCAGTAGGACAGTGATCTGGGGAATGTGGCTGAAGTGAGGAAAAAAACAAAAGAAATAATTCTGCAGGCAAATGGTTACAAGATTGTGTCATGGTTCCTGTCCCTGCTTCCAAAATATGGTATAGTCACTGACTGGTATTAATAGATGAAAAAAATGTACCATTGAAAACCTCTGAAAACTTCTTCTTAAAAAACTGATATGAGCTGGGCATGGGTCTTTAGGATTGAATTCTTGGGCTGATGTGCCTTCCTTCTTAACTTGTTCAAGCTTGCCTTTGTGTCTAGCTTCCCTTTTTTTCCCATCTTTTTTGCAGGTGCTTATGAAACAATCCTGCTGGAATCAAGGTAACAAGAGGGAGGAGAATTTATTAAAGAACATATTACATGAAAGTTATGAGTTTTTTTCTGGGAATACATATCAGCCAAAATGTATGCATTTACAACACTGAGACTTTATTGCCAGTGTTCTTCTTCTTTCTTCCATAGTGAGTATATGAACGTGTCCTCATTGAGTCATTACCAAATTTAATTTATTTCTTGGCATACTCTCAGACAATCTCTTCCTCTTTTCTGCCCAGCCACCTTCAACTGCAGCCAGCCAGGTGGTTCACTAACTGACTTAATAACTTACAAATTCAGCTTGCTTTACAGTTTCTGCTGAACACATTCTCTCAATAACAACAGTTTTCCCAGCTTGAGTAATAAATGGGGTTACCTCAGGGTTTAAACAAATGTGAAGTGTGTCCTTAATGCAACCAATTTAATCAAACACATCACTGAGTTCTTCTAGTATATTATTTTCATTTAGCTGATATGAGACCTCCATTATACGTTTGATCAGTTTTAATTCCTTAGAAACTCTAATCCCTGGCACAGGCTAAGCCTCTACATTCACAAAGAGAAAATAGAATAACTCCTGAGAATTCCATACAGAGAAGGGTGGACCTTTAACACATGAATGCTTTGTGCCTTCATTTACTGTGACAACCATAGCATTTTTAAACTTTCCCATGCTTCCAGTGATGAGCCAAATTTGGATATTGTCATCATTTAGTTATATAAGGCAAATGTCTATAGTAACTTCCAGCTGTAATAATCTGAATTTGTGACAATTTTTCTGCATATTAAATACTTTAGTTACATCTATTATTCATATAGTCAAGTACATTTCTGGCAGTACAAAGGATTGCATGGTGTGCTTAACTGTCAGGATCACCATTTGCTTTCAAAATATTTGACAGCATTTGTAACTGAAGATCTAAACTTCAACTGAAATTTGTTTATGAAGAAGTAACATGGCTTATTCTGCTTGCAGATGGGTGTAAATTGTAAGGTAAAACCAACAGAAAATAGACAATTTTAAGTTCATATGTGACTGGGTTTTTTTAAGGGCAAGACTTCCTCATAGTCAGTTAATCAGAGGGTCAGAGAATCACATGGGCCACACAGCAACTGCTTTATCCAAAACCAAGGAATAAATGAGGCCAGATGTTAAAAAACAGCTGGAGAAATGTGTTTGCATTTCAACATAGAACCAAGATCATTAGGTTGTTCCTATTAAATGACAGACATTTTGTTCTTGGATACTGCAAACCTTCTCAAAGTTAAAAAATGTATATGCCACTATAGCTATCCACATAGTTTAGCTGATTGATTTAAAAAAAATTTAATACATATCTTTAAATGTCTAAATAGCCTGTCTATTTCTTGTGTTGTGAAAAACATTTCTCCAAGTCTATGTATAGGCTTTCTAGTTGCTGTCACTTGTCACACAGGCACTTTGCACCTCTTTCCATCTGTGTCCTGAAGGTCAAAACAATTCCATCACATCCTGATTGCTCAGACTGCCACATCATGCCTAGACCTACCTTTGCTGCCACTTCTGTATAAACCATAGTTTAAGACAAAACTTACATGGATCATATGAAATATGTATCAAGTGAGGAAACAGGTTCAAATTTAGATGAAACTCCTCCTCTCTTTATATGTATCTGCTATCATTTGTTCCATATAAGTGATGCAAACTCTGAAATCAAAAATCTTAATGATGGCATTTTACATGACAAAGTAACTTAGACGTAAACAAAGTAGACAAACTGAGAAGTGTGAGCTAGATAAGTGTACAAGGAGGCAAATTAACCACTATCTGGAACAGAAGGCTTAAAGAGCTTTTATTAGTGACAGAAAGTCCTGCTGGAAGCAAATCACTGGCAGAGCTTCTTCCAAAGCTCACTCTAGCAGACATCCAGTAAGATATCCTGCTGAGCATCAGATCTTTAGTTTTCATCAGTTGAAGTCTTGAGCCTCTCTTGAATTAAAGTGTTTGTTTGTACCTCCAAATACTACCCGAGCTGAATCAGCATCTCCAAAAATCAAGCTTCTCAGAAACCAGGTGTCTAGAATGCCAAAACAGCTTTGAGATAAAAGATGAGAGGCTTAATTTAAACAATGAAAAAAATGAACCAACCCTAAAATGGGGACGACATTCAGAAGAGAGAAAATGGCCTAGTGAAGAGTGGAGGGATGCTATTACAGATCCTTACAAGAGGTAAGGATGAAGAGGGAGAAAGGAAGAAATACCCAGTAACATGGGAAGAAAATCTGGCAACACTTATACTGATTAAAAATACTGAATGAACAATAAAACCAAGAGAAAGAAACAATAATAAGCGCAGGAAATCACCTCCTGAGTAAATCAAAAGGAGTCTTCTGGTTTCAAAGGTTTGCAGTGTAATAAATATGGTATTCTCTAATATGTCAAATGGATTTTTTGATCACTAAATTCACATTTCAATGCCTTACAGCTAGAGATGTCCTTCCAAAAATAAAAATTATTAGCTTTTATATAGAAATAAGAATAGCAAATTTTTAAAAAGTATTGAGAGACCTAGGATAAGTGGGGAAAGAAAAAGATAATAACTTCACAAGGAGAAAGATAATATGTAAAGAGGAGAATAGAAAGTTATGATGTTACTTCTGCAAAGAAAATACCAAATCCCAAATGAAGAGCTGCCCATTAAAATGAATTTTTTTCCTGGCTTTTTTGCAATGACTTTTCATGGGGTCTCATGTCAATCTTCTCAGTTTATCTGATGGTTTTAGCATTTGTTGAATATTCAAAAATTATTAATTCAAAAAGATCTCTCTGCCTGTGTGGGGAGGAGAAAACAAAAAGATGTAAAATGCTGCAGGAAATGTGAATAAAATGATTCAGAGAGATGAGGGAGAAGGGGAGCAAGGAATACAGATTACCAGCAGGCTAGGTGCAGGCAACAGTAGAAAAGCAGTTTCAGTATTAATGCTACTTAACTTTTTATTAAAATGCATGTATCATTGTTTCTTTACTGTCTTGTTGCTATTTTGGATTGCTCTGGAATTTAATCTATTAAAATTGTCAGGAAAAAAAGGCAAAATTCTGCTGTGATATTATAAATGAAATCACCTGTACTTAAACAGATAAACTGCTTCTCTGTGGTATTTAGGATGTAAAAATATGGTTCTTGTTAATCTATTATACTAAAAAATAGGAGACAGGTGAAAGCTGCAACAGCAACTGAGCTTATCACACACAATTGCCTGTCAAAGGGCAACAGTCTCCCATTAAGTGAAATTGTTGTCTGCTTGCAGTCTTTGGGCAAAGTGAATAGAAGGGAGTGTGTATAACTCCATTATTTGTAGCTCAGCTGAATCCAGCTATTAGAGATACCCTGTAAAAAGTGAATAGCTGCACTTAAGCCAAATGTGAAAATGATGGCATTTTCACATTTCAGGTCCATAGCCATTACATGAGGATGCTTTGAGAGACATTTCTAGACTTTCAAAGAGGAAAAAAAAATAAAATCACACCCTGTGGCTACATGAAATGCAGACAATTTTGAGCACCTCTCAGAAATTTACCATTTCTCAGTCACGTGGAAACAGGGAGAGCTTTAAAGACACATCTGTTATGCTTCTATGCTACTGTGTCTTGCTGCAGTTTCAGGCCCATTTTAGCTTAAAATTTAGTCTTTTCTCATTAAATGGTGCAGGAGAATCTATCGTAGCAACAGCTCCAATGGGTTTGTGAGGTGAATCCAGAGAGAAAATTTCCTGTATATTCCCTAATGGATCCCTGGTTTCTTTCAGTAATTATTTTGCCTGTCAGTCACCGTACGCCTGACTGTGGCAGCTTGAACCTTTGATTCTGACAAGAGGTGATTAGGGAAGTTACCTTGGAAAAGAGTTTAAAAGGAACCACTTCAAATACCACATCAGTCATCAGTGGTCCTCTGCAATCTTCGTTAAAAGGACAGCAGGAGATCAGGTGTTATTACACTATCACAAAGTTATGCATGTTATTTTTAATGAAATTTTATTTTAAGAATAATAAATGCAAATCACACTGTCTGGGAAGAAAAAGATATGGTAATTCAATAGAGCTTGAAAGTAGGAAGACAAACCTAGTATAAAAAATTAACATGTCCAAGAATGTTTGGATGTCTAAAGACAATCTCTCCCTAAAATGTTTGAGCAATATTTTGTTTTCATTGTTCAAGTAACCAAAATCTTCGGAAAATTGGGGTCAAATAATTCAGGGGAGAAAGGGAAAGGAACATTCCTGGTAAATATTTCTGGGAAAATGGTTTATGCTAGGGACATGCAATTATCTCCAGTAGAACAGCAGGAAAAGCAACCCAGGCTGGGATTCTCCTTTTGAATGACAGTGCTTTCAATAATGGTACTGGTTTGTCCATGACTCTTATAACAAAAAAGTGCATCATGTAATGCCTCAGAAACAACTAAAAATATAATATAGCTGATGTCAACTGCACTGAATGCTCAATATTCATCTTCTTGCTTTTATGGGTCTACTTTATGACTGGCTTCTAATTTTATCACAAAGGATTTACTATAGCTTTGCTAGTGTAGGGTTATTCTTCTGGTGTACAAAATATTATAAGCTCAGGTATAATATAAAAATCCTTCCAATACAGAAACAGTTCATGTGTCCACTCTATTTCAAAGTACAGCCTGAGTTTTTTTGGGGCCTGCATTCTTGCTTCCTCTCTCTTCTCCTTTTCATTTTTCCCAGTAACAAACCTGTTCAAGCTAATATGAATTGTGGCTCTGAGCAGCCCCAGGCTCTGTATACTTCAACACAGATGACAGACTGAAGCTGAGGCTGATGCAGCCTATATCACAGAAACACAGAATCAGCTAGGTTGGAAAAGACCTCTGAGATCATTGAGCCCAGCTGGTGGCTGAACACCACCATGTCAACTAGACCATGGCCCTAAAGGCTATGTCTGGTGATGGCACCACCTCCCTGAGCAGACCATTCCAATAGCTACTCACCCTTTGTGTGAAGAATTTCTTCCTGATGTCCAACATAAAGGTTTATGTTGGACATCAGGACACAGCTTAAGACTGAGTCCTGTTGTCCTGTTGCTGGTTACTTGGGAGAAAACACTGAACTCCACTTGGCAGTGGTGGAGTTCAGTGGAGGTGAACTCCACCTCCTTTCAGGCAGTTGTAGAGAGCAACACAGTCTCTCCTGAGCCTCATTTTCTTCAGGATAAACAACCCCAGCTCCCTCAGGTGCTTCTTACAAGAGGAGCTCAGAACCCTTCGCCAGGTCCATTGCGCTTCTCTGGACTCACTCAAGCACCAAAATGTCCTTCCTGAATCGAGGGGCCCAGAATTGGATACAGGACTTGAGGCGTGGCCTCAGCAGTGCTGAGTGCAGGGGATAATATCTCCTTCTTCTATAACACTGTCCTCAAATGGTTCCACAACTTTTCCCATAATATCATGTCAAACAGGAACTCACTAAAGCTCCACCAAGATTCTCCTGGGTCTATTGCTTTGTTTGGTCTGGCATCATGGTGATGTGACTAGAGCTTGTTTGTGGCTCAGTCTTCCTTTTGTTGTATGTTCTGGCATACAACAGAATGTTCTTACGTACCTCAAATGGACGGGCTTGATAGTAAGAGTTTAATTATTTTCCAGTAACAGACCTGGACATGACACCTCCAATATGAACTGTACAAAGTCTATCAAAGTGAACAAAACACAGGTCTTCTAAATATTATCCTTGTATTTAGAAACAAAACCCAGCACTTTTCACTAGCAGGCACCAGCAACTGCTCAGATGCATTTGCAAGTAGATGACCCTAATAATCCAATCCATTTAAAGCAGGAGCTGCTGTATTGGAAATTTAGCAATTTGTAGGATTCTTTTATTATTGTTTGTTGATTGTAGTTAGTAAATATTATACTTCCAACAAAAAAAGGTTTAAATTGAATTCCAGAATATTTAGATGATGTTGGAGAGCTTCAAATTTTTATTATCCTTGCTATAAACAAGGGAACATCTGCTAAAAAGAAACCTTCAATTATAGATTTCACTACCACCCACACAAGAGTAAACATTTTAAAAACTGCAGTTACTAAGCAGTGTGAGGAGACAGTAAATGCAGCAGTGATCCAGCTCCGTGGGGAATGTGTAAATAAGGGTCTTTGCAAGTAGATGCAGAAGCATTCTAGAAGAAAGATAAAAGGTCACCACAAAATGCAGATAACTTCAGAGGCATACTATTAAATAAATCTCAAAACTAAGATGACTAGGAGTGTTTAATAGAATTTTATTTAAGAGGTCATTACAAGCTCCACAATGCTCAGCATTATCTTCTAGGACTTGCAAGTTCTATAGGCTTCATTGAACTTCCACCTATTTTGACATGGAAAATATAGTTCTAAATGCATTTTTGACAGCATGAGAGAATGCTGAAATCTTAGCCTCTTATTTCTCAGGTCTGCTTTATATGTGGTTGCAGCAGATTCCATTACTCTAAAATGTGAATTACAATGACAAATATTTCCCTTGTACTCTAACACCAAGTTCTAAGACCAGGGATTTTCCTTTTCTTCCTTCTCTCTTTTGTCTGATTACGTAGATCTTCATGAAAAATCTGAGATTATTCTCTTTTCTTTCGAAGACCTTCTTTCCATGGCCTGGCTAACCACATTATTGAACTGTTGTCATAGTAGTCTTTCAGAAGAAATGCTTTTCTCTCTCTCTCTATATATATAGAGGACATTTGACAAGTCAAGCTGGAATTTTCACCCTAGATTGCTATATATTTAAAATGTCACAGAAAAACAAATTTCAAGAACAGTAATAGTAGAGATTTTAACAGCCCCAGCCCCACTAATAACTCATGTTCAAAATTTGGTGAGCTACACATCAGAGAGATGGTTCTGATACCTGAAACATTATTATTCTAATACCTTCAAAACATTACTTGTGTAAGGGGCTGTAGCACCTACACTTAATATTGCTTACTGCTTTGAGGGTGTTAAATTACACAGCTGAAGTTAGGAACCAAGGCCACTACTGGGCACCAGCAGGAGTTTGCATCTTGCTTTGTGTTCTGGCCATACACAGACTCCAGGGTGTCACATGAGGTCCCAAAATGCTATGTGGTATGAATACTCCCTGATTACCTTAACTTGTTTTAAAATCATGTTATATAGTAGAGTGTAAATTAGGTATAAGGCTTGTGATTTTGATCCTTGTATTTTAAGGTGCCTAGTCTTTCAGATGCTCTCAGCCTGAGACAGGAGACAGCTTCTGCCTGTCTCAGGCTAAGAGGCTCTGAAAGACTAGGCACCTTAAAATACACATGTATTTTACTCAAGAAAATCAGTGAAAGAGGATCAGCAATTTGATTCATAGTATTTAAAAACAATTTGTTTGATGAAATGCAGAAAGATCTAGTGGTTCCTGAAGATCCCATTTAAGCAAACTGTCCAGAGTAGTGATATAGACAGTTATTAAAGTGACACGACAATTGGCAGTAGTCTATAGGATTTCTATTATTTCAGTCCAGCCTTCTTCCTCTTCCAAAAGCTGAATTAAAGCCCAAAGATCCTAACTGAAAAACTATCATTTAATGCATCAGCACTTCTGTGCTGGTGCTTATGTGATACCTTTTCTGGTATATTTTGCTTGCCTGTGACTGAAGTTGATTGGGTTTTGCCTTACATCAAAAGGATATCGCTAATGTCAGTGCAGTAAAACAAAACTGTTTAATAGCCTTAGGCATTCAAGCATTTCTACAGTATCAGAAGGTTTTGTGTTAACTAGAAAATCGGTCTTGACTGCCTTTAGGCTCAGCTAAAGAGAAAAAAGCTGAACTCTGTCAGCAACAGACTTGGGTTTCCTTGTGACTTGAGAATCTTTTCAGTATTTCTTAAACACTATTGATTTGTTGGCTTTAATGAGAGTTTCACAGGATTAACAAATTCTTTAAAAGAATAAAGCATGAGTTTGCCAAGGAAAATAAGGTGATAATCATACCAATAAAACACCTCCACAATCGAGTGTCTCCTGCAGAAAATTCTGTAGAATTCAAGAAGTACCTAAACCTGATATTAGGTTTATTCCCCTTAAAAAGCTTGTCATAGTGAGTTTTAATTGAATTACATAAAAAATGTTTTGATGATACAAAACTTGGAGACAATTTAAAAACATGGATAATGGTCATGTAGAATATAAGAAACATAATACAGCCATCAGAATATCATATGTGGTTTTTGTATAAAAAGAGAAATAAATTGGAAAATAAGTGATTACAATGTGGATACTGACATTTGCACAGAAGTGATTATCTCTTGGTGAAAAGTTTGACAGATTGGTACCAAAAAATTGCCCACAATTTTCTCCACCAGGAATTGCTTTATTTGAATGCAGCTCAAAACTGGAGCCTAACTGTATATTTCATGGGTTTTTTTGCAGGCCTAAGTCTGTCACCAACTTTCTATTGCAACAGCCATGCACTAATAACTCCCATCATAAAACATTCTTTTTGTGAATATTAACCTCTGTATAAATGAATATAGGCTAAAACACTCTGCCTCTTGTTCACCAAATTGTTTCTGACTGTACCAAATTTTACACATGTCTGCCCATTATTTTTATTTTTCTTAATGTTACCATGTGATCAGCTGCTTTGCTGAATATGTTCCTTGGGTAGACTAAAATTATTCTTTTTTAGTCTCTTAGGTTTTTCACAATTTCCAAGTCAAAGCATACTGCAGAAAATTATACTTCCACCAGAGAAAAGCAATTCACTCTTATCAAAATCATTTCAGTAGAAAAATCTGAGTGATCAAAATGAAAGTCTGAGCTTTTTTTTTTCTCAGTAAAGTTTTGCATCTAAATGTGAAATTATATATTTGTAAGGAACATGTAGTACATATGGAACAGTCATTTCATATCTTTATAAAATGTATAGCAGATGGATAAGACACTTTACTGGCAGAATTAAGCAACTCTGCTTCTCTGAGACTTGAAATCCATTACACAATTAGTGCTAAAACTGTGCTAGTCTTATCTAGGTAAACGAGACATGGCTTGGCATGGAGATAGCTGACATTATGCAAAATGGAAGAAGGTTTCAAAAAAATCTCATACAGTTGCTTATTTTTCCTTTGCTTGCATTACAGATGAATGCAGTGTAGTCACTGAAAGCAATAGCAAATCTTCCTTTGACTTTAATGGTACGGAAATTCAGTTCCATGTTTTTCTCACTTGAAAGTAACTTCAGATAGAAAGATATGTCAGTGTGGCAGAGATTGGAAAGTGCATAATTTGAAAGGAATTTTAAAGAGAAGGAAAAACTTTGAAGAATTCAAGCAGGATTAAGATATTATTCAATTTAAAATAGGAAGCTTGAAAAAAGTGTGATGTAGGTTGGTCATAGAAAGTGGAATTAGGATCTTCAAACAGGGAAAGATGAGAAGCTTAGTGCATGTATAAGTAATGTAAAATTGAGATGTTAAAACTATATTATCCAAACTATTTCTAATCTTACTCATATTTTTTATCACATACTTCTAATATGAGAACTTTTAACTGAAGTAACTTACCACACGGTTCCAGGCTACATTTTCAGGTTTTGTATATACCAGGGACCTCTATGAACTAAAAAACTGATGTGCAAAAACCAATCTAAATAAAATTCATGGCAGTTTTGCAATTTTAACATCTAGTAGGATTAAGCACAAAACATTGTAGAAGACTGGTAAAAGAATGATAGAACTACAAAGTAGAAAACTCAAAAATTAGGAAATGCTACAACAGAAATAGCTGTTACAACTGATAGCTTTAATAATTTGTGTTGCAATAGTCTTAATAAGATAAATGACAATAAAATGATCATAACTGTCACTGTTTAGGACAGGAGCAATATTATGTTCTGGGGATGGGTCAGGCAGTTTCAATATGAATGCTTTAAGCATAGCATAGCTATATGCAACAAAAGCCAACTTATAATAAGAAGAAAAATAAGAGAACATCAAATACATTTGTTTTTTTCCTACTAGCTCTGCCTCCTATATATTGAG
The DNA here is from genome assembly GCF_022539315.1 of Serinus canaria. NCBI lineage: Eukaryota > Metazoa > Chordata > Aves > Passeriformes > Fringillidae > Serinus > Serinus canaria. The sequence goes on from NC_066316.1 coordinate 87,562,689, forward strand.
TAGCTGTTAAGTTATACAACAGGGGACAACTGACAACAAACCAATATATAACATAGAAAATGTATTTTTAGGCATATGTATATATGCATGCATTTAATGTCAACAAAGCATATCTGGTTTCTTATGGAAACTGAGGAACCTGTTCCATCTTGCTCTTTAAGCTCAAGCAAAAAGTTTTTTTCCTTAAACAACTTACCTTTAAAATGTAATTTCTGTTCTGTGAGTGGCACATTTGAAGATAAAATTAAGTCATTTCACAGTACTCAGTGTCAATAAGCATCTCAACATTTTTTCCCAAGCATGAAACTGTCCATTTTTCCATTCTGACCGTTTTAAACCAGAAACATTTAATTTTATCACACCTTTTCTTAGTGAAGGAAAAGAAATAACCTTGGCATTGAAAACATGCCTCAAAAAAGGTCATCCAAGCAAGTAATAATTTTCCTTTTATAAAAGCATCAAAATAGTGGCTTAAGAGGAAAACAACCCTTGACCATTCTGATGGCCATTGTAAGTGCATTCTACATGTTATTTTCAAAATAGTATAAGGCAATCATATAAAAAATCTGACTGGAAGCAAAAAATGTAAAATTGTGGCTCTGGATGAAATCAATAGAAAGCTTTTTCGTGTATTTCCCTTCAAAAATTTACTGATCTTGCAATTGTGCACTTGGGAAGACAACAGCATTTTGTTTTCTGTCTTACCTGATTCCCAAACCTCTGAATCAGTAATTTTTGGGACAACTGCTGAGCAGCACTACAGCAGAGGGAAGTGAAAAGAAGATACTTTCAGTCGATGATGCCTGTCTTAAGGATTCAATAGAAGAATAGGAATTACTTGAGCTACCTAACTTCTACAGCAGGTATCTAAATTAAAAAGATGAACCTGTAGATTATCTATTCCATACCTTCCTGAACTCAACATATTCTCAATATCTTCTGTTAAAGTGAGGAGCCTTAAATGATTGAAAAACGTGATAATGGACTGAAGAAAGAGAGAAATCAGCAGTATGACTAATGCCCCACTGCTGCAAATTTGAGAAGACTTTGGGTGAATCAGAAGCACAGAAAAGATTTTCCAGCCCGTTTCAATAAATAAATTTCTTTTCTTGAGTCTCAAGAAGGTGTTGGTGACCCTCCTCATGCCCTATGCACACAATCTGGGCACAATCTCAAGCTGGAAACAAAGTGCACTGGAGAGAGAAAGAATTCATTCCTGGGTGTGGGGCTTCAGTGAGTTGCCTTCAGTGTTATGCTACTTACATTCACCACCCAAACCTGCCTCTGATCCTTATGAGCCACTTAAAATGTTTTAGGAATACATATAAATGGAGATTGCTTTCAAGCAAGTTCAGTTTTAGCCAAGAGGGTTGCTAAAGGGACTCATGCTAATGACATCTAATTTTTTTTCCCAGGACAGTAAATGGAAAAAGATGTTCTCTCCTCTGAGGATAGTCTTAGTTTAGGCTGAATAAATGAAAATGAACAACATATAATAAAAAATGATGTGTTGACTTGTAACAGAGGCTACAGTTCTTAGGAGGGACCATAATTTTCTCAGCCCCTGAAGCTCTAGTAAGTAATGGAAAAATAGTGTAGTAAAACCATGAGTGCTGTTATATTGGAATAAAAATCCACAGCAAATCAGTCCAGTTCAAGAGACATTGGGATTGAAATAAACTGCTGGAACTCAACTGAAAAAAGGAAATTGAGGTGCTTGAATTATTATTTCTTAGGCTTCTCTCAAACACTGCAAGTTGTTTGTTGAGCTTTGTATTAAGCGTGGGTTTTAAGGACTCAGCAACAGGGGTTGGGGAGGCTCTGTGAAGGGAGGCCGGGGCTGCCCCAGCCGGACACAGCTGGTTCCAGATGGGCACAGCTGGTTCCAGATGGGCACAGCCGGTTCCATCCAAACACAGCTGGTTCCAGATGGGCACAGCCGGTTCCATCCAAACACAGCTGGTTCCAGATGGGCACAGCTGGTTCCAGATGGGCACAGCCGGTTCCATCCAAACACAGCTGGTTCCAGATGGGCACAGCTGGTTCCATCCAAACACAGCTGGTTCCAGATGGGCACAGCTGGTTCCAGATGGGCACAGCCGGTTCCATCCAAACACAGCTGGTTCCAGATGGGCACAGCCGGTTCCATCCAAACACAGCCGGTTCCAGATGGGCACAGCCGGTTCCATCCAAACACAGCTGGTTCCAGATGGGCACAGCTGGTTCCAGATGGGCACAGCCGGTTCCATCCAAACACAGCTGGTTCCAGATGGGCACAGCTGGTTCCATCCAAACACAGCTGGTTCCAGATGGGCACAGCTGGTTCCAGATGGGCACAGCCGGTTCCATCCAAACACAGCTGATTCCAGATGGGCACAGCCGGTTCCATCCAAACACAGCTGGTTCCAGATGGGCACAGCTGGTTCCAGATGGGCACAGCCGGTTCCATCCAAACACAGCTGGTTCCAGATGGACACAGCTGGTTCCATCCAAACACAGCTGGTTCCAGATGGGCACAGCTGGTTCCAGATGGGCACAGCCGGTTCCATCCAAACACAGCCGGTTCCAGATGGGCACAGCCGGTTCCATCCAAACACAGCCGGTTCCAGACGGACGCAGCCGGTTCCAGCTGGACACAGCCAGTTCCAGCCAGACACAGCAGGTTCCAGCAGAACACCGCTGGTTCCAGCCAGACACAGCTGGTTCCAGATGGGCACAACCGGTTCCAGCCAAACTCAGCTGGTTCCATCCGAACACAGCTGGTTCCAGCCAAGCACAGCCGGTTCCAGCTGGACACAGCCAGTTCCAGATTGACACAGACAGTTCCAGCTGGACACAGCCAGTTCCAGCTGGTTCCAGATAGTTCCTGCTGGACACAGCCAGACACAGCCGGACACAGCCGGTTCCAGCCAGTTCCAACCAGATCCAACCACGCATGGCCTAGGGCAGCCCCAGCTGGACACAGCTGGTTCCAGCTGGATCCAACCACCTAGTGCAGAGCGTGGCTGAGCTGTGAAAAGGGTCAGTGTGAACACCAAGGTCCATGGAGCAGGAGGTGTTCCAAACACTGGAGCAAATATTTCCCTGCAGGCCATGGTGAAAACCATGGTGGAGCAGATACCCACGCAGCCCATGGAGGACCCCATCCAAGCTGGCCTTGAACACTTTCGGTAAAAGGGCATCCAAAACTTCTCTGGGCAACCTTTTCCAATGTCACAGCACCCTCACAGTAAAGAATTTCCTCCTAAAGAACTATTCAAATGGAAGGTTTGGAGCTGCTGTATAAAAAGCAAGCAATGTCTTCTCTCAATTAATGGACTCAAAGTTCCTCTGAATACTCAGAGTTCTTCTGCAAAGATTTATGACTGAGAAAATATTTTTTAGAGTAGCAAAATGCTAGGCTGGTCTTTAGCAATGTAGATTATATTATACGCTCAAAAAACAATGTTTTGTGTTATAGATTGGATGTGAGTTCATACAATCACAAATTTCTGTTCTCTAAATTCATGCTGGCTAGAACAATATACAGGTAGATTATAAGACAGCATTTTAAAGTATATTGTTAAAGCATATTGTTTAAGTAAATTCAGTTTGCAGTCCCACAGGTAGGTTATCTTAAAAATATCCTCTATTCCAATAGCTGCACTTAAAAAGAAGCATAAAATAGTTTATTGTAGGATTCTGAATTGTGTGTTTATTTATTGCAAAATACAGTTGGAACACATGCTGTGGCAATTGGTAAATCTATATAATACCTCTTTACAGAGCAAAGCAAAAAAATAAATATGCATTTTTAAAAATATGGCTTCATCCAAATACATAAGAGTTTGATCTTGTGTCTATATAACCCACGTTTTGGGTGTTCAGTGTGATGAATAATCCAAATTTTTTGCTGTTCTGCTTAATAAAACACTTCATACAACCTCTCAGATCGATGATCTGTTTTCTATGACAGACTAAACTGTTTAACAGAACCACTTTAATCATAAATACTTAATAATTAGGGAATTGTCACCTTTCTCACACCACTGAAATATTGTAATATTTATTCACAACCCTGGAAAACAATGGAGGTGTAGATATTCCCTTAAAATTTTCTCAGTAGAGTCCAAGCACAGATATATACATGTCCATGCGAAGGATAAACCTCACAATTTTAAAAAAGACTATGCTAGACTGCATGGATATCACACATGTATATATAAATATAAATATAAAACCAAAAACATAAAACAAACAGGAACATAAAACAAAACCTTTCTAGAATTACAGCTGTGGTGAATTTTTTTTTTTTTTGAGACATAGACATGGGAAAGATACTGACCTTATTTTTCATAATGATGGCTGATTTAGCAATGCCAGTATTTTTTGTATTACTTTCCTTTAAAAGCCATTTTTTGCATAGTTCTAACCCAAATTATTATGTGGCTTAACATAATTTAAATAAACAAAATCTTTAATTTAATTGAGTGTTGCAACAAAAAGTATAAACCAGAAGTATTAATGTACTGGGAAGACTTGTTGGCAGGTTCCTTCACAGCATGGAAACATTTCAATTTGAGATATTGGAATAATTATTCAACAAGTGCTGAACAAGTTTTTAGGAACAACTTTCTTTCAACAAAAGACTCACTTTCAGTGAGTCAGTACCTTATTCTGAATCAAAGAGCTGTTAAGGAGAGTCATTTATTATTACAAGTCATTTCAGGCAGGAAAAAACAGTGAAAGCCATGTGATATAAGAATTTTTGTATTTTGTTTGCAGATCCCATGCTGGAGTTGCATCATACCTGCAGCAAGGCCAGTAGAAATCTTTTGCTTTCTTATATGGAAGTGGAAGATGGACACAGTCACTGAAACCAGCATTGCCTGTTGCTCTGGGACCTGAACAGACTCGTGGTTCAGACCTGCATGAACACCTATTGAAGATTAGTCTGTGTGAGTGGTTCCTGACACCCTGCTTCCTTCAGCTGTCTCAAGCAGATATCATATTTCTGGGCCTGTTGATCAATGCACAGTCTGTTGGGACAAGGAACATTCTTGCCATTTGAGATGCAATAGTTTAAAAATCAGATCCAGTAAATAAATGCACCACATTTTGTCACATGCCACCTAAAAAAAAGCAGATCATTGGAGAAAAATGGGATTTTAATAATTTATTTTATTTGCAAATAACCCGTATAAAAGATTGTATTACAGCAAAATCTAGTCACAGGATTTTTTTTCTATACCACAATAAGATATAATTGTGCTCCAGAATTTTTTTTTTATTAGGTTATGTTCAAGTTCCCCCAATTTCTTGTTTAAAATTTTAGAAGAAATTCTCCACAGTTGTATTCAGGGCAGGGCATCCTGGTTCCTGTTTAGAGTTTTGATGGAATTTGCCTTTTCTTGCAAACTATTATATTCATACTTTGTAATAATATTCTCTGGGGACACTTTCACCCACCTTGACTAAGAATTCTCTATATCCATCCTTTTTCTAGAAACAGTGTTAGGTACAAAACAAGGCTGGGGGTAAAGTCATTAGAGGTTTTTACTACGCAGGGGTGACCAGTTGAGACCTTAAGATCAGTTTTCTCCCTGACACTACCCACATGTACAAATGGCCATCTGCTCTGCAACCAGAGATGAGGAACAGCTGATGGCCAGCTATGAAACATTCAGTTTGAGGAGATTTTGTTCATCCTGTAGGAAGTCTGAAGCAGATACGAGAGAGAACTTTCCTAGTTGGCTTTATTTTCTTGCAAAACCTTGCATCTTGTGTAATGAGCTACTGAGGCAATGTTTCCTAACTGAGCGGCTTTGTTCACTGCACAATCCTAGAAATACCCCAAGTGCAATACATCATAGATTTGAGATACTGCCCAGCCCCATTCCTCCTTAAAAAAACACCCTATGGATCACATGATCAAACATTGTCTTAAAAACATGTAAACCACAAGCTAGTGCCTACAAGCAATATGTCCAGTAAAATTCTGCACATCTTTTCTGTAGGATAACACATGTGCAGCCCAGATGCAGAGAGGTGCCTTTTGACACAAACTACCTCCAGTAGGGATGTAATTATTGGATAATTTAACAACTGTTCCCAATCGAGTCTAGATCAGTCATGTGAAAATGTCATTCTTTACAGAGAAAATAATTTTGCGTATAAAATTATTGTGATTCCCCTTAAAGAATTAGCTATCAAGATAGCAGGGTCAAAATCAATATTTCTGATGAAAAAACTGAAAGAATTATAGGGTCTTACATAAAATTATTGCTGAATAATTTTATTAATCTCTGTGTAGAAATTTTTTTAATCTCTTTTCCTAAAACTTTCCATTTTGAGACACATATCCTGAGCAGGAAATTTCAGCCTGAGCAGTTAAAGATTAGCAAAATAAGTACAAATGAAAGCAGGATGCTGGGAAAGAAGGATCTAAGCAACCAACACAGAAGTAGCATTGCATAAACAGATAATAACATGTTGTACTTCAGTGCTAAAGATGAAAGTGAGGAGTTCTGTTTGTGCAGCTTTCTGCTGTGCCTTCTTGTGAGGAGGAAATAAGGATAATCACAGGTCCATGGGACTGAAGAAGGGGCTTGGAACTTTAGAGTTTGCTGGTCTGCAGGGAGTGTCTGCTGGAGATGAGAATCTGCAGAATGGAGCCCAAACACCAGATTTCTCATTAAAAAAGCATTTGAAAATCCTGTTACATTGTGTTAATTCAGAGGCCTCTGCTCTGCATATATAATTTTTGAGTATATGCATTTGATACAAATATTAGATAGGAAGCACTTCTGATAGGGAACACTTCTGATAGGAAACACTTCTGGCAAATCTTGTCCAACATAATGCCTGTTAGGGTCATCTTTTGAATTATCTTTTGTGACTCATCCCTTATAATCAAACAAATATATGTTACACATTATTTCCAGCCTGAAAGCTGATGAGGGATTCTTCATGTATCCCAGTTTCTAGGGAGTTTGATCTGTACTCTGAAGCCAAAACCAAGTACTGTGGATTGACACCAAGCTTAAAATCTCTCACTTACATAAACTACTGACTGGATGGAAAAAGACGTGTTTTTAAAGTGCAGATGTGTTGACTTCAGTTGAGGCTGTGTCTGCACACAAAGCATTGCCAAAATAAAGAGTATAGTCTGCTGAAATTTCTGCTGACCTTACCATGTGCAAAAATCTGCCAGCTTTTGAGCTTCAGCCTTCCCTCTTTTTAAAAGGGCAGCATCTGGACTAACCAAACTGAGAAGGAAGCTTTTGTAGAAGGAAGGATAAATGTTCTTTTCCCTAAGATTTATTGTTATTTTATGAAATGAAATTGCTTTCTGTTGGAACTCCTACTTCTTTGGTAGAATTTGGGAGGAGGCTGAAACTCAAAAAAGCTATATAAAAATTTTTAAGATGATGAAACATTAAGATATATGTTATTTGAATTTATAATGTATGCATAGTTTGAGTAGAAGATGTCTGAACAGGGAAAAAATGTTACACATAGCAAATAAAACCTCTGCCTAATTTTTTCAGTGGAAAAAAAACCAAGAACTTGTGATATAAAAGGTATAAAAAGCATTTTTTTTCCTTTAGTTTATAAAAAAGATGTGTTTATACATGCTGCAGATCCAGTTGGCTTGAAATTTCTGGGGCAATAAAATCCAAGTACATTTCAAAGAAAGAGCATATAGATAGTTTGAACAAATTCTTTATTAATCTGAAAGGAGTAAAAAAAATTCCTTTTATAAAAAATTTTTGCTGTTTTCAAAGTCCATATCAATGTTGTCATATCATTCATTAGAATTTTTTTTCCCAAAATAATCTGTTGATTCACTGATTGGAATCGATACTTTAAAATTTTGAAGGTCTCCAGCAGAATTAGGTAGTACAATACTAAGGTAACAATTAGAAATGCCACCCTCACCTGACAGTTGTGTAATCAGAATAAGAAGGGAGGAATGTGATATGTGGAATGTCTGGGACAGCTGCAGTCACTACAAAAAAACCTTGTCACAGGATGCGGTCCAGTGATAAACAAGGTCAGGCTAGCGTACCATCTGCCCATGGAATATTGTACCAATTTGTTACTCCAGATCTTTTACAGCTACATGGTTTTCAGTCATTTAAAAACAGAAGAAATTCCATCACGGGAAAAAAAAAAAAAGCATTTTAGCAGGTAATTAAATGCAGAGAAAAAGAGACAAAAAAGAGAAACACAAAAATATCTTTGCATGACAGTGGTGAAAGCAGGAGTTGAAAATATTGCCATCTCACACCACCCATCAGTTCTGAGGGCTTTAAATGGGAAGGAATCTGGGTTCAGCTGTCCTCCTTTGGATGCTGTCTTTCTGGGAGCTGCTACTTGTTGGCACGGGGCTGCATATTCTTGGCTCCTGTGGGGGAAAAGAATTATTATCATTCCTCAGCTGAGTGTCTCATGCTCTGTGCACAGTGTGACTAAATTGGCTGAAGTAGAACAAACCTTCCAGAATGGGTCTTTGAAAATGCAACGCTGCAGAGTCAAAACGATGCCTTTCACTTTCGTTACACAGGATTATACACAGTCCTACAGATGTAAGGTGCTATGAAAGCAGAGTGGATATAAAGCCTTTTATCTGCTTTATCTTTCCTTGTAAAAAGTGAAAATATATTGTGGCTGATTCTTTGAAAGCAAAGAAATACATTAACTAAATAAATACATGCACTTCTGTTTCTCAAATTCTGTTGTTATTTGCATGGTTTATACCCCTTGAAGAGGTACAGTTCTTACTGACTTCATTTGAAAGCATATGTGAATAAATCAAGGAGCAGTTGCTGCCCTGCGTTCTTTGGAATTGTGAGCAGTAACTAGCTTACTCTTCAGGATGCCATCCTCTTACAGCTCTCCATAAATTCCTCTGCAGAAACCTTTTAATTCAAGTAAAATGACAGTGGCAAAAATAGAAATGTGAAAAACAATATCAGGTCTATTTTGTTAAGGTGTGTATTTAAGATCACTACATGAATGCATTACACCTATCCTCATTCCTGTATTGTGGAATGAGAGGCCCCTTCTTCCCCTAAACCAGGGAGAGGTTCTGCCTGTCTCCACTGGAACACTCACCAGGTGCTGGAAATGGCTTTTCTAAGCCCCCAGAAAACTGCAGCTCTTGCATTACAGGCTTCCCAGAGGCTGGTCTTTTTAATTCTTTCTTGAGAAACATGGATATCAAAGGATTGGGAAGCAATGTGGCCTCACACAATAGTCTGCAGAACTGGCCAGTTTCATCAAGGGGTGCAGAAAAGGATTTCTCTAAGGGGGACAAAAGCCACCCAAGCTTCACTGCACTCTCAGATCTATACCTCAGTGGTGCTTGGTGCCCTCCAACTCTTTACAGGTTTCACACAAATACAGTCAAGTGCAAAATCAGCTGTGTAGAATAACTCTATTATGCATATTTTTCAAAAGATCGTAGGTAGCCCAGAGTTTCTTTGCTTACTTTTATTTTTCACTTTGTATACATGGACATAATTTTCAGTATTTTCAAACTTTTATTTCCCTTCTTGTTCTAGTTTCATTTTATAGGTTTTCATTTTGTAAATCAAATAAGTATTTATATTGATTTATTAAGTCTATAAAATATATTGAATAAAATATTATATGAAGACAGATATACTGAATTTCAAAAAATATTGTAATGGGTTCTTTATAGAAATAAGTAAATGAGATCTTGATGAGACTTTTAATATGGGGTTTTAGCATAGGTTGATTTTTACTTGTTATTTTCTGAGAGAGTTTTTACCAGTACATGTAAGAACACATTCCAGTGGTTTTACTTCTTTCTGTATTTAAGGATTGATTTTGCTAGTGAGCACCATAGTGTTGTTCAGAAAAGCATTCACATATATACCTATGGTTATTGAAATTATTCTTAAGGTTAGTTGAATGTCTGAGTATTCAAAGGTATATATAAACTCTGATGTTTTGAGAAGCAGGATCTGGCTTGGGAACATCCCCATAAAATCAAATGTTGTATGTCAAGGCTGAAAATAGTGGACAGAGGATCCATCACTGTGGTCCAGCAGAATGCAGATGATGACTGATGTGATGTGGCTCAGAGGTCTCTAAGAGGTGCCTAAGATCAGAACGCCACAGTTCTATTCTGAGAATCCATGGTGACTGCAGGGCGTGAGTGGACAAAATAAACAGCACATTTCTACTTGCTTGGTTACCACATTTGCTAAGGCTCACTAGGACATTAAGGGCAGAGCTGCTGCTTAAATCTTCCTGTGAAAGAAGGCCCAAGATCCTCTTCACCTTCAGTGTCTTCTTCTGCTATTTCAGTGACTTTGAAGAAGAAAGAATGATACTGAAGAAAAAAGTAAAGCTATTGCTTCAACTTTGAAAATACCAGTAAGCTGTATGACTTCTATATTGCCTTCATGTTTAATGACAGAGATATTTGCTCCCAATTTTTCTGCCTAATTAGTACAGTGACAGATCTATTTGCTTCCATTGCACAAAATATATGTGTTAAACTGAAATTAAGTGTTTGGTTTTATATTTCTCAGATACTGATCATAAATTCAGTTTACAATAGAAAAGAAGGGAAGGGTTACTTAATTTTCCACATGAACATTGATTTAAATTCCATTGAAGTATGCTCTTAAATTATGTCCAAATGTGTGGCTCTGGAAAATTAAGTCCTTTATTCATTATTCTGTAATCTGGGTTTTAAAACCTATTCTTCCAGAAGGGGTTTCTAAAAGAAAATTAAGCTTTATGTTTCATTTCATTCTTTATAAATGTTGTTATTTTGCTACTAGCTACATGCATCTACTCTTTCACCACTGAATTTCAAGCGCTTTTTATTCAGTTCTGTTACAGCTCAGAACTCTGATCTTGCTTTGAATCCTGTACTTCAGGATTTTCCATTCCTTTTTTTTTAATGTGTGACACTCGTATCCACTCTGGAAAATTATTCATGCTTGTTTTTATTTTTATTTCTCATAAACCTGTTTTGAGTTTATTCTGCTGCTAGCCACCATTATTCCTTTGACTTCAGTAAAGTTTAAATTGCCCTCAGAGGAGTTTTGCTGAACCTCAGAAGTTTGTCACAAGATGAGCCATACTAGTTTCCGAAGCAGGAGAGAAAACATATTATCCCTCTCAATAGGCTGTTTTGTGACTGAAAGTGGGCAAGGGACAGTTCCTTCCAAAGCCTTGAGAGTCAGTACAGAGACCAAGCTCCTCTGAGAAGTGAGCTGGATTTTTGTAGCCATCACTGCAGGAGGAGGGATGGTCACTTTCCAGTAGCACCGGACAACATTTGGTGGAGACCAGCCACTCACAAGGAAGCACTATAATGATAACAATGGTAGTAAATGTCCTGTTAAAAAGAAAAATACTTTGGCACAGTGTTTTCTCAGTAACTGATTAAAGAGAAGGCAGAGAGGAAAACACACACCTGCACAAGGTGAAAATGGTTGAAAGAGATTTGTGACCTATAACATTCTTAGAGGAAGTTTTTGACACGAGTAAGTCTGGGCACCCTGGTAATAACGAAGGCAGAGTACACCAGAAATCAGACATGGGATCATTATAAGGAGAAAAGTTTGAAAAGCTTTGGAGAATGGAAGAGACAAAAGCTCTTGTTTCCTGTCCAAGTGCACTTGATAACATAAAATCTTTTAACATAAAGGATGATTTTCTTGATTCCACTAATTGGGAGCAGTGTTCAGTTCTTGGAAAGTAGAGAAAAATTTTAAAAACCGTGGGAAGAGAAAGAAAGACATGCCTAATCCTTCTGCTAGCAGAATGGCTTAGCATCTCTTATAATTAGTATCAACTCATGTGAAAGGGAAAACTCTCACCCCTGCCTTTGATTATATTTTTCATGGTACAAGGAAGGAGTTTAGTACAATCACACATTACTTCACAAAACCTAATTTTCCTAATGTTTTAAGGTGAATGCAGGTATTTATTTTCTGTAAGAAAATTTCTTCTTTCCCTTATGGTATAAATTTGAGTAGAGCTGTATGAAGCATTTATGCATTCATGAAATCTCTCAAAATAGCACACAATTAGCACACACAGTTCTAGTGATTTTGGGGAGGCATTGAGGAAGAATTTAATTTTTGTTCTATAAAATACCTCTCAGTATACACATACCCCAAAGTCACTTCAACATAATTCCTCCTCTGTCCAGTATATAATCTGGTAGGTAAGAACAACCTCACACAAGTGCTAATGAAATGTTTCCCTCATTCTCTTGCTCAGCAATAAAAGGAAAATAAAATTCTTTGGTGTCTCTATAACAGCAAGGGTAACCTTAGTATGATTTGGACATGAATTATCCTAAACATATGTATACAGTGAAAAATCAGAGAAGGTAAACGTCAGAGCAACAGTTGTTTTAACAGTACTTTACATAAAAGTATTAAAAGAATAAAGAAAATTGATATACAATAAATGTATTTTTTTCAAGTGGCAAACTAAGCCAATGAATCATCTGTTTTGGTAGTCTCAGTTGTACTGGCAATACCTACACAGAGCCAAGAGGTGTATTATGAAAAATCTACTGATAATATAAAGATAACAGTTGGTGGAGAACAGTAAAAGGAAATAGACACCTCTAAAACACAGGTAACTGGCTTCCTGAATTTATCAGCATATGTACACGGCCATCATACAAAAATTAAAGATAACTTCAGATTGCAAACTTCAAAACATAGTCACAATGACAAATTATATTCCATTGAAAACTATTTACATTGTGTATATTTGGAGACTTTCCTCTTTCTATTTCTTGTATACAAGCCTTTGTTTTCTATACACTCTTCCAGTTTTAATCACTCCTTTATAACAACTCTTTAGTCTTTCTTTTGGTGCTTTAATCTGCTCTAGCCACTGCTTATGATTTTATTCTCAATGCTTTTAAATCTTCTGTTGAAGTTCTTTCCTTCTGCTTTTTCAGAAATCTTTTCTTAATTTTTGTTGAAAGTCCATACTCAATCTGTGGATTGGTTTGGATGTTTTAATGTGATAGTAATTTCTTATTCTCTTTACATCCTGCACTTCTTTAAATCTTTCCCTTTGTGATCCTCACTTAGTTTTTGTGCTTATCATGCTGGTCTTAAAGTCCTACACTTGCTGTACCTTTGTTTAGCAAGAATTTATCTTATCTTTCCCTTGGCATTTATTCCTTCAGCCTGAGCAATTCAAAACAGATTCCCTACTATTATCTTAATCTGAGAGGGAGCACTCCAGGGCTCACTCTCCACTAACAAGTCCCTCTACTTGGCATTTCTCATTGAGCTTTTAATATTTTGCTCCAATTCTACAGAGATTTAAAACTTGGGAGATTTACCTGTAAATTAAAATGTTTCAGGTTTTTTTATAATTTAAAGATATTATCCCACATTCTTTCTCTGGAACATTTTGTCAATCAAGCCTAATGCCATATACATGTTTATATTATGAGTTTATATGCAAGTTTAAACATTATTCTGTTCTACATATCCTTAAAATACCTGAAAAAATAATTTACTGTGATTTTACAGCATCACTAAAGAGCACAATACATAGTACACAAGTAAATAAGCACCTCAAAATAAGCACCTCAGCACCTACAAAATTTAGTCTCTGCTGCACACCATAGAATACTACATTGATCCATGTATGGATCCAAAATAGATGGATTTCAGCCCATACTGTTGTTTCTTTGTGGTTTATGCTGAAAGCAATAATATACCAAGGGGAAATTCATACTTGGAGCTGCAGGTTCAGATACATGTTTTGGATCATTTTCCCCACTGTTGATCTAGCAGTTGAAAACTCTGACAATGTTGATAAACACTTCCTTAAGACATTTAAATTTAATTGCTTCATCTTCTAACTCTCTCTTTTACACTAATTAAGCATATTAAGAATTTTTCATGAAAACATGTTGGTTCTCACTTATTTAAAAGTACTTGAAAACTGGACCTTTGTTTCTCCTCTTTCTGGCTGTGCAGAATCTTTAAGATTCATGTGACAGTAGACAGCCATCTAAAGTTTGCAGAAAGTAGGCCAGCTATGTGGCAAAGGCAAGAATTTATTTGTGATTACTTTGCCTAGGATTGGTGTATTCCTGCTTCATTCAGAGCTGAGGAAACTGGGGTCTCCAAAGGAAAGGGGGATTGAGGAGACAACTCAGAAACAGCACTCTAAAACAAAAACCCCCAACTTCTGCATCATTGATACATCAACAAAACTCATTAAAAACTACACAAAACAGTGAGTTAAGAATCACTGAAAACAAATTAGCCATGAAAAATTTCCTATGTATTTTTTTTTTAGAGCTGAAACAGTACTGAATGTACCACGACCAGAAGCAAAAGCATTCAGGCTTGAATTACTGCAGGAATTTAGGAAAACTGTAGTAAGAGCAGGGAAACTTTGCTGAGAGGAAAATGCTCTGACTAAATGCGCTTTGTAATTTGGAAGCTAGCACCAGAGAACAGGAAGAGGAATGTTCAGATTACCAAAAGCTGTATTTACTACCAGCACAAAAATATTATTTCCTAAAAGGTTATTAAAAAAAAAAAAAAAAAGGATTTTTGAAGAAAGATCAAAAAGGAAGAATTCCATTCAGATGTATCCAAAACTAAATATAAATACACACACCCCACAGTTTCTCAGAATAATCAATGATGTATGTAACAAGATGGGAAGGAGGTAAGTTTCAAACAGTTAGTCTCAGCTCATACTTTGAAATGTAGCATGTGGGAGCAGAAGTATGATTGAACATTTTTTCTGCCTCCTATGGTCAAAGAAAATATAAAAATTAATATGCTTCTGAAAACAGCAGTGCTATTGGCACCCTGTGCTATTAGCTCCCTCTTTGAGCCTCACTTTGGGTATAGAAGCCAAGAAAAATCCTCAAAAGGTTTCCTTAATAAAAATGGAAGACACAACTTCAGTTGAACTGCTTCCTCTTGCTTGGCTGGTGTTTGTAACTTTGGAGGGATGTCCCTGACAGCTACAGCTCTGAGAACTGTGGCCACTCATTACAACTCATCTCTTGAAAATTAGGCACACTAGCAAACTTTGTCTCATCTCTTGGTTTATATCACCTAGGAGTGCAAGTGCTCTTTTATCTCCAGAAAGAGTCTCTATAAATGCAACACACTATTTTCAGTTTTCCAATCAAAAACTCAGTCTTTTGTTTTTGATAACACAGATCTAGTGTTGCATTTGCTTTGAGGCAGTAAGTGCATGTAAAACAGTTTAGCAATGAAGTGAAGTGGTTGCAACTAAAAATGGGCCTGGTAATTCAGGACTTGATGTTCATTTGTCAAAAACTCTTGAGATTTTATTTGAGGATGTTATTATCAGGTGCAGAATACTGACAGAATTCTGTTAATGGTTATCTGGTAACCTATGGGACTCTTTTGTAATCTATATCCTATGGAAATGGTATCATTAAAGCTAACATATGAATGTGCTGACATGTTTTCGTATCTGAATGATAATTTTAGCTTTCTTTCAATGAGAGAATGTCTCCTCAGTTCCAACAGTGATTCAATGATCCACAGGGTAGCTGAGATTCATTTTAGCAGTGCTGTGAATAATGGTGTTCAAAGTTACCACAGAGAAGGAGAATTACAGAATGAGATGAGGCTATCTATTAAATTATGGAAGTGATCAAATTTCCTCTGCCTCTGAAATGTAAGATGGTTGCAAATCTTTATTTTAAAACTCCTAGTTAAATCTACCAACCTAACTAGAAAATCTGTAGTCAATCATGGCACAAGAATGAGCACTGCTGAAAAAGAAATACAAAAAAGACCACGATGTAACTGTCAAAACAAGATGTTTTAATCTGCTTAGGCGCCCAAGAACAGCAGCATTGCACAACCACAGTTTATTGTCAGCAGTTTATTCAAAGCCATACACTGTCCTTGTTCTACATTAGCAGGTCATTTCAACAGCTCTGTATGCAGGTTAGAATCAACACATGGTTCAGAGCATCAGTATCAGTGCTTTGAGAAATTGCTTTCTCTCCTGCGGTTTTTTAAAAAATATAAATCCAATTCTGTTCACTGTCACTCAGTAACCAGATTTGTAAACAATTTACATTTTGCCTTGAGTCAGATAATCCTATCATTATTTAATCTCTCTAAGCACAAACAAATATCTAGATCTGGATGTGTGTATAGGAAAGGGCTGTGTAAATAACAAGGAAAAAAAATAGCAATAAAAAAACCCACCAAAAACACAACTAGAAATATAAAACAGTTGCAAATACTTATAGTTTTGTAAAGTAGGTATTTTTTTTTAGTTGCTTCAAAATTTGTGGAGTTATTTATTCATCCTTGCAAAATCAAACAGAAGGAAAGTTGGTGAGCAATCATATGCAAAATGAAGAACATTTTTTTGAAAAATAGATATGGATTCCTCAATTGCCTCCACCCTGAATTTTTTCCAGAACCATTTTTTTCTCATTCTTCATAACATAAAATCCTACACACTGAAATGTGATTTTTCTAAAGCTGTCATATTTTAAATCCATAAATAATTTTCCTCTATCTGATTAGCTTCATATCCATTCACTTATTGATATCATTATCTTTCCTCTTGTATCACCAAGGTTTGGATAGCAAACATGCCTGAGTTCCTTCTTTTGTGCAGATCCAAGTGTTTCCAAAATGTTCAATCATCTTCTTGCCTTTGGAGGCTGTAAAGAAGAAGTGAGCCCCTTCTCTTGATTACTTGGCATGGTTGAGCAGCAGCTCAAGCACTTGTCATTAAAACAGGAAATCTTCAGCTCTCCCTTACATGCAATGGTCCAGGTTAGATTGAAGAGGGAACTTCAACCACTCCTCTTTTTCCAACCATCCTAAAACTGGATAGGAGTAAACTGTTCTGTGAAAAGAGGTGATCCATCCATAAACACTATTGAAGAACAATTTATTCTTTGTCTTCTTGATGTGTCAGTGTAGCTCTATGACACCTTTCACAGTAGAGTATCACTTTATGAGCTAAGATGTTGGTTACAGTTTGATTGAGGTTTAAAGTTTTAGGGATGTCTCTGAGAGCAGAATTTGGCCTATTCTTTCTATATTGCTAAGGATCATAGAGAAGATACAAAGAATCCCTTCTGATCATGAAAGGATGGATTAGAAGGAACAAAAGAAGAAAACAACATCTTTTTATTTATGGATTTTCTAATGTACTATGGATTCCATGAACATAAAAATCCTGAGACTACTTCATAGAGCAACATCTACTATATAATTTTTCATAGATAAATCATACTTCAATAATTTCTGCATTTGCATATGGGTTTTCCTCTTTCTAAAAACACAATTTTCTTTATATTTCAAGTTGATTAGTGTGCAAGCTCTTACCTTTCACATCTCACATTTGTTCAATGATTTAACAATCAATTTAACATTTTAACAATAGACCCTTGATCAAAGTGCTATCAAGCTATTATCAAAAAATTTTCTTAAGCCAAATTCTGTGAAAAAATGGTCAGGGAGAGTTACCTGATAACTCATCATATATCTTTGATCAGGGAAGCACTTGAGTAACTATTTCAAAAACTTTCTGTGCTCTTAGAAATTGTTTTCTACCCTTCACTGAATCAAATTGACTGACACTACAAAGGCTTTAGACTACAAATCTTCTCTTTACTGAGAGGAATACACTCAATTCCTTAGTTTTCAACATCCCAGGAATTCAGTTTTAGCCATTTTGATGGACCACACATGATATAATCAAAGGCAGGAGGTCCATGTCCTTGCAGACTTACCTTGGTTGATTCGTACATAAAAATTATATGAGATAATTTGTCTACAGCCTGCTGTCAAAGTTGTGACCTTTCTTCTCCTCTGATCATGTGCTCCCAACTCCTTTGTTATTCTGGATGGTTTGGTGCAGCCTCACCTTGAATATTGTGTGCAGTTTTGGTCACCACAATATAAGAAAGATACTAAACTATTAAAGAGTGTCTAAAGGAGGGCAGCAATGATGGTGAAGAGCCTTGAGTGAAAGTCGTATGAGGAGTGGCTGAGGACTCTTGGGCTGTTCAGCCTGGAGGAGACTGAGGGGAAAGCTCATTGCAGTTACAGCTCCTTGTGAGGAGTGGCCAACCCGGATCTCTTCTCTGAGGTCACCAGTGACAGGACCTGAGGGACTGGCATGAAGTTGTGCCAGGGGAGATTTGGGCTGGATATTGGAGAGAGCTTCTCTCTCCACCAGAGAGTGGCTGTGCACTGGAACAGGCTCCCCAGGGAAGCAGTCACAGCACCAGCCTGACAGAGTTCAGGAAGCATTTGGATAATGCTCTTGGGCACATGGGATGGTACATCCCACTCTTTGGGATGGTGCTCTGGAGAGCCATCGAGTTCAGCACGATGACCCTTGTAGGTCCCTTCCAACTCAGCATATTCTGTGATTCTGTGATTCTGTGACATAGTTGGAAAATTAATCTTTCATTTTGTGGTGTAGTTGCCCGTCAGGTTAAGAAGGTGATCATGTGGCTGCAAAGGGCTTGTATGATTTTGTGTGTCATGCATGTGCATCATGTCCTCTGTGTTTCTTTGAGCAGTATCTGTCTGTGGGAAGCAAATGTGTTTGGAACAAAACAGGTAATCTAGGATTTATTTCTATTTCTTTATTTCTATTTCTATTTTCTGGAAAAGACAAGAAACAGAACATTACAGTTACCCAAAATGTTGCAGGAGTCCTTTTGGGAAAGACCTTTCAAAATATTTGGGGAAGCATCTCATATGTGTTGCACCGATGAAAGCCTGCTTACAAAAATATTCTTTTTATCAAGCACATCTTCTTTTGTATCAGTTGAAAAAAATTTTTGAAATTATTTGAAAATTATAATTCAGATATTATGGTATTTTATTTAGAGTGATAGAATCATAAAAAGTTTTGTGTTAGAAGGGACCTTAAAGACCATCTAGTTCCAACTTCCTTGCCATGGGCAGAGATGCCATTCACTAGACGAGGATCCTCAGGGCCTCATCCAACCTGGCCTTGAATGCTTCAAGGGATGGGGCATTCACAACTTCTCTGAGCTGTTCAGAGGTCTCAGCAACAAAAGAGTAAAGAATTTCTTCCCAACATATAATCTAAACCTGCCTCTTTCAGTTTGGAGCCATTGCCCCTTGTCCTGTCACTATCTATCTGTATAAAAATTCCCTCTCCCTCCTTTTAGTAAGCCCCTTAAGGTGCTGAAAGGCTGCTGGAAGGTCTCTGAAGCCTT
Organism: Serinus canaria; assembly: GCF_022539315.1. Taxonomy (NCBI): domain Eukaryota; kingdom Metazoa; phylum Chordata; class Aves; order Passeriformes; family Fringillidae; genus Serinus; species Serinus canaria. The sequence continues at coordinate 87,581,932 of NC_066316.1, forward strand.
CTCTTCTCTGGGCTGAACAGCCCCAGCTCTCTCAGCCTGTCTTTGTAGGAGGTGCTCCAGCCCTCTGGTCAATATTTGTGGCCTCCTCTGCACCCACTTCACAGATCCATGTCTTTCTGGTATCGAGGACCCCAGACCTGGATGCAGTGCTTCAGGTGGGGTCTCTCAAGGGCAGAGAAAGGGGGGAAGAATCCTCTCCCTTGCCCTGCAGGCCAAACCCCTTTTGATGCAGCCAGGATACACTTGGCTTTCTGGGCTGCAAGCGCGCACTGTTGGCTCACATCCAGCTTTTCATCCACTAGGACATTCCTGCACCCAGACACAGATCCATTGACCACAACGCCCTGGCTGCAACTATCCAGCGAATTCCTTATCCACTGAATAGTCCATGCATCAGATCCATGCCTCTCCATGTTCAGTTGTAGGGAAGATCAGCTGAAAAAAAAGAGCCAGCCATGCAACTTCAGGCATTTCCTTTTTGACTGCTGCCATGATCAGTCTCCTTTTGCAAAACACTGAGCATAAATAGTATAAGATTAGATGTTATATCTGGTGTGTATCTGATAAGAATGTGTGTGCTATGAGGTTTTGTTGTGGAAGCTGATGCTTGGTAAAATGTTAAGCTACTCAGGTGAAATATAAACATAAAATGAGACATGACTATATATTTGATATTAAAGAATAGAAGAAACAGACTTGGAGACATTTTCACCTGAACAGGTTGTAGCTTTGCACAGCAGCCTGAAGGAGCAGGAGTTGGCAGTTAAAATTGTTTTATGGTCAATCCTTAATTTTTCTTGAAAAGTTCATCTAAGCATTAATACAACATCATATCAATAACTGAATAATTCTTATTTTTCAAATTTCCCTGCAGTCCATAATCATTAGAAAGTCAATGGCACCCTCAATCACAGTGGACATGAGCCTTGAGAATTTTTTTGGTTTTTAAAAAAATTTATTTAGAAGCTTAGAAACAGAATTACATTTTAAAATATTGCGAACATCAGTCAAATTTTCAAAAAGTTATGCACAAAATCTACCACAGAACAAAAAAAAAAGCAAAAAAGTACCAATGGTCTCATTGCTATTTAGTATTTCAAGATGGAAAAGATTTCTAATCTATCATGCTGCTTAAATGAAATGGTAACTTATTTCTTCATGTATACAAATAGGCAGATATTCAACTGTTATTTTCAGTGAACATAAAAGTAATTTGATGTGTTACTTGAACTGCTTGTTATTTAAAATGCTGAATACTGTATGTATTCTATAAAAATACATATAGGATTTTAGGACATCTGATAACTTTTAAATGTATCTGAGAGGGTGAAAATGATGAAAATTTTTATAAAATACCAAATAAGAGAAAACATTAACTATAAGCAAAACAGCATATTTTAGCAAAGCTTCTTTATTTATCCATGTAAAAAAATTATCAGATAATAGTTATGTGGTAGAAAAAGTCAGAGGAGATCATCTTGGAAGCTACAACACTGGACATTTGACATTGATATTCAACTTTGACAATTTCAAAAATCCATTACATAATCATCGCTGGCAGATGATTTTCAGAAGAAAATAAAAAGCAGAATAAATCTTACAAATAATTTTGACTCACTGGTATAGTGAAAATATCAAAAATTAGACCTTGAAAGCATATCCAAAGCACACAAACAAGTTCCCATTGCCCTGCTGGGGGCACCAATAAGATAGTTGTACTAATGCAAATTCTAAATACTTGCTAAAGCAGTAGGATGAGACAGTCAGATATCACTAAGCTTTCATAAATTTTGATGGTGTCCCAAAAGAATATTGTCACAATTTGCTTATGGTCTTCAATAGAAAATGCTGATGACCTTGAAATTTTCCACAAAAGAACGAGATGGTTAATCAGTTTTTTTCTGTCTACACAGGTACTCTTCTGAAAGGTGACAAAGAGTGGGAGGAGAACCAATGAGGTTGATTGGAAGGGTATCACCATGTCCAACTCCATAAAAGTTTTGAGATGAGTGTATTGTAGCCTATTGAAGAATATTTTTGAATATACAGAAACATTTTTTTCATTACAACTCAGCTATATAGCTGGATTCTGACTGTCTCAGAATCTGATTTTCCAAATGCCTTCGTAGTTGTTTTTAGAACATGTTTTCTACCTTGGAAAAAAATGTTGGCAAGGTTTTTTGTACAGCATGAGAGATGATCACACAGGAGGAAAAGCAGAGGACAAACTCTGTCAATACTTTAAAATATTTCTCAAAGTTTGAACTCTGTTGGCACAGCAAGGGTTTCTCTGCACTCCCCAGATCTGTTTCTGAGTAATCCAGTGGGTGAGTATTTACATTAGGAAGGGATAGGACTTTTAAACCCATGATAAAGCACCTTGTTTTGAAACTTGTGGCATTATTTATCAATTCTTATTGTGCCATAAATCCACGTGCTTCTTAGATACACATGCATTTCAAATGTGAGACTTTAGGCTTCAACACCTGGATGATTTTCTCCCACAGAATCACCTTTCTCCAGCTTTTGCTGTGGGGTCAGACACACGAGCCCTGATGCCTCCAATACCACGAGTCCACAATCACCAGCATCAGACCTGTGCTTTGCCAGATTGCATCAGGACATGTCTGATCTCTTCATCATGTGTCTGCCAAGTGAACCAGAACATGTGTCATGGCATTTACTTCACCTTTATGCTTTTATACCTGCTTGGAGGATAAACAATTACTGATCTGGAATAAAGCAGCAACCCTGCAGCAACCCTGGTCAGGCATGAGGTCTGCTGATATAAGACAAACCTGCCATCATGCTTTACAGACAGCATAGAGTGAGCAGAGGTTATGTCAGATTGGCACTTTACATTGTGTGATTGCTTTCAAACAGGGAGCAGGAGCCTTCAAAAGGGTTTGGGGGCTGGGGACCAAACTGATGGAAAGCAGCTCTGCAGGGAAGGACCTGGGGGTCCTCTTGGACAGCAAGCTGTCCATGAAGCAGCAGTATACCCTGGGGACAAAGAAAGCCAGTGGTACCTGGGGTACATGAGGAAAAGTACTGCCAGCAAGTCAAGGGATGTGATCCTGCCCCTCTACTCAGCCCTGGTCAGGTCACATCTGGAGAGCTGTGTCCAGTTCTGGGCTCCTCAGGATGACAGAGACATGGAGCACCTGAGGCAGGTCCAGAAGAGGCGATAAAGGTGATTGAGGGACAGGAGCATCTCTCTTGTGAGAAAAGACTGAGGGAGGTGGGCAGATTGAGCCTTGAGAAGAGATGAATGAGAGGGAACTCATCAGTGTGTATGAGCATCTAAAGGATGGGTGTCAGGGAGATGGACCAGGCCCTTCTTGGTGGTGCCAAGAGAGAGGACAAGAGGCAAAGGGCATAAACTGATGCACAGGAAGTTCCACTTGAATATGGAAAGAACTTTTTGCTATGCAGGTGACCAAGCATGGAACAGATTACCCAGAGAGGTTGTGGAGTCTCCTGGTGGGAGATCTTCACAAATCATCTGGACAGAGTCCTGTACCATGTACTGTAGGATGTCCCTGCTTGAGCAGGGAGGTTGGAACAGATGACCCTGTGTTCCCTTCTAGCCTTAGCTATTTTGTGATTCTGTGGGAAGAGATCTCCCATGTTGCTGAAATGATCTGAGCTAGCTGCTGCTTTTTGCTTTGTGTCCACTGAAGCAAGCCTTTAAGAAGAGGTGGGGAAATTATAGACACATTTTCTCAACACTGCTGCAATGAAAGCTCCTCCTCTGGGAACTCCATTAATATCTGTGACCTTCTGCTATTATTCCCGTGTTCAGCTTTATACAGGATAATCCCCTAAAAGGACTCCCATTTGAAGGGAAAAACAGATACTGACAACCTGATTGTGTCCTTTACCTTTCTTCCACTCTGGCACAGTCTTCATTTCTCTCCCATATAAATATGACTTCTTTTGTGGAAACTGTCACTGTGAGCAACGATACACTGACTCTTATTCTTGCACATAAATGAGCTGCTATTTTGATGTGCTTTTACAGTTTTAGAAAGAAACTCTCAAACTTCAATTCCGATTCTTTTCCAAAGGTATTTAATTAAATTTTATTGGTCATATCAAAATTATCAGAAAGGAGCTATTTAGTTTAGAAACACTTGGAAGTTTGCACCACACTAGAGAATTCTGCATGTATCCTCCTGCTCATGCCAGGATCTACCTTGGTTCTGTAGCTGTTTGATATGATGTACACAAACTGGCACATGCTTCAGCTATCAGACATTTACTTGAACATACCAATATGGACATGCATTATCACAGTGAAAGTGCAGGTGTGAGAAATTTCACATAAATAAGATTCCTAGAAAACTGTTTAATCAGACTTATTTATTAATTTGCCCTTTTTTTTGTAAAACCAAAGAGGAAAAGAAATGAAGAAAAAAATACAACAAGCAAATAAATAGTGGTACACTTACAGCCTTAAAAATACAGCAGTTATGGACCTCAAACCAGTATTTTCTTGGACAACTTTGACTATGTTTTTTTAGGAAGGCAAGCTACACTATTACAGCTGCCACAATATAAGTGAGGTGACCCAGAATGTGCAACAAGATCTTTTGGTATACTCAGGTAGACTCTTTTGATATACTCAGGTCTAGTTTCTGAGCTCTGTGGGCTTTGAAGATTGTGATTTGTTGTCTCATGCAGATTCTCAAGTGTCAGCTGAGATCACTAAGCAAGGAGAAAGAGAAAAGCAGTAGCTGTCCCAAAGCAAACATCTCATGTGTCCACCCAATGCTGGCTTTTTCCTTGTTAGATGATATTCAGACTGTGCAATTAAATTTTTAGTCCACGACTACAGCTGTAACCATAGTTAACCAGCTACTGCAAACTTAGAGTGGAGCCTGCCAAATGCAGTGATTGCCCTCTTCAGTTTCAGGGGCTGGAGGCAGCCTGAGCCATGGAGTGCAGATGGCCAGACTGGACACATGGCCTTTGTGTGGAGGTAGCAGGAGCTGTGTCTGCTGAGCTAACCCAGAACTGGCTGAGATGAAAGGCTTTCTAGACTACTGGAGTTTCAGGCACCGCTTTTAGACACTTTTCTGAGGTTACAGGTAAGAATAATTTGTACAGTTTTCACCATGGATATATTTGGATGGAGAGCTGGTGGGAAGAGTTTTTGTGTGTTGCTAATTTGGATGTGGTTTGGCAAAGTAATGCCAGTGACTACTGTTGTCTGTTCAATTCTCCCTCTATGTAATGAAAATTGATTACCTCAGTGCTTTGATCTTAATGATTTTCCTTCCAGATATATTTGAATGTGACATCAAAGCTGTCCAAAATACCAGACTTGATGTAGTTATCACTAGATTGCTTTAATGAAAGTAATAAAAAATTAAAATATATATTTTTTTTTATTCTGAGTGTGTCTGGAGGCAAGCAATAGAAACACCTGATAAATGCAAAAGAAATCAATAAAGAGATACCTACAAACTTAAATAATCCAGAGAAAAAGAATGATAGCCTTTAATCATCTGCTAACATTTGGAAATCAAATAGTTCCCAATCTTTCAATTAAATAACTGCCTGCTTAGTAACTGTATCTAGACATGGGCACCTAAATTATTTGGGTTATGTAAGACCATAAAGCCAAGGGAAATGTGTTTTTTTATAAGTACATTATTATTGCATGTCGTGATATAACTAGAGAAACATTTTTCATCAGGAGGCAACAGAGGGAGAACAGCCTGTTTGTTTCTGGGGTTCTAGATTGGTTTTTATCTGGAGGATGGCTTATTTTTCTGAACATGCTGTTTCAGAAGAGTAGAAGGTATTTGTCAAATAGGTCCTCTGCTTAGAAAAAAAAAAGAAATATCATAACTGTTCCAAAAATCTTCCTTTGAAAATTTGAAAAATGTGAGGCTTCTTTTTAAAATAATTCTATTTCAAATTAAAAGAATAATAAAATAAAGTGTTATTTAGCCTGGCAATCAAGTTAACTTACAGTTCTGTACCAAAACTGGAATTCTTTAACAAAACCATCCTGGTATTGTGAAAGGAGAACTCTAAATAAGAATGTTGCCATTCATATCACAAAACTTCCAGTTTGAGTAGGCTGCAATGGAAAAGACACCTTTTATTAGATATCTGCACCTGAGGTCTCTGCCCCAGGCTGTCATTGGAGTAACAGTTATTGTGTGTGAATCTCACTGAAAATTACATCTAAAATTTGGTTAAATGGGTAACTTCTTTGAATGGCCTTATCTCCCCACTGATTAAAAAGAGAAGAGAGGGAAGACTGTTAGGAGAGGTGAACTGAACCCCACCTGAACCACTTACAGCAGCCACACCACTCACTTAGCAGATCATTCACAGCAGAAATGTGTGACAATGTTAATCTGTGATTTTATTTTTTTCAATGAAGTTACACCTGGCTAACCCTTTCATATATGGATACAATATTTCAGTTTGGCCCTTGCAAACTTAAAAGTGGATTGACTGTCTTGTCAAAACCAGAACTGAAGGCACTCACAGGATTTCAGGCTGGGTCCTCAGAACTGGAAATGAAGAACTACAGGGAACTAATGTCTTCTCTGTAGATACACTGCAGTGCCTTAGCTGGTACCCCTGTCCTGTTGCTCTTGAACTCTTTTATAGCTTTAGACCGGTGAATCAGACTAGATCTGTGGTTTGTATCACACAGCCACACCACATCTTATTTGCTCAATCCAGCTGAAAATAAATTTGTAGTTTCACAATTCATTTTATTTGCCTACACTGTAGAAAATTTCCCTACATTGTAGGAAAAGCACTGGTTGTCATTCCCATCAATATTCTGCAGTTTCCTCGTCATGGGTGGGTGAAGAGTATGCTTTGGTATGGTAGAGGGTGAAAATCAGGTCTGGATCACTCAGTGTCTTGAAAGAGACAAATTTATTGAGCCAGCTTTTCTACTCAGGAAAACAGTGTGTAACCAAATTCTTCAAGAGTGATTCAGATGGCAAACTGCCTGTTGTCTGGAAATGTATTGCTGCCTTCATTTTGGAACATTTTTTTCCTAGAAGCCTAAAATCTTAATTGTTTGCAAGTTTTAGCACAGTATCCTTCATATTCAGCATTGCAGTTCCTAGAATAAAAATTTTCAGCAACGTTTACTTACTTTTCTCCATTCAGAGCACTGTGTGGTTTAGGAGAGAGTCAAAAGAATTACACTTCTGTAGCTTGTGTTGCCTTCAGGTCATGCCTGTGTGTGTAGGTTTATGTAGAAATATGTTTCCTCGTTAACACAGCTCTAGGACAACACAAGGTCTTCACACAAATGATGGAAGAAAATCTCCACTAAATATTATACAGGAATAACTGTTCCTTCTAGGTGTTACTTGAGCCATAAAGCTAATTATATGAATGTAGGATTCTTTCATGAGAACAAATACCAAGAGCATTACTGGTTATAGAACTTTAATAAATATTTCAAATGTGTTTAAGCTGGACTGTCCTCGATCTCTGATATCTACAGACAATTAATTCAGTGATGAATGCATATGAAAATAAAACTCTTACTGATTTTGTTTACAGAGCAATATCAAACATAAACAAATGTGTATTCAGGCTCCCTTAGGAACTCCACACTGCATAAAAAATAGGTTAATGCAGTAAAGACCACAGTTCATCTCTTCTCCCACTGACTCCCACAGTAGCATGTTGACAGTCCTGGTTCTTGATGGCCATGAGCCATAAACGAGTAAGCAATACATCAATACTCTTGGTGGATCAGCTCATTCCTAAATCCCAGTATTAAAGAGAACCAATCTGCATTGCAGTGGTTCTTTTGGTTTTGTTTTTTGAGATTGTTTTGGTTCTTGGTTTGTTTGGTTGTTGGGCTTTTTCCCAATATTTTAACATTTGTATTGGAATATAAAAAGGGAAAGGAAAAGGATCAAGGTGCTTGGCAGGCAACATTCTGCAACACACCCCTCAGATGAGGGATGCACACCTTTGATTCCAGGCTGATGGAACAGACATAGGGCAGAGCATCAGGAGAAAAACAAGCCAGTTGAGTGTCCTAAGCATTTCCAGAGAGTGAGAGCACAGAAGCCCTCTGCATCTATTTGACCACATCAGCACATGTATTTTCATCCAAACGTGGATGATAATTAGTTATTAATCCCTTAGTTAGTAGAGTTAAATCCTTTTGCTACTGCAGGTAACACATCTTGCAGCAGGAAAAAGTCCATTTTCTTTCCTCTCTTGTTGATGCTGCTTCTTCTCAAAACTGGCAAGAAAAACTTACACTGTCATTAACTTATTCTTTTGTCTTTGCTCAAGTAGCTCAGAAAGACAGTTTATTGAGGACTCAGTTTCAGAAACACTTGGCAGTGGTCAAAGCTAAGGGAAATCAGACCGGTGTTTATTTTCCAAATATAGAAGCCTTCCTTTGTGCTGTTGAACCCCAACACATTCCTTTTTAGCAGAGGGATGTTTTCCTGTCAGAGAAGTGGCATTTTATTTGTTAGTACCATGCAATTGTTTTCCCTTTGTTTGTTTTGCTTTAGGCTTTTTTCACATATTTATCTTCTTAGAGCAGTTTTAAAAGAAGCAAAATGTTCTTATGTTGTTCTCTGTACCAAGGTTACTGTGATTCAGCATAAACAGATAAAATGCCTTCAGTTAATACAATGTTCTGCAATTCATCATTATTGCCGCAGTGATTGTGCCCATCCTTAGAGAACAATGTACAGCACAATTTACATTACACCACCTCTTGTTTTCTGTGGGCAAATTCATCACAACAAATTGCCATATAGTTGCAACGTGCCCAGCACAGGTCAGAAAAATGAGAACTTTTAACTACACATGGTTAACACAAACATCAGTTGTTGAATTTGGGGGCCACACAACTGAGTGAGTAAAAGTTCAGATGGTTATTGCTGGAATAAATATTTAAAAAATAGCATGCTACATGCTTATATGCCTTCCTTATGCCCTTTATGTCCCTGCTGTCAAACATAACTTATAATTTTTTCCAACATTTTAGGAGCTCGAGAATTTTGTAAGGGGAAATCCTTCATAAGACAAAAATATTTCACAAGGTATGTTTCCTGTTCATAAACACCACTGACAGCTGTCATCTTGTGTTAATAGGAGAATTAGGTTGGGTTCAGATTTTAAGTTTGGTCATGAAAAGTTGAATTTTTCTTTTAAGAGAAAAAGTTCATTTTTAATCCTAACCAAATCAGGAAGATATAGACCTGCTTTCAGCAGCAGTTGATTTGTTTTCTCTGTAGTGAAGTTATCTCAAAAATCATGAAAATTGTTAATTTTTTTTTATTCAGCTTCAATATACTTGTGCAATTTGGAAGTAAAATCGATATCTGGTCTCTATTAAAATTAAATTTTTGATCCCCCAACCAAAAAGTAACGACTTGTTCACGTTTATGCTTGTGCTAGGAGTAGACCCCATGGAAAATTATTCCTTTCTGCATCTAATTTTTACCATTATGGCATTAAGGTGAACAAGGTCTCAGCTCACAAGCTATGATCTCAAATGAACATAATATACAGAGTGCAGGTTGCAGTGGAACCACAGGAAAAAAACCTACCTTTTTTCCTCCTTTTTCAGCTACCATTTCTACCATTTGGGAGAAATGCATAACACAGCATCTTACTTTCTTGTGTATGAAGTAATTTTGGACACTCCTGTGCACACTTTAATTTTGCATCATATGCAGCTGCATATGATGCAAAAGATCATTTGTGGGGAATCCATTGCAAAATGATAATTTTATCATCAACATTATATTCTCCAGAATACAGGTAAAATCTTCACTCTTTTAAAGTGAAATCAGAGGAAAAGGAAAAATTTAGTTCTTGTAAATTTAGAATTGCTTAGATTCAGAGTTCGTGAGGAGCCCACCAATGTGAATAGAGAAGCACAGAAAAACTCTGCACAGTTCTGCACAATCTTTTGTTCATGCTGTGCACATCTCTGAGGTTACAACATAACAGAAAAGTGTTGCAAGAGTAATTCTTATTAAATTTTAAAAAAGTTATTAAATGCCAATTAATTTTTTCTAGACTTCGATGCATAGGAAGAAAAAATTTGTTTTGAGCTTTGAGATTTATCTTTTTGATTTTTTGCAGGTACTTTTTCTTTCTTCTTTTCCTCGTCGACTATCATTTCTTCGTCCTTAATCAAAGTAGACACATCTATAGAAAATAAAAGAGTTTTTAAAATTTTTCCATAGATTCTTAGCCATATGGAGAGTCTATTTATTTTATTGTTACAAAACATTCAGTCTTTCTAAATGCAAATTTTCATTTTGACATACACTATACATAAATTACTAGTAAGTTGACTTCAAGAAGAATGATGTCTTAATCAATGGTTGTAAATCTGTGCTAAGATCTTTACAGCACTTTAAATTTATTCATGAAATTTATTTTCTTCAAATTATTGAATAGCCTCCACGCACTTTCTAAGCACTAACAGTAAATTTTTTGTGCTTTGCAAGTCAGTACTTTCTGTGCAAGCAACAGTGAGTCTTGCCCTGCTGTCATTGATTCTTGCTACTCTGTTGATGTCATCAAGTTACAACAGTGTTATATACCATTCTATTGTTAATATGGTTTTTGTACATTGAGTCCTTGAAATTTTATTATTTATTTTGTCCAGAGTTACTGAAAAACAGAGAATTGACTCAGGAGGAATTGAATTATTCTGAAGGCTCCACAGCTAAGGTAGATGTTTCCCCAGTCTGTCAAAAGAATGATGAAAAATAGGCGGTCAGACATTACTTGATTTCCACCTAATCATGTACTACAGCAAAAAGGTGCTCCAGGGTGTGCATTGCTCTTCACTTTGTGCACTCACAGGTAGTCTGGGAGATCTGAGACTGAAGGCCAAGTGCTTTCATCCATGCAGGAAGTGCAAATTAGACAGCGATACAGTGCACACAATCTGGAAGTCAGCTTTTGTAGCACTAGAATATAAAACTTCCTCATCCTACAACTAAATCATATCCTGGGAAAAGCTTGTTAAAATTCCAGTGTCATGTTCTCCCAGCAAGGGTTATAATGGGGTCAAAACTGTGGGAGACAGTACTGTAATCGTATGAGAATAATTCACTAAAGGATGGGCAAATTGCAATATTGACTTCCTTGCTCAATTCACTAATGAGTTGTAAGGGCACAGTTTTCTATTGTGCGTCTTGGACACGTGGCAAAAATCTGTGTATTCAAGCAAACAGAAGATGTGATGCCTTAGTGGGCAAATAAGATGTTCCTTATCCTCTCTCCCCATATTTTATAGACTCTTACCAAGAAACTTTCTATATAGTAATTTAAGACTGCAATGGGACGGGGCAGGGAGGGTTCACCGTTCAAATTTTCACTCTATTAATATTTCACTAGCAGGCCAAGTATAGTTCTCATTTATTTAAAAAAATGAAACACTAACAAAGGAATTAGCAAACTCTGCAAAGTGTTTGCTCTTTCTTTAATTTTGTGATAGAGCCAACCTGCCATTCATCAGCTCTACTTTTCCCAACCACAATCCCACAAATTTCAATGTGATATAAGAAAGGAAAAGTTTCTTATCTGTTTGGGTTGCTCATTTCACAGAAAATCTAGCTCACACTTTTGACAGCCTGAGCTGGCTGGCTGGCAGCAGGCACTGCTGCAGACACTGTTTTATGCATTAATAGAGAATGGTGATTCAGCTAAACAAGTCTAGTTCTCAGCAGAGATTTTCGGTTCAGCACAATGTCACACCAAAACAGATAAATGGCTCTGTTTTCAGAGCTGTTCTGCAGCAAATTACATTGTAGCACAAAATTATCCTTTTTGGCCTTTCAGTGAGCACCTAAAAATATTCCTGGCTTAGGAAATCCTTGAAAGGCTTTTTGAATAGTCCTTCTTGTCTCCAAAATTTTATCTTTATCTTCTATGTGTATACCTAATGATTTCAAGAGACATTTGGTCCAACCGGTGTCAGAGAGAATGTCATGTATATCAACTGTATCACCTCTATATATATATATATCAACTGTCCTATATAAGGTATCAACTGAACAATATGAATGATAAAAAGCTTTCTTTATGCAGGGAGTGCATTCATGTTCTTGGATTTCTGTTCTGGAAGGCACATAGAAACAGTGATAGTTTGCTAAAAATATTTTAATATTTGTAACTTTATAAAATCGTCTGAATCTCTCAGAAATCATGGCTATGATAAAATGAGGAAGGGAAAAAAGGACCAGTTTTCAAAAGGGTTATTGTTTCTTTTTCACTGAGTTGCAAAATATTTTGCTCCAACATAATCATAAACGATAAAAAATACTGTGAGAACGGGAAAGAATTTTCCAGCATCCTAAATATCAACCGTAATTTTCTATTTCTCATTATTAACAGAGTCATTTGGAGGTTGAAAAAACTAACTAGCAGTTGTCAGAGTGATTTCCAGGCTTGAACAAGGGACAAGGGACATTTTCTGCTGGCTGTATATACTTGTGGACAACTCTGGTGGGCTGATGCTGCTGGTGAGGATAGTTTCTGGAGGCTGAAAATTTTGATCTGACAACTTGAAATTTATTTTTTTCTTGCTATGAGGGCAGATAAATTCTGAAACAGATTGTCCAAACTGATTAGGAAGTTTGCACCTTTGGAAGCACCCAATGTTTTAATGGACAAGACCCTGGGCCACCTGATTTAACTGGGCCTGTTCCATGTGGAGGTTCTATTGGATGACCTCAAAAACACCCTTTCCTTTTTTTTTTTTTTTTCTGTGAGCTATCATCCCTTTCTTTGAGACTTGTACTTTTTAAAGAGAGACAATTGCTTTGTGTGAAGATGCAGCTCTCAGCTAAAATCCTGACTCTCCTGAAATCAGTGGAAAATACGTCCTGAATGTTCAGGATTTTACCTGTCATCATAATGGACAATAATATTGGTGTTCTGTGGCTGAACACTGCAACTTCAACCCAAGATTGTGTACTGCTGCTCTTTGCTGTGACTGGTTGCTTTTCTGTTGGATTGCTGCGCAGTCATTTCAGAGCAGGATTAAATTCCTTACTGCCAGAATCAACATCAAAAAAGTAAACAACTGCTTGTTGGCATAATCACTCCCTCTTAGAAATTTTCTTGATTTGGCACAGCAAACTCTTGGAAATCTGTATGTTTGCTGTCTACTGTTGGCTTGCAGTAGCAAAAAGAGAAGATGCTTTGAGTCTGTGCAACTGCTGATGACAGCATCCTCCAGCATATGCGAGGGTTATGGCTCTGCAGTATTTGCAGAACAGCTGCAACTCTGATTTTTCTCCGGTTTTCTGATTCTTCGTTGATATGAAAGGAGAAAACTTCATCTTCCTTCCCCCTTATTCTCTTTTCTAAGTTGAGAAACTCTGACACTGAGCAACAAAAGTATGTACATGGAGGAATGCCATGGTGGTTTCAAAAGGTGTCTTATGCTCTGGATACTATAGTTTTACACCATGGAGCATTCAAAGAGCTTGACTTTTTTCTAACAGAGTTCAACTTCACATATTTGCAAGAGTGTAGGCACTAGTCCCAAATGTTTCACTGAATCAATTTTCATTATTGCTGTTTTCATAGGAGCTGCACAGACAGGTGTGAAATGATCTCAGACTCGCTGCAGTGCAGGATGCTATTTCTGTAGCTGGTAGGACTGAACTTTCATAAGGTTTCAGCCCCATTGTGGTCTTTGAGTCCAAAATCTGGCTGTTCTTTCCATCCAAACACCTTCTCACTTTAGCTATTTTCTTACAGAGATCTTTAGAATGCTTAGTAAAGCTTTAAAACATTTGTCTCCGACTCTGAAACCTGACTGCAAGATAAGGGATAAAAGGCAATAGGCTGTAAAACAGTGGAGGAATAAACTTCTTTACTATATTTGAAAGAACTTGTTAACTTGTTTCTGTTTTAGTCTTCTGGAATATATTGTCTCCATCTAGTAGATAAGGATTGACAGTGCTGTCAAAACATAATCATAGCAGAGCTCCCTTTCCTTTTTATTTTTTTGAGGCTTAATTAAGAAAATGTAAATACAACTGATACTAGCTTGTTAATTGGCACACACTGTTTTCATTAAGGTGTGAAATGTTCTTATGGAACAAAAATATGGAATATGTAAAAGATCTGCTTGACATTCACAGACATATTCACAGCTGTGAGAAGTGCTGGAGAATTTAACTTGGACTGACTCCAAGTGTGAGACACCGGTTTCAAGAAATTTTAAGAGCTTCTAGCCCTCAGTGCCCACAAAAAATATATTTTACATCTTACAGGTAAGGATAAGTTTGAATTCCAGTACAGTAAAGTTTGAATTCCAATACAGTAATTATTTTATTATTACTGTTTTGGGGGTTTTTTCTTGTTGCTTTTGTTTGGTTGGTTGGTTTTGTTTTTTTGGTTTTTTCTGAGATAATAGCCACTAACAACCATTGGCATATTCCTGAGGAAATGTCTTTTATCCAGAATTTATCAGAGAGGAGATTATGCTATAAATTCAAACTAAAATATGCTTTATTATGTGACTTTAAGTTATGACCAAGCTGTGTGTAATTCATGTTCTAGGAATATTTTTAATGTATACTCCAGATATGATAATGGGTGAAGAAACATCTGTGAATTTGTGAATCCAAAAGAGTTGAAACATTAAGGACTAGCAACAGAACTGAACTGATTGTAGAGCAAATTTGAAGCAGGTCTTGGTTAAGTGATGACTGAACAATTTTAGTCATTTAAGTTTCAGACACAGAAACTTGTGTTCAGATCTCTTCTCCTGATGCAATGATAGCTGAAAAGTACGGAGTATCTTGGCAAGGGGTTAATCAAGGTCCTGTCTTGCTAAAGCTATTGAAGCCTGTGTTGGAGACACCACCTCTGAACTTTGTATAACAGCACAAAACTCTGACATTGAATTACCATTTTCCAGTTTTCATCTGTGGTTATATATAGGCTTGTACTGTGAAGAAGCAGACCAATAATTCACCATGGTTAGGCTTCATTTGCCTTGAGTTGTTTTGACAAGTTGAGCAGCAATCCATAACTACTGGTGTTTTTTTCAAGATCATAACTTACTCTGAAGTCACAGTTTTGTAAAGGACACAAAAGGGTCAAAATAAATCTCTAGCTACAAGGCTGTGAATGGGTAAGAGAAGATGGTGCTCAACACCCAGGCATGCTAATGTTGCAAACCACTGTTCTTCATTTGTAATGCATCAGCACTATTCAAGTTGCAGAGTACAATAATTTGATTATAATTAGCTCATTACAGCACAAGGAAAAAATATCTAAAATAACACTGCTGTTCTGTGAGAATTTTGTGTTTGTAAATATTAGGCATTCATGGACTGCTTAGAGATTTGTGGCAAACAGTGGAAATATTTGACAATTACTAATGGCATCCAATTTGTTGGGTTTTTTTTTCTTTTTCACTAATACTTTCCAAAGACAAAGAAAATCTTCATTATTTACCCTGTAAATAATTATTTTTCATTATTTACCCTGTAAAAACTCATCAACTCATCTTCCAATTTCTACTCTATTTGTTGTAGAGAAATAACTGAAATCAGGCAAGCCTAGCAAGGTCAGAAAAGCAGTCCTACCAAGGCCAGCCAGAGTTAGTTCAGCAGAGTATATTTCAGAAATAGATGAGTGACTTAAAAATTAAAATAAATGCAGAAATATAAGTGTACATTCAGATGAAAAGAGAGGAGGAGGTTGCAGTAGCATTACTAGTTAGCACATAGCTAACAGACTTTTTTTAGAACAAAGAAGAAAGAAAGATGACAATAATTTGAAGCTGTGTGTAGAAAGAAAATGTGGCTCCATGTAAGAAAGCAAATAAATCTCAAAGATTGTATTAGAAAGAAGAGTTCAAAAAGTCACATTTTATGATTTAAGAGACTAATTTAAGGAACATAACAATTATTGCAATGGAAAAGAAACCAAACCAACCAAACAAAAAACACAATGGAATGCATTTGGAAAGAAAATGGAATCCCTGGAACAGAAAATGCAGAATATGAACAATAAAAAATGTAGGAGCATAGCAATGCAATACAAAAAAAAAGTCAATGACATTTCAGCATTATTATTTCAAAACAAGTAGTCAGTTCAAGGCCTTTTTCAAAATCCCTAGTCTTGCAAGGTGCATTTAAGCTTCCTGTCAGCATGGAGGTAGAACACCTTTCATTCAGTTTTAATGAAATCAAACTTGGACATCTTTCTTCAATTTAAACTGAACTTCTTTATATAATAACTATATATATATGTGTGTATGCATGTATATGTATATATATATATGTGTATGTATATGTGTATGTATATGTATATGTATATGTATATGTATATGTATATGTATATGTATATGTATATGTATATATACTTGCTATAATTTGAGAGACCTTTGGAGAAAAGTAATAAGAAAGGTCAGAGAATATATTAAATCAAAACATTTATCAGTTCTTACCTAACAGCAATTCTTTAGCTTTATAAAAATTACCAAATTTTTAATTTAATGAATACTTCAGTATACACTTGCTTTTAAACCATGTATGTATAGCAACTGCTCATGTCCCAAAACACAGAAATTGAACCCACATGCAAGGCAAACTAGGTTAGGGAACAAAAGTCCATGTATTTAAACATATAATATTTGGCTGAAGGTGATGAAAGGATGTACAATGGGGCCAACGCTATTTCAGTGGTATCAATAGATACAGAAAAAATAACACGATTGTGTAAAAAACTGCATAGTAAAATTGTAAAAGGAACTTCAAAAAAATGTATGTTGGGTCTTCTCTTGCATTACCAGCTGTGCACATTTCCCAAAGAAAACATAGAAACCAAATAATTTAGGAAAGAAGTTTAGAACTCATAGGTGCCCGTACTGGGGGGAATAACACTGCCCTGCTGTGGAAATCACCATGTTGGCTCTGCAGTACTCACAGTTTCTCTGAGTCACTAAAGAGGTACCTTAGTATTGGGAGTTTTGCCAACACCTTTTGGTCTTAAAATAAAAAATCTGCTATTTATTGCTTTTATTAATATTCTTGTTTAATTATTTATATACAAATTAGATCCATATGTAAATATAGAACTGTATATTATTAAATACTCCACTTTTTTTTACAGTAGTAATTTAGTTTTCTATTCCATAAATGGAAATTATGAAGTAGTACATAAGAGTGCATTTCAGATAATTAATTAAATTTTAATAAATTGCCTAAATGCAGATTCATCTCCATGTTAAGTATTGAGATACTTTTTTGTAGTGAATTATTTTATCTGGTTGATGACATGTAGGGATTTATTCAACCTTTCAGGGCATGTTGCATATTTCTTCTTTTCTTTTCTGTTTTCATCATCAGCATTCTGCAATATTTAGAAATTTCTTGAAATTAGGTTAAAAGTATATCAACTCAAAAAGATTAGACTGTTTTCATTGATCTCTCCTGCTAGACAGGATTGTGTAGGGCTGCTGAGAAGGATCTTAGATTTCCTTAGCAAATATCTCTGGTTCATTGCACTAAATGAAAGGTGAAAACATAAGAAAATTTAAGGTGGGCTTAGTAGTCAAGCTACAAAAAAGAATTTAGGTTATGGCTCATGGTGGAATGACTGAGTCTCTCACAGATACAAAGGCTGGAACATGGATCTTGGGCACAGACACAGACACCACTGGGAATACTATTTTTGAGGCACATTCACACAACCTAACTTGCCAACTGTAAGCCCCAATGCATATGCTGCTTCTTATAAACAAAATACCACTGAACAGTGTCTCCAGAAGAGAGAATTGTTACTGATTTAGAGGCTGGGCTTCAACTAAACATAACCTTAATTTGCCAGCCTTGCCAGCTAAATACAGAGAGGAAAAATGTTTTAAATCCTTCTTTTTCATTTTCTAGGTTTTCAGAGATTTATAAAATGCTTTGAGCAGGTAATTTTCTCCACTCAGGATTTAAAGGTCTTAATCCTCTTCAAGGCATTTATTTCAAAATGTGTGGGGGACTGGTAGGCTAAAATAGTGACTGTGTGACTTTTACTAGTTTTATATTTTTGCAATTTGCACAAGTGTAGGATACAGAGTGCATGGTACTGGAATAGACCAAGCACTAAATCTTGTGATCTAGAGCTAAAACATGTGATTTTCTCTGAAGCCAGGGAAAAGTCTCAACCTGCAAGACATAATTTTTTTCTTTTTGATCTCTCATTCAACCTGTATATAGAAGTGATAGGAACCCAACAAAAATCTTGTAATTGTAGGACTGTCTGGGAAGTCTGCTGTACAGTTCACACCCCTTGATCACATGAAGTCCCCACAACAGGGACTCCTGTTCCAGGTCCTTTCTCACCACACAACCAAATAACAGAGGTGCAGATCAGCACTGTGGCATTGTTCACAGGGGTCCCAGGATGAGGGAAGAGACAAGAAAGTTGACTCCATGTATCAGAAGGCTTGATTTATTATTTTATTATATATAATATATTAAAACTATACTAAAAAAAGAAGAAAGGATTTCATCAGAAGGCTGAGCTAAGAATAGAAAAGGAATGAATAACAAAGGCTTGTCTCTGACCGAGACCGTCTGGACAGCTGGACTGTGATTGGCCATTAATTGGAAACAGCCAGATGAGACCAGTCACAGATTGCCCCTGTTGCATTCCACAGCAGCAGATAAGAATTGTTTACAATTTGTTCCTGAGGCCTCTCAGCTTCTCAGGAGGGAATAATCCTAAGGAAAGGATTTTTCATAGAACATGTCAGTGACACAGCACCCTCTCATTCTCCAAGTATTTTAAAGTGAAGCAGCAGTCAAGGTTTGATGACTCTAAAGCTGCATTGTTAAGTCCCTCATTCAGTGTGCAGTGAGGAGCTCAGGTTTCCTGGTCCTGCTGGAGCTTGGGCTTGAGACAGACCCTGAGACACCCAGTCTAGTCAGGCTGGCCCACCCACTCCCCTCCAGCATGCCACAAACAGGCAGCTCTGGGTGGCTGGGAAACACAGCTGTCTTGATGGCAGATTTATGGCAACATGATCCCTAGCAGACAATTGCTAAGGCAATAATTTCTGACTGCTTTCTGTCCCTTTGAGGCTGCAAGATAGTCCTGACTTTGTGACAGTGTGCAGCTGGTAACAGCTGCTTCTGCTCACCCAGTGGCCTTGAAAGATCTTGCTGCTGCTTGTTATGTAAAGGTTCTATGCAACACCAACACACCAACAGTCTCTACTTTGGCAAATATCTATGTTTGCAACACAAAACTAGCAGTTGTCAATAGATGGAATTGAGAGCCAGCCAAGAGCTTTCAAAAGGCTTTTTCCTGGATTAAACCCTTGGCCTTGTTTCCACCAGCCTGTGGGAGCAGTTCATGCAGATGATGTTCTGAGCCCAGTTCAGCATTGGCTGATATTCATTCACCCACTGTCAGTGCTGAATGACAGAAGGGATTGAATTTTTTGAGTCAGAAAGTTTTCTGACCCACATCCTACAAATTATTTTGCATCATTGAGCAAAAATTCACAGAAAGGCACATTAATTTCAATAGTAAGATACATTTCCCTAAATTAAATTTCTGCTTAAGTTTTTTTTTTCCTCAAATGCTCCTTCTCCTTCATGATCAAGTTAAAAATCCAAGATGTAGAAGGCATGTAGAAGGCAAGCCTCTTACCATAAATATGCAAACTGACTTGTTTAGACAATAAAAAATAAAACACACAGCCCAAAGGTCATGCCCTTCAGTGTTGCATTGTAATTTTGTGTGATGTCCCATAAAGAGCTTCTTCCGTGCAATAGCCTGTTATATCCAAAGATCCCAAAGTGATGGAGAAATATATTATCCCTCACAAGACTTCACTAGACTTACCTCAAAGGTGGGGAAATTAAAACACAGTTAAATAACCTGCCTAGCATTATATAGTAAATTAAATGCAAGGACAGAAATCTTTGCATTTAGTCCTACAGTTAATGCAAAGAGGGCCTCTTCTTTTGTTGCAATGACCCTGTGTATTTCAATTTTCTTTTTTTTCCCCTTCCCCTTTTTAGTTGCATTTGGGGTTTTTTTAGGATTCTGTTTAGACTTGGCGCCTGAAAATTAATGGAAGACAAGCAAATTTCAACCAGAAAAAAATATAAAATTATCATTATTAGTAGTAATAGTATTAATATTAGTATTAGTATTTCTTTTCCTTCAGGCCCCTTCCAAACAGGGCCATTTTAAGAATGATCTCCAATTCTTAGCCAAAAGAGTGGAAAGAGTGGGTGGAAAGAGTTTCTCCAGTACAGAGTAATATCTTTTTTTTTGTTTCTATCTCAAGATTATGGAAGTGTGATTTCAATTTTCCATTTAAAAACCAGACCAAGAAGTTTTGCCACATCTATTCCTCTCCATCAAACATTTCACTTGGCTTTGTGGGCAGGTTGTGAGCTGTGTCTACTGCCAGTGCCTGCAGTGCCTTTGATCACCACAGTGAGCTTGGCATTGCTCCAGGGCAACACTTCACCTTCTCTGTCTCAGTGTCCACAGCCAAGACCCATCCCATGGGGCACATGGACAAAAACAGCTGTCCAGTGAGGACAGAAGGAATCTGACATTTTCATTAACATCCTTCTCATCTTCTCTTTATAATAGCATCTGCCTTGTACCAAGAGTGCAGCTAGGCTTAAAAATACACAAAATTGAGTAAAAACAATTAAATGGAACAAAAGTGTAACCAGAGTTGCAAGGAGAAAAAAGTACAAAGAGAGAACAAAATGTTTTCTGGAATCTTTTTTTAAAATTAATGCTGCCAGCAGTGGAAATGGCAAGCCTTCCTTTCCTGTAATAGGTAAGAATTGCTGAACATGCTAGGAAAATGAAAAGAGAGCTCAGAGGCTGTTGCATTACTGACAATGTTTGCCATACTACTTTGGTAAGAGAAAAGGATTTCAAAGACCTTGAGGACTGGCATGAAGGGGAGAAAGAAAGAAAGGAAAAAAGGCAGGGCAATTTGTCCCATTGACAAGACACTGTGAAATGGCACAAGCAGAATCAAAAGAGGGATTTTCTTTCCCTGTGACAGGACAGAAGAAAAGTAATTTGTTCCTGGAGAGTGGAGAGTTGTAAAGGGGGTATACGGGTATACAAAAGAATACCTGCTCTTAGAAAGCACTTGACAAACTAACCCTGCACTTGTGTGAAGGAATAAAACCTCTGTAGCCAACAGGCTGCACACATCTCAGCATGGAAAGACACTGGACTTGCACAGAATGCCTGAGGTTGGAAAGTGCTTCTGGAGGTCAGCCTGTCCAACTCCTTTGTTCAAGAAGTGCTGCCCAGTGCCCGCTGCCCAGTACAATTTGTGGATATTCAATTAACAAAAATAAGAATACATGGGATCCCATGGCAAGGTCTCGTGTTCTAATAACAGCAGTTTAGTGACAGGTAGAAAAAATTCCTGGAGAAGAATTATCCTATGAACCTGCATGAAACCAGTCACTCAATAAGAATTACAACAAACATTTATCCTGTGTGTTTTAATAATCTGTATTCTGAAATTTTGTGGTTTAATTTATTTATCCATTTACAGCAGAGGACCTATCCAACTGAAGGAAATGCAGCTTTCATACCTGTGGCTACAGGTGATGAGAAGTGAGTTTAGAGATGTATCTGGTGATAATATTTGGGCTGATGTATGTGTGTGCTGCAGGGTGATGCATCTCATCTCAATTATTACATGTTCCATGGCTATTGACCATGATTTTTTGGGATTTGAGAGGTAAGCTTTACTCCCAGCAGGACAATGCCAACAAAAAGTGAACAAGAAATACAACACTGAAAACCCTCTTAATGGTCATGCATAATGTATTCTGTAGTGATCCCATGGGTTTGCTACTAAATGGCTGTGCCTTTGTCAAGATTCTGATCTTTTGGAGACTGAAGATGGTGAGAAAGAGAATGCAAAGGAAGAAAGGATCATGGCACTTGTCTCCACCTTTGTTCTCTGAGGAATAACCAGATTTAAACTAACCTAGCTGCTGGCTTTTTTGGACTTCACAATGAGCTCTGCTCACAGGACAGACATATGCTTGGCCACTTGGCTGGCTCACATCACAAGCCCACTGATATGGTTGCTTATATGGAGCAGTCACACGTGAACAAAACCACAAGCCCATGACTTGAATTTCCCTTAAGAGACTCACAACAGGCAACATCTTCAACAAGTTTGTGGATGTACTCACAAATGCCATATAAAAGTAATGGCTTGGTGCAGGGAATGTCACTTCTGGTGCACCCACCTAGAGACAACTCTTAAAAGGACCCTATTCAATTGACTTCAAGGGCAGTGCCCCCTGTCCTGGGATGTCATTCAGTACATTGGGCTTTCTCCAATATCCAAATCTAAGTTTTCTCATGGCCCATTGGTCCCAGCTGAACCACCTACCAGTAACTGAATTTATGAGAAAATTGTGAGGCTTATCTGTACACTGAAGGAAGTTAAAGCATCTTGTTTCTGATGCCAAAACAAGATATGATTAGACTATTTGTTTTACTTAACTGCTTAATTTTTAACTCTTCTTTTGAGGGAAATCACACAAGTTAAAACATTAAAATTTAAATTTAATGAGCCCATGATCTAAGGTGTAGTATAAATTATTTATTAGGTTAAAATATTGCAATTATTATATATTTCTTCTTATTTCAGTTTTTGCTGAACATTGAAAAACAGTTTCTTTCAATATAGACAATGGAAACAAATAATGTAAACAATGTGCACAATGTAAACATACAAAAAAGGACTGTATAGTATTTTTTTTTTACTATCTATTTGTCATGATTTAAGCCCAGCCAGCAACTCAGCACCACACAACCTCACTCTCTCTACATTAGGATGTGGGACAGAATCAGAAGGATGAAAGTGGGAAAACTCATGGCTGAAGGTAAAGTTAAACAGTTTGACTGGTAAAGCAAAAGCCATGAATTAAAGAATTCATTCACCACTTCCCATGGGCAGGCAGGTACTCAGCCATTCCCAGGAGAGCAGGGCCCCATCACACACAGTGGTGATTTGGGAAGCCAAACATCATGACCCCAAACATCCCCTTCTTGCTCCTTGCTGCCCCCCCTCTATATACTGAGTATGATGCCATATGGCCTGGGATATCTCTTTATTATTTGGGGTCAGCTGTCCCAGCTGTGTCCCCTCCCAGCTCCTTGTCCCCTTCCCAGCCTGAATTAGCAACCATGTTTCTAGCACAGATCCAAAATACAACCTCATACAAGAGGTTGTGAAGAAAATTGACCCTATTCTAGTGAAAACCATCACTACTTCAACCCAGTGGGCCTTGAGTTTTCTGGATCTCAACCAAGACAACTTGTGGAATTTACAACTTACAAAATTCTGCCAGTTTTCTGCCTAATAAAAATATTTTCTTCAATAAAACCATTTTCTTCTGCGATAAAACAGCAAAACAGCTGTTGAGACATGGTCTAAACTTTGAGCAAATAAGTCTTACTAGCAAGAAAACTTTACTAGTTTTTAAAGGTGATTTTCTGAAGAAAATAAAGAGTTAGGAAGTAGGATTGATTAAAAAAAAAAAAAAAAAGGAGAAAAGGAGTAATTCACATGGCTAGTAGCATATTATGAAAACAAACTTCCCCTATCCTGATATTGTATTGTTCCATGGCCTGAGTGAAGCTGAGTGAAGCTGCAGAATAGTGGCTGCTTGTAGCTCATTGAAGCAGTACTCCTCCTCAAGAAACCACAAACAGAGTATTTAATTTTTGATTTTTGTTTCTGTTGCTTCTTTCATCTGTTTATTGTTCCGTTGTCCTGTGTCCAAGACATATTCATGTGAGTTTTATGAGACCTTTTGAACAGTGTGGGGAACGTGAGAACACTGACCTTGGCTCATGAGTGTCATGTTCTGTCTTTGTCAAAAGGTCGCTCCAGTAACTCAGGTAACTTCTCAGAACTAGGTCATCACAGGGACTTGACAGATCTTTAATAAAAAACATTTCCTGAGCTGTACTATGAAGTGAGATATTCTGCTAGAGGGAAAAAGAGAGTGCTTGAAATAGCACTCTGATGTGACTTATGATGATATTGAAGTGCACTTAGCTGTTGAATGTGCTATGTGTAAGTCAGTATCCATATGGACTACTCATCTTTTGCAGTACTTTAAGATGTAGTAATTTTATATCCAATGTGTCCTTTTGAAAATACATATGGTACAATTTATGTTTTCACAAAAAGGATTTAAGGTTTTTATTTGATTCCAAGGTTGCATGGATTTTAAATCATAGGCTGGCTTTTTTAATTACGCAGATGTATGAGAAAATAACATGACAGACATTTGTAGAGAATCATAGCCATCACTTATCTGTGTTTTCAAATTCTAGATTCAAAGACAGTGAAGCCTGTGTTTAGACTGTAGTCTAATCCTCTCAAAAATTTTGACACTGGAGATTGTTTGCAAGATGGATCAAGACACTTCATCTACCAACAGTTGTTACTGTTATTTATAGTTTCCACAGTCTTGTTCACATTCTCATAAACAAGGAAAATGAAGTAGGTCTATTTTGGGGCAAAGATCTGTAAAAGACTGAAATGCAGAAAGATTTAAAAATAATGTGCTCTGCAGTTTATATTAGACTGTATTTATCATTCAATTTGATTTGAGTAGTTAATCCACTGAAATGATAAGTCAGAGAAATTGTGAGTTAGTGAGGAAACCCAGATCCATTTCCTTATAATAATGACTCTCCTAAAATCCTTTTACCATTTTTCTCTTCCCTGCCCTCTTCTATGATGAAAGATACAAATAAAAGTATAATATATGGAAAATTATAAAGCACAGCTCTAGATTTTATCCTAAACATTCTCCAGCCATCTTAAATTTAACAGGAAAAGGAAGAAATGCAGGAGATGTAAATTAACTGATCCCATGCAGAGAGTACAGGATGTGTCTGTCATTGTTTCCATTTGTGAATTGGGACTTAATGGCCAGATTTTGGCATTGGGGATGGGGGCTACAGGAGTGCCTTCTGTGAGAAGCTGCCAGAAGCTTTCCCAATGTGTGACAGAGTAAATGTCAGATGGCTCCAAGAGACCCTCTGCTGGCCAAGGCTGAGCCCACCAGTGATAGTGGCAGCATCTCTGGGAAAGCATAGTTAAGAAGGGGAAAGAATTCACAGCACAGGAACAAATTGCAGTCAAAGATGAGATGAGTGAGAATATGTGAGAGCAACAACTCTGCAGATCAGGGAAGGAGCGGAAGGGTGTTCTCTGGGATCTGGGGCAGAGATTCCCCTGCAGCCCTTGTTGTAGACCATGGTGAGGCTGCTGTGCTCCTGCAGCCTGTGGAGGTCCATGGGGGACCAGAGATCCACCTGCTGCCTGTGGAGGGCCCCATGCCAGAGGAAGGATGCCCAAAGGGTCTGTGATGCCCTGCTAAGCCCATGCCAAACCAGGCTCTTGTCAGGACCTGTGGCCTGATGGAGTGGAGTGTCCACACTGTCAAGACTTGTGGTCCTGTGGCAGACCCACCCTGGAGCAGGCTGTCCCTGAAGGACTGCACCCTGTGGAAGGGACCTACACTGGAGCAACTCATGAGGAACCACAGCCTATGGGAAGGGCTAACAAAGGAGGAAGGGCTAGCAGAGGAGAAGTTCATGGAGGACTGTCTCCCGTAGGAGGGACCCACAGTGGAACAGGGGAAGTGTGAGGGGTTGTCCCCCTGAGAAAGCAGGAGCAGCAGAGACAACATGTGGTGAACTGACCCCAGCCCCCATTCCCCATCCTCCTGTGCAGCTTGGGAGGAGGAGGCAGAGAATTTTGGAGTGAATTTGAGGCCACGTCACAATCCAGCACAGGGTGATTTATTTATCTAATAATTTAGTAATTATTATTAGTATTATAATTTATCTAATTAATTTACTAACACACCATGGAAGCAGCATAGCCCATAAACAACAAACTATTGGCTTTAGAATATGGTTCATTCGACCACTACCAATGAGGGCTCTTGTCATAAAATTTTGTAGTCTGTGCTCATCTGCTTTTAAGGCTAAACTTTGACAATAATCTTGGGATCATTGTGTAATTTGGGAATAATGGAACATGAGTTACAATAACTCAGCAAAATATGTGCCAGTGGGATTCTAAGCTAGGCCAGTGGAAGTATTTATTTGTGTGAAACAGAATAAAAGAGGTTTATATAGTCCCACAGTAAACATCTAAAATGGAATATAGGAAAAAAAGAAACCCTGAGTTACTTGTCAGCTCTGACAATGTGTGGTTCAGCAAATGTATTTCTAAGGCTGTAAATCTCCTTGCCTAGTATTTGACAGGTTTGTGAAGGGTAGTTAAGGACTAAATCCATCTGAAATCAAGGAATTAAGTCAAAAGCATCGGATTTTTTGTACTCTAGCTTCTTTCAGCTTATGCAGCTCAAACAACTGATTCAGGAAACAAAGAGAAATTCTTTGACACGCAGTCACTGGTGTAATCATAATCCAGCAGAAATAAAAAATCAATCATAAATAGTACCTGCAATTATTTAGAACATCTAGCAAATGTATCATTAAGTGTATATTTATGTAACCAATTTTAACCATACCCTTGACATCAAAAATTGTTTCTGTTTCAGGTATTCCAAGGTGCAGTTTTATGAAACATGGAGCTAGAAAAGCTGTTACCTTACCTGTAGATGATTGTATGGGAACCAGCGTGTTACTAGAGACAGGAAGAAATATGCAGACCTTGCAAAATTCTTTTCTTTTACATATCAAAATATCAACCTGCTGCTCTCTAAGGGCAGTGATGCTCAAGTTTAAGATCAGCTGCTTTTTCATGCTTTGTATCACCTAAGTGAAGCTTGCAAACATGGTCTCTGACTTGTATTGAAATGACCTCAAGAGAACAACAAAAGCAGCACGCTTGCAATTGATTAAATGTGAAATACCAATTTCTGCTGCTGCGTCTTTCTTTGAAGGACAGTAGTTGTCCCTCATCAATCTTTCATTAAAATCATAATCCTTTATTATAAGGGTAAGACCCTTTAATTTGGATGAAGAACAATGGCTTTTGACAAAATAAGTTTTCGTACCTGGTTAAACAGAATGCACAAAGTCATACACTTAGTAACTCCTCGACTCAAGCATTGTGTATCTTTTAATGTTATTAATATCAATGTTGGTTTTATTTTAAGCATCAGAGAAAATCAACAGCTCAGTGAAATTTAAAAATTTTTACTAGGTCCATGGTGGCACAGAAAAAAGTCTGATTAGCTCTCACCATGATAAAACTAATTCAGACTCTGCAGTTTCATCTGACTACTGGTGCTAACTATGTATAAAAACAAAATCTACTTTATTGCATAAAACCAGTATTTCAAGTCTATCTTGCACACTTTATATAACTTTTTAATTTTGATGCATGCATGTGAACTTTGCCATCTGATCTGAAATCAGTACCAGTGAACGATTCATCAAAACTCTGGCAAATATTGCAAGCCTCTTCTCCTGAACAACTGCAGGATGGAAGGATAATACAGGGCACAGATGTTCTGAATACTTCTGGTTTCTGCGGATCTTTTTTTCTATGATTTTTTTCTGGTCTTTCTGTTGTCATTATGTGAAGTCTTTGTTTTCCCCTGCAGCCAGAATGAGTGTCTGACTCTGCAACCTGCCTGGAGGTTTGTGGCCTCATGTTCCTCTCTCTTCCCACTTACCTGGCACAGCAAGTTTCTTGCTTCTTTGATTAAGGGATGAACAATTTATTCTCTGTGCATACATCTCATACTGCACTTTTCTTTCTTAGTCATCTTCCATGGACCCCTAAGAGACAGCCTAAGAAACTTCAATCACACATTGAATAAACAGAGTACTAGATGCTCTTTGGCAAAAAATCCAAAAAAAAAAACCAAAATAAAACCACCCCAAAAAATAGGAAAAAAAAAGATAATTACAGCGTTTCAGTTTGCTTTCCTTCTGCTTGATGTGGAATTAACATGAGTTACAAGCTTCCTACTATTATTATTTATTTATTCAGGCAACTCCTGCACACTCAAAAGAAAATACAGGAAAGCCAAACAGCCCTAGATCTTGGTATACTATCCATTTATTGCTAAGGGAAATAAATCACATTTTTAAATTTCACCAGAAGGAAAAATTTGCAACAAATCTGACCTATGGTATGGCTGTGTAATATTTTGGATTTGGTTTTCAAATTTTGAAGTGCATATTTAATAAATATAATTCATGTTGCTGCATTTTCCAGCTAGAATTGAATTGGTATGTATGAAATAATTACATTTCTGGTCACAATGGATATTGTGCATGTCTCCTAAGATTTTTAAAAATAAACCCTTCAATTAAAATTGTCAGATTTCAAAAATAAATTTTTAAATGTATGCCTTGTTTAAAAGGCATGGGTTCCTATCCAGCCATCATTTAGATATGGAACTGAGCACAGAATTTGCACAATGTTCTTGCATTAAAAACAGAAATGTAGAGTATTGGAAGCATCCAAATATTTTTCATAGATGAAAACTCCCTTTTGCAAGTAAGGAAAAGAAGGTTAAATGAACCTTCCAAATATTTTATAATTTTTGCTATCCATATAAATTTGATCAAGCATTGCTCCTTTTCAGGCAAGAAATAACAGGAATTTTTACCATACTTCACACTAAATTGATACTGAGATTTCAAATATATTTGGGTAGTTTCCATTAGTTCTGTTGTCACTAAGGGATTGAAAAGTAAGACACATACTTCCTTTGAGACACTGTGTTATATTTAAACAGCTCTGTTAACTGAGAGATGTGAAAGTCACAGCTATCTCTGACAAGATATTACATTTTGGAGCTCTGGTCTCATTGAGATGGTTATTCTGAAAAATATTATGAGTATTTAACAGCAATAATGAATGCAGCACATGCTCCACCTTTTTCTATGCCTGACTATCCTCATTAAATAATAGGATAATTACTTTCCACTTAAATAGCTAAGTGAAAAACTACTTTTTAAAATTACACAGAAACACTGAATCCATGATACTGTCCTGTCAAGGAACTAGAAGCAAGCAATAAGACTGATTTATACTGATTTTTTTTTTCTTTCACAGATATTACATTGGAAGGCAAAACTTATTTGTAAAACATCACTCGTGTATTAACTATGAGACTCTGACCATGACAAATGATGCACTACATAAAACACCTACACTGAGTGTGAGTGTTCCTAGCACTTTAAACACCAATTTTTCAATTTTTAAGTGTTAGGTTTCTAGCAAAGTGCAGGAAAATCGTGTTGCTTTGACAAGACAAGTCCCTTACACCATCACTGGGTTCATTGTTTCAGCAGAAGTTTTGCAGCACTTGTGCCAAATCTGAAACATAATGCTTAAATTCCTATTAAGTGTCACACCACCGAAATAAACAACAAAATAAAAACAATGAGAAGCTCAGCCAAGCTGATGCAAAATTTAAACCCTTCCAATCAAAGCTGTATGATTGCACACCTATGTGAACTGGTGCATTTCCTAAGATATGGCAGAACAAATAGTGAACATGCAAAATTTTACAAAGTAGCATGGCACAATGCAAATGCCTCAAAGAATTAAAAGCAATATCTGCTTTGCTGTGATCTCCTATGGATATGGCACTTTTTAGCAGATGATGCTACATGAATATATTTAGCATTGCTCTTTGTTCCTGCATTAATATTTCCACTACAGTACTTTGTCCCCTAATAACAGGAAAATTTTGCACATGTACAACAATGAATGAAAAAATTGAATATATTATTTGACTGTTGTAATGGTAGGAATATACATTAATTGGACAAGGTTGTGGTGTAACCAAGAATCCAGAGGTGGCTGGTACAAGAGGGCCATACCTGCAATACTAAGTTAAAGTGTATTTGCAGTACATCACTCAAAATATCCACAAGAATAACCATGGGCATTAGAGTCATTGCTTCCCTGCAAACATATTAGGACACAATTTCTGAGTTCTTGGGAATCACATATACCTATAGCTACACTGGAAGCTGTATTCTAAAAGCACGTAAAGGCAGAGTATTCTTCTGCTAGGATGTTAAATCAATAAAACCATTCACTTTTTTCTACAGGTGGTCTAAACTTGCAAAAAAGCGATGTACACAGTCTTCTGAAACTTTTTCTTGTCTTGTACCATTCCCTAAGCAAATTAGTCAAAATTAAATAGTTTGACATTTGTTAAGGATTTCTTATACAATATTTATTTTAAAATGTTTACAAAAATTATAGATTCAAATATTTTGGAGGGATCAGTATTCTTCTTGCAGAATTGTCATGTTAATGGCATCTTGTAATTAATTATCTGAAATTATCTTGCAAGAATTGATTGAAATTCAGGAAAGTAAATTCAGGATAGCACTTCTAAAGAGAAATAGTTAATTATGCACATTGATGATGGGTCCCAACAGGTTCTTAAGTATTTCATGCTGCAAAGGGAGCAATCCTCATTGCATTTATATATAACCCACAATATGTGTGAAACAGACTCATTGTGCTGTTGATAAAGCCTTAGCTATATTGCAAATTAACATATATATAAAAGTATCAGGGAACTTGAGATTGCTTTGACTGCATTATTCAGAAGTCTGACAAATTTAAAACAATTCTAAACACTTTACTAAACTAATATTTCATTAAGAATACTAACCGTTTATTTTATTCATTAAATTATTAGTAGTAATATTAATTCATATTAACAGTTCATTCTTTTATGATATAGCTGCTCTTCTCTACCCATATAAAACTGTTGATCCTTAACACCTATATCACATGTGAGCTGCAAGTGTACAGCACCAGGGTGCTGCTGCTGCACATTTAGCAGAGATAGGCCCTGGATCTGGGGGGTTCTTGATCTCCAGGCTTATTTGCAGAGTCTGCTCCTTTTATTTTTACTAGTTGTTTTGCAAAATTCACCACTTGGGTCACTGCATAAACATTTCCCAATGCCTGCTGTGTGAAGTGCACAGATCTCTGTTTGTTGGGTTAGTGGTCAAATTGCCCACACTCTTCAGTAAAAGGGCCATACTTTGTGTTTAGGTATGTCAGCACAATGTCACAAAATATTTACATTATTTTAGTACATGTAGATTTCAATTCAAGACAAGCTAATATTATTGCATTCTAATTAATATTTGGTTTTTTTGTAATTTACATCACAAGCCTTTTCTTTGCTCAGCCAGAAATATCTGTCTGGTTTGGGGCATGAAATTTAAAAAGACACATGGATATATCTAAAAAATCCAGAAAAGAACAGTGAAAATTATTAGAGATTTAGGAAACTTGGTATATGAAAAAACTTGGGCAAAACTGAGATTTTTCATACTATGATTTTATCTTTTTACCTTCATAGAGACTCTCTGAGTGTTATTCAGCATGCACAGAGCACTTGCTAAGCCTGGCCCCACCACGATGCCATAGGTGCTGCTGCAGAAAGGACCCTGTACAGCAGGGTCCTTTATAGCAGACATAAAGTTTATAGGCCAAAGTCTATTTGTCACACAAACCCACAGATGTGTCTGTGACAGCTGAGCCAGAGGATGAAATTGTGAAAGTTAGGAGAATGTAAAAATATCCTGAAATCCCAGCTGCAGTGAGATTTCCCTTGTTGTTCGACTGACATCACTATAACCATGTGCTTGAACTCTCCTTTCTGTGATGAAATTGAAGTAGACATTGAAAAATAGGAGTTAAAAATTTATCATCTGTGAAAAAAATAATTTTCAGTACACAAGTTACAGAACTCTTGTGCACTCTCAAGAGTGTAGCTCTCAGTGTGAATATTACTGACTGTTCTCCTGATTGGAGGGGTGGCAATGTGTCGAGAATCTCAGCAGAATGAAGGCCACCCAGGAGATACTAACAAGGCCTTTGTAAGCTTATGGCTATTTATTTCATGTTTTCTCATGCATAAAAAAGCAAGTATTCTCAATTTGTTAATATTGTTTTAAATAAATAACTTGCTGTGTTCTTGCATGGTAAAATCCTGCAGTCATAAGCCTCTGCTGTGTTCTGTGCATCACCCATGCACACATCACCTGGTGTGATGGGTTTTTGCTTAAAAAAACAAGCTAAATAAGCATTAGAATTTGGAATTTTTTTCTACCAATTATAAGGATATGTCTGGGTTGAAGAACCTTCATCACTGGGGTGTATGACCCTGGATTTTCTAGATGTCTGTAAGGACAGGGGAAGAAACCCTTCCTAGCACAAAAATCAATATCATTGTTCATGGTGAGCAAGTGTTTCTATGTCTGTCTTCTTCTAACTGAATCTTTATAATCCACAGGGCTTCAGTGTGACTTCCATGCTCTTATGTGCAGATAAAACTTGATTTATAATCTTTAAGCTATGATATAAATTAGTTTTGGTGATAACTTTCTTTCCTACTCTTTCTTCTGCAGGAGGTGGCTGAGTGGTTTTTTAAAGAAGACAATTTGAGAATATTGTCTTTCTGTACATCACCTGGCCAACTCTTGTTTTTGGAAAATTTAAAAACATTTTTTACATGCCACTTAATCACACAAGCCTTCTCTTTTTGGAAATGTGTCTCATCCAAAGATACCCTGGAGCTGACAGATTATAGTTCTACATAGACCTAATATTATTTTCCAAGAGACTGAAATAAAAAGAATGCCATTGACATTCTATCCTCATCCAGGATAGATGTAGGCTCCTCATATAGGAAAAGCACATTAGATGGGAAAGGCCAGACTTTGGCCTGTAAACTTTATGTCTGTAATAAACTACTTCCAGATCCTTGTTGGGTGTACATGAATGGCAGCAGCTGTTGGACTGTCCTGTACTCCATGTCTACCAGAGCAAGATGGAGGACTGAGGATTTATTTAGTTTCAATCACAGAATCATTGAATGGTTTGGATTGGAAGGGACCTTAAGGATCATCTAGTTCCAGCCCTCTTCCAATGTAAAGGGATACCTTCCACCAGACCATGTTGCTCAAAGCTCTATCCTGCCTGGCCTTGAATACACTTACACAATTTGCAATATTAATCTAAAGTTTTCACCTCAGAAATCGTTGCAGTAGATGGAAATGCAATCATCAAAATAATGAAACCTGTGTAACTAATAGATATAGTCTGACCTTGCTTTCCAAAAGAGGGCTTCAGAAGCCTTTGCCATGTAAGAACATGTAAAAAAAATGTGTCAACTATTAGGAATATAGATATTTTCCATTCTTCCACTCTGTGTTAGAAAATCTGACACTAAGAGGTGAAATGCACTTATGGCTTGAAAAGCAGTTATCCTACACTCATTTTAAAAATGAACATTTCTGCAGACTTAGTTCCTTTGTCCATTGTGGTTTTCTTTCTCTGTCAGTTATCTGCTGCTGATTTTTCCATTTTTATTCATCAGTGGATTTCATCTCAGCAATATTGCAACTTTTTCTGATCTTCATTCTCAGTTGAGCAGAGGGGATTTTTTAAATTTGTTTGGTTTTCAATTGTGGCTATTTTATATCCTATGTTTTAAAATTATTTTAAAGAAAGACTCATGTTTAAAAGCAAGGTCTACACCAAGTGCACTAAGTACATTTTTATACACTATTTTATGCCCTCTCTTGGCAGTAAAAGTCAATTCTGAATTGCTTTAGCAAGAACTATAAAAATGTAAATTGCTAAGATCTGATTTGGTCTTATTGCCTGAGCTGAGTTCTAACAGCTAAATCTAGAATATATAGCTGCTGAAGCTTATTAATACAGGATAATTTACATATTCAGAAGGATCCTGTTATAGCCTGCTCTTTTCAGTTAATATAAGATGAATGAGAAAAAGCTCCAGAGGACATCTAAACAAGGTTCTGAATTTGAAAATTTTGTCTTCATTAAAAATTTAGAATTCCTTAAGAATTATATCAGTTTATAGGGTCTCATTCTCCCTTTTTTGTTTTTGAAGGAGGTTTCAAATAATGAAATATATTATTTTATTTCATATAGGTTGCAATTTTAGAAAAAATATATATTAAAAAAAACTTAAAGCTATTGTTTTGTCTTTGATCCTTAATGATCCAAATCAAATGTAATAAAATTAAAATTCCAATCATATCTCTGTGATTTCACAAGGGAAAGGTATATGTATACCAAAAGTCAAACTCTGTATTTTTGCAGGAATTTTGTAAAATTAATCCAGTTTATGCTGCAATATAGCAAAGTAGAGAAAACAGTGGATTTTTCCCTGTACTAACTGTTTGATGTTAGATCCTGATACAGCCAGTCATGTTTTCACTCTGCACATGGATAACCTTCAGCAAAAGGAATTTGCAAGAACACATAAAAAAGATAGGAAAGTTTATATATTTCACATACTGTATGTAGTAGTTGTGCAACTAGTGATATTTACTTCATAAGTGGGCATTCTTTTAATTTAAATAGGCTAGTTAAACCCCATCCACTTTTCACTAGAAGCACCTTGTCAGTAATAATCTTACTGATTTCAACATGAGATAGACTCTGCAAAAACCTCAAAATGCTAAACAAATTTCATGGTCCAATAAATATAAATTTGACAGATGGAACTTGCTGGCATGGGATCTTTTCAATCTTATGATTCAAAACAGACCAGACATTTGTGTAGATGTTATCTTCAGACCAGCTACCTAGAATGGAATTGACAAACAGAGAAATCCCATAAACTGTTTAGAAGCTGCAGTCAATTGTACAGTTTTGGTACTCTTGGATATCTGTGGATAGAACAGCCAGCAGGCAGAGCTGTGTGGAGCTAATCTAGTACTGCCCAGCTCACAGGTCACACCAAGTGACTCCAGACTGCCCAGCTCACAGGTCACACCAAATGACTCCAGACTGCCCAGCTCACAGGTCACACCAAGTGACTCCAGACTGCCCAGCTCACAGGTCACATCAAGTGATTCCAGACTGCCCAGCTCACAGGTCACACCAAATGACTCCAGACTGCCCAGCTCACAGGTCACACCAAGTGATTCCAGACTGCCCAGCTCACAGGTCACACCAAATGGTTCCAGACTGCCCAGCTCACAGGTCACACCAAATGACTCCAGACTGCCCAGCTCACAGGTCACACCAAATGGTTCCAGACTGCCCAGCTCACAGGTCACACCAAATGATTCCAGACTGCCCAGCTCACAGGTCACACCAAATGGTTCCAGACTGCCCAGCTCACAGGTCACACCAAATGGTTCCAGACTGCCCAGCTCACAGGTCACACCAAATAATTCCAGTGTCAAGCTCACACCTTCAGCAGATCTGCCCCACATATTCCAGAAATATCACTTCTAAAGAATTTGGTCAAGATTACATCAGACCTCTAGGTATTCTCAAGAAGAGAGAAACAGATTGTTAGTAGGGAGAATGTGCTTCCATTTAAACCATTTGGTGATATTTGCACTTTTTTCTTTATATAAACCTAATTTTCACCATAATAGTTGTTCAGTGAACTTCAAATTAAGTGAATGACGGCAAGTGTGATAAAGTTGCAGTTTACAATCTAAATTCTGTGATTACTGCTCTGGTTATTGAAATTTTTGTGTAAGAAGAGAATATATGGTGGGACTTTATCCTGAGGAAATGTGTTGCCAGTGCACAAACATGCACAGAATTTAAGTTAAGCCATCAGTTTATATGTTATTAAAAATGAGAGAGATGTAAAGTCTAGTAAAGCCATGGACATTTAGATTTGCCAAGATTTAGAAAAAAATGCTTGCAAAACACTGTAGAATGAGTAGTTCTAATATTATTGCCATAATATATTATTCTCATTATATTATCATTGAAGAGAATTCTGGCTAATATACCCTGAAATTTTTCTAGAAAGCAACTATAATCTCTTCAAGATTGGCACTGAAACCACACAAATAATTCACACTTAGAAAAGCAGGGATCTACATTAAAATATTCGGCAAATTTACATAAAGTTTTAATCTACTTTAAGAAGGGACAATATAATAATTAATTTTTATGCAGCAAAATTCAAATAATAAATTCTTCTTCCTCTTAATTCACATATATACAGTTTATTCATTTTATCATCCCTCTAACATTCCATAAAGCTATCTGTTGACTGCTCAGAAAATTGATATAGCAGTAACAAAAAGCTAATAGTGACAATGTATAGCATTTCTTTTATATATTGCCCTCCCACTCTGTGGGTATGTCATAATTTCTGCAGATCCATTCGCTGGTATCAGGTAACATATTTGTCCCTGTAAATTGCACCAAAGGGGTCTTTTGTTATGCCCTTAATTTTTTTGTTTACAGGGAAGCAAGCAATCACAGAGTCTGCCAGAGCCACAGAAAAACTTTGGCACCCCACAAGTCACTCAGAAAAGTGCACATCACCAGCAATAAATGACAGCAGGTACTTCAACTTGACCATGCTGATTCACACAAAGAGCCAGCATTTGTGACACAGATTAGAAAACCACACTTGGCACAACAGTGTTGAGGCAGAGGAGCATTCTTTGCTTGTAGAGTTTATGATATCTTGGTTATATCTCATTCTGACACTTTAATTAGAAACTTAGACTTAATGCTTTTATCTTTTCTATTCTGTGATAAATGCAAGCAGTAGTTTAGTTGAGGTTTCTAAACATATTCAGACACTTCAAGATGCAGACAAAACTGTAGTGGGATTTACGAAATGCTGTAGAAACTAATTAGGAATTTAATAGCCAGGTGCTTCTGAAATTCACATTGGGTGGATATTTAAATTTTTAACAGCCCCTTTCAAATAAAAAAACTAAGTAGTATAGGCTGTAGAATAAAAATAAGGATATTTATTTAATCTTTTAAATTAAATTTCAAATTTAATATGCTGTGAAAATTTATTTATTTTGTTGTTTATGTCTCTGATTCAGATTGCTTTGCTCTTTGTGCAGCAGTGCAGTGAGAATCTCCACATGCATTAATGTAATTCAGTGTAATTTATTTTCATAGTGGCTTTTATTTCATATACTCTAAAACTATCCATTTTTTGTATGATAGACCTTATGACAGCAAACAATAAACAGTTTAACAACAGTAAAGAAAATATATTTTATTTTCAAAGTAGTTAATTTGCGACATCCTGGGAGAAAAAAGTAGCTGTGGTGGTTTGACACTGGCTGGGTGTCAGGTGCCCTCCAAAGCTGCTCTACCTTTCTCAGCTGGACAGGAAAGAGAAAATCTGACACAGGGCAAATGGGTTGAGATCTGAGCAGGGAGGGATCACTCACCAGTGACTGTCATGGGCAAAACAGGTTTGACTTGGGGAAATTATTTTAATTTATGAAAAACCAATGGGAGAACAATAATGAAAAGTAAAATAAAATCTTAAAAACACCTTCCCCCTATCCATCCCTTGTTCACAGCCTCAGGGGCAGTCTATAATTCTCTACCAACTCCCAGTGCAGCAGCACAGGAGGATGAGCTGTGGTCATTTCTTTACCTGTTGTCTCTGCACCTCCTTCCTCCTCAGAGGAAAGACTCCACATTCTTCCCCTGAACCAGAGAGGGGGGGTCCCTCCCATGGGAGACAGTCCTCAACTTCTCCAAAGTGTGTCCTTCCCTCAAGTCACAGTTCTTCATGGATTGCTCCAGCATTGACTTCCCATGGAGTGCAGTCCTTCAGGAACAGCCTGGGTGCCCTATAGGGTCACAAACCCGCCCCAGAGTGGGCTCCTCTCTCCAAGGGGCCACAGGTCCTGCCAGGACCCTGTTCCAGTGCAGGCTTCCCACCAGGTCACAACCTGCTTTGGGCACCCACCTGCTGCACCAGGGACCTCCATGGACCTCAGGAGCACGGCTGCCTCACCAGGGGCTTCCCTGTGGGCTGCAAGAGAATCCCTGCTTTGGCACCTGGAGCACCTTCTCTCCCAGCTCTGCACTCACCTACTCTACACTCTGCCTGCAGAGTTGTTCCTCCGCACATTCTCACCCCACTCTTCGTTGGCTGCAATTGCTTCTGCACTGTAACTTTTCCTCTTGCTCAACTGTGTTATCCCAGAAATTCTCCCTCTGTCACTGCTGGCCTCATCCATGGCCAGTGGGGGGGTCAGCCTTAGGGCCAGCTGGCATTGGCTCTGTTGGACACAGAGGAAGCTTCTGGCAGCTTCTAACAAAGGTCATCCTGGTGAGCCTCCTGATGCTAAATCCTGGCCACAAGAAGCCACTACAGCACTACGCTGTATTTCAACTGTAATAGAAAAGTTTTTTGATGGTGTTCCCAGCACAAAGTGAAAAAAGGCAATAAAGAAATGTTTAGTAAGAAATTAAAATATGAAAACATTGTAATACATTTGGTTCTACAAGTGCATTTGACTATAAAACTATAAAATTCACTGATCATTAATTTTAAAATTCTTTGTTATTAAAATGTAGTTTAAAAGTAGAAAAAATAAATTTGGTGATTAGTGGAAGGGTAGTTTGTCTAGTTGGGGGCAATGGAGTGAAATTACCTTGCAATATTAAGTGGATGCATTTTCAAAAAAATAACCTAACCTGGAAAGTAAATTGTTGGCATTTATATAACTGATCAGAAAGTATCTTTCTCTGAAGGGGTTCTTAGGGGTAGAGGTTAAATGTTGGTGCATATAAAAGAGATAAATTTAAGATTTAAAATAAAGTCCTTGAAAGCAGTGATGGAGTTTCAAATCCCCTAGTATGGTCAGTGCAATATGTTCCACATTGATCATCTGATTACAGCACTCTTAAATGTCATAGGAGGATTTTCTTTCAGTCTCTTCTTGTGACTCGTTCCATGCTGTATAAGATATCCATTACTTCTTTGGATCAGATTACTGTAATCAATAGGTTTAAAAGTATCTTG
The DNA here is from genome assembly GCF_022539315.1 of Serinus canaria. Classification (NCBI taxonomy): domain Eukaryota; kingdom Metazoa; phylum Chordata; class Aves; order Passeriformes; family Fringillidae; genus Serinus; species Serinus canaria. The sequence goes on from NC_066316.1 coordinate 87,620,769, forward strand.
CAGATAAATATTTTGAACTAAAAATATCACACCCCATTTAGAAATAGGAGATTCTCTTTCAGCTTTTTATTGAAAAACACCAAGTTGCTGAGTTTGGGGGTTCTTTTATTTTTGATTTTTTCCTTTCGATCAGAGTGGTGAGAGATTTTAATAACATTTTATTTCAATAAAGTAGATTTTTTTTTTTCTGAAAGCTTATATTTCCAGCCCTTAAGTTCCAAGAAAAGTTAACACAGTCTCAAAAAAACAATGTCTATGAGAAGACATTTCACTTATTATTAAATCTGGATGTTTTGAAGACTGAAATTTTGTGTAATGTAAAATTGTGCTTCATCCATTACAAGACTACTTATGTTTAACTCTTTAAGCTCTCAAGGAAAAGATAGGAATGGTATCTTTATTTCTGAGGAGATTTGTATATTCTTAAATTTAAATAAAAGAACTACCTGTATAAAACTGTCAAAATGCCACCTTTCCAATGGAGAATTTCAACCACTTAGTTTCTAACATTTGCAGATGTCAAATGGAATTTTTTGAATTCTAAAACTGCTAAAGAGATCTGCTTCACACTGATGGACTGCTGAGAAGATTTTAGCAATTAAATAAAACTTGTTAATTGCAACTGAAACCTGAAACAGATGCCTCTGTGACAGTGTGGATTCTAAATTTTGCTAAGCCTGTCTAGACCTGTATTTAACTTGTATTCACGATATGCAAAATTATTATGTTCTGCAAATCCCAATCTATGAGATATAAAATGGCTGACCAGAAAAAAAACAGCTGGAGATGACTTTTGTGAAAGAGGTGCTGTGACAAAGCTCATCCTGAAGGCTGGTGGAATGATACTTCCTCCACTGACTGAAGGTGTGCATTATTACAGATATAACCTAAGCATTTCCATGGGAGCAATCCAGAAGTGGAGCTGTGGTGCAGCCAGCATCCTTGGAGGTTTCCATGACCAAACTGGATAAAGTCCTGAACAACCCAGCCTGAGCAGAGTATTGCCCCTGCCTCAAGAAGGGCTTGTAGTGGAAATCTGCTGAAGTCCCTCCCTGCCTGAATCATCCCATAACCTTTTGAGTATCAACTCTGCTTGCACTTTGCAATGGCACAGATTTCTCAGTTTGTTCTGGGTTCCCAGCATTTTGGTCTTGTTGCACAGACATCCACATAAAATTGTTAAAAATACATACACACACACAGATACACATATATATATATATATATATATATATATATATATATATATATATATATGTATAATTCATGGATTTTTGAATGGGATAATGCTCAGTACCTTAAATCATTTGACTGCCTCTAGTATGCCAAGATTGCCTGGGAAATTATCAGTACACAGTGTGGATACTCACAGTGCCACAAACTTTTAAAAACTGTCTGCACTGAGGATGTAACTTTAAAAAGTCTTGGCTTTCACTCTTATATTACAACTCCATATTATTTGTCACAGTGTTTGTGAAGAATTAATCTTTTATCTTCACATATTTAGGATACACAGCTTAGTAATATATCTTGGAGTTGAAAGCCTGTATACTTTCACTGGAGATCATTCCAATATGATACATTAGGCTTGAAAGTATCAGCTCAGAAAAGCAAGATTATTTTTTTGGAATGCAAGTCTACATCCTCTGCAAAAGAGGGACAAAGGGCACTTACTTCTTTTATTCTTTCTGTAAGGAATGTTACATCCTTCATAAACACCCTCTGCATCTTCTTTGGAGATATTTCAATATTTTATTCAAATACAAAAGAAAGTATATTATATATTAAAGTATATTATATATTCAAAATAGGTTAGTGGTATTTAGAAGAAAAACAAATAAATCAAGACAATGAGCTTTATGTTTGTGACAAGGAGATAAAACTGTTGAGTTTGTTCCACAAAGACTCTGTTTTGTCTCTCTCCATGTCCACTCTCATAACGTGAGTGTAGTGAGACAGACTGTGGTGTAGATTATGTCTGACCTGACTGGCATGAAGAAAGCTCTGCTGAAGAAAATGCATTTTTTAGATTACCATGGAATACATACTTTTCATCAAGATTAAGACATCACTCTCTTGGTAATTTCCTGATTATATGGATAAGATACATTATTTTAAACAACCTGTTAGAAATCTATCATTTTTGGGACTATAGACTCTCAAGGTATCATATGCAGCTAAAGACAGGCTAACCACATAGATTTTTCAGCTCAGTTCTCCCTTCTCTATACAGATCAATTCAGGGTTTGAATGTTATCACAGAAAATATTGTGTATTTGCACAGTACTAACAGTTGATTAGTGCTCTTTCCAATAAATGTTACATGAAAACCAAATCCTAACAGACTTTTAGCCACAGCCTTTTCCATTACTAAAATAAGCTAATTAAAAGATTTTGAAATTCTTTCATAAATACAAATGAGAAATTTTTCTTATTTTAAATTTCTACATCATCTAAATTACACTGTTATTCCTGAACTATTTCTGTTAATGTGCACTTGATATTTTATTCAATATAACATACTCTATTGGTTAACATTACATCTACATTACTCAGAATATCATTTTCACATTGGATAGATTTATTCATCACACTTTATAAATGTGTGTGTGTGTGAGGCATTCACCCTTGACTCTTGGGTGACAGTCATCTTGATCTGTCTTCAATTTACTGCTTTAGTATGAGATGAATTACACTCAAAAAGGTACTCATTTGTCTGATTAGGTTTAAGCATGCAAAAAACAACAGGCTCAGATATAGAGGATCTTACTGTGAATGCTGACATTTGATAAGATGTATCAGCTCTCCCAAATCCACAACTGGACATATATGAACCATTTCCAACAATCAGGAGGCATATTTGCAGTCTAATTACATTTGTTGCATCCAAAGTAAAAAGACAATAAATTATCTAGGGATAAATAATCACATTAAATTAATAAAACCCCTGCTAATTATCAAATAATGTTCAAGTATTTTTGTCCTGTAAAATAACACAGTGAAAAAGAATTTTACAATGAAATTATTGTAATGCTAAAAGTGTTTGTTTTCTTTCAGCTGAGGGAGCTTAGGATTGCATAGGACATGTGTGCTTCCCAGCTTCATGTTTAATTATATTCACTCCACCCATAAAAAAAGCTTGTATCCTGAAAAACCCCTCTTGATGCTTGAGTATCATTAATTTTTCAGTCATTATTAATGAACATTTTACAAAAATAATTATCTTGTATTATATTCATTAATGAAATCAATCACTTCTTTCATACAGGAAAATGTCCCATTACATACCTATTTCACTTTTATGACCAAGACCAATACTTAATATAGGAATGTCCAGGTCAACATTAGCAGCTAAGAGAACATTTAAACAGGCATTTCAAAAACTTAATTTCTGTTTGAAAGCCCCCATTCAAATGATTGATGAAATCTTTGATTAAACAATAAACACTTTCATGTAGGTGCCAAACTCAAAGTGATCAAGATCTTAGGTTGACAGATGCAGTAGATCATGTTCCAGGCTTTTTTTTTCTTTTCCCTTTTGACAAGAGCTAGTTAACATTTCAATCACCTAGGAATTAGGAACTTTGAGGACCATTGACCAGCATCAGCACTAACCACTGACCTTGCCAACACAGTAGCTAAATTTCTGAAGCTGTCTGCAGAACTTCTCAGTCAGCTTTGCAGCAAATGTCAGTCTCCATCTCTGCATTGAAAGCAGGCTGCAAGGAAAATGATTCATTGCACTCAACATTGTACCTGAACTGGGCACTGCAGTAACAAAAATGGTATTTACTTTGCTTACTTAAATGATATAAATTAACAGAAAACCACCAACAACAAATTCTTCAGCACTGGACCACAAGTCAAGTCTTATTTCATATACACAAGATTTTTTTTAAAGAAGTAAGCTTGGTCAGCAATCTGTAGTCTTTAGGTTTTGTAGTATCAAAGGAAACTTTGAGCCCTGCTATGGAATAGTATTGTGGGTTTATTGAGAGTTCTGCTGTTAGGGATTTGAGTTTTAGCAGAATACTTCTCTCTTCAAATCAGATCTTTTTGAAGATTAAGACCTAAAATAAAAAATTTCATAGAACCATATTGCTTTCTTCTGATTCAGTACACAATAGTCTCAGGTGTTATTATGAGAATAAATATCAGGATCAGAAGCTCTGTGGGTGAAGGTGTCTCCTAGCTCCCCCTGCAAAGAAGGGTCTCTGCCCAGTGCCTTTGATCATTTCATGATCCAAGGGTGGTCAGGCATGAGCCAGCTGTGGACAGGGTGGGACAAGGGGAGGCAGTAGCTTGGCTTGTCCCCCACTGCAGTCACTGGCACCTCTGCAGCCCTGTGGAAACAGGTTTGGAAATTTGTCCAGGGAAATGAGCTGTGCTTTAGCTCTGATAATACACCTAGCAAGCCATGGCTTGTCTCACATAGCAGATTTGTGGATACAAATGGAAACTTAAATCTGTCCTCTTGATCAGCTTATAAAAGTAACCTTTGTAATATGGGGGAAAAAAATTCTGGAAACAAGGCTGTAATTTTGACCATGATTACCTACATATGTAAATACTGTGGTATTTGCATTAGGTTATTGTGTGGAATTGAATTCCAGAAGAGAGTGGAAAATCTAGCTTCTTCTCTTTTTGTAGAAATTACAGCCCAAAAAGATTACTACCCTTTAAATGAACAGAAGCAAAAAGATACAGCCACAAGAGGGGATGCATTTCAGAAACATGCCTTCCTCCTACACAGGGATAAAATATTGGTATGGATACAGATGGTATTGCACTTCCTGCTACCACAGAGAAAGTTTATACTTCAGGAAATTTTCAAAGACAAAATAGCAAGAACATGCAAATCAAATATAAGCTCTTTGCCTCTGTTCTGGATTTTTTCCTTGGTAGGTGCTGTCATTTTCTTCAACAAAATGACAGGCCATCAAACAAGGAATTTATGTTTTCCAGAGTTACATTTGTTTCTCTTTTATGGTTGAACTAATTCTAAAAGGCAGAAACTGCTTTCTTTGTTATTGATCTCAGTTAAGGGTTTTTTTGGAAGCAGAAATATTTGCAACAAAACAAATAAGGCCCCTGGAAGGGCCTTGCATCAACAGCCTTCCCTGAGCCTTTCTCATGCTCTGGAAAGAGGATAGAGAGAAAATTAACATAGGTGAAACATCTATGTATTAAAGAATGTAAGAAATCTGACTTCTCTGAGTTCCTGTGATCCTGCTATGTATTTCTGGCTAGTGAGGACGATCAGCCTTTCCTCTAACTGATAAAAAACTGGAGAAATCCCTCTCTGCTCTTGCCTCACATCTTGGCTGCTGCCAGCATAGTGACACGAGCTCTTTGCCAGTGTGTGCTTGCCTGGCAGGCAGAAGTGTTTGTTGGAAATGCTTCTCTGCCTGTGTGCTCAGTGCCCAGGGACTCCCAGGAGGGGAAATGACCCATTGCTTTCCAGAACTGACTGGAGGGTTCACAAGAACAGCAGCAAAAGCTGACACATCCAAGCAGCCACAGAGGCCGGGGAGATGTCTGAGCTCTTAGGCACACAGTTTTCTTGCCACTTAATTCACATTTAGACAATTATCCTCACAACTGGAAGGGTCAAAACTATGTTTTTAAATAAAAGCCTGACCTTTGCAGACATGATGACATTTGCCAAAGGGAGCATGCCTTTTTCTTAGCATTTTTCAAGCCTTGATCACAGTGTGTTTTAGATAGTCCAAAGTTTCTAGGAGAGAGAGAAAAAGGAAAGAAAGAGAGGAAGCAAATGTATTTTTAAATATACACACAAATTTGAACACAAATTCTTCATCTATAGCTGGATTTAGAAATCAAATTGAAGAACGTCTCTGAAGTCATTAAGATGAATCCCCTTCTGTCACACACATTTTACTTTATGTTAGCACAGTAGCACATCCACATGCAGTAACTCTGTTGATCAGAGCTGTATATTAGACATTCTTCTCATCACATATCTATTGACTAATGCAGATGCACTGTGCCTATTAATTCCCTCCTACTTGCAGTGGGATGAAGGAAAAGGAGTTTTGTAAAGCTCCCAGTAACTAGGTTTTCTTGAACTAGTGAGCTAGTACATCAAAAAGTAGCCACAAGCTAAAATGTGTTCCGCTCCAAACTATTTTCTTTATATTTCTAATGCAAAGCAAGGATCCTGTTAAATTAAAGAACAGGTTTGCTTGAATAAATTTAATTAGGTTGACACAGCATGTTATTTCTCATTTTCACAACTTTCATGTCTAACTCTGTCACTCTTTAATTTTTATTGTTAGGGTGTGGTTTTCTAAGTTTCCAGCCTTTGGTGTTGTATTTACAAAGAACAGCCACTAGAGTGCTGCAAGTATCCATTGAAGCTGCAGTTGAGTACATTTACCATCAGCATTTCAGCTTCAGAAATACTTTTACATATATTTATCACACACACTTTTTTTTTTTTTTTTTTAAAAAAAAGAGGTTGGTGCCAAGTAAATACCTAGAAAACTTTAAAATTTCCATGTATATAAGCTAGCTCAGATCTGATACTTTTGTGTGTATGGAAAAGATGCATATGACTGCTTACCATGTAGTTTAAAATTCCACAAGAGTTTAGAGGATTGACAATTACATTATGTACACCATTGTAATTTAAAGGCATACCAAATAACCACCCATTTTCTTGTTTAAGCTGTCTGTAGCATTATTGATGCAACTATAATGTGAGTGCCTCAGGTCTGTTGTCAGTTTCTGAATTCAGACTAACAGGTGATACAAACAAAACTTGTTTCTGGAACTTGTTTGAGTGTTAAAATAAAAATAATCTTAGAAATTTCAGTCCTTACTCAAAGTTTTGGCCAAATCTGTTAAACAGAACAAGTCCAAGAAGGAGTCACAATTTTCTGTGCCAAAAGGGATACACTTTCCTTCCCTGGGATAAGCCCTGTATCCAGAAAAAGGACCCACTCACCCTTGACATAACATGAAATCATGGAGTCATAGATCCATAGAATGATAGAATCAAGGAACCATAGAACGTTGTGCATTGAAAGCGACTTTAAAGATCTGCCAGTTCCAACCCCCATGCCATGGGGAAGGACACCTTCCACCAGAATGGGCTGCTCAAAGCCCCATCCAACCTGGCCTGGAACATTTCCAGCAACGGGGCATCCACAACTTCTTTGGGCAACCTGTTCCAGTTTCTCTCCACCTCTCTGTCTGCCTATTCTAAACCAATTTTCTTTCAATTTAAGGCCATTCCCCCTTGTTCTATTACTAGAGACACTTTTAAGGAGTCCCTGTCAGGTTTCTTTTAGGCCCTCTTCAGGTGCTGGAAAGGGCTGTAAGGTGGAACCGTCTCTTCCCCAGCTGAACAACCCCAGCTCTCTCAGCCTGTCTCTGTAGGGAAGGTGCTCCAGCCTTGCATCACCTTTTGGCCTCCTCTGAGCTCACTCTTATGGCCCACATTCCTTTTATACTGAGCTGGATGCAGCCCTGCAGGTGGGGTCTCACCTCAGCAGAGCAGAGGGGCAGGATCCCCTCCCTGGCCCTGCTGGCCACGCTGCTTTTGATGCAGCCCAGGAGACAAGCGACCCTCTGGGCTGGGAGTGCACATTGCTGGGTCATGTCCAGCCTCATTAACCAACACCCCAAATCCTTCTCAGCAGAGCTTCTCTCAATCTGTTCTCCACCCAGCCTCTGTGGTACTTGGAGTTGCTTTGATCCACATGCAGAACTTCACCGGCCTCTTGAACATCAGGAGGTTTTCATGGGCTCTTAGCACCCTGCTTGTTTTTCCCTGCCTGTGATTAGTGCCTTCACAGCAGCAGCTGCAGGAGTAGTAGAGAGATGAGAGGAGCCCCTTTGCTGTAGCCTATTAAGTGTTGAGGAGAAGCCAAGGGCCATCTCACGTTTCTGTGGTTTTAAGGTTGACCTTGGCCCTGTCTATTACAGCAGAAGCTGTCTTGGTCAGACTCCTTTATAACCAGAAGCCAGAGGAAGGAGCTGAAATTTAAAAAAAAAAAAAAAAATTAAAAAGCAGGCAAAATCTGCTTGAGCTACTACACTTCTGACAGTCTAGTTTAACTTATTCTAAAAGAGATATAAAAACATCACTTAAAAGCCAAAGACAAAGCCAAAGTATAATAATACTCAAAGGTTAAGAAGGGAAAGATTAAAGGTGGGAAGTCTTATCAGAAAGAAACTGATACTGGGGTAAAGATGAAAGAGAGCACTTCCAGCTTGCTCTGAGGAATATATCAGGACACAGCACAGAAAAGGGGAAGACTGGTGGGACAAACAGATTAACAAATTAAGTAACAGTTAAAGAATTAGAAAAACTGGCATTGCAAAGCGCTGCTATGACTGAAAGCTAAAAAAATCCTTGCAAGACCCTGAGAGGAGGACAACTGAGGTCACTGTAACTATGACGACCAGCAAAATGGACAGAGGGAAAGAACAGGCAAAGGAAACTGAAACCAGGATGATTTGACACACACACATGCTCTTTCTGATCACTCAGGGGAAAAGGAGAGTGGAATGAAGGTGAAAAAGCACTTCAATGGTAAGCAGAGACGGGCAGGGTTTCTTTTGCCTTCTTCCTTTGGTTGGTATTAAATTCCTTTCCATTTCACACCTTCCATCCTAAATTGGCAGTGTCAAATTCTGGTTGAAGATAATGAAGGATGTGTTTTCAAAGTGTTCAGTATTTAATACCCCTTTTAAATGTCACTGTATTCCAGGAATTTCTAATATTGTTAAGTTTTTTTATCAACCTTATTTTTTTTCCCCTTTTATCTTACGTGGTAAACTCTAGGACCAAGTACAGAAATGTCTGAAAATCCCCAAATATCAGCTATTGCAAACACATGGATTAATAATGATTTACCTAATCACCAATGTGGAGTTAATCCATGTAAACCTATGAGAACAGATTGGCTCAGGAGGTAATACCAGTTTGTCAAATTCTTCTTTCATGCCAGCTCATGGACTGATGTCATACTATTGATTTGTCCTTTCAGGAAATCTGTATTTTAAGTGAGTTCATATTTTAATGCAGAATATAATCATCAGTGATTGTGGTGAATAAAGGAAAGTGAAATGAATAGAAATGCTTTATGTCCTGAAGAAAGACCAGAGGGAATCTATGACCCTGATGGAGAGAGGAAACTTTTTTCTGCTGCATGAACACCTGTGCAATCAAAGATATCTTGTCTGGGCAAAACATGCATGGTCTCTGGAAGGGCTGGAGCTTCAAGAGACCCAGCATCCTTGTTGATACTTCCTGAAACCACAATGCACAGTTTGACTCAGCTGCAGCTTTAAGTGCCAATCTGATCTCTTGCAAGACAACCAGTGCTCAGATAAATCAATCAAACTTTTTCAGTGCTTGTGCTAAACTTCTGCCCAGAGGAAAGCAATGTGCTTACCTTATTGTGCTGTGTCTGCTGCTAGAAGTGGGGTTAGCTTTGATCTCTACACTATGTTTTTACAGGTAATGCAAAGTCCAGAATGTGAAGTGATAGTGACACAAAAAAACAGGACTAGGCAAGCAGAGGTCTTCTCACGGGTTATTTAGTGTAGACTTTAAATTATTGCATCAATGGAATAGTTGTTTAAAACTTTAGGAGATTCTTACTTCAGTGTAGAGAGTGACAGGGAGTGACAAGAGTGACAAGATCTTGTCTGTATCCTTTCAGACCCTATGTATATCCCTTTGAATACCATAAGCAATGCATCTGTTGCATTTGGCAAAATACCAGAAGGGGTAGTCTGTTTAGAATAAAAGGAAAGACATTTTTTTCCTTTTAATAGAGATTAGTTGAAAGTCCAAGCACTCTGTAGACTCCTCTCTTAATACCCAAAGTGGCTTAAATTGTCTGACCTTTTACACACAGCTGAACTTTACTTCAGGTACCCCAGGAGAGCAAGAAGGAAGAACCAAGGATCAGGAAAAGTGTGTTGAGAATTTCATGGTGATTTGCAAGCAAGTCTGCAGACAATACTTTAGGGCCAAAGCTGTATTTGCTAGCATTTGTATTGAGTTAGCATCTATATGTGGATAATTCTCAAAACTGGTTCTACTCTAAACACCTCCCCACATGTCAAGATTTTATTTGATATGTTTCTTAGCAATGCTCAGAGATGAGCACAGATAAAACAGATTTTTCCCTCTACCCTTACTTATGTCTATTACCTTCTTTTCTGTTCTTGGCAGAACTCCTGGGACTGTAATAGAGGGATCATTATTAGAAATAAAATCTCCTTAGATATCCTGTTGTATATTGCACCAAACAATTCTGGAAGATTCAGTCAGCAAGGAAAAACTTTAGATACTTCAAGTCTCTCTGATTTCCCAAAAGCCAAGTACTTTCATATCTATTCAGAACAGTGATGCAAAGACTATTGTTAGTCTTCATTTTGACCATATCACCTCTTACAGTGTATTGCTTCACTCATTCTTTCAGTTTTATAATGTAAAACATAATAGGCTTTTTCATTTTCAGGGTCTTCCATGATCTCTCCTCTCCTATCTATCATTTCACATTCACCATGAAGATGTCAGCCCTGTCCCTGAGTCTTTTACCCATCTCATTTTTCAAACAATTTTTTTTCAAAATATCTTCCTTCCTTCTTCCCCAGTGTTTAAAATGAACTCCCTGACAATCCCTACAATAAAACTTTCCTGCTTTCTTTTAAAAGTCCCTTAAACTTCTCTTTTTGGAATAATAAATGAAGGGTTTTTATTACACCTAGGTAGATTACTACTATCTAAAGCTCTAATGTTTCTTCTTTTCCTCAGCTTTTTTTTTCTCTGTCTGTCTCTGTACATTATTTCTTATTTTTAAGTTTGTAATTTCTGATCTGTTGCTCAAAGATCATTTCTGTTCAGTGTTTTCACCAGGCTTAGAATGATGCAGTCCTGGATGCAATGCTGAGCTGTGACTAGAAAAACAAAACAAAAAACCAAAACCAAGGGTAGAAGGACTATCTTTGAAGAAAGAGTTGCTTATGTTTTCTAGGGGGAAAAAAAAAATAAGAGTAATTTTCTGAGACCCAAAATGCACAATAAATTAATAAGTTACAGTTGTTTACACTCAGAGTGGGAAATGTATCTTCATGTAGCTGATTAATTTACTTCAGCTTTCAGGGTGCACACACCTGCTGAATAGCTGTTCCAGAATGCCCAGAACTGCTTCCACAAAAAGCCTCCAAGAGACTTAATATTGTTTAAGTTTCTATCACTAGATTTTAGAGTTGTGTGGTCAAGAAATGACATCAAAGGTCAAACAGTTCATTGCTACAATAACACTGTTTTTAGAAGGTCTGGGGAAAGGAAGGCCCCCATAGCAGAGTCAGTTAAATCTCTCTTTGTGACACAGTAATCCCAGAGAGAACTGCTGGTTCTGTTGACTGCAGAATATGGGAAAGGCTTCAGTTCCCAGCAGTATTTTCTGAATCATAATGTATTATTTTTTCTGAAAAGTAGAAGCAAAATTTGGAATATTTTCTTGCACAGACACCCTCACATAGCACAAAATTGGATTTTGTGATGAAAAGTACATAAATATACCATCAAGTCACTAATCAAGAAATGCTAAACAAAAACTAAGGAGCAGTAATAAAGGAAACACTAAATGGGAAGTCAGCAGAAAGAATTCAGTAGCCATTGAACATCTACAAGCATTACTATGTGATGAAAAAAAGATAATATTTATAAAACCCATTTTGTTCAAAAAGGATAAAAACAAAATTTAAGTACACCTATATTTCTAACACAGTACAAAAAAAAAAGTAAAATCGTATGGTTTATAAACAAAGGAAGAATTTCTTTCTGAATGTACAAATTATTTTACAATAACTCTCTTCTTACAACCAAATCTAAGAAAATGACTCATTGTTCTGTTCTACATTTTGCAACATTTTCTTAGAATTCCATTTTAGTTCCATGACATTAAAAACGGAGCCATCTTTTACAGAAGAGATGTTTGATCCTGTAAACACTTTCTTCATGCATAGACACACTGAACTCCAGCAAAATGTTCAGGACCAGACTAAAATCGAATTTTTTTAATTGGTAGACAAAAATAATGTCTCTTTCAGCCTTACTTCACTCTTTGCCTTCAGTCTCTGACAAGAAGCTGAACCTTTACTTGATCACTCAAATGTACACTAGTTCTGCTGATGCTTCTCAAATAAATAAATTAAATATATACACAATATATACAAGCCTTTCCCAGTCTAAAATTCTAGTTAAAAATAAATCAGAGGAGCAAAAGAAAGAAGAGAGTAAAGAACAGGAAGAGGCTTTAGTCTAAAATTGAAGATGAAAACTGTTAAATAATTGACTACTCAGGAAGAGAACTGTTGTAGAAATTTTTGTTGATTGTTCAAGAAATAATGCATTGCAGAAGTCCAAACGATTCTGACAAGTGATCTTGAGGAATACAGAAGAAGCAGTTCTTGTCCCTAGAAGTGTGAGTGAAAGGGAAAGATGAGAGGGGAAAGATTGTTACCAGCTTTATCTAAAAGCCAAAGACAGAGACACAGACAGTACTTGTAACTTGCCTGGTTACAGGCTAATCTGCTTTTTAACAGAATACTGACACTGATTTGCAGTCACAGGACAGCTGTTCCCTTTTTGATTTTCTCCTGGTGACCACAAGTTACAAATTTAACAACGTGTCCTGGCCGTGTAAAAGAAACCGAGCATGCAGGTAATGAAACCCACCTGAAAACTGCAGCAGGGGCAGGTCAGAGCCTCCGTGTGGGTTCTGTGGATTGCTACCTCCAGTCACTGCAGATTTTAGCTGGTTATTTTCTGGATATAAAGCACCAAGAAATAGAAATGAACTTTCAGAGATGATTTGAGTGGAATGTAGTATCAAGAGAGCTGTCAATGTGCAGCACATTCCATTATATATGGAGGACGACTCTTAGAAAGAAGTGTGTGGAATGAATCCCTAGATTTGTAGCCTGACCAGAGTAACAGAATATCTATAGCCAGCAAAATCCTGGAAGCAATAAAACATTGATTTGCAAAGCAAAAAAGCAGAGGTTGACTTATTAGAAATTAAACAATAGATCTTCTGTCTAAGAAATTCACAGCATTTATGTTCGTTTGGCTCAGACATATTGCCTCTGGCAGTGATTCTGAATAAGAATATGAAGGTAAGTTGTTGTCACCATATATCAGGGTTTTTGTCCTGGTTTTTCCTCCCCTGGTAAGTTCTTAGGAGTTCCAGAAATTTTCCTTAAATTTCCTCACTTTCTTGTGAGCACTGCTGTCTGTACAGTCTGGACTCCATGGTCTTGAGTAGTACCTTACAGTTCTAATCCTTGCAGCTGAAAAGATCATAACAGGAATGACTGAATGTTGTTCAAAGAGCTGAACTCAGAAGTGTTTTTCAAGAAGCATGGTGAGGTATGAAGCCAATATTTAACCAAAAAAAAAAAAGCTATTTTTTTTTTTTTTTAAGAAATAGAATCTTCTTACAGGGTCACCCAGAGAGCATTGGTAGCACTGGATTGTGACAGTGTTAGGACCAGCCTGAATATTAGAACTCAATCTTATTTGTATTACCATGGTTTTGGAATAAAAAACCAAAAACCAGGTTTTTGTGACACTGCTTTGATTGCTATTGATTGTTAAAGTCAGTGTCAGGTTCTCAATGAACATTTTTCTGTAAGAATGAATTTAGTTATTCGCTTTCTGATAGCTATAAATGTAGACATGTTTGATATGACAGAGCTCCATCTTTGCAATATAAAAACATAATGAAGAGTTTTAAAATGCTCTCACAGCATCAACAGTCAGAAACTTGAGTATTGAAATGTCTTTGGGAACAGACACAGAAATCTGGATGGTTATCATAAATTAAGTTGGTTTAATGACTACACTATCACCTAGTAGACTGTAAAGACAGCTTAAAGCTATTTTAACTCTCTCAATCATTTCCATGACAAAGACAACAGCAGCAAATTTAAAACATGGCCTGCATAGACATAGATTTTAGTAATATGGGGGAAAAATTGTATGTTAGAGTTCTCCCCAGTAATAAGAAGCTTCAAGTACTTTCAATTTCTTACTCAGTTTTATTTCCTGAAATGCTCATTTGTTGTGTTGACTTCAGTGGTGACTAAGAGGAGTCATTATCTTTGATGACCACTGGTCATCTCTTTGGAATGAAGACACATCTACTTCAAGTATTTAACCCAGTGAGCATCACGGTGTATTAATTTAGGTGAAGCATCTACAAGCTGTGCTAACAGACTCCGTGTTAGAGCAGTTATCCTCACTGCACACTGTCTTGTCTGACTGGGTGCAAAGATAGGGATTTATTTGCCAAATGAAAATGGAGGAGGAAAACAGCCAGGTTTCCTAGGCACTGAGCTTATGGTCTGATATTTAGACCATCTTTCATTTTTCCTACAGAACAAAAGGTAGTGAACATGTAAAAATGTGGAGAATATCTTCCAGCACAACTGACATCCTTTCCTTTGGTAGTTCAGCAGGGGCTTGAGATGTTCTTTGTGGTTTGTGTGATGTGTGAATATGAAGCTGCTGTTCCAGATGAAATTTCACTTCCTAGCTGCACTGTGCCAGAGTATCTTAGTTTACCACTGTATTTTAGCTTCAATATCATAATGACTGCTTTTGAAATGCATGCTAGACATTGTCTACTGTTGCTACTGAGCACAGAGAAATAAAAATATGAACTAGCCTTAATAGAATAGCCTTTCAGCATTATAAATTTTGCTGACCCTGAAAAGCATGTAAGACAAAATTTATGTCATTGGTACATTCGAACTTGTATATTTTGTGTGAAGCTCAAACCTCAGAATCTCTCATACAATACCCTTACTTGTTCCCAGTAGTGTCTGTGTGATGCTAGCTAATTGGTATTAGCAGCAGGACACAAACAATTATTTATGGTTTCTGTCTGTTGATTTCAATAAAAACAGTAGTTGCTCATGCTGAGGTTTTGCTGTTTGGTTGTCAAAACATAACACAAGAGTTAAAATTGATTGTGAATGCTTTAAAACCAACCATTTACACCAGCCAAATTTTAGATTCCAGATAAAGTCCAAGAGTGCAATATAAAAGTAATAAATTATCTTATAAATCTCTAAAACTCCGTAACTTTTGATTTTTAAATAACTGTCACAATCCTATGAAATAATGAGAGCAAAGAAAAAGAAAATAGTAAAAATTATCATGACTTGCATTCTTTCCCCCCCACTTTTCAACAAGTAGATTAAAACTTCTACAAGAAAAAAAGTTATTGGATGACTTCTCTTACACAGTAGGAATTCAGAAACATCCCAATCTGGAAAAAAAATACATAGCAATTTTCATTGCATTTCTGGCAAAACTATCCATAGGAAACCGTATTCTGCTGTAAATATTATTATGCAAGGAGAATGTCCACAAAATATAGAGAATTTACATGTGAAAAAATAAAAAAAGGCGATATTTAATGAGACAATATTTGAAAAAAAGTGATAAAGCAGCAGTTTTGCTTTTCTTCCTCTCCTGATTGATAATTGTCAAGATCATCTACAAAAAATGTTTCTAGAGAAAAAACTGATTTGTTCTCTGAAATTTATAGGTGAAAGGTAGTATTTTGTAGGATAAATTATTAGATCAGGGCAGAGAAATATAAGGCACAATCTAAATTGTCAGTGTAAAGTCATCCATAAAAAATTAATTTCCAGTTCTTTCTTCATTGTGTAAACCTTTCAAAATTTCTCTCCTTATTCTACTGGTTTAGTGGGTTTTTTCTACAATTCTTATGGAAGTGTGCTGCCTTGTTTACAAGGTTGTTTATTTGTAGATGGCTGCTCTTTATCCACTGATGTCCAAAGGGCTTTTGGATCTCTTTAGGGCAGCATCTGCCTTTCTTATTGACACTTTTCTGATCTTTTTGGCTTTAATATTATATTAGCAGCGGCTCACAAATAACATTCCATAGCCCACTAAGAGTACAATTGCACATAGAGCTATTTATAGCTAAAACAGACATTTTATTTATTTCTTTGTTTATAATTATTATGTCTTTTTTTTTCCTGCAGACTGCTGTCAGATTGACCAAGCTAAACCTTCTACCCTTTGTCTTTCCCTTATCATGAAAAAACCATCAGTTGAACACGACATAATTTTTAATTTTCCATTTGCTACTTTCCACAGCTATTTCCATGTTTGTGCAATTTTCATCGCTGCCTTGATCTGGAGGGAGAGCAAGCCTGCTTTTGCAGTCCAGATACTGCAAATTGATGTCACCAGCCTGTTACACCTCTACTAGATTCTGCATCATTGCCAGTCATCCCTCCACAGTGAATCAAAAGGTGTTGAGAAATTATCCATCATTCAAGTGACTAGCAGGAACACATTGAAGTTCAGACTAGACTGGGATGGGACACACAATTTTATGCTGGACTCCACTTTATATTTCTCATATATTTACTAGAATTGAGAAAACAACAAACTAGAATATTGAGAAAATGTTGCTGAAAATAGGCTTCTACTTTTTTGTTGTTACCACTTTAGGCAACTGAGATTAGCCCAGACAGATAAGTGTGAAGGATGAAACCCTGTCAATGGGAGTTTTGCCACTGACTCCAGTTGAAACTGAAATTTTTTTCAGTTTTGTCTCAGAATTTCAGACCTGGAAATGAACTTGGAATGTGTTATTAATCTGAGAGGAATTAAAACATCAACCTCTTGCTGCAGATCCAACAGAAATATGCAGTACCATAGACACCTCTCTTGTATGTCAATTAATTGGCATAAAATATAAGCTTTCTGATATATCTATTAACCTATTTATCTAAAAATAATCCTTGAAACCCCACATATTTTCATTTTGTACTTCTATCACTGAGTAGCAGTGCAAAATTTATTCTGTTAAATCTCTTTTTTTAACAAACATTTCAAAATCCAAAATTCTTTATATGCATTGTTTAGAAGTAAAAATAAGATTTATTATTTTTATCTCTTATTGAAGTAATAGAACTTTTTTCCTTTTCTGTTCTGTTCACAAATAATGTCAGGAGTTACATATGATAAGGTTTCCTGCATTATGTCAAAAGCTTGGGAGAAGATGGTCAGTCTTTGATTCATAAACGAATTCAAAGCAGCCGGTTCTCTGTGTGAAATTATTCTTGCAAGGAATAATCAATCTTGATTTCATGACCCAGCTGAGAGTATAATATGACTACTATCTATACTCCTACTTGAATTGTAGTATATTCATATTGATTTGCAACAGTCAAATCCATGGTAACACATCAGTGTTCACAATTTGTATCAAACAATTAATTTTAAGAATAATATTTTTTAAAAACTAGGAGGCATTCAGTTAAATGCATGAGAACAGAATGTTCTGTAAATGAAAATTTAATGTAAAAATTAAATGATCAGTACTTAGGTACATCTTACACTTACATTTCTTATGTAGTAAAATTTTGAAAACATCCCTTCACGTTCTGTGTTTTACTGATTACAAGAAATCAGTATCACTTGCATTTCTTTAGCATAAATTTAATACGTGTGAAAGATTACTCTTTCAAGCATAAAAATATCAGCAAAGTGATGTATTCAGTGTAAGACAATTTATGCAGGGATTTCAAGATTTTCCAAGGAACATAAGTAAAGCATCTGAAATGGATTCATTTTGTGGACAGTTACCCAGTAAAGATGCAGTGACAGGATTAAATAAAGCAAAAGTCCAAGTGAATAAACTAATGAGGAAATAAGTGCTGGCCAGAATAACTCTACACAAGATAATTTTTCAACCATTCAGTATTTTACCTTGGCAGATATTATGAGCTATTTTAATGTCTTCCATTAGTAAGAATGAAATAATATTAGCAGTAATTATAGAAAATAAAAGCTATGATCTTATATTTAACAATACACATTAAATAACTTGTTGACTATGCTGACAGTTTAACTGACAGCATAGTCAACAAGTTTCTGATTTGAAATTATTTATCCCATCAGCATATTCACTGGAACATGAATACCACTGCTTCATATATAGAATGGTATCTAAACACTGTAAATGTAGATGGATCCCAGCCAAGCAAATATTTAATAATTATGCATTCATTTATATCTTCCACAACCTTGGAATCCTTAAGTCAGAAAGAATTTGTTTTATCTTCTATAGAATCTGCCACTCATAATACAGTCAATAAAGTTGAATCCCCTGTAGGACGTAGCCACCACTTATGCACCTGGGGTTAAATCCAACATCATATTTAAATGCCCTTAATGTCTGAATTTTTTATTAAATTTACTCAGATATTTAAAACTCCATTCCATGCATGCCAAGGACGAACATTTTTCTCCGTATCTGCCTTCTAAGACCAACTGAGATTCATAAACTCTGGCTCTTGGTGCTTCTAAAGATTTTGGTGAAATTTCTTTCAATGATGCTTAAGGTTTAGTACAGTAATCCAGCCACTGAAATGGTTACCCATACAAGGAAAATTATTAATTTAGTTCTATAAATGTTCGAACATGAGTCTACAATCCCTGTTTTCTATATTTTTTCCACAGATAGTTTATATATATAGTGTATACATATTCCAATAACCACACTATTTGTTAATTGTTTAGTTGATAAAATGCAGTTTTGTCAGAACTCCATGGAATCAGTAATTCAAACCATAGGGCTCAAAGGCAATCAGCAGCCTGTATTTCTTGCCTAATCTCTTAAACTCCTAGTTAGGAGCTCTTCTGAGGAGAAAGTGTAAAATCAAAATTTTAAGATCAGTTTTGAGGACAATCTTATTGCCAGAGATTTGCTTGATGGTTTCTCACATTTCTTGGGAAAATGTATATATTTCCCAGCTCAAAGTTCTAATTCTGTTTTTGAGTGTGGATGCTTGTCTGCTAGATATTTCAATGCAAAAAATTATGTTGTCTATAGCATTTTCCTGACTGTCACTGAACTCATGCATGGAATAGAGAAAACAGGAACATGGAATAGGAGTTTTGGTGTCTTCTGTGAACCACAGAAGTTGTGTGTTGTTTCCAAATAGTGTCAAAAGAGTAAATTTCCTTTTCAGTGGCTAGTGTGAGAACAGAAATGAGAACACCAGTTTATAGTGTAATGGACATATTGCCTGGGAAATCACTTGTCTGTGTTTCCAATACTGAGTCTGTATTCTACTGAAAAACTCAGGAAAAGATGTGACCTAGGGTCTTATCCCCCAGGCATGATATGTGTGAACTGACTTAAGCAATTCTTCCTTTTATTGTCTCTCCATCTTGAATTCCTTGCTACATCAGCCAAATTTCAGCAGTAGTGAACAATTTTCTTTGCAAGAAAATACTGTATAGATTCTTTCAAGGTAGGTAGCTGAGAGGTAGCAGACAGAGGTTGAATGTTTTCATAAGGCTGAGTCTCCTTTGGATGTGTGTTTGCCCTTAAATTATTGAATTTTTAAAAATTGGGATGTTGCCATGGTGTTCAGTGTCTGATCCTGTGACTTGTGTTTAGTAGTATCTGAGAAAACCCTCTAAGCAGAGCAGAGCTCCTTGCTAAATCATAAATGGCTTCGCGTGCTGAGCTCTGCAGAAGCAGCAAGCACAGTTGTCACTCAATTCAAACTTTATATTCCAAACCTGAAATGCTTATTAAATCAAAGCAGCAAGTATTCTGTATTTATGGGGGGAAAAAAGCCCTTTCATTTAAATGCCATTTAAATTCCATTTCTTGGATTTTATTCAGAAAGATTAACCTTGAGTATTATTAGGTTTGACTGGGATCTTTAAATTGTAAAGTAGTGAAGTTAAGTCATATCACACACATCTGAAGACCTTAAAATAAATTATCTGTTAGCAGCTATGCTAACCAGAAATCACATTTTCCATCTATTGATTTTTCAATTTAATTACCAAAAAAAAATATACTAAGAAAAATAGGCTGGGGAAAAAAATCAAATAGAAAACCCTAAATTTATTAAGAAATTGATTCAAATAAGAGATAGAAAGGAAAAGACTACAAATGTGGCCTAATGGAGAATTTCCAAATTAACATACACGTCTTGCCATGAAAAAGACAAATTACAGGAGAAATAGGACTTCCACTCATTCCACTGGAGCTGTTGAGACCTAAGTGACTCTTAATGGGAGTCCAGCTTAAAATGTTCTTTGAGGCTTCCAAGAAATCATCTTTACACCTATAGTTTGGGACATTAACTGAAAAACACAGACTCTTTTCAATGACAAAGGTAGGTCTTGGGAAGAGATGGTTAATGCTCTTCTGGAGTTGCTGATTTATTTGCCACAAAACTAGAAGTGTGTTAAAAATACCCACTTTCATCACTGCCCTTTAAAATATCTGACCATGATTTTCAGTTGTGAATTTGAGAAGCAATGGATATATTTAAACATTTGTACTTGTTTTAGTTCTACAAGATGTCACAGAAACTCATTCTTGCACTACACAACTGAAATAGCCATTTATTAGAAAATACTCATTAAGTTGCAGGTACTGCTGAATTTTGAGGTACATGTCAATTGCTTTATTTTACAGTATGGTACAATCTCTTGAAATCTAATAAACATGTACTTGAATTTTACAGAGAAATTTCATTTTATATTTCTAGAGAGCTACTCATTTCCAATAGTTTTCCTGTGAACCCAACAAACCTGCTTACCACAGAAAGTGACCTTTAATAAATAGCTTCTAAATCTTTCTAAATATCATAACTGAATTTCAAAATCAGGAGATCCAATTTCTTCACATAATAAAGGTTTTGATGGCTGTATCTGAATGCCTGAAGCTTTTCACGAAGCTAGAAGATGGAGATCAAATTTCTCTTTAAAATCATTTTCTTTCTATGTTACTGCACCTACATTCTTCCTACAACAAATCTGTCTTATTAATGGCTAATAGTACTTCATGAATTTGTCATTAGATGTCAATTCAACAGAATCCAAAGGCTTCTTGAACTCTGTCAGGCTTGGTGCTGTGACCACTTCCCTGGGGAACCTGTTCCAGTGCCCAGCCACCCTCTAAATAAAAAAGCTTTTCCTGATATCCAAAATAAACCCCCCCTGACAAACCTGGCCATTCCCCAAGGTCCTGTCACTGGACACCACAGAGAAAGAATCATGGTCTGCCCCTGCTCTGCCCCTCATGAAGAAGTTGTAGCTGCAGCAAGGTCGCCACTCAGTCTCCTCTTCTCCAGGCTGAGCTATCCAAGTGACCTCAGCCACTCCTCATATGGCTTCTCTTTGAGGCCCTTCACCATCTTTGTTGCCCTTGTTTGGGTGGTCTCTAATAGCTTAATATCTTTCTTATACTGTGGCAAAGCCTGATGGAATTAAACTTCAAACCCGAATGAAAAGTCTGTATTTTAAGCAGACACGGATGTTTGGAGACATGAAATAAACATGCATGGAGACAGCATGCATAGGCCAGCTTAGCATGGAAAAGAGGAAATTTAGAGGTAGCACCCTCACCATAATCTGTGACATCCATGAAACAGATTAACCTGGTATTGGTTTGCTGAGCCAAGCTTCGGTAGCGAGGAGGCTACAGAGGTGGCATCTGCAAGGAGCTGCCAGAAGCTTCCTCCATGTCCAACAGAGACAATCCCTGGCAGCTGCCAAACCAGACAGGCCACTGGCCAAGGCTGGCTGATTAGAAATGATGGTAGTGCCTCTGTGGTAGCATATTTAAGAAGGGGGAAAAAAAAGTTATTGTGCAGTTAAAATTGCAGCCAGAGAAGAACAAAGTGAGAACATTTGAGGAGAACAACTATGCAGATACCAAGGTCTGGAGAGAAGGAGGGGGGAGCATGTGCTCCGGGCACTGGAGCTGAGATTCCCCTGCAGTTCCTGGCACAGCCCATGGTGAAGCAGCTGTCCCCTGCAGCCTATGATGACCCACAGGGATGCAGAGACCCACCTGAAGCCCTGGAGCAGGTGGATGCCTGAGAGGAGGCTGTGACCCTGTGGGAGACCCATGGAGAGAGATGCCCACACTGGAGCAGCATGTCCCTGAAAGACTGCAAGAGTGACCCTCACTAGTGGGGAGGACTGTGGGATGCACTCATACTGGAGAAGATCATGAAGAACTATCTCCTGTGGGAAGGCCTCACACTGGAGCAGGGGAAGGACTCCTCACCCTGATCAGCAGCAGAAGCAAGCTGTGATGAACTGACTGTAATCCACCATTCCCTGTGTCCCAGCACTGCTGGGGAAGGAGGTAGAGCTGGGAAGGAGGGAGGGGTGGGGAAGGTGTTGTTAAGGTTTTATTTTGCTTATCTTTATCCTGTTCTGATTTTGTTAGCAATAAACTCAATTAATATCTCTAATTCAAATCTGTTTTGCCCATGTCCTTATCTCAACTCACAAACTCTTGGTTACATTTTCTCTCCCCTCTCCAGCTGCAGAGGGGAGTGATGGAGAGGCTTTGATAGGTGCTGCCACCCAGGCAGTATCAACCCACTACACCTGGTAGTTCTGCATTATTATCATTTCTTTAGCTCTATGCTGTGATACACATTTCAAAAAGAATCATGGTTTTTAAAAATGAGTTGTTCCAAAGGACTAAGTGTGATTGGCAAATACTGTCACAAGCATTTCTGGTATTTGTTACTGCCTCTTCCAAGTCAGACAAAATAGCCACATAATCATTCTGAATTAATGTGGGTTTTTTTTCCCTTTAAAATCTAAGAAGGGGCTTGTAGATGACTTTTTAGAGACTGCTCCTGTGGTTGGAATGGCATTTTAGAAGAACATCTTCATTTCAGCTACCATCTTTGGAAAGCTACTAATTTGGAAAGACTATCCCTCAATTAAACTATGCAAATAAATTTGTATTACTGAAATTTAACAAGTTTAGACTGTATTGTGGTTAATTGATGAACTGACAGCTCTTCTGGAATCCTTTCATTATCAATAAACTTGTAATTATGTGTACATGAAAGACAGTAAAATTCTTCTGAAATCTTTCTGTGGGCTCATGTATATTTGTATTTTTCCAATTAAAGAAAAAGATTATTTCTCAGATTTCTGTCATACAAAGTTAGTACATTATTTTTTTCTACCGCTGTATTTTACATATTGGCTATTCAATCACAAACAGCTAACAAAACACAAAATAAGGAATGATTATTAAAAATTTTGCCTAAAGATCCACTTGCTTTATTAAAAAAACCCTTATCTAAATATCTGTTATAAAGATAAGCTATGATCTCATGTTTTACATCAAATTCATGCAGGAAAATTTCCAGCTCTGTAAACATTTATATCAAAGTAATAAATGGAAGAAATGCAACAGGTATATTTCATCTTCTTAATGGGCAAAGTTTCTCTTTTGTAGTAGATCACAACATCTCAGTAGACAGCAAAACAGACACAGTGGACACAGTCTCTTTCTTCAGAATCTATGAAACTTAACTTCCTGTGCTTCTATGCAATTCATCACACTTCAAATTTTTGTATATTTAAAAAAAAATTATGACTTTCAATATCACTGATTGGTATTGCAGCATATGTTTTGACTGCAAATTATTCTAAATATCTAAGCAAAGTAAATCAATTTAAATCTTATGGGCACAGGCCACACACTCTGTTCCAAGCTACAATGAAGTATTTGGACATTGCCATTCTTCTAACAGTAAAACTTTTCTTCTTATCTTCAGCACAAATGGATGTATCATTAATACTTGTGAGTTACTGTTGTCTATTTCCTAGGCTAAAGCTATATTTTACTTTTAATGACTCATTTTTTCTTCTTACATTTAACCACATATGTTATTTATTAAGAGTGATCAGCTCAGCAAGCTCTCTCAGCTGTCATGTCAAATTGAACAATCCTTTTTTTTGGTAATTTTTCTCTACTTGGATTTTATATTCCTATCTCTATTCCAGTATCCTTCCATTTTTCAGCCTAACTTTCCTAAACTAAGTAGGAAGAATCAAATTACAAGGTAGCAGGACATCTGCTGAAACAGATTTAAGGGTTTTGTTTATTTGGTGTGCAGCCTCTTGGTATTTAAACAAATCAGATGATGAATGTAAAAGAATAGTATTTCTATACACTTCTACACTGTAGTTTGATGTGACTGATTTCAACTGAACCTTCACCACATTTTATGGAACTGCTGCTTTTTAGATTAGCTGTCTTTTCTAAAGGGATCTCTAGCTTGCACCATAAGAAAAAAAATAATCTTTGCTTAAAAAAATTGAAATCTATATGTCTAGTCTGAATATTTCACTAAGAGATCACAGCAAAGTAAGATACAGAATTCTGAGTCATTGTTTTGCTCAGTATGAGAGAGGATTAATATGACCTGGCTTATTCTGGTAGATGTTGGTTTAACCGTCTTTCAAAGATCTTAGATGAGCCCTTGCCAAAGCCTCCTTGGACATTCCCTTTTTCCATTTTCACTCCTGCATTATAAAAAGCTTGTTTACCTGTTCTTGTGGTGGGCTAGCCTTGCATAACAGTAAAATGCCTACCCACACTTGCTCACTGACTCAGCAGGGAGAAGGGAGAAAATTGGATGAGAAAGGTCATGGGTTGAGGTAAGACAGGGAAATCACTTACCAGTTACTCTTGGGGGCAACACAGATTTGACTTCAGCAAAAGCAATCCATTTTATTGCCAGTTAAAATAGATTTAGGTAGTAAAAAAAAATTAAAAAAAAATAAAAATTATAACAACATCTTTCCTCACCCTTTTCCAAGGCTCTATTTAAGTCCTTCCTCACAGACTCCTATACAAACCCCACTCCATCAAGCAGCACAGGGGATGGGCATTATGGTAAGTACACTGTAGTTTCTCTCTTGCCACTTCTTCCTTCCCCTTTACCCCTGCTCAATTGTGGGATTTGCACAAGCCCACTCAGAGATACCCACCTGCTCCAGTGAGAGCTCTTTCCCAGCCTGCAGGGGAATCTGTGCTCTGGGGATGGAGCCTGGAACACCATCTCTGACTTTATTGTTCCCCCACATCTCAGTTGTTTTAATGTCTTAAATACATTTGCTCGAGATGCCATCTCCTCATCTGTGGGCTCAGCCTTGCCCCATGGCAGCTGGAACCAGCCATGTCCTGCCCAGGTCTGGTCTCTCCTCACAGAGCCCCACTGCAGCCCAAATTCAGGTTTTTTCAATTTGAAACTGAAATTTTTGTAATGAAAACTTTAAGTCCCTTAGTTCTATTACTGCTCTACACAAACAAGGTTGGGAAGTTACTCCCTCCCCTAGTCTTCTAACCTAGATCTTCAGGATTCTATTCCCTTTGTTTTTCCCAGAAATCATGTTTCATAAATCACAGCACTTTCCAGATTCTTCAATTAAACTATGTCTTTCTCAAAGTGGAGCACACCATGGCCCACACAGGCCTAAACTGAGCGAGACAACTTTTATGGACTACAGCAAAGGCATTTTTGGCAGCAAACCCACTTCCCACCTTCCTACTTACCTCCTGATTCCCCTTCTGGTAATGCAAGAAATCAGCTTCAGCTTGGGGTATGATATACCTTCTAAAACTGCTCTGAAAAAAATAAAATTGTTTCCTCAGCTTTTATCTGTGCAACTGACTATTCCTAAATAGTTAAGATGGTTGGCTGACTCTCACACTTGAGGCTCCAAAAAGGGCAGAAAGCATTGGAACTGACAGAACTGACAGGCGTCTGTACTCTCGGGGCTTCACAATTACCACCACAGGTCAGCACATTAAGAGGCTGAATATTGCTTGATTTTATTATTGCAAGCTTAAAACTAAAAATTTCCACTGTTTAAAACCTAAAATTCTTGGAGATATTTATTTTTTCTTATTTTGAATAGGTACTTTGAGACAATTCAACCCTGGTGTTCATGGATAAGAAAGGTTGTCAGAAGACAGGACATATGTAGAAGAAAATGAGTCAACAATTGAGGATAATAATAAAATAAATACCTTCAATGTTTTGAATTATATAATAGTGATAGGAAAAACTAATAGCACGTTGAAAGGATTTGTCAAAAATGCGTGTAAGATTATCAAACTCAATAAAGAAATGTACTTGAATAAACCCACAGAGGAAAACATTGTGATATGTATCCTGTTACTCACTGAAGACATGTCTTTTGTTGCCTAAACAGACTGTCACCATGTTCTCATCCATCTTGGTTATTCAAGGGATACAACAGAACTATTGATTTGTGTTCACTCTTGTATTCCTGCGCATAATAATTGCTAAGGAAGGTAAAATTATTTATCAGGAAGCTGCAATGTATTTTACTGTGTCTGACATTCACCATGAATTTAAATAAGAAAATACCAAGTTATGGCATTCTGATTCCTTAATGTGATTATTCCATTTTGTACACATTTGTGATTAGTGTTCAGAATACCTCATTTGAAAGCAACATGCACAGTGAAACTTCAAACACTGTTACATTTGTCTTTCCTAATTTAGCTCAACTGATTAATTGAGATTTTTTTACACCATAGCTTAACTAATAAAACAATTTGTCTCTAAAGCACAGATTTAAGCAACTTGGAAAGCAAAAGAATCTGTCTGTATGTACAACTATTTATTTTAACTTCAAAAATTAAAAAGTATTTTTTCAACAGTTAAAAAACTGTGTTATTTTCTGTCATGTGTCACTACCAGACACGAAAGAAACAGATGCACACCTTGCTCCGAGGTGAAGAGCAAAAGAGGAAGTTTATTCTCTGACCCCAATATTTATAGTTTTCCAAAAGTGACAGTGGATTGGAGGGTGACAATGCCACCTCTCCAATGCCACTGGACAAACTAACAGTCCATCAAATTTCTCCACCTCCATAAAGGAATGCAAAACAACGTGTTATCTACAGAAAGTGTGTGAGGAAGTTCTCCACAAAGAGGTAAACATCAGAAGGCTTAGGAAATATTAGAAAATCAGGGCGACAGTCATGAACTGTGCAAGTGCAAATTCAAACCAAAGTAAATGGACCATTTAAAAATTCTAATACTAAACAGGTCTCAGGATGAGCCACTATGAACTCTTTAAAGTTTAGACTCAGTGATCTGGTACGTGCAGCAGGTACAGATTTTTGCAAATGAAAAGCAGAAATTCATGAGGATTAACAACAACCTTGGCTTCTTGTCGTACAGCAAGGAACAGTCATGTTCCAAGACTTCAGAAGCACTTTTACAACACAGCCCAGCAGTTTCAAAGACAGAGCCTATCTCTTGTCCTTAAATAGGTAGAGAAAACATCACACACAATGCTATTTGACCATAACAAAAACTCTTAAAGTTGCTCAATTTTAATTTCATTAACACTTGAAAGTGGTGAATGTCTGGTGGTTTGCAGTTGTATGAAGGGAATAAAAGATGATAGTTTAGAGTAAAGGAGGTAAATAGGCTATATCACTTCTAGTAAACTAGATCACTTCTAGTAAATTGAAGCAGCCAAGGCCACTCTTTGGAACAGAGGGCAGCTGGCTGGTGACCACCATGAGCACTTGGACACTGATGCAGGGATGGCCCCAATCCCTGCACCCTTGTCCTGCTGTGAGATGCTGCTGCTCTGCCCCAAACCCTTCCCACAGTCTCAGAGGATGAACAGTCACCTGGCAGCACAGGGTGCTAGCAACCTACAGATTTCCAAATGAAATGTTCCACTTTTCATAAAATAGTTATGATGCCAGCAAGCTTTTTGAGCAGACAGAGGTGATATTAAGCATAGGTAAGCAGTGACTCAGGACATTTATGCTGATCAGTCTCTGCCAAGTCAAACAAATGAGAATGTTTTCACTGCATTTTCAGATCAATATGTATTTCATTTCTGGAAATTGCAGACCTACATCTCAGCAGTTATTGGTAAGGCATGTGCAATCTCAGAAAAGAAAATTCTTATGAATTTTCAGGAATAAATCCTATAGTGAATTGCTGTTTCTGTAGCAATACTTTGGATCCCCAAGAGAACCACCAGCTCTGACCATCATGGACAGCAATCTTGCCCCCAAGCCTCACATCATCCTGCCCACATCAAAGATTCCCACAACAGCCCCTCAGATCCAGCTGTCCCTGCCCCAGTGATGCCACAGCAGAGCCAGTCTCCTGTTCCCCCCAGCCTGGCTCTGCCTGGTTGTGGGTCCTGCTGGATCACGCCCAGGCACGAGTCCTGCTGCTCCAGGCACTGCCTTGGACCCATGTCCTGGCCTGTCCCTGATCTCGCCTATGTCCATCCCCAGGGAAGTGCCTGGGGCTGGTGCTGCCCAGGTGCCCTCAGCTGAACTGCTTCTGGCTGGGGTGGTAGAAATGTGGTTTTGTTGCCTTGTCAACTCTCATTGGGGAGCCCTGACCCTCATGGACAGCACTCCTGCCCCCAGCTCTCCCCTCATCCTGCCCACATCAAGGGATCTGCTGTATGATATCCCCAGTCTTTTCTCCAGGCTAAATAGCCCTAGTTGTCTCAAACTGTCTTTGTAGGAGGTGTGCTCCAGCCCTGTGATCAACTTAGTGGCCTTCTCTGGACTCAGTTCAACAGGTCCACATCTGTCTTGTGCTCAGACCCCAGAGCTGGAGGCAGAACTCCAGGTGGGGTCTCACAGGAGCAGAGTAGAGAAACAGAATCACCTCCCTCAACCTGCTGGTCACCGTTCTTGTGATGCAGTCCAGGACTCAGCTGACTTTCCAGTCTGCAAGAGCACATTGCCAAGTCATATTGAGCTTTTTTTCCACTAACATTGCCAAGTCCTTCTCGGCAGGGCTGCTCTCAATCCACCCTCCTTCCAGCCCCTGCTTGTGCTTGGGATTGCCCTGAGCCACCTGCAGGACCAGCATTATGATCACACCACACAGTTTGTTGTCATCAGCAAAATGGTTGAGGGTGAACATGTACATTATATATACATATACATAGCATGGTATATATAGCACACACACTACATTTATGTTCACAGTAAACAGTGAATCTCCTGCAGCATAATTATTGACTTCTAATTCTGGCAGACTTTTAAAGAAAAAGATCTTTATTAAATAAAACTTGAGTGAAGACTAATAAGAATCCATTACATTCCATATAAGCCACAACTTTGCAAGTAGGAATAGTATTGTGTTAGAACTTGTGCTTCAAGCTGAGGTTATAATGAGATATTTCTAAATATAAAAGTGTGTGACACATATTACAATAGAACTGTCTGGTCTATTCTCCCCAGCTTACAGTTCTCCAAGGTTTTCAGTATCCTCAGCATGCATTGATCATTACAACCAGTAAAGCTGTGTTGGTTTACTGCTTTGTAAGGAGTTCTCAGCTTATTTGGCTTTTCGGTGAAAGCGTTTGAATTTTTGGCTGAGGTTTTCATCATAACAGTGACTCATCATAACAGAAAACCAAGAAAAAGGTTTATTCCTAAACACACAGGGTCAATCATTGATGGGTAGCATGTTGCAGTACTATTTTCCCACTTAACAATGAAAGTCAAGCTAAAACATATTTTTAAAAATGTCTGGCAATATATACCATCAGACCTGTATGAGGCTGCGTTTGTGTATACACAAGTGTAAGTGCAGTTGCAGTTCTGCATGTCAAATAAATATAAATGTCAGCAAAGACATCTTTGTACATGTTATCAGCAAAATCAAAATTGTCTTTTTCAGTCCTCAAGTATACATTTTCTGACATGGCACACATACTTTGAAAACCTTCGTGTTTTTCCTATACTAAATATTAACAAAAATATTCACATTTACAGGCTGCAGTGCAGTTAGATATGGGTTTCTCTTTCTCAGGTACAGTTTTCAGTTTTTAGGCCTTTTGTACAATATCAGAAGTATTTCCAAGATATGGTAATAATTCTAAATGTTTAACAGTTAATATCCCTTATTTGTTCCTGTCTCAGTACACATATATTTGACACAAGAAACTAAACTACTCCAACTACTTGGCATTCCAAAATTCACATTTGAAATTACAATTTGACAGAGTGTGCACTGTCTTGACACTGAAGGGGATTTGGTCTTTTCATCCCAGTCTTCCCTGATGCTTAAAATGAGTTCAAGCTGCTTTCCCCTAGGGCAGTTTTAACAGGATCATTTTTAGACGCTCTGTTCTTCCTGTCACGCCCACAGCCTAGTCAGCCCTCTCATTCTAACAGAGCTCTGTGCATGCATTTGCATGTAGGAGAATATTAAATTACTCTACAATTCAAATATTTCAGAATAGAAGATAAGAGACATAAGTCATATTAAATATAGAAGCCAATTGTAACTCATACAGCATGTGTTTTCATCACTCTCTTTGTTATTCCAAACTAAATGGAAAATTCTTTTCCTTTTGTTGTCTTCTGATTTAATCAATCATACCACATTTTTTTTCTATTCTTTTAAATTTAAAAATTAAATCTCTTCCTGAAAAGTTGCTTTAATCAAAGAGTACAGCTCAGCATAATACCATCTTCTCAATACAGCTTTAGATGAACCCTTTTTATAAGGTTTCAGGTTTGCCTATCAATTGGCATCCACTGATTAGCTTGAGTTAGAAGGATTTGTACCTGCTGTTGTCCTCTGCTTTTTTGCATGCATTACATGGATAAATAATATTACTTAGAGATAAAAAGCATAATGTTGATTCCAGCCCACTCAAAGTAAAGTGAAATTCAGTAATTCACATTATTAACATAATTGGTGGATTCCCTGTAATTGGATATTCTAAATCAAAACCATCTGATTTTCTGAAACTCATACTGTAGCCATCCTCAATTATTGGAGTCTGTAAAAGGAAGGGTGACCATAAATAATAATATTTTTCAGAATATCAGAGCATCTCTTTAAATGTTCAAACCATTTTTCAAAATAATCTATGAAAACTGGTTCATAAAAACTGCTTGTTGTATATTTGCAACTCCTTTTTGAAAAAGGAAATTATTGATATTTGCAGTACCCATTTTGTATAGTTGGTTCTTATAAAAAAGAAGGGAGGAAAATAGTGGAAATAACATGGATCTTTGTAATGGATCCATTCCAAAATACAAATCAGTGAAATCCTACAGCACCAATTCTACTAGTTTACCAGCTGATCCATAGGTATTCTTCAGTTTACAAAAGGTCAGCATGAAGTAGAACTTAGTAATTTGCAAGTAAAAATTAGAAGAGGGACAAGATAAAATGCAGAAATTGTTTCACGTCACAACATATTTGGAACAACTGTAATAAATGTGATCTGTTTGAATATTTGAAAGCTCACATATGTTGACCTCAATGGGGCTGTATCAATAGTAGCAAAGCAGAGGCTGCTGTCCACTCCCCACTGAGGCAGATGTTTCATTTCCTGCCAAGCCAGCCACTGTTAATCACTCTCCTGTGTTTGCCCTTATGGTAGCTACCTCAATGAAAGAGTACAGAGAAAATTAATGATGTTACAAAAAAAATTTGAAAAACATGCCTATGTCCTTTCAGGAGTAAATCTGCTTTATCTATAGATATTTTACAAAATTTTGAATTAATAAATGGCTTTACTCAATCTTAGCAGCCCATGCTAATATAGATAAGTAAGAATTAGTAAACATGAAAAATTTTATCTTGTGCAACTGTACTAAGCCCCCTGTCTTTCATATGGAACATCAGTTCAGATTTGACACTTGCCACTGACCTTGCTCACTATGACTGAAGGTATAGGATCTGTTGTGCTAACACGTAGTGGGGAAAGATTGGCCTCAGATATGTCAGCCACTAGAAAAGGGTTTTGGAAAATAAGTATCTCTTTTGTAAATCGTGGCACCAACAGATACTGTATTTTCCTTGAGAAACAATGCAAAATCATAAGTACAATTTCAATTTTGTGTTTGGAAAATTTAGTGGAATATAAAATGCTTTATGAAACACCATGAAAGATCCATGTTCATCCATGTCAGTTGTCCAATGGAGTGAGCAGTAATGCTTTCCTGTCTATTACATTTTTTTTGTCTGACTTGTGTCCCTACTATTCTTCAGGACTGGAGAGGCTTCTAGCAGGACATTCTAGATATTCCTCCCAGATCTGTAATCTCCCATTGTGGCCACATTTCTCTTCGAAGAGAAAAGCATGGCACAATGGCACAACTTCCCAAGGATATTTTCTGGGAATCTGAGTGAGGAACCTCAGAGAAAGCAAAAACAATTTTTATCTCATTTGCTGTTCCTGTGTTTGTGCGCAAGTGGAATGCATTAAAGAAGACTGTTTACCTGAGAGGGTTTGGTAATTGGATTCTGGTGTGAGTGTTTTGATTCACTGACCAATTGAACCCATGAGTGTGTGTCAGGACTGTCGGCTGACAGTCACAAGATTTTGTTCAGTTGAGTTGAGTGCTTGTGCAATTTCAATTTAGATGTAGTATAATATAGGATAGAATAACATAGTATAATGAAGTAATTAATTATCCTTCTGATATCTATGGAGTCCTCCTTGTCATTCCTCCCTGCCATGGGGGTCATCTTAAATCCTATAACCCATGTCTCTTTATCTGACAACCAGCGGTCCTGATGCAGAGAGGGGGCAGAGCTTAGTGCCATTTTGGCACAGCCAGATCACTATTCCATACCACTGCCATCATTGCTGTGGGTGTGGTTTCAGGGGGAAGGAAGAGGAACGTGCCCCAGAAGCACAGCGCGGTGTCTCGGTCTCTCCATCGGGGGATACAGGGATCAGCCCTGCGGGCCCCATCCTCTATCTCTGCCTGTCCCCCTCCTGCTCCTGCCAGACGTGGCTTGGACATGTGGCTCTGACAAAGTGGTGAACATGGCTCCAAGACATGCTGCTGGGAGGTGGTGCTGGTGTGGGAAGCAGCTGCAGAGAACAGAGCAGCAGAAGCAAACCTGAGCCCTGCCAAGTCTGACCTGAGCCAAAAGGAACGGAGCAGAGAGGGGTGGAGTGGGCAGAGCTGTCTGAAGTGGTAGTGCAGCATTGGTATTGAACCAGCAGTGTGTAGGGGTCAGGAAAAAAACGTGGTGAAGTGCAGATGATCTGGCTTTTTGGGGATTTGTCCGTCATTGCTTTTCATTGGCTCAGGCTCAGGGACAGGCGACCTGGATGCAGGGAATGCCTGCAAGCTTGTCTTTGTCTGAGGAAACCAGTGGAGAACATGTGGAACCATGTGGGAAAGGCTGTCATCTTGCATTTGGCCAGGGGCCATGGTGAACTAAGCTGAGGTGGTGAACACCTTACCCTGTGTGTGTAAAGCACCTTCTCTTTTTTATACACTTTTGTTATTAGTACCGATGTTGCTACTGTGCATTTCTTATTCCATTGCTGTTTGCTTTCAGTAAATTCTTAACTCAGCTCATATTCTCTGCCTTTGTCCCTCTCTTGCTGGAAGGGGCCTGGAGAAAGGGTGTGACTTATTTGGAGTTTAATTTGTGGATGGTATTAAACCACCACACTATCTTTGCCCTGGAAAGCAAAGGGTTGAGGTTATACCCCCATTTCTTCTTACTGCAGTGGATGTTATTGTGGCTGCAGGAAGAGCAGGGTTCAATGCTTAGATTGTCTGTGGCTTTGGTGTGCTGCCAGTCAAAAAGCAATAATGGAAGCCCCAACAGGAAAACAGCAATTCTCCATAGTTTATTGCCCAGTCAAATCTGAAGAAAATTTCCTGGCATCAACCATTGGCGTTTTCCTGGCACTAGAACTTTTTCTCTATCAGACTTTCTACAAATAATGTAAAATAAACAAGCTACCCCCAAAAAGAGTCCAATGCTATTTCATAATGGAAAGTGTTTCTAAGTTATCCAAAACAGCAGGTCACTATGCCTATGCTAAAATGAGATCTAAGTATTCATTCTGTAATACTAGGCTGTCTTGGAAATAGAAGACTAAACAATTTTATTTCTTTCTATTCCCTTTAGGATAGCCCTATTATCACCAAGATTTTGTGATATTATATATACAAGGTATCGTAAACTCACATGTTAGAACAATGAGAAATCTTTCTGGTATTTCTCAAAACATTTCAAAATAAATTACCTTAAATATGCAGGAAAGCACTTACATTTTCTAAAGAACTTTTGGATGCATTATCTACTATGTCTACTATATGTTTAAAATGGTGATATACATTTTATTTTGTTATTTGTTTTAGCTGTTAGAAGCCCACTACCGGGTAGCTGCAAATGGTACATGCTACCTGTAAATTTTTATAATATCTGGATAAGACAAAAGTTGCACATCCTAAATCCCCTGTTTAATAAAGAGACATGGCACAGAAGCACCAATCAGGAGTCTGACCATGCATTTTTCTTTTGCACATAGATTGCTCAGACTGGGAAAACTGGGCACTTGGCATTCCAGAAAGAAAAGCTGTTGTTGAAAACTAAGGATTCCCAAAAAGAAGGGGTTTGGGAAAGTAAAGTGCAAGCAGTAGCCTAAGACAAACTGGCAAAATTTTCTGCCTAACCATCCCAGACCAGCAATGATCTGCTGGATGGGATGGAAAGTGGACACCCAGTGAGCAAAGCAAATTAATGTGTAGATGCTTGAGATCGCCAGATAGGGTAAAAAACTCTAATTTTTTTTTCTTCTCAAGTGAGCCATAGTACTTAGAACCAATCTAAACTCTTGTTTACTGTACTTGTGTAACAATGTTTTAAAGATTACTCCAGCTTCAGAATATAATTTTAGAACAATATTATCAAAGGCCAAGAAACAAAGAAAACTAAAGATTTTTTTTAAGTGCCTACTTTTGCAATAAAAGGCCTTTGAGATCACTGAAGCACACTATTTTGCTTGGCAAAACTCCAGGTATAAAAGACTTAAAGTAGATATAGGATCAATATCACTGGAATGTTTTAAGTGATCTCTCTCTCAAACTCTAAAGAAATAGCAAGAGAGAATGATAAAAGAACTGTGAATGTAAAGAATAGAACCACAGAATAATCCTCACTGAGCTACTAGATCTACTAGCATTCAGGGGTTTTTTAGTTTCATAGGTTGAAGCCTCTGTTTTTGAGATTTGTGGAGGAAGGCATGCAGAGTTTCCAGGTTAAGATATATTCAGGACAGATAAATTTTTAAAATTATTTTAGGTTGATTCACCAATGGTCAACCTCAGCTCTTTCTAAAATTACCTGTATTGTAGCTTATAGTGGCCTGAAAAGTTCTTCCTGTGAATATGAATCACAGATGATCTGACACACTTTCACTGAGATTAGACTGGGAGGCTGGAATCCATCTAGTTTATGGTAGCATATGAAAATTTGTTGCCTGAAACTGTTACAATAAACTGAAGTTCACTTTGCAGTCAATGCAGATAAATAGATAAATGAGATTAAGCTTCTTCTAGATATGCTTGACTCTCCACTAAGGAATGTAGCATTTAATAGCTTTAAGACAGGTTGCTGGCTTTGAGAGATATATGTCTAAATGAGTACCAGAATGTTAGAACACAATCTACTTTTACAAAAGCTATTTTCTGTATTATCTAATTTGTATTTTGACAGCAGTCCTTAGGTCTCATCAGTATATCTAGATTTCTTTGTGCAATCCATGAGTAAGGACTTCATTAGTGGAACCAGTAATCCAATATGATGATTGGAAAGCTAACATCTGCAGGTTATACTTTAAATCTTGTCCCCTTCCAAGGTGCCTGAAATAAACAGAAGTACTCATTTCACAGCTTCTTTCCTGATGCTTGGCACCTCAAATTGATCACAGACATCAAACCTTTCTAAAAGACAATTGGAAGACATGATAGCAATGCCTTTTTGTCAGCAGTGAAGTGGCTAACACACTAAACCAGTCTGTTTTTATTTGAAGAACATACATCTTGACCACCTCACATAGTCATTGGACTGTAAACTCTTATAAAGAAAAGCTTTGTTAAAAATTCCTAAAGAATCCAGTATCATCAGTATTTCATAGGCCAAAGCAAAATTAGGCTCTACTCAGGCAGTTTAGGGCATTCACTTGAAAGAAGAGATCTGAGCTGTAATCCCTCCTTTAATAACAGTCTCTGTGTCAGGGGTTAAGCATTTGCTGATGTGTAGAGGGTGATCTTGTCCCCCAATGAGTTGCAGCTGAGTCAGTTGCTGAAGATTGGAGGTGGGCCTGATCTTAACAGGCCACAGCTGTAATCAATAAGAACTAGTGCTATATAAGAGTAAGAAAAGAGGAACGAGGAGAGTCAGATTACTGTGAGGACCTGGAGAAGTCAGTGTGTAGAGGAGCCGCCTGCGAGGAACATCAAGAAGGTATGAAGCTCTGATAATGTGAAATCCTCGTACTATGATGATGATAGAATATTTGCTATCTAAGATAACACTGATGTGAGAGGTAGAAGTGCATTGTCTTCTCTTGGAGTGGCCCAAACCATGATGCCCTGATCATGAGGCTACAAGTTATACGCCTGGTCTTTTGTCTGGTAGACATGTAACAGCTGCAAACAGCCAAAGAGATTCAGCAGAAGGGATTCCAAGGATGCCTTATTGTAGAAGACAATGAAGAGACCGCAACAGTAAGAGTTTGCAAGTCTAGACAAGTGTTTGGTTGACTTTCCTAAAAATCGGTAAATATATGGAAAAGTTGGTGGACCCTATATTACACATCAGAGAGACAACAGAGCTGTAATTGCTGCCACCACCACACACATTCCATGGAAAGGAATGCTTTTCAGGGAAAAGGCTTTCAAGGCTTTAGAGTCTTCCCTGTGGCACGAGAACCAGTTGTTGAGGACCGTAAGGAGGCAAAGGGTGAGACACAGCCTTGTCAATGTCCCAGTCCACATGGGTGCCATTCTGAGCTGTT
This sequence comes from Serinus canaria, assembly GCF_022539315.1. Classification (NCBI taxonomy): domain Eukaryota; kingdom Metazoa; phylum Chordata; class Aves; order Passeriformes; family Fringillidae; genus Serinus; species Serinus canaria. Next base: position 87,657,493 of record NC_066316.1, read on the forward strand.
CTGTCCCTCACGCGTTGCAGAGCAAGCCTGCACACCTCCTGACTGGTGCCTGTCCCTAAGCCCCAACGGGGATGTGCAGTTCCTGGCACTTTCCTGAAATTGTGGCAGTAAACAAAGATACTGGAAGCCAGTGGATTACTTTCTGAAAGTGTCTTGAACTGACTGCTAATTAGTGTTTTGTCTGATAGCCCTTTCATAGCTGGATGCAGCTGGATGGAAGTAAACCACAAAGGGAGCACATTTTTGTTTATCATTAATTTTAACTTATTTTGTATAGACTTGTGAGACCCGGCAGTAATCTTCTTAATTTGTCACACATTGTAAATTCATTTAGTAAGTTTATTCATTCCAGGAGTCTTTTTTTTGTTGCTTCATACAAGTCTAACCAAATGAATACATTTTATAATGGGTTGGATTGTGTGATATTGCTAAAACTAATCTGGTGAGCTTCTACTTAATTATATTAGATATCACTAAAGTTTATTATTAAATTTTCCAGTGTCTTGAGGGCATTTTCCATGTGGTAGAAAGGCAGGGCTCTGGGAGAACTTCTTTAGGTCCTCATGATCAGCCCAGCCCTCCTGCCACATTTATGTGAAAAAACAATTCCTTCGGTTTACAAAATAAACAATCAAAAATACCAACTTCTCTCACTCATGCTTAATACCTGCATCTGTATTAGATCAAAATCAAGGTATTCACCTACTGAATGATTGTTTCTAGGCCAGGGACACCAAGGTGTATGGGTCAGATGGAAGTGTAGGTATGAAACACCCTAAAATTTTTAAACCCCATAAAACTCTGTATTTTAGGTATGAATATCAGTCCTTTTAAGGATTCATCCTCTTTGGCCAGCAGTAGGGTTACCTTTTTTGTGAGACAGCCACTGCATCCATTACTTCTCTCCTCACAGGCTTAAAGCTTATTTTGTTCTTAACAGATGTTTGAGACACCTTTATCAGGAATTTGAAGAATCAATGTTTTGGCAACATCACTTGCAGTTTAGCTACTGTCTTGGTTTTGAGTTCAGGTGCTTAAAAATGTCTCACTATCTAAAGATGAAATAAAATAGTAAGCTCATCTACTTAATCATGTTTTAGTGAGTGAATTATGGTTGTCTTCTAGGCTTTCACTCACCTCTGCTTTTTCTTCAGAAAAAGCTTGCTTTTGCCTTGACAAGGATCTTAGGACATATTAATGCTGGCTCTTTGACAGGAGCTAACAAAAAGACTTCTGAGTGCAGCAGTTCCACTCCGCAGGGCAGACTCTTATCATCTGGAATGTGTGATCAACCGTGACTCCAGAATTTCAATGAGGAAATAGACTGTCACAGAGCTGTGCAAGGGGCTAACCCTGGCCATGGGGGCTGAAAATCTTTAGTTCAAAGGAGCCATGCTTGTGCAGAAATGAGTCATTCTTTATTAACCAAAAGTATCAGCTGTGGTTTTTCACCTGAGATGCCTTTAGCTGGCTGGCAGTTAGGCACTCAGAATGAGTCCAAGCAAAGTAGAAACTCAGTTTACCTCTAGTGGAAAAGGTTCAGGCAATGGTGAAGAGAAAGAGACTGGATTCTGCCAGAGGGTTAAATCCAGAGTTTATTCCATGGTGACAGAGTTCTGAATCTCCAACAGAATCCGACTACATGGTTCCAGTGTCTTTTAAACCCACAGGGAGGGGGGAGGGAGAGGATAGGTGAGCCACCAACCAGGTGGGAGGGGGAGGGTCTCAGGGGACAATGACACCTGGACAGGCCAATGACCCCAGGTCTGAGAAGCATCTTTTGAACTTCTGCCAATCACATGATGCCCTTGCTGGAATGTGGAACTTGACAGACAGCACTTAGAAAGAGGGCAAGGGGGCAGGGGGAAGGGAAGGAAGAAGTTGGCACAGTATCCTATCCCTGTATCCGGAGGGACAGGATATAGCTTCACACCACAACAATTCTTCTCAGCTGAACTGCAGCATTGGCTGTACCATCAGCTGTCAGTAGCTGTGGTGGCAGATTTGCAATGCAACTCTAATGTTTTCTGCATATATACTCAGGAGTATTCTTGGAACTATAGTTCACTTTTGGAAATTGGGGGCTCTGAAATCATGCTGAGGTCACTGATAGCTCATTTGTGCTTAGTTTCTCCCTCTTGAAGAGAATGTCTGCCAAGTATTAAGGATAGCTCTCCCTGCTACCACAAGCATTGGCAGATGGAAAGATCTTTCAGAACTATTTGAATAAAAATGCAGTAAATAACATAAGAATAATTTTGGCCTGCAGCACCCAGTGAAAGAATAAAGAAAAATGAATTTAGAAGGACAGACCTCATTGCTAGGCTTCAATGCCACTGTCAGTGGTGGCTGTAAGCATACAAGGAACACATGAGGGACCCTGTACATGCTTATGTCTTGGTAACATATACACTGTTCCTAGGAGACCCAGTGAAAAAAATTAGAGAACCCAAGGCAGAGCTTAATCAGGAAAGCAATATGATTTTTTTTTTTAATTTCTTTTTTTCCTAACAGAGACCAGACCTGCATGCCTATAGAATACCTGTGAAGAAGGGACTGCTTTATTTTTTCAGGAGTGTAATTTTATGGCCTATACCACTGGTCTTTTTCCACTTTTGGCATATTTTTAACTACAAACCTGTGTTTATCTGTTTTGACTCATAAGGTACCAGATAATTCCTTTTTATTTTTTAATTGGATTGTTTTTATCTGATTCTGCAATAAATTATTTTGGCATAAATAGAGTTATTGAATTCCTTTTTAGTTGGGCATTGACTTCACATAGTAATTCACTAAACTAATAGTATCTGAAGAAGTAAAAGGATAGCATAGTCAGACTAGCTGCTTCTTAAAACAATTTCTTCTTAAGCCTAAAGCAAGGCATAGACTACAAGGAAAAACTGTCAAGCAGTCAAAGGAGAGCCACAAAACCAAGAAGATACCTATTGTTTTCTGAGCCATTACTCATTTTCCCTTTTCCCAGTATGTTTAAAAAAATTTTGAGTAAAGTCTACTTTCTCCTCCTCCCACCCTGGCATTATTTATTCCTTCCTTCAAAGATGAATTTTTAGTCCCTGAGCAGCGTTTAGCAGGTAAAGGCGCACAGCAGAACACCGGTACTGATGAAGAATTCATACAGAGCCACAGTGAACAGCTCACTGGAGTTCCAGCTCATCTCCTCTCACCCCAGTCTGAAAGTCTCTTCCCTCATTTTTATAGAGGCTTTTTTAAAACAAACCTGATACAAACACATTAAATATATCATCTACCAAGTTACTGATGTAAAAAATAAGACTTTGGCCACTATCAAGTGATCAACTGAATTCCTGCAAATACTGAAAAGATCCCGTAGGAGTGTTGAAAAATTGCAAAGAACTTTGGTGAATAGATGAAGTCACTGTTGGGTACCAATTGCTGTTGTAGCACCAATTGCTACTTATCCTTCCCCTTTGTGTCAAACCAGAATAAATTTATTGAGAAAGGTCAGAAGCCAACCAGATAAAATCTATTCAAAGGAACAGGGAACCTGATGAGGTTAAGAGTATTTGAAAAAAGTCCATTATTTCCAAGTGAGAAATTTCTTCTTAGGTGCCTAAGAAAGTTAACAACAATTTGATGATTGCAGCACAGTCTTAGGTAGGGAGGAAGTGGAATCCTCTTTTTAAGCATGGTCTTAGTAAGCACAAGTTGGGAGGGAAATCCCCAACATGTAAACAATTGGAATCTTCTTCCTTAAGTAAATAAAATCTGATTTACAAAACTATAATGTGGCTTCTAATCAGAACATAGGCTACAGTCCTAAATAAGTAATAGAGATAATTTTTCCTCTTTCTATCAAAGGATTTTATCTAATTGGATGCAGCCATCAGATTCATATGTCCAAAGCCATGCACCATGGGAGAATGAAAGATGGAGTTCATGCAGAAATTTTATAGTTGGTATCTGCTCTTTGTTGAAGCTGCCTACTTCCAACCCTTAAACCAGGACAATCTCTCTGCTTAAACCATGAAATGTGTAAACCAGAAACAAGGGCAGCTGGCAAAATGTACAGATTTTTTCCCCAATGCCCTATTTTATGGGAATATGTGCAGTTTTTCTGCTAAACTAAGGGGTTGCTTTCAGCCATCAGAAACTAGGTTTTTTATGGTAACACATCCAAAACTGTGGTCAGCAAAAACACATAAACTCAGAATAGAAGAATATGGATTGCTTATTTTTTTTCTATTGAATGATTTAGTGACTTGAGAAAACCATATTAACAACTAAGAGAGATTAAGTTCTCTGTGTCTTACAGAGAACAATTGTCTAGTCTGGTAAGACATCTCCCCTCTCTTGAAGAGAAAGTTAGTACATTATTTAGCACAGCTTTAAGCTTATTCTTATGTACCTACCTAGGTTCCTAATTTGTTAAGAAAGCTCATTTTGTCCCTTCCTTACACCTATCTTCCAATATTTTTCTTGCATTTAAATGTAGAAATTGTTGTTCATGGCAGAAAAAGATCTAAGCAGAAATGAGCTTAAAAGAAGATGTAAAGTTATTTTGCCATTATGCATTTAACATTCAGGAGTCTCTCTCAGCTACACACATGATTCTTATAGGTTTCTCAGGATATAGATGAATACAAGAGAATAAAAAAACAATTTGGTTAGCAGAAGACAGGCAGCAGTGTAGACACTAAACAAAAGAAATCCAGTTATTTAATTTATATATATATATGTAAAGGAAAAAACAAAACAAAAAAAACCCCAAACAAACAAACAAACAAACAAAACCAAACAAGCAAAGTGGGACTTTTTAACTCTGCAAAGGGTCAGAAGACTGTTCACTCTAGCTGAATGCCAATTGCCCACCAAAGCCACCCTATCTCTCCTCTCCTCAGAGGGACAGGGGAGAGAAAATATAACAAAAAGTTCCTAAATTGGGATTATGGCAGGGAGAGATCACTCACCAGCTATGTCATAGCCAAACCAGAGCTGGTTTGTGGAAGTTAATTTATTACCAACTGAAATCAGAAAAGGATAGTTGAGAAATAAAATAAATCTTTAAAACACCTTCCCTCCACCTCTCCATCCTTCCTGGGCCTAACTTTATTCCTCATTCACTATCTCCTGCCCTTGAGCAGTGCAGGCAGACAGGGAATGGGAGATTATGGCTAACTCTTCATGTTGTTCCTGCCGCTACTTCTTGGGGAGAGGAGTTCTTCTTCTCCATTGTGGTGTCCTCCACGTGAGGGCATGAGTCCTTCCCATGAGCTACATTTTGTCACAAACTGCTCCACTGTGGGTCCCCATGAAGTCACAAGTCCTGTCAGCAAACCTGCTCCATTGTGGGCTCCTCTCTCCATGGGGCCACAAGTCTCACTGGGAGCCTGTTCCAGAGGGGGCTTCCCACAAGGTCACAGCCTTCTTTCAGGCATTCCCCCTCTCCAGCAGGAGTTCCTCCATGGAGTGCAGGTGGGTCTTTTTTCCTCCATGGATCTCCAAGGGCTGCAGGGGCACAGCTGCCTCACCATGGGCTGCACCAGGGGCTGCAGGGGAATCAGCTCTGGCACCTGGAGCACCTCCTGCCCCTCCTTCTCTGACCTTTGTGTCTGCAGAGCTGCTCCTCTCACATCTCCTCAGCTCCCTCTTCTCTGGCCACAGTTACATCTGCACAAATAATTTGGGGCTTTTTACCTTCTTAGGGAATACAGTTTTGCATAATAATGTAAAAATATTTTAAATAAATACTTTCAAATTCATCAGGCTATGTATTTAAAAAATAAAAAAAATATGTAACTATATTTGAGGAAGTCTTAGGTAGCTGAAATTTATGTAGTTTGGGAATTATTATTGTGTGAAGTTTCTCACAAGTTTTTATTTTAACAGCTTCTGATTTCCCATCTGTGTACGGTGCACTAAATTTATAGAAATGCATAGTAATTATTACTTTTTGTTTTTTGATAAATTTCTAAGTTTGACTCACCCTTAATATGTCAAGGTTTAAAATAATAGTAAAAAATCCTATAAACTGAAGATCAGAAAACTATATTGTTGTTCAGTCATTAAATAAAATTAGTATTATACTGACTGAACTGGGACAGTGCCTAAACACAGGTAACTGTGGCATGGTATAATCTATCCCTAAATGTCATCTACTCTGAAAGAAATTATGTAATCATGGAATTAGATCCTGGAGCTTTGAAATGACTTGTTTGGAAAATTAAATAATTGCAATATGAGACTGAACTTAATACTCTATTTAGAAAAAGAATGAATCATCATCCATTTGCTCCATGGGTGAACTGAGCTTTGAAATAGTTGAGATTAATACAGCCCAGCTCCTAAAATAAAGCAAATTCAATTGTTCTGGCACAAACTGCAAATGAACTCCATCACTAGGAGCAGATTTGACAACATTTACTGAACTTTAACATTTTAACATTCTTATTACTTTATTTACTCTTACTGGAGCTGGTCAGGCACTGGAAACATTTTTCCTCCCCCAAACTTGCTAGGCGTTTGTCTGCTTTTTAAATTTCCTATCTTTTGATTTTCTTACCTTGTGCATTTATTATGCACAACTCTAAGAGAACTATGAGGAGGACAACCAAATTCTGGCAAACTCTCCAAAAAAAAAAAGGAAACTGCTGGGAGCATTAAATGCCTTTGCTAACATTAAGAAGCAAAGAGAAAGGGTAAGGTTTGAAAGTTTTGAAACTCCTCATGATCTGAAGGTTTTACAATTTGGGTTCATATTGGTTTTTTTAAATCTTATGGATGTGAATGTTCATTGTGGACTATGGACATTTTAGGAGTTAAAGCACTCTAATCTAAACGAAAAACTGTTAATTTGAAAGCCTTTTCATAGAGAAGTTAGAAAAAAATGAGTAAAAAAGTTGTTACTGTTCTTTATTCTTCTGAACTTGAAATCTGTCTCCTATTATGCATTAAAATATTACATTCAGATATGCTCAGGTTTGATCAAATGAATTGTGAAATAATTTAAAACTTTGTGCCCTGATTTGCATCTAATAAAATTCTAATGTGATTTTTCAAATTCTTTTTTGTCTTAGAAACATCTTTTAGCATTCAGTGATTTTTTGAGAAAATGTTTGTGCTATGATCCAGTGAGTCTGAAACATATGTGATGTATTGATTCTATGACTTTCAAAACAGACAAATCTTTATGAGTGGGGTGGATATTACTTCACTTCATCTGCTGAACTAGAACACACATTTTTGAAAGAAAATATTTTTCATCTTTTTTTTGTTTTGCTTTGATCCATACTAATGACAACATCTGCATTTAATCCTAAATTAGATAAATAGGGGCTTCTAAGGTTTCTACTAAAATGTTCTGGCTAAAACAGTTCTGTATAAAGAAAGCGGAGATATTTAGGTTCTTTTAATATTACAAAGTTTCTCTCTTCAAAGGCCCTGAAGGGTAATAACTTCTAATCCTATATTTAGCAGGTAGCATATTTCTTAAACTGTAAGGTTGTTAGTATTATACACTTGAAATGCATTTTTAATATATGATTATATAACTTTATGCTTAAAAGTATATGAAATTATAAAGATGCTGTATGGTGTCACACCTTTCCCCATGTCACATTTCATTTTGAACAAAATTGCCATAATGCTTGACTAAAGTTTGATGAGTTAGTTCAGCTCTTTCTGATTCTTTAATATGGTCAAGTATCTTGAAACTTGTTTAGTGGAGAATTTTCTTCCTTGTTCAGTTTGTTGATGCTTTGGGTGTCCTCTAGTTTTATATATTGCATTTTAAGATTGCTAGATGAATGCCATCTGCGAGTGATTAATCTGGAATTTTCCATTTGTACTTCTACACTTCAGATGAGTAAGTGGGAACAGGCTAAATTCTCTAGAGTTCTACATTGTAAATGTAATAAATAGACTTATGTTAAATCATTTGCCGAATTTGCCTCATTAAGGTTTTGCAAAATTGCAACAGAACAATGGATTAATAACACATAATTTTATCTCATTTTCTGGATATGGGCTTTGTGTACCCAAAAATAAATCAATCAATAAAACAATCAAGATCAATCAATAAAATAATTAAGATAATCAAGATCAATAAAATAATTAAGATCAGAGAGTTGCCTCTATTGTATCCTTCTTATGAAAGCAAACTTAACTAAATCCAGCTGCTAATTAATTACTTAAAAATGAATATTCTCTGAACAGAACTTAAACCAAAACTGGATAAAAATTTATGAATGCACTGGAGGAAAAAGAAACCCAAAAACCGACCAACCCCAAAACCAACCAACCAAAGAAATGGCACCAAATCCCCAAAACAAAGCAAAACAACTCCACAGAAAAGCAGAACTAGATGTATTACCAGCTTTCTAATATACATATCTACAAGCTTCCCTTTCTTTGCTTTCTAATTCCCATGCAAGTTCACTTGCTAAATGAAATGGCAAAAGTAGCTTGTTATATTCAATATACATTTTCCTATGTGTAACATAATCTCCTTATTTCTAGCTTATATCCTTTGCATCCTCTAAACAATTTTATTCTCATTTGAATATAGTGTTTTCTTTGTGCATCTGTACATTTACTTATATCTTAGATAAAATATATGTATGCATGTATGCATATTTTTTTTTTTTCTCAAATGAGTTCTTTTGAGCATTTTATTTTGAGCATGTTCTCTCTTTCAGCCTCTATATGCTTGAAGTAGAATACATTTTGTCTTGCAAATCAAGTGCACTTTTTGGAAGATTTATTTTTCAGTTCCTTCATCTGTTATATAATGATAAACTCCTCAGGACTCTATTGTCATACACTACTGAAATCTGTTTGAATTCATTTGTATTAATGTTGTTATGTACAAGATAGATGCTTATGTTTAATCTAGTTACTGACTTTATATCCAGTGGAGAGAAATCAGATTTCACATAGGATGACTCATCTCAGCCGAAAATAGGTACTTGCAGGTCAGATGAATAAACAGCTGCAAGAGCTTGTTTCAGCCTCCTGACTGTAAAAGGTATCTGTGGTGACTGGACTAGACTCAGACATGTGATTTTTACATGCCTAAAGCTCCATGAGACTACCAACTTCTCTAATTTGCTGTGCTGAATAATTGGCACATAACTATGAACTGAAGGTCTAGCTCATAGAAGCGTCCTAGGAGTCTGGAAACTCTAATTCTATTACTCTAAACCACATTTCACCTTATTTGTACCACCGTTTGTCCATTAGTCCTTCTTCTTCTTGTTACCCTTCAAGGGAGAAATTTGTGTTAAAGGGAGACTTGCATACTGGGAAAGGACAGTGAAAATAATATGCAGAAAGGGAAAAAGTAAAAGAAAGGTACAAAAGGAATTATTTTGTATCAAGAGAAAAGGAAATTAGAAAGCCATGTAAACAAAGGTTTTATATGAAAAGGAACAGATCTAAATCTTGGAGATAATGCTGACAGATAAATGCAGGCTTATTGATAGCACTAAGGTTAGAGAGAACAGATGAATGGAGACTGTGCTCTGATCACGGAAAAGATTTTTGTGGAAGTGTTTGAGCTACCCTCAATGGATGAGCTGTAATAGAAATGTCAGAATAAACAGCAAAGGTAGAACTTCATAAGCAAGCAAAATATGAGGCCTAGTGTTTACCTCCATGTGGAGAGGAGGAACTTATGTTATAGAGTCACAATTTCTCTGTCAGTTTTGTTAGCATCACAACGAAGAAAGAAGACAAACATTCTAGGTTGTGTTTTATTCTTTGTTTCTATTTAAGCATTTTTCTGTGTTCAATTGCTATGTTATAATTTATTATGTTGCTTAAAATTATCCCAAATTAATGATGAAGGACACCTTTCAGTGAAGTTATGCTACCTTCCACGTCATTTACCCTGAGTTAAATTTTCTGTTACTTTTTCTTACAGCATTGCAAGAATGCTACTATGAACTAGAGCTGTAACATATATAATTTTATTGAATGTGTTTTGATGAACTAAGAACCTGTAATGTGGGTGTCATAAACCCAGTCATAGCATAAGGCAGAATTTTTGTTACACCTGAAACTCACACTGAACTCTCCTAGGGTTGCAGGTTCACCGAGTTTATGAAAATATTTAGTCTTGAAAGGAAATAAGTAAGTACTGATATATTTTTTTAACTGAAGCTGATTTATTTGGTTTGTATAGACTAATAACAAATCTGTAAGAATTGTCTCCATTTAAGAAAATCAGTGTTTATTCAGCTGTATGAGGGAAGAGACCAAAACCCTGTTGAGATCAGGGACTTGCCACAGAGATCAACCACCTGTGTGTTGCAATATATGGCTGAGTCTTTTGCTGTGCCTGGGGTAGTCTGAAGATGGTCTGCAGTGGCTTGTGCACTTGCTGCTGCACACTTCCCTTCTGGATTATATAGCAAGCTGTTGGGGGGGGGGGGGGAGTCTTCAGGGCTGGCCTCTAAAAGGAGAGGGTGTAGCCACTTCCATCTGGACCCACCACTGGTAAAGCCCAGTGCACCATCTGAGTGCTGTTACATGGAAACAAGCTCTGTGCATGTTCACTTGCCCCATAATCAAACCATGAAACCACAAGGTACAAGAACTGGTATCCACAGGACAGCGTGCAGAGATCAGATGGAGACTGGGTACAGACTGCATTCAAAAAAGGAATTAAATAAACTACAGTAAAGGAAGTGGGGCCATTCCCTCTTTTTTGCACATGTACTGCTGCTACTTATATTGACCATTATAATTCTACTTTTAGAGAAGGCATGGTTACTTAGACTATAGAAGAAATTCCCTGCTCTTTTTAAATGCTCATCTGTAGTTTTTTCAGGAATCAGATAACCCTTACCCATACCTAAAACAAATGAGCCAGTAAAGAAATTTGAAAGCAAATTGATTATCTGAAATAGAAAACTCTTGACTATTCTGATTTTCTGATGCATCAGGTCCTACGTATTCTCACACATAGTTAATTATTCATTTAAATTATTCCATCAACTTTATTGTGAGGTGTCAGAATTCTAATTGTGCTCACACTGACCATTCATTTGACTGCGCATTCTCAAAAGATTTAATAATTTTTGACTAAGCATGTGCAAAGTTTGGAGTTTTTCCTTTAATTGTTTGTATCCACTGCCTTTTGACTTTATTTCTACATAATAATACAAGGTATTTGGATGGCACTGGCAAAAACACATAATGATTCTTACCTGTTCTGTCTTTGAATAAACTGCAATCCGGTATGCTGTGATCCACTTCATTATCAGATTTAGCAATAAAATATAGTACAGATAAACTTCAATTTGGCTTGACACTTCAAACTAAAGAGTTGTAAAATGTGTCTTTGGTTTTTAGTAGCTGTAAAAAAAATTGATCTCCAACTAGCAATGAAGTCATGTTTGATGTCATTACAACATATATTTCCTGTCAGACAGATTTTAAGGCCTTTTTTTTATTAATGAGGTATAAGGTAAAATTCAGAAAGGTATCTCAGTGGCTTTGCAACCTAAGTATTCCTGAAAGTCAATTTAACTTTATGTTTTCAAAAATGAGCTTACAGGGAACTTGTTTCTGTCTAGTTTGCTGTAAAAAGTTGTGTAATGAAACCTGCTACTCTGGTCTACTCCTCTGACCAGAAAAAAAGAGTTAAATGAATTTAGCACTTCCCACTTGTTTAATAAACTTAAAGGTGTTTAAATCAAAGTTTCCTGGGATCTAAGTACGTTAAGTACAATTAAACAGAATAAAGTAACATTATTCTTGAAGCACCTCAGATGGAAAACCCCCAAAATTCATTTTCCATATACATGACCATATGGTATGTCTTGAAAGGTACCAGACCAGGATTACTTCTGGGAGGATGGCTAACATTCATCTTGAAGTTGCTTTAGGAGAACGCACCTATCATTGGCCTTCTCTCTTTCTGAACTGAGGAGCACCAGCCTGAATTGTTCTGAAAAACAGAGGTGCAGAAATACAATCTGATGATGACACAGGTGATCTCTCGAGCAAGACAGACCTGAGCTGTGTTGCAAACACTGCCATTTCTCCCTACGCTGTTAAACGGGAAAGGAGAACTATTCATGCGGTAAATTGAATCGGGGTAAATTATTAACAAACTATCTCAGTCCTGTGCTTTTCTTTGTTTTATTTGTTTGTTTTTTAAAGAAGGACTTTTGCCTTCCCTTTATCCCCACACACAATTTGTAGTAAAATCTGATTGACTATTAAACCGTTCAGTCCTGCTATCAGTCTTCTCTGCTTCTTCAGTGTTTTTTAAGTTAGCTGAAATCAACTATTTTCCTGCTCCTATTCTTTCTCAGCTGGGAGATGGGTTCTCAGGTATTTTATCCCTCCCTCCTAGAAATACTACAGAATAATAAGGCATCGGTCACAGACATTCTCTACATATTTTTGTAAACACATGCAGTCCCTCAATTATCTGCATGCTGAGTGGAAATTGCATAAATGTTGCCTGTATGTATCCTAGGATTTTGAAAACATTGCAGACAGACATTATGTAATGTCTGTAGAACATATTCAAAACCTTTTGGATGCCATTATAAAGATTTTGCTTTGATTTTTATCTTTTTCATTCCTTCTTCCTCTGCCAACTCTCCCCCAACCAAAACAAAACCACAAACAAACAAACAAAGTCTAAACACCACAACATCAACAAAAACAACCCCTTGAAATGAACAGTACTAGACCATTCACAAATGTATTATTGCGACAATTGTCTATTTCATTAGAATAAATACTAAGATAGTAGTATTAGTGGTACATACTAAGAAAGAATTTGACATAGGGGTTGAGCACAAAATGCTGTATGGTGCCATAGACTGTTCTTGAGGTCCCACAAATTGAGTTTTAATGAGTTGAGATGAGTTAGGCATCTTTTGTTTACTTTCAAAATCAAAACACAATACTGTATGGTCTGTTGGGGCAAAATCCTGAATAAATATAACCTAAAGTAAATGTATACTTAAAGCTAAACTCTAATTAAAATACATTTTATTTACCCAAGCTGCAGACACATTAATTGCATAATAGCTCTAATTCTGTCAGGCGTGGCCGTGGGAGCTGCAGCACGGCATTCCTCGACAGAGATCGCGCTTTTCCCACAGGACCCCAACCCCCTGCTTCGCCCTCTCCAGCTGCGCACAGCAGGCACGAGCAGAGATTTTCGGCGCGGTCTGCGAGCAGCGGCGCCCGGTCGCTGATGCTCTGATCACATTCTCAGGGGAGAAGCTGTCTGGCAGCTCCAGCACGGCCACGCCGCCGATGCGGCACCGCTTTAGCGAGGCGTCTACCCGGACCCCGGAGGGCCGAGGAAGCGCCCGGGAAGCGCGGCGGAGCTCGGGGGAGGCACCGCGGGCTGCGCAGGGCGCCGGGGCGGGAAGGAAGAGAGCAGCGCCGAGAGCCGGGCAGCGCCGCCGCCTGCCCGGTTCGGCACCGCGGACAGCGCCCGGCGAGCGGCTCGGGTGTGGGCGGGGCGGGCACCGCGCAGGCGGCGCGGGGGCACCGCGGGCACAGAGCCGCGGCCGCGCCTAGGGACACGGCCACGGACACACGTGCCGGGCCGCGGCCGCAGCACGGCGGCTGCCAGGAGGTCAGCGGCGTGCACGGGCAGGGCGGCCCACGCAGAGACACCGGCGGCACAGGCACTCTGAGACACGCGTGGGCAAACGGGCACAGGGGCACAGGGCCAATGCGCGCTCTCGGGCACAGACACAACCCCAGACTCACAGAAAGCACCGCAGCACAGCATCAACACACACACACACACACACACACACGGAGTTTCACACAAACACACTCACACACAAACACACACACAGAGACACACACATACACAGATACAGAGTTTCGCACAAACACAGTTTCACAAACACGCACCCATTTTCACGCACACACACCCACAGTTTTCAAGCACCCACGGATAGCGCGGTCACAGTCGCGCACGGTCACGCGTACGCGCACAGGCACCACGGACGCCCCTCTGAGACAGCGCCTGTGCTCGCACTCCCGCTGACACACAGAAACTGGCACAGGCAGCTGCACGCAGACAGACGTACAGACAGACACAGGCACCCACACAGTGACAGACGCACAGACTGTCCTGGTTCCTGCCTGGACAGAGTTAATTTTTGTCGTAGCCAGGAGGGGGCATGGCCAGGACCCAGAGGTTGTTCTGCTATCGCCTCAGGTCTCTTCCTTAGAGAAGGGTCTGGTCCAGTAAGCTCGGGGTGGGGTAACGCCGATTCTGAGCATTTGGCATGAGAATCACTTGTCTCTCTCGAACACTTTTGTTGTTAACATCATTGCTGTTACTGTTCATTTTCTTATCTCATTGCTGTTTCCAGTAAATTGTTCTTATCCCAACGCGTGATCTTTACCTTCGATTCCTCCAATTGTCCTCTCTAACCTGCCACAGGGAATGGGGAAAAGGGTGGGGGGGAGCGAGTGGCAGCGTGCTTTTAGTAGGAGCAGTAAATTAAGGAATACCAGTCCTAAACCACGACGCAGACACAGAGAGAGACAGACAAACACAGAGACAGACACACGGAGAGACAGACACACGGAGAGAAACAGACGCCCGCGGGGCCCCCGCCTGGCGACAGCCAATGGCACGGCGAGTCTGCCCCCGGCGGCGTGTAGCCACCAATGGGAGCGGAGAGGGCGGGGCCCAGCTGGCTCCGCCTCCCTATTTAATGCCGCGGGTGGCCGCGGTTCGCTCAGTGGCGGGAGGAGAAGGCGCGGGGGCGAAGGCGCGAGCAGCGGCGCGCGGCGACCCGCGCACGTGCCCGCCCCCGCGCGGCGCGAGGGGAAGGCGGAGGCGGGGCCGGGGCAGCGCCCGCCGCGCGAGGGGCGGCGGCACCTGCGGGGCGGCCCCGGCGCGGCCACCGGCGAGCGGGCGGCCGAGAGCGCGGAGCGGCGAGCCCGGCATCCCGCGCAGCCCGCCCGGCGTGACCGCGGCGATGGAGCAGGACAAGTACCTGCCCGAGCTGATGGCCGAGAAGGACAGCCTGGATCCCTGCTTTGTTCACGCCATGCGCCTCCTAGAAGACGGTGAGGCTCCGCTCCGCGCTTCCCCCGCCTGGGCGATCCTCGGGGTCGGCGCTCGGTGGCCGCGGCCGATTGGCACGGAGCGAATCGGGTTTCCGGGCGGGCGGGACCCGGCCGCGCGTGGGCTCGGGGCGGCGGCGGTTCAGGGGCTCGGGCGCTCGGAGCCGCCCGGAGGGACCCGTCCGGCAGCAGCCCCCGGCGGCAGCCGCGGATGCCCCGCTCCCCTCCGCCCGCGCTCGCTCGCCCGCCGTGCGCCGGCTCTGCCGCGGCTGGGGCGCCTCTGCGGGAAGCGCTCCCCTGCTTCCCAGGCTCACTTACACAAAGACAGATGCTGGCGTTTCATTACACTCGTTGTGTCCTGTTTTCGACTCTGAAGTAATAAGGTTTATATGGTACTACTATTATGCCATTACTGCTGCGCTGTTTCAGTCGACTGCGCGGTGTCAGACATTGAGTGGATATGGCTTATCAATTTCATGACAGTTTCATCCAGGACATGATGATTTCCTCTTGGTTTTGTATGGAGATCAGAATACACTGGTTTTAATATTTGGTTACTCAGTGTAATTCGCCCTGCTTTCCTTGCTTTAGGCGGAGTAGAGTTTTAAGTTGGACCTCAGCTAGAGGTTCTTTAGAAAGTTTATCATTTAGTCTCTCTTTTAATAACTGCTCAATATAGTGGTTGAGTGAAGACCTCGTGGTACGGAGTTTCAACTTTTGCCCAAGTATAATCCATTAAGTTCCTCTTATACATGTTTTTCTCCCTAGATTTTTAATAGTCTTTTTAAAAAACCCTGTTCAACTTGGAACCCAATGTTGAAAAGAAGTATTAAAGAATGGTGCATAATTCAAGATAACCTATCAAGTTCTTAAATGAGATTAAGGCACAGAAATGTATGGTCAGGCCCTTGAGAGTCACACATTCAAATAAACTCACATTCAGAGGTGGCAAATAATTTCCCAAGTTCTGTTTATGACTTAAAGAAAATCATAACTAATTCAGATTTACCATGCTAAGCAGTGTTTTTTTCTCAGTCAGCAGTTTTTATATTGTCTTTCCTTAATGTATTTTCTATTGATTCTGAGTGAAGATACCGAGTCCAGGTTTTGTTGGAGTGCTTCTGTTTGATAGCTTTGAAATTAATACTGAATCTCAGTATGAATACAGACCCATTTTGTACTCTATTGTCATAGCTTCCTTGCTGCTAAAGAGGCAGCCATGCTGCTTTTTACAGTTGCTTTTCTAATAATCATATCATAAACAAAGTCCTTATTTCTTAGAGGAATATACTTTCTGAGCCTTGCAGTTCGATCTTTTCCCAGAGGGGGGAAGTATCCACTGAGAGAGTGTGTGTGTGTGTGGGAAAGGAGGAAAATACAGGAAGGACAAAACTGAAAGTAGGCAAAGAAAAGTAAAAAAATGGAAAATGAAATTGGTTTTTCTAGGCATCAGGTTCATTCGTGGCATTTAATAAATGAACTGTCTTCTCATTCCTTCTTAGCATAAGTAGGACTATGCATTATTTCACTGGATTTTTTAAAAGATGAAGGTGAGTTGTCTGAGAGAAGGCTAATGTCAGATTCACACCAGGTACCTGGCATTATCCTTCAAAACACCATCTGTCAAGCTTTCTAGAGATTTGTTTTACATTCTAACATAGGATGACTGGTAAAACATTTAACCGCGGTTAGAGTGTTACTACTTAAGAAAATGACAATGCACTGGTTGCTGCTGGGTATAAATACAAAGGAAATTTATAGAATGGGCAGAATTTTCATTTTTGGGTGCCAGAAGAAAATGGGATCCTGGAGCTAGGATCTCTGTAGTAGTGAATAATTAATTTTTAGGTTATATTCGTGATAAAACATTGTTTCCAGACTCTGGATTTCTGTTCTTTAGAATGTAATGTGCAATCAGCTACATCCATAACGATGCCAGCCAGGTGGTCTTTTTATGGCGTCCTAAGCAGTTTTGGTTGCCAGTACATTTTGTATCAAATGCATAAGTGTAGATTTGCTGTGGAGCTCAGAGCCTCAAGCATTCACTCTGACTTGAAAGTGCTGTGTTGTTTCATGTTGGCTGCTAAAACCTGAGGTTGAGAACAGTTGTGTTGCTGTGAGAAACTGCAGAAGGGCACACAAGCAATAAGTATTCCAGAAAAATGCTTCTGATGTGCAACAGTGGATTTACTTGTAAAGATAAGACTGCCCATTTTTTCCCAATTTTTTTTGTTTGTTTGATTCTGTTGCATGGGTTTTTTTGTTTGTTTTGGTGTACTTAACCAATATTAAAACCAGCATATTACTTATGTTTTCAACAGGTAGATCTGTGTCCTTCAGGTTGACCTGTGTCAGACGCATACTTGAATCAGTAGCTATTTATCCCTCACCATTAAGGGATGACTAGAAATCACTTACTTTAGTCCTTACTGGGGTCTGGTGAAATCCCCAGAAAAGGGACATTTCCTTTGGCAGAGTATTTGCATACTTACCAAACAAGACAAAGAAAGGTGAGGAAAAAGGTACAAATGCTGTTTAAATACAAGGTGTGGAGACAAAAACCCGATTTCTTTAAAAACCACTGTGGGAATCTGTGGTGGATTCTGACAATGAACCTAAGTCTCTGAATGGCCAGTTGAGTGCCTTAATCAGAAGATACTTGATTTCCCCCATGGATCATAACCTTTTCATGTAGAAGTAGATCCTGCATGACCATTCCACTACTAGAAATGGAAATGTCTTTGGTATGTCATCTACTAGAAGAACTTGTGAGTGGCTGGTGGTATTTGCCAAAGTTTTTTCAAACTTTTGCTATATGCATTGAACATACTTACTCTGAGAATATAATTCATTCAGCAATGAAAATTAAATACCTTTTAATTGTAATAGGTAGTTGAGCTCTAAAGAATAGGCTAATCTCCATCTATTGGAAAGGGCTTTCCTGTATCAAGTGAACTGTTTTGTGTACTAGGCTGTTATAAGAGCTGGAAGTGTCCCTGTTTCATGTATAGCTTTAAACTATTTTACTGTATACTGGTTAACAGTACTTATTTTCTCAGGTGAGATTGTTCTACTTTTAGTCAGGAGATGTCCTGATAAATGTATGAGGTCAAGTAATGCTTGGTTAGATAGGAAATGTCAAAAGTGAAGAGTATGTTCTTGAGCAGTGCTTTTTTTACCCAGCTTGTGCTTATACTGCAGTACATTCCAGAGCTCCAGAGAGAATGGAGAGCCTCTCTGTTCTAGTGCTGCTCCCTACCACGGAAGCTACCATCTCCTTATATGCGTTACTTTTGCATGTTTGTAAATATTAATTGCTTTGTGTAAGATGTCTGTGGTTATGAATTTAAAAATAAGAGTGTCACTTTAGCTGTGCAGGTGTGGATGACATAGAAAGATACAACCAGTTTGACAGTTCAAAACTGGTTTTATATCAGCATTCCATTTAATAGGCGAAAGTGTCAGCTAATTGTCTATGTACTTTTTGGGGTCAAGCAAATTACATATATGTATGTGTGTGTATATATATATGTGTGTGTGTATCTTTTTTTACATGTGTGCAGCTTTGGAATAGCTTGCTTAGTGTGTTCTTAAAACCAGCTCTGTGTTTTGTAATATAAACATAAAGGAAAAAGACCTATTGGAAAGAGCTGGCCAAAGTAAGAGCATCTCTCCCCATGGAAATATCAGCATTACTAGGGTAATGAGGTAGCTAATTTCTCTCTCTTATAATGACAGTGCAATTGACCTCAGAATTTCAGCTGGCATTCTGAAGGCAATGAGAATCAGGCCTTTAACTTTAATCTTGAGTAAAGTCCCTAGATCATTCCATGTGGTATAGCAGAGTTTGTTAAACCTCCAAGTTGTGTAAATTAGGCTCATAATGCTCAGCTATCATCCACATGCAGGCTTCTTGTAGGACAGGACATGATTATTCAAAACATTAGCCTTTACACTGAGCATTAGTAGGGTCTCTCATACAAGCCTGCAGTAGTAGTTCTAGCTAGTAGAAAACTGTTAACATAATGCAAGTTTATTTTGTCTTATATTCATGATTTCAACTAATACACTGTCATATGTGGTTTGGGGTTTCTTTGGACTGTTGGAGATTGATTTTCTTTTCATATAGGAATGCAACTTTAGTTCATGACTGTGTGTTTCTGTTAAAAACCTGGGATGATAATAAGGTTGTTATATGAATATTATTTGTCTTGGAAATACAGAATATAACAATTATATTCTTAGCCCTAGAAGTGAAAAGCTGTTGATCATGACCTGCTAAAACCAGGCCTCTGATGCTTTTTAATTTTAATATTTTTTTTCATTGGGAACTACTTGTGACAATATGCTTGCAAATTTATGAGTTCACTTGTCTCGACAAGCCTCTTAACTAAAATAAGATTATTGTAAAATGTAAATGTAAATTCATACAATAATATTAATCTGTGAGTAGTCACTATTCTGCTTATTTTTTTTCTTTTATTCCTGATGTTTACATCAGGTGAGAAGAAATCTGTATTTACAAAATAGTTGGTATTAGTCATTGTTTGCTTTGCTGTCTCAAGAAATGCACTGTAAATTCCCGCTAGATTGACTCAGGAAACGTGCTAATATTCAGAGCGTGTATTTTAGGTACCTTGGTTTCATTAGAAACTAGATTTGTATTGATCATTTGGACCCTTTTCCATAGAAAGTGCAAACTCTAGATTAATACAAGATACTTGGGATTTTTATAAAGTAGTGATGTGCTAGGCGTTACGGACTTAGTTCAGAGCTGACTAAAGTTAACAGGAATTGTTCTGTTGCCATTAGTGGGCCTTCAGGCAGTCCTTGTAATACAAATATGATCTATTGACTGGTATAGCCAACAGGACATGCTTTTGCCTTGCAGAATGTAATGCAGATGAATCCCAAGTGATAACCAGATTTATGGAAAACAAAATATTATAAGATGTTAGAATGAATATAACAAAGCAAACGTTGTGTTTATATTGACCCCAGCTTCTTAGTCATAAAAGGCACTCTTGCTTCAGAGGAGAGAAAAAAAGAAATGATAGATGTGATTTAAAAAATAAAAATAACAAAAATCTTTCAGACATCTGAAGCCACTTAAGACCATTGATCTGTAATCTTAGAAAACATGTGCTTTGAAACACAGTAAATTGTTTTGCAAAGAGGCAACAATATGAGTGCAGTAATTGAAGTTTAGATTCTGATACCCTGGTTTAAAATAAAAGGTGCTTTGCTCTTTAAATAGTGCTGTTTGAATCAGTGGAGCTGCTAAAGGTGCAATTTAGTGCAAATAGCAGAATTTAGTACCAACTATTTAAGGGAAGGTCAAAGGTATTTGCTGAGGTTTATCTGGATGCCCAGAGCCTCATCAACAAAGTGCTAGTTTTTTGGCAACGTGAATGTTTTCCTTGAGGGAGAATATTTTTCATTTGTCCTGGTATTTCTTTAAGTAAATTTATGTCATATTTAGTCTCCTTGGTGTACACATACAGATTGTAACTGCTATAACTGTCCATCTCTCTTCCTCTATACCTCTGAGTAAGCATTTTAAAATTCAAGATTATGGAGAATTGTTAATATTTGCAGTTAGTACCAAGAGAAGGCAGAATACCTGGATGGCTGAGTAGAACATTCCCATCGACTGTTAACTTCCTAAGCACTGAACACCTGTGTAATGTGTAGAATAGAGTGGCCATTCCTAACCAGGAGGTGGCATGATTGGGCTCCACATGCCAAAACAGAGCTTCATATCGTGGCACCTTCTGGCAAAGGGCTAGTCTGGTCCAACAGCTACATCAAATTCTTCTCCATTGGATGTATACTTTTCTCATTTAGGCAATATGCAGATAATACATACTGACAACAAGATGTGCTGGAGCATGCTGGGCTATTTAGTAGTCTGTAAAATCTGATATGATCAGCAGTGATCTGTGCATGAGTCTTGCAATAAAGGCTAAACATCTGCCTAAGCCATCAAAGCAGTGCCATGAGAGTGGAGCAGTTCCTCCGTGACACAAAGACACAGGTTTCAGGCTCGAAGTATGAGATGTCTTGGGCCTTTCTTTAGAAGGCATAAATGTCACTGCTGTTTGGTAGTTCTTCTCCAAGGTTTATTAAAATGGGAATATGTTACACCTTTCAGTGCCTTGTAGCTGTACTGTAGGCCACACATGCTGCTTTTATGAAATAGTTGTTTTCTGGATTGGCAGGGTCACTGCAGTCACCTGGTGCCTCAGTTCAGGGTTAGAGAGCCTTTTCAAAAATAAGCTGGTTTTAACTGTTTCAGTTAATTCTCTTTTCTTCAACAAACTGCTGAATGTGGAGGAAAATTCAGTGTTGCCACAGCTGATCTTAGAATATACAATTTTCTTTAAAATATTTTGAAAATAAATAATAGGAGGAGTGTTTTCATCAGGGATTTGAGGTGTTAAGAAAGCATACACAACAGAAAAAAAAAAATCAGTTTTGCAGATGGACTCTGCTAAGCATTGTGAAGATATGCATTCATCTTTTCTTCACCTTGCAGTTTTCAGTCCTTGGATAGGTATCAGTGCACTACATCAGAATAAGCAAGGAAGCAGATAGTTTTTAAAATCAGGTATGTAAAGTATAGAACTTTACTGATGCTGCAGTTTAATCTTTGGCTGTGTAAGCAAGTAAGATTGTGCAGTCTGACCAGAAAAATGGAAAACCTTAAAACTCGTGTGAAGATCTGGTGTGCATAGTACATGGAGTCTTGGCTTGTACTACATATCTTCAGTGAATTCATTCTAAAACTTGCATCTGTAAGATGTAGACTGATGCTGAATTTCATTCAAATCTTTGAGATCTCAATGTGAAAAAGCCTTCATAAGGAATGTGTAGTATTCTTATTACTTTTGGTACAAAATTACTCTTTTTAAAATTTGCAGGCAGAAATAATCCTGGATATTACAGTCCTCTGTAAATCCTGTCATATTTTAATTAGAGTCCTGCTGGAAATGAGTACAGCTATTTCCTTATCCTAAAAGGGCCGAAACTAATAAAACCTGGAAGAATTATTTAAGATTTTCAGCAGATTAAAAACCTCCAACTCCCCCACCCTCCTCAAAAATAATAACCTCCTCTTGAAATAATGTATGCCTGTTCTTGATTTCACAACCTTTGCTGTTGAAAGGGAATTTTTTAGTTTGAATACTGAGAAAAAAAATCAAGTGAAACTTCTAATAATGCTAATATGGCAATATTGAAGATCATCCACACTTAATTAAGATGGTACAAAGTTTTGATGGTCATATAAAGCTGCTATATGATATAACCAAAGACATCTTAAAATCATCAAATGCTTTGCTTGCACTGGGCATTCCTGTTTATTGTTCTTGGGTTAGCACGATGCAAAGGCTGAAAAACACAGGGCAGGTCACTGCTGTTCTAGAATTTCCCTGTACCTGCTGAAGTGCTCATCAGTTATTCTGCATCTATCCCTTGTTGTAAGGGTTGCACTGACAAGTGCAGAAAAAAGTCAAAAGCGTTTGATTCATAAAATACTTCAAATTCTGGCAATCAATGTAACTATTAGAAAAAAATAATACTATGTGCTAGTCTGTAAAAGATTTATCAAAACATGCATTCCTCTTTGCTCTGCTTTGGATCTGGAACAGAATGTTTATTTGTTTTGTAGTAGAAGCATTTTGGCTTTTCTAACTGGTAAAGGCAGGTGTGTCTTCAGCACAAGCAAAAGGAGGGATCAAAGCCCCTGGCTCATAATCAGTCAACTTCCAAAGAGCAGCATTGCAAATCAAGGAAAAACAGTTTTCCTAAGAGGTTTGAGCACTGGAGAAGGAAAACAAATTCCCTAGTTTAATGTTCCCTGGGATTTAAGTGTGTGTTTCAGAGCACTCTTTCAAATACTTCAAGTTAGAGAGCTTGTCATCAAATCAGGGACGGTGTGTGTATGTTTTAAAATGGCTTTTCAGTATTGAAAAATTGAGTTAACTTACCTCTCACAGTGTGCATTTTTGTCTCTGTGTTTCTGCTAATGTAGGCTTATATTGCTGATTTTTCTAAATATTTCTAAGAAAACTTGTTTGTTGCATTTTGTCTTTTTTGTGATTGTGGAAAGGACGTTTTGATGTTGTCAGGGGTTGCTCTGAGGTCAAAATGTGAGCTCTAGCTGGAGAAAGAGTGAGACATCGTTCTTCCTAAATACTTAGAACTACACTGATTTGCTGTGGCTATGGAGCTGTTTCCCTGACTTTCCCATTTTAACTCAAACTGATTTTACTCCAGTTCTTCTGAATGGAGCAGCCCCAAATTCAAGTGACTTACTGTCTCTTATTTTGTTATTTGAAGGGCAGAATAAGGACTGATTCCAGGAGACCTTTCTCCTGCCTGTCTTCAGATAGCTGTTCAACAGGAAAATGGAGAGTTAGTTTTGGTAAATGATGCTTATTATCCTGGTGTCTCCATAGGGCTATAGAGCTATCTAATAGCTTTAACTTTTGCACAGGTACAGATTTGCAGTTATTTCACTAAATAATTGTATGCAAAGTAGTAGGATTTAGCCCATTGTAAAATTTGAAATAACATCCTCCTCATACTTGTAGATCCAAGTAAATAAATGAATTATATCAATTTATTTGTGCTTAAAAGCCATTGGTGGGTAATCTCCCACACCCAGTTCCTATATTGCATGAACTCCTTTTCCCGATCCTACACTCCTATTTAAAAAGTTCATTCTGTCTTTGTAAATCCAATATTGCAGAATGCCCTGATTCTCTTTGATTTTTAGGGGTTGTCCAGATGCTGTTGCTGCTGTTACAGGAGTGGTTGGTTCGTTCTTCACTTGCTGCAGATGGTTTAGTGTGAACACCAACAGATCAGGTTGTGCATAAGTCTGTGAAGAAGGGTTTACTCATCAGTGTCAGAGGGGTCTGAGGTCAGCAGTGAATGTGTGAAAACAGGTCTTCATGTTACCTGTTTTGTTGCTCTTCTTTTTCTGAAGACTAAACTGGGAGGTAACGTGGAAATACAGTAGTTTATGTTGAGTTGTGCATGACAAAAAGATGTTCATGCAGTACCAGCTTGTTAGCATACACAAACCATCTGTTCAGCACAAAAAGTCTCTTGCTGCTCTGAAGTGTATGAATAATCTGGAATGATATGTCAGATGCAAGGGGGAAGAGAGGACTAAGTTTTTGCTAGAAATATTTTGATATAATGCCTTTATTAAGGAATGTTTGTACTGTACTGTAAGCTTTCCAAGTGCTTCTTGTGGTGGAAGTGGGAGATGTTTTCAGCATAAAGTGGAAATGGAGCAGCTTGGTTTTGACACAAAGCAGGAACTTGATGTGATTCTGCATCCATCTGAACACTTAAGAAGTTGTGATTGGGAGGCAAATAGAAAATAATTAGAAGCAGCTATGAATTGTAAACATTACTAACATGGAAGATCTCAGTTGCTGTTTAGTCTAAAACTGGGAGAATCACTGTAACATAGATTGTTTGTTTACTGGATAATTTAACACATATGCAGGGATGGCATGCACCTCCAGAGTCCCTCTGAACACATGCAATACAACAGTATCAAAACGATGTAATTCCTAACAGAAGCTTTTCAGGAAGAATTGAATTTCATTTTATTTTTTTAAATAGACCAACAGCATTTTCAAATGCTTATTATATTACTTTTATCTATCCATTTTATCTGAATAAAACTTAACTAAAAGGTTCCAGAAGTCCTCACTTATGTTCAGTATTTTGTGTTTAATGGATGTGTGAATGAGAGGACGTAAATTAGGGATTTAGGGCAAGTTGCTTCTTTCTGCTACTTGATTGAAAATGACACATTTTTTCAGTGCATTCCAAAAATACATTCTTGACTCCTAATTCTATTGCACAGATGGCTTCTGGGATTTCTGCCAACAGGTACAGACAGAGGACAACACTAAAACCTTTCCCAAAGCTTAAAAAAATAGTATTAATAGTCTTATCCTATCCCTACATTGGAAAACTCTTCTATTATGGCTTATAACTTAAAAAGTTTTGCTAAGTAATACAATACTGGTTAGTAAAAGCAAGTTCTCTTAACTCTGAATCTGTGGAGAGTATCTTCATGTATTGCTTCTGCCTTCAGCTTCACTTTGTACATGCTGCTGGTATTGCTATCAAAGTGATTTTAAGTTTTGTATGACTAAAGGGTTTTTGAGCTTATCACTTGTCAACACATGAAGTTTTGGATACGTTTTTAACACCATCTTTTCATTAATTCAGTATTGGAGGGTATAATTTCAATCATTACAAATTTCAGTGTGGCCCTGTGTTTGTCCTAGGAGCTTTCAGTCCAGACAGCACCTCACTATCCATTTCTTTCCATTGGATAAGTGAGTGAATTAAAGTAAAGCTGTCTCATAACCTGTGAGACATCTCTATTGCCTATAGTAGTCTATAGGGTGCTTTTTCATCTGGCGGACAAAAGGCCCTCAGGAATTTTGTTCCTTATTTGAATATTGAGTAGTATAAAGGCCATAAGCTTGTGACCTCTGAATTCTATAACTTTCACATCTCTCATGATTTAAATGCTTATAGCCTGAGGTACATGGACTGAGAAGGGATGTTTGGTCCAGAGGCAAGTCTCAGTACTGCTGAGATAATGATCTTACTGTAAGAGTTATTCTGAAAGAAAAATAGTACCATTTTACAGTAACAATTTATTGGAGACCTTTAAAAAGGAGTTTTCAGGTGCCAGCTAATCTCAGCTATCATAACATTATTGCTGTCACTAAGAAAAATACTTGACAACTGCAGGGGAGAAAAAGTCTTTGATGTCCATATGTGTTCATTTGTAAAGGGGTATCTTTTACCTGTTTGTTGCAACTTTACAAGCAACCAGTCATTAGAAAACATGGGTATTGATGTTCAAAGTTAATTTTGAGATTGCTCTCATGCACCTGAATTGAAGTGCAACTCATGTTGAAGCCTATTAGTTCTGTGTGGAACTTTAGAAGTAATCCTGTGGTGTTGGTAAAATTGCACAAACATCAGACTGAGGGATGATGGAGCACATGCCTTTTTGAGAAAATCTGGGAAGACATGTTTGAGGAATAATTACTGCTAGTAAAGAAAAGAAGTTTTCTTTAGAGGCTGAAATACATAATTTCTTTGGTGGTTGGTATTGCTTCATTTGAAGTGATTGAATATCCCATGGCTACTGACCATCTTTTCTGGGTGCCCTTTATTCCATGGTTCCTCACTCAATGGTCCTGTTGGGTAAAAAAGCCTTCTAGTTCTTTTTCCCCAGGAACTGGATGTATGGAAACCTGTTCCTTAAGCTACATAGTGGACTGGGGGGAGGGAAGTCATAGTATCTACTACTTTATATGTACAGGTGCATAATAAGTCACTCAGTCTTTTGCACCCTGTAGTGATGATCTTGCACCTGGAAGTTCTTAATTAATTTTACTTTCTTTTTATTGTTCTTTTTCATAATTCTTTTGCTTTCCCTTTTGTGAACTGTCCTATATCATGTGATGCCATTGTCTTACTTGGATCACAAGCTACAGGAGATAGGTGTGAGGTACTGTGTCAGTATATGGTGGTAGTAGAGGTGGTAGAAAGTTTGTCAGGAAACTTATCACTGCAAAACAGTTGCCCATAAGTGCCATCACTGAGCCTTGGATTCTGTCCTGGAGATGTCCCCTGCCCGAGTGCCACCTTTTATATTATCTGCTCATTCAAAGTTTCAGTTCAGTTGGTCTCTTGCCTGTGGAGATATCCACAAGTGAGCTTTCCATTGCCACCTCTAATAGTTTTTTTTGCTTTGGTGACCCTTGGTCTTTTTCAGTTAAGTATTGAACCTATGATTTCTCCATCCTTTCTCTCAGTTAATTTATTTAGAAATTGTTAATTTTCTCTTCAAATGTACCAACCAATAACCTATGCATCCTGGACTAGATAGAAGGGCCTTCCTGCCCTCACAACAGGGTCTAGACTGCACTGTTCTTTGTTTTGCAAAGTAATCTAGTTGTTCTTAATGTGCCTCTTAGAACAAAAATTACATCTTCTAGGCATTTCTTTGTTTCTTAAATTGCAAGCTGCTTCTGCCCCCTTCTGATTTTGTTGTAGTTTTTGTGTACCCACACATGCTATTCTGATTTCAACAGATGTCAAAGACATTAAATTGTAAAACATGAATCTTATTCATTGTTTTCATCATTTGTCTTCCCTATATTTCCAGGCATGAGGTAATGGTACCCACCTGCATGCTCATCAAATGCACTTTTTAAAAACTGGCATCCTGTGTTTTTTCAGGTTAAACACACACTGATATATTCAAGTTATTAATTTACATGGTTGCAGCAAAGAAAACTGATAATGGATTGGAAGGACAGTAGGAAATGAAGGGAGAATTCTGGGCTGGCTATTATTAGTTTGTTTTTTAGGAAACCAAAATCTTTGAGCAGAGGAAACCAGCATGTGTCTAAGGCACCAGAGTTTAGTTGAATGAATTCCCTGAAGAGCAAGTAAGTCCATGTGAATTGAATTGTGTGAGTGAGCACTATTTAAAGAAAAAATCTACAGAACCTCAAACCTCTTGATTGGTCATTGCATGAATTATCACTAAACAGCTGCTAAAAGTTGGGATAATAGAGGAGACAATGTGAGAGAGATAGACAAGCTAGAGAATTAAGCTTGAAATAACTGGAAAGGAAGCTGGTGTAACAGTACAAGCATGAAAGAAATATTCCAGCAAGTAACTAGAATAAATTACAAGAGAAAAAGTGAGAAAGTTGAGGAATAGGGAGGGAGGGATCCTCATATGGCCATTTGCAATCATAAAAGGCTCCGAAAGATTTTGCAGCAGCAAAGTCTAAGGTAAAAACCAGGGTTTCAGTAAGGTCACAGAAGCAAGAAGGTGGTTTCGTGTGTATTATATAATGCATTGGAGGCTACAAGAAAGAAGGGACCCACACTGGAGCAGTTCATAAGAACTGGGCCCTGTGGGAAGAACTCATTTTAGGAAAGGTCATGGAGGTCTGTCTTTCATGGGAAGGACTCCATGCTGGAATAGGGGAGGTGTGTGAGGAGTCCTTCCTCTGAAGAGGAAGAAGTGACAGAGTGTGATGAATCAACCTCAGTGCCTGGCACCTCCGATAGGGCAATAAGGGAGAGAATCAGGAATAAAGTTTTATAAAAACTAATCTGTCTGTCCCTCCAGGAGCCACTCTGTCAGTCCCACTCACACCTGAGCTGGGAGCGAGGTCCCTTTGCAGCTGCATCCCCACACTCACACAGTCACACCAGGCTTCTGAGCTGGCCCAAACCCAGGTTTCCCAGAGTCTCAGATGAACCATCCTTAAAACAATTTAATCTTGGTGCAATAACTAAATAACACAACCAGCTTGAGCTGGTGCCTCTGAGGAGGAACCCTGAGCAAAGGATGCCCAGGGCTTTTATCATTCCACTGTCCAAGCCCAGGAAAGTCTGGAATCCTTGGCTCCTGCAGTGTCTCTGAGTGCCTGTTCCCCTGGCCAGGCCACAGCTCCCCAGGCCCTTTGTTGGGCAAAGGGTCAGCAATTCCTGACCTCTTGCTTTGGGCTTGGGCTCCCACTGCAGCTGCTCACTGAGAGACTGGCACTGATGGATTCATCAACAAAAATTAAGGGAGGAAGGGAGGGGTTGGAGAGGAAAGATGATTTCAAGGTTTGGTTTCATTTCTCATTATTCTTCTCTGATTTAATTGGTAATAAATTCAGTTAATTTCCCCAAGTCAAGTCTCATTTGCTGGTGTCAATAAATAGTGATAGGATCCCTCCTTTCCCTTATCTCAACCTAGGAGCCATTTGCTGCATTTTCTCTCCCCTGTCCAGCTGAGGAGGGCAGTAATAGAGAAGCATTGGTGGTCAACTCAACACATCTCATCCATTTCAGTCCAGTAGTCTGGATTCAACTAGAAGCCTCCTTTGAAATGTATTATTTGTTAGCACTTGGTGGCCTGCATTGTAATTTCTTCTAATCTTCAGTAGCTTTGTTGTTTGTTCTACCATTTTTTTTTCGTAGTTCTATTTTTTTAATACAGTATCTGGTCTTACCTTAATGGAACCTGTGTGTCACTTGCTTTTTTGTTTAGGTAGGAAAAAGTTTTCATCAGTGTGTTTATATGAGCTAGAGGCTGTCTGGTTACTATGGTTGGTGTAGTATATACTGCTTTCTCTTACCTTGGGAGCTAGGCTACATACAATGTTATATTGATTCACTGTTGTTGTGGAACCAAGAATTAGCAAGTAAGCAAAACACAAGCACTTACCTTTTGGAATAATAAGGGAATATGAAAGATTTACTGACAACATACTTGCTCAAAGAATAAACATTAAAATGGGATGCCTACTAATAAAACTTTGCTGTTGCAGTACTGTAAAATTGTTTCTTTTTAACAAGAGTGTACAGAAATGGTGGGCAGCTGAATTTGGGACTTTGTAAGCATCACAAAAACAAAGTGAGTGGAATGAGATGACAGAAACTGTGATGCTCTTCTGGGAAACCATCTTGGGACAGCATCTTGGGGATTAAATTCCAAGAGATCTGTGCACCACTATATGCACTCTAAAGAAGGGTGTTTTTAACTTATGGATTACTGCAAGTCTTTAGACCAAATAAAGCATTACTGCCTCTAACACGCTGTTTAGGACTCTCTTTCATGTTTTAAGGCTACCTTGCTGAATTAATAATTTTTTTTTTTAACAAAGGCTGCAAGAAAGGAGGAATTCATTAGCTCTAGGTTTCTTGATGTTATCTGTTATTGTCTTTAATGTCCGTTTGTGCTAGTCAGAAATGTACTTAATAGTGTTTCCTTTAATTCCAGCCTAATCTAAAAGTGTAACATGGTTTATGGTAAAAAGCAGTGAATAGCACCATTTCTGAAACACATTGCTAGTAAATCTAAATTTTACTTTATAAGGACAAAAATACACCTGTGAATTAGTTGGTTTTGATAGTTACATTCATCTGAGGTACCATCATTCATATATTTTAAAACACCGAATTCCAGTAAAAAGGAGGAAAAAACCTATAGTATTGGTCTAACATACTATAGAAGATTGGTCTATTAGAAGATTAATTTAGTATGTTAGATTGGTCTAACATACTAAATTAAGTATTAATTTTAGATTATTTTTCTACCCAAATACTACTACCGTATTCTACAAACACATTTGTCTTAAAATTTTCAGAGTAGTGATGACTCATGAAAATTAGTCTTATGAAAATAATGCTAATAAATGAAACAGATAATACTTCTGCCTTTTCCACCTGCTTTTCAGTTCCAGAGAAGGTTTTCCTTCATATTCCTGACTCTGTCGCCAGAACTTTACCAGCTCACTTAGACTTTCAGTTCTATGCTGCTTGAACACAGTTGGTGTCTGTCTGTGTGTGTTCTCCACATGGTCAGCTGGTTTTCCTACACTTAATATTTTTAAACAAGAAAATTATTTTAATTTTTTTTTCAATTTTCCCCCAGGTTTTTCTTTTTTTTTTTTTTCTGGCAATACTGTGAGGATACAAAGAAACACAAAAAATGGAGAAACAATAGTTAGCAGGACAGCTCCCAGAAACCCCATAGCAAATCACTTCTGTATAAAGTTAGCACAGCAGATGGTATACATTGGGCTAGTGCAATTCAGTGGTCAATCACCAGCAAAAAACATAGACTCTGCTTCCAGAGAATAGTGGCATACATAGCTATGCAGATATTGTAGCTCTTTGCTCCTAAACAATTCTTCCCCAGGAGTTACACATACATTAGTTTGCTTGGAGGTAAAACTGCCGGCTCGCTTCTCTTCTGTGCTGCTTCAGCTCATTTTCCTCAGCTAATATTTCCAAGAATAACTGACAGAGAAGGCCACTATTTCCTAATCTGCCAGGACCTGCAGAGGCATTTTGCCTCTGCTCCAAGCCACTTTCTTTTATGTCAGTAGGCCAGAGAGATGCCAGTGAGGCAAAAAAGCAAGCAAGCAATCAAAAATTGCTGGAATGCTACCTCAAGTACAACATGCCCCTTAGCTCATCAAGCACTTGTAAGATCTGAGAATGAGCTTCATGTTTTCTAGGAAGGAATCAATCCTAGTTTTAAACCTGATACTTGAATTGCACATGTGAAAATTACCATGATATTGTACTGAACAAACAACTTCAAGAATGTATTTTGATGTGGATGATCTCATTTGCAGTTCAAGATTGGCAATTAGTATATATGCTTTCCTTTTTGTTTTAATTAATTCCCCAAGTTTTCAGCAGGTGGTTATCAGTCTTTCATTTTATGGAAGCTTGTATTTATGGTATACTATATGTATGTATATATATATGCACACACTCTATCTAGTTATACACATCTGCATGCATGTATAATACAGCTTTCTAGTTGTATATGACTTGTTTCACTTTGTGTTTCTCTAAACTGAGAATCAAAATTATTATTTCATAAAGCATTTGACTGAATCAAATACTCTTTCTCTCTGTAGAAATACCCATATGAAATAAAGCAGAAATGAATTAGATCTGGATAATGTTTCTCTAAATAGCCTTATTAGTAGGTCATAAATTTCACAGCTCATACTTGACCTGTGTCTATGAAATGTTATATATATATTTAGAGCATCATGCACATTTTAAATACTCTGAATCAAGCCACTTAGGAAGATGGAAGATTGGTGGAGCACATTGTATTTCCAACCAGTATTTGTTTAAAAGACTATGGTGTCAGTACTGTGATACTGTCCTTATGGGAGAAAGCAGGAGATAGTGAGTTACAATCTAGGAATTTTCTTGAGAATTTTGGGTAAGGTGAAGATTAGAATTAAAGACTGAGTAGCATGTTTATGTAGTATTATATTACGGGAAAAGTATCAGAATTTCTCTAAGGAAGAGTCTTCTTTTTCAGTTTGTCAGAGTTCTTTGAAAAAAAAATAGGTAAAGTACATAAAGGTTACCTGTCAGACATAATGTCCTAAGATTTTCACAAAGCCTTTGATAAGATTCTTCATAGTAGGCTGCAAAGAAAATGAATAGTGACAGAGGAAGTAGCTTAATTTAGGTATGGTTTAAAAATGGATTCTGCTGAAGACAACTGGAGAAGTAGTTTGCTTCTGAAATAACAGTATGACCAGAGTTAACACCATTGATTGTGATGAAAAGGAAGCTGCATGAGGGCAGAATTTCCTTATACATATAATTTCTGATTAGGTAGAGCTGTCAGATCTGTATGAAGCTCCAGATTATCAATGTGGTGCAGTACATAGATTTGGGTAACTAGCTTAATGGGTAAGGCTTTTTGGAGAGCAGCCTATCCTTTAATGTGGTATTTAGGACAGGATGAAGTACTACAAGAACAATTGTGTTATTTAACTAACTGGTAACAGAAAATAATTATAATGTTGCCAGAATATTTTACTTGGCAAGGATGAGAAATGAAAATTTGTTAATTTTATGGGGAGCAATCGGTGGGTTTAGTGCTTTCACTTTAAAGACCAGGAAGGGACTAAATGCAGTTAACTGCATCATGATTGACTTGCAATGATTTATGAAAAAGCAGGTTTAATTTATTTTAAAGGGAAGTTAGAGAGTCAGAGAGCAGCCCAAATTGGAAGACACCTTGAAAGATTATCTGGTTTAACTTGTTGTAGGAAGGGGATCCTGTATGAGGTTACCTAGCACTGTGACCAATCATGTACTGAAAATTCCCAGCGACGGGGATTCGCCATGTCCCTGGGAGATTATTTCAGTGGTTGAAGACAGCCTTTACTGAGGTATTTGAGAAAATTAATTGGTTGTATCTTTTTACTCTTTCCAAAAAATAGTAAAACAGACAGTTATAAAATTAAGGAGTGCATTAAAAACCCATAAAATAAAGTAATTATGTATTATAGTCACCCTGTGGAAGTAATTAACAGTACAGGGCATTTAATAAAAAAAACAAGGTTTGACTTTCATTTTCTGTAAGTACTGCATACCTAGCAACAAATAAATCAAGCTGACACTCTCCATTGCAGAGTGCTTTATATGTTTTTATATAAGATTGGTAGAAAAAATGCTTTCAGATTGGAAAAATGATACTGTTCCTTCTCTCAGCTGGAAATGACTAAGCAAGTTGATGATCAGTGGAAGTTCAGACTGCATCTCTTTAGAAGGTTGAATAGTGTCTTCCAAACTGCTGTTCTTTCAGTGTATCATAATTTCTGAGAAGCATGGAGTTCAGATGGTCAGTTCACTGGGAACAGTCAGATGCTGGAACAAATCTGAAAACTTACTCTTTATATCCCTATTTGCATTGTCATTGTGGGTTGTGAAATGATTCTGATCATTTTCTAATTCAAAAGTCACACATTGGTGTTGCAGAGGAGCATACAAGATGTGGGTATTTTCCTGTTCTTGTACATAAATATTAACACAAGGTCCAGTGCTGGACTGAATTCACATAGTTTGAGTGTATTGTTGTGATTTTGTAGAACAGACAGAAGACAACACTTAATGGCCAGTGCTGTGCACTGGATCAGCTTTGCCTGTTGTACTGGCAGAGGCACGAGGCTTGGATGGAAGGATCTGAAACCTTATCACTTTAAACAGAACTGGAATGGCCTTCTGCTAGGGAGCCTGTGTAGGATGTGGAAAAGTGCTGAGGAAATGAAAGAGTACATTTTCTGTAATCCTCTGACCTTTCTTCCTTAAATACACAAAAGCTGTATCCATAGTGTTAAATGCAATGGGATAGTACTAAAGCACAAGGACTGGCACATTTGCTCACATTGTTAAATTTGTGGGATATTTTCTGATGTGATTTTGGGGAATTCAGCTGCAGTTCTTCCAGAGAGAGCCTGGACATGGTTCAGAGTTGAGCAAAAACTTGACATTTGCTGGAGTTAGTTTAGGCAAGCAGATGTGAGTTGTATGTGACACTGGTTTTGGGGCCAGAGGAAGTTTCTTGGCCCTATTATATTTATTTAGTTGGTGTATATTAAGATGTTGATAATGTCCAGTCCCTTTTCATTTCTTTTCTTCTTCTGTCAGGTTTTTGCAGCTCCACATCATGATACTACATTCCTCATACTCATCACATGGTTTCCCTTTCCATTCCCAACAAAACAACTTTCATACTACAGTCTACATTTTTCTGCTTTGCTCTTAAGAGCATTTCAGGTGATTCCTTCCACCCTATTTCCCTAAGCTGTCATATTTGCTGCTCCCCCCTTAAAACCTTTGTTATTCTGTGTTATTTAATAAATGATTCAGAACTTCTGCAATTCAAAAGAGTGGTTTGAAAAGCAAAGCACGTACGATCTCTCTCCTAGTTTCCTAATTTTCTCCCTTCTTCCTTTACATGCACACACTCAAATGTGGTTTTGCTTTTGAAATATTTTAGTTTATAATTTCCTTAGGCAGGAAGCATCTGTGCCTTGTTCTGGATGTTTTTAATGTGTAGTGGATAATGGTGATAGGAAAGCTTTGCTTTACAGAAACTTCTGCTAATCTTTCTAAAACATAGTGCTGCTGATGGCCACAGAGTTGTCCATACATATTCCTTATGACTGCAATGAGCTAAAGTCACTTATGTGTTGAAAGCAGGTTACTGTTCTGAACATTCCTTCTATCGTTTTTTGGTTCGATCACGTGATTTATAAGGAGCCAAATGGAATGCAATGTTTGGTATCTTATAGTACTTAAAGTAACACTTAAAAGTCATCCCAAAGCCACAGATTTCTGAAAAAAAAGATATTCACTTTTGTTTGCATAATAAGGTTTGTTACATATGATTTTAAAATAGTTTTAAACAACAAAAATGGAAAAATACACCTTTTCTGTGGTAGTGTTTCCACACATGTAACTGTATAATGCTGTATACTGTCTGTGGCTTGGTAATACTATTTATGTCCAGATTTGTGTAGCATCTGGAAGTAAACCTGGCATGAGTACTCAATTTATATCTGTCCGAACTGCTTAGAATACTGGCAACTGTATCCAAACTAGTCCCAGGACGTTTAGTTGGGAGGTATGTGTTTCTCAGATAACTGTGCTGTATGTCGGGAGAAATCCAGAACAGTGCTGTGAGAGCTCAGCAGCTGCTCCTGGCTACAGAATAATGTGGTGTCTGTCCATACATCCTTCTCTGTGTAGCTATCAATTGCTGTATCACTTTGGATACAAAGTCATTCTCCAAGGAGATTGTTTGATTTGAAGTGAGTTGCTGGGGTACCCTGAGTAGACTGAGAACTGAAGCTTTGAATAAAATCTTCTTTATATTAGTACTCGAACATCAGGTCCTAAAAATGGTTAAATAATTTGAACAGGCTTCTGTAAAAGCTCTGGACAATCTCTGTTTCTCTGAGAAGACAAAAAAAAGTTAAAATAAATTTTACCAAGGAGTGTTGATTCTTTAGTTAACAAGTAACTTTTTATTATTATGAGAAAAGATATTTTTAAAATTTAATTTTGTACAGTAAATATATTTGGGTTTCTTTCCTGTAGCCACTGTGAAATTGCCAGTTTCTTGGGGAAGGGATGGGGAGAAATTTATATTTCACTTGCAGTGCATTGCTAAAATTAAGTATTGATTAAAATTAAAGGCAGGCATATTTTATAAGTCTTGCAAAGATTGGCCAGTCTGTCTTTGACTATATTAAAACAGTCCTGTGATAATAAATTTTAAGTCAAAGTAATGGACTACAAATAAAAAAGACAGTACATTGTATCATGGTTGATGATTAAAAATACATGAAGAGATATTTCTCACCTGTCTAAATGTTCTGTGTGACAATTGGCTGGCTGAGATATTTCCCAGTCTTCAAGAGTCTGGCCCTCCCCTGTATCTGTGGCTTGTGTCTGAAATGGTTGGCTTCTCTCTTTCTAGAACAGTAAAAGCAGCTCAGGAAGATAACTCAAGTTCTGTGCTACCACAATCCTATTAAAATTTCATGAATTTTGAGTATCTAGGAGACCAAGAAATGGTAATGCAGCTATTCTGAGGCATTAAGTTGGCCTGGAGAACCCTCTGCTGCTGGAGGAATGTTTTTCGTTAGAAGAAAATGGTGTGGTGTTTCTTTGTAGTGCAAAGTTTAGTTTCTTTTCTCAGTAAGCTGAACA
Organism: Serinus canaria; assembly: GCF_022539315.1. NCBI lineage: Eukaryota > Metazoa > Chordata > Aves > Passeriformes > Fringillidae > Serinus > Serinus canaria. The sequence goes on from NC_066316.1 coordinate 87,693,658, forward strand.
GGAAAATGTGGTTTTGCCTCTTCTATTACAAAGACTGAGAAGACTTCATTAAAACTGCTTTCTCTTGGCATATGAAACATAATTCAGAACACTGGAAGGAAATAGATTTAACAGGGAAGATTTCATCTTAATGCTGAATATAGCTACAGTTTCTAGTCCCAGAAGGAGATAAGGAATTTCTGAATTTAATGGTTCCCATCTAAGGATTGGAGCTGAGGTGCTGTCCAAGTTATCTCACATACAAAGAAGATGTAGTTCCCAAATGTTTTTTGAGAATGAAAAATGAACTGAAATCATCATGCTCTCAGGGATACACTGCTGCTTTACAGAAGTGTGCTTCGAAGAGCTGCCCTGGAATATATTTGAAGATTAATTGAAATGTTAGGAAACTGAGTGGGAATTTGTCTATGGATATTAATATCCCTAAGTAAATGTTACTAATCAAAAGCTTCAGTTTGATTATGAGGGCTTTCTAGATGAGATAATTTTGAAACTCTGAGTAGAAATCAGGCTTAAATTGTAATGCCAGAAAGACATCTTCCTTCTCAAATGGATATATAACACCAAAAAAGTAGTATTTTCTGAATCAGTAAATGATCGAAACAAAGTGGAAAGAAACTCTGTTGAAATGTTTTAATGATTGACAACTCAGAGGTAACTAACAGATCAGTATTTTCATAAAACAGTGAACCATGCCACTAGATACAAGTGCTGTAAACTTCTCCATTTTAGTACATTTAAAATGGCTATTTCCTGCTGAATTTGTTGCCAGGCAGTGTCTACCTACACAGTATGGGCTGTCCAGGCTCTGCCTGTCTCTGTCTGGGGTAGCTGTACTCCTTTATCATTGTTCTCTCATTGATTTGAATGGGCAGACCATTGAATTTTATATGTCCCAAGGGGTGTTTATACCTTCCTAATACAAGACTTAAAGAGTCTGGGACAATCTGCAAAGTAGGGATGACACATTGACACATTTACGTTCTGCCACTGTGACTTGTTTGGGGTGACACTCTTGCTCTGTGTAGGGCACTCAGTCCTTTACTAAGGCACCTATGTTTGCATGCACTACGAGCTCTGTGCTTTCATTACAGTTGTCATCTGTGGAATGGCGAGAAATTTACCTGAATGTCCACTTCAGTAGGCTGGGCTATTTTCCTGGCTTCATTATCTCTGTTGGTAAGATATCTAAGGTGGAATTGATTCAGTTATCTGAATATGAACCAGTGTGATTTTCTATGTCCCATGGTATCAGAGACATCTTCAAATCAGGTACAGGTATGACACAGGGCCTGTGGGAGACTTGTCCTCTTCCAGAGTGGTAGCTGGAGACTAGATGGGCTGTCTAACATCTTGGGTAGTAGTAATTCATTATATTTTGGTAACTGAATCAAATAGTTTCATTTTCAGTAGACATCAAAATTTAGCTGTCTTAATCTGAAGCTGAATTTCACTCAGGACATCCATGAAAGGATTGGAAGTAAGGCATGGAAATCTTTAGATTTGTATGCTGCTGCACTGGCAGCTTCAGGACAGATGTGATGTCCTTTGGTATCTCAGACTGTGCTAGGGGTTTAAGATTAAGCAATTGAAGGAAGGGCAGAGTGGGTACTATAGTGTAATTTTCTCAAAGTTATAATAAAAAATACAGGAATACAAAGAGGATCAGCGGAATTAGTCAAATATCCTCTAGTTATTCCAGTCCAGTGAAGTTTTTGCAACCAAATTGTATGAAGCCTGAGCAAGAGTGGAATGTTGATGGTGTTTTTTTATTCCAGAATCGCACCAGTCTGCCCTTAAATAAAATATTTATATAGTGCAACTTACTTTTAAATTTTATCTTACATCTGAGATTCCTAATTGGAGTTACCAAGATTTTTAAGCTTTATTTCATATAAAATAGACTTTAAAATCTGTATGGTGAAATCTGTATTAAAATAATTGAGAATAATGTTTGATTTGAATAATGAATAACATGTGAAGCTTTGTTTCAAAATACTGCTAATATTGTATGTGAATATATGAGGGTGTGGATTGCTCTTAAATAACAAGTAGGAGATGTGACTTGAGTTCCTGTTTGATATTGACATGCCTGATAACCAGTAAGTATTAAGTGAGAAACTAGCTGGAAAGAAAACAGTGGAAAAGATACAATTCCCAGGATAAACAGCTTCAAATGAATTAAGATAGCCATGTCTGCAGTTCCCTTTAAGAAATACTCACTTGACTCTATCCAGGCTGACATGTCTTAAAGTTCCCAGGGCTGGCAGCCTAGGAGCAAGGGGATTCTAAAGCTTAAAGCGATATATTAGGTAAACAGAAAAGTTGTTTTTTAAACCATCAGAGTAAAATACATGGCTGGTATAAATACAGAGTGTTATACAGCTGGTATAAATACACTCTGCAGGGCAGAGTGGCCATCCCCAGAGCAGTGACCAGCTGCCTTACAGTGTTGCTGGGAGGTTTGAGTGTTGCTGTCGGGGCATGGGTGGGATGAGCCCACCTAGAGCCAATGTGCTGCGCTGATCCCGAAGAATCCAGGGCCTCCCAGGATTCTGGGAGATGTGGCAGAATTGTTGAGAGAAGGTGCTCAGCAGTGTATGACAAGTGAACACACATCCTCATTGGTGTGTTTATATCATGGGTGCCCAGCCTGTTATGGGCTGCTTTTCCCTGGTAACTGGCTCATCATTTTAACAGGGTGAGATTTAAATGGGATTATTCCCTGTATCCACTGTTGTTACATTTCTCCAGTTGTGGGTCAGGCCTAAGGCATTTGTCTGACATGAGAGCTGTCTTAGCTCCTGGGTGAATGAGGAGGGGAGGGCTCTGTCTCTGGGGCCTCAGAGGGAACTAGATAACATGGCTGTGTTCTGTTCTCTTGGTCACTTAGGTCACATGGGGAACCTCTTCCAGTCACTGTCTTGGGTTTTTTACCTTGGTCAGTTCCTTTTGCAGTAGTGAATGGCGATCCTGAGGGCTGGGCATTTGCCCCTCTGGTGGGGCCTTTTGTGCTGAATCTGCCAGGCACCATGAGTTTGTTCTTTGTCATGCATTAAGTCTCAGGAATTGAGACTTGTCCTTCTAGAGCTTGTCCTTCTCTCCACAAATGATTTTGCTCTTCACTGAATGTTCTTCACTGAATACAGCTGTTGTAAGTAGGTGGCCTGGATCCAGCTGGGGGAAGGGCAGGTATTGCCAGGCTTATGGCCTGGACAGCTTTAGTATTTCTAGATTAAAATACTTGCTCTCCCCCTTTCCTAACCTATGTCCTGATTCTTCCCAGGTGACAGCTAGAGGCAGCCTGAGCAAGATTGTAAGAGTTTGCTCCTCCTTCATTTGAAGAAAGATGAGGCCCTCTCATGAATAGGCTGAGATATCCCAGGTTTCCTATCAGGGCTGTGGAAAATTCTCTGGGCCGTGTTGCTCCACTAGTTGCAGGGAAGCTTCTTTAGAAACTGTAATTTCATTTGGGCCTTTTGCCATTATAGTATTAGGCTTCCCTCAGTCTCATGGGTCTGTTCCTCCTTCCTGGTATGCAGCTCTAAATACGTTATTGATTTTTAACCCTCTAGTCCAGTTAGAAATACTCTTGGACCAGAGTGATCTTCTGGGGATGGTAGGACTCTATCTCCCTCTCAGGCTTACTCAGCAGGTGTATTCTGCCTCAGTGTTCCCCTCATTTCTGCTCTGTTTTTCTTGTAGTTTTGCAAGTTTCCGAGGTATATATGAGATAGATTTCCAATGTGTTTTATTTACTCCATCACCCATAGTTTTTGTGGTCTTTGTTTTGCTTATAGGCCTGACTAGTTGCTGTTCCTCCTGTTCTGATTGTTTCCATGTCCTCAGGGTCATTCCAAATGTCTCTGTCCCAATCTTCAGATGAGACTTTGAATTTTAAAGGTTCTGATTCTGCTATTGCAGCTTCTGTTTTTTCTTCTAACTTCCTTTTTCTGTCCTTGAATTGACTACTGACTGCCAAAGTCATGTTTTGCTTGATTTCTATCTTGGCCTTTTTCTTTGTGAAGTCCCTGGCATTTACTTTTGGGCATCAGTCAGACATGCTGCAAGCACTTTGCATATTAAATCCTTTACTTTTCCATCTTTTACTGATCCTTTGCATTCCCTTACAGTGCTGTTTTACCTTTCCAATACCATCTTGGGCCAAATCCCTCCCCTTCTGCGTGGATTTGCAGTTGCTGGTTTGTAAAAGTTCTTGGAGATGTCAATTTCTAGTTTGTTTGAATACATGTATTTCCTTTCAAAGAGAATGGTCAAACTGCTGTGCTTGATATGGCTGAAGGGATTACCCTGCTCTCTGCATCAGTTGTAATGTGGCAGAGTTGTTGAGAGAAGGTGCTCAGCAGTGTATGACGAGTGAACTCAGCGATCGTGTGGTTGATTGTGCTTAGATTTATTGTTAATACAATATCTAAATGTTGTCAGTGCAGTGTCTAAATAAGTGTCTAACTCTATGATCTGTTACAGTGGTTTGTATAATCAGGTTGTCGTCCCTCCTGTTGAGTCATGAGGATTCAATGAGACAATTGTACTTGCTGAATTTCTCTGGGAAGTCTAGGTGCAGCTGGGTCTACTTAGCCTCAGAACTGGCCAAGAGATTTGTCTGAAGAAGGTTCTGCTGGGAGAGAACAGGTTTATAATTTTTGACCCTTGTAGAATTCAAAATTACAAGGAGATTTTGTAGCTTCTTTAGGATTTCATTTCCTCATTTGGACACATACTAGTGCTTTTTACTCAGCTTTCCAAAAATGAGCGTTTCTTTTCTTTGGACTGGATGTACCCTGCAGGTGTCCCTGCCAGGGTAGGATGCCCCCTCCCCAGGAGCTGCCTGCAGCCTCAGGTGACCTGTTTGCCCAGTTAGCCCAGTCTCCATCAGCATTTTAAGACCAGGAAACCTTAGGGGGCAGGGTTTTATGTCAATATATTTCTCAAGCCTTAACGATTCATTGCTGGTTATTTTAGTAAACTAAGTAACGTGGGATAGACTTTACAGAAGTTTATGTCATTATAAAATTTTGTTAGTACGAAAGACAATACAAGTGGTGTATATTCCAGTACATAAATTGCATTTTACTTGGAAAATACAACAGTGGTCATGATAGAAGTGAAAATTGCTTTATAATTTGATGAAGAAGTTTATTCAAATATAATCCATAAGGAAAAGGATCCATGAGTTTTCTAAAATATCAAGCTAGTCACTGACCCTTCAGTTAAGGTTTTCTTGGTGTCTGCTTCTATTAACTCAGATTGTCTAAAGGTAGATTGTACATACTGCTGGGACCTATTGCTTTTTGTTGACACATTGAACACTTGTATAAATATTTGTAATTCAGTCTCTCCAACTAATTCTAAATATACCATCTTTTATTTTTAGACTTCCTAATATCAGTGATACATTGAGACAGTGCTCAGATTTGACTTCAATATGTTGCACAAGACTGCTTTGTATTATTTAAATCTCCTAAACCCTACCAGTGCCAAGAGGAAATGCCTCAGAGCCAATTTGATTTTCAAACAAAATCCACCCTATTTGCAGCAAATTGCCCTGTGAATGTTTATCATTGTAAAGATAGATTAAAAGAAAGGTGTTATTTTTCAGTTTTATGGGATAAAATGGGAAGGACTTGAGCTTGTCACAAGATGAGAAATTGCATATCAGTCTTCTACTTCATAAGTATTATGGCTTTGCAAGAAATCCTGGTAGCTTCTTGATGGACCCTTAAGAATTAATAGTTGAATTAAAGAAATTATAGTAACTGTAGATTTTTCTAGAGAAAAAGATTGCTTCTTGAATAGTCAAATTGGAATCATCTTGTTATTACTCACATTGCTGCTGTCTTGTACTGTAAGAAACAGTACTGTTATTTCCAACACATTTATCTTTATAACAAGAATATTTGGCCTCAAATCAGTTACTGAAGCTAGAAGTAGTATAACATGAATGGCACCACGTAATGTACACCAATACTGAGTCTGTCCCTCTGAGACATCAATCTTCCCAATTCACCTGAACTTACACAATGAAATCAGCTGCATTCTAAGGCCAGTAGTCCTGTTGAACTATTGTGAGGTTTACTTACTTTCCAAAAATTTTAACAGGTATTTCTTCATTATGGAATGCTTTTTGGGAAAATTAATTTACTTAAATATTTCTATTGGTCTGATTGGTCAAATAGTTTGATACATAGGCTTTAGTCTGCTGAGGTTCTGTATGTGCTTAAGTTCATGAATTTGAATAGTTGCAGTCAGTCATGAAAAAGAACCTAAAAGGTGCTATTTGTCTCTAAGTTGTGACAGCTCAGTTGTGAAACTTAGTGTGGTAAGATAAAGGTGCTTGAAAGGCTGAAGGTGACTGGGTATCACAGGGAATCTTGGGCAGTGTCATAGTTTGAGCCTGGCACAATGCCAGTGCCCCCATGAGAATACCTCTTTCCCTGGTATCTACTGTGAGATGCGATCAGAGACAGAGCAAAGGAGGCTCCAACTTGAGGTTGAAAGGAAAAAAAACTTTATTAACCTAAAACTACAAAGAAAAACACACAGAACACAAGATGAAAACCTTCCAAATTTCTTCCTCCTCCCCCCCACCAAATTTCCAATTCCATTACCACCCTTTAGATAACCAATTCTCAGTTTGTGGAGAAGAGAGGAGTCCCTTTTGCACCACAGACTTCCCCAGGAAACAGTCAAAACTTCTCGTGTTTCCGTGTCACGTGTGGCACCGCCCTGAGAACATTTTGCCATTGTGACTTCTTCCTTCCATGTCCACTGCTCTCACCACTGCACATGGATCAGAGCTGCTTCTAGGGTTTTTCCCTTTAAGGATACTTTGTCCAGTTCCAAAAAAGCACAGTCCCTCTCCTTTGGGACACCTGTCCCCCCCAAATTTCACCCCCTGGGGCCGAGGGGTCTCTTGAACAGAGATCATCCTCTTCTTCCTCTTCTTCGAAGACAGAGGGCACCACCACCACCCTCCTCACCCGTCTCTGTTCACACTCCTCCACATCACTGCACTCTCTTGGCTCTGAGCCATCGCCTCCTCATAGAATGCAGTCTCTGTGTCACGGGAACACAAGGGGTTCTGCTGTGGCTATACAAGAAAAGTCCAGCCAAAGGCCACTCCATCATCTCCTCCCACCTAGAATTCTTCTCAACATCCTCTCAATCCATCAACTTCAGGAGGAATCAGCATTTGCAAGGTTTCCATCCTCCCCAGAAGGGTTAAAAGTCTCAGGCTCTGCCGGTTTGCTTCATGAACTCCCACGCCTGGCTGCCCTGCTGGGCACCCCTCCCTTCTCCTTCACGCTGGCAGCGCTATCACAGGCACAGGCTCTGGCTCTCTCCCTCTCTCCGGGGAGGGGGGGGGAATGGAGGATGGCTGCCCGAAGCCCTTGTAATGTTCTCCTCCACCCTTGGGCCCAGGCCTGGCCTACCTCCCTCCGGCCGCATGGCTCCCCTCCCCCGCTGCCCAGCTTGGAGCCAGGCAGGGAGGGTCTGCTCAGTTCCAAACCGGAACCCAAAAGGAAATTCCCCTGGGAGATCACAGCTTTTAACCCCCTGTGTTCTCAGAGGCGTATCCATGCCCTCAGTGGACAAACCAGGTGCCAATATTAAATCTGAACACCGATTGGCTTGCCCACACCATCGCAAAAAACTTCATTTCCTCTCAAACCACAACAGGCAGTTTTTCATTCCTGTGGTGGAAGGGTACCAAATGTGCATTTCAGATTAGACAGTCCATTCATTTTTTGATTACTTAATGTAGAAGCTAGTTGTCCCAGTTAATCAGTATGAAGAGATGAGCTCTTACTTTTTTCTCTCCGGAGATAAAATATTTATAATGAAAAGAACCAGATTTTGTTGATGGAGTAATCTTGTTTTTTTTCAATCAACCTGTTGTTCAGCCAGCTGCAGTTTTGAGTAATTACTTAGTGCCAAAAGAGCTACAACTACTTGCTTTTCTTCTGAATAAGAGGATATGAATCCCTCAGGGATGACAATTATCTGTAACCTAGGCTAAACAATCTGGTTTAACATATTTTAAGTAATTAGTAGAGATATCAATTAGTGATAAGTATTATAGTCTTTTGACAATCATTTAAAGTTGGGAATTGATACATCAACCTGTGTTAGAACTGCAGTGGGTTTTCCTTGTTTTTACTTTTTTTTTTATTTTATTGTGACTGTTTTATATTTTCTGTCTTAATGCATAGTTTTGTAAATTACCACATTGAAAAAAGACAAAAAGTATTCCAAGATTAGCTTTCTCAATGGAGTGAGTGTGCTGTTTAGCCAGACTTCAGTTACAGGTGTGGAATCCATCATTAAACCCTGCTGTTACCATGTGGAGAGCAGTGATGTGCTGGTCCAACACTTTGTGCATATGTTGGTCAAGTCATTTGGTCTCTGCTGCTTTATTTATTGCAGGTAACACTGACTCATTGTGCTGAGGGATTTTTGTGTAAACAGAATCACAAGGAAGTCCATTCTGAGTGAGACAGCAAAATGTTTATGTATGAGTTAAGCATGGATAGTATATGATAGAGCTATCATTTAACATTCCTTGAACATTTAATTTAAAATAAACACATGGGAAACTGAGAGTAGATTTGAAAGTGATTTGTTTGGAGCATTTTTTGTGGTCATGTGTGAGTCAGAACAATTTAAAAAAAATTCTTTATCGCTTACTTGAATATATTTCAGTTTTAATAGAAATTTCCTTGTAGCTCTGGCTGATTTGCACACTCTCAGATGTTTAAAAGGAGTGCCTGCAAGGTCTGTGTTGTTTTGGGGATTTATTTCAGATTGACTGTTGCCAGAGGATATTTAAATTAGAACTACCTTTAGTAAAACTTCAAAATTACCTATGTATATAGTTCCAGTAATACAATAGTTCTAGTAGAAGTATAGTTCTAGTAATACAATAGAGCTCCTTTTTAGAACAAGAGATAGATGGTTGTTTTTTATTAATTTGACATTCAGTGGTATGAGTTTGAGGTAGCTGGATGTCTAATATATAGGGAATCTAGCTTAATAATTTTAAATATAGCTCTGTATGAGGGTATGATTTCATAGTTCTACCCAAGAACAATCTCTAGTCTTTTTCTCTTTACTGATCTCTTTGTTTTTCTTTATACATTCATTACAGTTGCATTTTTTTAAGTAAAAAGCTTTTGAAGAAGCAAAGATAACAAATTTCAGGATTTTTGGAAAGGATTCAGCATGTTGGCTCTTCCCCAAAATGTATTTTGTACCATTTTCTTTGTGTATTCTTCCTTCCTTTGGAGGGAAATTGTATAATGCCATGCAGTGACTTCTTTAGAAGATGTTAAGACACACCATTTGCTCTTCTAAAGTAGCCTCTACTCAGAATTTGTAGATGTCTGTGTGTGTATCCCTTCAGATTGAAGAGGGAGCTACTCAGTGAATGAGGCTGTCTGCCTAAAAGCCTCCTAAGTCCCAAATGGCAACCGAGTTTACTCTTCTCCTAGCACTGCCTGACTCCAACCTGGGCCCCTTCCCTCCTAAGTCTGAAAGCTTTCTGTCAGTTTTAATGCACTTATCTGTAAATGCTGAGAAAAATTACATTAAAGATAATTACCACTGCTGTCATACCCTGGAATTCTGTCCTGTGGTATATTTCGCATTAATTCCCTGGGGGCTCAGCAGGGAGCAGTAGGCATGGAAATTCAGTGGATCAGGTTCTGTCTTGTTCTATGCAGCAAGAATAGAAAAAGAGGGCTGTCTCACTTGCATGGAGTGCCCATCTTTGCACATGCTCCATTGCATGTGCTGCTGCTTCCACCAACTAAGACCTAGGACAGCCTAGGACAGTCACATGCAGACCTACTTAACCAAAGGTTAGACAAAATAAGGCAGCCTGCATTTAAGAAAGTGGACCCTATTTCATAATTTTCATATCTCATGCTGTAATTGTGATTTTTAATTAGAAGAACTGCAATTGCTTTTACTGCATACGCTAGCTCTTGCTTCTCTAGATTTCAGCAACAGTGAAGAGTTGATCCACACACATTTCTTTCTTAGTTTTGAAATGTATAGACCTTTGAGCATAATTAAAAAAATAAGTAAATGAATACTATAATGTCTTCAGAGGCTAAAGACTGTTAGGGTAGATATCATAAGCCATGTAGACTTCTGGGCATTGCTTTGTGATAGTTTTGCATTCACAGTGCTGGAGTAATTAGTAAAGCTGCTAATTCCTGCAGTGCCAACAGCAGGACCCTGTTCTAGGTTTGGCAGTAGCATTATTGGAGCCTGAAACACTTAAACAGGCTACCTCACAATTTTATCTAACATAGCCAGAGAGTGCTGAATAGTTCTTACTATGCTTCTTCACTGATTAAGTGCAAAATAATAATAGCCTTAGAAAATATATGAAAAATAAATATTACTTTTAGATTTTTGTGAGAAAAAACTAACTTTGAAACCTTTCATAGCTGTATTGCTGTTAGTTGTTTATACTCAAATCCATTTGCTTTTTATTAAGTTTCCATGAACAGTTTAAATTGCATTTATAATTGTGCACAGTGAGAAATACTTATGGTTCTTGATTGCTTATTTTTTCCTGTGTTACATACTCTGCCGCTCAAGGAGAAATGGTACTTATTTCACTATATTTTAATAATTTTTCCTGGGAAAGTATTTTTGTGTGTTGCAAATATGCATTTGTTATTTTTAAGGAAATGCTAATTACCTTCCAGGATACTTACAGCACTACAAAGCGAGCACTGGAGGCAATTCAGCAGAGGACTGCCTGTCAGTGAATTCCTGGAGGAGAACCTGTGAGGTGGCTCAGGAGCTGGGGATGTGAGAGGGTCAGTTCCTCATGCAGTGTGTTGCTTCAGAAAGTTTGGGTACCACTGTTACTTTGGCCTTTTAAGCTGTTAAAAGTTATTTTGCCTCTTTGAATGGGCACCCAAAGATACTATTTTATTGCTCAGGTTTTTACTGACTTCTTAGATGTTCCAAATTTCTACCAAGTTCTGCATTTTTTCCCCTGTGGAAAAGCTAGCTGACTTCTATCTTCACAGACATTAATGTTTTAGGTTGATATTTCTCAAGTCCATATTTTATGCATGTGTTGATTTATCAAAAAATGTGTAAACGAACATTAACTTATTTCCAGTCCAGTGAACATACATGCAATGTATTGTATTAAAGCAAGTCCAATATAAACTTTGGCTAAATAAAACTGTCTCAGCAGCATAAAACATTAATAATATGTTGAATTACAGAAAGATTAGGCTTTGAAAAGTCACATGCTGTATATTGACATGCCTTTAACTGAATCAGGTATGTTGTTTTAAGATCTCTCTGTCCAGATGGATGTTGAAAATACCAGGTGATGGAAACTGCATAGCATGTTTCCCTGGTTACTCTGTGCCACTGCTCTTTCAGGGAAATACTTATTCTCCAGAGGTAGCATTTTTGCAAATATCTTCCTGTAGCTTAAGCTTCTGTCATTTCATTCAGTTATTCCTTCTTAGCTCTGCATGTTTGATTCCTTGCATTCAGCATCCTCAGGGCAGCTTGAAGAGCAGTTCAGTAATGAATTCTGCAAACCTTGTGTGTGTACTGGTCAGCCCAGTGGTTATTTTTTCCAGCATTATGTGGGTTATTATGTATTGCACTCTGTATCATACTCCATGACTGAACGCATTAAAAAGATGGTTGGGCATTTGTATTTCATTTGAATATTGATGAAAATGTTCTATTGCAAACATCGGTCAAAAATTACATGGATTAGGGACAGGCTTGGAAGAATTTTATGTCTATGGAATAAATTGATACTTTGTGGTATATATGATCTTTCTTCTGTAAGTTTTAGGTAATTTTAAATTAATTCCCAATTAATTGCAGCATGATGAAACTCCACTTTGGTGTATGTAAAAATGAACTTGACATCATTCTAGAAAATTTAGTGTAGGACTGTTCCTGGTTACATGCTTTTTAGTGCTGAGAATCTCAAGAGGAGCTGGTTCGCCAGAGATGTGGTTGTGTGCATCTGTATGAGTGTAACCCAGCAGGAAGAGGAAAGAATATGCAGAATAAGAACAGCACCTGCTTTTCATTGCCCAGATGATCATAACAAAATGAGACTATTTAGTGTTATAAATTAGAGGTCAAAAAATGTCTGTTGCCTCGCAAATTACTTTGTGCCTGTCTCCCATATGTCCTCTGGTTACCTTAATAGTGCTATTTCAGAGATCCTTTACTCTTTTTAAGCAGTGCAAATTAAAAGAGCAGTTGTTAAATTAGGTACTTATTTTCCAGGTCTATAAATCTATAAATCATGTATTAGAATTTATTTTAATAATTAAATACATGCTCTTTCCTGCGTTGTTAGCAACTATCATACAATATTTCATACCACTGCTGTGATTGCACTGAGTGTAAATGAGCTTAGGAAATGAGAATAATTCCTTCATTACAACCACTAAAACATCACTCAAAATCTTTCATCATATCCGTATGTGCTCATGACTTTTTTACAGACTGCCACTCCTTTTCTCCTCACCAGTCTTTTTAGTGTCAAACAAGTTGGAAGGGTGAAACACTAGGGGCGAGCTTGTACAAGACAGAGGAGAGTGGGACAGTTTGAGCAGGGTCTCTTCAGGGATCCAGAGATAGGACTTGCGGGAATGGTTCAAAGTTGTGCCAGGGGAGGCTCAGACCAGACATCAGAAGCATTTCATCACCTGGATGCCATGGGACAGGGAGAGAGAAAGGGCAAGTGTTTCTCACAGCAGCTTGTGAGAAATTTTAGGGAGCTGGAAAGATGTGATAACTGTTGACTATAAACAATTTGCAGGTGCTGTTTTTCTACTTTATTTTTCTGTTCCTCTCAAGGACAGTGCGTGAGAAAGATGTTTCTGTTTGTTAGCCAATAGAATAGAATCTATTGTACCACTCTATAAAAACCACGTGGTTCTTTTGAATAAAGCCTTCTTCGCCTTTGCTACGATCCTGCCTCTCGTCTGTTCCTGCCCTGAACCTGGTGCACAAGTGACAGAAGGGTGATCAGACTCTGGAACAGGCTTCCTAGAATTGGTTGGTGCTCCAAGCCTGTCAGTGACAGGCATTAGTAAGTTGTCCTTAATAATATGTCTTAGCTTTTGGTCAGACCTGAAGTGGTCAGACCTGCACGAGGTGAGCATTGTAGGTGCCTTCCAAGTGGAACAGTCTGTTGTATTCTACACTCCATTCTATAGGAATGGGAAGGGAGCTGAAAGCATGTGTCAGATGAGGCTGGAAGATGAGTGCTGTAGAGAAGTGACAGGGAGACATGCTGCAGGTTGCCAACCATTGGCTGTGTTTCCCTTTTAGGGCTTTCTCCTCCCCATCTGTGCTATTCCATCTCTTTTGCTGTCCTCCCTCACGTGCTTTTTTGCTGCCTTATCTGCCTCCCGAGTTTTGCAGCAAGTTGCCGTGCAGCTGTGCCCTGAAAAGCAAGTAATGAGTAATGTGAAAACATATGTCTTCAAAAATGGCTGGTTTCCATTTGAGGTGGTAGATGCTTTGTTCATTACTTGTGTCAGTTTTTCATGTTGTTGTTAAAGGTGGAGAACCTCAATAGTGAATTTCCATACTTTGGGTTGAAGGGATTACATCTAAGACTGGCTTTAGCCCTATTCCTCTGAGCATGTTTGAGTGCTGGTGTTTGTTAGTAATGGCCATATGGCTGTCATCTCCATTGTCTTTAATGCACTGAAAAGTCCTAGGATTTTCCCATCTCCTGTCACTGTGTTTTGATGTCTTTTTATCTTTGATGTGGCATGTGCCCACATTTAATAATTCCAATGCATTTTCACCTTGTTAGTAAATAATCCACAAGGGACTCTGCTCATTTTACTTTGACATTGATGTTAAGGTCCTGTATTTTTTTTTTGTGTGTGTTTCTTGAGAACACCTGCTGTGAATGGAAAATATGCTTAAACAAATGAAGGCCATTTTGATTGTATACTTCAGCAGTAGTTATAAATACTTAGATATAAAACATGAAGAACTGATTTAAAATCAGTGAGATAACATATTTCTGTGACTTTCATGATGTTTAATATGCCTGAGATAATCAGATTAATAATTTTTCCAAGGATTATAAAGACATTGAAGTTTTAATAACCTAACATGCTTCAGCATTGGATTGCATTGGACAAAGAAAAGATGTTAAAATATGTTTATATATTTAACAATATTCATTATGAAAAATGCTATATTGACATTTATAAGAAGTATTTCTAAAGTTACAGTATAAAGATTTCATCATCAGTTAATCAAGACAAATTAGTTTTTGAGGAGTACATAAAAATTGCAGTGACATTTATTTTAACCTTATCACAATAAACATAAGAAAATGCTTTTTCAGTGAAGCATAAACCCACTGTCATTGGGAAGGAGTAGACATACAGTAGTTATATTACATTTCTTTGAGTGATCATGAGCATTTGAAAGCGATTTGTGTGACCAGAGCTGTAGATTGCCCAGATGGATACTTTATTTTTGGCTGTTGTTATTATGCTTATGATACTATGAGATGCTTGTTAGATCTGTGTACACAGATGTAGTTGGCTTTAACCTGCTTACTCATCACTTTATGCTGAAACTTTAATAGTGCTTTGTGCTGGTGTTATAATTGTTTTGGTTTTTCATTTTTTGTTTGGAGATTAATGTCATTGTATGAAATATTGATGGTATACTGTCAAAATAAATTTAGTTACCCTTATGTATCTGCTGAGACTCTGAGAAACTGTCTTCTAAGCACAGTCTGTGCCTGAAAATGCTGCTAAAATTCACTCTTTCAGCTTACTCTCATGTTGGTACACAAAACTGGTACAATCCTTAGTCATGGGACTCTTCTTTGGGGATTAGACTGTTCCCAGGTTTATTTATACCTCTGTTGTGATGTGAGGTCGATTGTCATAGTCTCGTAAAAGCATTATAATTATACTGTCTGAAATTGCAGTTTTTAGAATCTGTCAAATAGTCCCTGACTCTCTAGAGATGAAATGGTATATTAAAATCTATCTCTTTCAATCAAAATATATCAGGTTTTCCATGAAGCCAAGTTATAGGTAACATGGACAGTGAATGTCTTGTTTGAAAAACACGTTTCTGAATACTGTGAGGGGTTTTTGAAGTCAAAGTATAGATTAAAGGAGGGTACTTTATAATAGAATATTATAATTCAGTGATTAGACAGCAAATCTATTAGTAGGAACATTCTGTTACATAACGTATCTTGCCATTCTTTACTTCTGTGATGTATCTTCACATTTTGTATTGACATTTCAGTTGTCTTGGCTATTTTCAGTGACACTGGTGTTAAAATAGAGTGATTTATCTGTCTGTATCAATATAATTGCAGACTATAGAAAAAGTATATTGGAATATTTGGAATCATTTGGATTTTACTTAAGGAGTTCTGGAAGTATATAATGTAGTATACAGATGGCTGCCAAATGTCAGCCTTCAATGGGGTTGCCATGGTTTTTTGCTGAAAATAAGGTAGCAGTGAGCGTGCAAATACCTCTTATCTTTTTCTAGAGCATCTGGTATTTAGTAGAGTAGAAAATCAGGCATCATGATCCTTAGCAGGATTTAAGCGATATATGTGGAGCCAGTTAGGTGAAGTGAGCTTGCTTTGAGGGTAATAACAGAGAGTAATCAGAATCTAATGTGTGTGAACTAGAGACCCATGGTGAAACTTGGGATCCACAGAGAGCAAGCAGAAAGCTTTGCAGAGTGAGAGTCCAGTGCACTGCTCAGCAGAGCTGCTTTTATGGTAGCAATAACAAGAGCAAAACAAGAATATAATAATCTCCATAAGAACT
Organism: Serinus canaria; assembly: GCF_022539315.1. Taxonomy (NCBI): domain Eukaryota; kingdom Metazoa; phylum Chordata; class Aves; order Passeriformes; family Fringillidae; genus Serinus; species Serinus canaria. The sequence goes on from NC_066316.1 coordinate 87,709,530, forward strand.
GTGCTGATCTTTTGAAGATTCAGAAAAAGTACTTTTTTCAAGACCATTCTTAATGCAACCTCAGATCTCTGAATTTTTGTGTCATTTATTCATTCAATACCACTGCATACAATGGAAGAAAAAAGCAGCATATTTGAATTAGAAGGAAAAATAGCCAAAATACAGAAGATATTTCTGTGTAGGTCGACAGCCAGTTTTTGTGCCATGATTGTTTTGGCTCTCTTGAGAAGTAACTGCTATTACACCTAGTTTATTTTGTGCCTCCTGCCTCTGCTGACTCTTCTCTGATTCAGGGACTAACATCTGCTGTGAGGTCCTTTCCTTTCTTCTGCATTACCCATGACTTAATCAGTTTTGGGCTATGCTGTACACAACACAGTGCAGAATAATTCATAACATTTGCTATACTTGACAACTATAAAGTTTATATTATTGGTTTTGTAATTTATTTACACATATTTATCTCACCTAGCTAATAGCAAGAGTGGACTGTTAAGATGTTTACCAATGTTTCCTTCAGCTTGTTTCTTTGCAATTACAATTCTAATGCAATTACTACAAATAAATATGTCTCTAAACAAAAAAAAAGGTAATCATTACCCTATTAGTTTATTTTCCAGTTGAATCTTGAATTCAAAATTAATTTAGCTGGAACAGATAGTACTCATATATCCTCCTTCAGTTCAGTATGAATTAAGGCAAAATTAATTGCAGCTTGATTTACTTATATTGCTCAACAATCCTTGTACAAAATCCCTGGCATTATTTAAGGCCATCCTAGATCAAAGATTTGCTTGCCCAGTAGAAGTATATCAGAAGACTGGATACTCTGTTAAAGAATACTTCTGTTTATGAAACAAAAATTCCATTGGGTTTGACAACCTTTTGCATATAGAACAGTAGCCAGTGTCCCAATAGCATAAGGAATGCTGTGATACACTTCAGAATTTCACTGGTACTGTGCCCACCATACTTTTTGTTCTATAAGATAGTTTTAGAGCTGATTCATCATTAAGATTATAGAGTTGTACCTACACTACTAGCTTTTCACACAGAACAATGGAGCTGTGGAGAAAAAAAAGAAAAAGGATGATTTCTTCATCATGTCTATTTGTCTTTCTTAGGGGCATTGAAGACATATATCTGCTAGCAGGACTAGAAGGACTAAAGAGTTCTAAAGTGTACCTGAACCATAAATAAAACCAGTGACTTTATTATTAGAATATATTTATTAACATTCTGCTATGAAAAAGTTCAGTTTTTAATCATCTGTATTTATGACAATTCATATACATGAGAAACTTTCTAAAATTAGGAACAGCTCTTGCTTGTATTGCAAAAGGCAATGCAAGAAGAATATTTAAGGATGAGCTTGATCTCAGGTTCTCTCTAGGGAATATCACATTGCCTGCAGTGCCAAATACTTACAAGACAATTCAGGGTGATACCCACACCCAGGGGTATCAGGTTCTCTTCCCTTTTGCTTGCAGCAAGCATTAAGGTGAGCAGTGAAATATCAGTCTATTTATTTAGTCTGTCCATCCAGCTAATTTTTCATGTTTGCCTCTCTTGCTGCTTCTATAACCTTCTCTCAGGATGTCAGCTTAAATCTGCCTGATTTGTATCCCTTCAAAACACTTCTGATTGTCCTTTCTTAGAGTTTGACCTGTGATTTTTATCTTTTCTTCCTGCAGCAAGCAGGTTATGCTTCTTTCTTCAGATCTCCTCAAGACTTTTTCTCCATTCTGTCACCCACACAGTCATTCATCATTTGATACTTAGATGTCATCTCCCAGCTAAGATGTGCCTGCTGAGCCAACCCTTATCACTCTTCTTGGAGATCCTCAAGGAGAAATATCTTTGCTCTTCTTATGTGGTTGTCCTCCTAGCTAGCACCTGTAAACTGCATTGGTTTGTCAGTGTTGTATTAGAAAAAAACTCTTATAAATAAGATTCTTTGTTAAAATGTATCTCTTTCCTGATGCTTAATATTGAAGGTTTAATTGGAAAAGCAGTGTATAAACTGGCACTGAAATGAAAAGCAGGTAATGTTTGCTAGAGGTGGCTGGGATTGGCTCTGCTGGACATGAAGGAAGCTTCTGGCAGCTTCTCACAAAAGCCAGCCCTGCAGCCCCCCTGTTACCCAAACCTGGCCATGCAAACCCAATAAACACTGTAATAAGTCTATAAACATAGTAAGACTGGACTTCTCCTTTCTTTAAACTGTGTTGCTGAAGAATGTAGTAGTATATGTTCATTGTTCAGACACCATTTCTTGGTTGGAATTTTGCATGATAGGAAAAACATGCAAGGAAAGCCAGTGGATGGATTAGTTCATGTTCACTGAAAAGTCGTGCATTTTTCTTGTCTTTTTCCCACTGACTTCCAAATTGTCTATTTCTGGATCTAAGCATATTTAGTGGAATCAATCTCAGGAGAGCCCTTTCGTCCTACAAATGAGAATGTGTTGGCACAGTGCTGTGATTCATGGGCAGGTTTCTAGTGTTGGATCTAGTGCTGTACTTGGCTGTAGAGAACTTCAAGATCCAGTCTTGGCTTTATTTGGAAGCATTAAGGGTGTGACTTCAAAAGATACCTGCTCCTCTGAATCCTTAATTTCAGGATCAATTAAGAACTTAAGCATCTTTAAAATCCAGGGCTAAGTTTATTTTTTCTTAAACATGTCAGTTTTAGAACATATCTCTGTTGTACTTATGTTTCTCTTTAATATTGGGTTTTCACAGCATGTTTTCTGATGATCCTGTGGCATCTAATTGTTAGAGCTGCTGACACACAGGTTTCTGCTCGAGTTTCATGATGGCTTTTGTTTAAGCTGTTCTGCCCTGCTGCTGATCTGTGTTAGCTAAATGTTTCAATGGACTTCTTACACAGAGCATTCTAAGATACTTCTCCTTTAATAGAAACATAATTTCTTCAGAAACATTTGTTTTCAAATTCATAGAATTTGTCTTGATGAAATGATTTTCATATGGCATGAGAGAGAGATATTTGATAGGGGACAATAGCCAATAGCCAAAATATAATATAGAGCACGAAGGTAAATCTGTATATTTTCTGTTTTCTTTTGGCAGATAGCCAGACAGCCTCTTATGAGAAGTTACATTTTTCCAAGACTTTCAGTTAACTACATGAATAATTGCTCCATTTTTTGCTTGGAGATATTGGAATCTGTCTTCATATAATAATGATAGCCTAGCCTTTAATTTGTGTGCAGGAATTTTAATTGGTAGAACTGTTTTCCATAGCAGCATGCATCTTCTGAAATAGAGCAGCACGCATCTTTTGATTAATGCAGCCTAAGTCACTGGAGTGTTCATGGTGGCAACATCAATTTCAGGGCAGAAAAGCTAAAAAAGAATGCAGAAAGAATAGCAAGCCTGTTGATATCCCATGTCACTTTTTTGTATATTAATATTTCAACATCTAGATTTTTGGTTACCAACATGCTATTAAAATACTATTTTCTATTAGGAAGATGATGTTTTCTTGGTTTGATTGAAGAACGATGTTTTTTCCTGCACTTCTGTAAAATACTGGTAGGTAGATGCATGGACTCAAATGTAATGTGACTTTTTCCCCCTACAAAAATTGAAATAAATAATTTTATGGAAAATTCCTTTCATGTCTGTTCTGCAATTTCAATTGTAGAAGTATTTTTAAAGTAGGACACTTACTTAAAAGTGGGTATTGCTTGACCCTGCTTGACTTGGGCATCTTGGACTTTATAGAATATCCTATAAAATACTACAGAGGCATTCAACATGTTAATATAGCATTTATATCGAGTTTATTTATCCATTTACTTTTTATTTTTAAACCTTGATATATCAAGTTTCTAAGAAGAGACTGTTAAGTATTTAGATAGATAGAAAAATTAATATTTAACATTAAGATTTCAAAGTGTGCGTGATCAGTGAGATGGTCTCTCTTTGCCCATTTTTCTTTTAGCTCCCATTCAGAAACAATTCTGACCTTCCTCTCTGATACCCCTTCTTATTCTCCACCTAAGTGTACTCTTCAGATTTGTTCTTTTGGTTTCAGGTGTCCTGCCTTAGAAATTGTTGCTGAAGATTGATGAAGCATGGCATGAACTTTTGCCCTTCTTCTCCTTTGTGTGTTTTTTTGTTACTTTGGTTGATCCTGTCGTCTTTTTTTTTGTATTTTCTGCTTCCTATTTCCTGAAGTGTCTCCTGATCATCTCTTGGCCCCTTTTTTCTCCACTTTTCCAAGATGCCTTGCCTTCTATCTTCATTCTGGCTTACTTTTTTTTCTAGAAAATATTTTTTAATGGAAAACAAGCTATATCTATAGTGTCTAATGCCATGTCTTGTACAATATTTTAGAAGCAGTCACAATACTTAATTTTGCTTTCTGGAATTTAAGAAAATGTTTTTCAGCCAAGAAAAGACTATAATCCATTGTAGTTTTTGGAGAAAACTGAAGAAAATAAAGGTGCAGATAAAAGTTTCTATTTCTTGTCTATTCTTTCCCTCTTTTTTGTTTGCTTAATGTTTTAATTATTTACTTACTTTTCTTTTGAAATTGCTCATGCTTGCTGTTTTTGTAGATGCTTGAAAAGACCCATGTCTTTTCTTAAAGCATCCTTTTTTACAAATACTTTTAAAATGGACTTAATTATTTTCAGCTGAGTAGCCATGAATCCATTTGTGGGCAAGAACTGACACGCCCCAGTTATTATCAAGAATTTTACCTGTGATGCAAGAGCATGTTGTGACAGGACAAGGTGCAATGTCTTCAGACTGAAAGAGAGTAGGTTTTAATAATGTATTATGAAAAAATTCTTTGAGGGTGGTGAGGCACTGGCCCAGGTTACCCAGACAAGTTGTGTCCATCTCTGGAAATGTTCAAGGCCAGGCTGGGTGGGGCTCTGAGCAGCTTGGTCTTGTAGAAGGTGTCCCTGCCCATGGCAGGGGGGTTGGAACAACAGGATCTTTAACATTCTGTGATTCTCTCCAGTACTGAGTGCTGTGTATTTTCTGACTGAAACAAAAATCTGTCTTATATTTTCATTACTCCATAAAATTGGAATGTGGAATATATAAGTGCCATCACTTCTTGCTATTGATGGCATCCTTCCTAAAAGAGAGAGAAAGCTATAAGATTTTTGTCAGCCTTAAAAAAACCCAGCATTTAAACAACCCCAGCATTATACATACCAAGACCTGATGGAGTATTTTTTGTATGAAATGGTTAAAATTTGTTGAGAAAACAAACAGTCCACAAAAATATTAAATTCCTTATTAGCTCAGCATCAAGTTGCAGTTTTTGTGTTGGGTTGAGCCTGAGCAGATCTGTTTTGCAATGGAACAGATTGTCTTGCAACACTGTGTACTCCTGGAAATTTTCTTCTTCGAGAATGAGCCTGTGGCATTTTCTGAACTTGAGAGGCTGAGCTAATCAAGGCAGCTGACAAACCCTTCAGCATGCTTGAATCAGTGTGGGTTTGTCCAAGTTCTTTTTTTGCCCTGTACACCCTTAGGCACAAATTGACAGATTTTTATTTTTTTTACCAGCTGCTGAGATGGTTGGCAGGAGGCATGTAACCAGATGAAAAAGTTTGTTAGTCAGAGACATAAAATTTAGACAAATTGAAGAATTTAATTTTTACCTTTTCATTGTGAATTGTATTTCTGCCTATTTTTAAAATAATTTGTGTTACCTAATCTGCAGCAGCATAAGCACTTTCATCTGATTAATTAGGATGTTTCTTGTGGAGCAGGACAGTTGTCAAATGTGGCAGGTCTTGGAGATCTCTCTGCTGTTTTACCAGAGCTGGGAAGAAAAGGGCTCCTTAAGAGATGAAGTTTTTTGTATGATTGTTAATGAACAGTGAGATAAATTGTGAAGATGACATATAAAGTGGGAGACAGGAAAGAAGTAAAAGCTGTTCCCAGATACACAAGGGTATAATGGGCATTTTTGTTTGCTTGATGAGTCTAAGAAAGGCAGTTGCTCTTTTTCACTCTCAGAATGAAGGCCTGCCTGCCAGTTACCTTTCTGGAAGGAACAAATTGCTCCTGAAGAAAAGCAGGCATATAGCAAATTTGTATGGCTTTCTGGGTAACAGGATTAACCAACATTCAAATTGGTGAACAAAACAAGCAGAAAGGTACTTAAACTTTTCAGATGAAATTTAATGTCTCTGGTTATGTAGAACATGGAGGCCTTCCCAGCCTTGCTTATTCTGTGATTCTACGATCGAGTCCACCATTACACCATGTCCCTAAGTACCACAAACTACATGTTTTTTGAACACTTCAGGGATAGTGACTTCACCACTTCCCTGGGCAGCCTGTTCTAATACTTCACAACCCTTTCAGTGAAGACATTTTTCCTAATAGTGAATCTAAACCTCCCCGGCACAAAGTCCTGTTGTCCCATCTGTGTTACATGGAAAAAAAAGATGGACACACACCTGTGTACAACCTCCTTACAGGTGCTAGTAGAGAGCAATAGAGTCTTGCCTGATTCTTCTTTTCTCCAAGCTAAACAACCCTAGATACCTCAGATTCTCCTCATAAGACTGGTGCTCCAGATTAATTTCCAGAATTATATTGTAGCTCTATCCTGTTCTGCACAAGTATTCATTGGGTTCATAGTGCTTTACTGGGCTGCAGTACATTATTCCCTGAACAGTTTAGTGATAGATATGCTAGTAAGGAGAAGGGTAATGATGAGCCTGCAGAGTGGCAGCTATGGGCTCCTATGTCAAAAATAATTTTATTATATTCCCTCTCAGTCATGTAATCTGTGCTTCTGCATTTTTCAGGTATTAGGTGTTCACAAATCATAGGGCAAAATGAGTACTGGGATGACTTTTACGGTAATTTTAAGAAAAATTTTCCCAGGAAATACAGTTAGTTTGTGCAATTAAATGGTCTATTTGTCTGCCAGGCTCTTTCCCCCCAATATTTTCTAAACATGTCAGCTAATTTCAAATTTAGGGAAAGTAGGAATTCATTAGTTACTGTCTCCTTACCATTTTGTGATAGTGACAAGGTAAAAGCGATGCCTGAAATCAGGTGTTTGGAAGAGTCATAATGCTCCTTAGTCTTCTGGAAATGCTGGTTCCTGGAAAAAACTGTTGTCTCCCACAGAACTGATCCCAGTCTCTTCTGCAGTGATAATACAGCAAGGTGCACTGGGCTTGAGGAGTGAACTCTTGAGTCTGGCACAGACTTTTGTGCCAGTTTTTTTATCCCCTGGACTAGGAACTGTCTGGAAAGTGGTTGCCATTGCTTTGACTTCTAATGATGAAAAGCCGTCCATGGGAACTGTGAATATATTTGGTTTTATGACATGTTGCTGGAAGAACTACAGGACTTTGGTGTAAATAAAAAGAAATGCATCTTTTTGACAGGGTGAAAAAAGATATTTGGCCATTTGAGCCAATGTGGTGTGTTCTAGCCAGCTGGAGTTAGGAATATAATGCCTATCATTTATGGATATCCACTTGTGTAGGGGTCCAGCAAGGATTCAGGCTTACTCCTGGACTGTAACAAGCAGCTGTGTGGATTGATCATAAGGAGGTTTCACTGTTTTGGAAGCTTCTCAGGTTGCTTGTTTCCTGGCAGCACTCCTGCTTATTCTGGATTCAGTTTCATATAACTGGTATTTGTTAGTGATCCCATCTGTGATGCCTTTTTTTTTTTTTTTTTTTTCAATTGAATAAGAAGCAAAGGGTCTGGTGGAGAAAAAAGGGATGCTTCTCATCACTGATTTTTAGATACATGCCAGGAGCATACACTCTACTCATATTATTTGAAAACATTATCCTGGGCCCTTTTTTCCCCCTTGACAAGATAACAGGCTTTGATGAAGTGGGTTGCAGACAGGTTCAAACATGTCTTCTTCACCTTTTAAAATTGATTTCTAGAAATGTTGTTGGAGGAATCAAAGGATATGAAGGAAATGAAACAGGTCTCTTTGACATCAATATGTGTTAATTTAGTACTGTGGCTTGCAAAAGGAAAACAAGTATTCTTAAGACAACATGACAAATCTATGCAAAACATGCATCTTGTTTGCCAGAGTATCAGTTGTGATACCAATTTGCATGAGTTTTAATTCCTTGTGTCAAATAACCCAGAGCAGTGACATCATATTACCTGATGTTAACACAGTTTCTTTCTTATGAATACACGTTCACTTTTAATTTCCTTGGTTGCCATAGAGTATCCTATTTCCAAGCAGGACTGAGGTTTCCTGCTTTTTGTTGAATAGTTTGAAAATAATTGGTTTATATCGAGTTGTAAGAATGTCCCTAATCCTGCCTCAGTTGCCAAAGCTCTTTCTTGCATAATTAAATTGTGGCCAAGAGCAGTCAGTGTCACTTAACAAAAACTAGTATGTAGCTTGTTCCTACTTCTGATGTGGTTCCTGGACTGGTTTCTGTATCCTTATGTAATGGCTGTTTCATTAAATGAACAGGCCCAAGCTTTGGTACCTTGTTCACATGTCCCTGTCATGTCTGCAGATCAGTGGAGGAGCAGCCAGTGCTTAGACATGGCCTGAAGTGCAGCATGGGTGAGGAAAGCCTACTGAGTGAGGTATGAGCATGAGTGTGTTCTGTCAAATCCATTGAAAAATGCAGAAAAATCCACAGGAGGTACTGCAATAAAACCTCCTCAGATTATTAAAATATCTTTAATTTTACGCATCTTCTTAATTTCAGCTTCTTTTCTTTTCACTGCACATTTGCAAGTGTGTTAATTCAGGTTTTCATGGGTCATATATTTTTAGATATTGCCAGCAATTTATCCTGAAGAGGTGGTACAGGAAATTTGATCATGTTTTTAGTGTGTGCTACTGATCCTCTGGGGCAAGGATTTGTTTGTAAGGATTTCCAAGTGGAGGCTTAAAGCAAAGATGTACTTTCCAGTGGGTTTGTGAGTGAAGCCTTAAATACCTTTTTGCTGTTCAGATATCACTGGTTTAGCCCTTCAATTTGAATATCGATTTGTCAAAAAGTTCTTCTTTGTAACTTGCTCTCAGTCTCAAGTAGGGTAAAATCAGAATGGTATTGTGACTGAAGCAGATGAGTAATTTTCCATTGTGATAGGAAATGGTGTAATCTTTGGATGAACTAGTAGATCCTGATAACATACAGTAAATCTCTCAACATCATTAAACTTGACATTTGGCTTGATATGTATGCTGCTACATAGTCTTAATGAGCACCTGGATGCAACTTTTCTGTAAATAAAGTCTTCTATGAAACAATGGATGTTTAAGAGAATGTCATTGTAGACAGGTGAACATAATCATTCTTACCAGTACTTGAATGTTTTGTTTCCTTCTTTTGTGCTTTTTTACCAGTTATGAATAAAAAGTTTGAGGTTTTTATATATAACTATTTGTTTTATATATATTAATATACTCAGTATTTTCCTGTCTGTATAGCAGTCAGAGCCATTCTTTGTTGACAGAGCATGCTAGGAAGCAAAGGTCATACTCTGACACTAAAATCTCTTCCACCTCTCAGCTGCAAATTTCTTGCATTTACCTGGTGTTTCATCATCATCTCTTCTGAACTTCAGTTTTCCTGTCAGTCTTTCAGATACAGATGACTTTCTGAGCCCAAGATCTGAAGTCACGTCCTGAATGAAAACTGCTATTTTGATGGCTTGTAGACTCCTTTCAAATACTTTGATAACTGTCTGAGCAGAGATTATCAGCTCATTAGTGATATTGCTAACTGGAAAATCAGGAGAGGTCAGTGGGAATCCTGAACTTCAAGGAAAATTTTGTGCTGGTTCTTATATTCAGTATATAGCATCTTTTCATAGTTTTCAATATTGTGAACTTGTAGACATCAGTCTTATTCTTCAGCTGTTCTACCTCACAGTAGAAAAAAAAATCTGAAAAAGGCTAGATAAGAGCAGAAAGGAAAAAAATGCTGGCTGCTTCATATCTCTGTCTTGCTCTGAGGACAGAATAGCAGACATTATTACCAGTAATAAGTTCTAGGACAGAGGAGAGTAAAAGAAAATTCCCAGAAACTGTGAAGAGACAGAACAGCTTCCTTTTGGCTGGTTACTCCAGCGGGGTAGAGCATCCCACTCAAGAATACCAGCAGGTTCCAGATAGTCAGGGATAGGTAATGAATATGTCACTGGTGGACTTCCCTGCAGTTTCAGTGATCGATTTGTCTTTCACCCCTGTGTATCTGTTCCACACCACACAATATGTAGCACAGCACTGATGCTTTTCATCAAATTAGTCTGTGAGAACACTTCAATGTGTCCTGAAGTGTTTTGTTGAATAAACTTTGTCACGGCAGAAACTGCAAAAATCTTTGGCAAAAAGCTACTTTTCTTACATGTCATAGCAACACAGTTTTCTAGGGTGTTAAATTCAAGGACACCTAGAGATATGTTCACAAATAAATATACTTGTGATGTTTTTGTTGGTTTTTGCTTTAGTTTTTACTTGTCTGAGTAAATCTTCATGCTCTCTATTCTTTTTATGAGTAGTCTCATTCGCAGATGAAAGAAACCCAAGATTAAATAAAAAGTATTCCAACAACTTTGACGTTTGCCTTTCATCCAGCTGGTGACATACCCATAATACTGTCTAAGCTGCTCTGAAGGTAAGAGGTAAGAAGGGAGAACTGTACTGGGAACAGATATTTAGTGAACTGCACACCATAGTTGAGGCAGTACTGTTGCCAAAAACAAACTTCCAACACAGGTCAACTCCTCAAAGGTATGTTTGACTTCAAAGACACTTTTGAAAGAACTTAAGTGTTTAAAATCTTACCCAGTGGCTTGCTCTCTTTTTAACAATTTGTTAAAAAATATATTTAATCAATGTTGTAGTTGTTCAGTTTCTTCAAGAGTTCTTCTAAAATCCTAACAATAGTCCTTTTTTAATTTTTCCAAAGCTAGAAAGCATTTATGTCTTGAAGCTGACATTGTTGTCACTCTTTAAATGTTATCAGCAACTTTATTCAGTAAGTCATCACATTCAAAATGCATCCTAGATCTTTTCTTTATACTGCACTTGCTGATGCTGACCATTGGATTGCTGTTGGTTATTTTTACTGAGGCAAGAAAGACTCCATCAATTTCCTGCAGCAAATTTCATTGTAAATAGTTTTTTTTTTTAGTGATTGCAGTTGCTATATATCTAGAATTACATGGGATAGTGTATCAGTACTAGTGGGAGTGTATTCAGCAACTGAACTAGGATTATATGGACAACTGTCTTGAGGAGCTACTTGGCAATCAGACTTAAAACTCTCCATGGAAGGGTGTGCATTGGAGCAGATGTTCATAAATTCAGTAAGAACTAATATTTTCATTTCAGGACATTTCTAGTTATTTAACACTATTAGTATCCTCTTTATAGCTTTTTTAATATATACTGATATAAGCATAGGTCAGTAGATGGATACATTAGGTAATTATTTTTCTACCAGTAGTATAATTTGGACAAGAAACTACCCTGTAGCATAGCTTTGCAAGCTGCTGATTACACGATGGGTAGAGCCAAAGTAGTGACCAGGCAATAAAAATCAGTTGTCAGTATAGAGAGGGGATAGAAATAAAAGTTTTTGCACACTTGAATTTTCCTCCTTTTTTTTTCTTGTTAATACTCTTTGGTTTGCATTTAATGAGAAATACGAAGTTCTTTAGATCTTTAATTACTTTTGTACCTATGTTAGTACATTTTGTTAAAAAAGTTTGCTAAGGATACAGGACTTGGGCAATCATGCTGTTGCTGTCTTTAACTTTTTTGCAATGACATTTAAATCTTTTGGACAAGTTCCAGAAATTTGACAGACACAGATAAGTCTGAAATTTATTGCATTTGTAGGATCCTAGGATAGTTCACATGTAAAGGGGCCTTGGGAGATCTCTAGTGCAACCTCCTGCTCAAAGCAGGGCCAGCCAAGGGTTCAGACCAGGTTATTCAGGGATTTGTTCAGGTGGATTGTGAAATCCTCCAGTGGAGGAGATGGTTTATCTGGGCAACCTGCAGCACTGCTGGACTGTGCTGAGAAAACTTTCCCATATAAACAGGCCAAACCTTTCTATTTCCACCTTTTCCCTGTTTTCTGTTACCCTTGTGTCACACTCCTGTGAAGAGCATGACTGTGTGAGCATCAGCATTGCTGAGCTGCTCTTAGATCCATCAGAGCTGTCTCTTCACCACAATAAACAGCCCCTCTCAGCCTCTGCTCACAGGGTGAGTGCTCCAGCTCTGACCACCACCAGTGGCCTCCACTGACCTTGCTCCACTTTGTCAATGTCTTTCCTCTTCTGGGGAGGAGAGGGCAAGTCTGCCCCAGTGTTGCACATACATGCAGTCTAATTGAGTATCTACTAAAGGATCACTTTTCTGCAGTTTCTTTATGTTCTATACAATAGGCAGCCTGGTAGATGATAATGGCCATGAAGTACAACAATAAATAATACCTGCATAATAAATTAAACTTTTAATGGATGCTGTATTTCCAGACAAGCCCAAATTGAAAAGACCTTCAGTGCCTTATGGGACAGAATCTAAACATAAGGGAAGAATCTGTAAGAGACTTGAGTTTATCAATATGGATGCTTTCAGCAGTTCCCCTGTGTAATTACATCCTATACCCAAAAGGTTTTTGGTTTTTTTCAATCTGTAACATTGCAAATAGATGCTTTCCCCTCCTGAGAAACACTAAATACCCATTTTACTTTCTTCTCATACTGTGCCTGATTTTGTATGTCTCTGTCATTCCTTTTTTACTTGCCTTTCAGAATTCTTTCTGAACATTATTTTACTAGCCACTTTTTTTGCTTGAGAGCTGAGGTGAGTCAGATTGAGTTAATAGAGTTACAAAGCTTCAGCTTGTGTTTGTCTAGAACAGATGACATAAACATGTAGATCTGACCCACAATTATCTAACAGGTATTAAATTCATCACTGGAAGAGGTATTGCCTTACTTGTGTCTGATGTAAGAATTATTCCCTTATCCTCTCTCAATCTTCCCAGCTAGCTGTGTGACTTAATGAGTATGTGTACATAAAGGAATGTTGTTAATACAATACATGAATGTGTTTCTGGGTGAATATAGGGAGCCAGTGGCTAATTTTTCAGTGCTCATGGCTGATTGTACCGTCCTTATAACCCCTCCCAGCCACTGTTGATACACTCAATGTTTTTACTTTTGAGTTACCAATTCTTGCGGGTTTGGATGTCATTTTTATTACTGGAAACCTCTTAGGATGTTCACTTATGAATTAATTTAATTTTAATTTGTTCAACTGTTGAGCCATCTGCCTTTTTTTTTTTTTTCCCCTGACTCAAAATTCAATAGCCCTGCTTTCAATTAAAATGTAATGCCTTGGACAGAAAATGAGCCTTCATGTATGTTTCCGATATTTTCTGTTTCTAAAAATATGCTGGGATTTTTTTGTTAACACTGTTCTAGGTATTCAGAGTTACCCCATTGTAATTTTATAATGAACCTTAAATTAAAAATGCTCTCTCTCAAATAGAGCTGTAATTGATTTGGTGATTGTTATTTTGCACTGGCATTGTCTCGTTCTTCCTCTTACACTTCCAACATTCTTTCATTAACCTGCAGAAAAAGTGTACTTTGAGTACTAGATAAGCTTGATATACATAATGCATGCAAGAACAAGTTGATGATACTCTCATTCTGGAAATCATTCCCATTAACAGAAACAGATGATTGTTTCAGAGGGCTTGACCTTGTTAGCAGCCGCCCATGATTCTTGATTGAAGCAATGCCAGCACTGCAAATGCAAAGGCAAGAAAAGCCAGATAGGCTACAAAATTCCTTTAAGTGGGAGGCAAATGTTGACAGCAGAAAGAATTGTGTAGATTTAATTTTTTTGGTGGGTTGGACAGACTGACAAGAAGAAAATTATTTTTTGAAGAGTTTTGACATGACTTTTAAGTGTAGCAAAAGGATGTTTTTACTCTGGGGTGCCTAATTTTAATAGAAAAAATATATTCATTAGAGAAGTTTTGTAATAGGTGTCAAGGACTTTGAAGAGAAATGTAATTAACATGATTTTATTGGCACTGTAAGAGTAAAGTAGAGAATAGTGAAAAAGAGCTACTAACTTGGCTTTCCATTTTATAAATCCAGGAAGGAAAAATAAGCTACTCCCCTCAAAAAAATTCCACATAATTGTGCTGACGATATTTCCAGGATTTTACAGCTCAAAGTCTGGAGATAGCTCAAGATAAATTTTCATAGGGAATAATATGTCTAAAAAGATATAGGTAGAAATGTGTTTTTGTCTCTGATACTTCTCTCTTCTTCAGGGCCTCTTTTTGCATGACTGAAATATGCATGTTTTCTTCCAGTGAAGAGGAATGAGTGGCTTGTGTTATACAGAAGCAAATGCAAGATTACTGTGTTAATGGTAAAAGGCAAAAATGAGGCATGTTTGAGAATTGATCCTGGAGGAGGTAGTTGAATAGCTTGTGTGTCTCCCTGGTTTAATTTGGTTAGTTCAGAGCAAAAATGAGTGGAAAATATATGAAGTGTCTTCTTGAAATGCTTTATTTTTGTTTTTTACCTAAGATCAGGAGTGCAGAAAAAGTACCACTGAGATCTCCTGTTTGCACTCTATGGAGGAATGCTGTTCATTATGGACATCTTATTTCCACTGGTGTAGCTGGTTGACACTGACTGACACTGACTGGATGCCAGGCACCCAGAAAGGCACTTATTCACTCCCCTCTGCATCTGGACAGAGGAGAGAAAATTTAACGAAGGGCTCACGGGTTGAGATAAGGACTGGGAGAAAACACCCATCAATTGCCATCAAAGGCAAAACAGGTGCAACTTAGAGATATAAAGTGAATTTATTGCTACCAAAATCAGAGCAGGATAATAAGAAGTAAAATAAAGCCCTAAGAACACCTTCTTCCCATCCTACCCCTCCCTCCTTCCCAGCTGTACCTCCTACCCCAGCAGCACAAGGAGACAGGGAATGGGAGGTATGCTCAGTTCATCACCCATAGCTTTTCCTGCTGCTCAGGGACAGGAATCCTTCCCCTGCTGCACCATGGATCCCTCCCATGGGAGACAATTCTCCCTGAACTTCTCCAGCATGTGTCCATCTCAGAAAAAGCCTCTCCCTGTGAACTGCTGCAATGAGTCCATCCCACAGGCAACAGTTCCTCTCAAACCTGGTCACTTCTCCATGAGGTGCAGTCCTTCAAGGACAGGCTACTCTAGCATGGGTCCCTCTAAGGTCAGGTCTTCCATGTAGTCACAGCCTCCTCTCAAGTATCCACCTGCTCTGGTGTGGGGCTCCTCCATGTGCTGTGGGTGGATCTCTGCAGCCCGATGGATCATCATAGGCTGCAGGGGGACTGCCTGCTTCACCATGACCATCACCACAGGCTGCAGAGGAATCTTGCCTCTGGTGCCTGGAGCATCTCCTGCTCCTCTTCGTCACTGACCTTAGTGTCTACATAGTTTTTCTTCTCACATTTTCTTACTCTGTTATTCTCTGGCTGTGATTACAACTGCCCCACCATTTTTGTTTTGTTTCTTCTTTAAACATGCTATCACAGAGACATTACCACCATTTATAGTTGTCCCAACCTTGGCCAGCAGCATGTCCATCTTTGGAGCCACCAGGACCTGTCTCTGCCAAACACTGAGGAAGCTTCTGGCAGTTTCTCACAGGAGCCACCCCTGTAGCTCCCTCCACTTCCAAAACCATGCCACGCAGACCTAATACAGCTGGTCACAAGATCCTGTACTGCCTATGGCCTTCTGTAAGCAGCAGCACATGTTCCCCTGCACTAGGAACATGGTCTGCAGCCAGCAGCAAAGCTGTGGGAGTCAAGCATTAAAGAACTGCCTGCTCTGTGTCAGGGCAGCACTTGGGCTACCACGTGCCAGGGACCATCCTGGTGCAGGTGAGTGACACTGGAGCGTGTTGGCATGTTCCAGCTCTCAGGGCAGGGTGGTGACTGACCTTTTTGACATGTGCAGGAATGTACTCAAGAGCTGTATGGCTGTAGTCTGGCAGCTGCCATCTCTTGGTGACTCTGCTTGAGCAGGGGAGGTTGCAGGTTCTCTGCAGGTCCTTTCTTGCCTCTGTGGTTCTGTGACTCAAATCACACTCAAGCTAAGGAAGCCTCTCCAGATTTCATGACATGGGAAGGTTTGAATGATTCCATATGCTCACAAAGAGCCAGGTTTTTCTCCCACAAGTCAATTGTCCATGTGGCAGTCACCTCTTATTTTTTTGGGGATTTATCAGTGACTGCACAGAAAACTAACAAGCTAAACACAAACATGAGAGGCGCAATGAGTGCAACATCTTATTAAAGGCGTTGGTTCTGTTTTTGTAGCATGTGTTGCAGGTGACCATTGTTTCTGCAGTTGGCAAGTAAAAATTTTCCACTAAAGCAACTAGCTATGTGTTAGTGCTGTGAGCAAGTTGGCAGCTTGATCCTGGCCTGGATTCCTTCATGAGATTGTCCTAATGCTTTTTTTATGTGGTGGTACTATGAAGCAGTCTGAATTGCTGCTAGTATAGTCCAGGGTAAGGAAGCAAAAAGGACCTTTGTATAATATCCACAGATGTTTTATTCAGCCTCACGGTGAGATGTTCAGGTCCCAGCACCCACACACAGAGGGTCTCACTTTCCCTCTGCAGGGGCCTGGGGGCTGACCCTGGTCTCGGGGCAGTACAAAGATGAGGGCCAGTCAGGGGATAGTCAAGGAGTGGCTCAGGAACATGGGAATAGGAGAAGGAGCCAATGGGGTCTAACAGCTTTTTGAGGGAAGCTTCTTGTGTCTCCCTAGACCTGGGAATGTCCCCCCAGGGTCTCCACAGTACTAGTCATGGAGTGACACAAGGAGTGTACACAGTAGCAGCTGCCTATAGTTCAATACAAAAATTTAATACAGTTTGTCTTGCTCCAGTAATTAGTGTATTGCCTCTGTCTTTTGAGAAGACTCCTCTTTTTGCTCCAGTCTTACTTGAAAGTAGCAGTGCTTGACACAACACTGTTTTTTGATGACTTTGGTAGTCTTTGGCCATGGTCTGAAGAGCCTGTAGTGCCACACTGGGCATTAAACCTAAGGCTTTGTACAGGGCATAGCATGGGGGCAAATTTCTTCATGAAAGCTTTGGGGTTTATTGTTAAAGTCTTTAAAGAAGAAGAAGAAGAAGAAGGAAAACCTTTTCAGAGGCTTTCTAGCAGGCATTAAATTTAGATTGGTATTATAGGCAGTGCCTTTGAGATAGAATGATTGTAAATTAACTTCACTGTTCACTGCTTCATTGTGAGGAGACTGGTAACAGGAGAAGTTACTCTGGGGGATGTTTGGGATAAAGCGTGAGAAAATAGGTGTGGAAGGACAAGAGATTTCCTAACAAGTTGTTAATGTCTTTGCTACCAGGGCAAAAACAAGAAAAAGTTGGTCACACTGTGAAAACCCAATATAGATGGAAAGGCACCCCAATATGAAATGTTCAGTACCCCATTTTATACACAAGTGGCTACCGTAGATGACAAAAGCATTGGTGAAGTTTCATGTTTGTTATCCTCCTAACCTGAAAAGGCTTTGTAAGGGTGTCTTTAGATTTTCAGATGCATTTTTTGATGGAGAATAGATCCTTAGCCCCAGGCCTGAGCATTTGATTTGACTTTATTTTTGCAATTGTTAGTAGGGGCTGATTTTATCTAAAGTAGTATCATTCCTGACACTGGTAAGAGGGCATGCAGTAGTTCCCTTGTTTGTAGTGGGTCCTACCAGGCTCGTGCCCAGCATGGCTGTGGGACCTCCATGGGGATCAGTTGTTTGACACCTGTGATCCAGTGAAATCAGCCTGGCGTCTCTGCTGATGGCGCTCACTCCACCTCATGGAGGTTAGGATGTCACGTTCCATCGTCCTTAGATTCTCCCGCAGTAGATTCTCCCGCAGTGTTTGGTGCTGTGTGCTGCGGGACCTCCCCCGGGATTGGCTCCTTGTCACCTGTGGTTCCATGAAAGAACCTTGGCGTGCTTGCTGAAGGCGCTCACTCCTCCTTGGGGAGGCATGGATGCCCTGTTCAATCTGTCTCTCATAGCACTCCATCCTCCTTGGATTCTCCTTCAGGGGCAGTGTGCTGCGGAACCTCCCTCGGGTTCGGCTCCTTGTCACCCGCGTTTCTCTGTAAGAATGCTGGTGCCCCCGCTGTTGGCTCCTGCTCCTCCCATAAGAGGCACGGATGTACCAGTCACGCCTTAGAGCTCGTCCCTCATCGCGTTCCATCTCCCTTAGAAACTCCCTCAGTGTTTGGCTGGAAGATCTGCGTGACCTCTGCCGGGATCGGCTCCTTACTGCCCTCGGTTCTATGAAAGAAACCTGGTATTCCTGCTGACGGCGCTTACGCCTCCCTGAGAGGGCACGTACACTCTGCTTGGTCCTTTGGCCCTTGTCCCGAGCAGCGCTCCGAGCCCTGCTCTGCTGCCGTCTCCTGCTGCTTGAGTGGTTGTAGCCCTGGGCCTGCTGGACCCTGGCGCGGCCATCGTGATGCCTCCTTGGATATCTGCTTTGGCTCTTCTCTTGGGCCCTGCCACGGCTGCCACCGCGGCTTCCACCACGACTGCCCCCACGGCTGCCCCCATGGCTTCCACCATGACTGCCACCATGGCTGCCCCTATGGCTTCCACCATGACTGCCACCATGGCTGCCCCCATGGCTTCCACCGCGGCTGCCACCACGGCTTCCACCGCGACTGCCACCATGGCTGCCACCATGGCTTCCACCACGGCTGCCCCTGCAGCTTCCACCATGGCTGCCACCACGGCTTCCACCGCGGCTGCCCCCGCAGCTGCCACCATGGCTGCCCCCACAGCTGCCACCACAGCTTCTGCTGTAAGACTTGCGGTGCTGGCGTCCTGGGGAATTATGCTGACCTCTTTCTGCAGAGCAGGACGCAGCTCGCTCTCCTTCAGTATGGCTGGCAGAGCTGATGGACTCCTCATTAGAGTGCACCTCAGAGTTACTGTCTCCCACCACATGGAATGTATGTGGGAAAGGTGACTGGCATATCAAGCCCTCCACTCTTCTGTGGAACTGCTCCACCATGCAGTAAAAGCAGAAAGGGTGCCAACGCCTGCTCGTGGAAGGTTGGTCAATAATGCCAGCCCGGCAGATTGGGCACCTTAGGTTCTCCGAAGCACCTGGTCGTGCATCCTGGGATACCTGGCTGGTGCTGGCAGCAAGGGAAGAGGTGCCACTTTCAGCCAGGTCTTCCTCTGAGGCCATTTTGACCTGCAAACCAAAGAGATAAGCTGCTGTGTGCCCTGGTGCTTAGACACAGTCTGCAGCCAGCAGCAAAGCTACCGAAGTTGAGCATTAAAGAGCTGCCCACTTTGCCTCAGGACAGCACTTGGGCTGCCACCAGTGCTAGGGACCATCCTGAGGCAGACGAGTGACACTTGAGTGTCTTGGCATGTTCTAGCTCTTGAGGCAGGATGCTAACTGACCTCTCTGATATGTGCAGGCAGGAGCTGAGGGGCTTGGAAAGGAATTCCTGGCCTCTCAACAGCTGCAGACAGAGCCTGAGTGCATGGCAAATTGGGACCAGCGCCCCAGGTCCTGTCAGTGTCCTTGTCCAGCAAATCTGTGCTCTCAGAAAGCACAGAATGGTGCGGGGATCCTTTTTATCCCCCACCTTCAGATGTCGGTCTCCAGTGGCAGAGGCCAGACACTGTGGCCTTTCGGGGCTTCCCCAAGTATCCAAAAGGCTTGTTGTCACAGGTGTCACAATGACTTCCTGGTGACATCGTGGGGCTTTCAGGAACCACACCCAGAAGACACAAACTCCAGCCCTAAGCATTGAAAACTTCCAAGATAGTTCATCTTACATGGCTGCTCCACTGTCAAGCAAAATCTTAGTGCCATATTTTTCTTATAAATTCATAGGTTAGTTACACTGATCATACTCAGCCCTATGTTTGTTTTAGAAATAAACCAGCTCAAGGCATTTCTTATTCCTCAGTCAACTTTGTAGGTCAAAAGAGGTGATACGCCACTGGAGCAGTCTGTCCAGTGTGCAGCTCCCTGGCATAAGTAGAGATGGACATACTGGAGAGTGTCAAGTAAGGATTTCACAAGGATGACAAAGGGTCTAGAGCATCTCTTCTACAAAGACAGGGCTAGGAGTGCTGCCTCCAGGCTGTTCAATCTGGAGAAGACTCCATAGGGGATCTTTTCCAACGTATACCAATAACTGAAAGCAAGGTACAAAGGAGACAAAACCAGGCTCTTTTGAGGGGTGCCCAGAACACAGAACTTCTCTCTGAATATTGGGGAACTTTTTTTGCTGTGAGGGTGACCAAGCACTGTCAGGGTGCTTGTGGACTCTCCCTCCTTGGAGATGATACTCAAAAGCTGTCTGGCTGAGGTCATGGGCTAGTTGGCACTGCTTCCTGGTAGAAACCTGATGTCCCCAGTGTCCCTGCTGCCTTCTGTTGTAATTCTGAGCTCATAGCCTGGCCCTCATCACGATCCTTTCTCATTTGCTTCTCTCTCTCTGTTTGACCCTAAGTGCTGCGGGACCTCCCCTGAAATGGGCTCTCGTTGCCTTTCATTCCCTGGAGGAAACTCAGCTCCCCACTGCTGTTTCTTGTGCTTCCCATAATAAGGTGGGACTGGCTCTTCTGGGTTTAGAACTCAGCCCTTGAGCCCTTGACATGGAGTGAAACCAATTAAAGTGCCACAGCTTGTCTCAGTCTTGGTAGATAACAAACTCTTGCTCACATAAGTCTGATAAGCCCAGCTGAAGTAGTCTTGCATTAGCTTCAGCAAAGATGCCACTTTCATTCCAAAACTTCCATGTACTCTCAGTTGAAAACAAAACACAAGGCTGGGACTTGTTGCAAGGCCTGGTAGATGATTCAAAGCGGAGCATTTTGTCTTAACCTTTAGTACCCATCACTCCTGACCATACAGACTTTTAAGTATCTTCAGCTTTCCAGGAGAAAGAGTTTAGTTGTTTATAAAACCAATGGCATCCCTGCCTGTATCAGCAATAGCGTGGCCAGCAGGACCTCACAAAGACATGGGGGGATGGAGTGAGTCCAGAGAATGGCAGCAGAGCTGGGGAAGGGTCTGGTGCACAGATCTGATGAGGAGCAGCTGAGGGTATTGTGGTTGTTTATCATGGAGAAAAGGAGGATCAGGGGAGACTTCATTGCTCTCCTCAACTACCTGAAGGGGGAGGTTATAGTCAGGTGGGGGTTGGTTCTTCTCCCAGGCCATCAGGCTGTGTCAGGGAAAGTTCAGGTTGGACAGCAGCAGCCATGTCTTCACAAAAACAGTTACCAAGCATTGGAACAGATTACCCGGGGGTGGTGAAATGTCTGTCCCTGGAGGTATTTAAAAGATGTGTAGATGTGGCACTTAAGGATGTGGTTTAGTGGTGGACTTGGCAGAGCTTGATTAACAGCTGAACTTGACCACCTTAAAGGTCTTCTTGAACTTAAACTTCCATGGTTCTAGTGAAATATATGTGTACATGTAGATTGATTTTCCCCACCTGCCTTTTATAATTATCTAATTTAGTACTGTATAATATAATTTAGTACTGTATATATATCACAATATATTTGGAAACTTCCTTTATTTAATTTAGTACTTACTGTTCTTGTAACACTTTTCCCTCATTATGCACCTTTGTCTCTCCCCTCTGTACCCCCATAGCACACCCTTTTGTATAACTGCACTGGATCTATTTTCAAAGAACTTTTTATCTATTAAACTTGCCCAAAATGAGTATTTTACTTACTTAATTGATGCTTGCTGCTTTCCAGATTAATCTTCCACTGAATGCAACATACCACATTTTTTTACATGTGTTCAAGTATTTTACAATAGTGAAATGTTCTTCTGATGCTTTAGTGGTTGTAAATAACTTTTTAATCCTAAATTATTGAATCTGTATCCCATCTGAGGTCTTTTAGGTGTGTTCTCTGGGAGGTTTTAAAAAGTTTATGACTGTAACATTAGAGAACTGTCTGCTGGTGTAGGCTTTAAATAAATTATTTGATCTCATAAAACTAGCATAAACATTTATTAACAAATCATGACATGGGCTTTTCTTTTCAAAACATTTTTTCTTTATGCTTGTTGGAAGTCAAAGAAACTTTTATATAAATGTTAGAGCATGCTGTGGCTGTGTTCCTCCTTTCCACTCTTGCTTTCCCATCCGTGAAGCAGCATGTATCTGAGATTCACAGCTGTCCCTTTTCAGCTGTAATTCAATTATAATTAGCTCATTATAAGCATTGCCATTTTCTGTACTGTCAACAATATCACTGCTGCAAAAGCAGCTTCTTCTCTGGTACCTGTACTGTGAAGGAGCTCTCAGACACTATATGAGATGCTCTGTGCAGGATGTTGAATTCAATTATTTGTTGTTATCCATTGGTTATAGAACATTAGGAAATAAAGAATTCAGGACTATTCTACCTGAAAATAGTTTTTGTTTCTTTTTTTTTTAATTGTAAATTATAGCGTGTTCTACAGATTAGCAATTTTATATATATATATATAAATGTTTTTTACTGCATTTCTTAATTGAAGAATCTTTTTGAGCAAGAGTTAACTTTATTTCTTGTCTTTAACTAATTCAGAAGTGCTTGAATGGAAGCTCAGTAACAAGAAGAAGCTTCTTCAGTTTTCTAGTATTTGTACTGAAAGTTAGCTATTGCAGTTAGAATCCAGCTTAGTTCTGACGGGTCACATTTACAAAAAAAAAAGAGCTGTGATGATGTTATTCCCTTTAAAAGACTGACAGCTGGAATTGTAAGCCTCATCTGTTCCTGCTCCTGTTGAGATCATTTGGCTTCCCTTTCAGCTGGGTAAGAATTAGTTGAGGAGTGTGACCTGTGGACTGTCGCCTCTGCCTCTCAGTGCTGCTGAGGGTCCAGGTTCTCTTAAAGACAGCAGTCCCTGTCACCTGAGTGCAGACAGCAGAGGTGTTCAGTGAACGGTCTGGGTAGGAATGTGTAAGTTAAAACTTCCTAAGGATGACAGCTACCATGTCACTGATTGTTCTGTTCTGTGCTATTTTTCAGAAATGGAAAAATTTCAGGGTTCCGAAGGCAAGAAGGAAGATGAAGAAAAGAAATATCTTGATGTTATCAGCAACAAAAACATAAAGCTGTCAGAGAGAGTTCTGATTCCTGTCAAACAATATCCAAAGGTACTGTAAATCTTGTCCAACACTTGTTTAATATTTATCAATATAATGATGAAGAAGTTATACACAACCATTTTTATTGAGTCATAATATGCAGGCTTTGTGGTAGTAAAAAAAATAATAAAATTAAGCTCCTATTTAAATGTATCTGTTAGCCATTGCATGTTTTAGCTTCTGTCTCAGAGCCTTACAGAAAAGCAATTAAAGTGAATGAGATTTTTTTTCAAATTCAGGTAGGTTTTGTCCTTACACAAACTGCTGAAGTTTTTTCTCAGTTTGTTTTTTTGGTGTCTTTTTTTTTTCCTACACATATCATCCTTTCATAAAAGAAAATACCAGTTGCCCAAGAAAAAAATGTTCCAGTAACTCCAAAAAGCTTCCTCATAAAAGAGTTGGGGGATTTTCTTTGGTGTAATAAGTTTTAAAAGATCAGATGTCAGGATTACTGAAGGCTGTGACTGACAATGTACATTGCTGTTGATAAAAATCAAATGTTTTAGCATCTAAGACTTTCTTTTTAGTTCTCATTGTTACATACTTTAATGCAGAAAAATGATTTCATTTCTTGCAAAATTTAGCTGCTCATGGGAAGCTTTTGGTTTATATTTTATAAGAAAATATTGGGGTTTTTTGGAACTTGGGTGTTTATTTGTTTTTCTTATACAGTTTTTAATTTTACATAAACAGTTATTCCAATAGTATTCATACTGAAATGATAAACATCTCTGTTTGTCTCCAGAGTATTTTTTCCTTGCTGATTTATTATCACATGGTACATGGTTCACCATTAGCCTTGATTACACTTTGAGCTTTTTGCTTTATACTTTCATCAGAGTAATAAATTACAATTGGTAAAAAGCTCATCAAACAAAATGAAAGGTGTAAAAAAACTGAGATTCAATGATTCCAGCTGACACTTACCTCCTGACTAGTGAATATAAAACTGAGATAATGTAATAATCCAAATGGTAAAGACCTTAGAAACACATACAGTGCTATAAGGAATTACTTTCTTGCTGCATAGCCTGAGGTGCTTTGCCTTGATTTGTGATATTTTCTGTAAATGCTGTAGGTGACCTGAGGTTCTTAGTCACGGTGTAATAGTGCTGTAATTTCCTAACAGCAGTGTGATAATAATTCAGAATACTGTTTGATGAAGGTAGTAGAATAAAAGACAAACTATTTAAAAGACAAAACATTATCATCTATCCAATATAGCACCTGAATGTGATTAAATTAGCTTCATTTACTTTAATGAACGTGTCATATTAATGAATAGTAAAAGATATAAGGCATTTTTTACAGCTTTTGAGTGGTGGAGCAAAAGAAGTCAGTGTGATGGAAATGAAATACTTATTCAGTAATGCAGAATAATCTCTTGCAGGGTTTCTGTAGTTGATTTGCTAGCAAGATTCTGTGCTTGGCATGGAACAATTCCCAGAACTGCAGGTTTCCTGATAATGTCTCTAGGATCTATCTTTCAAGGACTGCATTTGTACTTTGTATCCAACAGCTGATTGCTGTGATTTATTGTCTTGTCTTTTCTGGATAACTGTATGCATTAGGCAAATCAGCACTCAGCAGTTGCTTCAGCTTGCTTTATAAATAATGAAAACAGTAGAAAATTTTATATATTTGGTAGAATATGTTAATAATAGCAGCAGACTTATGTTTATAAACAGTTAAGATAATTACCATATGATTTCACTTAGGAGTTGTTTCTGTTTGAAAGATCATTATTTTAAATCATTCATTCATTCTTTGTTGATAAGCTTTTTTGGGCAGTGCTAGGTAAGCAGGGTTTTGTAAATATGCAAAAAGTGTCCAAGTGTATAAAATTGTTGAAAAAAAAATCTGCCCGGTTAAAAACCAAGTAAAACAACAGTTTACAGGCTCCCTGTTTAGGAATGAGGGCAGCTCTTGGGAGACATTTGGACTTACTTTAACTTCATGTAAAAATTCAAATTGCTCCAAGGGAACCTTTGGCCTAAAAATGTATTATGGTCTGTAGGCTAAGCTTCAATGACAGCTGTAGAGTCGGCAGCATTTTAAGGTTTGAGCAAAAGTTAACACAAAAGGCTTCTATTGGCTAAATAGTTCTTGAAGTTGCAGAATAAGCCTTATGAAATTGGCTCTACTCAAGTGTCCATAGTCTAGTGCAGATAACAGGAAAAAAATATCAAAGACTGTGATTAGCAACAGCTGTCTTATGTTACCAGCTGGTAAAGACACAGGCCTCTTTGCTCTAAAACAGGGATCTAAAGTAGAGATGGGGTGTTAGTTGATACTTCAGCACTGATCTTTTCTGAGGTTAATTATCTTAAATACCAGCAGCCCAGGTAAAAACAGCATCTCATTTAAACACTCTCCACTATGCAGCAGATATTTTTAATGCAGTCAAAATTTCTCTTGAAACAGTGATGCAGTGTCTTTGATGATCCTTCTTTCTGTCCCATAATGCCTTTTTTTTTTTTTTTAAACTTTCATGGTGTGTGAATTCCAACTAAGAGTTTCATGCAAATACCTCAGGGTTTGTTTAAAAAGACTTCAGCACAAAACAGTGTGAATTTATTTCAAATACATCAGATATGGGAAAAGAGTGGGTTATTTAAAAAAATTTTAAAAATCCCCACAAAATCTGAAATAATCTTGTTGCTGAAAAACAAAAGTGACGGTTTAGACACTTGGTGGGCAACTTTGTCATTTGCATGGCAATACAAATTTTTGCCATTTACTTATTTGTAGTTTGGCTTCTGCTGTTTTCTGTAGTTCCTACCTTTTTCTGTGATGACTTGTTTAAGGAGCATCTAAGCTGGGCTTTGCAAATTTGTTCCTTTGCACAGTTTAAGAATTTGAGAGCTTGTTTAAAGCCTTAGCTTCATGTAGCACACAGAATAGGAAGTTTTTGTTTGCAAACTTGTTCAGTACACATTGTAAATTAAAATATTGCTCACTTTGGCTCACTTTTGCCCTCATTATCCCTGGTTTCAGCTTAGCTGGGTTTCAGCCATTGAGCAATAGCTCAGTTTGTTAATTTCTTTTGCTTTCTGTGAGTGCAGATATATGAAATAGCTGAAAAGTTAAAAATTAACAGTATGTGTATAAAGTCTTAAATATTGCAGTGCATTTGTCTTGGTTTGACCTCAGCCAGCAACCAGGCCCCATGGAGATTCTCATTCCCTCTTGCACCTGTGGGATGGGAGAGAGATGGAATAGAGACAGTGGGCTGAGACAGGAGACTTTAAGAGCTAAAGCAAAAGTTGTGCATGGAAGTGAAGCAAAATCAGGAATGTCTTCACTGCTTCCCATGGCAGGTGGAGATAGCTGAACACCTTCCCAGGCAGGTGTTCAGCTATCTCCAGAGAACAGGGCCTCATCATCTTTAATGGTCACTTGGGAAAACAAATGCTATCATTCCAAATGTCTCCTTTTCCCACTTTTATATGCTGGGCATGACACTGTATGGTTTGGGATATCCCATTGGCATTTGGGGTCAGCTGTGTGTCCTCCCAACTTCTTGAGAACCCCCAGCCTCCACGCAGGTCAGGTGGGATGAGGAGCAGAAAAGCCTTGACACTGTAAATGCTGCTCAGCAGTATCAAAAACATCTGTATTAGATCAACATTGTTTTCAGCACAAATCCAAAACACAGACCCAGACTTTGAGGAAAGTGATCTCTACCCCAGCCAAAACCAGCACAGCATCTGTTACTATTTAAAAGATTCAGTGCCAAATATTGTTAGTTTATATTGTTTTATGCTTGATAAACTTCTTACTTCAAGGAAATAACTTAGACAAACTCAGCAGTGCTAAAGAATTTATTGTGAAGGGTGAACTTTTCTGGTTTTATTGTGTCTTTAACGTGAAACTCAGACAAGTAACATGATTTTTATTTAACATTCTCAATTTTTCACGTGTTGTTTCTCTCAAACCTGATGGTTTCTGTTATGCTTTCAAAGCAACTGTTGTCATATTAATCATCTGCAGGTGATTTGTATGGTTAGTTCACTTTTAAGTAAGATATGAAGAATAAGATATACTAATATATCCATTAAATTGAATGAAAATAAAATTAGAAAATTTTTAAGGGAAGTGGGACCTGGGCTGAATGAATAGCCATGACTTCTCTCTGTGATCTATATTGTTTTAATTAAATAAGTACCTTGTTGTAGCATAAGGTAGGAGAAACATTTGATCTGTCACTGATCCTGTAGATGTTCCAGGAGATTATAAAAACTCCAACACTTTAATAAGTGGGAAAAGAGCTAAGTATCTAGTTACAGAATGGAGATTTTTACTTACCTTGCTAGTATTTTTTTTCTCCTGTGTAAGACAAGAAAAGCCTTTATACTTGGCAAGATCCTTGAATTTAGACTGATGTCAAACTAAATCTGGAGATTTCACTGGTTCGGTATTCAACTGAGTTCTTTAAAGAGAAGCCTGAACATTGGAAGGCAGAAAATTATTAATTTACATGAAGTGTGTTGTACTGAAATTGATCCTGCAAATAGTTGTATAAATAAAGGATGCTTTCTCATATATCTTGAAAGACTTCCCTCCCTACCTGGTCTTAATGAAAGAACTGAACATGCATCTTTTTTAACAAAATAATGCTTTTCTGCTTTATAAATGTGTAGGGAAGTTTCAAAATTCCTTTTTAGTTGAGCCCAGTTCAATTTTCATATTCAAGTGTAATTGTCACTTAGGATCTCTGATCCACATAACACTAGGATTAATAGGGGCAAAAACTACTTTATGTACTGTGTTTAATGTGGAATTTATTAGTATTTGTTTGTTTTCATTAAATTTCAATTTCTGAAGTCACTGTTATACAGAAAATTATTCCTGAAAATTTATATAAAGTGTTTTAGCACTTAAGGCTCATAATAATCTAATGAAAAGATACTTGAATAAGTGTTACTCAGTGATGAAAGACCAGCCCCTATTAGGCACTCAGATATTAGAAGGATCGTTTGAGTTTTCTAATAATTCAATTCTGCTTCTTACCAAATTCCCTATTAATGTATAGTTTCAATTTTGATCATTAGCTATATTTCAGATAGACCAGCAGAAATATTTCAAAAATTGAATGATAGTTGAGTATTGTTGACTTTTTTGCTTAAAATAAATAGCTATAATCAAGAGATTTTCTTTAAATCACTTCTGTATGAACTGTGAAATAAAGTGAAAAGTGAAATAAAATATGTGAACATTTGAAGAGAGAAAAGTTGGAAAAATAGTTGTCTTCGGTTACTTAAGCTGAGAGAAAAGGCAAAACGTCTCAAACCTCAAAATCTCATTCTACTTCTCTGAAATTTTCTTGCAAGTGGTGCAATTCTGCTATTCAGTGCAGTTTTTCCAGTTTATTTCTGATTGTACTCAAGACCCAAAATAGATACGAATCTTCTGTTCCATTTAATGACAATAGGCATTTGGGAAATCCAGACAAATACTTTAGCTGTACTTTCAGTAAAATACATTTTAAAAGATCACACAATTTCTCCCCCCGCCCCCGATTTATGTAGGACCTGATCTTTCATCCATTTCTCTGCTTCTAGGGCCAATGCCAATCTTGTGGAGCTCTTGAATGGTTACAGGAAATACTTTTTATTAGATAAAAATAATTTGTGTCCTCATTTTGTTAATGTTTTATTTGTTTTCATAACACTGCTTTTGAAATCAGCTCTGAGAGCATTAACTACCTTCTTTAATATGCTGAGAAATGCTACTCTGTACAGACCTCTTTAAAAATTGTTTCATAAAATTGTTCCTGACTGCAGAGAATAAAGAGTATCCCAGGTAGAATTTAGAGATTTGCCTTGCTGTTTCATTTAACCATCCATTGCTGTATAAATCTTTAGCAATGTAATTAAAACAGCATTAACATAGTTAAAAACAAGTAGTATAAAAAAATATTCCCGACATTAGGGCTTTTTTCCTTGCCTTTGATTGCATGATGGTTAAAGATTTCTCATGAGCTATCTTCCCTTTATTTATACATGAAAATACATAGTTCAGCCTTCATCCTTTACTGTTTTCTTCCTCAACTCATTCTTGAAATTAGAATCAGGGACTCAAAATTGCTGCTTAGTGATTTACTGGGATTTAATCAGTGCTGTTAGAGTGGTATTGCCTTCCATATTTCAAGGCAGACTTTTAGAGTAGCTGGAATTTACCCTTTCGTATTGCAGAGCACTCAAAGGCCAAAACCAAGATGGAAACACCCTTTGTACTCAATACACTTAATAAGTACACCAAGGAGCTGACAGAAAACACAATGTAAGTAGAAAATGGGACAAATAAAAATATGAGCAGGGGAAAGTTGGTAGCTGGTAGCAACTATGTGAAATACAGACATGTCCTAGCCACTCCCCACTTGGCATGTTGGTCATGACTTAAGTTTTTTAGGCCATCAAAACTCTTATATTCCTCTCTGTTCTTCTTTATTATTCCTATTTGAGGGAGAAAGAAAAATATAGTTTTTACCACTGCTTTAATAAAATAAATGTGAGAGTGGGCAGAAATTCACCCTGCTGAAACCAACAGCTCCAATCAAGAGCATGATTGATTTCATGTTAATGGTACACTGGCTGTGTATGATTGATTGTGGACATGTGCTCAACCTACACCCAAAGATACTCGGGGTTTTCTTTGCAATTACAGCAGCATTGTTTCTTTCTCTGCTCTTGGTATTTATGGATGATTTGAGGGCTAAATTTGTCTTTAGTATCATCAGTACAAGTTCAGTGTTTTCAAAGGAATCTGTTTTTGGAATCTGAGGGGAGTTCAGCAAGAAGTATGTTGATAATTTATGATAAGAAATAGAATATACCTCACTTCCACTTATCTGTGTTGCTTTTTAAGGACTAAAAAAAGTAGGAACAGTAAAAATTAAACTTTCTGTCTAAATACACCATGAATCATATCTACTAAAGCTTTCAAATTGGACCTGTGCTTCATGAGAGCTGTAAAGCAAACTATTGGTTAGAGTGAGATTTTTCAGAGTACCTTTGACTTCAACAAGAGCAGAACTAAGCCAGCCATGTGTATTGATCAAAAAGTTCACATAACTGTTATCAGGCTTGGATGACTGGTAAGTATTTTTTCCCTTCTATCTTTTAAGAGGATCAGTTGCCAGTTACATTAGTTAGCGTTTGTAACATCAACATCCTAAAGTTGCAGGGCAGCAGAAGAAAAGGCTTTATGAGAAATTGGTTCTGTTGTGTGTCTGGGCTTTTCTATGTGCTTAGAAATTCAAGTTTGAAAAACTCATAATGTGTGCAAGCAATAGGTAGAACACTGTTGGGCTATCAGTACTTCTAGCACAAATCCCAAACACAGCACCTTACTGTCTGTAATGAAGAAAATGAACTCCAGTCAGCCATTTCCAATACAGCTTTTCAATTTGAAATGCTGCCATCATATAGGATATGAGATTTTACCTATTTTAGTTGTGTTACTATTTCATATACATATTTTTAATAAAAATAGTAATATTTTAATAAGGAATTATAGTGCAATATACATGTAATGAAATATTTTTAATGTTACAGTCTTATGTGTTAGCAGAGAATGAAAGAACAGTAAACTGATAACTTTAAGCAAAATAGGGTTTAAAGAATGTTTTGGAAGTTTGTTAAAGCTGCTATTAAAATAAATATTTACTTCCTTTCAAACACTAAAAAAGATCCAATATTTAAAGTAAAAAATGCACACTGGATGCTTCAAAATTTCTGCAACAGGTAGCTGCTGTTTTTTTTTTCCTCTGCCTCCTTTATTCTAGTCTAGTTTTGTAAATACAGAATCTATGTGGGCTAATCAGTTCTTGATAGAGAATATATTGTTTTGTCTTACACAAACACTCCTGAAGTATGCTTTTACCTCTTGAAGCTGAAGATGAAATCTCTTTTGTGGCTTTTCAGGCTTTTTCCTCTGTTCGAGTAGTGCTACAAGGTCACTTCAAAGTAGTCATTAATGTAATTTATATTAACTCTCATTTGATTTTTGAAAATTACTTATAAAATATTAACACAAGAGATCATACTCTGCCTGGATCCTTTTGCAATAGACCTAATGACTAGACAGGAGGTAATAGAGCTCATCACAGAACAATTCAGGTTTCAGTGGTACCCAAGTACATAAGCAGTTCCTTGAACTTCAGAGCTAAGGAAGCTTTTTGAGTGCATCTGTGTCTTTTGCTTAGCTGTGAGCTCTGATTTGATGTTTTGGAAATAGCTATAATAACAAAAATTTTGTCTTCTATGGATTTTCTGATCTCCTATGGCATAAGCATAAAGCACAGCCTTTGCCTCTGTTTGAACATGTTCTTCTATCCAGCTCTATATGTTCTCCAAATTTCAGAGATCTTACTTGTCTGTGAAATAGCCTCCTCTTGCAAACTGAGCTGAAGTCAAGCTTTGAGGTCAGTAGTTATTAGGGAAAGAGACTGCACAAGGTAGGTGTTCACCTTGCCTTGATTCCTTATGAAAGGCTTGGAAATTACGTGGCCCCATGGGTCACGTATGACTCCTCACACAGGAGAAGGCCAATTGCAGCAACAAGGACATACAAGCAGCCTTCTCCAGAGCCTGTGTGCCCCAAGCAGAGTGAATGTGCATTTTCTGGACCAGTTAGTTCAGTGACAAGGTTTTCCTCTTCCTCAGGACCGTCCTTTGAATCATTTTATTACTCCTTTGTAACGTCAAAGATTTTCGTGGCTTTCTTGATGTTTCTAAAGCTTCCCACACATCATCAGAAAACTTTGAAATGGGTTGCTATATGGAGGAGTATGGTAATGAAAAAATTTATACTGAAAATGCTCTTACTTGCTGAGTTGCAGCTATTTAGCCTAGAGCATGTTTGACCTCAGCCACCTTCTTTCCCTTTTTGTGTTTTACTCACATTGAGCAGACAAAATAAACAGGTGACACTTCCACATAATGCAAAGGATATGCTCTAATAGTGAAGAAATCTGTTTCATAATTTTATCTTTCATGTTTTTATTAGAATACATACATATATATGTGTGTGTTTGTGTTTTAAACTTATTGAAATATGCCTTCCATTTTTAGCCTACATAGCTTGGTAGTAGCATCAATATATAAACATTTTCAGGGGCACGAGAATCAATTGCAAGCACGTTCATTTGACAGAATTAGATTTTCTATTAACAGTAGAACCACCAATTTATCTGTGGTTGCCACAGGTTATTTGTGGGGTTTTTTAACTGTTACATACCTGTGGTTTGGGATTGTGAGTCAGAAAAAAATACTACACACTGGGAGGAAACCATGCCATCCCTCTTTCATTTCAAAAAATGTAGCAATTCATAGTTCTGTCACTCACGTGTTCTTAAAAGAAAACAAGGAGGAGACAATTCTTATGTCACTTTCCTAGATGTGAAGTCACAGTTTTGTTCCAACAGGATGAATTTAGAACAGGTGACAACTATAGCAAAAATGTGTTTCCATCTACCTTCTGAGATCACAATCCTGTTACTGAGATAAGGAGTGGGTAGCACTAAGGTAAATATGGTCAAATATGACTTATTCTACTACCAGAAATGTCCACCATGGCATACATAGCATAATTGCACACCCCTTGCTCCCTAATCACTGGTTTCCAAGCTGGTAGACCGTCTGCTGATGAGACAAACTGTTTATTGTCTATGTCAACTCAGCAAGAGAGAATTAGATCTTCTTCACCTGGTTTATTTTACCCAAGGAAAATTCACTGAAGCAATGCTTAATGCAATATTAAAAGAAAAATTATACAGGGTATAGAGAATTGTTCAATTTGATAATAAGAGTGAACATGTTTCTCAGAAGTTAAAGAAGTCTGGTATTAGTATTGAATAAGTTATTTCTCTGTAATTTAATGAAAAAAAACCTGATGGGTAGCAGAAAGCCAGAAAAAGCCCTTTTTTTTTTTTTTTGAAAGAGAACAAATTATTACTGCTTTTACTAGCATTAAATTCTTGCTTCTTTTTTTTTTTTTTTCTTATATACTGGGAATATTGTTTCAGACTGTATAGCCTTAGGTTGCTCCTTATCACATTGCTTTAAATACTTATTTTTATGACTGAGTGACAGTGGTATTTGGAAAAAATAGAATTCTTTCTGTGTAAGCTGTAAAACTTTACCTGAATTACTCACATAGGTACCAGATACTGTAAATGTGTAACTTTATATATAGATAAGAAAGTGGATATAATGAAGACCATGTTTTATATCATGACCCAGCATGATACAAGACAGTGCTTTTTTGTTTTGGTAATTTTCAGACCCAGGAATCAGCATTCTCAATGAAGCATGTCCAGTGAATTTTCATGTTGCCTAAAAATAATCAGCATACTGAAGTGGTCAGGTTATCTGCAGATTTCCAGGGTATCCAAGTACTTTAAAGATACCAGAAATCACAGCATATTTTTCTAAATGTGTTCACATATGAAACTTAAAACACTGATGTTTGGTGGCTTTATTGCCAAACATCACCTGACATTTGCTGCTTATGAAACTCTCTTCTTGCTCATACTATTTAGATATTTCTTTAATGGAAACCTCAGTTTTCCAGAAAGCCCTAATACCATGTCTGGGTGGGAAGGTAGTGAAGATGGTCATTATATACAGCAACTATTGTCTCTAAACTTAGCAAAAATAAACAATTTTAATTCCAAGCATATGAATCACATTTCAGATGGGTTTTGTCTTAATGAATTGTCTTGCTTTAGTTACAAGTTGCTTGCGATTTACACCATGTAGCAGACACAGGAGTTACAAAATTAAAAAGTAATTTAAAATTTAAGCCATTTTTGAGAAAGTGTCACTAATGAAGCCATTAACAACTGTGTTGTTCTCTCCTGGAAGAGTCACTAACTAACGCAGAGCACAATTATCAACCCTGGAATGAGAAGTTCCTAATGTAAGCGCTGACACTAACAGAACTGTAGCACAGAAGTGGTGTCACTGTAATTAGCTCAGTGCTAGTACAAATCATGTTTTATTACTCTTCCAGCCTCTGCAAGAAGAGATAGTTTATTTCT
Organism: Serinus canaria; assembly: GCF_022539315.1. NCBI lineage: Eukaryota > Metazoa > Chordata > Aves > Passeriformes > Fringillidae > Serinus > Serinus canaria. Next base: position 87,743,801 of record NC_066316.1, read on the forward strand.
TTCAGGTATAATTGCATTTGTCGCATATTTTGATGTTGCAGAAATAATACGAGCATGAAAAGGCAAGATGACTTTCAGAGCACTGTATCTCATGCTTTTTGGAATATCATTAGAGGGAAGAGATGATGAGGAAAGAAGTGGAAAACAAAAACAAAGCTTTCAAATTTTCGTATATTTTCAGTCTTTTTTTTAATAGGATTCCTTTTTGGAAGAAAATAATAGGGTGATGGGTACAGAAAAAGTGTTCCCTCATGGATATACTGGCAGGATGACATATAGGGAGGAGTGAATCTCTACAAATCCTCTCATGATTGTTCTTCAAGGAAGAGAGAAAATGCTATTTTTGTTCCCTAGGAGCAGATTACCAGAACACACCATGTCTCTGCAAGGATGTGTTTCGTTAGGCTCAGGCTCAAGCTCACAGAACAAATGCATGGAGTCAGTTGTGTCTGCAGGGGCAGAGCTAGGTGCATTAGTGCTCCACAATGCTGATTTTGTCCTCTTAGTCTGGAAGTTGTCTCAGACTTCTGTAGAGTGAAACTGCAGAGATTTTCTTCACATTCAAGATAAGGGATATGTAAGCTGGGAAAGGAATGATGATGGGGCAACCAGTGTGTTCATCTGCTGCCAGTAGAAAATGATTGCCTACATTTCTGTGTCTAATTTTAATTTTCCAAATATAAGGAAGATGCAGACAAGTTCAGAGGAGGACTGCCAAGATCACCAGTGGCTGAGGGAGCTGGACTGAATAAGCCAGCAGGAAGAGTTATCTCCAGAGGATCTAAGAGCTGCCTCCCTACTGTCTGCAGGGAAGGTGTTGAGGAGGCACTTCACAGTGGTGCAACTTGAGGGAATAAGAGGCAGCAGGTGTAGCATGGAAAAAGATATGTTCAGACTGGATAGAAGGAGAAACTTTATTAGCATGGGAACAGTGAAGCCAAGGAGCAGGATGCCTAGAGAGGCTGTACTGATAGAGGTCATTCAAATTGTGCTTGGCTGCAGCCCATCAAAATACAGTATCTTTAAATTGGCTTGCAGGGTTTTTTAGGAGGTTTTAATTTTTGTAATCTCTGGTAATCTAGTTGCAATGGCTCTGAGTTCAATAAAAGATTGCCAACTGAAGACTCAGATTTCTGAGTGGGTTGAGTAACTTCAGTGCTCTTATATATCTTTCTTGTTAGCACTACACAAGTAGTGAATTTAGAAGTGATTTAGGTATATGAAGAAGTGCTCACAAGTGTAGAAATACTCTTAGTTCTGTCCAGGATACTCTTTTACTGGGGTTTTAGATTATTCAGAAACCCAGCATTTGAACCTAAGAAATTAACAAAAGGGGAAAAAGACCCATTTTTTTTCTCCCACTATGAAAAAGCAGCATTCAAAACAGAGAGAGGAATTAATAAAGTGATGCCAGTATAAAGAGCTATTTATATAGCACAGACTTGGTTTCTTTCATGTAAGAGCAGGCAAGAGGAAACTGCCAGACAAATCACTTTTAATAGCAGATATTCATTGCAATGAAGAAACAAGAATATTTTCAAATAATGTATTTTTTTTTTTATTTTTAGGTATTAAAATGCTGTAATCTCAAAACACCTTTATAGTCAGTCAGAGGAAATGAATGCTAATAACAAGAGGCATCTATTCATTTGAGCTTTCTATTACAAATGCTATCATAAGAGATGAATTAACTGGTACCAGAAACATTGATAGCTATGTTCTGGGGAAGGAGACTCAAAAATAACTTCTGAGAAAACAGTTCAACTTTTTATTTGTCACTGCTCAGTGTGATCAGTCATTGAAGTACTTTGGAAATGATAAAAAAATTCTGTGAATGCATTACCCTTTCATGCCTTTCATGTTTGCCTATAGGTACTGCTGGAGCAACAGTGGGAAAAGTCCCTTTGTTCCAGTCAGAGAGGGATGGAAAAGAAAAGAAGGGATTCTCCTAGAAAGGATTCCCTCTCAGCTATTTCCCCTGCATTTCCCCAAAATCCACATGTGAGCAGACTGTCAAGTCTACAGATTTCAAGGGAGGCACTCAGCATTTTTTTAAACTAAGAGCATTTAATGCTGCTTTTAGGTTGGTGTTGAAATGTTCCCTCATCCTCCTATAACCAGAAGCTTCCTTAAAGAATTAGAAAAAAAGGATTTTCCAGGGTAAATTATTTAATCCTAAATGTTTGCATGTATAGTAGGTTCCCTAAAAGCACCATTTTGTGTCTTTTATTAGGAAGCTCACAATGTCTACTGTAAAGGTAGTGAAATGGAAACATCTAAGAAAGGGTAGTTATTGCATTCTTGGGACTGCCACCTAAAAATAGCACCTGATCAAAAACATTGAAAGCCATTGGAAAAGCCTCTCCAGCTCAGCTGTTACTCTGACAGTGTTTCTTTGAAGATGCTAGCTCTCTTTACCTACCTGTCTTTTTACAGCCAGGGGTTTTATTCGCTGGTATTTGCTCATTTTCTGAAAGCAGAGCCTCACGTGTCCACTTTTCTTTACAAATTTCTGTAAAGAATTAAAGAAGGTCACGGTGGAATGGAGATACTTGAAACCAAATGTTTGTTGCATAAAGAATGCACATGTGTACACATGTAGGAGGACCTTTTAAGATGAGTGATCCATGTGACAAAATATGGTTAATTTTACCATCATCACCATGGGAAAGATTTGGGTTGCATAGAGACAGTATGCAAAGATTGCATAAACTTCCCAGCATATCATAGTAAGAAAACTGGTTTATTAATGTGTAGTACTGTCCTGTACAAAAACAAACAAAATGTGTAACATTAGGCTTTTATAAAAGAGAACTTTTTTCCCAATGGAAATATGCTCCTGAGTTTTTATTGTAAACTGTGTTCCTATGTTTAGCAAGCTGGATCACTATCAACTCCCCTGTCTTATCTCCCCCCTCCCCTGCCTTTCACAAGCTTTTCCCTGTGAAAGAAAATAAAAATCAGGTTTGATTAGAGTTTAATTTCCTGGTAAAGAATGGTGGGGATGTACTGATAGGGTGTAGAACAAGCTACTTAATGCATTTAAGAAAGGCATGTGGGCAGTATTACAGCTATTACAAACAAGGCTTGGAACAGACTAAAAGGAGTTGTAGAATTATCTTTAATTCAAGTTACTGTGTTGTTCACACCAGCAGCACGTGTGCTTGGTCTTTTCTTGCAATCACTGTTAACTTCAGTTGTTACTTGAACAATTCTTTAGTACTTTGGCAGTAGTGACCTCAGTGTTGCTAAGGGTCCAGCTTCAGTTTCAAATAGCTTGGGGGTTTTTTTCCCTCTAAGTCTTTTTTCCCAGGTTTTTGGGTTTTTTTTTCCTCTAAGTCTTTTTTCTCAGGTTTTTGGGTTTTTTTTGACTGCTCTCAGTGTATGCTGTTGTAAAGGTGGTGTTTGTATGTGTAAGCTGAAAAAAAAAATTTCTGGAAGTTACTTTGCGATTTAATTGCTTCTTCTTCACTAACTGTCTAGTGGGTTTTTATCAGTGTGATTAAATAGAAATGACAATGCAAAATGTGGTTCTTTTTCTACCTCTCTCCCTCTTCCCTTTCTTTAAATGATTCTCTTGGACTTGTGGTTTTGCAGCTATGATAAGACACATGCAGTACACAGTACATTCATGATACCTACATCTTGGCTATAACATCCCAAAACCAGACTCCAGCTTTTACAGGAGAGCAAGACTGGGCAGTTTTGAAGTACTTTGAGGATGTTTTATCATTAAATCAGAGATTCTATTGCCAGCTGACTATAATCAGGTGTCCTGCAGTCATCACTGCTCCTTATTTTTTACAGGGAGTGATTACATCTGTAATGGTTCATATTATTACTTATATTTGGATAAGTAGCCTGCAGGAATTTATTTTCTCATTCATCACATTTCTGTTTTTAAAATTTATGATGTTTAAGGAAAAGAAATGCTAACACTCTAGTGCTACCTATTATATACTACTATTTGTACATGAAGACTGCATTTATGTTATAATGTGAATAAATGAGTCACCAAGGACACTAACCACAACAAAGTTTGCTGGGTTTTTAGGATGTGGTTGTTTTATTCAAATGAGATCTGTGGAAACAGGTACTAGTCTGAAGCAGCACTAAAAATAAATAGTGCTCAAGTATAACAGCTTGAGAAATTGGCAATTAGGAATTTCATTATGGCATTGCAAGGATTTGTATATATTTTAGATTTTTATGTGATCTGTTTAGTTTTACTGAAGACACTGGGAGCATTCTTCAGATGCATAAAAATAGATACATTTTTCTAGAATAAAGACTTCACTGACAGCAAGGAAAGTGTAAAAAAAGGCATACTGTAGAATCTGCTGTGAGTTACTGTTCAAACTTACTGTGAACACATTTTCTTCAACAGTTAATTTCTGCCTGGAAGAAATAATTGTAGCCTTATTCTGCTAACGCCTTATTCTGCTAACTAAAGTAACCTGAAATCTGTTGGAAAATAGAGTCTCTAAGATGAATGAATAAATTATAAGTGTTTTTTCTTCAGTAAGTACGCTGTTTCTCATTTTCTGAAAAATTGCCTCATTCATACTTTTTTAACTGGAAAATCAGGGCAAAACAGGCTATTTCTGGTGCACAGTCTGGTGCTATATCTGTATGTAAGAAGCTTGTTAGAAATTTGTATAACTTCACTTTCTCTTCAAGTTTCTTAGTTTTGCAGCCACTGTGGTCTGTTAATTATTCAAGATATGAGCTGAGTTGAAGTGGGTGGTGTATCAGCCAGTGCAATGGCTTATAATGAAAACCAGCATGTACAGGACTCAGAACATACTGCATAGACCTACTGACTGCTCACCTTAATTTTTAGGCAGTTTTTAATTGTAATTTTTCAGCAAAACTCATTTATTACTGTTATGTAACTTAGAAGGGAAATGAGGTACTCTGTTTTGGTGGGGAACTGATCATGGCCACATCCTAAATTTTTCTTGGGTGACAGGAAGAATATTCTCAGAAATTTACAGAAAAATAGCAAGAACAGTATTTCCAATAATTGTTATCAACTAACTTTGCAGTAAATCATAATGGAAAATAGTGTACTGGTTTTAAATTAAAAGAAAATTAAAAAAATTGAAAGATGATGAGAAAACAAGAATTGTACAGTTTTTCTTTCCAGGCAACAGAAGACCAATGGCTATTTTTAAGGTTTAAGGATTTTTTTTTTTTTTTTTTTTTGAGGAGTGTGGTTAGAAGAGGTAGTAGATTTCATGTAAATTGTTATTACTGTGTTATTCTGGCATCCAGTGAGTTTGTCAAGTTTTAAATGAAATTTTCAACTAAGGAAGTTTAAGGTCATCATTTGACATACATCTTGTGTTAATTCCAAGAACAGTGAAAAGTGGTTGTTATTGTATCCATCTGTAGCAGTGGAAAGCAATTTTAGTAGGCTTTGGAATAAATACATGTAAGATGATACACATTTTTCAACTGAATCTGACATCTGACTTCATGAATAAAAAAGACCCCATTAATCATGAGGTGATAGAGTCACCCATGTTGTATTTATCATTCTTGTTGGCGAGTAAGTTGTCTCTTGTTAATGTTTTGAAGAAATACATAGTAATTATACAATATAAATAAGAAAGTAAAAAATACAGCTAACTTCTGTGGAAGCTTAAGTATTGGCCCCTAACTTTTATGTTACTACTTCACAAATTTTAATGTGTGCGTGTAGGGAATGTAATTTCCTCATCTATAATTGAGCAATATGCATATAGGGATGTGTATGTGAATAATGCTTAATTCCATGGCCTTAAAGCAACTCAGGCTAACTATATATGGATGATATCCAGCATCAGATGTGCTCATGCAATCTACAGGAAGTATGCAAGGACTCTGCATCAAGGATATAGAAATAGTATTTTCAACTAATCTTCAGTAGTATAACAGAACAGCAGTTCAATATCACAGTATTTATTCCCTGGAGTTGACACAGCATGTTGGCATGTATAACCAGACTACGTGGGGAGGGATCTATTGTCACTTAGCTAGGAGCACAAGACTATGGATATTTATTGAAATACTCATTTTTGATCTCTACCGGATAATTTTGTGGGAAACAAAGAATCTTTACTTGTGGGTAGACTTTCAAATACCACATGGCTCATATTCCCCTTGAAGCAAGTAGAATTCATGACTGCTGGACATCTATTCTGAAATGCAACTGAAGTGATTTGATTATTTCGGTTGATTTGTAATAATGGTTTAATACCTCCAGTTTGTGTGCTCTGTCCAACCTCATTTTGTACATATTATGCATAGCTCTTGGGGATTCCTGAATGTTTTACCTGTGCCATTAGTGTCTTCAAGGAAAGGAAAGATTCAAGTACTTACTCATAATGATGAGTTGATTGCATAAATTACCTTCTAATCTTTCTAGTGTAAGACAGTTTTCTTCTTCCATTTTCACACCTCTTCCATCATTTTCCTTTGACATTCAATGCATTATATTAAGGGAGAAAGCTTATTTGCCAGTATTAGAAATAATATTATAAAAAAAATATTAAGAAGTTGGGATTTTCATCTTGCTAGACTCAACAGTCTACTCAAAGTCAGAGGATCCCAGGCCGGACTCCTTTGATGGAGTATGAAGGCACAGAGAACAGTGAAACAGGAAGCTCTAACTGTTTAACAAACCAGTGCATCCTTAAGTCTTACAGATCTTAGATTCTTTTTTAAAGCTTCCCACCTCTTGTTGAGGTATCCTCTTAGTAATGCTTTACTGCTACTCCATATTTCTCTTCTTCTTTCTTAAAAGTCCTGAAATATGTCAGAGTCTCTTTCTTTCTTAGGTGTGTAACAGGACGTTCTTGAAAACCACGTTCCATAAAAATGGCTTAATGGATATCAAGGCGTGCCAGTAACAAAGGCTATTTGCTGTTTTTCCTTTTTATATTTTTAAAATAACAGTATACAAGTCCTGTGTGCTATAGAAGTAGTCTTGCCAGCTCTAGGTTGATGTCAATATGCAGTGTAAGATAGGAGTTATCAATGTGTACAACAGTGTGGGAGACTTCAGCTATTAGATCTGAAAGCAGATTTAGTACAAAATGGAGAGCTAAAATGACGCATAGCAGGGCTAACAGAATAATTTCCATAATCCTTTAAAAATATTTTGTAAGATTTTTCTATGGTTTTATTTTTTCTGAGAGCTGCTGCTTTCTTCTTCTTGTGCATACTATGGTTTCTGGCTTTTGGTCTTTTGTTCTAGGACTTAAGTCTATCATAGGTCATTGTTTGTCTGTTTTGTGTCTTTTTGTGTTTAGGAGAATGAGAGACTTTGTGAGCTACTGTGTAGTAGAAGTGTGTGTAGTACAAGTGTGTGTTCAGACTCAGTCGTCCACACAGTCCTTCTCAATTCTGTGTGACTGAAAACTCCCCACATATTTTCATATCACTGGCTAGAGAAGTCTAGAACTGGAAATTGAAATCCACTCCTTTTCTCCCTCAAGCCCCTCATTGCTTCCATGTGTAGGCAGCTATAAGCAGCAGACCTGAATGGATTTTGAGGGGGAAGAGGCACAGGTGACTGCACTGTGGCACTCATGAGCAGGCAGCCACAGCTCTGCATCTATGTAGAGATAGCAGGACATCTTCACCTACCACTGGCCACTGCTAATGCCACTTATTTGCCCCGTAAGACATAAACTATGAGAGCAATTTTTGAGGCCATAAACTAGAATTCAGTGGGAGCTGAAATTATAAATAATATGAGTTACACATAATGATGAGTAATACATAATGAATTACATTTTCATGAGCTGTCCTGAGTTACAGGACGCACAAACCAAAGCAGCAATTGTACCTTCAGCAATACAGTGGCTGATAATTTACTACTGCAAGTCTCTCCCTCCCATTGCAGATTTTTCTGTACTCTTGCTTTGCATCCTTTTGTGCAGTTCTAAAGGCTGTTTGCTGATGCTCTTGCTGGAAAGTAGCTACTATGGATGATTGTTTTTCCAAGCTGTTACTACACTGTGAGTGGTGGGGTTTTAGATGTGTGATCTACACACAAGTTTCTCCCAGTTTAAAGGAAGTTCATTCCTTGCTTTTTCAGATATATTTAAAAATATTACAGGATCTCTGCCTGTACCTATCCATAGCAAATTACAAGTGTGAAATGCACGGTCTTAAGGAGTGCCTTGCATGTGAAGTGCCAAGTCATCACCAGATGCAGTCCCAGTAAATTCAAGGGCACAGGTTTTCTCTTGGCTTCTTGCTAGCTGTAAAACTTTATGGATGCCAGACTGCCTAACAGGTGTTGCCCTTTTACTTTCTGTATTCATTATATAGCAGACACCTGATTATGAGTTTTTGTCCATCCTTTAGTTAGTTATCCTTCACACACTCTTGTCTTCCCATCTGTCTATTTCAGATAAACCAGTTTGTCTCTTTATAATACCTAGCCCTTCTTTTATGTTTTCCTGACAGCAGATTATATGGATTCTTGTAGTATTGTAGAATTCTATATGTGGTACTTCTATTCTATTCTATTCTATTCTATTCTATTCTATTCTATTCTATTCTATTCTATTCTATTCTATTCTATTCTATTCTATTCTATTCTATTCTATTCTATTCTATTCTATTCTATTCTATTCTATTCTATTCTATTCTATGTGGTATTCTATCCTGACTAAATATTTGTAGCATTTCTATGCATGACCTACATATGGTCACCTTTATTCTTTTCAGGCACACGTTTAGCCTTGTGGAAATGAAAAAAAAAGAGTTTTTTTATTTTGAAGGCCTCAATAATGTATTGTAAAAGGAAGAAGAAATGGATATTTCAGAGATTCTTATGTATGGGGGCTAATATTGCAGCATCTGTGCATGGTTTTGGGTATTAAGCTGCATGTGGTAATTTACAGTGTGATGAATTCAGTAGTCCATGGATGTAGCTGTTCATTTGTGCATATACTGGTAATCTTACAACATACGTATTTTCTTCTGACTCTGCTCCAGTGTTGTTCACTATAGTATTTTTGCTCCCTCTGATAAGGAGCTGTATTTGTCATTCTCAGGAGGAGTGTCAATGCAACACTTGAGTGACCTCCAAAACTCAGTCTGCCATGGGTTTCCCATTCTCAGGACCCCTGAGAGATTCATGGGTTCTTTCTTTCTCTTTAGTTCCTGACATCCCACGTCCTTCTCGTCACATGGAGCCTTGTCACCACTGAATAATTAAAAAACCTGCCTCCCACTCATATGCAATATAAGCTGCATAAATTAAAGATGAAAATTTTCCTTGTTAGTATGTCTTTTTGACATACTTTTCCTCAAATTTTAATTTTAAAAAGATAGTAAAATCACTTGGTAAACATAACCTTTGTTCAGTTGTTATTTCGAATGTTTCTACCGAAATTGTGCATAGGGTAGTGCTGCCTTAGGTCCTGCAGACAAAAGCCATGACCATTAGGGTTGTATCCTTTACAGATCACCTTGGAGTTGAATTCTTATCCAAAAATGGCTTTTTTTTCTCCCTGAGAGACCCTACTTTCTTCTTGGCTTATTTCTGCTCTGTCTGATAGCACGTGAAGACATAGTAATTCTTCCATCCAAACATGTGGATGTCCTGAGGATGACTTGCTCCAATGTTTATGCATTACTTGTAGGCTATAACTGAGTGTGTCCACTAAATATGTCAGTACTAGCAGGCTGCTTAAAGCACCACTGACTTCATAAATTCCTTAGAAGAGGATCTGTGTCATTAGTACCTGTGTAACTGACACTTGTTCACTTAAAGCACAGAAAATCAAATAAATGCAATGGGAAAAAACCTTACAGGCACTTAGCCATGAAAATAGTTAGTGTAATTAAATATGTTTCTTCAGGATTATTAGTGGAAAATTTAAAAAAAAAAAACTGTGAAAGGCATTATCAAATGCAAACAGCATATATTTATATAAGAATATAGTTGTCAAATCTGTCTGTTTCATAAATATACATGAAGGTATTGACTTCCCAGATTTTCTCTATAAGTTCTGGGTTTTTTGTTGCTTTATTGTTAAATAGATATCTAATCAAAAGAATCAAACTCCTGAATAGTCTGTGTGTTATGCTGGTGCTGATCACAATAGGTGTTTTATTTTATTATTTCTTTATTGACTAATATATTTAAATTTATCTTATATAGTACACTATATGCATTATATAAAAACACATTCAGAATGATATACAGAAAACACATTCAGAATGTGTTTTCTGTATATCATTCTCTCAATGCACTTCAGGTTTCAAGTTGTTACAAAAATGTTTTCATATTGCAGAATGATATACTAGCATCTCATCATCCTAGGTTCAGAGGGTTCTTGTTTTTTTCTGGCATCTCAACATAGGTTGTCTAAGTGAGTTACACATTCACAGGAGGAAAGTACCAGACATCCATGTTGCCACTGCAGGATAGCCCTCAAACTCTAGTCTATGACTTAGGAACTATGTTTTTGCAACATCACTAAACCAGTTTACTTAGAGAAATGTGGATTTAAACTTAATCTATTTAGTATTAATAAAAGATAGCTTAAAACATGAATGTGGGCAGAGTGGGGGGAATGTGATGTTGAGCTGTTCACTCTACCCACCTCTCCATTTTTTAATGGCTTTTCCCCTTCTTTTTCTCCTTAGTTTCTTTCCCTTTTTAAGTCCATGATTAGCCAAGTGTTCTTTGACAGTTAAATATTGCTCTCCCAGGTAAGAGCGACAACATTTGATATTGTTTCTTTATGCATAGGAAAGAAGTCCAAAAAAAAGTATTAATATTTCAGTCCAAGATTTTTATGTGATTTATTTTTCATAAGTTTTTATAGTTCTGGAAAAAGAAATCACCGTATTGCTTCAATGGAAAGTAATTTGTGGGTTTTAGATTAGAGTAGTGGTAGATTTCTTTCAATCAAATCTTACAGATTTATAAACATCAATATGTTTAAGACCTCATACAGAGTTGGCAATGTCTGTTAAAGATTTATTGTTGCAGTAGCAGCATATTTGTGGAAATAATAAGAGGCCATATGTCACTTCTGAACTGCACCTGCAATTTGCACTGATGTCTGTTCAAGAAGCATTTGAATGGGTTTAGTCTATATGCTCTCTGAAACTGAGGTCAGCCAAAAATTGCCTGTCCATTTCAGTGCCTTATAAAGATTTGGTGACTTAAAAGTTCCTGCCTTTCTAAGTAGGGCAGATCAAAGAGAAAATGATGGTGTTGCTAAAGAAATATTATACTTAGTGGATAGAAGCCATTATCAGGAATTTCCTATCCTCTGGGTAGTTTCATGACTCTTGCTCTCACAGCTTGTGAGTACTGCTTTTTAAGCCATGCTAAAATAATTTTCTCCCAAGCAGACTGATCCACTGAGTAGTTACTACTCTTGAAAGTAATATCTTTTTCTTAATATATTTTTAGGAACCTCTTATAGCTTGACTTTTTATTATAATACTTTTTATTATCTTGATTATAGTGAATGAGATACACTTTCATTTTGGAGAAATAAAGATATAATTTTCAGCCCTTTATATGTTCAACTGATAGAGCAAGAATGAACTGTCCTCATTTCATTTTGAGCCTAGAAAGATTTGTTGACAAGTAGTCTGTCACATTATGTCATATCACAGAAATTTCTCTCTTGTATAATGATCTCTTGTTATTACAGGAGGATGAATGCAGCAGCAGGATGTTCCTACATAATATTTAGTTTTGTGTAATATTTAATTCCCTCTGTATAAACTTTAGAACTCTTTTCCCCCAAATATTTTTTTTTTAATTTTATTTCCTCATACCTTCAATGCCTTCTTAACGGGACTTGTTCCAGTGGCTGTTACAATTGAGAGAAACTGAGCTAAACCTGCCATTTGTCTTTAGGGCAAGATAACCACTTATGCAACTTTGAGTTGAATTGTGGTGACTGAAGCATTTTGCTGTTTCTGATTAGTCCCACAGAGTGTGAGCATCCTCATCTTGTCAGTTCAGAGGAGTCATTAAAGCCTGGGTAAGCTGTGATGATGTATGAGCTATGGGTATGTAAATTCCCTGTTAGCAAATGCATTCTTCATCTTGTCAATTTTTTGCTACCTGCTGCTAGCTCTGTAGGTAGCCCTGTGCAGCTGATTGAGGAGAAAATATGGAAAGTAGATTGCTCGTAAAGAAGTAGTAGAGGTGATCCCTACATGTTCATAATTAGGCTTCTTTGGAAGACCTTCTCTGAAAACTGATTTTCATGTTACTTGGATAGAATAACAATGCAACATAGTGTCTGCTCTTCTGTGTCTACCTTACCACAGAGAAATCTATGATTCTACCTAATATTAAGGCAGTTTCAGAATAGAATAAATAGCATTGAACTGGCAAGTTTGAGATACACGTTATATATTTTGCATTGTTGTATGTTCAAAAAATTAATTTCAGAGTAAATTCTCAGATGTTGTGAAGTATTTGACATAGTTTCTTGTCAGTTACTAATTCACAATATACCTGCGGCTTTTCCACTGTATCCTGTTGGTTTCTCTGTGGAAGTTCAGCAGTATAAAAATACTCCTGCTATACTTAGTAGCAACCTTCTGTATCAGTAATTTGTTTTCCAGCTGATGGAAATAGGTTTTCCTCTTAGCCATAATGATGCTCAAACACACAGTGAGTGTACAGTGATACTGCTAATGCAGAGCCATGCATTCAGCACATTGAACATCACCATAATGACAGCATAGCAAAGGGTATTTCCTGTCAGAATTACACCTATAAGTTCAATTCAACAGGCCAGTTGAGGGTGGCTTTTTTTTTGTTTTCGTTACTGCAGATTCTTTTCCCTTTTGCTTTTTTCAGATTCCTAGAAAAAAAGAAATTTATAAGCATTTTTAAAACATTTTGGACATTTTCAGAAAAACAAGTACATAATGCTGATGACTGCCACTTGCTTACTAGCCTCTAAGATTGTTTTTTGTAAAGGTAACTTTCATGAAATTTACCATTATTAACAAGTGAAAGTAAACAAAGCACATTTATGTCCAGCTAGGAAAAAATGACTGTATATGGCACTCCTAATTAGCTGCCATATGTGTTTTTAGCAGTCATTCTCTTATCAGTATGTTTTATTTAATGAAATCTAGATGATTGGTTTTTTTCAGCTAAACTGTAAGGCACTCTGCGCACACCAACCTGTTTGGTCATAGGAGACTCTCAAATGGCAGGTGAATATGTTACAAGTACTCTTTACAGATACTGAGACATTCCATACAGTTAATCATGAATCAGAGTAGAATTATTTCATGGCAATCAGCAGATCAATTAGAGAAGGTTTTCTTAAAATATTTATTTTGTACAGAGGTTGTTCCAGTTACTGGTGTGAGGGGGTTTGCACAGCTGGTGATAGTTTCTAGGACTATGTGTGAGTGATTATCCATCAATCATATTGCCTAATTGGCAGAGATAGCCACTTTTTACTGTATTTGGGAAAAAACGTGAAGAAATGATTAGTAGCAACTGTCTGGTGTTTGGAGATAGCACAGGTTTTAGTGTACCATTGGGCTAAAGGGGAAAATGAAATGTTGGCAAAAAGAGCACATAAACAGCTGCTGTTCCTTTAAAAGAATCTCTCCTATTACAGAAGTCCTCTTGATTTCAACATCTCTTGTGAAATGAATTCATTTTAATGGCCATGAACAACTGAAAGTCTATTTTATGTACATTTATATGATGGCACTTTATCTTGCATTGCTGTATTAAAATAATTTTCCCTCTGTACTTGACACTGGTGATGCTGCACCTCAGGTACTGTGTCTGGCTCTGGGCCCCTTGCAGGTGAGGGTTGGCCTCTTAGGCTAGCAACCAAAGACAGGACAAGAGGAAATGTCCTCAGACTGTGCCAGGGGAACTTCAGGTTGGACATCAGGAAGAATTTTTTCATGGAAAGGGTTCTTAAGCATTGGAGTTGTCTGTCCACAGAAATGGTGGAGTCAGTGTCCTTGGAAGCCTTCAAGAAAGGACTGTACACAGCACTTTACTGCTGTGGTCAATTTGGCATGGTAGTGTTTGGTAAAAGGTTGGACTCAAATGACTGTGGAGGTAATTTTCAATCTAACTGATTCTATAATTCTACAATAATCATTGGCATTACAATAAAATAGTTCCTTCGCAAATTACTTGCTTTTATATTATCTGGTATCTGGTTAAACGTGCTTGTCAAGAATGGTCAAAAAGTCATTGAAAATATTCCTTCATACAAAGAAAGAAAGGTTTAATGGATTAACATTACAGAACAGCATGTCCAGCGTTTCTGGACAGTTTTCAGAAGGATCTGATGCTTTGGGACCTTAAGCTCCTCCACTGCTCCATTGCCTGACCCTGCTCTTGGTAAAGAAATGCTGCCTGATGTGTGTTTAGATGTCTAGTCTAAACCTCCTATGGCACAGCTTTGAGTCATTCCCATGGGTCCTGCTACTGGATACCAGGGAGGAGAGCTCAGCACCTCCCTGTCTAATTCATCTCATTTGGAGTCTGTAAAGAGCAATGAGGTTACTCTTCAGCCTCCGTTCCTCCAAGGTTGACAAGTCCAAAGTTCTGAGTCGCTCCTTTTAAGACAAACCTTCCATCCCTGCCACCAGCTTTGTTGCCCTTCTCTGGACATTCAAGAACCTTCACATCCTTCTTAAACTGAGGCCCAGAGTTGCAGGCAATTCTCAGGGTGATACTGCACCAATGCTGAGTCCAGAGGGGTGGTCACCTTTCCTGGTCACTTTTCCTGACTGGCTGCTGAAGCTGTTTGATGCACCCCAAGTTGTGTTTGCCCTCTTGCCTGCCCAGGCTCACACTGCTGACTGATACTGAACCTGGTGCTGACCAGAACCCACAGATCTCTTACTGCAAAGCTTCTCTCCAGCCACTGCTCTCCCAGTTTATACCTGTGACCAGTGTCACTTCATTCCAAGTGCAGAATCTGGCATTTTGACTTGTCAAATTTCATGCCATTAATCATATCCCAGTGCTCCAGTCTGTCTAGATCCCTCTGCAAGCCTCTTGTCCCTCAGGAGAGTCAAGTGCACTTCCCAGTTTGGTGTCATTGCTGATGGTGCACTTGATAATCACTAAAAAGTGTTTCTCTTGTTTTGCAGGCTAATACTACTGAAAAATCTTTCTAATTAATTTATAATTGCATTTAAAAATACTGCATCATTCATATCAATAGATTACTGTTGTCTGAGAACAAGAAACAAAACTGTAGTTGAAATACATTTGTTGTAGTGTTTGAGTTGTGGCAGCTTCTAACAAGTACAGGTTGAAACATCTGTTCTTGGAGAAGAAGGGATGTTAAGGAAGTACCTGAGATATGTAATTTAAATTCATAATCTCAAAAAAAATAAGTACAATTTTTTCAAAATTCAATTGAAAAATTGTTTTTCAAATTATATGAACATTCTTTAAATATCTGTTTAATAGATTGTAAAATACTTCATAATTTAATAATTGAATATCTCTATTTTTTTACTTAGAAGAAAAAAGTTAGGAATTTCTTATAAAGCAGAAATTACTTATTTTGAATAGTTCCATTATAAATTTCTTTGAATAAATTTTTAGAAATTAGTAGACTTGAAGTGAAATGTAAATTTCCTGAAGTGGTGTAAAATGTGATCAATAAGCAACAAGAAACGAACTTCACAGATAATTTGTTTTTTAAAAACATTTTCATGGTAGCCTTCATTATGGCATATTGACAGGTTTTGTTTCTGTTTTCATGGGGGAAGAGTCTACTTCCAGTTTAACATTCTTTCTCTAAGTATAATGAGATTCCTATTAGAAAAGAAAGCAAACATTTATAATAATTTGATTGGTATTGAAAATCGTGCTCTTTAAGGAGTGCAGTTCAGGTAATAAGGTTTTTATAGGATGTGAGCTGCTTGAAAGAGTGATGGTGTATTTTTTAAGCTTAAGGTATCATAGCTGCACCTCTTCCTCATTTACTGCAAATAAATTTTTCTTCCTGAAAGTTCCATTAACGTTGCTTGATATCCTCACAGCATGCTTGCCTTATGTTAAAGTGTCTCCATCTCAATAATTATGTTGTTTTACTGAAGTAAGACATATTTATTTAAACAAAATATTTGGTGCTTCTGAATTTGGGAGAAGTTAATATGGTGAATATGAAAAAATGTTAAAGAATCTGGCTAACCCTAGAGTTGATACAGCAGTGATTGCTGTAATTAATTCTTGCCCAAATATTTTCTGTTGCACAGCGTTACTCCACAAAATCTTTACCATCTGTCTGAAAAATTCCCCATTTAGCTCTGGTAGAAAGGTGATATTTTGTCTTTGCAATAACAGTTAATTTGTCACTCAGAACTGCAGAATAATCACTTCTGCTCAATAGCCTAGATTTCTGTGTCAGTAAGGGTTTATAAGATGTTCAATGTCCCTATGTTAAAAAGAAAAAAAAAGGCATAATATTTAGATTTCTACACTTGGCATTAAAGGAGCATGTTTGCTTAGGGTTTCTTAGGACAAGAATTTTGGTATCCCAATTAGTTCTAAATTTATTTGGTTCAGAAGTTAATTCAAATCAGGACCACATCAATTCTGAGTAAATGTGTCCAAAGAAGAACAAAATGCAATTAAACTACTCCACTTTATCATTTGTTTTAAATACATTTTTGATAACATTGTAAACAAAGCCTCAGTCTTTTAACTAGCACCTTCTTTCATGGTGCATCTACCAGCTGTTTATGCTAGATTTTCTTTGCCTTTTTAAATACAGAGAAGATGTGATGCAACACATGATCCTGAGCTGGGAGGTGTCTGCAGACTGGCTGTCTCAGGTGGATATTTGAGCAGCCCTTTGTGGAGTGATGGCTGGTACCTGTGTCAGACTGCACTAGATACAGCACCTTTATAAAAGGTGCTGGGCTCAGCCTTCCACCTGCAGCTTGCTGGCAGATTGCTCTGCAGCTGCTGTTTCTGTGGTACTTCCCTGAGCCATTTATGTCTTTCCATGATTGCCTAGTGTGGGTTCATAGCACTTCTTCCAGGTAATCTGGTGCAGCCGAAATTTCTCTGTGTTCCCTTGGAAGTCCAGACCAAAGTAAAGCTCTTTTCCTTGCCTAAGTGATTTGGACAACACAAAATCTCTAGTGAGAGACTCAATATTGGCATGGGGCAGTCCCAGATCTTAACATTATCTTCTTCCTGAAGTCTTGTCCATGGCAAGAAACTTAATTTTCCATCCCATGGCTTCTAAGTTTCTTTATTAGTATGTTGAGAGTGACTGTACCCAGCTCATACAGGAAGACAAAGTATACTCCTACACAGTTTTCCCACATAATATGAATATTTCTAGCAGGTTGAGTCTGATATTTATAATAAGTTAAATATACATCATTCAGACATTGTGAAATACTGCTTCATTTTTTTCCCCAAAATACAATAATTAGCATTCAGTTGACCCATAGAATCTTTGGTCTTTGCCTCTATTTGTGTTTTGTACTGAACTGCCTATTTTTCATTTCACATAATCCTTGGTTTTAATAAGGTAGTTTACTTCTTTACCAAGTATTTGTAAAATGGGGTGTGCAAAACTTCTTAGGTTTGTTGATGCACTCCAAATTGCTTTTTCAGTCTGCTGTTTCCAGTGACATGGTGGTTGGCTTAGCTGGGTAGAAGGGGAAAGGTCATATTTTGTTCTTTTTCTGTCAAACACTTTAATTATGTTTGTTTGGAAAGTTATCTTAGAGTTTTCAAAAAGTACTTTAGGGTAAGATATTCATGCCCTCTCCCTTTTAGCATTATAATAGTAATCAATAGTCTTGTCTCAGCCTTCAGAGAAGAGATTTAACTGATTAATATTTATGTGTAATACCTGAAACACTGAATGCCTTTGTTTGTAGGAAATTCTGATTTAATGCAAACATGTCACAGGGTTTTCAGAGTCTTACAACATTAATCTAATCAAGATGAAACTTTAGGGCAGCAGAGGCAATAAATATTTTGCTGTTGGATTTGAGCTGTAACCAAAGCAGATGTGGCAAGTCCAGCAGTGCCACTGCCTGCTGGCCCTGCAGCCTGCTGGCTTGCCATGTCCTTAGCATTGCATCTCCTATCTTTGTAAAAAGATGACTTCACTAAAAGTGCATCTTGGAAATCACTCCACTTAATTCCCAAGGGCTGCTTGGAGGCTCTTGGAGAGGTTCATGGGCTGGCCCAAGGCCTTGCCTGAACAGTTGTAACGATGCTGGGGTTGCCAATGTCCAGCTGTAATGCTGGGTTTGTCTCCTGACACTGTTCATGCAGATCTGCAGCCCGTGCAACACCCTCTGCTTGGTGCTTTAACAATTTCCAAAGTCCAAACAGACACAAGAGCTGCTTGACCATGGAACTGAGAGCAATTCCTCTGCTCACTTGTGCCAGAGTGGAGAAATGGAAATGGGTCCTTCAAATCTGTGCAGACACATAATCCAAATGACAGCATGGTCATTGCATTGCAATTATTTTGAATTAAATGAGCTGTAATGCATCAACATGAATATTTGAAACATGGAAAACAGTCCTGTGTTGCCTATGTATAATGTACATTTTAGTCAGCTTAAAGTTGTTAATTCTGTGGTTTATGGTTCATAAAGTATTTCCTTTGGGACACTGCTCCCCAGTGTAATAAATTTCACAAAGTCCTGGCAATTTATAACTTCTTTGTATACATCTATATGACGTAATTTTTACTGTGCCAAAGTACAATAAATGTTTTTAAACAGAAATAAATTTTTTGGCAAGGCTACAGCAGAGTCTTTATTTCTGAAGTTTGTCCTATATAGTAATCTGTCTTAATACTTTAAATAGGTAGTGGACTTTTTTATTTTAACAGGATAATGGGATTGAAAAATGCCATGTCCTCTGAGAGGAAACTGATCTGATTAGATGTGTACAGACACTTTAAACAATTAAGGATTCATAGTAATTAACTCAACATGTTAGAACTGTTAGTGATACAGGCTAAGACAAAGAGCTAAGAGAGAAAACACTTGAAAGGGAAAATATGCCCAATATCTTTTTTATCAAGTTTCTTTCTGGCTGGTATTTTCCAGTAGTACAGGGAAATCTCAGTTATAAGGAACCATTTTGTATAAAATGGGAAGGTATTTATAGTTCCTTACAAATTACTGTTTCTGCTTAGAGCTTGATTTGTTTTCAGAGATGCTGTACTAAATTTTGCTTGGAGACATTGGCACATTGATTACTTCTAGTTTTCAGGTCAATGGGGACTGTTCTCTGCTTATAAAAAAAATGAGAGGTTACAGTAAAAAATCTTTGATGGAGTTAATTTAAGATTCAAGGACTTATTTGTATACGTAGGGTTCTACTGACAATGGTATTTAAAAAGCCTCTTTTAGTATAAAACAAAAAATATTGATTAGCTGTGAAAGTTGTCATTTAGCAGTTTGCAAGAGCACTTTGAAACCATTTATATGAAAATTAGGAGAAACTGAGTACACTGAATGTTTCATTAATTTTATGTAATGACATACATTTTTTTTCCAAAATATGCAGTAGACTCAGATTATGCAAATTAACAGTAATTGTGATAGTAAAAGAATATTTTGCCATGTTTTCTGAAGACTTTCCATAAATCCTGTGCTGTAAACATCTCTGACTCACTTTCTTTTTGACTGATTTCTTATCTTCCCCTGTGTCTTCTAATTTTATATAAACTGATTTGTTTGCTTTAATGTTAATAATAGATAGTTCTTCATCACTTTAAAACCACCTCTCAAAAACAATTATTCAGGAATTTGCCAACTACCTCATGTCTGTGGCCTATAAGGGCCTCAAAACTGTGTAGAGATAGAATAAATATTTTTAAAAATATATATTTTACAGATGAACCTTGATCTCCGCATCTTATAACAAAGACATTTTCACCTATTCAGTCTGTCCTGGTGAATTCTGTCATTTTGTAAATAAATTTGATGTGTTTCAATGACAAAGTAAAAAAGGAATTTCAGTGTTACTACTTGAAAAGGCTATTTCACAATTATATGACTTTCAATTTAGCTACAAAGTCTGAATCTACACTGAAAGGCTATAAAGTGCTATCTTTTAAAATCAAGGTTGCAGGAGATGAATAATAACCTTTTTCAGATGAATTCCTCTAAAGAATACATCAGATCAATAATCATTGTGGTTTTAGTAAATCAATAGGAAAGCACAGAGAGAAACCCATTCTTCACTCTCCTTGTGCTTTTCCATCTGAAGCAGACCAAGTGTGAGTTGTATGAGAACCAGAGTGTTGAGCCATAATTCTGTGACATCCTTATTAATTACATTGCATCCATTTCTTAGTCCTAAAAATATGGAAATTCCTGGAGAAATAGAGGAGTAGGATTAGGCCTTCAGTCTATTTTTATATGCTGCAGTATGAAGAAACTCAAGGAGTTTGTCATATTCTATCTGGATGAGATAATAAAATGCATGTTAATATCTCTTCCTGAATGGCAGAAGAAAGCATGCCACCATAGAGGGATTGTAGTTAATGTTTCAGGGATGATAATTTATTGAAATGAAGAATATAATTTATTTAATTGCCATCACTGTTATAAATTGCTGTCTGAATCTCTAGGTATGACTCCAGAGTGCTGCCAAAAGTGCATCTTTAGTGTTTAATATTTGGATCAAAAGGTACTTCAAAAATGTATTTTAAATAAATTTCAGTCAGTTATGTTCAAACTAAAATACGAGAATTATGTATGCCTAAAATTTTAGAGTATAATATTATGTCTCAAAATAAAATTTTGCATAAAAATATAAATAATTTTTCAGTATAATACGGTACGAACAAAATTCTGGCATGTTTTGTTTTTTTCTAATACTTTTTGCATAGTATTTTGGTGGCAGGACACTGAATGAACATAGCATGTGATCTATAAAAAGCTGGTAATACTTGCTTCACTATCTCTGACTATTTCAAATTCTTGCAAAATATTGCAAATGTCATTATTATCCATTTCCTGCCTGACTAATGCTGTCATTTAGCTCTTCCAGCAGTGACCAACACTGCAAGCTGTCACTAAAGCCAAAATGGAATAGAGTCAAAGTATGCAGAGACACATCTCCAGAATATTACCCCAACTTGCCAAGGCTATCCTGAGCTCAGGGTGGTTTCTTCTGGTGAATCTTCTGGTCAATCCTTAAAACTCAAATTAGGAGGATTGCTGTGCAGAAAGCAATCTTGTGCTGGTTCTGAGACTGCTGCTTGCAAGGGTCTCTCGTTTTCCCCTGAGTTTTTTTTTTCCTGAGGCAGTTTCCAAGGACTTAGAATCAGCAAATAATTTTGTTTGTAAAGGTAGAGCGTGTTTTAATGTTTTTACATTCATTTACATGGTATTTCAGCTGTAATTTTATCACCAAGTGCCATAAGATGTAATTTTTTATAGCCAGTCCAGCCTTCAGAACCTTGACTTAGCTTAGCATCATCAGTAAAGTCTGTTTTCTCACTGTTCATTGCTTTCCCTGGCTTCAGTCTCCTACTGGATCTCTGAAAGACTCAACTAATTACTTCCTTCCAGTGTGAATACTGGTGATTTACTACAATTTTTCACCAGTATTTAAACACACTTTCTGTTTCCATCAGAGGCCCTTTCTTTCTAACACCATGTCATCCTGGTCTTTTGGAAATCAGGTGTCTGGTTATCAGTTTACTTTCTAACCTAGTCCAGGTTAGTTTGTTCTTTAGAGAACACTCATAGATGCCTGAGAAATTATTTCCCTTTAAAATAGCCACCTCTCAGCACTTTACCTACCTAATGAATTTATTTTATTCTTCACTAAATGCGCTGTTTATTCTGATTTGTAGTAATTTAATTGGAAGTTCTTAGAAAATTTTTATTGCAGTCTTCCTCCCAACCACCTGTCACAGTTTCCTCCACTATGAACCCAGATGGAGAGAAAGTATTTTATTTTTGTGTTCTGACCTTATCTTTCTTGAATCCTCCTTTTATACCTTGAACATCTGTTAGCCCTATCAGCTCGCTGTCTGGTTTCCAAGTCTCTGAATACTATTTTATTTTCTTTTTTTATACTTCTTCAAGTTGTTCCTCAAAGTTTTCTTTTGCTTCCTGTGTGGAAACTGTACTTTGTTTTTTTAGGCTAATAGTTTGTGGTCATTGTTGTTTTCCTTATTTTAATACAACGCTGGATTTAAAAACATCTTTTTCTTGAATTTAATAATTGAGTTAAATGTAATTCCATACCCTGCTTATGTCATCTCTTTGATTTTTAGAGATCAGCTAGATCCCTTGTACTTCAAAGGAGGTGTTTTCTTTTTTGTACAGCCTCTTCCTGTCCTGGAATTGTCTCATTTCCAGGTGTCTCCCAGTTCTTCCTCCTGACCCCACTGTTTCAGCCCATGGCTGGAGCTTTGCCTCGGAGCATCCCCTTCTCTCTGAGTCTGCCCTCGCCGTAGTGAGGATGTGGCAAAGGCTGCTGCCGTGCAGGTCACAGCTTTCAGCTCTCAAATGACCTGAGAATTTTGTCTCTGGAAGTTCTGTCCTGTGTCCCTTGTCTCACTTTTTCTACTGTAAGGACTCTAAATTGCTGCTGCTAGTGTGTGTCTGGAGTCTGCACAGATGTATGGGGTCTGCAGGATGCACTTCTCCTCAGAGCCTCCAGTTCAGGTCTCTGTCCATGTCATGCTTATAAATATTCTGAGACATTTCAGAGAGAATAGTGGAGTTCTAGGCTCACCAGGCTTGACTGCTGTGACCCTGGAATTCATCAGCTGAAAGCCCCTTTAGGATTTGGGCATCCATGATTATTAGCAAGCATGGAGTTAATTTCTTTTGTGTTTGCTAAAGATTAATGAGACAGCTGCTTCCATTATTCTAAGTGGGTGATGTACAGGCCTAAGAATAACCAAACATGTAATGCCCATACTCTGCATCTACAAGCATTTGACAAACCTTGGTCTGGAAATTGCACTCCTACAATAGACTCAGAAATACCCATTTTCTGCTGAAATTACAAAAAATGCAGAATGCCACGTGGCATAAGAGAAGACATGGCAAGGGTGAAAGTTGTCATCTGAGGCAAATCTCTATGAATTTAAATGCTTTACATGAAATTTGAGGTTATGCACTGATTCTAAAATAAGTAATCTTTTTCTAAAGCAGTTTCTCATATTAATCTAGTGATGTAAGTATATATACCACTTTGTGATTTTGGAGATGGTGCTATCAATGTGAGGATGCATTTGCTCGGTTGTCAGCATCATTGTATAGTGTTTTAAGTGGAGAAGATTAAATGAGTGAGTAGTTGTCCATTGATTCCATTGTTGCTGCAGGTTGGAGTGCACTGGTTTGTTCTTATTTTGATGCAATATTATTTACAGGTGTATTCAGTTTTAAGAGGAGTAGAATTGTTTTGTAAATAAATTTGCAGTGGGAAAACATTGCCAGTAAATTACACATGGAACAAATCTTTAGTTTTTACCTTTAAGAATAAATCAGTTTGCTTCCTCTACTTTGCTGTAATCTTAATGTTTGAGACAATAATGGTCTTTATCAAATAAAAAAGCTTCAAAGCACTTTTGAGATTTACACAGAATATAATGTTCCACGTAAACTTGCACTTATATTTCTCCTCAGTGTCTGTTAGAAGCTAATTTTCCTTATTGTTTCACAGGTTTTTGTCACATATTTGCTGTCATTATTTTAGTTCATTCCAGTAGCTATTGCATTTGTAGACACAAAGTGAGTATAAATGCTGGGAGTTGCAAATCAAAACATTTCCTCATTTGTAACACTTGAATGCTGTGATTTCCTGAAGGAGTATGGAAGAGTACTGGAAGATGCAGGTTCCCAGGAGGACTAGAATTTGTTCTGTTTATTGCAAGACCTAGACACTGAGCTAGGTGTGGAATTTATGACTTTTTGTAAATGTAAATGGGTGAGATACCAAAGTTCACACAGTTACTGAGGGAATGAGGCAGTTGAACTGGAGATGAAGAGCAGCTCCAGGCAGAGAAGGGTGTGGAAAGGGACTGATGTGCTTGAAATTCAGTACATAGACACAAGTCTCACAACTTGGTCAGGTGCCACTGTGAAAGTGAGTTTCAAAGCCTGAATCATCTTCCTAGATACCAAATCTCTTATTTGGGGATGGCTGTGTCACATTAACTACTCCAGGAGAGGACTCCCAGCTCCCTTGACTACCTGGAGCTTGGGACGTATTGTCTTGACAAGGTGCATTGAAAAAAATTGAACATATTCACTGCCTTCATATTGGTGGCTCTCTTTAATATGTATTTTACAAAGAAATTCATCCTTCTTGAAGGTTTTAGATGTGCTAAAGCAAGGTAATTATGATGGAATAAATATTAAGTTGAAATCAGATGGTTATGAAATACACCTGAGGCATTTCTAAATCTTGTGTTAGAGAATTCAATATTACTTCCATAGTATTCTTTTAAGTGTGAATCAGATCTGAGCCTGGGGTGCAGGAATTAAAAAAAAAGGTGCAAGTAAAAAAAAAGCAGATCATTTAATATTTTATCTAGTAGGGGCAACCAAACCACAGTTTTGTTCACCCAGGAGTTTTTGTATGGCAATGGCAGGACTGTTGGGTATTCCAGCTTGCATTATTCAAAGGCACTCAGGCCTTCCAGCTCATGCTTGCCATCTCATTTGTCACATACTCCATGTCTTGGTCTTTCAAGGTGTTGTCCTGCAAGTGCTTTTCCCTGTGCTACATTAATGAAGTTTGAAGCACAGTATGTTGCTTTCAAGGGAATACCATCAGCAGAGTATTACAAATGAGACTCAGGTTTTTGGATTCTTTTGATACTCAAATACTATAAAACTCTGTGATTTCTATTTTTTTAAGGAGAATGAATAGA
Organism: Serinus canaria; assembly: GCF_022539315.1. Taxonomy (NCBI): domain Eukaryota; kingdom Metazoa; phylum Chordata; class Aves; order Passeriformes; family Fringillidae; genus Serinus; species Serinus canaria. The sequence goes on from NC_066316.1 coordinate 87,768,691, forward strand.
TATTCTGAATTGCACATAGAGAGTGCTATGAGCTTTCAACTTGGCAAATTATGAACATTTACAAATCATAGAGTCATGGGATTATAGAATGGTTTGGGTTGGAAGGGACCTTGAAGTTCCAGCCCACCTGCCAGGCAGGGTCAGATTTTACTTGATAAGATTGCTCAGGCCCTCATCCAGCCTGGCCTCAAACACAGCCAGGGATGGGGCATCCACAGCTTCTCTGGGCAACCTGTTCCATTGCCTCACCATTCTCACAGTGAAGAATTTCTTCCTTATATCTGATCCTAATCTACCCTCTTTCAGTTTGAAGCCATTCCACCTTGTCCTGTCACTCACAGGGCCCTGTCTTCTCTAGGCTGACCAACCCCAGCTCTCTCAGCCTCTCTTCACAGGAGAGGTGATCCAGTCCCCTGATCTTCTTTATGGCCTCCTCTGGACACTCTCCAACAACCAGAAATAATGGGGGGAAAAAGTCTTGTTTGTTGTGTCCTTATTTAACACATTTGATTCTTTACAGTGAGCAAATCTGTAGCATTGCTATCAAACTACAGAGGAATTACTCTATATGTTTTAAGTTTTGGTTTGCAATCAGCAGAGTTAAATGAAATGCAAAATCAGGTATCAGTTCCATTGATTTTTACTATTGCAATTAGCCCTGTGTACTGTGGAGGAGGAGGCTCTGCAGGTCCCCTGGTCTGCATGTTAAAATGCAAGTTGGGGCAGTTCCAGTTTGGAGAATGGACATGCTCTTTCTGAGCCCAGTATGTCACCTATATAAACCAATGGAAAGCTCTCTGCCAGATAATGGAGGTACTGCTGGCTGTTTTCTTTCTATAAGGTCATCACTGTGAGAAAAAAAAATATATTAAACAGGAGTCTATTCAGTTAGTGTGCAGTCTGCTCTTTGAACAGATTGCTACAGGAGGTATCTTTTGAGAATCAGCTCATAAACAATGGCAATTTACTTAATGGTAATTATCCTGCGTTGTCCCAGTTTGTGTTCTGTCCTGTCACATCTGACTGAATGGACGAATAGAGCACAATATCTGTTCTCTTAGATTTGTATCATTTTCACCTGAATTATAGTTGAGATCAGACAGATGTCCTTCCTCAGCTATTTGGGAACGGAATTCAGCAGCAGTTTGAGTCATTGAATTAAGTCTATTAACTGGTTTTTTCTTGTTATTGTTATTTTGGGATGCTTTACTCCTCTTCAAATATTTCTTTGCCTTACCTTCTCAGAGCAGTCAAGACCTCATTTAAAAATCTTGAAGGATACTTGGTTTTCTTCTCTAACTGCAGTAGAAGTAGAACATAATGAGATGGAAGGAAGAAAAAAAAATATCTCATTGAATTTGCCCTTAGTAACAAAGACCAAAAAAAAGCAGTGTAGAAAATGCAGCAGGGGAAGGTGAAGGAACCAGAGTTTCATAAAATATTTTGGAGTGCTTTCACAGGCTTGTTTAATTTCCACAGAGCTATGTGGTTTGCATATGTCAGTCACTTCAAAGTAATGCTTTGCTTTGATTATGGACGTGACTTAACAATAAAATTGTTTGCATAGTGCTCAGTGTATGTAAATTGATACTTAAATGCTATTGTAAGTATAATTACTTTATTAGCAAAAGGCAAAATCAAGTTGACTAACAGAGTTTTTAATATATTAACATAAACCATTTGTGATTTAATACAATGGTGTCTACAAAATTAGATACTATATGCATGAATGTTAAATCAGCCCATTAACACATTAGGTCCAAATTAACTTACTATATTTCCTTGACTGATCAGAAATTTGTGTTTTATGCTACATTGAGTAGTCCACTAACATACATGGGAAAGATACATTATTTGTATGGTTGGGTATTCAACCCTAACTTATCCTGTTTCTTGTTGACTCAGAGCTTATCTTGGGAAATATATCATCTGGCAAAGAGAAATCTTTCACATAATGGGAAATCATATTCAGTTCAGTAAGAGTAAGATGATGTACATGGAAGTCCCACTGTACTACTACTTCTTTAGATATTCTTTTACATTGCAAACTCTTCAAGTTAGAAAAAAGTTGTTAGGTTGCTGCCAGTTAGCAAAGAGCAGATGGTGTTTATTACTGTGACCGGTAAATTGGGTATCTGTGGGAGTAATAAGCCCAATTAGCCAAATGTTGATTGTGCTTTTAAGTGTTGTAGTTTTGGTACCTACTTCCATACCTGTGAGTGTGTTCATTATAAACTTTGTACACTTTGGAAAAAGCTCAGTGGTGCATTTCTGCAGCCGTAATTGTTGACATTTGTATAAATACCATTTTAGATAATGTCTTCCAAATGAGCCAGTCTTAGACACATAGTTCCAGGAATTCCTTATTACTTACTTTGTATTTTATTTTCCCATAAGTGGTAAAATTTGACTACTTCAAGCTTGGCTAGAATGAATGTTAAAAGCCAGGTGGCTTTGTGTCCTAAAGAATCCTCTTGCTCATTCAATAAAATACAAATCCAGTACAAGGGAAAGACATGTTTAGCTTAGCATACTCTGCAGTTTTTAAAAATACTGCTCTTGAATAGTTTCCCAGCAGGGAGCAGTGGGCCATCAAAGTACTTCCCTACCTTTTAGAGGTTGGGATCAGTCAGGACCTCTGACTGGTGGCCAGTTTGCTGACATGTCTAACCTATCCCCAGCACAGGCTCAAGAAGCCTGAGAACCATTCCTGTTGGCCCTTCACTGCTGCCCCAGCTGGGCTGGACAAATAGGGGCACCCTTAGGAAGAGCAGTGTACTAACCCAGGTTGCAGGAGAAAGACAAAAGCCAAAGATAAAGTGTGACATAGAGTTGTACAATTGTTTGAGTTGGAAGGGACCTTAAAGATCACCTGGTTCCAGTCACCCTGGCTGTGGCTAGGGGCATCTTCCACTAGATCAGGTTGCTGAGAACCCCATCCAGCCTTGCCTTGAACTTTAGGATCCTCTTTCTCATTTCTGAGTTGCAAAAAGCAGGCTCTGGTGTTGTTTTTCTGCCAGCAGAAGCTGTTGCTGCTGCACTTACTTTGAGTATGAATACCCTTTTGGATATCTGAGCCTGATGATTTTAATAGCAGTGGTTTCACAATCCAGATAAGCAATAGTTGCTACATACATTCAGTGAGGTCTAGTTTGGGTTTTTTAAACAGACTTGACAGCTCTATAGGGTCAAGATCATGTCTTCCTGCATGGCTGTGCAGTGCCTGGTACAATGAGTCTCTCTGGATACTTCTGCAACTTAATAATAAAACCTTTGCAAGTAACAACTTGTTAATTGAGGATTTAATATAGATGCTCAGCTTTAATTTGTTCCAATTACCTCACCTTAGATTTAAAAGCAGAACCACATAAAATAAAATGCTTGGGTGTTTTACAGATTAGCAGATTTTAATAAATGACACCTCTAACGCATGTATTAGAGAAAGAGCCACTCCAATTTTCCTGACTTAAGAAAGTTTTAACTGAAGAAGGGTATATCAGATGCCAATTTTTCCTTTTTATCACAAAATTTATTTTCATTTTAAAACTTATTTAAATTGCTGTATTTGAATGCCACAACTTGTTGCCAGACTTCTGACAGAAAACTGCTAAAAATGAAAGTGAGGCGGTATTTTTCCTATCTCAATGTAGACTTCTATATAGGAGATTTTTGTCTGGAGTTGCTGACCATCTGTTTCATGGAGTTATGCCAAAAATATATTTTCACTGTAGATTTAGATGCTTGCAATGAGCTAGTAAATAGCCAGACAAGTATTGCAGCATCTTCTTTTAGCATGTCATAAATACGAGTTCCCAGCACTTCTCAAGATAAAAAAAGGTGTAATAAAAACCCATTTATTTCTTAGGTAAATCTTCTAGTCACAGTAACTTTAATAATTCTAACTTTGTTAGTCAGATTTAATTTATTCTTTAAGCAATTCCATTGATTTAAACCTGAAATTAATTTGGCCTGGAGTTTTCAAGAAGCTGTATTTTGTCTTTGAACATTTAATTTTTCTGTGCATAGCCTGGCACTGAGTTATTGTTCAAAGCCTAACAGAGAGATGAGACCCAGTGAGCTCTGGAGGAAAGGGCAGCTTTCTCCATTACTCCTTTGATTCTGGGACTACTGCAGAGACATCTCTCTGATACAAGACTATAAGACAGCAGTAGTACACATTCTTTGGAGTAGATCTCCAGGATACATTCCCTTTCTGCTTCTGGTATTTGCTGTCTCCTGACATGCTCTGCTAAAGTAGAGCTCTGCAAAGTTCAGTCCTACCAAAGAGGTGTCTTGAAAGCTCTTCAAGAGACAGCAAGCATTGCATCACATAGTTGTAATAAAAAAATAATGTTGCATGCTTATCTGGAACACTAAATTCATTTTGTTAAAGCCAAGAAGTGCTAGATATTGAATGGGGTAAGCAGCTACATATAGAGGGAGACAAACCTGGGCTCTGCAGAAACTGCTGAGGATGAGAAGAGTAGAGAATATTATTTTCACCACTTTTAATGAAGGAATGGGACGACACTTGGGCTAAAACTGATTGATTGCTCCTCAGATAAACATCAGTCCCAGAGGCTGTGAGGTTTAAGAGAGCAAGCAGTCTGCCATAGCTCAAAATAGTCACGAGTTCTTCATTACAAGACAATATATAACTTTCTAATCCAATGGACAGTTGCCACAAAATTTATTTTGCTGTTCTAACCTATCACCTTTACTTACTTCAATGGATACTTTTATCCAATGGCTACTATCACACATACAGACATATGCTTCTATTAGAACATCTGTACTCTTAGCTTACTCTGTACAATTATACCCCTTCATTATAAACCCTTCACCATCTTATCAATAGTTTCTCACTTACTTAAGGCATATTCTTACTTACAACTATAGAAACATAAATTTATAATTTTTCTGCTTAATGTCTGTATACTTTAATTTTGTATCAATCCAAGCTTCTTCCAAGGCTGCAAATCAAACCCTCCTGTGTCTGTGGAAGTTTCTGTCTTCCCATTTCCCACAGTAGAATAGTTGCAGTAGGATAAGACCTACAATGCTTAGCCCAAAGGCCTGACCAATTCAGGGCTGACCAAAAGTTAAAGCCTGTTATTACAGGCATTGTAATACAATGCTTACAAAATGTTGAGAAAAATAAAATTTGCGTTCATAGTAGTCCAGTACTTCCTTAACATGAAGTCCCTTATGCATATCAAAACATGAGATACTTTTAAAATAAATGCTGTTCTAAATTAAATAAGCTGTCAGAAGTCCTAAAATAGGACCTTAATTATAGGCAGGTCTCAAACAGTAAGGTTTTGTTCAGGCATGACTGTCTCTGTTTTCTCCACTTTTCCTGAGAACAGGACAGAATTTAGAAAGATTCTTCCCCACCCTTACCCCCATCCCGCTCTCCATGAATAAGGACAGGATTTTGTGAAGATAAGTAGCTCTGAAAATGGAATGACACTTTGTCTCTCCACAACGGAGCTGATAGCAATGGTGAACAAAACACTGAGAAATAATAAACCTGTTTCATGTTGTCAAGCCAGGGCTATTTCTGGTGTGCCGCTTCTAGAAGAAATTAATTTCTTCCCCCAGTTCAGGGCTTTGTTCTGTATTATCTTACAGCTGGAAACATTTGTCTTATCCCATTCATTAGTTATCTGGCTTTTGTTACTGCTGTGAACACTGATCTGTGTATAAAATAGAAACAGTCAATGACACAAATGTGTTTTTTGAATGGTAAGCATATTCCTTGATTCTGGTTGTAAAACCCTATTAAATTAGATTTTTATAAAGTAAGAAGTGTCATAGTTCTAGTAGAAATGTATTCAGGCTGCAACAATTAGGGAAACAAATATTCTTCTAAATATAAACATGCATTTTCTACCAGTCATTGTACTTAGCTTGAGGCCTGAATGCTGATGCTGTAAACTATCCCTTAGATTTGTTATACCTGTGGTATGTTGTCCTGAGGTAGTTACAACAAAAACTTTTGATGAAAAATGGGGAGCCAGAGCTTTGGCTTTGGGCACCTTAATGTGTGATTGCTTGTGTGAAGTGTGAAAGTAATCAGGATGCAGATAAAATCTGCTGAAACTGTGGGTATATATTGGTTGGGGAAGATTTTGGAGATACTAGCTGTAGATAAAGGAAAGATCTATTAAGCTGTATTCTCTGTCAGGTTTTATTTTGCAGAGAAGGTTTATTTCACAGTTGTTGATACACAAAACATCATGCATTTGATTATAATAAAGCATCCCCTGCTGTCACCTGATCATTTTCCCCTGAAGACATGCAGCATCTCCCCCAGACAAATGATAAAAAAAAAAAATCTAAGAAAATAATATAAAAAATCTCTGCCATAAACCAGGAAGGGTTTCTGCAAGCTAGAAAGCCTAGCTTGTTCATCATGCTCATAAACATGATTGAAACGTTAAAGCCCCTGATAAGAACATCTAGAAACACAACAGTATTTTTCAAATGGAAGTTTGTTTGCTCCCTAACAGTGAAAGCTTTCTTTCAATATTCTCTCTTCTACATGTCAGCATTTCTTAGCTATCCTCTTCTAATATGACCAGATATTATCCCAGAGACTTAGAGCTACTGTTATTTGGAGAAAACTTGTATGCTTGGCAGAATTGGAATGGATCTGAGATTGCAGAATAACATTTGCAGTTACAGCTGCTGCGCCAGGAATGTGCGTTTGTGGGCAAGGCTCACCATTATATGCAGTCCAGCTGCCTGAGTTTCCACATTTTCCTTCACTTTCTCTGTGCTCAGGCTGTGTGTGCATGTGTGTGGCTCTAACTGGAGCCTAAACTTTCCAGTATTAAAATTGGTTCTGCCCAGCATATCTTCATTAAAAAAAAAAAGAGAGGAATGAAGTTGTGTTTCCTACATTTTGGGCTGTTCACTGAAACATCCTCTTTCCTATGTGCTTCTTTTACCTATTCTTTTAATTTTTCACAAGTTATTGAGTCAAAGTTATTCTACCAGTACTTTCAGACCATGGGGAGTTTTGGCATTATAGATTGTGCTGAGGATATCCAGTGGCTTCAGACTTTCTTCAGAAGACTGAGCATAACAGTAGGATGCCAAATACAGTGCCGTGGCTTTTCTGCAATTTTAGACAAAAGCAAACTAAGAGCAATTCAGTTCTCAGTTGTAAGTAACTGCTTCCTTCCTGATATGTGTTTTGTAGCTAGTGGATGAAATGTGTCTGCCTGCTACATAATCAATAGAATTAAAATCCCCAGCCACTTATTTCCTGTGAAGTGATTAAAATCCACTTAGCACATAACATGGTCTATGCTGGCCATACTGCTCCTTTGCAGCAATATGTCAAGGTAATGACTATACAGTTTATGAAGTGCTTAAATATAAATGCTCAACATAAATCTTCACAGAGTGTAATTTAATAGTTTTATTCCATTCAGAGAACAAATGTATTCAAGCTTTGGTTGGATTAAGGTAGGCTTTGGCCTTCTCATAATTTCCTGCAAAGTTACATGTTACAGTTCTTAAATCTTTGAAAGGGTAGCTTTTCTTAGTATTAAGAAACACTGAAAGGATGCAGCAGGACATGGTTCTTGTCTGATTGGTGATCTGTAAGTGTCACAAAAGATTTGGTGGTGTAGCATGTGACATCCTCCCTTCCACAGGTAAGAGGGTCCCTGCAGAGAAACAAGAGGTCTGCTGTTTGCTCGGCCATCCCTAATAAACCTTACATCCATGGGTATATTAATGGGTGATTTTTCAAATCTTATTTCTATCAATAGATTAGGTCTACTCTCTAGTATTAAAGTTCAGTTCTTGCCATTTCTTCCTCGTTGGTTTATTTTCATACAAAATTGAATAATCAATTTGAAGCCAGCAACTTCTTCTAAGCCAAGTTTTCTGTGGAAGAGGCTGAGCAACAGTTTGAAGACATAGGATTGTTGATACATTGACTGGGACATTGACTCGAAATCACCCCCTATTTTGAAGAGCTGATACCTTTTATTAAATCAGAAAGGTAGAGTTGGAAAGAAGTAAAAACACACCAGCTTGAAAGATCTAGTTTTGGAGCTTCAAATCATGCTAAATTTTCCTGAAAATGTTACCACTTACTACTTTCTCCATGGGCACATTATCTTTTGGTTTAGGTGGCAGTAGAATTTACCATACATATTTATTTTCCTGTGATTACATACTATTTTCTTAGATAGTTTACCCAGTATTTGAAGGCAGTTAAAAATTATTTTTAAGGCACTGGACTAAAAGCAAGGTTGGGATTTGGAGCATCTGGCATGGTTCAGAGTTTGGGTGTTACTAACATGGCTGATGCATTTGTGTTGTTATGTTTTTGTTGGTTAAAGTGAAAACAAGAATATTTCCCCATTTTTTCATTTTTAAAATAGAAGGTAGTGCAAAACAATGTATATTATAACATCTTGATAGACTTTTGTGTGTATTTTTGACAGCAACGTTTTCTTGATTGATATTTCTTAATGTTATGTTGTTTTTCTCTGAAATAAAACCAAGGAAGTGCTGATACAATGACACCCCTTTTGCTTTGGTGGGGCTCATTCTTTTTTGAAAGCCAGACCAGAATACTATCTGTTCAGACTTGAACATAATTCCAAAACATTTTAAGCAAGTGCTGATGATGTCCAGTCAACTTCTGAAGACCACATATCATAGCATTTTAAAAGATGTTGGAAATAATAAATGAAGAGTCTGTTGATTGCAGAATGAACAAATTACTTAATAGACTTCCCCGTTTTTGCTGCTCTGTGTCAACTTGATATTAACACCTCATTTATTTATTATTCTGTCATCTGATTTTGTTAAAGACATCTCTCTTCTTCATACAGAAAAAACTGCTGTATGTGTAGCATGAAGTGTGCAGTGTTTAGGAATATTAGCAGTCTGGCAGACAAAGCCATGTTCATTTTAGAAAATGTCCTTGAATATCTACCACGATCTCTTAATTGTCATTTGTTCTGGTGCTGGCAAAACGGGTATTTGAAGGTGATACACAAACCAGCACGCACTTTCAAGTTGATGTGCAAAGCATCAAATCCCAAAAATTTAAAGCTCTAACTTTGCAGGATATACTACCTGCAAGTAAAGCTGGCTAACTTGGGAAAGAACCTAGGCATTCTCTGTGTTTCACCAGTGCCTCTCATGAGCAAATATCTTGTTTAGCAGTTCACTAACCTAGCAGCCCCTGGCCTGTTAGTCTTAGAGAGGAGCCTCCCAGGGTTCAAATAAACCATTAATGCTTTTACTGTCTTTCACACTAGATGAATGAATATATTGGTTCTCCAGTCTTGTATCTCTGTCAGTTAGGCTCAAAGCTAAGTAGGAATATTTCTTTTAAAGGAAATCAAAATTTTCTTGTTTAGTCATCATGTTTATTAAGTTTTTGGAAAAGTACCTGTGGGTCTAAAAGAGTTCTCTTTATTTTCATTCTAGTTCAATTTTGTTGGGAAATTACTTGGACCAAGAGGAAACTCTTTAAAGAGGTTACAAGAAGAAACAGGTGCAAAAATGTCCATCCTGGGAAAAGGATCCATGAGGGATAAAGCTAAGGTACAGTGTCTGGATTCTGGTTGCAATTAGTTGAAACATTTGTTGTTTTAGGTGTTACACTTAGATTGCCTGTCTGTTTATTAATGACTCAATTAAAAGGCCTATAATAGAGTCTTGACTCCAAGGCTACTTTGTGTTTTTCAAGTTACATCATTTGCTTAAATATAATTTTTTTTCTTGCTATGCCAACCTTGCTTAGACCTTCACAGTTGCTATAGTATCACTGTTCTTTAAGTAATTCACCTAAAAGAGAAACCAGATTAAAGTTCATTTGATCTGAGAGAAGTCTCTTTCTCATGTGAAAGTACAGCTTGTATATATTATTGCTTTAATATTGGTGTACATAAATGTGTTTAATCTTTAGTTTTCTGTTTCTTTAGAGATGGGTTTTTTTTTTAATGTTGAATATTTATTCAGGGTATAGTTCGAGGAGACGATAACAAAATGCACTATAGATAAAGAAAAAAAAAAAGAAAAAGGTGCTTGGAATTACAGCCTGGTCAATGCCCCTAAGTAATTACTTGCAGGTAATTGTTACTCCTCCTCAACCAGTTCCCCACCCAGTTTATATACTGGACATGATGCTTTGTGATATGGAATATCCCTTTGGCCAGTTTGGGTCAGCTGTCCTGGCTTTGCTCCCTCCTGGCTTTGCTCCTGTGCAGCTCCTCACTGGCAGAGTATGAGACACTCAAAAGTCCTTGGCTTGGGGTAAGGACTGCGTAACAACAACCCGAACATTAGTGTGTTATCAATATTATTGTCATACTAAATCCCAAACACAACAGGGTGCCATTTATTAGGAAGAAAATTAGTCCTATCCCAGCTAAAACCAGGATATAAGGAAGCTTTCATGAATATTTGACCCAAAGAACAAATACTGATTGCATTGTGATGTCTTTTAGAATCTGTGGAACAGCAGTGTTATGGTCAGCACAGAAATAATGACTCCTAATTTCACTATATTTTAACTGTATATAGCCTCTAGTAATGTTATACATTATTCTTCTTTCCTTTCTGTTACCTCTGTCATTAATCTCAGTAGCTAAAATTATGAAAGCAATAATATGCCAAAATAAAGGAAAGACCAATCAGGATTTTTTGGTTGGCATTATCTGGTCTTGGTAATATGTATCAGCAATCACATGGACATTATGAGGTCTGCAATAGCAATATTAAAAAATATAAGGCCACAAACTAGACAAATTAGGCACATGGATTATATTCAATTTTTCAGTTTTTTTTATGACATTTTTGTCAGACATTTAGTGACACTTCAGTTATGATTATAAGATAATGCATGCTGAATGCACTACTGATTTTATTTCCAGGTATTGACAGGTAAAATATTTTAATTACTTGTGTCTAACTTCTGGAATCATAAATATTTCCCTGGATGAAAGAATGTATGTCCTGCTAAGTAGCAGTAATTTGCCTTTGTACTACATCTGATGCCCAGTTGCTCCATTCTCAGCCACCCACTCACATTATTATAGCTGAGAGCATTAGTTGCCCAAACAGGGGAGTGTAAACAAGTTTAAACACATAATAGACAGATTAGGACTTCTGATTTTGAGATTGGTCACTCTTCTGATCATATAATTTGATTTTCATCTGATCATAATGAACAGTGCCAGCATGACAGGTACTACATTCACTCATGAGTATGTCAGCAAAATTTGAGTAGGTCTTCACAAGGTTTATAGTCCTTAAGAATAATCTGAAATTGAGCTTCATGGAGACTCATTCATATGAGACTGATGTAAAAAAAATGAAGTTCTAGGATAAACTGGCATTAAATAAAGCAGTCATGATTTCTGTAGAGAAAGGCTCATAAGCAATTTATCTTAATCCAATTTAGGCATTACTGACTCAAAAGAAAACAAAATCCCTTTGCAATTACAGTGAGAGGTAGGAATTTTCTCATCCATGCACATCAGTGTTTCCAGTTCCTGGCAAAAGAGTGTGAGAGTAATTATGGGATGGGTAATAGTTACAATTAGCATTTCATAGAGGCTATTTTAGGTTGAGATACTGATAAAATGTAAAGAAAACATGTTTGACTGTGAGCATAAATAATGGTGTGAATTGCTATATTGCTAAGGAAAAAACAACTTGCTCTGGTTAAAACAGTTTTCTTGTCAAAAAACAAGTGCACTAGTATCATTTATGCAGTACTTTTTTACTGATTTAAATACAAATTACCAAAGTCTGGAGGCTCTTTGTGGGTTATTTGAACCATAAAAGAAATCAGTTTATGTATGTTGGCTGATAGATCTTTGTTTTGCAGGAGTATTCAAGAAAAATCAATGTAATTTCTCTCTAGAAACTAGAATTTCCTTAAAGCTGTCTATATTGTGCCATAAGCCATGGCAGTTTCTAGACAAACTGCAGGCACGTGTGCTTTTCTCCTCCAGTCTGCTGCAGCTGGATGCTGAGTTGCATCAGAGAAGCAGAAACAGAATTGCTGCTGAAAAGTGCTGAGTACATTTATGCCCTAGATCCCTAGATACTTAAATCTTCAAAAAGAACTGATCTGCTGATTTGAGGTTTTTTAGTGCCAGAATGACAACAGGGAAGTTCTTGGCTCAACAATGAATTGCTCTTGCTATAGTCAGGAATTTTGGTCATACAGAGGGGGAGTTTCTGTGTCTGGGAAATGGATTATATCAACAGAGGTATGCCTGTTCCTCAGAATTTCCTTATCTTCTGTAAGAAACCTGTAGATAAATTTTAGAGGCTCAAGATTTTAGGCTGTTTCCTTTCAGAGCAACAGGGAAGATTTGTTAAGAGTGACTTAAGATTTCTGAGTCTCTGCTGTGCCTACAGTGTGGGAACAGGATAGATTAACTTGAAAAGGCAATGCAGTTTACCTAAAACGTGTATTATGAACAGCTCCAATTGTGCACAGAACACCACAGAGCTAATTTATGTCACATAAAGTTATGTTAGATGTTACTGAAGAGATGCCCAAGTATAACTGCATCAGTGGTTTGTTTCTATTTTTAAGAGCATTTTTAAGTGACCTAAAGGAGTCTGTTTGGAAGAGCAGAATAACCTAAGAACAATAGAATGTTTTAATTATGATTTAGTAATGTATTAAGTGTTAGACAAAGAATGATTTTTGTTTACTTTTCATTATGTTTAAAAAAATGAAAACTAGTTATTTAGCCTTCATATCTTTCCCTGAAAACTCATTGTTCATCACCTGCAAGACATTTGGAAGACTGATCAGTTATTTAAACTAAAGGGGGTCGCATTGTCTTTGCTCCAAACATATTTTTGAACCACGTTTTACTTACATAGAGTAGGATTTGGAAATTAGTGTCCTGATAGTGTGGTTATTTATTAGATTAAAAATAAGTTAAAACATTGACTTTTGTAGTAGCACATGAGCTGTCAGACACACATGAAGAAAAATATAAGTCACAGTATTTCCATGAAATCTTCTGCAGACTGATGTATTCTTGCCATTCCAATTGAAAACTTTTTTATCTAGAGAAATCCTATTAACACTATTTCCTATTCTGCACACTATCTGTTTATTACCCATTTCTGTCATTCCTTAAGCTTGCACTTACTTGTGTCATTTGTCCTGGCTACTGAAAGGATTCTGTTATTCAAGATTCATGTCGAAAACTAATGAACAAACTTGCACTGCAGCTTTGAAAAGCCACATTAACTACTTTTCTGAGACTCAGTCTTCTATCAGCCACTGAGCACTTTTAACTGCTGCCTTCTTCAAGTTTCAGTTTTTGTTAAAACTAGTTCTTAAGGAAAGAGGAGATAATTGCAGTCAAACTACATGCCTTTCTTTATTGTGTGGGTTAAGTGCTTTCCAAATAAGGTTCACTGTCACTGGACAACAGCTTTTCCAGTTAAACAGAATTTGTTTCCTTACCTTTTCTTTATAAGAAAAACCAAGCATTAAGAGTTTGTTTCCAACTAAAAAGATCTGAAATGAGCACACAGTGAAACTACTGAGATGCAATTATTAGCATGTTGGCTTTAGGTTGGTTTTTAGCAGCTATGTTATGTGGGAGCCTTAAAAAATATTTTGAAAATATGGGATAGTTGCAGTGTGCACTGGTGCACTGGTCTCTTCCCTGCAAATTCTGCATGCTGTGAGGTCAATCCTGCAACCTTTAAATACATGTTTCAATATCTTACAGGATTAAGTCCATATGTAATGTGAATAATGCCCAATAGGTTTTTGGTTTGAAGCACAATGTAGTTCTTCATTAGGTCGTGTCTACCATGGGCATAGTGTCCTAATAGTGGAAAGTTAGTTTTCTAAAAGGATTCTCTTGACTTCATTGTTTTTTTCAAAAAAGCTATAAATTATGCTCAGATAGCCCAAAAGGGAAGAAAAATGTAGCAGGTTTTGTCTGTAGGATGTTTTGGTCCAAGCATTGGAGTTTATTCTTCCCCAGTGCTATTGCCTCACTGAAATGTGAGATCAAAGGTGTTGTCTTTAGTGTCCAGAGTTTTAAAAGCTTTTGAGTGTCAATACCTGTCAAAACGTTTAAGGTCATGCAGTAAAGGTACATACGCAATATTTTTTCCAAGTGACAGTGTCAGCATTCTCAACAAGAATAAGAAGTTACAAAAGACTTTAGAAGGTTTAAAAAAAACCCCAAAACAAAACCAACCAAAAATCACCTAGTGGTCCCTTGCACCACATTTTGCACTGGTGCCACTCCACCAGTGCCTGTGAGCTCTCTTGCTCTGGCTGATGGCAATGGTAGTTTAGCTCACTGTTTTGCCAGGGGTTTCAGCTCTTAGAGTTGGAGATAGAAATTTGGGAATTCCTATAAAAACTCGATTTAGTTTTGTAAAAGATAACTTTTAGATTTACTTCCAACCTGCTGGGAATTTTGATTTGGACTTTATGTAAAATCTCTGAAATGTTAATTTCTTAGTCAAGTATTTCTGTTCCCTTGAAGTACTCCTTTTATCATATTCAGCTGGAAGATCTTTAGGGGAAACATAGAGCAATGAGTGGCATTTAATTTAGAAAACTAGATCACAGCTAGAAGAGTAGTTTTAAATCATTAATTGCTGCTCACCCATTTTGTATTTTTCTGTTAGATTTTCTTTTTGTGTTTAAAAGTCGTAAAGACTTTGTATTTTTATGTCTACAGACACAAAACCTTACAGACATTTCACCCCACAAACCAGGTTTATGATCAAGAGCAGGATTGGGCCCTCAGCTTGCCTTCAAGATGTGAGCAAAAGTTACAAGAGCACACTGCTTCTGCTGCAGCACAGTTTTTTTGTCTTCCTTAATATCTTCAGCTTCATTGTATGAACTGCTGTAGGGCTATAAGGACCATAACCAACAACCAGCAACAAAGAAAAACGCAAAGGAAAGGAAACAAACAAAAAGCAGACCACCCCATCTTTTGAAACTGAAATCTTCAAGGACCAAAATGGCAAAAAGATGTTAACTCTTTAAATGCTACTGTAATCTGCATTCTATGTTTTTCCTTTAAGTGAGCATGCCAAAAGGTGCCAAAGGCTTTCACAATCTAAAGCTAGGTTTTTACTTGAAAAAAACATTCTAAATAAAATACTTTCTCCTTGTACAGAGAAAACGTAAATCTGTTGGCAGGCACAGGTTAAAAGAGAAGATCAACTTTATCACTGTTACTTGTATTCTACAACTTCCAGCTGCTCAACCACCCCAGTTTCTTGGAAAATACCTCTGTGTAACACCCCTAGTGAGTTGTAAAGTAATTTTTTTCCCTGATAGGGGAGGCAATTTGAGGTAGATACAGATCACAGCCAGTAATTTTTAGAATACCTTTTATTCTATAAACTTTCACTGATTCTATTAAGTATTGCAATTGTTTAGGTTTTTGCTAGAGGTGAATAATTATTCTCAGAAGCTATTCACCTTACTGAGTCTCCCATCTAAACTGCAGTCTCATGATTACATGGTTAGAGCAACATTTGGGAAGACAAGTCTTACTATATAGTCAGAAAAGAGAGGACTTTACTGGCAGCTCAGTAGTAGGTGTTCCGAAAGGCTGTCAGAGGAACCTTTATTTCATCAGCAGCATATGTGACCCCATAGTCTTCATCTGCTTAGAGCAGTCATCTTGGGTACAGGTTGGGTTCCAGTCTCACGTGGACACAAACGTGTGCCCGTTCGCCAGCACCAGCAGGCTCCAGGGCTTGCCAGTCCTTGGGAAGCTTCCATCTACCATCTTCTAGCACATAATTTTCATTCCTTTGACTTTCTTCTTTATTTTTCTTGAAACTATTCTTCCATCTAAACTTAGAATTGCCTATAGAATCAATTTGTGAGAAGTCAGTGGATGAGACATTAATGAAAAATGCTTTTTCCAATACTTCTCTTAGGAGTCTTATGTCCACGCATCGTCTGTCCCTGCTTATGTTTCACAGATCTGTGCAGATCAGCTTGTTTCTAGAAAGTTGTTCCCTCTCTTTTTTTTTTCAGAAAACTCCTTGTAACCCAGAGTGCAACCCCTAGAAAAACACAAGTTTTCTTTTCTGCTTCTCAGCCACATCCTTTGAACTAAATTTGTATATTTTGATATCACAGTAAACTGAGTGCATTCAGTCATTTATCCTCCATCGAGCACAAAAAGAATATGTTGATTCAGTGGGAGTCTTTCTAGGTGGGGAGTCATAAACCTCTTATTTTCTTGTCATATCCCTTAATGTTTTGGTTTTTATGCTTCTTGCCTGTGTTCCAGGAATGTGGTGCTACAAATGATTTTGGGAAAGACGGTAGGACTGTTGTCTTTCCCAAGATCATTTGTAGCACCACATCCCTGGCAGACAGGAGCATCTTCTGTCTAATAGCTTCTGCAGCTGCCATTAATTACCTATTTGTCTGGCTTGTTGGCTGAAGTGGAAATAAGCTCAAAAATATGAAACCATTGAGCCAAAGGAGTTAACTGGCCCCACTGGGATAAATTCTTCCCTTCCTGATATTCAAATTACCCTATCTGCATACTGAATCCAGGAGATGCCTTGTGATAGATCATTCCATATATATCAGAAAGCTCATCTGTGTTAACAGGCATCTCCCAATATAACTTTGGGTTTGGAACCTGGCTAGAAACAGCAGTTGCCTCTTTTCCTTAAATTTATGCAGTTTCAAATGATCTGCAGCAGAGTAGTCCCTGGCTTTTTCAGTTTGTGCTATAAAATTTTGGAAATCCATTTGTTTCCATTTCTCTTAAGTTTGTTTCTTTGCAGTATGGATTTTTTTCCTTACAAAGGTGGTTCGTTATATTTATGTCAGAGTTTTACAATGTTGTCTTTGACATCTCTCTCTGAATTTTTGAGCTGGTTCAAGTATGTAGCCCGTATTGCTGCAGAGAAAATAGCCTTTTAACCAATTCCTTTTGGGTTAAGAACAGCTCAGCATTTTTTTACTGGGTGGGTAACCACTCTGACCTTGCTTAGAAGAGTTAGGCTTAGGGTAAGATTTTTGAAAGCTTTGTAATCTGTATGTATATGTGGAGAGAGAAAGAAAGATATGTGTGTGGTATATTGCTCCAATTCATGGTTGAGCATTAAGTCTGTCTGTGTTAGCCAGTTCCTTGGTTTTTTCTCTGCACAGTGACTAGGGATGTCTGTCTCTTGAGCATTTTAAACTCCCATGCTATTTAATGTCCAACTCTTTTATCCCCGAAAGATGCACAGTCACTTCCAAAGTCTCAAGATTGATTTGTAACTCATTTCCTGAATGTTTCTACACATTGGTAAGGCTTGCAGTTTAAATGGAGTTGCCATCACATACATTTTAAGAGGAGTATAGCTCAAGTAGCTCAAGTAAAATTACTTTGCAATTATGACCAAATCAGTCAATAGTGTTCGTTCACTTTGATATAAAACCTGCTGCCTTCTCAAGTCATGCTTGAATAAGCCTCCAGATCATTACATGTTCTAAATGGGGATGTTGAACCACCTTTTTATTTTTCTGCTGACTTTCATGCAGCATGTAAAGACAAAGCATCACTACCAAACCATTCTTTGGTTTGGAAAAAGATATCTATATTGGAAAAAGATAGCAGTATCAGAACCCACCAAATTACTGCTTCCTGCCCATATATGAGGCAGTGCAGCTCCTCGTCTCTGCAACAGTGACTTCCACCTTGTTTGAGTCTCTCAAGTTGTAGAAAAATCTTTTCTCTAGAGACATGGCTTGTCAATTGTGCTGCCTGTAAGTTCTGACCTGTGCTTCAGAATCTAGGTCTGAAGATTGGGCACCAGGGCACTCTGTTGACTTCTCCAGTCAGGTTCCAGTTCTTCTCTGCATCTTCTGCCTGAGCACTGTAGGAGTATGTGAACGGGACCTTTTTTGTCTCATTAGAGAAGTAATTTCTATTTCTCAGTAAGCAGCCTGTTTCTGGCCTCATGGCAGCTGTAAATTTTTTAGTTGCACTTCTGTAAAAATGCTACTTATGAGTTTGTGTCAGCAGACTTTTACAGCATTCCAGTATTTTAGCTAGAGCCCAATTTACTGCAGCTTATTTTTGTGTAATTGGATACTCACATGTACACCGTGTCAGTTTCTAAAAGGGGACACAGGATGTTGCACAAAGTAGATGTTATTCAGTATTGGAGTTTGCTTTCAGTGGTACAAGACCTGGACTGTCATCGGAGTCAAGAATAAGCCATTAGGAACTGCTGGGTCACAGGAGCATCACATTTATTTCCTGACCACTTCTTATGCAGTGTTTCCCTGAGGCAATGGCAACAAAAAAGACCTTGGTGAAGATTGCTCTGGTGGTGTTTTGCTCAGTAAATGTTCCCTGGGAGAGAAAAATCCTAAATTGAACAAATGAAAAAAAAAAAAACTTCATGTCCTTTTTGTCTCTCAGAGACAAATTTTGGACTATAAACTTTAGACTGCAAATATTGGAAAAAGTCTGCCTCGTTGATTCTGTAACTTATTTGTCTGTGATTTCTTGAAAAAGGCTATAAATACAAAAAAATTTGTGCAAGTTTGTGTGCTTATTAATAGAAACCAAGCTGAAGTGTCTGATCTTTTTGATATTCTTGTTTTAATGAATATGTTTGGTATTAAATGAAAAAAATACTTACATTTCTTCATACACATGTAATATTGGAACACAAGGTTTTATTTTAAATCTGAAAATTTAAATTGGCATAAAATTGAGATTATCATATCTTCCTACATTAAACCTGTATTAATTACTGATGACAAATTAAAGTTCATAGATTGGTTACAGACCAAGACAGGTTAAAACAACCAGGAAAGTGGGACACTCATTTGAGTACTTTAAATGTTTGTAATTTAAATAGAATTTGAAAATTGTTGGACTGTTCTTCTTCGATGCTTAAGGAGGTCCATAAGATATTCTCTAACATTTTCAGAGTCTCACAAGTGCATTTCTTGTACTGCTGAAGCCACTGGCAGTTTTGCCAATGACCAGTGCAAGGAATAAATCACTCTTAGTCTTTAGCTGAGCAAGCAAATGAAATTCATATGCAATCTCCATATAGTTCTCTGTTAATTTTTAGACTAGAGCTCCAGTCTGAAGAGTGAGGTGTTGGAGTGGTTGTAGGGGTTCAACAAGATACAGCAATGCAAGTATTCAACAAGATACAGCAATGCAAGTATTTCCTACTAGCACAATTCATGGAGTGATACAATGCTTCCATGTGATTAGTGATGACATCTTCAAAACAGAATAGCCAAGAGGGCAATTTAGCTCTGTGTTAAAAATTTCATACTCTGAAGCTGATAGTTAAGAAAATTGCATTGTCCTCACATAAGAACCACATCAGACCTCAAGCAGATGTTGTTTTATTACTGATGTAACACAGTGGTGATATTAAAAGTCTTTATCGCCTCCCTTGAATGTAATGTTAAAACTGACTTAGATATTTTGTAGTTCTGACAGGACATTTGTAAGACTTACACTGCTGGGTTTAAAAAGATGGGACACATTCTTTTCTTTCTACAAAATTAGGCTATTTCCAAAGAGCAAAACATTGAGGTAGTGCTTCAGCTTTATTCTTTTTAAGTTGAAGGTAATGGAAGACTATGAAACTTTAAAGAAGGCAAGGCAAAGAAGTGGCAAGAGAGCAATGTGGGAAGGGTAGAGATAGCCCTTGGAAGAGAAAAAGTTAATAAGCTTTCTGTTTTGTCAACTTGTAAATGTTTAGTAGTTATTTTTTACCTGAAAGCAGTTTAAATTTTTTGTTTGTGGAATATTGTCAGGTTTTTTAAATACCCCAGCAAAGTAAACAAAGTTATGTACAGATGTATTATGCATTAGAATCAAGCTGCCAAGTGACTCAGCTGCAATATCCCCTCTGTCTGCAGTAGTGCCAGTTTCACACCCAAAAGTCCGAGTTTCACATCCAGACCTGTGCCAAACTCTTCTTGATTTCAGCTCACTTGTATTTCATTGGTCAGAGAGCAAGCTGGGGCTTGTTGGCAGTGTCCTGTGTCTGCCACTGCAGGGACAGCCCTGTGCCTCACATCTCTCAAGAGGTTTGGTTGTGTGACCTTGCACCCAACTGTGCCACCCCCTTCTCCTGCACATGGCCTTTGCAATCCTGAATGGCATTGTCAGGATGAGTCCTAGCACTAATGTCCCTGCCTGTGCAACAGGCCATAAGTTTTCTTTAAAAAAATAAACACGGGAAGAAATAAAGCAGCACATTCATGTGTGAGAGATGGGGAGGTAAAAAAAGAGAGACAAGGAAATTAAAGTAAATTAACTCAATTGCTTACAGCAATTCAGGGGACCGAATATATTTTCACATTGATGTGTTTTCCCATCTATATTTTTTCAGAACAATGACTTACATTCCTAAGTCTTTTATTTATCTCCATACAGCTTCATAAAGACAAAGTTTGATCTTGCTGAGTTTAGTTTTATGTTTATTATTCTTCCTGTTTTACATATAGATAAATGCAGAAAGAACTGCTTTGAAATATTTGTAGCAATTACGTTAAATCCCAGTTTTCCATGCATAATGTTATCTGTACTCTTGAGGATCATGATAAATACTTTTAATATACTTTAATGGGCTACTCTTACAAGGAATTTTGCATTGCCACAATAGAGGCAGCATTGCAGTAAATTAAATTACAGTGCACACAATTAAATAGAATAATGAAAAAAAAAATCAGACTTGGAGCAACAACTCTTCAGAGTCCCCTGAAATTCAATTTCACAAGAAACAGAATAGAAGAATATGGTGAGTGGAATTTAGATAGCTAAGTTAGATATTATTTACTTTGTAATATCTCCATCAGGGATTAATGTTCTCTTATTCAGTTGCATTGATTAGTCTCTGGATCATTTTTCAGATTGATTACTGTAGTAATGTAGCATTCCTTTTTCATTTATCTACCCACCATCAATATAACTTTGGCGATATAACTTCATCGCAGTGCTGTTGTTATGTAATCCATGATAATTTGCAGGCTTTCAGTAATAGCTTTAAGGAAATCATTACAGATTTAATTTGAGTTTATAGCCATTTATTACAAGAAAAAACACCCCATCTTTCTTTCATCTTCTTTGAAAGGAAAATTCTCTGACAGAGAGGTATTCTCTGACAAGTTTCTTTCCAAGGATGCTTGGCTGTGAGGTATGTTTGTGCTTTATCAAACATAGCTAAAGTAAGGCATATGTGCAGCTCTGACAGTTATGTCTTGAATTTGCAGTGGAATCAGAAAGTATGATATTAGCATTGCAAGTGATATTATTTACTTTTTCCCTAATTTTTGTAGTTTCTGGGTTTTTTGATTGCAGGTGAACATGAATTCAATCCAGTTTGGAGCTGGCACTTGGAGTCTGCAGGACTATAAAGTTTTCCTTTAGTTCCCACGACTGTGTGGCAGTGGCTTTATTTCTCAGTTCTTATTTTCCATACAGTAAAAGCTCACCATCTAATTTAGAGGTGTCTGCAGAGAATTAATTTGTTGATAATTATAAATCTTACAAATGTGGCATGTTAATACACTGAATTCAGAGTTTTCTGAGTTAGGATGAATGAGCTGCTATCCCTACAGAATATATCCCATACCTAAGGACATCTGTGGATGTGCTCAAGGCTTTCAGGCTGTTTTGCCTATTTTTTTATTGATACGATATTATATCTATATGTGACTCAGATATTCCTTTGGTTTGAATCAGATCAAGGCCATTTATAATACAAAACAGAATGCTTTTTCTTTTTTTTTTTTTTTTTCAGAATTTGTGGAGGAGATGAGAGGGGTAGCAGTTAGTGAATAAAATAAGACAAAGCCTTGCCCTAATCCCTGCCTCCTGTCATCTTCTTCCTTTCAGTTTCTGAGAAATTTCTTTGAAACCAAATCTTTAGGTAGCAACTGTAGCACTTACTGGACCCTGATCTCATAAATTATGTTTAGAGGACATGGGAACACAGCTGGGATGTTTTTAGTTTATGAATGTGCAAATGCTTTGCTGAATTTTGGCCTTACGGGCAAATCTTCCCTTCCTGTGCTTACAAACCCTGCTGTGAAAGTCAATGGCTGCACTGTGTGTTTGTTCTTTGGTGCTCCAACAGGTGAATGATTTAGGGGGTATCTATTAACTCTAAAGAATTCACTTCAGAGTAATTTTTATGAAGTGAGGAGGAAAAATAAATAAAAACTTATCTTTTTTTCTGTCCAGCATCAGGTCCTGCTTCATCTCCTCTTATGTTAAAGAAGTCCCTTACCGAATGCTTATCTGGAATGAGAGAGAAAGAAAAATATTTTTTTCTTTGTATTATGTTGGTAATCTTTCTCCAGGGGTCTGTTTACAGAATTAGGGGATATAGGGAATGTCAAACTAGTCTTACTTTCTTAATTAAAAATGTAATTAGCCATCTATATAACACTCAACTCTAGTGTAACACTGGTTATATTGAATCTCTAGCTGTAAAGAGACTTGATCCAAAGGTATATATGTAAGTCTAAAATTAATGTTTCACATTTCTTTAAATTGATGTAGCAAATGTGTACTCTTGAATAGTTTGACAGTAAATTATTAATTCTGTTTTACTATTTCAAGGCCAAATCCTGGGTGTCAACAGCTGCAAACAGAATTAATATTTTAGTTGGTTCTTTTGAAGATTTAGCTGCAATTCCTAAAACATGCTCTACAGAAATGAATCTCTTGCAATCATCACCCAGTCAGATAAAGGAAGCTTTTTCTTCAACTACTTTTAAGTAGAAGGCTCACTCATGATGCTGAAAAGTGTGTGGTAAAAAATTATGTGATATTAAACCTCTAAATTTTTTTTTTGCCCTCTTCATGACCCAGACCCTGGATAATTTGATATGAGGACCTAATTGCAGCTTTCCAGTAGCTGAAGGGAGTCTACAAGAAAGATGGAGAGAGACTATTCACTTACAAGAGCCAGTAGTGACAGGACAAGGGGTGATGGCTTCAAACGGAAAGAGGGCGGGTTTAGATTAGATATTAAGAAGAAATTCTGTACTGTGAGGGTGGTGAGACATGAACAGGCTGCCTGGTGATGTTGTGGATTCCCCATCCTTGGAAGAGTTCAAGGCCTGTTTGGATGAGCCTCTAGCAACCTGGTCTAGTAGAAGGTGTCCGTGCCCATTGCAGGGGGGATAGGAACTGGATGATCTTTAAGGTCCCTTCCAAACCAAACCATCCTGGGAGTCCAAGACTGTGATATGAGTCCCTATGTTTTACAATTCCTGTATTTTAAACTACTGGCTTTGGTTTTGTTTGTTTTCTGCCATCTTCTCTCTTTTCTTTCTTATTACATCAGCAGAGCAACATATTGAATCTGCACATTTGCTTTCTCTTTTCATGATACAGACAGCTATCACTGCTTCCTATTCTGAAGTTTGTAGGGGGAACATTACTATTATATATTCTGAAAAAAAAATTAAAATATAGTGGCTGAACTTATAAAATGTAGAGTTTTTTAATGAGGTTCACATACAGTAACTGCTGTGTTTTTCTCTTTAGGGTTTACTCTTTATTACTTTTCTGCCTAATGTACAAAACATACAATATGCATTATGATCTACAGATGCATACCCAGATAAAACAGTTTTAATGCAAATTCACTATTAAATGAAGGTGGCATATTAATTTCATTGAAGTATATCAGCTAGAATAGTTTAGAAAAAGTTCCAAAAGTACTTGAAGTATAGCAAAAAAGATGTTATTCAGTGTTAGGACTATATGGAATTCTGGCCTAATTCATCTACAGAAATACATTTCAAATGTATACTGACAATCTGCTAATTAGGGAATAATCTATAATTCAAAATAGATGAAAGGATTTTACATGTGTAGAACAAAAATGTCGCAAAGAAGCTTGCTATGTAAACTTAAATTACTTTTTTTTACATGGGCTTCAATGAGAAAGGGCTTATGATAGGTCATAGACCATGTTATTTGTTGTATGGACTTTAGTTTCCAAACTGGGCTTCTCCATATCACAACTATAAATTTTGCTCTTGATATATAGCAATAAGGGCAAGTTTTCACATTTTGTTTTATGCTCCCTGTAGAATGTAGTTCAGCAGTGAAATCTAGGAGATGTCGTACTACAATGAATTATTAATTCATCGAGTGTCATTTCCTGGCCCTGGAAATAGTATTCAGTGGTTTATAACATTGAGACAAGAAAGAGGAGCAAATTATATTCTTGGATAATTGAAAAAGATGGTGTGATTGAGGAGAGAATTTGTTTCTCTCACACATAAGTTATCACTGTATCCCATGAAATACAGTATCAAATAACTCTTCATAATACATTGGCTAGCACAGAAGTATATGTTATGTGTCTCTATTCAGCATGCCTAATTAAATTTTGCTAAGATATTTGGGCAAAGATTTTTTGTTGCATTGGATGAGGAAATGTCACTAGAAAGAAAAAAGCAAAAAAGCACAACTCTTTTGTGTCTTTGGAATATATTTTATGTATGGGGTGAAAGTTTGGGAGGAGTATTGTAGGCAAGTATTAGAAGAGATTCCAGATACCTGAAAGGAAATCCAAGAATCTTTTTAGATAAGAATTGCAAAAAAGCTGTAACAGGTGGTCCAATCTAATAAGTTTTCCTATTGTGAGTTTGATTTATTTCTTTCATTTTCTGTAAGTTAAACAAAAGGGTTTATAGACTCAAAGGAAGCATCATTGCATTAAGGCTCAAATATTATGGGGCATGAAAAACTGGGATTTTTTCCATACACCATGACATATTTATGATAGTTTGTTTCTTTATTTCTGTGATTTTTGATGTATGCTCTCATTTAATTTAGAGAAAAGTCATTCTTTATATGTTGAGCTGGCCACAGTTGAGTGTCATTAAGAAGATGCATGTGCTTCTGGACTAATATGAGTATATCTGAGTGACTGGAAATGTTAGCAGTTATTCTGTTGCCTTTTGGCATCTCAGGGGATAAAACCAAAAATGCTGAGACTACACATAAAATAATAATTCTATATTGTTTATTCTTTTACACTTTTTTTTTTTGATGTCTTTGGTGACTGAGTTGCTGTAGTCATTAGTTGGAACTTTGAGCTGCTTGTAGTTTCTTACATGAGTTTGGGTTTTGTTGGTCTTTTTTGTTGTTGGGTTGTTTTTTTTTTTTTTTTTTAGTAGAATTCAGTTTAAGTTTTGTTTCTTACTTTATTCTCAGTTCAAAAGCATTGTGTTATTTAATCTGGACAATGTCTAACCCTTTAGACAGATTGTTCTTTTTGTACCTGCACAGTCCCTGGTGTGGGTCTGACATGGATATGCTCAATTCTGCAAACAACATGCACATCTCTGAAGTTTCAGTAAACTCAGACATAAAAGGAAGGGGAAGCATCACCTTTTTCATGCACTGCTATTCACATCACCACAGGTGAACTCATTGCTGCATTCTGCCATTCTTCAGGTGAGGCTCTTGGCTCTGCTGGCTGCTCCAGCAGTGGTCAGTGTTCCCATTTAGCTAGCTAAGGTCCATGCTCAATTTTGGGTGGTGTGACCACATTTGCATAAGAATGACCTGAAGCTGCCTCTTTAGGCCAGTAGTGCTAATGCATCCCTGTGGAGTAGAGGGAAGCAGTTGGATGAGAACTTGGACATGAGCCAGCAATGTGCACTTGCAGTCCAGGAAACCAAGCACATCCTGGGCTGCATCAAAAGCAGCCTGGCCAGCAGGGCAGTGGAGGGGATTCTGCCCCTGACTCCACTCTCATCAGACCCCACCTGGGGTACTGTGTCCAGCTCTGGCCTTCCCAGCATACCAAACACACGTGGATATGTTAGAGGGGCTCCAGACCAGGTCGGAGAGCTGGATCACCTCTCCTGTGGAGACGGGCTGAGAGAGCTCAGCCTGGAGAAGAGGAGGCTCTGAGGAGATCCAGTTGTGTTTTTCCTACATATAAAGGAGGCTTACAAATCAGACACAAATCCTTTTTACCTGAGCCTGTAGTGTACAGGGGACAGTGTATTTAAACTGAGAATGGGTAGATTTGGACTGGGGTTTAGGAAGACATTTTTTATGATGAAGGTGGTGCGGCACTGGAACAGGTTGCCCAGAGCAGTTCTGGGTGTCCCATCCCTGGAAGTTTTCAAGGCCAAGCTGAATGGTGCTTTGGGCTTTGAGCAACCTGGACTGATAGAAGATGTCCCTGCCCAATAACAGACCACTTGGAGCTAGAAAATCTTGAAGGCCTCTTCCAACCCAAACCATTCTATTATTCTATGATAAAAATACAGATTTAATTTGGGAAGGCATAAAGATATCTGGGTGTGCAACACCCAGCCTACATCTTTATGTCTATCCTAATGAATAGTGAGAGCATAAAGCCTGACTTTGAAATTGAACCCATATTTAAATAAAGTCCTGATATGGTCAGGTAACTTCTTCAGCGACCTTGGAAGGGGTTCAGTAGAAGAAAATCTCAAATGTCATTTATTTGCATTCTGCTTTTGCTGCTCAAATAGATAACAATGTAGGAAATCTCTATTGTCTCAGATTTCATGTCTGAAAAAATCAGTAGTATAGTTTTCAGTTTTGCACATGGTTCTTACCTATTTAGATTATTTTTATTTCCAGACCTTCCTACTCTTTTTCCTGTATCATAGTTTTTAATGTATTCATATGCATATCAAGATCTCATTAATAGTTTTGAGTGGGATTAATTTTTGACAGGCTAAAGTGTCATGATTGCAGAGAACATTTTTATTGAGCCTTAGAAAGACAAGGGTTTTGTAACAAAAAAAAGTAACTTTTTTCTCTACCTTAATCAGATATTAAGATCAATGTTGCCAAGCTGAGTAAAAATAGTAGCTCCTAAGTAAAAATAACAGTTCCTAAGTACTAGATTACTGTTTATATTTTTCTAAATTTTTATTAAGAAAAAAAAAAATAGGCTACTTGGCTCTCATTAATTATGATCATGTTCAAAAGAACAAAATAAATCTCAAATTAAAGTTGTTCATAATTATATATAATTAATTTATTATATCTTTTTAAACTTTTGGCTGTCTTCTACAGTGAAAAATGTTATTATATCTCCATTTCTAATTGCCTTACCGACCTTTATTTATTTTTCTTTTTTTCCAAAATCCTTTGAATATGAACATAATTTCAAAAGTTAATTCCAACGTTCTTATTAGGCATTTCATAAATGCATGCTACTGGCAGACTATTGGTTTAGGTGATTAGCCCTTAAATACTAAATACTGCATTTTCATTTAGTTTTGATATGGATAGGAATGACTTGTCAAGTAGCTTTTGTAAAAATGACATCACCAAGTACTTTTGCAACATAATATAAGAAGAACTTTGAAATATAAAGTCATACTTTCTTAGACAATATGTAGGTTGCAATGTGGTATAAAATATTCTGCTGAACAGCATATAACTTTCTTTTGAATTTTTATGTGAATTCTGAAAGAAAAAATGTTTTCAAAAATAGAAGAGAATCATATTTTAATAACAGTATTTTTCCATTATAAACTTTTGAAAAAAAATTAGGGATCACGAGCAACATATTTAGCCACAGTAAAAAGTAATATTTTAATTAATATGGACGTAGTGTGATTTCTCTCATGGTACATCAGAAAACACAGACTTCTAGAAAAATGTACTGAAGCTAGTAAGTGTATGTGGATTTAATCCAAGAAAAAGAATACTGTTTACTAGAGATTTAATAATGTGTAATTTGGGAAAAAATAAACAATGTTCTACCTGCCAAGGTCATGCAAGCCTTGGAGTTTTTTGGTTTGGTTGGTTTTTGGTTTTTTTGTTGTTTTTTTAATCAGGATACTGCTCTACTTTCACTTTTGCAGTCCATCTTTTGCACTGCTATGGACCAAACAAAGTTTTGGCCATCTTATCTAAATTCCTGTTGTGCCTGGAACACAGGAATTTAGATAAGATGGCCCAAACTAGGTATTTCTCCTGATTCAGATACGTAAATGGAAAATGGCAATATGGCAACAAAACATATAAACCCTTCTTGGAATGGGTGGAGATTTACTGAGCACTGTCATTAGGGTGCAATTATGTCTTCATGACAAAACACAGACATCTGTCTTAAGGCAAGCTGAATTATTCTGTGGTAGTGTTGATTTGCTTAAACATGAGTGTCTAGTGCCCTTTAAAGTGCCTGGGGGTATCTCACTGTGCCCTGTCCTGAGAACTTTGACCTTCATGTCCCGCACACTTTCCTCCCACCTCTTATGTTTGTTAAACTTCTCACATCCACTGGTGTGTCCTGGCATCTTCCATGTTCTAAGCCTTGTACTGCTTGGATAATTGCCTCTCTTGTCTGTAATATGCTTTTTGGCATACAGCTAGGATTGTGGACCAAGTATTTCATCAAAATTGAGGGGGTTAATATACTTCTGTGACTGCTTCTAATTTCTTATATTCTTTTTACTTCTGGCTAGGTTTTATTTGTCTCCCAGTTATCCCTTTGTTTCGTATAGCGTTCTGAAATTTCTAATTCCTTCTTGTACCCCTCAAGTGCCAGTTTCATTATGTCTGGATGTTTAAACAGAGTTGCTTTAATGTCTGGTTTTGCAGTTTCTCAGTGTTTTCAATCCCCAGTTTTGCTGCTAGACTGAACTTCTCAGTCTTCCAGACATTTTGCCAACTGTTCAGCAGTATTCATTTCAGGCCACCAGCATTGCTACTGTGTACACAGCAGTTGTCTTACTTGCTGCATCCTTCCTTGTTGTGCTTGAAAGCCCTTTTCTCTTCTGTAATCGCTGGGCTTTGGCAGCCTGGGGCTCAGAAGAGGAGGCATGGTGCCAAGTTCTCGCAAGCTGTCGGTCTTGATTTCCAGAGCAAACCCTCTGAAAGGGTGCTGTGAATAACGTGGCCGGTGTTAGGAAGCACAGCTCAGAGTTTTTTTCACATGCACATGCTGTTCACATTACCAAAACCCACTGGGCACTGGCAGCAGCTGCTGTGTCACCGCTCTGCCGCCTGTCTGTCGGCGGCCCCAGGGGAGCGTCTTCCGAAGCACGTGCAAGGAGACATGGCTCTGCACAGCTCACAGAGTTTGTAATTTCATTGAGGAAATTGCCTTTTAAAGCATGGTATTCCACATGAGAATCCAGAATTTCCTCCCAAGAATTTAATGCTAAAGAAAAGAGGTACAGAGTGGCACTTCCTCCTTGGTGAGGAAGGAGAAGTCAGTTCGACAGTTGCCTGCAGCCTCCTGCCCAGTCAGCAGTGCCATAAAAATCCCACTGGGGAATTCTGGAAATCCTGGGAAAGTGAAGTGGCAGAAGATGGCTTAAAGTGATGTAATTCAGTAGATATGAAGCACCATCCCACAAAAACCAGTATATACAAATAAACATTAAAGCCCCATCAGAAATGTCATCTCATCTGGGCCTGTTCCATGGAGTAGCTCTTCCACATTTTGAGTTTCTGTTTCTCAGTAGACAGAAGGCACTTACTGGTTCCTTGCCACACACTCATTCAAGAAACTTTTAAGCTATTACAGAATACTTAATTAATTTATTTTTGCCTACATAGAATAACTATAAAGCACTAACAGTATCCTCAGTGCCTGCAGTCAGGAAAATATTCATGACACTTGCTTGGGAGCGTGGCTGATAAACCCTTCTTGTGAAATAAACGTTTTTCTGCTTCCTTTGGTTTTGAGCAATTCTCCTCCTCAAGCATGCACCAGATACTGTCTTTTGAGTCTGAATGGTATGGATAAAAAGATTTTTTAAGTAAGTTGGGGTATTCATCTGAGTAATTGTCTTTACTGATTCTTAATATTCCCTTTAAGGTGGATGTGGTGAAAGAGATTTTTAATGTATACTGTTTGTCTATACTGATACTTATTTCTGTCTGAGGAAAACCTGCATGCCATGAAATCCGGTATTTATATTGGAAGTGGTCTTATGTGCCATATCTGTGCAACCATGGTGTGAGGTCGTAGGAAAGACTAAGGCCTGCTCTCCTCATCCTCTTTTCTGGCAGTTTGAAATATGTTGTAATAAAGGGATAACTTTGGAAAATGTCCTCTCAAACAGCAGACATGCTTAAGTCAGAAGATCCTGGTTCTTGTTTTGCATCTGCTCCCTGATTTTCTTCTAATGATAATCTGCCAGATCATCATCATACCTTTCCATCCCACAAGTCATCCAACAGGTTCATTGGATTTCCCATTGCAATGCTGTGCCTATTCTGCTATTTCCCTTGCATTTTCTGTAATGCTTCACATTACGTTCTCAAGTCAAATTTGAATTCATTAGGAAAGAAAGAAAAAGGTCTGGGATATGAGAATGAGGGGTTCTTGAACCTAGGAATGAGGACTGTAAAAATGCTTGTGTCATTTTAAAAGAGGAGTTGCCTTTTAAAAATAACTAATTAGAACAAAAAACAGAGAAGAACTAATGACCAAGGACATGTTCACCTAATTTCCAGAAAGCTGATAGCACTCCAGCAGTGTCAAGGGGAACTTCAGTGTTTTGGTGTCTTCATGGGAACACTTAGTTTTAGAACACCTGGGTTCAAGGCAGGGGGCTGGGGAAAGATAGGCTGGATATTTGTTCACAAAGTGTTGTGGTTTAACCCCAGCCAGCAGCTCAGCACCACCCAGCCACTCACTCCCTAACTGGTGGGAAGGGTAAAAATGAGAAAACCCCATGGGTTGAGATGAAGACAGTTTATGAGTAAAACAAAAGCCACACATTCAAACAAAATAAACTGAGGAATTAATTTACCACTTCCCAGGTGCTCAGCCTTCCCCAGGAAAGCAGGGCTCCATCACATGTAAGGATTACCTCTGAAGAAAGCTGGAGAGGGACTTGGAGGGCATGTAGGGATAGGACATGGAAGAACAGCTTTAAACTGAGAGTAGGTTTAACTTGGATGTTAGGAAGAAATTCTTTACTGTGAGGGTGGTAAGACAATGGGATGGGTTGCCCGAAGAACCATGGACTCCTCACTCCTGGAAGTGTTCAAGGCCAAGTTAGATGGGGGTTTGAGCAACCTGGTCTGGTGGGAGGTGTCTCCCCAGCAGGGGGCTTGGAATTAGATGATCTTTAAGGTCCTTTCCAACCACACCATTTTATCAAGACCAACATCATAATTTCAAACGTCCCTCCATTTTCTTTTTTCTTGTTCCTTCAGCTTTATATGTGGAGCGTGATGTCAAATGGTATGGAATGTCTCTTGTATCAGCAGGGATGAGCTGTCCTGGTTGGGTTGTGTCCCTCCCAACTCCCATGCACCTCCAGCCTCCTCACTGGTGTGGTTGGGTGATAAGCAGAAAAGGCCTTGGCTCACTGCTCAGCAATAGCAAAAGCATCTCAGTGTTGCCAACACTGCAGCACAGTCCAGAGCATTGCCAAAATACCTCACACTGTGAAGAAAATTAACTCTGTTCCAGCCCACACCAGTACTGGTGGAGCAGGACAGGGTGAGTTAATAGGTCTTCT
Source organism: Serinus canaria (assembly GCF_022539315.1). Classification (NCBI taxonomy): domain Eukaryota; kingdom Metazoa; phylum Chordata; class Aves; order Passeriformes; family Fringillidae; genus Serinus; species Serinus canaria. Next base: position 87,800,207 of record NC_066316.1, read on the forward strand.
TTATTCATCCCTTTTCTAGAAGCTGCCTCAGTACTTGGTCAAATTTTGCTAGAAAACATTAGAATCACATCCAGAAATACTCCAGTAGTCTCTTTTTGCTGATTCCTTGTGCCTAAAAGGCTTATCCACTCAAGGAAGTCAAATAACATTCTGGTCAATAAACACTAGGGAAATTCAGCTCATTGGCTGATTCCATGTAAAAGGCATTGACATCAAAGAATCTGCTGCTAGGTACTTTGGGAGGAAAATCAGTAAATTAAATGCTTATTGCAGATTATTTATGTAGTTCTACTTCATACCCATAAATTAGAGACATTTCAAACCAGAATCTGCAATTGCTGCTATGTTAACAAATTCATCTATGCAATTCAATATAAGCAAAAAGGGTCTTTTTTTAAAAATTACTTCCAACTAGCATAGTAATAATTTTGGTTTTTTCAGAATGATCCTAAAAAACTGAAAGGTGTTAAGCCCTTTGGTGTCTAAAGGAGGCTGTTCCTTTGTCCATCCTGCTCTTGGTAAACCCAGAAACATAGTACTTATGCTGGAAATTGCTGCATTCATTAATTCCTGCTTGTACAACTGGGTATGGTTGTTTCCTATTTCCATGTACTTCTAGTGACCAGATAATTTCCAGGCAATTTCAGAAATCACTTAAGAAAGGTTAGCCATTGAAGCAGTAGTTCTTTATTCTTTAGGTATTTAAATTGCTATGACCTTCTCAGCAGTTAACATATTGGACTTTCCTAAGTACTTAGAAGGTAATTGGGTTTTAGCTTTAAGAAAAAGAGGGATAATAATTTCAAAACCTATCAAATATGGATCCATTCACTTCTCAAAATGAGGAGAAACTTCTCAATAAAAATGTAATGGCATTTATCATCTGGAAAATAGCATCATGGATTTCGGTCTCAGATGAGAGGGCACAGAGTCTGTAAGCCCACCCAGCACGCTGTGACCTCCCCAGATTGTCTCATAAGGTGTTAATGATTCCACTCACTGTCATCTTAGAGTTCCCTTGTCCAAGGAACTTATTTCCATAGTCCCCCTATTCTCTGGGATTTAAGGTAAAAAGCAAAAAGAGAGGAGAGATGAGGAGTTACACTGAGGCTGCTTCCTTTCGCATCCATTTCATAGGGAGGATTTGAGATATCTGACACTGTGGGACACAGAAGCTGGGCAAAGTCCCCACAGGAGCATTTCCATGGCCCCAAAATAATTTGCATTCAGATGAGAAGAAGAATGGATGATGAAGGATAGAGGTGGTCTGTGGACTGCCTTTTAGGTCTGTGGATGATCACTGCTGTGGATAATGCTGTCGACATACTGATACATTTTTTTTCTGTCTGTCTTCCAGTTTTTCTCCCCAGAGGGCTCTGTGGTTTAATGCAGAAGTAAAGCTAACACACAGGGTTGTTTGACTGAGCAGTTGTCCATCCCCTGCCACCACACAATGCTTCTTCTGCCTCCTCAGAGCAGGCAGTGTCTTTGTTGCCAGACCTGGAACTGGCAGGCTCTGTGGGCTGTGCTGATTCCTGTGCCCGGCCCTGAGCAATGCTCCACTCCCTGTGGGCTCAAAAGGTGGAAGTCCAGGAAGAAGTAATAATTGAATGCATCACTAATTGTTGCAAGATCAATAACTGGTGTATTTAGGATTGCTCTATTTCTTTAATTTCAGTGCAGAGATTTGGCTGCATTCAGCAGTTTTACAAAACTGGCTTTACTCTTCAAATAATCTGTCAATGATAACCTTTTCTCTTAATCACTTCTGGAAAAAAAAGGGTCCCATAGCCAGGCCATACTCAGTGCTCCCTAGGTTCTGCACTGTTATGGGGAAACTCACATGCATTCATTACCAAATGCAAATATTTAAAAGGAAAGGCTTTTTAAAAGGAGCAAGTATGCAGCATCTTAATGCACATAATGTAAAGACTAAATGAGGGCTTTTGGAAAGCACTCAGTACTCTGGCCCCTCTTCAATGCATCACTACGTAGAAAATAACTCTGCCATGAGAGGTGTTACCATTATCACTCTCTGTTTCTGTCGCTTCCCTGGTCTGCTGTTGGCCACTCTTCTTGCTGGCTTTCCCCCACAGAGAGTCCTCAGACCATCCCCAGCCAAATCTGAAAGCTCTCCTGAGACAGAGGTGGAGGCAGTCTCATCTTCAGCAGGGCTCCAGTTCATGTTGCTTTGTTTAAAGATGAATGTGGAAGCATTATGTGTTACATGTTACACAGCATTTTCTTAGGCAGTGTGTGCTTTCAAGAAGTACCTATGCTTTATTTCTCCACATACAAGCAGAAAATTTTCCCATTAGCTTTCAACAAAAGACAGACTGTGCAACAGCAGTTTTCTTTCCCCTAAGGATGGCAGGCTGTCATCTCTATTAATCTTCCACACATTATTGTCACCTGCATGCTTTGTTCCAGTATGACGAATTTTTACACCAAATATAGAAAACTAGTGATATTTGAGAGGAAGTAATCCCCTTGACAGACAGTTGTGAACACAAAGATGGAAGTGGACAGGGTTAAATTTGTGCCCTATGGCCTGTTTTGTTTCTCTTCTTCATTGTGGTTACTGAAAGATTTTTAAAATTCAGTAACAAAATTTCCAGGGAGTGTTTCCCTGTTTCCTTCTTTATGTGGGAGGTGATCTTATATACTTTATAAAATCATCCTGTGAGCTTCAAAGGGATATTTGTCCATTTAAAGTTGTAAACATTCATTAGAGTCCACATTACTGCCACCATTCTTAGGGCAGCACCCAATGCATTTAATCCAAAAGGGATCTCTGAGCTGTCATCAGAATAGAAAAGGTTGAATCGTGGGTGTTCCCATTCACATTGCTGTTTTTCTTTCATAGTTTTGTTGTAGGTCTGGGGGTGTTTTGGGTTTTTTTTACATTACTTTCAATTGAAAAGGGCCTTGATTGTTTTTGTTACTCAGGTTATATTGTTGGTGTATGCTGGAGGTTGGCAGTGATGCATAGCAATGAACTTTATTGTACATTATAGCACTCTGTGCCATAGTACTGAGATCATATTATGTGTTCAAGGCATTTTGTGAGATGCTGACTTAACACCATTTAAACAGTGTTTATGTGGGTTGTGTATTAAATTGTCCTTGCATTTATATTAGTATTGCCTCTAACTGAAAACTGTAATTTTCAAAATTAAGAGGAAGTATTAAAGCTGCTTTTCCCACTAAGTTGTTTACTATTACATGTAATTAATAGCTACATTAAGTATTCTAGTTAAAAATGTTTTCCTGCTTTTTTTTCCTCCCAGCATTCTACACATTCTTATTAAAAATGTGTTTTGGTTAGGATGAATTTTGCTTAGGTTTTAGTTATAGTCCACTACTGACTTCTTTTTCATGGGTCAAATTGAGTTCAATACCTATATTCCAAGGTACAGCATAGATATTTCTTAGAGGTGTCATTCTCTATAAAAATATATTATTTTCTTGGATATTTTGCAATCTGCTGGCTTAATAGCAAGTTACAGAATTATTGCCTCTCTGTTCCAAGTTGAAAGAAACCTTTGTTCAAAACAGTGAAATATAAATGGTCAGTTATACCTCCTGGCAGTACTGCAAACTTGAAAACTTTGGATCCAAATTATTTCTTTCAAAGTTGTACAGTTTTTAGTATGAGCTCCTGCCATTTTACAGAACCAGTCAGAGAGACCAGAAGAGTACTTGTTAAGAAGGAAACCTTGAAATGGTAAGTGAAAGGAAAATGTTTAGATTTGACACTAATTAAGTATTTAAAATTTTCTTCTGTAATATAAAAATACAAAATTACCCTCCATACCCCTTATTTTCCTGCCACACCATTTAGTATTATCCATTTGGGTTTGGAAAGCTGATGAGAACCAGTGAGGGAAAACAACAATAGCAAACTCATCAGGTCATACATTCTTGGCCAGGAGGTGGAGAGCTGTCCTAGCCCTGGGCTGTGTGGCTCCAGTGGGAGGGCCCCTCTCCTTGTCAGGGGAAGATTGTTACCCAGGGTGATGCTCAGAGGAAGCAAACCTGGATTTATTATAGCTTCCTGTTTTTGGAGGGTAGCATTAAAGCCAGTCTTTGCTGGGATGGATCCTGGGGAAGGAAACTGACTCAGAAGTACTCTCTGGGACAGAGCTCCTCGGGGTTTTCTATTACTGAAGCAGCTTATGGGATGTGCTGGGTTCAGGTTGACAAAATCCATCACCCCACACAGCTTGACTGGGGCAGGACCATGAGAGGGGTTCCTGTCACAGCTGAGCTTAGAGTACACATGCTCTCAGGTCTGTCCTATGTTCAAGGTCTGGAAAATGATAGGAGGACAAACAACCCACCAGACAACAGCCCTACAGCCCAACAATTTTTAGCATATTCATTTCTGTAATAAATGAAGTGGAGTCAAGCCAGCAAGAAAATAACACATTTTTTTTCATGCAAAATTCATTAGAACAGACAAGAACATGAGGGAAATAAACCACATCCATATATAAATATAATGGATTGTTTTTTTCATGTAGTACGAAATAATATTGTTAATGAAAGATATTTTGCTATCAGCTTAGGAAAGGCACTTTGTGTAAGCAGAGTTACTTTGACAACTTAATCTGATTAAATAAGCAAAATTGAAGTAGGGGAAAGTCTTTTCAATTCAAATACAGAGTTTCAAAATTCCTGGCTTTTTTTTTCTAATATCTTCATGGAAATCAAAATGAAGTTTAGAGGCACTTGGGTCTTTTTGTTCCTGGCAATTTCAATTGCTGGCAGCTAGTGCCTCTTTTCTTGGCCTGGTGATTGAAAAAAACGTTAAATAAAAGAAGTAGCAAAATTAGATTGCTGGATTACTTTTTCTTAAAACTAACATAGCCTCCATTTTAAGACTATAGGGACTCCATTTCACCCTATAGGGAGTCTAGTTTTTTTGCATCAGTCTGTACAAAGCTAAAATGAAAGGCATATTGTAACATGTATATTTATGTAATATGAATCAACAAAAGTAAAATTGTGCAAACTATATTCTACTTTTTCTTTTTTTTATTTTCAAAGTATTTTGTGTAAGAAAAAGTACAATTAAAATATAAAACATAATGTGACTCATATTTTATATAACATTTTGATATCCTCATAGAATGCACTTGAAAATCTGGGTTTTCTTCATTATTTTGTTTCATATTGAAAATAGGAAAGTGTATTAAACATGTGTCTAATCATAAACAACGCTACTCCATCCTGCAGAAGGAAAAAACACTCTGCTTTTTGTTGGCTGACATACTGTAAATTGATAGTCCTGCTAGTTTTGTTGGTCTAAACCGTTTTGAAGGACAATGACTTCCAGTGTTTTTGCAGGTTACAGAAGTTGTCTCATGGTGGTTTAACTCATTTTTGTGTCATATATATATGGCAGGTTGTATAAAATTGGAGTATTATTGTTCATCTTGGTAATACAATGCTTAGTGTGATCTTCTAATTGAAAGAATCATTCTTTAATGCCAGAAAGCTGTCTGCTGTGTCTAATGAGGAACATAGATAGTCACAATGGACATTTGGAAAATTCAGTAGCAAAATAATTGGTGTAAAATTGCAATTCAGCAGAGCACTAATGACCATGTGCATAATCTCTTGAAATGTCTATTATGCCCACTTTATGTTCAGCACTTTGGCTGTACAGATTTATTGAGAGTCAGGAGTGAGAACAGGCTGCACAGTTCATGCCACACAGTTTGCCTTCAATCACAGCCCACCTCTGGTCCGTGGCGGGTGAGCAGAGTGAGTGCAGCACCGTGCGCCACTGCAGGGTGGGATGTGCTGCTCAGGCACACACAGGCCATGAGCTGAGCACTGCCTGTCCCTGGCAGTGATGGCTCCTTCGTTTTGGAACAGCCAGGAGGAGGTTCTGCTCAGGCAACAGCAGGCATCTCATCTGGATTCATGGCAAAGCTGGCCCAGGAAAGCTCACAGGCAGGAAGGGTTCAGCTAGAGGAGTGGGCAAAGGTGACCAAGGAAACCTGGGCAGGCACTTGGTGGTCCTGTAGTGAACAGTGCAAATTGATTACATGGTTGTATCTGTGTAGGCATTTTAAGTATACTTTCATGAAGTATTTAGACATAATTTCATTCTGATACAAACATTAAATTTAAAAATCATATGCTTCAATTGTAAGGTTTACTAGAGTTTCTCATTCTCCATTTTACCCCATTGTAAAATATGCCTTACTGTTATTATTGCTGCACTACCATCCATTTTGCTCTTGACTTCAAACTGATGGGAAATTGCACAGTAAAAAGAAATTATATATACATAAATAAACCTATGTATATGTTTAACATTTTTCTAAAATAGAAGAAGAAATCAAATTACAAATATGTTGAAAAATGCAAAACAAATCATTGTGTTTGGCCTATATTTTTCTCCTAACAAAAGCATTTCATATTTAAGCAGTTCACATGTCAGTAAAAATAGTCAACTAACTTACCAGCACTCTGGCAAGGCATTGCTTCTACAAAAAAGGATACAGCAGCTATCTCATACACTACCTGAAGCTCCAAATACTGTCTGACTGACAGTCCTGGTAGGCAACAGAGATTGTAAATGTCCAAAGAAGTCAGTGAAGCTTCAGCATGTATTTAATGCTGAAGTGCCAACCCAAAGAAGGATGATGTTAGGATTGAGCATAACAACTCTGTGTCAGAAGATCACACTTCCCTGCTCTAGAGAGGGACTTGCTCCTGCTCTGTCTGTAACCATATTACATGGCCATTTTAATGACCTGATTAAACTCTTACAATGAGTTCTGCTCCCATTACTAGGATCTGAAATCTCTTTCCAGACAAAAATAATCTCTGGTAGTGAGGAATTTAGTCCTTCAGTTTCCTTTTTCTTCCTGTTTCTTTTTTCTTTGTTTTCTTTTTTTATTTTTTTTTTAATAGAGAAGGTATGTTCCTTCTAAATCTACTAGGCAAAAAGTGCAAGCTATTTTAAATGCCTCTCCTGAAAGATACTCCCAGTAGTTCTGAGCATCCTAGTAATTTGTCTTTGTACCTATCCAGCTTGAACCCTAAACTCATTGATGCTGCATTGGCTGCAGTAGCTGTTTTCAGGGAAAGATTTTTGATCAATATTTCTCAATCTGCAACAAGCAAAATGCATTATAAATACTGCAATGAAAACCTCACTTCATTTATTACTTGGCTTAGAAACATTAGGACAGATTATATCAACATTTACAAATACAACATTTTCCAAGGATCTAAGTAAATGACTTAGTGATTCTGCCAGAAAAATTACAAAAGAGAATCTAAATGAAAATGTTTATTTTTCGATGCAGAGCACAGCAGTAGATAGTTCGAAATTTAGAATAAAATATGAAGTATTATATTTAATAATGCATAATGTAGGTGGAAATTTCAGTATTTCTAAGCTATAAATTTATTAATGCAATATATCTTGTAAAATATTGTGTATCTTTTTTACTTCTATATTTTCTGAGGCCACGTGCACTTTTGCTGTTGTGTTGTGCTAATTTTGTAGATATGCTTTCAGAGATGCAATGTCTATGAAAAGAGGGATTTGGCGGAGAAAAGAAGTGTACTCATCTTATCTATATAAGCCTAGCAAAGCATTGCATAAGTCCTTTTAGTCCTGAAATAGTGTATGCAGATGCTTTCAGGGACTGGCCAGGAAAAGTGAATACATTAAGCACTGTGATCCTGAGCCCTGGGGCTGCTGTGTTGGTGAATAAAGCAGAGGATACAGCGCATTTCGCATTTTGCGTCTGGCCTTTGTGATTTCTCTCTGTTGCCTCTGTATTTAGATCTTTTTCATTTGCAAGTCTTCTTTTTATTCTTATTTTTTTCCTTGGGTTATTTTTTTTCATTTAATTAAACCTTAGCACAAGTGGCATTTTCAAAATGAAAGCATTTCAAGCTGTGGTAGAAGCTGAAATGCAACTCTTTTATTATTCACAATCTTAAATGTTTTTACTAATTCATATTCACTTCACAGCCACAGAGTAGGCATTGTAAATTGCCTGGATGGTTCTAATGGAGCCACTTTCACTCCTTAATCTCACTTGCTCCTAAATTGGCAGTGACAGTGTAAGTCCATTTTCAGGGCATGTGCTTTTAAGGAACGTATCATGGTTGGTTTCTGAAAAGTAGTTATCCAGTCACAGCAGGGGGAATGAGTGTCTTTAATTCAGGAATTACATAATTACATGAGAAGGCAGGACAGGCCTCCAAAGGAAACTGAAGATGACCAGTGCTCTGTATTTTACTGTTCTCAGCGTAGGAATGATTGTGGTTCTGTACCTAAAGCCAAGCAGAAGGTGACAGTGGGCACATTCAAATGTCTGGATTTATGTGAGAGGTGGGGTTTCACAGCTGATACTTTTATCCAGTTGAGGTTTAGAAGTTGGACTATCTTTGGAGGAATCAGTACACCCCTAAATGAGCAGAGTAGTTGCCTTTGGGAAGTATGGATGTGATTTGACTTTGACAGGCAACTTTGAAGCTGTGCTTTGTAGAAGAGTCATGTTCCCATGAACTGGAAGATGGACACGCTTGAGGAGCTTTGCAAAGTGGGGAGGAAAAGGACTTTTTCCACTAATTTTGAGTCATTCTGAAAGAAGGGATGCTCTAATCGTGCCGTGAGAGAGACAAAATATGAGACAGCAAGACTAATTGTGGCTGTGGGGTTTATTTTTTCTTTTTCTTCTAAAGGCAGGATGCCAGCTCTGCTCAGTTAGTGGAAATAAACTGTGAATGGAAGACATCAGCTCTCTGCTGAGCCTGAGATAATGAACCCACCTTCCAGCAGACAGAATTAGTGTTGCTGCTGTGCTTGTTGCAGCTCTGTAGCACTTGGCTTTCAGGGAGTTCATCCCAGGCTGGGTAGAGGGCAGAGCACACCATCTAAACATGTTCTCCTCAGCCAAGTTAAAAGATGACTTCTGGGAGGATTGGTTGTGCCTTCTGGTCACTCTGAAAAGAACTCTCTGTCTATTCCTAGTTATTTCAGGTACCTTCAGAAACCAGCTGGTGCAACCCACTTTGCTCTTTGAGACCTTTGGCATTCATCATTGCTCATTGTGTCCTTCCTTGCCTTTCATTTTCAGGTAATGACAAGACTAATGAAACATGAGGTTAAAACGTGATTTTTCAGATGAAAAGCACAAAGGCAAATGTGCAGGTCTTTATATAAAAGTATGTCAAACACACTTCGAGATTTATGAAGATCTGTGATATCATATTCTGTGGAATGTGCTAGACGACAAAGGGCAGGAAAGCATATTCAAACAGAAAATAATTCCTAAAGTCTTTTAGACTTTCTAAAGTCATAATTTTGAAGTCAGTAACTCCTTTACAATATTCCATTGCTGTTTCTTAAATTTGTCTTCTTATATCTAGCCTTGCATCAACAAATAGAACTCTCCTAGTACTTCCAGAACTTCTTACTCATTCTCTGTGGCTGGGTGATGCCCTTTCTGCATCTTATAGAGGAAGAAATAAGTTGTATTTCTGCACTTTGTTCACAGAAAATGTGTGCCACATGCCTTTTACCTGAACATAGCAGGAAATAACAAAGAGGCAGTTTTCTTGTTCAGAAGGGGAAGCTTTCCTTTAAAAATCCCGACTCCAGATAGGATCTTGTTCTTGGCTTCCTCCTGTGAGGACTTCCACATGGACTCCTACGTCTCTTGCCTCTGTTTTTCTTTGTTAGGAGGCAAAAAGACCTCAAGGTATAGCCAAATGTGTACTGGGTCCTACATTACCTTCCAGCTTGCAGGTGAAAACACCACACTGGATTGTTTCATTTTTCCATTCAGGAGTCTTGTGTGCCTGCTGGTTTTAACCTCTTGATCGGCGATGTGTTTATTCATGTAGCCCAAACAGGTGATGTCCAGAATGACCACCAGATCTGACAGCCACTGGTGAAAGATAGAGGCACTGGCAGATGTGACCAGGCTGCAGCACACTCTGTTCTGTTGAACAATTCTTGTAGTTGTTCCACCAAGTTTGGTTGGCAGTACTGCTGGTGGCACACGTATGTCAGTCGCTCCCAAGGCTGCCCCTGAGGCTGTGCCAGGCTGTTCCTGTGAACACCAAGCAGCCTGCAAAAACCAGGCAACAGTCAGCAAAACAGCACTGCACAACCTTCTGGCTGTGCCTGATCAATGTCTCATGGTTTTCAATTTGTCAAAAAGCAAAGCTTATCAGGCAACAGTGAAGTAGCTGCAGCTCTCTCCACAAAACCCAGAAAAAGATGTGAGAAAATCTGGTGCTGTGCTCTAAAGCTACCATTATCCATTATACAGAGCACAGTCACATCCCTTTCCTAATCCACTAGCTGCAGAAAATCAGCAATGAAGATCTTAAAGGCCTTCAATTTGCCTATATAAACCTAAATAAACAGGGTACCAAAAAAGAGAAACCTATTATTTTCTACCTTCATTACTGCATTTTATGTACCCTTTCCTTCTAGACCTCAAACTCTTTTTCCCCTGAAAATGAAAGCTGAAATTTGTGAGCAGAGAGCAGAAGGATTCTGTTTCCAAGCCGCTTGTTTCTTTATGAACACACTTGGGAAACACATAAAAAGATTCCCCCAAGATTATGTTTGCAGATACCTCATCTGTGTAGAAGGAAATGAATGGAAATAAGAGAAATAAAATACAAACCAGTCTACTGAAAACGGGCAAGAAAAATTCCCTGTCTATTTAGATGTCTACTGTAATGGTCTATACTGGAGACACTAAAAGAGACTGATGTGCTTGAACCATTTGTCAATCAAGTTGATTAAAAGTATTGCAAACTTAGAAAATGCAGATTTTCAAAAGTGAAACCAGAATGGTTTGATTTTTCAGTGCGGAAGACCAAGTCTGAATTAAAACATCTGCATGCTGTGCCTAGATTCAAAAAGTGATAGAAACAGTAGGTGGCTCAAAAGATACAGCATGGGTTGATTACAAAACTAGTCAGCAGTCACAGGCCTCATGTGTGGGTAAATGTGATGATTTATATCATCTTGGACTTTGTTTGTGCACTGACCCTTTGCACTCTGGCCTGAAAGTAAAAGGTTCTCAAATCCCTACTTTTAGGTTTTTTAACAGTGTGTTTCTTATTATTTCATTTCATGGGGGGTGTTATAAACAAAGGAGAATCCTTCAGAGTTAAGATTAGTGCATGGCACTTCGTAGCAATGGATCCACCTAAGTCCTGTGTTCACAAATTGAAATAAAAGGTAAAAGTTAGAGCAGCCCATCACATCAACACATACTCCAAAGGCTTCCTTTGGCTCTCAGGCAATCTCAGGGAGACAGACCTGTTGATTAGTGTTAGACTGGCTGGGTCTGGCAGGCAGCCTGTCCTCCCTTCCACCCTGCTGGGACTTTTTCTAACACAGCCTCATATTTTTTTTTTTTTTTTTAATCATCTTATGCAATGGCATGCAAAATACTGTGTAATATTAGCAGTAATATTTACTGGCTTTATATGAAATTCAGAAAATAGTTATCATCACAGCTTCTTAGCCTCTTAAATATTTCTTTACTGTTACTATCAATACGGCTTCAATAAGATAAGGAGGAAGCACACTGGACCTCCTTAAAGTTACAAATATTTCAATTGCATCTGCTGATCTAGGGAAAAGGACTCTAAACTTCACAGGTAAAGCCACTGCATTTTTGCATTCCTATCAATACTTGCATAATTTGAAAAAACTTGCATAATTTGAAAAAACAGCTTTTTCTGCTTGCTGTGCAAAGGAAATTTGGCCAACCTCAGTTTGTTAACCTCTCTTTTCTACTCATTGTCCAGGGACTCTACAATTCTATGTGATAGAGGATGCTAGCAGCACTTGGTCAAATATGTTCTCACTGGCATGGAAGAACAGCAAGCACAGAACTAAGCAGAAAACCAACAGGTTTTGGACTTTAATTCTGCCAGCAGTCTGAAGTTGGTTTTAGATAGCCCAGGGTCATTGCTGCATTATATGCAGATTACATTTATTTGCCATAATATTCTCCTGAAAGTGGCATTTAATTTCTCTTCCTGCACAGCAGGATGCTTCAGTTGCTGTTCTGCATTTCCACAGACACAGAAGAATCAGATCTCCTGTCTCTGTGGCAAACATGATGGTTTATCTCATTTGTCACCCTCCCTTGTGTCTTAGGAGACAGTGGCAGAAAGACTGAAAACCCACGTGTGAGTGGATTAGAGGGTTTGTGAGGAAGTGGATTTTTGGGGACCCTGTGCCCCAGGGAGAGATGCTCAGTAGCCCTCGTGCCTCTCTCACTGGGTGCTGCAGCAGGGCCAGGTGACCCCAGCAGAGGCAGGCACTGGTGAATGCAGTTTGCCAAAACAGCAGCAGCAAGGAATGGTTTGACAAGAGGATTTCAGAAAGATACTGGGGGGAGAAAAACCAAACCAAAACAAGAAAAACAAACAAATAAATTTAAAAAAAACCCAAAACAAAACAAAAAAAGCCGTGCAAGCATCTTTCCTTCCTTGTTAGCCATTTTACATATAAGTCCCTGGTGGGGGAAGCTCTCTCTGTGAGGATGAAGGAGGGATGTGCCAAGGAAACACACGTGCAGTGTGGTGCTGGAGGAGGCATTGCAGCCCCTGGGACAGGGAAGCAAGGAGCACAGGAGGCACAGCAGAGGACTGGAGGCGAGTGAGCCAAGGGTAGGAATCCCCATTGTGGCCAGAGGTCAAGGAGCACTACTAATGGGAATTTGTCATGCTCTGCTTGCCAGAGAGGCATCTCAATTGCTTTCTCCAGGCTCCTCCATACATCTTAGGGGAGTGCAGTGATAAAACATGATGGCCACAGTGCCATTGCTCAGACTGCAGAGGAGCAGAACCTGTCCTTTGGTGACAGATTTAGTGATTGTGAAAGGTTATAATTGGTAAATGACAGCTGTTAGTTAATCAGCTGCTGTGGTGCAGCATGTCTCTGGAGCCTGAGCACGATGTACCTTTTCTGCTGGGGAACTCCATCACTGTCAAACCCCTCAGTAACTTATATAAAATGAAAATAGAACAAATGGAATTTCTCATAATTGGGTATATCATCTCGCTTATATCGTACCAGAATCTGTTGGCCAGTGTTGCTTTTGCAACTACTGTTTCTGAGTGAAATAAGAATTACACTGTGGTGCAAAAAAAATAGGTATGAAGCTGGTAATAGTAACATCTCTGCCTGCATTTTCCTGATTGCTTGGGTTTCCACTTCTTTCTTTGCTCTTCATGTTACCAGCAGTGCAACATGTAGGTCAATTGTAAAATACTGCAATTTTCATTCAGCATGCCCAGTGAAAACATGCTTAAATATGTGTTTGGAAGAGCAAAATGAATGTTTCAGATTGATGATGGATGCATTATCTTTTCCTGAGCAGTTAAAATGATAAGTCTGTAATCCTTCAGTCAGTTTCCTAAGCACAGGAGTCTTTAAACTTGTCTAGAATGGTCCTATAAGTCTTCACTTTTTTCCTTCATCCTGATAATTTTTATAAAAGAATCCAACTAATGCTTTCCCCCCCCATTTTCATAGTTACCAATTCTGTTTTGATTTCTTCTTTTTAAATATGATTTGGACAGATCCAAAAAGATACATAGATCCATAAAATGATTCATTCACCCAACTCCCAAGTCATCTTGAGCAGCAGCCTCAGCTTCAGATGAATCACCCTGTTTGTTTCCATTGAGAGCTCCATGTGATTAGCTGGGGCTTGAAAATCTATCTTGTGGATGCCTAAGTCAAGGTAAAGGAACCCTGCTCACAGGACACAAAGAATGGCTCATTTGTCCTATAAGTGACTTTTCAGACTGGGACCTTTGTCTCAGATCCAGCAAGGACCTGGGGTTGAACACAGCCTTGGGAGGAAGATAATGATGTCTTTGAAGAGCCTGACTAATTTGGTCTTTGCACACTCAAAACCCCTAACATTTAGATGGAAAAAGTAGCACAATGAGCTAAGTCTCTTAAGAGCTGAAGCTTTGCTGAGTTCTTGTGGTGCACATATTCCTTATTTAAGAAATATTTTTTATTTTTCCCTTCTTCCAATTTAGGAATAAGGGATGAAAGAACAAGAAATATATTTTTTTCAGCATTTAATATCAGTCATAGCATGTGAGGATGATCATACAATGATAAAAATATCTTAATCTTTTCTCTTGAATCTGTGGAGAAAGTCTGCCATTAACAGTGTTATTGTTCAATTTTATTGTACCCTCATTTGTACTGGTATTGAAAATGAGCAACAAGGGAAACCACAGGTGCTAAAGCAGTAAAGAACTGGAAAACAAATAAAATGCTTCATTTTCAGCCAGAGGCAGGTTACAATGTTTCCTGGGAAAAAGCTTTTAATAGAAGGGAATTTTGTTGTAAACTGATGGTGACATTAGGCAGAATTGACTATAATTGATTAATTTAATCTGCATTTTTTTTTATTGTTTGAGATATGGCTACTATGTAATGAACATTTTGCAACACTCAAAGCCTGTGCACAAGGTTATTTCTTCATGCATAAATCTGAGCACATAAAGGGGGTTGGAGGAGTGCTTTAAATTGCCAGGGATGATCTGGATGATAAAACTTAAGTGCAAAATGAATATTAATTTTTAGTGCAGTAAAATTAGCTGACTCTGAAGACTACAGGCACTTAACCTTTTCTGGAGTGCAATTATCTGTTTTAAACTGAATTATAAAATTATTTTACTCTTTCACTTTTATGTCTGTTTGGGGTTTTGGTGATAGTCCATTCTTGTTTGGATGCTGTGCAAGTGCTCATGGGAGATGGGGAGTTCTGGGTGGAGGATCTGGAGCAGTGTGCTTTGAGCTTTTAGAGGAAATGCCCTGGCTGCATTTAGTCACTGACATCTTGACATGGCCAGTTTAGTATCAGTGACATCTCCAGCCTGGGGTGAGCTCATCTGAAGTGAGTATATACCTGGTGTTTTCTTTGGGGCACTAGAAAGAACAGTGTGAAGTTATGAACACTGGACTTCCTGGAAGAAAGCCCTTTCCATCATTCAGGCTACTTCCATTGTGATTTACCTTGCAAAGGAGTCAGTCTGCCTTCCAGTGAGGATGTGTCTGCTCTTAGGTAAACAATGTGTTCTAAAACTTTGTAGTGAGGAATACTGAAGTTTCCACTGAGTCACAGAATCCCCTGCCAAAAGCTACCATCATCATCCCAGCCAAGTTATCTCAAGATAAACAAACTTAACAGACTTATTTTACTTCCTTTACTTATTTGACTTCCTTTACTTTTCCTTTACACTTTAAAAAGTGATAGCTTTTTAAAGTACTCTCTCATGATGCAAAGTTCAGGTCAGGTCCAGACTGCACTGCCAAGGAGCTGCTGTTACCTGAATGGTTCATGGTCTGAGTACTCTGCACATTCCATGAAAAGGAGTCTTCAATAAATTTCTATTAGAATCGCTATAATCACTAGTCATTAAAAAATCATGTATTTTACTCAGAGTCATTTATGGCTTATAATGGACTAATATCCTTACAGATTTCCATTATGAGATTAGAAAATGTGTTCTTTTTGTCTTGGCAGAGCAAATCCCCATCATATCTGAGATGACCAAGAATCTGTTTGCAAGCTATTTTATTTGCAGTCAGCAAATCTGTCAGACATAAAATCATGATAGTACCCCACAACAGGAAGGACATGGACTTGTTGGATCAAGTCCAGAGGGGGCCACTGAGTGCTTAGAGGGATGAAGTACCTCTCCTGTGAAGAAGAGCTAAGAGAATTGGGATTGTTCAGCCTGGAAAAGAAGTTTAGGGTTGATGTAATTGTGGCCTTCCACTACCTGAAGGGAGCCTACAAGAAAGATGGAGAGGGACTTTTTACAAGAGCATATAGTGACAGAATAAGGGAGAATGGATTCAAACTGAGAGTAAGTTTAGATTAGATACTGGGGAAAAAATTCTTTACTGCAAGGGTGGTGTGGCAGGAACAGGTTGCCCCAAGAAGTTGTGGATGCCCCATCCCTGAAAGTTTTCAAAGCCAGTTTGGATGGAGCTTTGAGCAACCTGGTCTAAGGGGAGGTATCCCTACCTGTGGCAGGGTGGTTGGAACCAGATAATCTTTAAGGTCATTTCCAACCCAAAGCATTCTATGATTCATTCTATGATTTTATGATATATGTAATATTGTTACAACACGTTTATCTGTCAGCTGTTTCTGACACCTTTGTGATAAATCATCCAAGAACTTGCAATCTCATTAATATTTATTTGTCTAAATGAATATAGTGTGAATAATTAGATTTTCTAGATAGCAGAGGAACAAGTAAATTTGCCATTGAAAATGTGTTTGGGTTCTTTATCATTATGCAAAACTATTCTACAAGAAAAGAAAAAGTGAAACTTGCAAAATGATGTGTGACTGTCACATGGGAGAGGGAATATGTCATTTGCAAAACATTAAAATTCTGGCTCAGAAAAGGATATGTTTGTGAAGAGCAGTGGCACACTGGTTGATTTTTTCAGTTATTTAATTTGAAATACTTTTTCAGAAGATAATGTATTTTTTAAGTCAGCTCAGGTATCAAAACATTTTCATCTGTGTAAATGCCATTAGAGATACATCTGCCAATTATTTATGAACTTCTTTTCCCTCTTCCACTCCCCAGAGTTCAGTTTGTCTCTGCCATTATGGCTTCCCTCCACTGATGTGGTTTGCACATCACTGCATGAGAATCTAGGGGATACAAGAAAATTGTGGTCTCTTCTAAATTTGTGGTAGGATACTCAAATCCATTTACTGCTTTTGTTTGCAATGTTGTGGTTAATCAAGGGACAGCCTGAAGGAAATCATTATTGACAATCAGCCAGGGAAATGAACTTTATAATACAGTTTATCAGACAGGTATTTAAACTGCTGGAAGCCAAACCATCCCCATTACCCTGCCTGGGCCAATATGGCAATCAGGGAGATGTCACTTTCTTTACATCCACTATTTAGGGAAGTACATTTCTTGTATCACAGGTTCCACTTGTATCAGGGTTCAAAACATTAACAGGGAATCCTGCACAATGGTGGAGACTTGTTAGGAAAAGCAATGAGGAGTTAAATGGGATCACCAGTTTGAGCTTTTAAGCCTTGTGCTTGCAGGGGCTTTCCAGTTGGATTTGAAAGGGTTCTGCAGAGACACAGCAACATTATCCTTCAGAAAGTCTTTATCTGTGGAAGGAGAGGAGAAAGCTGCCACTGCAGGAGGTGAGGAGGTGAAGGCAGCTGGCAGTTCTCCACACATCTTGCAGCAGGCATGATTCCTGAATTTGCAGCTGAAAGTGGCTGTAAATTGCTCTCCTCTGCACTCTTTCAGCTCTGATTATAATGAGCAATCAGAGTGGCTGAAGTGTTGCTTTGCTTTCTAGATGAAGCACCTGTAATAGTGTTTTGAGCTCATTTGAATGCCAATTAGTAATAGGATCTTTAACATCAGAAGTGGGTTCCATCTTTGACACATAACCGCCTTAAGCATACACATCTATGTAACAGGTGATGAAAGATACAGCAGCAAACAATTGCAACTGTCACAGAACAAAAACATAATACATCTACAGGTTGGGGATTTTTCTCTAGGTATGCAACACATCATGCCCCATGTTCATGGGTCCACAGTTCCAAATGAGACAGGAAAGCATAAGAATGCACTCAGTCTGCAACTCCTGAAAGCTGCAGATTGAAAAGTTTGGGTGAGAACATTAGAACTAGTGAAAATTGAAAGGCTTTCCAAGAATTAATTGTTTAAGGACATCCTGAACTGCAGAAACATCAAGATTTCCAAGACTTTGGTATTTAGTTTCTCATATGAAAATATTTCCATATTTGTAATAATTCTTTTAATCTTGATCTGTTTTGTTTAGAAACAAATTATTAAATTGGAGCACCAAAATGGTCTACTAAAGGCTTTGCAGTTTTTATTTATCTTCCTTTCTTAAAAATTGCCTAATAGAAAATAGTCTAGTAATTGATATGATACACTGAGCAAATTCTTTCTGTAGACCTGAGTGGAATGCCCTCAAGATCTTTCTCCTGAAATAACATTATCTAGAGTCTGTGCACACCGAAAGAGGTGGTCTTTATCACTGGAGAGTTTTTATTACTGTTCAACTCATTTTCTGGATCACTTATGAATAGTTTAACAGAACACGTTCCCAGATGGTTCTTGTGGGATTAATCTAGCAACTTCTCTAAAATGCACACCTATTTCCTGACTTCCATAACGTGTAACTTGATGAGCTCTCCAACTGCTACCTCATTAAGGAAAAGGGCAGCAGCTCCTCTTTTGTATTCAATAGGGGAGTGTATTGGGAACATCTGTCTTACTTAGTCCCTTGTTACTTTAGGAATCCCACAGAAACTCAAGCCTGAAAGAATTATCAGATCTTCTTCACTCTCATGTGGTGCTGCTGCCCAGACACTTCAGTCTGAGGAGTATTACTGTGAACAATTCTGGCATCTGTGGATTTCAGGGATAGCAAGCAACTGAACAGGAAATTAGATGGCCACAATCTGGTGTTTATCATCAAAATCATGCCTGAATCCTGGGTGTTTGAGTTCTTTTGCAGCTATAAACTAAGTAAGTTACACAGATTGGGAAAGGCTTGGAGGTCCCTTTATGTAGGCACCTGCAATAGCAATTTGCCTTTGAAGTAACACCTACATGCATCAGTGGATCTGTTCTCTAGGCCTGTATTGGGGTAGCATCCTTCATCACCTGAGTGGTTAACCAAGTATTTACTTTCTAGTGTGGGCTTGGAGCCTTTATCATGAAAATGGGCTTAAATATAAATAAATTAATTGCCAAAGACAAGCTGCAGCTTCTTTATAGTCTGTTAAGTGCACACATTAGACCTCTTCTGATGGATTGTTTCAAAATACAAGTCTTTTGTTTTTCTTATGCATAAAATAGCTTAGACATGGATTTTTCTGTCCAGAATTTTCTCCATGGTAGAAATATTCTTCCTACTATTTCCTTCAGGTGACCAAACCCAAAGTCTTTAAAGTACTTGACTACAACTGGAATTTACTTTTATTTAAGTTCAATAGTTTGTAGCAAAATAATTCATTCAGAACCTGGAGAATGGCAAAACAATTCTTTTCATACAAGTCCCTATTCTTAAAAACGGAATATCCCTTGTGAATCTTGTGATACAAGTGGTATTTATTCTTTGGAGAAAAAAAAATTCCATTAGGACTAATACAATCATAATAAAACCTAATGACTGAGAAGGAACAAAAAGGTGATACAGATATTTAATTTAAATTTCCTGTTTGTACATTTTAAAAAAAATCAATACTGGTTTTTATTAAGCACAGTTTTTTGGGAACACTATATACATAACAAATATAAAGAGGAATGTTTCCTGATTAATAAGAATTTTTGATAAATAAATTACTGTCAGTTTATGGAATTCTTAGCATTAATACAGTTAACCTTCTTTTCATGATGTCTGATAATTTGTCACCAGCTAGTTTATTGAATTACATAAAACATTAGTGGAGTTTTCTAGTGTCTATAACATTTGTATCACTTTAAGGTGACTCTTCATGCTCTCTCTCTCTCTCTCTCTAAAAAAACCAAAAAATTTAAAAACTAAAATTTATAGAATTTTTGGCTCCAAACATAATGAAATAGAGAGAGATTGATGTAAGAGAACCAGTAAAATTATGTCTGGAAAGTAAAAATGACACCAGAGGAAAAGAAGGTATATTTTCCTCCAACCAGTGTAAGTGAAGTTATATCTGCTTTCCTCAAATGATGTTTCTCTTCTGCCAAAGGCTTGATGCTTTATTTTTGACACAGTAAGCTCTTAAAGCTCTTACAGTGTCATCAGCCTTTATTATATCTCTCTACTCTTCATTTTTTCAAATCACTAAATAGCTGTATTTATCCTTTTGAATGTGGTGATTTGGCATTGGCTGTCAGCAGCCTGGGTGTAGTTAAGCAAACCCTAGATCATAGTGAGGAGCCCTTCCTAAAGGGATGGTGCAGTTTGGGAATACAGTCAGTGCTCATTAGTTTTGATCCTTTTGTGCAGTTCTCATCCTCAGCAGTAGCTGTAGCCATCACAGGTCACACTGTGGCAGAGCCCAAGCAATTGTTTGTTCCCTGAGATGGGCATGTGTATAATCCAGCATTGGTGGAACTCAGAAGTGCATGGAAAGCAGAAGTCCTCATCCAGCCATATATTTAGGTTTAAAATTACACAGCTGAAAAAAAAATCTCTGTATCCCAAGAGTGGTTTTAGGACTGGTCATCAGAGGCAATTAGTTCCTTATGTTGTCCTTCCACTGATACTGGTATCCCTGTGTCACAGAAAATGTGGTGTTGTCATCACCTGCTGCAGGTTGCAGGCTTTGTGCTAAAACCACAGCACAGGGCTGGGACCTGCCAGCCTTCCTCTGGACTGCTCAGGATCTGTCCCCAGCTGCCTTTGAGCTTGCTGACTTCTAGCAGCCTTTGTCTAATGGCTGAGGGATTTTTACCTTCACTGCTTTCCTTTTTGCCTAGGTTTATACTGTATCTGTAATTAATGGTAGCAATAATAAATCATTATTCTGTGTGGAAGGTGCTGCTGTGGCCCTAGAATAAAAGTGCTGTACAGGGGAGTACAGGGTAGGGATAGAAGTGGAGGCACTGAAACAAAGGCATGGGATGATAAGGAAGGCTCTGGGACTGTAAGCAGGACGAGGCATCAAGGTCAGCTGCAGGTCATTAAAGGGACACAAAATTGGGATCGGGCTAAAATCACATCATGAGTAACAAAGAGAGGAAAAAAAAAAAAACTACCACCAGACACAGCAGGTGTAAAACTTACCATATCTAGTGAAATTGGATGAGAAATGGAGTTGCTAAACAATGGAGAAAGAACAATGTATACAGCATGTTTAGCATCCTAAAAATAACCCCCTGTGCTTCCTGGAGAGAGGAGGAAAAAAATTATTGCTGTCAGTTTTATGTGTCTGTGGTGGATTGTCTTCATCTGGATGCCAGGCACCTACCCAAGCCTTTCTGTCACTCCCCTCCACAACTGCAGAGGGAAGGGAAAATATAACAAAGGATTCATGGGTTGAGGTAAACACACAGAGGGATCTTACCAAACACTGTGAAGGGAAAACAGGCTAGAATTAGAGATACTGTTACTAACAAAATCAGAGCAGGATAATGAGAAGCAAAATAAGACCTTAAAACTTTCTCCCCACTTCTCCCTCATTTCCAGCTCTACCTCCTCTCCCCCAGTGGTGGAGGGAGACAGGGAATGGGGGGTTACAGTCTGGTCAGTTCACCACAGGTTATTTCTGCCTCTGATCAGGAAGAGGAGTCCTTCCCCTTATCCATTGTGGGGTCCCTCCCACAGGAGACAGTTCTCCATGAGTTTTTCCAACATGAGTCAATCCCACAGGCAGCAGGTAATGTTGCAATGTGGGTCACTGTTCCATGGGATGCAATCCTTCAAGGACAGGCTGCTCCACCATTGGTACCCCACAGAGAAACAAGTTCTGCAAGTAAACCTGCTCCAGCATGGGCTCCCCTCTCCACAGGTCCCTGCCAGGAGCCTGCTCCAGCACAGGTGACAACAGGGTCACAGCCCCATCTCAGGCATCCCCCTGCTCCAGTGTGGGGCTCCTCCAAGGGCTGCAGGTGGATCTCTCCATCCCCATGGCCCTGCATGGGCTGCAGGGGCACAGCTGCCTCACCATGGGCTGCACCAGGGGCTGCAGGGGAATCTCAGCTCTGGCACCTGGAGCACCTCCTGCCCCTCCTTCTGCACTGACCTTGGGGTCTGCAGAGCTGTTCCTCTCACATATTCTCACTCTGCTCTTCTCTGGCCACAATTACATCTGAGACATAACTTCTTCTCTCTTCTCCTTAAATATGTTACCACGGGGGTGTTAGCACCATTTCTGGTTGGCCCAACTTTGGCCAGATCTGGGATTGGCTCTGCCAGACACTCAGGAAGCTTCTGGCAGCTTCTTACAGAAGCCAGCCCTGTACCCCCGACTGCTACCAAAACTTGGCCATGCAAACCCAGTGCAGTATCAAAGGACTCAGGGTACTGCAGCTCACATCAGTGTTGTCCTCTCCATGCTGAAGCCATCAACCTTAGGATCCCCAGAGCAGTGGAAGGGTGAGCGTAAAACCAGGGAAAGAGTCAGACACTAGAAAGTTAGTTTATGTGTCATTTTTGCTTGCATGGAATTTGAGCTGCAATCATTAGTATGGAACTAAACTTATAATAAATCTTGGATTAAAGAAGGAAAAAAAAAAAGAAAAGAAAATACTTCTTTTAAGATATGTTTTTGTCCATAGTAAAAGTGTAACATCTTGTTTGGAGTTCAAGCAAACTACATTGTCACTTGGTTGCAACAAACTGCTAATTAGCCTTTCATAAATCAATGCATGACATTTTCTACTCTCATTAATTAAGGCAGTCTTTATCCTGAATCTGAAGGTATCTGGATTGCAGTGATCCCTAGTTGTGATCATAAGTTTTAAGATGAACATAATCCTATGAAGCATCTGTAGGTATGGTAATTGTGCATTTCTTGAGGATCTTTGATTTCCCACATAAGCTTTGCAAACTTGCAATTCATAGTTTGTATTCAATAAACATCTTTGGCTTGGTTAATTCAAGGAGCAATTTTCTAGTGCCCAGGTGGTTCTTATCTGTGCTGTGTTAGCTTCTGCTTAGATTTGTACAAACATAGAAACATTTACAGGTCTGTGAACTCAGTTTTCTGGCAGGAAATTTAAGCATAGATCACTAGCTGTTGGTCACAGTGGTCACTGTCAGGTACCTCAGTTTTGGCACGTACCACTTTAGTGTGTTAATCTTTTTCCTAAACTTTTCTTTTTATCCAAAGAATTTCTATTTTTTTCTTAATTTAACCTTCCTGTTAGGTGTTAGGGTTCTTTCAGTAGTGGTTGTCTCATCATCACATTCTGCTGATTAGTC
Source organism: Serinus canaria (assembly GCF_022539315.1). Lineage (NCBI taxonomy): Eukaryota > Metazoa > Chordata > Aves > Passeriformes > Fringillidae > Serinus > Serinus canaria. The sequence goes on from NC_066316.1 coordinate 87,823,203, forward strand.
TTTTTTCCTTTTTGCCTCTCTAAATAAAAAGATGATCTAGGTAGGTATGGTTTAGTACCTTCTAGCCATTAAGATTTTGTTGCATTTCATTTTGAAAAACATCAGGAAATAAAGCACTGAAGGACCTGTTTGCCCAAGACAGTTCTGTATGTACAGAATTCTCAGCTCCAATTCACCAAATTACAATGAAAATTTTAATGATGAATCAAGTATAGAAAAATAATTGTTGTCACCTGTATCTCCAGTAATTTCCTCTTGTAGGCAATGTTCTTTCTAATGCCTGCATTTCATAATGGGGGTCTCTGTGGCTGACTGCAGGTTCATTGCACCCACTGTCTTTGCACTGCTATGTGAGCTCTCTCTGTGTGCTCACCACTTCCATCTTCTTTATTCTTCTTCCCTTCTTCCTGGAGTGAGAATAACTGCTTTAAAAATAAAAGTCAAGGAATAGCTAAGGTCTTTTAGCTTCATTCTGTACTCTACTGATTCTTCCAATGCCTCATCTATTATCAAATTTCTTCTCTTTTCTCTTCTTTTTTTTTTTTTTCCTTTTTTCTTCATTGATGGGACCTTGGACTTGAAGGTTTTTTAACTCCAAACCCAGTACGCCCAATAAATGAGTTCACTGTTACTTATACTACAGTCAGTGTGGTAGACAACATTTTGATTTTTTTCATTTATGTCCAGATTAAAATTTAATAGGTTTGCATTTGTCAAACTGCATGCTCATTAATTTTCTTCTGTAGCATTGCCCAGTGATCTTATGAATAATGCCTGTGTAGCAGCAGCCCTGTGATTATCATCTTTGTCTAGTCTGTGCACTGTGCTTTTCTTTGTAAATTCTTGCGAGATATGAAATCCATTGCAATTCTCAGATTGTTCCTCAAGCACCCATTTTTTCTTTTTGTAGCTGTATTTGTTTCATTATAGGAATTTCTTTGTATTCTATTGATTAAATTTATCTCTGAGAGCAACACAATTCCTACTGCAAGTTTCTTTTCTATTGTTCTTTGATATCCTGTTATTTCAGTGTTATGAGGACACTTTTGATTCAGCAATCTGGACTGTGTAACTCTTTTCTGTGCAAACTCATTTCTTTCAAATGTATTCTAGTCTTTTTATTCAAGCATTTTGGCCAGGCTTCCAGACAGAAAGCAGTTCTCTGACAACACACATCCTTTTAAATGTTAAGACTCCTCTCACATCCAGAGATAATTCATCATTTTTCTTGGCCTTTATGTTCCTATCACTCACATACTTCACTTTTGCAGAGGTTGGTACTCCTGATATTTCTGCTATGGAGGTTAATAACTCATTTTCCCTGCTTTAGTCAACTGGAAATTATAAAACACAGTAGATGTTTCAAAACACCTGTTACCCTTAGGAGGGAGTGGGTTGTAGAGCCATGCATCATGTTGAGGGTGGATGGACTTTCAGCACTGTGTGACAGACACTCTAAGAATGAGAGGAAGAAGAGAGAATGAAGGGAATGAAGGAAGCCTGAAGTATGTATTGTATGAGGGGAGGTGGGTTCTGTCACTCTTGAGAAATGAAAGGAATTGACATGCAGAATGGAGTGGGAGAGAATCAGTTGAGGGGCAGTTGTTTCTGGAGGGTGATACATGTTTTCTCTGCTGTGCTCAACCCACACTGAAGTAAAACCTTGTCACTGTGAACCAAGAACCATACCATGAACCTGAGAGCCAGTACTAAGAGTGATTGCCATCACTAACCCAGAAGCCCAACAAATCTATTCCTTTCCTTTTAGAAAGCAGAACTGATCAGGTCCCAGGTTTGTTGTTTTTCTACCCTAAGATCCAGTGTCTGAGACTTAACTGCATTTTGATCCAGTGAACCCATCAGACTTTTGATCAGCTGGCACTGTGATTCATTCCATGTCTACATGAGTAAGCTTAAGCAGTTATCATTTCTGTGCTGGGGCTGTGAGGGAACAACTCAGCTGCTGGGTGGACACTGGCCAAGGCTGTGCAATCTGAACAGGGTCTAGAAAACTGCTGGATGTGATGTAGGGAATTGTAGAATGTAAAAAGCTATGAGAATCTGCCAAAAGTTACAGACAGCACCATGGGGAATACCTGAACCTCAGAGGTGATTAGGGCAGAGTTATATGAGAAACAGCCAAAGTCCACAAGTAATTGCACTGGTGCATTAGAGGCCACTAGGGCCTTGGAAGGCTATTAGCACCCAGATAGCCTTGTAAGGAACACCATGAAAAATAGATTTATGATGATCTCATTTATTCTGCCTTAATGTGTCAGGTACTGGAAAGTCTCAGAATCCATTTCAGTCCTTACTAGTCCTACATGGGGTGTTATTCATTGGTGTTTTCGTTTGACTCAGAAGCATAGTTTAGAGGAGAGCCTCCTGATCATTCCCAATTCCCATTATTTAAAGTGAGCAGAGCTCATGGGGTTTGAGCTGGATTCCTCTCCTATGAAAGTAAAACAAGGTTGGGCTCCAGAAAGACTCTCTGGCTTCTAATGGGAACTCAGTTATGCAACCAGAGTACAAGAAGCAGGAGGCAAAACCCATTGCTGTGCTACACGAGGGGCACTACTACCATCCTAGAGAGAAGCAGTGTGGATACTGGGCCACGGCACTGACCATCTTGCTGTGCAGTTGGGATGTGCTGCTTGCTAATGAAGATCTGCAAAGGTGTTGTCCATCTTCCTGTGCTCCTGGGAGGGCCTGTTCATCTGTACTGCCCTTGGAAAGCTGTATTAGCTGCCAGGTGTCACCTGCCCCACCAGCAAGTGTCTCCCCAGCAGTGTGAGCCATGTCTGTTTGCTTGTTAGCTGCCTGATGCCCCACAGAGGATTAAATGTAAGGCTGCATTCAGTCCCCAAATACTCAGTCATATTCACTGCTTTGGAAGGAGAGCTTGGTGCAGTGCTCACATGGTCTGGGAGTTCCTTCTCATCCATAGTTTTCCTTAATCAGGTTTCTTTGTCTCTGTACATACACTTAGAATAAAAGGAGCATTATTGTGACATTTTACCCTATGATGGAAAGAGATACTGTGTGAAAATTCAGTCTTCAACCCTATGTGTTCCACAAGATGAAACCTCAAAAATTTCTTCACAGATAAATGTGTAGTATCTCACAGCCTCAGCCTGTGGTTTGCAACAGCTGTAGAAATAAGCTCCAAGTAATGACAGAAAGAATGTGCTGAAGAGGCAGGTTATAAAATGATGTGGTGTAAGAAAACCTGAGTTTGTTCAGGAACTAAAAGAGAAACATAATTACCATTGTTACCACTGGAGAGGCATGTTCCAGGTATGCATTATAAAATCATCTTGCTGATATCTTAGCTGTGCAGAATCCTCATCAAAACAATGAGCCAAATGTTATTCTTTTGCTTTTTTCACATCTGGAAAAAAGGTCCATTTTCTAAATTTGAAGTTTCTTGGTAGTCTTTTCCTGAAAGATAACTTTTGGGGCTTTCTGGCATTTGTTGGTTTTATTTCCCCTCAGAGTCTTAAAAAAGCAATAGGGAAGAAACTTCCAGCAATCACTAGGGTGCACTTTTATAAGAATTAATTCTACTGAAAACTCCATACCAAATTTTTCTAGATGTAATCAAATGTGTGATTTTCTTTTTCCAGATAACTGGAAGCATCTCATGATAAATTTTTGTAATATGCTATGGTTCTTATGGAAATTTCAATGAGATTTCAGTGATAAGCTAAAATGCCAAAGATAATTTAACTGTGAAAATAAAAATACTGAGACAATTATATGTTATCGTAAGTTTTCTAGTTTCAGTTGCCAACAAATATGTCAATTTTAAAACTTAAAAATAAATTATAGTCCACATGTATTGAGTTATGATTTTATCATAATCTGCAAAACGTTGAGTTAGCATGGAGCCAGATCTTTGATGCTGGAGCTTCAGGATGTAGCCTTTGTGTATTCTTTGGAAGATGAAAAAATCCTTGAGGCTGGATCTTCTAGCATAGATAAAAAGAACTGAATACTTATTGTTAGGAGCATAGCATTTTGCAAAGGTAGCATAGCATGGTAGCAAGCAGTGGTGTAAATTAGTCAATGCTAAAATAAGTGAAATTAATACAGAATTAAATAAGCTAAAGCAGTAAGAATTGTAATCTGTTGTTACAGTTTTTATATCTTAGCTAAATGTTCATAAACTATTATTTTAGTAGATACTAAAAAGCTGTAACCTCTTCACCATTTTCAAGCAAATTAGTTTACTTCTTTTTCTGTGATAATGCTTTCCATATATACATATTTTCTTCTAAATTACATTTCTCAAAATAATTTTGAAGACCGAGAGTTCAACTCATCAATTCTTTAGCATTGCTTATGTCTATGTTGTGTAGTGATGGACTGGATTTTTTCATTATGTTGTCATAGCCAGTGCCATTAACATGATCACTATTCTATGTCTTAGATTTTTATGGAGCAGTAGCTACTACGAATGTATTTTGCAGTTTACAGTTGCTATCTCAAAAGTTTGTGTAAAAGGAAGTGGATTGACATTTCAGAACATTACTCTAACATGAAGTAGGATTATTAAGCGTATTTTATAGCTAGAAAATTGGGACCCAAAGATGGTTGAGCTATATCTAGGTGTGGTGATTCACCAGCTGAGCTGTTGTGCACCACATTGCATAGGTACCCTGAATCAGGGCTGGGGCTGAAACTCAGACATCACCGAGTACTGAGGGCAGCTCAGGGGCTCTCGGCAGAAGAAGCACATGGATCAGTCAGAGCAAGCCCAGAGGAGGGCCATGAAGATGTTCAGTGCTGGAGCCCTTCTGCTATGAAGAGATTTTGGGTTGCTCAGCCTGGAGAAGAGAAGGCTCAGGGTAAATTTATGGCACCTTTCAAGTACAGAAAAAAAAAGAAAGCTGGAGAGGGACTTTGTGAAAAGGTGCATAGTGAGGGCACAAGGGGTAATGGCTTTAAACTGAATGAGAGAAGGTTCTAGATTAAACATTAGGAAAAGGTTCTTCACTGTGAGAATAGTGAGACTCTGGAGCAGTTAGACCAGAGAAGTTGTGGATGCCCCATTCCTGGGAGTGTTTAAGGCCGGGTTGGATGGGGCCCTGAGCAACCTGATTTAGTGGAAGGTGTCTGACACTTGCAGGGGCACTGGAGCTACATAGTCTGTAGTAGTTCACATCCTTCACATCTAAACTATGCTGTGATTCTGCATCTAAATAAAAATCCTAGGGCATATTTTTCTTTGGTGATACTAAAGTTTACAGGCTGCAGATATTTGTTGAAGAACCTAAAGATTTTACTGAACAGTAGTGTTCCAAAATGGTTAAATGCATCTTTATTTTATGGGGTTTTTTGTGGTTAAGAGCTAAGATTCAGACAGATGAATGCAGCTTTTCCATTATGGATTTAATATGTCAGATCTTCCTTCTGGTGTATTTAGCATTTTTTCACTGTGCTGATTAAAATCTGGTTTAGATGATAATTATACTGGTTTCATCATTCAAACACTCAAAATTGATTTTTAAATCTTTAAGTGGCTTGAGCTAGACTTTTATTTCTTAACAGATTTAAAAGTCTGCTTACATTATGTCCTTCTGTCGTGCTGTCTGTGAATGCTAAATCACTGCAAAATTAGTAGATTTCCAGTTTTAAAAACCAAATCCACCCTTTCTTCATAGGAGGAAGAACTAAGGAAAAGTGGAGAAGCCAAATATGCACACTTGAGTGATGAGCTCCACGTATTAATTGAAGTGTTTGCTCCACCTGGGGAGGCGTATTCTCGGATGAGTCATGCCTTGGAAGAAATAAAAAAATTCCTGGTTCCTGTAAGTCACTTATAACATTCTTCTTGACAGGTTATGGTTTTGTTGCATTGAGTTTGTTCCTTTTTTAGACTAAGGAAAAAACGCCTTCGCTGTGTTCTGTTGAACTTTTGTCTTTCATTCTTTTGTCCCAGGGAGATGCCAAACAGGCCATTAAGTGCCACAGTTGATGCCTGGATATATTTTCTAGCTATTTTATTATTTCCATTTGTCAATGTTTTTTGCCTTTCTTTCTTCTTTTCTGAAGAAAATGGTAGATTACATTTGTTTTCTGATTGCAGACATTAGTCATTTGTATGAGAGTGCACATCCGGGATTTTTGAATATTTAGGTCCATAAAAACATTTTAATACATGTAACAATTTACCTAAATATCTTGCTAATGAAGTTAATTGTGCAGCAAACAGCATGAGCAAAACATTCCTAAGACATTTCTGTTCACCTTGTGACTCAGACCACAGTTTGGCAATCTTCCATCAGAATCTTGTAGCAGAGCGCAGAAATGTACTCTAAAGCTGTGAACTTTTTCAATTTGATTTATACTAAATATATCATCTTCTGAAATATTTACCTTCATGTCTATTGATTTTCCTCAAATTCTCTGAAAATTATTTTTTCCACATTTATAAGTGCATTCCATGCTATTTTCATACTTAAATTTGTCTTAGCATTGAAGCATAAGCATACTAAATATTAAGTGAAGTAGTACTAGAATTACATGAGTTCTTTTCTGAGGTCTGTTCTGAGAGTTCTTAGTGCTCTAAAAATGTTCAGAACTTATAAAGAATATGATGAGAGCTTGTTTCTATTTTTGATTGAAAAAATGAAGTTCAGGTCTCTTGATAATAATGGAAGGATTCAAAGAGTGCCTTTTTTAATGAGTAGTAGGAAGCCGAGATGAGAGATGTTCAGGTGGGGCAGGCCACTTGCATAGCAGAATTTCAAAACCTTTTTTGCTGGAGGCTTCTTGATGAGGGAAAAAGGGAATATGTTACAAGTAAAATATGGAAGTAAACTATTTAAATGTAACATTTTTAAGAGCAAATAAACTTTTTTTTAAGAACACTAGGTAGCTTTAAATCATTAAAAATAAATATCTGGATTTTTTTAAAATAAAAAAGTTTGTTGGCATCAAGGGCCCAGAAATGAGCTACATTTTAAACAAGTTAAATCTGTCTTTCTGATTTTTCCTTCTGATTTCCTTACGCTTCCAGTTTGGGAACACTGGTAATAAAATACCATTTAGAATTCTTTGAAATAACTGTGAGACAAGAAAGTGCTTTATTTTTCATGATTTATGAGTTTATGTCGAACATATAACACAAGGGACAAATTAGGTCAATATTGTAATGCTAACAGAATGTTTTGGAATGACATTTTGGCTGCAAGCTAATGGTGAAGATCTGCCAAGCCATTACACTGGAAGAAAATTTATCATTAAGTAACATATTCCTGAAAAGTCTGGCATGTTATAGCTTAAAATGATAGCAGGGCCAATTACAAAATATGCCAGGCTTTGTCATTTGGATAACCCTATTTCCAGTTGCTCATGACTTTCCAAAACTTCAGTTTGTTTCTATAAGAGGTTTCTGTTTCAGGTTACCTTTTTGTGTCCTTTTCATTCTGAAGAAGAGCTCCTGCATTCTAGCATGGTGCAATGAAGGTGGCATCTGGATTTTTAACATCCATCATGTGTTCTGTTCAGCCTGGGTGAATAAGGGAGAGAGAACCATGTGTTTTCAGAGTAGTATTAAAATCTCTTGTAATATTCAGCATCTATACAAGCATATATTTTGGATGGCACTTTATTTATTTGTAAGGATTATATTTGTTTTCCAGCACAAATATGATAGCTACACCGGAGGAAATATAAAAACAGGTTCTTTGTTGTGAAATTTTGAACATGGTTTACAGTGGCAGGAATAGACCCTGTCCTAAAAGGCCACCAAATTTGTCAGGCATGATTTGCCCCCAGTGAAGCCAAGTTAGCTGTCAGCATTCACCTCCTCATTTCACATGTCTTTGCAAAACTCCCAGGAGGATTTGTTTCCATGATCTTTCTGACCTGAGGTGAGGCTGAAAGAGCTGTAGTTTCCTGTGTCCTCCTTATTTCTCTTTTTGAAAGTGGGGGTTACTTTCCCCATTTCCAGTCAGTGGGAGCTTTGTGGACATACATGACTTCTCACATACGATGGGTATTGGCTTAGCCCCTTCCTCAGCCCCTTCCCTCAGCATGAGCAGATGAATTCATCAGGTCCCAGGACTTGTGAACCTTCACGTTCCTTAGATATTCTCCAGCCTCATCCTCTCCTGAAGTGGGCAATTCTTCATTTCCCCAGTCCCCACCTTTGCCTTCTGTGACCTGGGTGGTGAGGATGGAGCACTTGTCTGTGAAGACCAAGGAAAAGAAGGCATTGATGACCTCAGCCCTCTCCCTGTCCTGGGTAGCCAGGTCTCCTGGTTTGCTCCAGAGAGGGCCCACATTTTCCCTAGTCTTCCCTTTATCACTGATGTACTTTTCCTGTTGCCCTGGCCAATTTTAATTCTCTCAGGGCTTCTGTCAGCTTTCCTAACAGGGTCCCTAGCTGCTTGGGCAATTTCTGTATTCCTTCCAGGCTACCTGTTCCGGTGTCCACCATCTGTTGGCTTCCTTTTTGAGTTTGTCCAGGAGCTCCCTGTCATTTTTGCCTGACTTCCTCTTCATTGTGATGCTCATTCCTGAGCTTGCCAGAGGTGATCCTTGAACATTAACCAGACTTTTTGTGCCACTCTTCCCTCCAGGGAATCACAGTCACTCCAAACAAGTAAAAATTGTACTTTATGACTTGTTTATTAGTTTTATCCCCTCTGCTTCGTTTCAGATTTACAAAGCAATTATTAACTGACTGGCTGCAACATGTTTCAAGGGTTTTTCACTCAGAAAGATTGCACTAGATAATTTCCTTTTTGTTCCCTATTTTCAGCATCTCTTAAGTTTGTTTTATGATGTTCTGTGGTTTTTAAGACTTAATTTATTGCAGCAATGAATATTTGGATTGCATGACAAGGATAAAACAATAGAATAGAACAGTTTTATTTATACCAAATCAAGGATGTAATAAACTATTCAAATGAGTTTTCACATTGTTTATGAATTTTCTGAAGCTTACATGAAATATTACCCTCAGAAATTACATGATCATGTCAGTGAAATGGAATAATGTTTTTATAGCTTTTTCAGAAGTTTTAATGAGACTGAATTTTAAGATAAATGCCCAGAAAACATAATAAGAGAAATGCAGATAAATGTAGAACAGGACTAAGAAAAAAAAAATTGAACATTTATTAACTGAAGCAAAGTTTAAATGAACAACTACTTTTGATTTAAATGTGATTACTTCTTTTTTATCTTCAACCTTACTCAATAACAGGTATCCATATTTTTAATAGTGAAGATTTTGCCTCTAAGCCAGAGTTAGAACCACAGTGTCCCACAAGTTTCCACATTTCATCGCTGCAGCTCCATCTCGGTTGGTACCTTGGGCTCCTTCCAGCAGGCGTTTCAGTGCATGACTGAATCCCAGTGTCTGCAGCTCTGGCAGCTGACACATTTCCAAAGCCAAGCTGCTTCCTTTGCTGTCTGCAGCTTCCATTTTGCAAATGGTTGGAGGTCTGTGTGGGTGCTGCCAGCAGGATGTTGCTAACTGGTTGATAAGATTTATTCTGTTACTGACTGCTAGTTCTTCGGTGAGTTTTATGCAAAATTAGGTCTTTGTGGGGTGTCATATCCAATTACTAGCTAGATACTGTGCTTCATTTTGGGTTGATGTTTACTTAGTATGAAAATTTGCATATAATTGAAATATGACAAATCAAAAGAGCCATGATTAAGTAGGTAGGATTAATCTCAGAGTCTTGAAAAACAACTGTCTGCTCCATTATTTTTCTTTCAACCTAATAAAAATGAAAACCAGAATGTGTTCCCCAAGTCAAGGATTTACATTAGCAATCACAATTGGAACTGATGCTAACATGTTGGAAATTATCCAGTATTAGCTGTGTGGAAAATACAAACAATAGGGATGCCTAGGAGGAGGAGGATTTTCAGATTCCCCTGTGTGGCCAGCACAGATTTGATAAAATCCATAGTTATCTGACAGCCAAGTACTTCTGATCCTAAACTGCCAGGGACCTAGGTCTGTGTGAGGAGCCTAAGGCTGGGGTTAGATCTCAGTGCCTCAGAATGGGATGCAGGGTCAACAAACTAGAAGGGGAGACTGGGGAGCAGGGGGAGGGGAGGAGAACCTAGAAGCTTTTTGAGCTTTAAAATCTGCTGATTTTTAAAGGTTCATGGCTATTAAATGCAATCAGGTTTTTTCACTACTACTGACCAATGAAATTCTACATCACTCCTGTTATATAGGATTGTATAATTTTGATTTATATCCAAACATACAAATATATTTTCTGAACAAGCTCCTAATTCGCATGCCATAAGGAGCTATACTGTCCTTAGGAATTCCGTGCTTTCTAACACAGGAAAAATCTTTCTTCTGATTCACATTTTTATCCCTTTAAGCAAAGCATTTTTATTTGACATGGTTTGCATCCCTTGGGAGAATGAGAGAAGCAGATACTGATCATTCATTTTATGTGTGAGTGCTCTGTAATAGGGAGCTATTATGTAGAGGGCAGATTGCAGCTGCGGTGACATGACCACTTTGAAAAGATTGTTTACAACCGTGCAGTCAGATGATCAGAAATTGAACCAATTACCACTTTAAAAACTGCTGTCCAATATATTTGCATGCATTATCCTAGCCACTTGTATCTGCTTTAAATTGAGGCTTATTGGCACCACTCAAGGGCTGGGAATAAACACATGGTCATGTAATGCAGTCCAGTTATGGGCAGTGTCTGGTGATCATCTGCCTGTGCAGTTTGCTGTGGGTGACTGTCAGATCAGATGCTGTCATTAGGAATCACTGGGGTGAGGCAACAGGTGAATGCAGAGTTTTATGGCTACAATGTCTTCCAGACTTCCTTGTAAGTGCCTAAATATCTTACTGGCTGTTTAGTTTCAATCCTTTTATCTCACCTTGCTCTATACTATTGTTTAAAAGAATTTTCTTACTAATCATTTAAGACTATTATCTGTTCTCATTGATCCAGCTAATTAAATTGAAAAATCACTAGGGAAGAAGAGCCTTTCAGTGAAATCAAAGTTTTCTAATTTCACACTGGAAGTTATTTATGCCAGAGCTATTTATGAAAAAAAATGAGATCTATGGGAAATTGAAAACAAACTTTGAGACCAGTTTGTTTCAGTGAGAACAATTACAACATCCTAAAGTAGTGTTTAGTTCCTTGGAGGTCTTTCTCTGTCTAATATTGTAAAAAGAAAGTATTTCACCTCAAACATACATTTACTGTATCTGTAGGAACTCCTATTTAGTACAGACCAAAGTTACAAATAATCTGTGTACGTACAGCACATGTAACAATTCTGTCAGTTTTAGGTATATGACATTTATTTTGCACTTTTTTTTATTAGCTATCTGAATTTCTTCTGTGCTATAATATAATCTGATATCTCTATTTACATACCATTTCATAGTCCACGGTGTTGTAATCTTATGTTTGTTTCTAAATAAGCTATAGTGTGGGTGGGGGGATGCCAGTCTTTTTTTTCCTCTTTCAAAAAACCTCAACAGGCAAAATATTTCCCTAAATATGATGCTGAGTAACATCAGAGCTGCATCTCTAAAACTCATCTTTTATGCCTGTCAAAGAAAATAATTTACACTTGCACATTCTTCAAAAATACTTGCACTAAGAAATAATTACTACAGTAATTATTTTAAGACTTTGCTAAGGAAAAATTTTAGCAGCTGTTTTAGCTGTGCTGGGTTGTTTTTCCCAGTGTGCAACATCTCTGGCAAGTTTTGATAATCAAGGAAATAAAATTCAGAGATTCTGTCAAGGTCTAAAATGTCACAGCACTTCAGCTCTTCACAGCCTTTTTTCCTAAGCATTGCTTAACAAATCAAATTATTATCAATACATTCAAACATCAGTGCATTTAAGAGAGTCATCATAACTTGTGCACTGTGGTTCTTGACTTTTCACAGATGCTGAAGTTTTTCCTAATAAAGAATACTGGCTGATTGAGCAGCACTTGTGTTGTTTAAACCACTTATTTTAAGCTTCATCAAAATAATCCTAAATCTTCCCCTCAAAGTGAATGTTGAGGGGTGGAGATGTACACCAAAAATGTTTCAATTTTTCAGTTGAAAAATTAAACTCCATCATTTTTAATGGAATGAATTTTTTATACAGTTATTGATATACAGCATAGACTACTGGTTCTTTCTGCTGTAAAGCTATAAAATAGATAGCAATACAAAGAGCACATAATTAATCAAATGACTTTATGTTTGTGTCATGAAGAGTGGGTCATGTGCTGAAATGCCAGACCAACAATATCTTTTTCCTAGGCTTAGCTCCCAGCTGCTTCAAAGCAATTTAGATACTTCACCACATCTTGTATGGTTTAAGGGTTGATACTCCCACTATGAGTGGATTAAGACCTCTTTAGATATTCCAAGACTTATCCAGTCTGTGAAAGCAATTCCTTGGTGATCTCTTTCTGACACAGGAAGGAATCGATATAAGAGGCTCAGCCTTACTGTCAGAGCCAGCCCTTTCAGATGAGCCAGAGACATAACCTGAGCAGGGATTAAACTGAGCATGCTCTTGAGATGTGGCTGTAGTTAGAAGAGATACTTACAACTTGCTTGGTGAGTCTATGTTCTAGGCTTGTCTTGCTCCTTCCTTTTTTAGGGCAAGTTTTTCACCAGTGGCAGATCAGAAGAAATTATTTTGGTGCAGGTGATAAAATTCATGCAGAAAAATTTGAATCCCACAGTATTGCTTCTGGTGTCTTCATTGCTGGTCTGTAATATATAGCAAGAAAATTTGCTGTGGTATTGCACATTAGACTGTTCACCTTAGCAAGACCACCAGACCTTCCTGCCCATGTGGCATTTCATTTAAAGCTCTGTATGAGGGTACAAATTTGGTCAATCAACAATAAAGGTTTGTTTGACCCAGTGAAGAGTCTGCAACTTTATGGTTTGAAAATAAAATTCCATGTAGTTCTGTATAAAAGTGGTATGGAAAGTATATTTAAAATAATTGATTTGCATGCAAGGAATTACTTTGTAATCATGATGAAAAAAATGTGCAGGATGTTCTTAAGTGTTCCCATTGCGTATATTAGTATCTCATTTTTTCCCCCAGACATCAATTTGAGGAAAGAAAAGGACAATAACTGGTAAAAAAAAATAAGACTGAAAGCAAGGAGATAAGGGTTACTTATTTTGGCTCTTTCAAGGAATTGGTTATTGGCTTAACTAGGTTACTTTAACTTGCAGGTTACTTATCTCCATGTTTCACATTTATTAGCAAAGTGACAATCAGATTTTTAAGGTTTAATTCATTTGTGAAAGTACACTTAAATGAATAAAAAGTTTGTGCTGTCATTCACACTGAAAACCATACTGCAGATCCTACAGTGTGCTGGGGGTTGTTTTGATTTTCTTTATTTATTTTTTAAAAACAAAAGGAAAAAAAAAGGTTCTGGTGGTATTAGTAAATATATTTTTTTAATGTAGCAAAAGTCAGTGTAGTCAATTCTGATGATGCTGAGTTATGATCACTTAGGAAAACATGAAAGAAAATCAAAAATGCAGAGTAATCTTGCCTCAGTTTTGTTCTTTCAGCTTCCAGCAGCCAAAAATTCCATCTTTTAAGGCTGTATCCAAGACCATCTTGCCTTATACCCTGTGGTAGCTTTTACTTCTCTTCCCTGAGTTCATCAAAGGCTTTTTTTGAACCTTAGTTAAGCTTTTGGCCTCAGAAAAACTTAAGATTGCAATGAGTTTGACGGTTCAGTTACACACTGAGTGTAAAAACACAAATAAAACCCTAAGTTCCACTTCCTCTTGTTGGGTTTGAAGCAGTTTCTTAAGAGTTTTTAAGTGCCTTTATCTTCATGCTTGGTAAAAGCAGACGACAATTTCATGCCCATCCTCACTCCTGTCTTGTTCTGGATTTGTTTCTTTTCTAGCTCCCAACTTTTACTGCAAAGAAGCAGAGGTAGCTCTGGTTTTCCATTACATAATTCTGTCTATTTTTCTCTCTCATCCTTAGCTTACCTCTTTAATTTTTCTGTTGGGCTGGAATGGCCAGGATGGCAGAGAGTAGCTCATGCTGGTAGTCAAGAAGAAGTCCAGTAATGGAATGAATCTTCTGTTGTTGTGTGGTTCAGTGTCAGGGCTTTTTCTAGTGCTAGCCACCATTCATCCTGCTTGCACTGATTTGATGGTTTTTCAATGGCATTTGTAAAAAATCCAGGGCATCTTTCTGGAATGATGGGGGTTAATAACTTATAACGAGCTATTTACTCTCAGTATTTTGATGCTTATCAATACTTCAAGTATTTTCATAGCATTACTATGCATTTATCATCACTCCATTTTTTTCTGCCAGTTTTATTTCTAATAATAGAGTATAATGAGACCTTTCAGCAATTTTCCACAATAACCTTTAGATTTTATTGCTTTGAATAATTTAATTGAAATACTATCACTTTGCTATTCAAGATTTTTAATAACATTTATAAATATGATGAGCAGACCAGATTTTTTAATCACTCAATAAATTCTTCCCCTCAGAAAACAGAAAATTAAAATAATAGTCCAACTATTTTCAGTATTCTTTCTTCTGTAACCAAGAGAGAATTCCTAATCCACCAGGTGCTCTGTTTTAGCATTTGACAACTTTGGTCTGGCAGATAAGAGGTTTTATCTCCATGGATGGAGATGTTTGAAAATGGATGTCTCATTTGCTGTGTGCCGGACTTGTTGACATGAACTTGTTCAGAAATAATCTGCATGAAGGATAAAAAATACATTAATCTGCAGAATGTACTTCTCCAAGACAGTAAGAATTGCCTGTATACATTCAGCACATGCCAACATGAGGGTTTAGTAAGTAAAGGATACACATTTGTATAAATTCCTGATGTTTTGAAAAGTTTTAAGTCTCCTAAATGGCAAGGAATAATATGACAAAACTTCATTGACATGAGATTCTTAAAAGAAAAAATAAATTTAAATAACAAGTTGAAAAGGAAAAATTGGTGGTTGACTATGAAAACGGCTTAAAGTTTAGTTTAATATGGTTTTGGTTCAACCTGAGCAATGAAGGGATGGCAAAAAACTTCAGAACAATGAATGTGTAAAAATCAGAAAAGACAAAAAAGACTGATTAATGGCAATCAAGTTTATAAAACAAAAACTCCATATTTAATTGAATAGTTGTGAAGGAAATATTTGGCAGCAGCGCAGTGATAATACAAATGAGTTCAAGGAACGTAGTAGAAATAAAAGGAATCCTAAAAATAAACAGACTTGAATCCCTGGAGATGGTAGGATTATCAGTCATTAATGATGCAGAATGTTTAGGCAGGGTGTTTCCATAAATATTGGTTGTGTAACTGGAAAATAAAATGTGGTATATTTGTATTTCACCAAAATGATGGAATACTTTGCAGTTGCTAGTATAGTAGTGTTAGTTTTAGAAAAAAAAATCAGGAATGTAGAGAAGAGTCATATTGCACTGGGCTAAGAGCAGCAGTACTGCTTTCTAGAGGCTAATTTCTCATGCTTTGTGTTTCATGTTTGGGTTTTGGTTGTTCAGGTAGGGGGGCCATTCTCAGTGTGAAGCTTTTGTGAATACCAGACAGTCACTACTTTGTTCTTTGGTGGGTTTTTTTGCCTATTTGATGTGGGCATTTGCTCTTCCATAAGGGCATGTACAATATCTTCCTCATAGTGTGGATGAGCACTTTCATGAAATTGGGAAGGATTGACTGTTTTAGGACTGCAAGACATCTGTCAGATACAGCTGGAGTGGACCAGTGAGTCCAAAATGAGTTGTGTTGGAAGGACAAGCAGTGGAATAAAAATGTGGCCAGGGAAGGAAAAGCTTGCAGTAGCAGCACGACTGTGCAGTGATTGTGCCATGACCAGCCTTGCAGGAGTCCTTCACTGAATAGCTGGGAAAGGTTGCAGCTTATTGAAAAAAAAATAGAAAAAAATACCTAACGAATACTTTCCAGGATGAAAAATGAGTCAACAAATCTCACTTCTGGTTCAGTGAGAGTTTGCTGATGAAATTGTGTTAGTGACATTAAATTCCATTAAACATCTGTCCATATGTATGATGTGACAGGGCTCAAACCTTCTTAATAAGAACATTTCTCTAAATATATGCCTCTGTAGCAATTTTCTTGGGGAGTTGATGTGTGAAACTTCTTTGTCTGTCAAACCTGCTTTGTGTATCAAATTCTGAAGATGGAGATTTGCCTCTTGATAGTAGATTATTTCATTCCAACACAGCAGGGTGAGACCTACACAGGTGGTGTGATGCATAGACCCTGTAGCAAAATCTGTGGCCATTTAGCAGATGAAGAGACTTCTTTGTGAGAGTGGTATCTCAAAGTACATTCCCACCCATCAGCCCACTTACACCAGCATACAAAAATGCTTATAATGCATTTATAACCTGCCTGCCTTCTAAGTTTACACATTTCATTTTAGAATCATCAAGGTGAGAGACAAAACCTTCAGATAAGCTGTGTGAAACTGGAAAAGGCTTTGAACAGGAGAGGAGGCATTCCAGAGCTGCCCTTATGTCATTGGCTGCAAAGGGAAACTGTTTGTGACTTGGATTAAAACAGAGGAAAATTCTCATAGGTACATGAGTCTTTTTTGAAAGGAAGTCTTTTCAAAGCATAATCTTTCTGAAGAGTCATATAATGACTCTAGAGATTATGATCAAGTTTGTTCAGAACTGACTGAAGGTTATTATGCAGAAAGAGAGGTGAGGCAGTCCCAAGGCTGTAAATGGGATGCAGTTGGGAATGATGGCACAGAATATCACTAGCTAGTAGGGACAGGACCTCATTCAGAGAGGAAGGCTGAGGATAGATGCAGCAGTCAACAAAAGCATGTTTAAGAAGAAATAACTCGTGTTGCATATTTAAATTACTTGAGTACAATTACTGCCTACCTCCTTGCTTGCATTTTCTCTCAGCTGTTTGAAAACCTATTGTTGCAGGCAGTTTCTTTTTTCACTTCTTACTTACTAAACCCAGAAAGACATTTGAGCTCTCTCCTTTTGACATGCTGGAACAAGGTTTGTGTCTGCTGGATACCAACTCTACTCCTGTGTTATTTCCATGTTGGCATAACTTGTGAATGACCCAGTGAGTAACAGCTTAGTTACAGTGCTGCTGAAAAATCTGTTTTTAGAGCCAGATTGGAGGAAGTGAGAAATTCTTGAAAGCAGACATGCTCAGCAGGATCTGTGGCTATTTCTGATTGAGGTACATATTTAGCATTTCTGTTGATAATGAATACTAACCATGGAGTTAAGCCTGAAGAGATCAGTACAAGGAACTGAAAACAATGAAAAATCTTTTGAATTTTTCTTTGATTGTTGATTTACTTCTGTTTAAATGCAGAAATAAGATACTGAACAGCAGTTAAACCTGGGTTCTAATGCAGAAATAAGGCGCTGAACAGTAGTTAAACCTGGGCTCTAAGATTCTGATTAGACATGATGAGTAGACTGTCCAAGAGTGGTCAGTAGGACAACTGTCAAAAACACAGGCAAAAGCTGATGTTTTTTCCAACCAATATGGGCTTCAGAAGGTCAGGGAGAATTTTACAGAGGGGAAAAAAGCCAAAAGGTTATATTTAGAGTAAGATTTGATAGCTGTTAGTTGTTTTAATTGTTTGCTTTACATTATTACTACTTTTGAGGAAGTGAACAATAGCACCTTGTTCTAAGGACATACTCCTGAGTTGTTTAAATTTAGTCATGAGTCCTTGGCCTGTAGGGTTTCCCTAGGTGCCAAACACACATGGGCCGCTGAGTTAAAACAGAGAGAAAAGCAACCAAGAGCTGTAAAATAACTGTAGTTACAATGGGTTTGGGAAACCAGAGCTATTGTCTCAGAAGGGCTAAGAAAATTTCCTCAATGTCAAAAAAGGGAATTGCATGTGTAACTTCATGGTAAATCACAGAATGAACAACTGTTATCTCTACCCTGTCATTACTCCTAAACTGATCAGCTACAAATCAGTGAAAGAAACCAATGCTAAATTAAACAAGGATTTTGCTCTGATTTTGGATTGAGATTTCTTTTCTGCCTATAAACACATCAGAAAAACAGATTGTGCCTTGGCTATTGGCTGGTCTACACTTGTATTTTGTTTTGAAAAGTACTTAATAGATTTATGTGAGTCTGTAAAATGAGCTGCATCCAGAGTAGGAGTTTGCATTCCAGACAGAAGGCAGGTGCAGTTAGAGAGAGCTGATAGAAAGCTCTGAAAAAATATTTGTGCTGGGAATGGGAATCCTGACAGTCTGCTTGACTACCACATATTGTGTGGTACAGTGGGTGATTGATGTTGTACAATGGGATGAGTCCCTGATATGCTATTGCATATCTGCACAAGAGTGGGGTTTTTCCATCTCCATCTGTCTCCCAAACAGTGTGAATATGTTGCAGTATGTTTAAAGAGATCTTTAATCTGGTTAATCAATCTTCACTCAGAGCTCAACTTTTTGCATGGTCAGAAATTATACTTTCTGCTGGATTGCAAAAGCCAGTTTTGTCGTGCAATCATGTATTACAATATCACTTAAAAACCAATTTCTTCTGCGTCACATTTCAAACTAACAGCTGAGTCATATCCTTAATATTAAAATTGGAAACAAACAAAATCTGAATGTATCTCATTTTCTGCTGAACCCTAGTCTGTTTTGGTTTTTTTTAATTACTGTATCCAGCCATAATTGAAGGCTATTTATATGGTATATCAATTAAATCTCAACTTGTACTTCAGCTCTTTAATCAGTTCTGGGCTAGAAGTGATTTTATGTAGTTTAATGCCAGCAGAAACAGAGAATCTATGTTAATTTTGTGTATATTATGGTATATTATTATAGTGTATGTATTGAGTTTCATATAATGAAACATATCTCTGTACTTACTAGGAAGTATATGGCTATAATACAGTGTGGTCTATTATTCTATAATGTTGGCCTGCTGGATATCTTCCGGCTACCTTTGCTCCAAGGCCACCAATTTTAGTTGTGCATCCTGCTCTTAGCTTATCTAGCTGCTCTGCACAATTGCTCTGATACTGCCTGGCACCCAGAGCAGGTGAGGAAAACTACCTGAATGAACAGCTGAGGACTTTTATGTATGGAAAAATCAATATTTCCAAGCAGTCTGGTTAGAGACTGAGAATCAGGAAGGGAGGAAAATCCCTTTTTGTTACTAAACTGTAAGTTTTCATGGTGTGTACAGGGATAAAGCATTATGTAATGCACCTGAAAGGTTTTTCTCTATTGGCATAAACTGACTGACAAGGGACAGCAGGTTTCCTGTGGCTCACAAGTATTTAGAGGGAAAGTAATTGTAAGGATGGGAAAGAATGCATATACCCAGTAATGTACTGGGGTCAGAAAAGCTTCTTGACCCTTCTAATAGACTTACACACATCTTCTTTAGATATGTGTGGAGCATGATGGAATAATCTAGGTAGTTCTGTGTCCACAGAACTTGCAAAGAGAAAATCAAGAGAGAACTTGTAAATTCAAAGATTCTAAAAATGGAATTTTGACTATTTCTTTTGAGCCACAGTCCACACAGGCAGTAGTATTTCTCCTAAAAACTGTACTAAAATATGTGTGTCAGAAAGATATCAAATCTCACTGCAAGTGTTCCAGATGATCTGGAGTTCATAGTCTGCATGCTTAGCTTTTAGCTTAGCTTTTTTACCAGTTATCCTCACTGGTAGGAAACTTTGTCTGTTTTCCAAGCTGGTGGTTTTTTGCTCCTATATTCAGGATTTAGTTGGTAGTTCTGTGTCTTTCCCACATTCAAAGCACCTCCTCCTCTTTCCAGCTAGTGGCTCTCCTTTGGGGCTCTCCAGAGAGAGAGTGTCAAAGAAATCAGATGTTTCCTCAAACATGAATATTGTTATTAAGCCTCATTTCACAAGATCTTCTTTTTTCTTTTCCTATTTGACTGCCCTCTCAACTCTTGAATCCTGACCCTGTTGTCAGAGGGGCCACATGGATTTGTGACAGTAACCTAGCCCTCACATTTTTACCACCCACTAGTTTAAAAAGCAGTACAATAAAAAAGGATTTGATATAATTGTCCAAATAGTTAGTAAGAATATTTAATATTGTTGAGCCAGAAAGCAATTTCTGAGGTCATTGCTCTGCAATTTTACATCCCTCAAAAAAACACCCCAGAAAAACGATACCACAATACCAGTTTTCAAATCATTCAGTGTAGTGCCTGGTGATTTATTATAGGGTTTAAATCTAGCCATTAACTGATAAAAAAGTTCAGGTGAGGTGCCTGATCTGGAAATGATAGCATACTGTGGAAATTGTCTTATGTCCCATTCTATTAGAGAGGTAAATGTTCTTATCTACAAAAACCCCCATTTTCAGTGCAAATACAGAACAAGATCATGAGTTAAATGTCTATCTCACTGTTTTCTGTAACAATCTTTACAATTTCATCTAGAAACATACCCCTGCCCTATTTTTTTGGAATGGGATAGAAGAGAATTGAAGGGAGTAATCATGCTGTATGACCAAGTTGCCCTTATTGTATTATTCACTCTCATTTCACTGATGTGTTTTGCTTTCATAATCAGTCACCCACATTAAGGGAAAATATTTGTACATCCTTCTTACTTTCATTTTTACATTGTTTTTGTTTGAAAGATGCATTTAACCAAAATATCCTATTGCCCAGTGCCACTATTTAGTGTCTCTGGCATTTGGGTTATGAGGGTAGCCTGTAGGATGCTCCTCAACAGCAGTTACAACCTGGCCTCTTTTAGCTAGCAACAGTATAGTTTTTTTGCAGTTACATGTTATGACACCTAGCAGATATCCCCAAGAGAAAGTCAGTCCCATTATACATATTTTTCTTCCTCTGTAGTAAGAGCAGATGGAATATTTTGTTTTCTTGCACAGTTAAAATGGTCTGTGACACATGCACACCAATACTCCATCCTTTGTGTGAATAAAGCTCTAATTCCTGTTGTCCAAGACTTTGATTCTACTCCTGTGAGTATTGTCCTTGCAGTAAATTATCATATTCCTATCTCCTCTTCCCCCTTGAGACAGTGCTTAAAAAAGGGTCTTTTCTGCCCTTTTTTGTGGATAGCTTTACACAGCTTGCCAGTTCCTAGATCCCACCAGTGAGTTCTCTCTTAGCTCCTCTAAGCTGGTGTTTGTCCCCTCTGTTGATGAGACCACATATAAAGGAGAAAAGAATGGAGAAAATAAAAATAGCAGAATGGGAAGGTTAAAGAAAACCAAGGGGAATAAATAATGAAAATTAAATTAATTTAAATTACTACCAAAAGATTTATGAATAACAGTGGAAAGATACTATCCATGGTTACATCATCTATGAGAAATTTGGATGCCTTGCATTTTTTCCGAAATTTACATTCTCAGGAAAAGTAGTTATTAAGATGAGTTAAGTGTATCATAAATATTTATATTATTTTAGCTATGAAAAATTAATTCCAAAGTGTGTGGAAAAAATTATATTGTTTATTTTTGTATTTTTCATTTTAAATGTGATAGAAGCATTTTCAGGAGGATATATGCAATAACTGGTGAATGTCATATAAAAATTAGACATTGCCATTAATATATTGATGTGCATGTTCTTTATTTCAAAGAGAAATTGCAATTAATTATTACAGCATGCTCACACTTTTGATAAAATATTAATAGCTTTAAATTTGCAGAGATTGACAGGCCAACTAGGGTTAGGTTTCCCACTTGAATTTTTGCTCAGTGCAAAGTAGAAAATATCAGATGACTCAGAGAAAAAGATACTACATTGAATTTTTTATTTCTTTTCATAGATATCAATATTAAATGGTTTTAGAGAACAAGAGATGAACTCTCTTGTGAGTTGGTGTGCCTGACTTTGTCAGACTGCTGGGACTGCTTCAGCTGGGACTCCTGCTCCTGGGAATGCCAGTTGGATCACAAGTTCTGTTCAGAAGTTCACTGGTCATCTCTGTTGTGTTTTTGCATATATTTATTCTTGCCCAGACCTTCTCTAGGGGTCTTTTACTTCTCAATGAAGTCTTACTACATTTTTGCAAAGTAATTCTGACTTCTTTGTTGAGTCTGGGCAAAATAGGAAGAAAATTAGGGAATTCTAAGCAATATAGTGCAGGCTAAGCTACCTGGTAATACTGACAGTGTGTGGGAAGTTAAATTGGAGAAGAAGGCAAATAACTAAACAACATTTTTACCTAGGATCATACCAAAATTTTTGTTGCAGTTGGTTAAGTGCAGAGTTCCACTGGGTACAAATTCCTCCAGTAACAGTGTTAGCAGACTGAGACCATGGGGTTGTGTTGCAGGGAAATACAAGACTTGCTTTCTTTTGCATTGGATTTGTGCCATGAGCTGTGTATAGCAGGAAAGGGTTTGTGTGTGTGAATAAGAAATAAAGGTGTGTGTCCATGGGCAGATGTCATAGCACTGATAAACAGCCCAGAAGTGAAGGCTCTCTTACAATAATTTCATCATGCTTTGAAGGGCTCTAACCATGCTCAGAGGAGCATTCAACAGTATAAAGAATAAATTTGCAGATGGAGACAAGATCCCCTGCCAGGTTTTAGGTTTCTCAGGGCTGAGATATTTTAATGGAGTTGTTGGATATTTTAGTTACTTGTTGAGTTAAAATCAGAGAAGCAATTTATTTTCTTCAAGGTTAAATTAGAAAAGATGGAGCTTGATATTGCCTGAAACATGTATTTTAGTAAAAACCACTCATTTTTCTTGTTCTTTAATAGGGTTTTCTTAGGTATAGTCTCCTTTTGTAAAATTGCTAGCTGAATTTAAACATTGTAAGGCCATAAATATAAATTACTGAACAACTGAACAGTCTCTTTTTCAGTTGGAAAGCTTGATTTGGAGATTATACCCTCAGAAAATATCTGAGAGTGCTGCTTATGACATTTAATTTTCATGAAGTTTGTGTCCCTGTGCTTTGGAAAAGATTCTTATTTACTCCCTCCCTGCAAAGAAATTAGTTACTTTATAGGAAAGCAAATGTAAATCTGTGCCCACATACATGTCCCCCCAAACTCCATCACAGTATATATGAATCCTTTTAAAAAATACTTAGAGCTTGAACTGGCAGAGCCAGACAATGGCATACTAATGCATGGACACAGACTGTAGGATTGCACTGACCAAAGAGATGGAGAAAACATCTTGATCATGGCTGGTCAGTACAGAATTGTCCACATTAAATGAATATTTTAAAAATGAGAACTCCCTTCATGTAAAGGGATGTGTACAGATGTTGTAAGATTTTGTATCAGCCCTTGGTTATTAGTGAATCAAAGTAAAGATTATCTGTTTAGCTAGAGTGTAACTGATTAAATATCGAACATTTACTCTATATAATTTCATTACTTTCCTCCTTGTGATACATGCACATTGCAGTGCATCAGATATTTGGTGATTTTCTTTATTCTTTTTCTCTCTGACTTCCCATTGTTAGTTCCCAAGCTCCAGGAAAACCTGGAATTTATACTAATACTTATTAATTGCCATTAAGTCTTTCTCTTTTTTTTTTATTACTTTAAATAAAGCATTCCACTCTGATATAGTCAGGGGAAAATTATGAGAAATTTATTTTTCACCTAATTTCTTGAATAAATGGCGCTAATGCAGCTGCAACATCTATGTGTCAGAAACTTTGAAATTAAAAAAAAAAATCAGTTGAAGGAGTACAGATTGTAAAGATGTCTTAAAGCTATATGAGAAATCATTTATTGGTCAAGGGAGCCTCAAAATACTATTTTCCTCAAGGAAAAGCAAAATAACTTTTGGAGTTGAGCATTCCATTTTGTGCATTTCAGCTGTCCCAAATACCATTGTGTAGCAGTAATAAATTCATTATGCTGCCTTGAGATCCAAATAGTCAAGGCAGTTGAGTCAGGCATGCAGTGCAGAAGTGTGCTGGGTAGGACAGGGGCTGGTGGCTGAGAAGGATCCCAAGCACAGGAGCCAGTGCACTGAGGAAGGAACTGAAGGAAACTGAGACCGAGGGTTTGGGACAGTGTCCTTGGGGCTTTTATGGTGCAGGAACTTCAACAGTAAAGTGGTTTAGCTCCAAGGAAAAAAATTAGGTCTTTTATTTTCTTTCTCGTAGTTGAAACATATTCAGAGAATATTTAGCACTTCTAATTTCCCTAAAAGTTCTACAGTAATGACCTCTTCAATAGAGAGAACTTTTGAGTGATGCCTAATGTGTACATGGGGGCTTAAAACCATTTTGGTTTACTGATTTTGGACAGGCACAGGTCTTTTGAGGAAAGAAAGGCTGTTATTAGCCTCTGAGCCTCACAGACCACTTAACTGCCTGCAGGCATAGCAATTAAGTGGAATTATCATCCCAATTAACCATTGTCCCTTGCCAGTCAAAACTCATTTGGTTTAATTCAGCTTCCTAGGAAAAGTCCTAATTAACCAGATTTCCTAATTATCTGTGTCCTGATTAAGTGAAGTGTACTAGTGTAGCCTTCATTAATAAAGGATCATTTTCATTTTGTTACTTAAATAATTTTCAAAAAATTATCTTTCATGGGTAGCATTCTCAGGTAGTGAATGTCCAGATCTCGGTTTTTGTACTAGTAGATACAGACTTAAAAGTCAGTTAAGATACTGAAATAAGTAATTTCTGCAGGACTTGCCAAGAAAGTGTTATTAATAAAGAAAGGCAACAAAGGTGTTTGTATGTTCTGTTTTGGGCTGAAGATTTCATTGAGGTGTGACACAGCCATGAGTTAGTACTTTGACTGGTGAAATCTGCCACTGCTTCTTGATCTCAAAAGATCTTTGCAGAGTCTCATGAGCTGAGATGTGGAGCCAGATTTTTTTAACCTGTTTGGACACAGAGTTATGTACAGAATGTATTGAAAAGGTGTGGTCTCTGCCACACAAAACACATTCAGATTATATTCAGCACTTTGTGACTTTGCTGGTTGCTTCAAGGAAAGATTTCATTTGTTGACTTCTCTGTGTCTATGCTCCTGGGTCTGTGACCTGCTAATAAACATGAAACTGAGTTGCCTCCAGGTCAGGCCTGACCCTGATACTTCACATCACATAAATTAAACAAGATTATAGAAGTTGTTGGGAGATGAGGAGGAGCACTTGAAGTTAAAAGCCTAAGATAGCTCATTCATTTTATTAATTATACTTATGTGAGTAGAGTTGCCTTTGTAATGTTATGTAGCTGAGTCTAGTAGTTAATAAGGTTATAATGATTTCCATCCAAGAATCTCAAATCTTGACTACACAGGAACATTTAGGAAAGGAGAAGTGAATCAGTTACGAGTAGAGAGCAAAGTTCTTCTGTAGGTATATTCTAAGTCAGGAATAACATATCTGAATGCAATTCTGCACACAGATGTTTCCTGTGCCTTGTGACATTTTAAGATTTGCCTGAACACCCTTACACTGCCTTGCCAAAAAATGTTGAGACCCTTTTTGGAGCCTTTTATGACTTGGTAGCCTCACTTACTCAACACAGTCTTAAAATCATGCAAACTTTATCTTCAGCTGTGAAGAGGATATTACAGGAATTCATCCTGCTTCCTGATTTGGCAGAGGTATGACCTAAATGTGCCAGCACGTGATAAATATGCACAGACAGAGATTTCTGTGGTGCAGAGGTTTTCGTAGTGGCTGTTGATAATCACATATGTCATTCATATGTTGTTCACAACAACCAGGTTTCCAAAATCATCTCAGGACAAAGCACCCTCAACTTTCATTCCCAGATGTGTGTGATGGGTAGCAGGAGCCTTGCCTGGTGGAAGGAGCTCTCATGGATGCCTGAATGAACTATATTTCTTTCAGCAACTCTCATAATTCCACTTTTTGAATTACCCTTTTTTAGCATCTTTTTTTATGGCAATCAGTCCATGACCAAGCTGAGAGGAGTCAGTATCAATCCCCACACTAACACAGGAAAAGTTAATAAATTCTGAAATATTAAAAACACTGCATAGAACAGAGGGATGTTATTGTGCAAAACTGATAACCAAAATGACCAAGAATTACACAGACTCACAAAAAAGAAAAGAAAAGCCTTTTTAATCTTTTCTGTGTGGCTTAGATATCTCAATTTATGTTTAAATCAGATAAAAGCTGTGGAGAAAGTGGAAAGAAAATGTCAGTAGCTTGATTACTTTCACAGTTTTTACTGTGAGAGATATTATAGGTATTATAAGAGGTTTCTGATAAGTTACAATATTCTCAAGCCAGCTGGGAATAAAAAATCTTGGAAACGTTTCCCAAGTGAAAAATTTTTCTGTCACAATGAAGTTTTCATTTTCTGTCTTTTATGCTGTGACTTTTCTGTTAGATTTGCTTGGAATATACTGAGTAAAGCAATATTAAAAAAATAATAATTCTTTAGAGTAGTCCTTCAGCATTGACACGCGCTGAACCACACTCTTATCACTCTCATCAAGCTGAGATAAAGTATTTTCATTCATGTCTGTTCTTGAGGTTTGCTAGCTCTCAAGATTTCCTTACGTTTTTCAGTCCTCAAACCTGGGATAATGTAAAATTCCAAATTGGAAATCAGCACACTTTGGTCAAGGACTATGGATTTGACATGTATCATAGTCAGAAGTGAGGAATCAATGTTCAGCTCATATTTACCTTTGTAAATTTTGAAGATAAATCAAGTAAAATAGGTTTTACTTAATTTTTTGTTAACTGAATGTGTTGTATAGTTATATTGATGAGAAAGCTTGAAAATGTAAATACCAAAAGACAAAATTGCAAAGCCAGAATTTTAGGAATTAAGCTGACAAAGATTAGCCAGGTACTCATATCCTTTTGGGCATAGTTTCTGCAAGTAAATTGTGTAAGGCTATTTAAAATAGAAATGTTTCCTTTAGCTGTGAACACATAATTCATCAATAAAAAAACCCCAATGCCGAATTTCACTCCTTAATTGTTTTTTTTTATTCAAGGCAAATGCAAATTTTACTTTTGTTCATATGGAAAAGTGTAGAAATGTGGTATTTTGCAACTTTTTCTTTGTTCTCTCTGCTACGTAGGCTGTTAGAACAAATCAGTGTTCCTAGTCACTGAGCTCATTGCAAAAAAGTCAAGGGAAGCAGGAGAAAAGCCTTTGAAGAATGAAGCATTATACTAGAAATGGAAACTACTGAAGGCATGATAGGGAGTTCCAGCACTCAGAAGGAAAAGCCTCTTAGAAAGCTGGAGTTTTTCCTGATTTTAATTGCTCTGAATTTTTTTCCTTTGAGTAGTACCATCAATAGGAAAACACTCAGCATGCAAACATGCCAATTATAACTTTGGGAGCTTTACCAGTGGAAGTGTAATGCAGGTAATCTCTCTCCCCAGGCCAGTGCTGACTGTTCTTTTGAAAATAATCTTTGTGCCTTGTAAAAGAACTATAAAAATAGTATATGGCAAAATCCAAATTACAGATAACAAATTTACTGTATTGTTTTTGTCTGTAGCTTGTGAAAATGTTGTTACATTGAAGTAGCAAAAGAAATGCAAGTTAAAAGTAATTGCTATGCTCAGTTACAAGCAGTACTATTTTGAATTTTTGTCAGCATCCTGATTAAATAAGCCAGTCTACATTTCAGCAGAAAGTTATTAATGAGAACTCCAAATTGCTTATGACCTTATCCCATTTTTAATTCAGGGATACTTTGTGCCTCTGTGTGTTTGTGTGAAGAAAAGTTCCAGAAATTCCCTAGCTGTTGAGTAGAATATTTTCTTTCACCTGTTCAGCCTCACTCTTGCTAGCTTAATGGACTGTCATCTGCTACTTGGGTCAGGAGTCTGGGAAGTGGTGGGGTGAGGTTTGTCATATTACAGTTCCTTATTCAGGATATACACTATCAAATTATTTCATTATTTTGTAAACCTCAGTCTTATCCTTTTCAATGTTTATTGTGTACTTTTCTAAATGTATATTAATATTTTTAGCAATTTTATATTAATATTAATTTCTGTATGTTCTTTTAGCAATTTTATATTAATATAAAATTGCTTAAAGAACATACAGAAATAATCCTCAACTTTTTATTTACTATGTTATCACAGCACTGTTGGCAGCTGTGAAATCCCTTGGGAAGTGCTGAGTCAAGTAATTGTGAGGGTGAACTGTAGGGATGTGCTGTTCTCTTTTGTCTGTGAGTAACTTCACTCTCTTCTCTGGCAATTCTTAAATACATTTTTAATTCATTAACCATATTCATAGTTATTATTCTACTTAGACAAAATTAAAAGAAATCTAACTTCTTTTTTATCATTTTAGAATGACAAGTATTAACTCATGCTTGCCTTCTGTAGCTGCGCCACTTTGGGAGAGCTTCACCCCCAGCTGCTTGTAGAGACCTGTGGGAATTGTGTTGTAGTCCAGAAATACAGATGGGTATTTCATTATTCTATTTGCTGTATTTCAAGCTTAGAAAGACTGAAAATATTCCCCAAATGGAAAGAGAAAGAAGCTCTAACAAGATGATGAAGCCAGGAATTTTGGTAGGCTGACTCTTCCACTCTGGCCTCATTACTGAATATAAATATGTAAAAAATCATGAAAGCATAAACCAAAGTACAGGAATTCTCTTGTCAAGGAATTTCAATAAATTCTCATTGATAAGGATAAGAATTAACTTTTAGTTAAAGTTGTTAAACATTAAATCCTGAGATTAAAACTCATATTCAGAGAGTAGTCCTCAGGGTAGGGAATATCAAATTCTTCCTGGCAGGTTGTATTAGCACACCAGAAGGAAGGAGTGGTATGTGCCTTCACTCCTCCATAGTGTTCTACTCATCTCCTGGTACATGGACTGATGGTTCACATACATATCTAGAAAATTGGTTCTCTATTCCAACCAAACTGATCTCAGCTCCCAGGGCAGAAGCTCCAGCAGGGAAGCTTTGGCTTCAGCTGTGGTCTTTCCTCTTTTTTTGGAGTTTGCTCTTTTTGGAATTTGAAGACAGCAGCACCAACAGGTACATTTTATGAGACACCTGATACTGTAAATGTGTACTGAGCATGTGTGATATGTAATCAGCACTGCAGTGGATCTGGAGTTCAGAAATCAAGCAGGATTTAAGCCTTCATAGGTTGTGAATTATTGCCGAAAGAGGAACTTGTGCTCAAGAAAACTTTGGAAAAGAAGAAGAAAAGGAAACTTAAGAAGTTTTGTTGCTTTGAAGACCAGATAAACCAAAAGAAGGTCAGGATTGCAGTTACAGTTTTAGAGCCAAGTCTGCCTTCCTCTCAGTTTAGGTGTCTATGGCTTTCAGTGTTCTAGAAAACTGAAAGGGTAGATTTGATCTTATGTGTACAAAAGTCTTGTTTTATCACCTACAGTTTATAAAGAGAAGGCAGATGTTGTAATATTCAAGTGTAGGTAGCAAATCTACTGTTAAATTTTTCAGTATTGCAAAGAAACTGTTTTGATCAATATTTTAATTTCACTTGGGCAGGATTGGATAGAGAGCTCAGCAGATGGTTGTCATAAACTCCATACCTCATTTTGGAAGTAGCATTCAAATCTCTCCAGCTTGGCACTAGCTACACAGACTAATTTTCTTGCATTTTTGTGCCAAAAGAAATAGGGCATGGAGAATATTTTTTTCTAATTATTTTCAGATTTTTTAAGCAATATCAGACTTGCTTAGCCTGTGGTTGCTCTATCCATAAATCTCCTTTGTTTTACAGTTTCATCAGAAAAACTAGAGTCAGTTATCAAACAGCAGTGATCTAAATGACTAATTGTTAGCATTATTGGGTAAATTAATTAGAATCTGTATATTTTCTTGGTACTACTGTTGGCCAGTGGTGAGTGAGTCTGAGCAAAATGATTGTGCCTAAATTACAAGCTTTTTGAGAAGAGGGAAATTCAGAAGACATACTCATAAGCACAAAGTTGTCATTCTTAAAATTATTGAAATAAAACTTACTCTTATTTTTGTACCACTTTTGGTTTTTAATGAGGGAGCAGCTCCTCACTGTATATTTGTGTGAAGAGAAGGAAAGTTGTATTGTCCACAGAAAGTCTTCCCCACCCATTGTCCACCTCATCCATTACCTTAGTCTATACAGTATTGTGTTGGCAGGGTTGACCCTCAGCTGGACAGGGAAGAGAAAATACAACAAAATGCTCCTAGGTTGGGATAAGGGCAGGGAGAAATCACTCAGCAGTTACTGTCATGAGCAAAACAGGCTTGACTTGGGGAGATTAGTTTCATTTATTACCAGTCCAGTCAGAGTAGGATAGTGAGAAATAAAAATCAAATTTTTGACACTCATCTTTCTTCTTGGGCTCAGCTTCACCACAAAATTCTCTTCCTCCTTCCCCCAGTGGCAGGAGGGGACTTTGGAATGGGAGTGATGATCAGTTCTTCACCTGTTCTCTGTGTTGTTCCTTCCTCCTTAATGGGAGGACTCCTCAAACACTCTCCCCCCTCCAGTGTGAGGTCCCTCCAGGGGCTGCAGGTGGATTTCTGCCCTATTAGGCAGTCTCAAAACATACTGGCTCCAGGAAATGTTTCTTAAATTCCATGCCTGTCTGTTTAATTAGAACATTCTGAATTTAATGACATGTTGTCTTCAGAAGTACTTCTCAAGTAAGGCTAAAAATTACCTCTGACAGATAATAGACACCTCTGGAGGAAATTAGGTAGGAACAGAAAAGGATTGACTACCAAACAAAAGTCAGGAGCTTCTTGCTTACTGTCTGACTGTAAACAAAGGTTTTCATGTGAGAAAAATGGTATGGATAACATTTCAGTCTTAAAGATTGACGATGAAAATAATGAATAGGATGTCAACAGGGAAATTGGAATGTCCATGTTTCAGACCTCGAAAGCAAAGACCATTGGTATAATAGTATCAAAACTAGGGCAGGTGATTTCTCTGAATGCCCTAACACCAAGCTCCTGTCTTCTCTTCCACATTTCATTAAAGACAGCTAGTAAGCAGCAAAGGCAAACACCCTCCTTGGCACACTGGGGCATGGGCACCCAGTGGTAGGAGCTCTGTTCAGCAGTCTCGCCATCTCCCCCCAGGGGACTGAACCCCCTCTACTAGGAGAGGAGGGAAAAGCCAGGGTTGGTGTGCAGATAGATCCAATCACCAGGTGTTACCCATTAGAAACTCAACCCTTCTTCTTCCCCTTCTCCTTCTCCTCTTTCCATATCCCCAAAGAAAGC
Source organism: Serinus canaria (assembly GCF_022539315.1). Taxonomy (NCBI): domain Eukaryota; kingdom Metazoa; phylum Chordata; class Aves; order Passeriformes; family Fringillidae; genus Serinus; species Serinus canaria. The sequence continues at coordinate 87,854,432 of NC_066316.1, forward strand.
AGATCTGTTTGTGTTATGTAAATGTGCAATTTAAATCTCTCATCATTAGACTGACCATACAGGGAATGAAGACTTTCAGGAACTGAGTTTGAAGATGCTTAGCTTGTGTTTTGGTGTTTAATAGCATGTATCCTCAGCTTCTTTGGCCTCTAATTGGTGTGGCTAAATAGAGGAAGTTGATGTCTTCACAGAAGTGAGACTAATAATGCTATCAAAATTGATTTTTCTTTTCATCATTTAATGTTATGCAGTAACATAACAGGAATCACTTGTCTAGGATATGCCATTAAAAAGAAGAGCCCTCCTTTAAATTTGTCTCTTCAACATAACCTTGTAACTCAGTCACTGATCTCTCTTGAGTTGTTAGAAATACCTGATATAACAAATTTGGGTCCAAATGTCCCAAAACGTTTTTCCTGATTGTTCATTTCTTTAACAAATGGCTAACTCATAACTTTGTTTAAAAATAAAATGTAGAATTGTAGAAATTAGGATGGCCATTTCTTCTAAGAAAAATGGTTTTTTTTCATTTCTACACTTGATTGAGATGTTAGATATGCTCTTTTTCCTACTCTTGAGAAAGAAAATTTTCTGTGTTCATCTTTGTGACTGATGTGTGAATGAGACAACAATCTCCCAGAATTCAGCAAAGTGAGATCTAGGTTTCCTATAAATCTTAAGTCTGGAAATGCTTGTTGGCTTTAAGACTTACTAATGAGGTAATAGAAACCAGGGAATAAAAGTCCAAGAGAGCAAGCAATGATTGCTATTTCTACTGGATCCAGCTGAAACTTTATGTGCTTTGTAAACTGATATTTTAACTGATACGATTGAATAAAGAAGAGAAAAATGAGCCCTTTATAATTATTCACTTCAGGGCCAGGAGAAATTAATTTATAAATAATGTGCTTGCCCTTTATGCTGTTACTCACATTTTTGAAAGCTTCACTGGCTGTTCTGCAATTATGCTAATGATATCTTTGACCCAATGTTCAGTGCAGAAAGTGATGCTTAAGCTGTGCTTCTGTAGGTGGATTCCTCTTTCTGTTTCAAGTCTCTTAGTATTTACTTTTATAAGTATGCTAAAGAAGAGGCTGCTGTAATAATTAGTAGGAATAAAAGAATGCATTTTGCATTTGTACATATGCTACATGTGTTTAAACTTGTCCTTATTTGCATTTTGTTTATGCAGGGGTAAACTTTTCAATGCATTTGGAATGGATTGCATGGATGGTTTGGATGCAGGAAAGGGTAGGAAAGGGTTCTATATCACTTGACTGTCAAATTTTGGCATGTTAAAGGGGTGCTAATGGTGATGCTGGTTTATCTCTTTTAGTCCTGATGTCCATATATATTTTTCATATAGAAAAGCCAAATCAGCTGCCCATGAACTTTGAGGTAACTTCCCAGGTGCCCAGGAGCTTGTAGTCAAACATTGTGTTTGGGTCAGAATTTCTGCTTTTGATTTGCTGCATAAACTTGTGGCATATATTTAACATTGATGCCACTTGCTACCTAATTAGGAAAAGTAGCATAATCATACTTAATTACTGTGCCTATTTCATAGGGAGTTTGAGGATAAATTAGGTACAAGAGCTTGAAATATAAAAAGATTTCTAAGTGGGTAATATGATCCACTTGTTCGGTCTGTTGACCTCAACTGATAATGAAAAAGCTTCAACTAATAAATGTATGAGGAAGATCTGTGTTAACTAATGATTTTTCTGCTATAATGGGGCCCAATATATCTACTTCATAGCCTTCTTAAATTCTGAGAAAAGAATTGTTGGTAACAACTCAGAAAGTTTCATCAAAACAGGAAAGAGAGCAAGAAACATTAAGCATAATTCCTTTGTTTGGAATGACTTACAATTCTGTTGTCAGTCCTACATTAATAATTTTCAAGGAGTACAGGGACTACTATTGAGTACAGTATATTGTGTGGCATGCTGAAATAAGCAGTGCCTCTTGCAGTGTTTCCTCATTTATGAGGCAGTATGTGTAAAGATGGGTTGATTATCAAAACCTTCTGTTGCTGAAGTGCAGCAAAGATTCTTTTGTAAGAAACAGTGTCCATGGACAAGTAAGATCAAACAGGCACAGCAGATGATGATGATGATGATGATGATGATGATGATGATAGAAGTGACCCACTTAGGCAGGGAAAAAAGAATAATAGCTATGGAAAAAAAAACAAACAACAGATGACTATGCAAAAAATAATAGACTTATTGAAATGCTTTTAGGCCAAGGGTATAGGCCTAGCAACAGGTTCATAATTGGCAGATCATTTATCCATCATCTTGAGGAAAAAAAAAACTACTCTTTAGTAAAGATTAAAAGGATGTACTGGGCAGAAACAACATATTATCCTTATGGTGTCCACTGTTTTCCCAGGAGACAAAAATGGATGAATCTTTTTGGAATAATAAAGCAAGAAAAAGGTGTCTTTAGAAAGATTGTTACTATTAAACTATCCTCAGGAACCCTTATTCTTTTATATTCCCTTTCACCTGTCCTTTCCTAACAGAATGATGATTCATCCATGCTGAAATAGCTGGATGCCATGTTTCTAGCTCCAAGTCCTGTGGTGGAATGGCACTATCCTCCACTGTAAGTGGTTGTAGTTGGTTCATCCTGGCTGGATGCCAGGCACCCACCAAAGCCTTTCTATCACCCCCTTCCACAGCTGCATGGGACAGAGAAAATATAACAGAGGGTGAGGTGAGGATAGGGAGAAGTCAATCACCAAACCCTATCACAGGCAAAACAGACTAGAATTAGGGCTATTAATTGAGTATATTACTGACAAAATCAGAGCAGGATAATGAGAAGTAAAATAAGACTTTATAAACCCCTTCCTCCCACCCCTTCCTTCCCAGCTCTACTTCTTCCCCCCAGCAATGCAGGGAGGCAGGGAATGAAGTTATGGTCAGTTCATCACAGGTTGTTTCTTCTGCTGATCAGGGAGAGGCATCCTTTCCCTGCTCCAGCATAAGGGCCTCCCACAGGAGACAGTCCTCCATGAGCTTCTTGGTGTTGAGTCCATCCCACAAGAGACAGTTCTGCACAAACTGCTCCAGCATGGGTCAGTGCTCCACACGGTGCAGTCTTTCAGGCACAGCCTGCTCCAGTGGGGGCTCCTCTCTCCACAGGTCCCTGCCAGGAGCCTGCTCCAGCACAGGCCTCCCACGGGTTCACAGCCTCCTTTCAGGCATCCCCCTGCTCCAGTGTGGATCTCCTCCAAGGGCTGCAGGTGGATCTCTGCACCCCCATGGATCTCCAAGGGCTGCAGGGGCACAGCTGCCTCACCATGGGCTGCACCAGGGGCTGCAGGGGAATCTCAGCTCCTGCCCCTCCCTCTGCACTGACCTTGGGGTCTGCAGAGCTGTTCCTCTCACATGTTCTCACTCTGCTCTTCTCTGGCCACAATTGCATCTCAGCAATAACTTTTTTCCCCTTCTTCCTAAATATTTTATCACAGAGGTACTACCATCATTTCTGGTTGGTCCAGCCTTGACCAGAAGCACATCTGTCTTTGGAGCTGTGAGAGATTGGTTCTGGTGGACATGGAGGAAACTTCCAGCAGCTTCTCAGAGAAGCCACCCCTGTAGCCACCCCAGTACCAAAGCTTGGACATGCCAAACCCAGTACAGTGGTGTATGTGGGACTTCACTGGTCTCAGATAATAGTGGTCTTCTGTGTCCACTGTAGATGCCATGAGGTAGAAAAGATGTTTTATTCTTTCCTTTAGTGAACAGCGTGAAAGCTGAATGATATTTAAAATTACCAGAAGGTAGAAATAGACCAGATGAAAAAGGAATGATGGCAAGGTGAGCAGGTACCTGGAAAAAGGAGGGGAAATTATTCCCACCCAGCTATGGCCAGACTTGTTGCAGACTGAGAGGTCAGACAATGGCAGTGGCAGAGAGCAGCTGCTGGGGAGATGCAAAGAGTGTAACAGGTGCTGCTGGAGTCACTGGGACACAGCAACAGCCTGACAAGCCTTTGTCTCAGTAATGTGCCCCGTGGCACTGAGATGCATGTGGAGCCTGTGTCTGCCCGAGTGTGCCTTTGCTAAGGTTAGTACTTGTTTGACAGGTCTTGATTTTGTGGTGACTTTGTTTCTTGTCTTGTTTACTTGCTTGTGTTGTTTGGTACGCCATCTGTTACTTCCCTCTCTGCTTTTTCTTCTGTTTTTAGTATCATAAGTCATGTTGAATGTAAATATATGTATGCTTTTCATCTAGTATCTTAAATAGTTTGGGGACTTGATTCACATAGAGTTTAAGTGCCTACTCTTTCTTTGACCTTCAGACAAATACCCAGATTTCAGTCTTGTTTACCCTTATTGTAGACCCTAAATAACTCTGTGGGGTGTCATGCACTGTATGCTGCTATAAATAGCAAGATAATTTCACCAAGCTGCAGGCTTCACACCCTTGCCATCTGGCCGTGGCACAGACAGATGCGTGGCAGTTCAGGAAGAGCCCTGTGCCTCTTTTATGCCACGTGGATCTCACAGCCCCAGCGCTGGTCATGGCCACTGACATCACCATGTCAGTGTGATGGCAGGGGCTGCAGGAGGTGAGCTGGCAGAGCTGGATGGCAGCTACCACCTCCATTTTGCTACAGAGCTTTTTGTTTGATAATTCATGCTTGTTTTTGGCTTTAATTGTACCGTATGATGGCTCACAAGTACGGACAGATGCTCCAATATTTTGTCAGCCATCCCAATCTTCTGCCATCCTTGTAGTCTGGCTTCTAGGACCATGATGCCTCCATCTCCTAGTGCATTTGCATACTTGTTATTAATATCAGTCCCTTTCATGTATTAAGTGGTGGTTTTCTGGTTGAGAACTGCAAGATTTCTCTGGCCTTATTTTCTTGCAGCTTTTAGGAGGGAAACAGGGGGCTGCATTTGTGTCTTCTAAATAGTTGAAGGAGCAGGACTCGCACAACTTCACAAGCAACATCAGCAAGTTATTGCTTTGTTGCTCTGTGCCTGGGTCATGCCAGCTCCTGTCGTTGTCAGAACTGATGTGCTCTACAGAACAGGGAAAGAACAGCAAGTCTCCACAAATTTGTGCTGAGATGAGGGTTTAAAGAATAGGCTGTTTCTTAAGATGTCAGAAATGCTGAAGGACAGCAGTGTCAGTAGGCAGGTAGGGAAGCAGAAAAAAAATCTCTGTGTGTCAGAGATCAGCAGCCAAAATAACACACTTTTTCAATAGAAAACACACTTGTAAATGACCTTGTTTTGTCACAGAAGTGGATGAGGGAAGCATTTGAGAAGCACTGGGAAGCAAATTGGTGTTTGGGAACCTGTGCCTCTTGGAGGCCAGTGGTGCTTTCTCATTGACCACAGCAGCTGCAGCACCCCAGCACAGCATCAATGCTTTTTTCTCTTTTTTACTGATGTAAATAACAAGGGAGAGCCAGATGATAGCAGTTATAATTGACAGCTTCTAGGTTAACTGAGAAGTTTAATAATAATAATAATAATATTAATAATAATAATAATTTTGCTCATCTGATGCACACAGTGATTCTTTCTGATGTTCTTAATGCTTTTCAAAACAGTGACATGTCTAACAAAAAGTCTTTTTTCAGTATATTAAATTTCTCAGCAAATTCATTTAAAAATGTCTCACATAAACATGTATTAAATAGAGCAATTCAAGTAAATAGAAATTAAATATACAAGCAGGAATTTATTGCTGCACACAATCAATGAAGAAACTCATTAGAGTATATTGTTACTTACTATTTTCATGGTTTAAGTTAATTAACTAGCAAAAACATTTTAAACGAAAAATGAACAGAAATTTGCTTGTTTTTCATTTAATGTTTTGTTTCAGGGTTTTTTTGCTTGTGAGTGTACATGCTAAGCTGCAGTTAATGTTTAGGAATTCTAGTCCTTTGTGAAGGTTGGAAACTACAGCTTGTGTCCTCTAATACTGCATTCATATAGGAGGAGCAGACCTGAGCACATGCACTGCTTCCATGGGCTTTGTGCTAGCTGTCACAGAGCTCTACCACATAATAAATGGGAAGCAGAGATTGGAGGATAGTGTCACCAGAGATATTGCAAGGTTACTCACTAACCATTGTAAATGCATACCCACAGCTTCACACACATAGCCCCTGGATAAAGTGAAAAATCAGAGCCAACAGACTCCCAGTACAAGTGATTGCACATGTTGTTAATACAAGGAGCAGATTACGCTGGAATCCTCTCTTTCTGATTTTGATAAGTCTTCTCTATCCCTCCAGATAATCCCCACCTTTTTTTTTGTCTTTCCTTTCCCTATTGAATAATCTCTTGTAGCTGCAAGCTAAACTCTTTCTCTCTGTTCATATAAGTGCAAATTTTTCTTGGCCTGAGTACAGTGAACAGATTTTTTTCTGTCCAGGAGATAGAAGACTTAGAAAGGTAACAGTGTCAGAGTTTGCCACGAACAGAACAGAATATGACTGAGTTAAAGGAAGACATAATGCTTTTTTCCTCTGGATTTTCTAACTGGATTTCTCACAAGGAAATTCTCAAACAGCACACCCTTCTTCATTGACATGCCTTTGCAGCAGTCAGAGCTGCAATCACTATGAGCTCTGACTTTCCTGGGGAAAGTTTAGAAATGTTGCCATTGCTTTTCTAGTAAGAAGTTATGACTCCAGGATTTCTTTATGTGCCAGACAGTGATTACTGGAACTGGCACAACCTCACGTGGTTACTAGAAGAATGTTTAATAGCTTCTGAGATGCAATTCTTTGAACTTGTTTTGAAGGCATTCAGATTGATTTTTGTTTGGAGAATTCGCCAGTCAGATGTCTGTTTCCCTCGTTTACTTTCCTCAGATTTTTCTGTTAGGTAGAAAAATAAATGCAATTTGTAATGAAAACCAATCTTCAACCTTTTCTGTATCACTGAACAGAAATTTCCTCACAAATATTTGCACATGGTATTGCTTGCTATAGAATACCTAAGAAGCAGCTACTGCTCCTGCCATGTTTAGTAGAAAGATGAATGTTCCATCAACCTCAGAGTAAAAATCAGGAAACCTGTGTTTTAGGCTGGCTTTAAACATATTTATGCTTGGTCAAATGTTTAAGTAAGCAAAGGAAGAGCATTACAATACTGTAGACCATAAAAGGGTTGCAACTCCATCATACTAATACCTATTCTTGTTCTGTGGGATGTCACATACTCTGGTAGTCTTTCTAAAACAATTATGAAACCTTTATAGCAAACATATTTTGTCAGCTGATTCATTTTCATGAATGCAGACATAGTGTTTTATTTCATTATAACAAACCTGTTCTGTTTGGGTAACAGAAACTGTAATTATTAAACCTTCCTGATAGTTTTCTGAACTTTGCTGAGTGGGACCTGAAGTCCAGGAAGGAGAGAGAGTACTTAAGCAGACTCTGATGTGATAAATGCCTTTTTATTTGCCTCAGGTTAGATTGTGCATCTAAAACATTGGTGTAAATAGCTCTGCTAAGGTCACTTATGGCCAGTGCCCAACAGAGATCACAGAGAAGTGTTCAGTAGTTTGGGCTGTATTTGAATTTTTGTAATTTGGCCTTTGAAAACTTTCGTGTACCTTTCCTGTCAGGCTAATAGACTTAAAAAATCTGTGAGAATGAGCAATCTTATTGTGTTAGATAGCTAAGGTGCTGTATAGCTGACACTTTTCCTGTATAGTTACTGAATAAATCACCAATTTTTTCTGTACTAAAGGAATGAAAACAGGAAAAAAAAAAAAAACAAAAAAAGAAAAAAGAAAACCCAAAAAAAAACCAAACCCAAAAAACACTAAACCTGCCACAGACATGTCCCACTAAATACAAGGCAAATTGATCTATTTTAAATATGCCGGTTGTACTGGAAAGAACCAGGCAAACATCAAAACCAGAAGCAAAATAAAAAAATTATTTAATAGATGAGATACTACACATCTGTCTTTACGTGTTGATATTTTCTGCCCTAAGGCGTCCAATCTGCTCAAGATGTCCAGTTTAGGTAGAGACTGTCTTAGATGGTCTCTAAAACACTTTGTTCTATCTAATATTTGTCTTTCTTAAAGAAAATTCCTGCACATTCAGGTAAGTATTATTACCAAAGGACATATCTCAAAACCATTCCCATATTCTCATATTTTAGGTGTATTTTATTCTGCAGACAAATACCATTTACATTTTCAGGCAGAAACAGACATTGCACATCCATATGTTACTCAGTTAAATCTTTACTTTGTTCAGATGTTTACTCAGATTTTAAATACCTGTAAAACTGTGAACGATTTCAAAAATAAACTCGTAAAATAAGGGACAGTCAACAAGTCCTAACTATGATTCTTTCTTAGTTTTGATTTGCATGAATGCAAATAAACTCCAACTGTAGCACTAACTTTGGATAATACAAATAAGAATATGGATGGAGCCATTGACTTGTTGCAGGGCAGAGCAGTGCAAATTCCTGTAGCTGGAAAATACTCAAAAAAATCTAATTGAGAAAATAAAGACTAAAATAAAACTCACAAAGAAGGATGTGAGCATTATGTGTAAGTGCACAACAGATGATTGAAATAACTTTTAGTTACAGTCATCATCACAAAAAGTCATTAATTTCAGATTCCTCCTCTATTATGGCAATTCTGATATAATAACTGTATTTGATACAGAATGGTGGTCTTTTAATGCTGTTCTTCAAATGACTAATGTCTGAATATGGGTACTATTATTGCAAAAACTCATTTAAGTTGCTAAATAAAGTAGAATCTTATCAGCAGAGAGCTAAACCAAAATATTTTGTGTGGGTTTTAAAAAAGAGGCTAGTCGCTAAGTCATTAGAATTCTCTCTTAAAAACAAATAATGTAAAATTGATTAATATTTTTCAATTTTCCTATTTGTACTATGCAGACAAGAGAAATTCTCTAGAAGAGTGCATATCTATAATAGCACACAAATAATCTGGAAATCTTTTCATATATGGGTATTTTTTCTCTATATATGCACGATCATATATTCATGTGTATATGTGTATGTACACATAAACATATATATATGTGTGTGTTTTTATTGTTTGATGGTTTTGAGCTTTTAAATAGCCCTGCATTCTCAGCCTTGAGGAATGACATGTAATATTGGATACTTTAACCACACATAATTGCTACCAAATTCCTCATGCCAAATTGGCATTAATCAGTGCAACAGTGTAATCATGTGTACTTAATCATAGGCAGAAAATGCTAAAAGAGTGAAGGAAAATCTCTTCCTTATGCATTTCATTATCTGAAAGCTTAAGTGGACATTAAGTGATGCAGGGTAATAGCACAAAACATCATTATCAAGTTATTATATTCAGGCTTGAGTGACACTGAAAAAGCTGAATTTGTCTGATAAGAAATGCATATTGTTAAATTTAATGTTCTAAAATAATTACCATATTATCCATCATATAGAACTTAATCTTTTATTCCTGGAAATGGAAAAAAAAAACAAAGCAAAAAAAGAACACTCTATTATAGGATGGTTCACACAACTAAAAAACCCTCTTTTTGGTGGGATAATGAGAGAAGGAAAAATCTGTGGATGTGATCCAGATGGAAGCTGTTGCAATGATATTTTTATTTTGAAAGGCAGTGTGATTGAGATCTATTTTCCTTTCACCCTTTAACCTTGATAAATCCTCAGCACAGCTGTGTACAGTGTATAGAATGAAAGAGAATATACCTGGGCAAAAAAATGTGTGATGTCATGAAAGCTTTATTAGACATTTCTGTGGAACTCAACCCTATATTTAATTTCAAATTAGGAACTGGTGAACTGATTTGCTACTGAATCATCTTGGTCTGTGCTAGATGAATGGGAAGGATATAAACTGTAATTTTATAGCAGACTTGGTACCTGTGTTAAAATGAGAAGTACTGATAATGTTAGATGATTTATATCATACTTCTACTTCAAAAATCTATGTAATCACATCAGTGTTTTAAATGGAGCATTTTTCCATAACATGCACATCTGGTGTAGTGAGTGTTGCAGTACTCTGCTGTCCTAATGCAGGAAATTCATTATCCAACATCTGCTTTGGAAGGCAGCTTGTAGTATCACTGGTGACAACTAGATTCCATCATTTTCATGGGAGCAAATGTTGTACTTTCCTCATCAGCACTCAGGGCTGAGTAGCAAACAATTCAAATCATGGAGTAAAATAACCAAAGATGATGAACTCTGGAGATACTGTTTTTGCAGATGATTAGATCATTTCCACAATGATAAACAAAACCATTGCCATTAGGAGACAAAAATAATCTGATCTTTCTCCCAGGTTAATGTGAAAATCATGTTCTAGCACCCCTCCAAGTTATAGTAGCCTGTAGGCTCAGATCATTGGCATTACGCTGAGATAAAAGCTACTTGTTGAACTTTACACAGAAAACATTGCACATATTTCTTCTTTTCTAGTTTTAAACCCTGACATTTTCCTGTAAAGCAGGATTTTAGTCCTTAGTTACTATAAACCAACACTATTTTGCATTAATAAAACCATAAACTATTTGGCAGTACAAAGGATCAATAGAATTATTTATGTATCAGCTGACATAGTAGAAATATTTACAGTTAGAATACATTTCATTAAGGGAATGACAAAACAAAATCCAAGGATTTTTTTCCCAGGAAACAAATTTCATAAATCAGTGCTGAATTTTCCTATTCTTTGCTTTTAAAATTAAATGCATTTATTAAGCACATTAATTCACTTAGGCTTTCTTAGATTTTGTATGCCATCAAAAAAATTGTTCATGAATCTGCCTCAATATCATTCAAAGATGCAAAGAGGAAAAGATAAAGTTCCCATTTAAAATCTTGCTTTTAATAGCAGACAGATCTGCTTGTCTGTGAAAATGTTTCTTTGGCTGCCAGTGGTGCACCCCAAATACCACTTTAAAAAAATTTGTGTGCTGCTAATATGACTCATCAACATTTCTGCATCTGAAATGGACATTTGAACTGAAAATAAAAAATCTACAAGAATTTTCCTTTCATTTATTTAGTTTGGAAACACATTCTGCACTGAATCAAAAGATTTGATACTTTATTGACTTACAACTGTGTTTAGAAACACAAAAAGGAAACATGTACCATGTTGAAAAATCCAAATGAATTTTCACAGCAATGAGCCCTAGTCACTTGCAAAATCTGTCATTGTGAATACAAGCTGCATACAAGTACAGACACCCACAATTGCAAATAGAACAAGCAGATTTACAACTCTGTGCAAAAAGTCTTTTGTATTTCCAGTCTATTGTGGCTGCACAACCATGTGGTTTCAAAGCATGGCTGTAAATGCAGGCTACCTTAACAAAATACAACACAGCAATGAACCCTAGCAAGTCTTACCTGGGCATTTTCTAATGTGATGATCTGAAACTTGCATGACAAGAAAATTTAAGACCTGAAAGAAAGAGAACTGCTATGAAGATTAAATTGCATCTTAAAGGAGGTGCGATGCTGTGAATGTGAATTAATTTACATTTGTTGGAGAGTGTGATGACAAGCTGAACAGACTCTTTTTCAAAATTACTTCAGGCCACGTTTTGGGAATGTGTAATTCAGCAGAAGAAATGTGTTGTTCAGCATCAAAATTTTGTATGGATTCCTAAGATGAACCTGAAACTTGCTTTTAAGACATCAAATAATTTATAACATGGGACTTCCTTTCATAGAATAAGAATGTGGTTGAAGCTGGAAGGGGTCTCCAGAGGTCATCTGGTTCAACCTCCTCCAGGTTCCCAAGACTGTGTCCAGACAGCTCTTGAATATCTCCAAAGATGGAGACTCCACAATATCTCTGGGCAACCTGTGCCACTGTTCAGAATCCTCACAGAAGAAAAAAAAAAATTAAAATTGCATGATCAGATTGAATTTCATATGTTTAAATTTACAGCTGTCTCCTCTTGTCCTGTCAGTGGGCACTGCTGAGTAGGGTTTGGCTCCCTCTTCTTCATTCCCTTCCTTCAGATATTTTACATATTGCTGAGATCCCCCTAGGCCTTCTGCTCTGCAGGCTGAACAGCCCCAACTCTCATAGCCTGACACATGTGAAAGATGCCTCAGCCCCTTAATCATCTCCGTGGTTCTATGATGGACACACTCCAGTAACTCTGTGTCTTTCCACTTGGAAGTCTAGCACTGGGCACAGCCAGTTCTGGCCTCGCCCCAGTGCTGAGCAGACAGGAATAATCCCCTCCCTTGTCCTCCTGGCAGTGCTCTTCCTAGTGCAGTCCAAGATGCCATTGGCCCAAGGGCACATGGCTGGTACCTGGTGGGCTTGTTGTTCACCAGAACCCCAAAGTCCTTTTCTGCAAAGCTTCAGGAAACTGCTTTGAGGAGGCTGAGCCTCCAGCAGGTGCTGGCGCCTACATTATTCCTCCCCAGGTGTAGGACTTTGCACTCTTGTCTAAATTCATGAGGTTCCTCTTGGCCCATTTCTCAGCCTAGCAGGATCTCTCTGAGTGGTGGCACAACCCTCTGGTGCATCAGCCACTCTTCCCCATTCTGTGTCACCTGTGAACTTGCTGAGGGAGTGCTCTGTTCCATCATCCACTCATGAATAGAGTTGAGCAGTGCCGGACCCAGCACAGACCCCTGGAGCACAACACTAGTGACTTGCCTCCTGCTGAACTTTGGGCCACTGATCACAATGCCTGGGCCCACTCCCAGACCCTTGAAAATACAAGTTCACTAGCTCACATCTTTCTAAAAGTTATTTTCTGCTTAAAAATACTCATCAGTGCTTGATTATCTGATATCTTCTTGAGGTTATGGGGGTTTTCTTGGTGATGTGGGGAAATTCTCTTTTCCAAATCTTCAAACTTGTGGCCCTGATGAGAAGAAAAAAAAGTGTTAGTAGGAGTTAATTAGAAAGAAACAAGTGATTTTTTTCCAAAACCAGAAAACAAAATTATAATTCTACTAACTGTAAATGATGTTTGGGGAAATAGAAAACACTGAAATTACATGATGCCAGGAGACACAATGGGATACAGAAAATGTACTCTAATTAGTCATACTTGAGTCTTCTAACAGCCCCCTGAGCCCTTATCAGATGTTTTGGTTTAAAAAAAGATAGAAGCAAAAGGCAACATTTTTACATTACTGTGTTGACTGTATGAAACTGAGTTGAAGGAGCACTGCATTGCATTCTGTAGCACATACAGCCTTTTGCCTAGTTCTGGATATTTTAAGTTGGTGCTGGGAAGTGGCTCTAGAGAGGTGAAAGTAAGATTGTTTTGCCAATAAAACAAAACCTGGAGAAATGTGAAGTTCTCCTGGTTTATGCAGAGCACCTGGCAGAGTTTGAAAACATACTGTATTGATTTCTATGGTTTGTCTTTAATTTCTTTGTATCTAGGTTTGTGATTAAATGTTCAGATCTAGAGAGACACACTTGACAGGAGTTAAAATTTCCCAGTGATTTTCCTGAAATCACCAAGTTGAGTGATGAAAAATCTCTGGGTTTTTAACAGTAATATCAGGTCTGTAAATTCTCAGCATGCCTTAGTGAGGCTCTGGCATGAAAGCAGGAATGCCTGGATGTCAAAATTTCAGGTTAAGACATAAATTTTCAGCCCAGGTTATTTATAGAAGCTTTAAGGAATCCAGGAAAACCATGAGGTTTTTACCCAAACCACTTAGCCCAAGTGTAATGAGTATAAATAACTCTGGGTTATTGAGACCTGCCCAGCAGGATTGGAGGCTTTAATCTCATAAAACCCAGGTCTGAAAAGCTTAAGTTCAATAAAATAATCTACCTTTGCTGCTCAGCAGGATTAGTTGTAGCCAGTGGAAACTGAGAATACTCAGCACCTTGAAGTCATATGCATTTGCCTTGGTGTGCTATACTGAATATAAATGCTTAATGAGACATTGATATCCAGTGCCTATCCAGATTAATCATTGAAACACATGGCAAATACTTTAAATTAAATAGATTTTGGTTTTAACTGAATACATTTCAGTTAAAATAATTGATCATTTGAATTAGAAAAAAAAAATTAAAATAAATTAGCCTCAGTTCATTCCATTTATAGCACTCTTTCCTGCAAAAAAAAAATTATGCAGTTATTGTTATGTCTTTAGTGTCCACTCATATTTTCTATGATGAAGTGAATTATTATATTGAAAGACAAGGTATTTAGTTGTTCTAAACATAAAAAATTTATTTAAATTTAGAAAATTTTTCTTGAATTTAATGGAAAACCAGAAGGAAGGTCTAGCACAGATTTCCACCATGCTTCTAAAATCAATAATGTAGAACTGGGTTAATTATGGTTAAATAATAATTTGGAACTAATGGGTTGACAATCACTTGTATTCAGTTCCACATAATTCCACTGTAAGTCTATGTAATTTTGTGGTTGGAAAACATGCAAAGTAAGGTGACAGATATTTACCTATATTTTGATGTTAAGATAGCTCACCACAGACTTTCTAGCAGTATAGAAAACTGGTAAGGAATCATCACTGGGGTAAATTTTTTTTGTGTTCACATCACAGCTGAGGCTTATTAGCACTACCTATTATTTTTAGACAAAAAAGAAATGAAGTTACATTTTTAGCTCAATGACTAACACCCCTGTATCTCCACAATTTGTCACTGTGGAGCTACAAATGTGTTATATTTGGAATAACATGTCACCTGCTCCCGCTTTTTTTTCAGTGCTCACAGAAGAGCACTGAAATCAGTGGGGTCCTTTTTCCTAGTCAAGAATATAGGGTTGATGTCAAACCCCAGTTGCGATTCTGCAGTGCAATCGGGTGAGGCTTGAGCTCACCAGGCAGCAGGGTTCTGTTGGGTGTGTTGGTGGGGTTTGTATGAGTGGGGTACCTGTCCTGAAGCCCTGAACACAGGTGGAGGCAGTGGCACTCACACTTGGGCTCTGAACAAACATTCCACCTTTGTGCTGAATGGGAAATCTGCTTGGAAAATTCAGCCTATGTGGCACTTGGTTAACAGCTGCTGGCATTCACTTTCCAGATGGAATTGGTGAGTCCCTTTGAGGTGGCACTGAGCTCAGCAAAGTTCTTAAGGGCATTGGAGTTGTGCTTACTCACATAACATCTCCTCAATCTGCCCTTGTATTTGAAGGTAAAAAAAGAAAAGGTGAGACCTTAAGTTTCATTTTCTAATTACTCAACCGTATTTTTAGTATCCCAATTAAGAGTGTGACTTTAGGAAAGCAAATTTGTGGCCAGGATGTTAGCCATAATTCTAATTAATAGTATTGAATTAATAACCAGTCATCAATATATGCTGCATTTCAAATACCTGTACTTGCTTTTACATAGATTTAGAAAACAATTACAGAAACTTCTTGCTTTAACAATATAAGAAAGACTGAAAAAAATTGTTCTAATATAAAAGAGTGATTAACATCTGGCTTAGAAAAAAGATTCCTTTCCTTTGACCCAGTCATCATCTACGCATTTTCTGCTATGAGAAAAAGAAAAAAAATTATCTCTGTGAATAAAAAAGAAAGTAACTTAATAATTCTCTTTTTCTAGATTTCTGACTCACAGCACAGAACTAAATTTATTAAGGCTTCTCTTTGATAAGGGTCCAGATTAGTAGCTTCAAAGAGACTTAGACATTCTGATCCATTTCAGTGATGCCTACTCATAATAAGCAGGAAGGACAACCATATATGTTCTTATATGCCATTATTTGAATATTGTAAATAAATGTATACATTGTATAAGTTTTATAAATATTTAAAAAAATAAGTATTATTAAGAAAATGTTAAAATGTTTGTAAGTGCAAAACTATATGGAGAGCAGTAAGAAGGAGCTAGGTAGGGTCAGTTTTAAAATCCTTCAACATGTCTATAACAGGATAATAATGTTTTATAGAAAGCAACTGAACACATCTTTTCCAAACCCATTTTACCTTCTTCCCCTCTTTTCCCTTTCAGTACCAAATATAATTACTGATCACATTTCTTGGAAATGATAGAAAATATTGAATACAATTTTTTGTCTTTTATTACAATAAATATGTTCACATATCAGGAACTTGGAGTTTAATTTTCAGTGCTAAGATTATCATCATGAAACTCTTTAAAAGTTTAGAATAAATTCCATCATGTTATGTTTCAAGAGAAATAAACCATTTTTAAGAAAATACACCGATGGACTGGAGAGTCAGAAATTGAGTTGAATAAATTATGTGCTAATGAAACTAGTATGTAGAAAATATGATAGTTAAGTCTGACTTCTTTTTATGGCATTTACATCTCTCAATATGCCTGTGGTTTTCCTCTTGAGAGTATAGTTTGCTTCTGTGCCCAGTGAATATCCTTAGGGTTACCTGATGCAGGAATAGATCACATTCGGAGCAACACTGGAGTGAATGCAAAAGCTGGGATGAAATACAGACCCTCATATACTGAATGGAATGTCTTGCTATAAATGCAGCTCTTTAGAAGCTTCTTAATGCTGTTTATAAATAGATTTTTTTGCCTGTAAGTTTTCTGGCAGCATTCCACATGACAGCCTACATGCCTTCCTCTGCTTTACTGCCACTTGGATAGCTGGGCTTGATCTTCAGTTGTTTGTGTTCAGATGTTTTCAGTGAGTGGGTGGGTCCTTCAGTGGGGAACTTATTTCACTTTTCCCCTTGAACCTGTAGAGTTTGTATTTGATCTGAAGCTGGTCTTCTTGTGCAGCCACCTGGGGAGGGATAGGGTAGACACAGCAGCCATGAAGAAATGTAAGAAGCAAAAAGACTTTTTGCTACCTGGTAAGAAGCAGGAATTAGATTATATTCCGTTAACAGGAAAAAAAAAAAGTGATAATTCTATTAAAATACCTCAAAACCTTCTTCTACACAAGCTACAGGGAAAAAAAGGAGACATAAATATCCTGGTGGATTAAGTTATTCAAAGGGTTTATGCAATAGCAAAATAAAAGATATTCAACTTTATTAGAAAAATGATTACATTAATTTCATGCAATATATTAAATTGTTTAGCTTGAAACTCTAAAAGTACTTTCCCCTAGATCTGGCTGCATTAATTACTTACTCAGTTTTATATATTTCATTCTTAATCTTTCATATACCATGTATTTTATGGAGAGCAGAGAGACACTTGGGAATGAGTATATCTGTACTTGGCACATGGCCTAATCTTTCCTTTGTAAATTATTTTCTACCTCTTTTTACTCCTTGTTATTTCCTTAATAATTTTTCCTTTTGTCTCAAATCTCATTCTGAAAAAAAACAAGCTTAAAACCGATGCATACCTTTCGAATGGGATTATTCAATCAGCTATTTTAAACCTATGTGTTCATTGCTAATTTTCAGAGCTTGACATTTGCTTTGGTCTTCCACTGTCATTATTTCAGCTTTTCTTGTTTGATATGTTTCTTTTTCTTTCACTATTTTTTATCTATTGATATATTTCTACTCTTTCTCACATGAAATTAGGCATAAACTTCAGAAAGCTTAATGTATATTATTTTAATAGTCTTAGTTTCAGACAGTGACCCTGGGATTCAATAGCAGCATTCTTTAACTGTCTTTTCTTCATGCTTATTGAATTTTGTATGGAGAGGGGGACTCCTTGCATACCTGCTTGTTCTCCTGTGATTGTCCTCTGTACCATTATGCTGGTTATCCATAAATCTACCAGCAATGAAACTAATTTAGATTATAGCAGTTCAAACCAAGCAGATTGAAAATATCTTTGATTCCAGCGGTGAAAATTGCTCTTTTATTTTTATGATGCTATTACAGACCATCTTCCCAGCATGTATCTTTTTTTTTTTTTTCTCCTTACTATGCAAAAAGTCTTGCCACTGGATGGGAGGTACTATGCTGTTTACTTTGGGTTAGTCAGATGGCTGTGTAGGAGTGCATGAGAAATAGAGATACTGTGTTTTCTGCCTCAACCTCTGGCTAGGCGAGGGAAATGCTGAGGCACTGCTGCTGCCTTCCAAAGCCAAGCCCTCGTGGCAGCCTGAGGTTCCCAGAAGGAGTTTCTGTCGCCATCCTTTCTTTTGCTGTCAGTCCAGATTTGCCACCAGTTTGTTCTCTGCCAGGCAGCTGTGGCAGGCAGGGATGGTTCTGGTGCAGTGCCACCGGGAGTGGAGATAGCGCTGCTCCAGTCCTCAGGGACCTGGGAGGTCTTGTTTATTTTAAGCCTAAAAAAAAACTTCATAGACACAGACTAGGGCTAAATTGGATGATCAGAGAGATATTCAGGGCTCCTAAAGGGCCCTGCATGCAGCAGATATAGAACCCAGCAGAACCTAGGTTAGTCTGGAGCAGTCAGTTTTCTAGAAAAATGGAGGACCAAGCACACAGGCCATGCTACCATTCCCACTGCTCCTCTTTAAAGACAGTGCTGACTGTAATCACCCTTCTGCCAGATTCTGCTCCCAGGATGCTACAGCTGGGTCTGGGGTAAGTGAAATTTAAGATATTCTTTATCTCCTGACTTATGGTTATTAATAGATTTTAATATATGCTATCAGAATTATTAAGAAATTTCTGTTCTGCATCTGTAAAATAGACTTAGTGCTTGCCAAGGCAGTCCTTACTCCAAGGACAGCTCATGGTACCATAATCCTGTATTGGAATAAGTAAAAAAACCCCTAAAATTGATTTAAAAACTAGTTTTTTGTCATGTATCAAGTTCAGTTCCAATGTATTAAATGCTATCAACCTGTTATCACCTAATGGGATTTTTTAAAGTTCTGAAATTATTCAGAAGCTGTAAAAGAAAGGGCACTCCACAGACCTCTAGTAAGATACTTTCTTATCCAGACCTGTCTTTCTTGGTCACCCTTTCTAGTCTCCTTAGGTCAAGCAGCATGTTTTGTTTACTGTGCCCATGGGGCTGAGGGAGTGTGGCTGTAGCTGTGTAGGCTGGACAAGACAGGCACTTTAAACAAGAGTAAACACATCTGAATTTGGCTGGCCTTGTTGCCATCCCTGGTATCTTTGACTAGGGAGCTGCAAACCTCCAGCAATGGGTCAGCAGGAGGCAATCTGGGTCTCACCTGGCATAGCTGGAATAAAAATGTTGCATGTGTACTGTGCATAGCTTGTTACTTGTGTTGGCTTCCATGGAAATTATAGCAGACAGTTAATCCAGCCTTAAGAGCAGGTAATGATCTCATTAGTAGCAGAGTTTCAGCAAACAGCTGGAGAACAGTGGCAGTCCTACTCCTCTCCCTGCCTCCTTTGAAGCAACTGGGTTTTCCTGGAGGAAGAGCAGCCATATCACATCCTTTCCTTCCAAGAAGCCAGTGTAAACATCCAGTGGGAATCTATAACAATTTCTTTAGGATTAGGTGGCTGCACCACCCTTCCTGTAGCCTGCTATATTCCCTCTGCTCTTATTACCAATTCCCTTATAACTGTCTTTCAAGTGACAACTGTAAATAAGCACAAGTCTCTGGCAGGCAGAGCTCACTTGGAATTAAATTCAGGGATAGGGAGCTGTCAGCTAAGCGGCTTCTGTGGCAGCATAGCTGTCATTTGAATGAATTACAGACCACAGTATCCATTTGTGTGGGGCCTGTGAGCAAGAGGGATGGAACAAATTGGAGTAAATGGCTGAAATTTAATACAGGCTTCTGCAAGTTTTTCAAAAGCCATGTCTCCATCTTCAGTGTGATTATTTTGTGTGGTTAACAGCATTTCCATGTAAACTGTAATAATCTTTTGTTGAAAGGTCTCTTTAGTATGAAAAACAAAATTTAAATTGGTTATGCAATTAGCTGAGACTTATTTTGCTCTGTTCTGTCAAAGACTAAAATATCTGGGTCAAAGTTTCTTAGCACTTTGCCTATGTACGATTTCCACCCTGGGATTGGCAGCTTCTCTTCAGATGCCAAGGAGCAAACACCCCCCTCCCTTCCACACTGCTTGTAGAGAGCGATGCCCCATGCTGATGATGCCAGGCAGATTTAATTGTGCATGCTCAAAGAGAAAAATGACATCCACGCTTGGGTGAGTGCTCTCTGTGGCAAGCTGACAAATCCCCCAGCTGTCAACTAACCTCAAAGGCAAGTGTACGTGGCTCTAGCTTATGTCTGCTTGCTTTCTGCCCATAGGCATTTAGAAGCTGAAACTCATATTGGCTGCAACACATTCAAACTGCAACTGAAAGAAATGTATGGTCTGTTTTATGTGTTTCAATCTCTAGGGGTGATTCACACAATTATGGTTTATTTTTCAGACTGGCTGTAATCAGGTAAAGGCAGCACCTTTTTGCATATGGGGCAAGTGAAAGTGCATAATGGTTATGGCTGTAGATCTGCCTAAGATGCTGATTGCTTAGAGAAAGTAATTTCTTCCTTGGGCTCCGTGGATTATATTTATATTTTTGTATATTTATTGGGATCTGCCAGAGAACTGCATGCATACAAAATGGCCTTACTTGAGTGCCAGTGTATATGGGCAAATGCAAAGAGGCGTGTGTTGCTAACGGTACTGGAGTCATTTTGGCAGCAGCTTTGTTACTTGGGGTGCACTGCAGGCTGTCCATCTAAACCCATCATTACCTGGCACCTATGCTCTGGTGTGATAACCAAAACAATCTGTGAATGGGCAAGGAGCCATCCTAACAGATGGCTTTGACTGTAGGTAACCAGGAAACCATGCATATACATTAAACATGGGTTCAGAGAGTGTGGGTGTGATCTGGGAACATCAAACCAGCTGTGGGGTTTGAGCTTCTCCATGTACTGTTGAGAACATATGCCATACCCATCATACACACAGGGAGGGTAGGCTAGAGCCAGTTACCACAGTTCTGGTGAACTTTGTAGGAATTGCTTGGTTGGGCATGGTTTCAGCTACAGATGAATCTCATATTTTGCAATGGACTTCAAATTAATATTAGAAAGACAAAGCATGAAGCTTAAGGATGCAGTTCATAGAATCATAGAATGGCTTGGATTGCAAGGGACCTTAAAGATCACCTAATTCCAACCACCTCCTACTAGACCAGATTGTTCAGAGCCCCATCCAGCTTGGCCTTGAACGCTGCCAGGGATGGGTGATCCACAGCATCTCTGGGCCACCTGTCCCTTTGCTTTACCACCATCACAGTAAAGAATTTTTTCCTAATATTTAATCTAAACCTACTCTTTCAGTTTGAAAATAGTCCTGTGACTTTGTGCCCTTTTAAGAAGTCTCTCCATATTTCTCATATGCTTCCCTCAGGTACTGGAGTGACACAATTAGATCACTCCAAAGCCTTCTTTTTACCAGGCTGAACAATTGCAGCTCTTGGCCTTTCCTCATAGCAGAGGTGCTCCAGCCCTCTGACCACCTTGATGTTCCTCCTCTGGACTCATTCCAACAGGTCCACATCCTTCCTGTGCTGAGGACCCCAGAACTGGATGCACAACTGCAGGTGGGGTCTCACCAGAGTGGAGCAGAGGGGCAGAATCCCCTCCCTCACCCTCACCATGCTGCTTTTGGTGCAGCCCAGGACACGTTTGGCTTTCTGAGCTGCAAGCTGACATTGCCAGGCCTGCCTCTCATCCACCAGCACCCCTAGGTTCTTCCCATCAGGGCTGCTCTGGAGATGCTCATCCCCCAGCCTGAATTGATACCAGGGGTTGCCCTGACCCAGGTGCAGCAATTAATTTACATGCCCACCTCAGGCACTGTCTCACCCAAATTTTAGGCAATGGAGAGGGCTATCCAATCTACCTGGCACAATTGTTCTAAGTCTACTAACCTGACACTGATAAATGCTATTGATATGCACAGAAAGAAGTTCAATTTGAGTGCACTGGAGTCTTAGAGCAGGATTTTAAAATGTAGAAAAGTGTCAGGAAATACCAAATATCTCATCAACTCAGGATTTAGTTTGTCAAGTACTTCGAGTACTGAGCAGCCAGGACAATTCTTTTTTGTAACAGCCTGATATTAAAGCACTCAACTAAAAAGTGGAAGTTCCAGGGTTCTTGGCCTCTTCAGTGTACTGAACTGCAGATCCTGACCCCGTGAGTCCAGATAAGTGGCTAACACTCTGCCCTGAAGCTGAAGTATAGCACAGTTTACCATTGTAAGGACACAGAGAACACAAAGAAGCAGGGACTCCAGGAACTCCTTATCAGCAGGTATTTTCACAGTGCTTTTTAGTGCTTCCCCATATACAAAAGGGAGCATGTGGACAATGTCTCTTTTAGTATCCAAAATTAGAATGTATCTAAAACCAAACAAAACAAAAGGGCTATATTCCCATCACCTAGCTCCACCTAAAATTCACTCTGTCTTCTGTGTCCCATTTTCTGGCTGTGAGTTTTCTGAAGCATGTACTCAATGGAAATTTTAGCCTAATTGGAATTTAAGCTGCCTGAAAATAGCCCCAAGGCAGCACCAGCAGAATTTAGGGGAGATTGTCTAGCTTCAGTGAATCTGGGCAAATACACAGAGCCCTGGAATTCTTTTGCTGATGGAAGGAGCTGGGCAGGATGCAGAAATGATGCAGGAGTCCAAATCCATCTCCTGTTCCCTTTCTGCTCCCTGAGCACAGGAAGAGAGTGTGGCAGGATGAGCAAACATATGTCTGGGAATGTGGTGCTCTGTGCTGGCAACACAGAGCTTCAGAGGATGTTACATATGTGGGAGTGATAGAGTTCTTTATTCATGCTTCAAAATTGTCAGTGTGAAATATTGTGATTATCATTTTAGAGTTGACATGTATAACTCTGCATTTTTAAGGTAGTTTGAATGTAACCTAAATTACTCTTCCCCTAGCTATCTGGTAAGAATGAAATTCAGCTGTCACAGATAAGAGTAATGATATTTATTAATAGAATTATAATAGAACTTAAATGGGCAGAGTACATCAGGACAGGAGATCACAGTCCTTTAAGAATTGATTTATCCTTGACTTCTATGAGCCTTTGTTATGCTAATGATAGAGACATATTCCCAAAATTCTTTTGGTCTTTCTGTGCCTTACCGTTTGATTTCTTTATTAACTCTCGTCCCTTGTCACTACATGTCCTTGTTAATTCAGATCAGGCTTTGGAACATGCATCATACTTTGCTTTTTTTTTTTTACCAAAATGGTTTACTGAGTTCTCTGGCAGCTTATGTGCTTTCCCCTCTTTGCTGCATCTCCTGCCAGTGCTTCCAGAAGGGCCTGTGGGTGAGCTGCCATCAGCCAGACTGATTTCCTATGGAAAACCTGCACATGGGTTTCCTTTGTTCCTACAACATTCAGGACAACCAATCTAATTAATCACTCCAAACCTTCATTAATAAGCATAATTGCAGTAATTTGGGGTAAACATGTTGATGTTTTCTGGACTACTGAATGTTTTATCTAAACATGTAATTTGGTTTTTTAGGCATTTACATAAACATGGCAATTTATGGTAGCCCTGGATGCTATGATTTTGCTGATGCTGAAAGTCCTTCCCATTTCTAAAGTCAAAATTTGTGTTTAGGTGAATAGTCATAGACATGGGTGGTTAGCTCACAGTTAGTAAACACTGACCACCATGATAAAAGTCAACTGCAGCCCCCTTATCAGCAGCAAATGAAAAAGCTGTTTATAGGTAGTAATGTCTTTAGGGATAGAAACAAGAGCAAAATAAATAGGTCAATGTAGATTATCAGCTGTAAGAATAGGTATGAGATTAATAGCTATGAAGTACAGGACATTTTTCATGAGCTTATTTTAACATAAAAAGGAGATTGTTTTGGGTTTTTTTTTTCCTGAAACAGAATATACTGCTGTAGTGTGTAGCTACTTCCTTGTACTTCGTTCAGTATAGGTATGCCTTGAAACATCATGTACTCTTTCTTGGGACTAGATATATAGGAAACATCAGCAGCCTAATTTTGCTCATGTGCTGGGCTCTGAGCTCAGGTGCAATTAAATGTTCATCAGGATAGATACCCTGACTCTAGCTATACTTGTAGCAGCTATGAAAGATTAATTCAGTGTTATGTTTCTGTTTAAGGGAAGAGGACAAATGAGAATTTATGTTGAAAATTTCAGGTTTCATATTTAGAAATTATGATCCTTATGCTTTTTAAGGAGCCTTTAAGATAAATTATCTATATAGAGTTATATTTTTAATAAAATAATTCCCTTTCAAGAGACCTGTCCCAGCATCTTCCTTTGGGAGTAGTTTGCTGTCTTTACCTTGTCATTTCAAAATATGCTGTTTCTTAACTAAATGTGCAGCAAATAACCTGCACACAAAAACTAAGGGCATTGCATAACAGAATGGTGAAGTTTTGCAGATCTTGTTGTATATTATAAATGTGACTTGTGTTTTCTGTTTTGTTGATACTAAGATTTTAAATTATATTTTTACCTGAGGGAGTAATAGTTTCTTTGAGGCAATTTCTAGTAGAATTCATTTATACAACAATATTCCAAAAGAGAGGGGTTAAAGCAGCAACACATACATTCCAATTTCTGTTCCTTGCAGGTCGGTTTTTTGGTTTTTTTTTTTTCCCCTCCCACATTTTCCTCTTACAGAATGTACCTACATTATTAATGTATTAATGTAGTTTGGTCTCAGTACCAGTGTGGAATCTGGAGGGTGAACTCAATCAGCAAGTTTGAAGTCCTAATCCTTGTTAAACCAGTAGGAATAACAGATGATATTAAGAGGGCACAGTAGATGGTACCTGTTCCAGCAATTGCTCTAAATGTGATCTCACTGATTCTGTTTTTCCCTCTGTATTTTACAGAGCACATTGATTTAGAAGATGTCTTTGGTTTATAACTATTAGTGTTAGAAGGATAGAAAAATGTTCAAAAAGATCTGGGCATGGTATGAAATGAAAGCCATTATCTATTTTATTATCAAATTAGGAATTTGCCTGATAAATTAGATGAATTTATTTTAATTATGATTGTGCTGCAGTTATCACACACTATATTGTATAAATAGGGTTCTTTTCTGAATTTCAGTAATAGATTTTTCTCCAGCTACTAGAATTTAGAAATGAAATTGTGACCAGGCCTACACTCTTAGAACACAGCAGGATCAGGATCGTACCTGTAAACAGATTTCCTGGACCTCATTAGGTGGGAGAAGGAACAAGCAAGGCCACAGTTTGAGCTCAGCATTTGCTTGGTCTTCACCTTGGCTGAAAGAGGTGTCTCCTGTAATGCATTTTCAGGTCCTTGCATGACAGTCAATGGCAGTTGCTTGTGGAATGATGGAAGGACAGAAGAGCTGAAATTCAATAATTTTCTGTTTTGAAACAATAATTAGCTATCACACAGCTGTGCTGCCAGTGAGCTGGTTGCTGCAACAGACTTTCAGTACAGTGATCAGCTGGATAAAATGGAAGGAAGCTTAAAAAAAAAAGGAATTGCTGACAGAGGAATTTGGACAAACATAAAGTAAGTAAATGTGTCCATTTTTGTGTATTATAGTGGATGAGACACTCTATAGACAGAAAAGAGCAGCTTCGGGTTCACAAGCACTGGTCCTCATGGGTACTTCAGCGTTCCCAAGATCTGTTGGAGGGACAACACAGCAGGGCAAGTGCATTCCTGGAATACACTGAGGGTAAATTCCTTCTCCTGGTGCTGGAGAAGCCATTGGAGAAATGCTCTATGCTGGACTTTGTTCTCACCAGCAGGAAGGGGCTGCTGGGGAAGGTGAAGCTCAAGGCTAGCCTGGGCTGCAGAGCTCAAGAACCTTAGGGCAGGGAGGAGAGTGCACAGCAAGGTCTGGCCTGGGCTTGGGAAGAGCAGACTTTGCTCTCTCCAGGGAACTGCTCGGTGGAGTGCAGTAGAATAGTTAATATTCTAGTTAATAGAATAGTTAATATTCAAGGATCACCTCACCCAATCATGCATTCCAGTGAAGAGAAAGTCAACACAGTGTCCCTGTCAGGAGGCTTGGAATTAGATCTTTAAGGTCCCTTCCAACCCAAATAATTTTATGAGTATGTGATTCTGTTTTGTATCGGTGAGAAAAGGAAGTTCATCTGGTGTTCTGTTAACTGAGCCAGAAGAAATTGCAGTGCTAAAGTCTATACCCTGTTGACTTAAAATGGGCCTATTTTATTTAATTTAATTTAATAATTTTTTAATAGTAAACATAGCTTTGTTACTTGGCTGTTTCAGGATATACAAAATAAGTGAATTCTACATTTTGTAATGCTAATTGGTATTGAATTAAATCATCCAGTCATATTAATATTCAAAATAAGGTAGAATTTGTATTTTAAGTGTATAAAAGTTGCCAGGGAGGTTTGCCAAAAAAAAAAAACAAATTATAAAATGCTTTCTTTGGTCTAATTACAAGTCGCTTGAATTTAATACCTTTTGTATGTTAAAGTCCATCTGCATTTTGCTTATAGATACATTTCTCAGTGATTTTGTGGGGTTTTTTTGCATTTTCATACTCTTTATGTCCACCTTCACTACCCATACACCTACATTTTTTGTCCATGTATTATAGGCAGTTATCCACTCCTACTTGTACAATTTTTCAGCGTAGCAGCGATAATGCAGAACAATTCACCAAAATGCCATCCACAGAATTTCTGGTTTGAGTGGTTTGCCAGCTCAGCCAAAGCACAAAGTTTCAGAAAGCTTCACCTTTTGCGTTTCAGGATTATAATGATGAAATTCGCCAGGAGCAGCTGAGAGAGCTTTCGTATTTGAACGGTTCTGAGGATTCATCACGTGGACGGGGCATTCGAGGAAGAGGGATCCGTGTGCCACCTGCAGCTCCTTCAAGGTGTGGTAACCTGAGCTATTATGTTAGTAGCTCTACAAAATGTAAGCAATAGTAAAAAAACCCCATAGTTAAAAAAAACCCCAAAAAACAGTTACATACATATCCTGGTCAATAAACCAAAATATTTATCTTCTGATAACTGGTATGGTCTATATTGTTCCAGATTGTCTGATCTATAGGTCACATGGCACAGTGAGTGACAACAAATGACAGCAGATTATGAAGACAGGAAAAGGATGTTTCTAAGAATACTATTATCCTAGTACTAAGGCAGTATGGTCAGTAGCATAAAATGTTTGGTCAAAATAATAGTGTAGTCAGAGAAAGCCTCATGGTCTAGGTGGAACTGTATTTGCCAAATAATTACTTTTTATACATATTACAGCTATACTGTGTGTATATACAATTATACCTATATATATAAACTTCATTATATGTTAATGTGTTGATGGGTTATCAGTTTTAAGTTAATTTAATTGGCATAATCTAAAAACATTGGGGTGTGAATGTGCCCGAGTATTTTTTCATATTTAAAGAACATATATCTCTGCTTATTATTAAGGCCAGTGTAAAATTTGTTTTTCCCTGTGAACTCTTAAGAACTTCATTGCCTCGAGTATCTAAGTTACTTAGCTGCTTCCAGTCTTCTCTCCATAGAGGTAATTTCAAGACGAGTTCTAAAAAATGAACACTTTTTTGGAGGAAATAGGATATGGGGGTGCCTTATGTTGTGCTGAAAAAGGAGTTGTTCAATAATTGAATGGGCTGATCTTTCCTGTGACCTCTGAGTTTTTTTCCCTGAGGGTGTCTATCATGTTTACCATCAGTTTTTCCTACATGAACTTTTTAATTGGCAGCGTGATGCACTTACACAGAATTTTTTGCAGTTGACATTCATGACCATCTTCTACTCAAAGAGTATCTGGGTTCAGTCTTCCTGACATCCAAGATCTCTGAACAGCTTGACTTAATAATGTTGTTCAGAATGTCACTGCAGCAAACTAGCAGCTTTTAAATTGGGTTCAAAGCATAATTGGTGGAGTTCTGGCCTCTAATTCCTGCAAAATGCCCAGATGATTGAATCAGTTGCACAGATCCTATGATCTTCAATTCCTTCCCTAATTTCCAGTCAAAAATCCCAGGAGAATATAAAAAAAAACCTATTGAAGCAAGTCCAGAGGAATGCCAAAAACTGGTCGGAGGTCTGGAGCACCTTTCCTTATGAAGTCAGGCTGAGAGAGCTGGGTTGTTCAGCCCGGAGAAGAGAGGGCCCCAGGGATACCTCATTGCAGCCATTCCATATATAAAGAGGGCTAATAAGAAAGAGAGAGACTTTTTGCCACTCTTAAATGAGAAGAAGCTGGACATAGGGAAGAAACACTGGAAAAAGTTGTGGTTGCCCCATCACTGGAAGTGTCCAAGGTCAGGTTGGACATATCTTTAACAATTCTATCTAGTGAAAGATGTCCCTGCCCAAGGCATGGGATTTTGACTGGAGGATCTCTGAAGGTCCCTTCCAACACAAACCATTCACTGATTCTGCAAATCTAAAATCATCTCCTGAAACTTTTGGTAAAGTAACGAACACCACAAGCTAATGCCATGGGTTTGGTTGTCTCAGCAGGGAACAAGCCACAGTTCCTACTGCTAGAGGAGACCCGAGTTCCATTCACAGCTGTGGATCTGGGTGTCATGCAGGGTTATTATACCTGGCATTCAGTCTTCCAAAAAGACAGCACACCAGTAGAACATTGCTGTGACACAAAACTCACAGACTGCTACCCTGATTTATCCCCCTTCTATTTCATCATATGGTATAGATACAAGTCTTTCTAAACAGTAACAGCTTCTTCTGATTTACTAATTTGTACAGCAAGGGAGATATAGCATAAGTAGCCCAGAGGATGCTAAACTTCTTTCCATGCTTGTCTATATGCTCTCTTCTCCCTGTGCAGTGGGAGAAGGTAGAATCCCACACTACCAATCCTTTGTGCTGAACTAAGTTAGACAGGAAGAAAAGTTATTCCTCTCCTTTTATATTCTTCCTCAACTTTGCCTTGCAAGTTTCTGTTGTCCTGCAATATCTTCTGCCAATCCATTTCTCTCACCCACCAATAAGCATGAAAATGAGAGTGATGACTGCTCTTGTAAAATAGTTTGAGAGCAACAGAAGAGGTTCCTCATTTTCTTCATCTTCTAGAACTGCTTTGGAGTAATCCTGCAACCCTGTGAATTACAATGATTCAGAATCTAATCAGTACAAGCAACAAGAGGATCAGGTGCAAAAGGCACTGGGTAGTTTAAAAATAATGCCTTTCCATAATGTGAGTTCTGCCTGAGATGTTGCCAAAACCCCAGAGTTACATGATGCTTTAAATAGTAGTGAAAACGTGAGAGCCTTTAAAATGGGGAGACGCCAGAGTGACCATTCCTTTCTGCTCCCTGCAGGGGCCGTGGGGGAGCCATCCCCCCGCCGCTGCCTGGCCGAGGTGCCCAAGCGCCCCGAGGAGCGCCGGTGACACGCGGAGCGCTCCCCGTCCCCCCGGTGGCCCGGGGCGTGCCCACCCCTCGAGCCCGGGGCGCCCCGTCCGTGCCGGGTTACCGACCGCCCCCGCCGCCCGCACACGAGGCCTATGACGACTATGTAAGTAAATGCCCTCATTCACAGCCTGAGAGCCAAGCTCTGCCACGGGCATCGAGTCCTTCCGAGATGGAATAGTCCAGGCCTAAAGAGAAAGCTCCTCTGTCTCTAACGCTTTTCCCTGCAGGTGAACGGCAGTCTGGGTGATGCAGTGTGTCTGCAGGCCCGTGCTCAGCAATGTGGGTTTGTAGTTTGTTCACAGCTTAGTTTTGGATATGAGAGCTCATGCTCGATAGTTCTTGGGGTGTCACAAAAGAGCAATACAGATATTCTAAAATCTGTATTGAATAGTCAAAGTCAGTTTTTGCTGTAACCAGGTTCCTGAGAATAACAGCTTATATCCTTTGTGAGAAAATGAGGAGGTGGAGGGGAGGCAGGCTGTTGTTTCAAATCCTTTTTATTACATATTTGTATTCAACGCTGTGTTACAGGTACATAACAAATAGAAATTCAGGTAGTTTTCATGAAAGCTGATACAATGATTCATCTTTAGCCAGGAGCAGTACTAACTGACTGTCACCTTTTCTTATGAGGTGTTAAAAATAATTGTGCTGTACACATCAAAGCTTTCAAGTCATCCTCATTAACGTTTCCTCCTGGAACTATCACCATAACAACAGATATCCAAATAGAGAAGAAAGTGCTATCAAATACGACGTCTGAATTTTTCCAGCTATGGCAAGTCCAAGAGTAATATGAACGGCCAATCTATTCCCCAATCCTACCTCCAGGGAAATATGCACTTTTATTCAGTTAATAGTCTTCCTAGAACAGAAGAAAGGAGAATGAATCAGAAATTATTCTTTGTTTTTAAAGCTTCACTCAACCATGTGCATTTGTAGTGTAGTGACTAGATCACGGCCACTTCAAGCCAGGGATACACATTCTGTTAATTCTAAGAATCACAACTGAGCAACAGCAGCAAGAAAGGAGGGGGGAAAAATGTCACTCCTCTATTATTTACTTCAACACATTTTCCATTAATGAATGAGCTAAAAGTCCTGCTAAGAAATGGAATTTCATAAGTATACACTTCCTTGACAGTGTATTATTGTCTGTTAGTATCAAATGTATGAGACCTTCCTTTCTGTGCAGATACAGAACCCTTGTAATGTAAAATTAGGATTATAATGGAAGTAATTTCTTTTTTCATTTACAGTAGTTGTAAATGTCCTAGAGTGTTAACCATCTTCTAGGGAGCATTTCTTGCACTTTTTCTGGTTGGTAAATGTATGGAAAGCAAAATGATAGAGAAGTTGAGGCAGATGGATTTTCCAGGTTAGGAAGGCGTTCAGCCATCTCCCCATATTTTTGAAATGCCCACACTCTCAGGAGCACAAAACATAGACCCAATTAAAATAGTCAGTTTAATTTGTGATACATTAGTCCAATAAAAACAAACATATGTGTCTGTGGGTTTTTTTCCCTCTTCTTAGATAACAGCTAAAAAAGTGCTGCCTTATAGGTCAAAATTCAGGTTTTGGAGATCTTCCATCTCCTGTTTCCTTTCAACATCTATATTCCACAGCTAGGAATATATCAGCTTGCTATCATGCACCAGTTTGCAATGAAAATTTCTTGTTATTTTATAGAAGTTTGTAAGTTCAGTCTAAATAATTTTGGTATCTTCTGGGCTGAGATAATAACTAGAACTCTGATGCTATGCTGTTAGAAGGAAAAGTTTACTGTCATATATCTGCATATAATATTGAAAATGATGTTTCAGGGAAAACATTTTTATTTTGTAGAAAGTAATCAACACAGTTTTTCTTCCCAAATAAACCATATAATAAATCAGATACTTGGCTGGACACTAAAAGCAAGTGAATCTATTTGTGGACCTGCAGCTAATGTCATGTGTAATTGTTGTTCTTTCCCCCTTAATCCTACAGATGAAAAACTAGTTTATAATGAATAATTTATCCAATTCACTTTTTTTTTCCCTGCTTCTAAGCAACCCACAAGTGTATTAGAATTTCCTTATGAGTTTATATTTTTCATTTTTGGTTACAGTATTTCACACCATTTTTTTTCCTACTATTTGCAAGCACCATTGGTTTGATTAGTGGTACATATGAATGCGCTGTCATTGATTGTGAGTATCCATATTCTGTATTTTTGCTTGGTTTTGCTCTAATGAAATATAGTAACTTGAATGCTGATCTGAAAGTGAATTCAAGAAATAGTATCGAATGGCTACAACAGATTTTTTAAAAGTGTTTAGACAGCATTTCCTGAAAAAAAATCTTTAGCCATTTGCTGAGCACTACTAATCAGAGAATGTATTGACTGTTTGACCTTGAAACATCTAACTATTAAAATTGGTTTGGATAAGCATTTAAACTTTGGATTATCCACTATATAAATATTCTGAGGTTTCTGATGGCCTTTCTGAGAATTCATAAAAGCAGATATCTTAAGGTTTCTCAAGATAAGTCAAGTCCTGTCATTGTGGTGAATATATTCATGTGCAACATATTGAATGTCAGGCCTAGCCAGAGAGAAAAACATTTGGAACAACTTTCAGAAAAGAGGGCTGGAGCAGGAAGGAGGAGTGACTCACCTTGTGCCTTTTTCTTTACTTGCCTTTGAAACTTGCTTTATGTTGAGTGCAGCCTAGATTGTATCTTAGAGGAACTTCTTGCCCACAGGAAGAGAAGGTACTAACATTAGAAATACATGCAAAGGGAAAGTAGTTACTATGTGAACTTTCTTCACCTTAAAAGCAGTTAATTGGGTGTGAATCTGGATGGAGAGTGTATCTGGCAGCTGCCATGCAGCTTTTGGGATCAAGAGGGTTTGTGACCCGGTGTTGGGCTTTAACTGCAGCCAACGACTAAGCCACACGTCCGTGCTCACATCTCTGGCGAGGTCAGGGACAGACGAAGAAGTGAGAAATGTTAGGTTGAGACCAGATAGTTGTAGTGGGTTGGCATTGGCTGGATGCAAGGCACCCACAAAAGCATCTCTATCACACCCCTCCACAACTGGACAGGGGAGACAAAATATAATGAAATGATTAAGAGTTGAGATAAAAACTGGGAGAGAAATCACTCGCCAAAGGGAGTGATACTATCAAGGGCAAAAGAGACTCAGTTTGGGGTTGCTAATTGAATTTATTACCAACAAAATCAGAACAGGATAATGAGAAGCAAAATAAGACCTAAAAAAGACCTCCCCTCCCATACCCCCATCTCCTTCCCAGCTCTGCCCCTCCCCAGGCACAGGGACACAGGGAATGGGGGTTACAGTCAGCTCATCACAGGTTGTTTCTGCTGCTGCTCAGAGAAGGGAGTTCTACACCTGCTCCAGCATGGGATCCTCTCTCCTCAGGTCTGCAGATTCCTGCCAGGAGCCTGCTCCAGCACAGGCTTTGCATGGGGTCACAGCTTCCTCTCAGGCATCCACCTGCCTCACTGTGGGGCTCCTCCCCAGGCTGCAGGTGGATCTCTGCATCTCCATGGTCCTCCCTGGGCTGCAGGGGCACAGCTGCCTCACCACGGGCTCTGCCAGGGGCTGCAGGGGAATCTCAGCTCTGGCACTTGGAGCATCTCCTGCTCCTTGCCTCTGCACTGACCTTGGAGTCTGCAGAGCTGTTCCTCTGACATGTTCCTCTCACCCCACTCTTCTCTGGCTGCAATTACATCTTAGCAATACCTTCTTTTTCTTCTTCTTCTTTTTAAATATGTTATCATGGATGGGTTACTATCAACTGTGGTTGGCCCAGCCTTTGCCCCTGCTGGTTCTGTCCTGGAGCTGGCTGTCACTGGCTCTGATGAACATGGGGAAGTCTTCTGGCATCTTCTCACAGAAGCTGCCCCTGTAGCCCCCTCCCCCACTACCAAAAGTTGGCCACACAAACCCAATAGAACAGTTACATGGGTAGACAGGGGGGTGGATTGAGAAGTGGCTGAATGGCAGATCCCTGGGGGTGTGATCAGTGGCACAGGGTCTAGCTGGAGGCCTGTCACCTGTGGTGTCTGCCAAGGTTCAACACTGAGGTCAGCATTTTTTAAGGTATTCATCAGTGACTTGGATGAAGGAGCAGAGGCCTCCTCAGCAGGTTTGCTGATGACACACAGCTGGGAGGAGTGGCTGGCACTCCAGAGGGCTGTGCAGCCCTTCAGAGGGACCTTGACAAGCTGGAGAGATGGGCAGAGAAGAGCCATCTGAAACTCAACAGAGACAAATGCAGGGTCCTGCACCTGGGGAAGAATAATGCCAGGCACCACCCAGGCTGAGGGCTGACCTGCTGCAAAGCAGCTCTGTGGAGAAGGACCTGAGGGTCCTCTAAAGGCTGAGGTCTTGTTGGCAACTTGTGAAACAGGCAATAGGCATGACAGATTGAGATCCACGATTTATACAGAAGTGGTGAGTACTTCAGTACTCATTTATTGCCTATTGAGGCAATAAATAATAGAATCATAGAATAGTTTGAGTTGGAAGGCACCTTACAGATCATCTAGTTCCAAACCCTCTGCCATGGGCAGGGTCACCTTTCTAGACCAGATTGTTCAAATCCCCATCCAACATCATGTTCAACACTTGTAGGTTTGGGGCAACTTGACTGGGCAAAGGCACTGTTTTTCATGGTATATTTTGATCTGAGCATTCAGACTTTTCCATTTGAGATTAAATATTAGAAGGGTACCTAATCCAAATCTAAGCCAAAATTACTGTTGCTTTCTGATCTGGTTTGGAGGGCATTTGACTCTGGATCTATATTTTTTCCTTCTGAATTGGAATTTAGTAATGAACTGTCCAGTGATATTTTTTCTTTACATTTTTTTAGAAGCTATGGTGAGCCTTGCCAAGAGGTCTTATGTGAGTTTTGAAGTGATTTATCACTTGTTCCCTTACACCAGATAGAAAGAATTACCAAAATGGAATATATTTGAGACTAAAATAGTCATTGCTTTTGTATTTTACCTCCACTTGCAGTTTCACTCTTGGATGAAAAAGAGGACTTTTGCACAAGAAGACACTCATCACAATATGAATGCTTAGATGAGCTTCTGGCTTTTACAAACAAATGTATGATTTGTTTGCAAGGAATAGACTGGTCTGTCAAGACACTGTGAAGCTGTGACAGCTCCTAGGTCTAGGACAGCCAGATTAAAGAGCAATTTTAAATGCAAATATTCTCTCTCGCCTCTCAGTTCAAATCAGCCAGATGCAGATTCCTGTTATCTTCTGAAATAAGTGGAGAGCAGTGCTTTTACAAAGTCACTGGAAAAGAACCACACAATGAGACAGATTGTGCTTTTAATGTCATGCAGTTCTTCCTCTCATTTCAAATTATTTGATATGAAAGCAAGTGCCACGTTCAACTGTTTATTCAAAGATCAATGGTTATTTACATTTTTCAATAGTTTTCAAACTGAAACAGCTATGCTCATGCTTATTCAGTGCCCATGTAGACAATGAAAAGACTAACAATAAGAGGCCTTTTGTCACACTTTAAGATTTTAAAAAGAATAGTCAACATCTACATGTGACTGCAATCCACAAAATTGCTGTGTGGAGGCTTTGCTTAATAATTTAAAAGGGAATTCTTAGTGCTTTTAAATCCATTCTGTCTGCCATTCCTGGATGTAGATGGAAACTATATAAAGACCTAAACTTCCTATTCATGGCATGTTTTCTCCTGTGCTACTGCTATAATAAATATGTTCAAGTGAGCAATTTATACTTTTGAAGCCCATTCCTACAATCACAGTAGGACATTGTCAATGAGAGTGAGGCCTGGACAACTAAGACTTTTAAGGTTGTTCCAAACCTTAAAACAGTGAAACATATTGGATATAAAAATAGGTAACAGGGATTACTTTCTTTTTTGTTTTCTAAACTGGTATTTCCAAGTTTTAGGATGTTTCACTTACCTATTTCTATGCCTTTTCTGGGTAAGAAAAAAAAAATCAATGAAGAATGTTCTGAGACTAAAGATCATTTGAATAAAGCTGGAATTACAGACATGGGAATCTGCATGGCTGAACAACATATTGATTAAATATGATTGATTAGCTATTTATGTCCAAGGCGCTTAGAAGAAGTGCTAAGCTCTATTCAGCTTGTATCTGCTGTGACTTGAAAAATCAAATTTGCTTTTTAGTACAATAGCAATAAACAGGATAATATTTATATTATCTGAAAGACTATACTGAGGTTTAGAAGGATGCTGTGAGATGAAGGTATAGTGGATTTATTCAGATTTTGGATAATATTGTCCATGAAAAATATAAATATATTTATTGTGAAAAAATCCAGCAACATAAGGATGGAGTTAAAGTACTGGCAAACTTTTAATGTTTTTTTAAGAGCAGAATCCACAGTCAGCACTAAATCTTTAGTGTCTGGGAACCTGCAGGTCTAGAGTTTTTTGCTTACCTGTGCAAACTGAAGTTTGTATCTTATTCATAGAGATCTTAGACTGAGTAAATAAGGCTTTCTCATGAGACCAGAAGAACTGTCCCGAGAGCAATGCAGTACTAAGTGAATGCTGCTTTCAGACTGAAATTCACTGCTGTGAATTTCTCACATACTGATAATGTGATCTAAATCAGACTATTTTATGTTATTTTCTTGATTTGAATTGATTTGTTTAGATTTGATTGTCTTAATTGTAGTTATTCAATGGACTTCACTAATAAAATACATAAAACTCTTACATCGATTTATTAATGTTTCAGAAAAATTTTTTGTGGAGGATAAGTTCTTCTGTCATCCCCTTCATGCTGTCCTTACTTGGCAGAAATTATTCTCTCCTTGACATTAGTTACCAAGTTTTCAGATGAGAATTATTTTCTATGCTAGACAGAATATAAAAGAAAATGCTGATGCAGCTGTACATGTTTTAGTATTATAAATGATGTTATTACAAGTACAAGGTAATAAATATTTATATTTGTTATATAGAGATCCAAGTGAAGGGCATCTCTCAACAGATGATGCAGCCTGCATATGGTCCTTAAATATTCATAGTGTATGCAGTTGTATTCATAAGATCCTGCATAAAAAATACATGCAGTGTTATTCACAGAGCCAAATTTGTCTGCACCATGCAATGCACCATTTGATCATTGAACAGTGTGATTGTTCAGGGGCCTGTTACCAAAAATACATATCTGCTGTCACTTAGCTTAGTCACAACTTGTCACTCAGTCATTTATTTGATGGAGAACAGTCTAGATTGGTACAAAATAATTCTACAGCCATTTGCAGGCTAAACATTATCAGTTGACTGTATCTCCACCCATGAAATCCTTTCCCAACAGACTGCAAAGCAAAAACTATGTTTTTGGGGTTTTTTTTTTAACAAACTTATACAAACTTAAAGAATTTCTCTTCAAGACTTGGGACAAGTTTGAATTAATTAGAATTATTGAGAGTTCAGCTACTCTGAATTCTGCTCAGTTAGAAGGAAGCCTTGGGTTTTTTCTTTCAATTCTCAAAGTTGCCTAACGAGATGTAGTCTGCTGAGGTACTAAAAAGCTGAACAACTATAGACTTCAAGGTTCATCAGTTTCCAGGGAGGCAGACACATCTGCACTCAGTAAGTGCAGAGACTTCAGCTGTGCCAGACAACTACAGGAGCTTTGAGCTCTGTTTTTGGGAAGGGCTCTGGAGGGTAAGATGCCATGGCACTTAACATTAGCACATATCCATTGCCTCCAGCTTGCCTGTTGTTCTTGTGCTTTTCAGTCTGGCCTTTGGTGAACTAGATTAGGGGCTTCTTATTAAAGCAGATATACAGAGGGCTCTTTATATCAATAGAGTCCATGTACAGATGACAGAGAACTTCTACTTTGTGTATTAGTTATGAAGAATTTGCATTGTAGCTAAAATTTGAGCTTGATTAATGGAGTAAAATGCACAGTTTAGGAACTGTTTCATGGTAATTGAAAACTTATGTGGGTTGTTCCAAAACAGTATTTGGGTTTTACTGGAATTTTTGGGCCATGTATTTAGAAACCACTTCCTCTTGCAAGAGCTTTCATCAGAGTTCAATACATTTGTGATGTTGTCATCTTGCAAAATATCTTTCTTCCTGAAACTGTAGAGATACATATTTAGCAATTGCACTTATGACAAAATACAAATATTACAGACCACAGTTCAGTTTCATTCACTGGCTAATGGGACTTTTAGCCAGCTGCCTATATCCATACACTTATTACCTACTCAAGAAAATGGAAGAATAGGAAATGTATCTGATAAAACTAAAGGCCCAAACAGAAGCTTCTATTTTTTTTCCCTTATTGTGTTGGTTGCATTTGCAGCTCTGAATTTCAGTTATACTTAGGAAGAAAAAGGTTTGGGCTGGATGAATTATCCCATGGATTGGCACCTCCCCAGCAATATGCCTGTTCTCTCTGGGTATTTAAGGAAGGCTCAAGTATATATGAGAGCTTTTATTCTCACAGAGCTAGGAATGTATGTAAATACCCAGAGTGGATGTTGGCATAGACAGAGCTGACTAGAGCTGTGCCTGGAACTCAGGATATCTGCTGATAACCCTGCAGCTTCTTCCCTAGCAGCATCATGTCAGTGTCCTGTTAAAGCTTTTGGAAGGAGGAGGTTTGACTCTTCAAATCTCTTAGTATTTCCAGTGAATCTTTGTGTCAGTATAAAGATATGTGCTTACACTCTGATACAGATGTATGTATATGTATGTATATGTTATCTGTAGCTACATCACAGAAAAAAACTGTCAATTTCTTCCAGCCCATCTGTTCATAACAACTTGATGCTGCTCAGAGCTCCTCTACAGCAAGCAACATGCATGAGGAACTATGTAAGGAATCAGTCTGAAGGATCAGCAACATAAAAATTAAAGCATTTATTTTATTTCATAACAATACAATTTGGGGGAAGAAATGTAAATATAGAAAGGAAAAGAAAATACTAGCAAGTGTCCTAAAGGAGTGACTTAAAAGAGTAGTTTTACTTGTGCATTGAGATGGACTGGATGAAGGATGCTCTTCCTTTTGTTTAGCAATGATGGTATTAAAGTGACTGGAATATTCATAGGAATACCTCTGACATATAGGGAGACCAATGTAGTTCTCAAACATGCTCATTAAAAAAAAAAATAATTAGTTATATCATTAGTGTACCTCTTAAAACTGCAGCAAAAACCTTGTGAGAATTGATTTTGTTATGAAGCACAGTACCTTGAGTTTGACCTACAGGACTCTTAGAGAGTGCAGCAATCACTAGAAGAGAGAGATGCAGTATAAAAGCTCCAGGACAATAAAGTAAAAGACTAGGGTTGAAAAATGTTCTTTCTCCATACAAGCCTGGTTTTTTATTATGAAATTATGGTTGCCTGCATTTTAATAGCTTTTACAATCACTGTAAGTGCTGTTACTCATAGCTACCTACTGTTGTTTTGTAGCTCTTGTTATGGTGTAAAAATCTGTGGAGTGCCACATCTGAAATTATAGACTGCAGTGGGGCTTTATTTAGTGAAATTATATAAATAAATACTTCTTTTATAGCAGGATCAACAGGGACCCAAGCATGACCCTGTACTACTTTGTGCAATAACATCAAACCACATTTAAATATTTCTTAAATCTGTATATCTGTGCAAATACATAATGTTATGTATAAGTTCCTGAGAAGGTGCTTGAGTTGTAGCTTTGGTGTCCATACTATCTTCCAACTCTTTCTGGGCCACTTAGTGAGGCTCTGTAATGAAGATGTTAATAAACCATTAGATAATATACTGACATGCATTCTTTTGATCACCCAGTCTCTGTCAGATACAAATTATTTAGGTCTAAATGGGGACATAGAAGCCTAAAGGTTAGAAACTCCATATTGTGCTATCTTTTATTTGGATTTTCCAATCCCTTATAATTGTCTCTAACTGTTCAGCCTTGCAGCTTCTGACATCCAAGTTTTAGAAAGCTGAAGTGAAAAGAAAAAAAAATCAAACAACAAGATATACCAAAGTGAGTCTTATCTAGGGAAAATATATAAAATAATGCACTATACTGAAGTATTTTAGTATTTACTTTCATATTTTAGTTTCTTTTAATATTTATTAGAATCACACTACTTTTCCCAGTTCCTTTTCTCAGTTCTTTCCTTTTCCTACCCAGAAAACCTCAAAAAACCACATTATATACACTGCTTACTAATCTTTCTGAGGACTGAACTGTAAAACAAGCAGGTATGCTTTTGAACAGTGCATATTTGGCCACTGTAAAAATAAATTGTCCAAATCTGATGCTTCACCATTTTACTCAAGATTGATCTCTACAATGTCATGTAGCCCATGAACTTGTCTTTATTAGGACTCTGCATGTGTATACCAATCCTCACACATGCTGCAGCAGGAAGTTTTCTGAAAAAAAAAAGTATTTAAAAGAAAATACATTGGAATTCAAACTGTATTTCTATTTTAGCAACCAGTTGCCATCAATCATTTTACTTTTTGGACAAA
Source organism: Serinus canaria (assembly GCF_022539315.1). Lineage (NCBI taxonomy): Eukaryota > Metazoa > Chordata > Aves > Passeriformes > Fringillidae > Serinus > Serinus canaria. Next base: position 87,894,294 of record NC_066316.1, read on the forward strand.
CACTGCTTGCACAATTTAACTGACATGCAGAATTAAGATACATGCTTGTTTCTTTTGATACAAATCTTTTTTTAAGAATAGATAATTCCCTTTGTACTACCTGTTTGCAAAAAAAATTTCAGAATTGGTCTTGGTTTGCTTTGCTTTTCTTGACAAAATTGTTCACATATGTGAAAGCTGAACAGGTTATTTTAGTTCTATTTAGCTACAAATAACAATGAAAGAATAAGTGTTTATAAATTAAAATTAGTTTTGGAAATTGGGATTTGCAAGTATTTTGACAAAACTGCACCACTTAACAGATAATATGCAAATAAAGAAAAAATATTAAAAACAAATGGAGGTAAATCAAGTTTATGTAAATCAGGCTGTAAGGGAGATGCAGAAGAGATCTGTGTTTCATTGCTAACTAAATTTTGCCAAATTTAGGTGTGGACACTGCAGCTCAGAGAATGAGAAAAATAAAAATAAGGAAAAACCACAGAAATCACTGAAATGCAGTTGTTGAGCCTGAGCACATCTATCAAATAAATTAGAAGCAGCAAAACTTTGGTCATTTTTCACTTTCCTTGAACAGCCATTTTGCTTTCTTGCAAGGCCACCTTTCATGCAAACACCCTAAACAAATAAATCCAAAAAGCCACTTGGAGCTTTTCTAATTTATTACTCTTGAGGTGCCTATTACACATCACCACTTTCATAAAAGCAACAAAAGTGGCTTGTGTGTGCTAAACATAGCAAAAGCAGGGGAAAAAAGGTAATTTTCATAGAGTTTTATTCATTTCACTCAGGTTCCAGTTGGTATTTTCTAAGGGGTAAAAAATCTCCCATGCAAGGGATGTGTCTTGCATTTGCATAGTGTTATTGTGTATAGTTGTGATCGATATTTACAAGTGAGGTTACTACATTGGGAGCTGTAGCCAGGAACTGTATGGCTGAATCAGTGCTTAGAATCATAGAATCATTAAGGTTGGAAAAGACCTCCAAGGCCATCACATGCAATCTTTGACTAAATACCACCTGGTCAGTGAAATCATAGCACTGAGTGCCATGGTCAGCTGTTTCTTGAGCACTTTCAGGGACACTGACTTTGGCACTTCCCTGAGCAGCCCCTTGCAATGCTTGATAACCCTTTCATTATGGGAACTGTTTCTGTTTCCATCAACAGTGCAGTATCCAGGGGAGTGAGAGTGTTTTCCTTGGGCAGAAATACCTTGCAGTCCAGGGGTATCCACTTGAGTTGGGAGCATCAGGAATGAAGTAGAGGAAGAACTGCAAGTCAGTCTCACATCTTGGATGAAAGAAATTCTGGATTTAAAAAAAATAAAAATAAAAAAAGTTGAAGGGATTACCTTTATTCCAGTCTTCTCGATTCTTTTTTATAGATTCAAGCTCTTGCAGAACACCTACAAAAGTAATGTGCCTACTTCTGCACTAGAGCAGGCTCAGTTCTGGGAGCAGGATTTGCCTTCCTGCAAGCCAAACAAGGGCACCTAAGTGGAGAGGATCAAGGGTCATTCAATGTTTTCTTGTCATCCTTGCCAAAAGGACAGCTAAAGGGTACTAAACAGTACAGCACTGTGGGTACCATTCTTAATTCTCTAAGTTTTCCTGTATATCTTTCAAGAAAGTATATTCATCTTGGATTTAACCAATTCCTGCATGTTTCCTTTGTTTATCCAGGATCCAAAAATTTGATCCTGGGTCCAAAAAAGATCCTGAATGACACAAAATTTGCAAACAAAGCAGGCTTCTAAGTCCTTAAATTACTTCTGAACAGAGGATTTAATTCTAAATAACTTAGATTATTTTTAGATGCTATTCATTTTGTAGAAAACTTAAAAGGGAGAGGGGAAAAATTATTTTAGCTTTTTCAGAAACAATCCTGCTTATCTCTTTTGACAAAGTCTGTGACCTTTCTAAGAGGTGGGGAGGCTACACTGTGGCAAAGAGGCAATACTGTTTTGATAGTCCTTGACTGAATGAGGATGTTGAGATAAAATTCAGTTTGGAAAGAAAGGCCCACTTCTCTAAAGGCCCTACTTTCTTTCCTCAGGACCTCAGTAGCTGTGTACAGAGTATGTAGTCATTTGTTGTTTGTGTTGGTGGAAGGGAATTGATACAAAGAACTAAGCTTCTACTCTCTTTGGAAAATTGCAGCTCATCCATCCTTGATCAGAATATTTGAGGATAAGCAAACAGATCACTGAATAAACTCTGAGAAACTGTTTTGCATTCTGTAGAGCAGAAATATTAATGAAAGCTGAAAGCTCTTACAATAAACTTCCCAGCTTAAGTAACATGAGGCTTTTCCCTCCCTATTTGGGGGAAAATCTCATTGAACAATTTCCTTGTGAGCTTTGTATCTGTGCAGCCACAGTAAGTATGAATGTACACACTTGTATGACTCAGGTGTTGAGTAGCTATGACATAAAACTAGAACATTATTTTGGGGAGGAAATCACCTTGAAGAATTTTTCATGTATTTTCCATTCTCTCGAAATGATTATGGAATAATTTGTTTTGTAAAGACTTTAGCTCTTCTACAAGTGCTGGTTAATTTTACAGTGTAAGTTTCATTACTGTAGGTTGTATTCTTGAACTCTCCTTAGATTTGCTGACTTTCTTAGAAAAATAAAATGAAAAATCCAAGCATATAGTTTGATTTTAAGTTCAAAGCATTATGAACCTAATGCTTATTTATTTCTTGACATCTGCCTGGTGCAGCCTATAATTTTATGATTCCTTCATAGCTTCCTTATTAAGGAAAAAGAAATCAGAAAGTTACTGTAAAAAATTCTGAAAAGAGAGCAAATGTTGTTGTAACCTACTTCATCCACTGAGAGGAAGAGAGTATAGAGGTAAAGAAATTGAACACTAAATTAACAAAACCAGCAGGATTCTCAGTTTTGTTCTTTAATCATCAGAGTGCTTAAGACTGTATTTATATATACTATCTATTTGACAATTGGAGATAGGGATTGTCACATTTTATATTGGCAGGTGGTCATGTAAACAATGTAATAAGGCAAAAAAATCCATAAATAAATCACTGTTAATACAAAGTGGCAATTCTGAAAAAATAAGAAAAGTGAGAACAGTTGTAATTTTAGCTATTTCCATGAAAATTACTGCTGGGTGGGCTGAAGCAGGCTTTGGTACCTTGAGATACTCCTAGTTGGGCCACCCAGAAAAATGATCAAGAATATTACTATGTCATCTTATTCTTCTCAGCAATAAGCCTAAAAATCTTGAGAAATCTGGGAATAGCAGTAACAATTTTCAAGCCTAATTCAATCAGTAAGAAGTTACTGTGAAACAGATACAATTTTTCTAAGGATGGAATTAGAAAGACAGTGGGATGAAGCTCCAAGATGTTGCTGATGTTACTCTGGTAGGTACCTGCAGGTCAAGAGAAGGGGGAATCTCTTTCACTGCACACAGGCTGAGGCTGCAATAGAAGCTGTAAGCTTCAAAGTAATATTTCAGTGTGTGCCAAGCAGAAAAGGACTTGTCCCAGGACTGTGGTGCAACATGCTCTTTCAACAAGATTTTTGAGTAGACTCAGTCAACCAGGGCAGGGTATCTCTGTCAGACAAAGCAGAATATTGAATAATTGCCAAAATGTTAGTCCAATCCAGCTATGGATTTATTGAACTTGATTTATTTATTTTAATTGATACAGTTGCAGGATTTTAGATTAGCCATTTAGATATAAATATGCCTAAAGTAAATCACGAAAGTCAAATTGACTTTGGATTTGAGTTTCTTGCCCTTTATAGTCCTTGGAGGAGTACAAGTACAGATAAATGCCTAACAAAAAGCCTTGTTTAAATTTAATTAAGCAGCTGTCAATGACACAGGAGCTATCCTTTACCAGTGCTGGAGAAAAAAAACTCATCATGGGTAATCTTTCAACTAAGAGGCTTATTGAGCAAAACAGGAAAGTAAAGATTATTCCAAAGGGTTTTGGACACTCTCTGAGTTGCCCTTGTGATTTACAGCCACAATACCATTCCCTGCATGAATTTCAGGGCATAACAATCTGTCAGCTCTCAAAGCTATAAAATCATTCCTTGGAGATAACTGAGCCAGTCTCACAGTGATGGTTATTTCAGAACATGACTGTAATTTCTTTGCTTAAAAATTACTGGTGTTGTTGTTTGGAATGTCCTGCTTTAGGTGTAAGACTAATCATCCTATTGAACTAGAAATTATAAGATATTGTAGGTACTAATCTAGACTGAAATAATGTATCAGATCCTTTTCACAGTAAATAGGAACTGAAAATGCTCATAAAGAGCTTGGAAAATAAATGAGATGTTGTAAATAAGTTATTTATTGAAATGTTAAAATGTTCACAATATTTTTTACTAAGATATGGGAAACTAGAGAGTTCAAACTATCTTCAGTTGTGAAGTACTAGTATTATTTTTTTATTTATGTTTATCTAAGATTCCAAAGTTGTTTAGCTAGTTTACAAATATGAGACATGAACACACATTGTTCTCTGAAGGAGTTTCCATTGTGTGTAGGAATTTTTTCTAGTGTTATGTTGGTCCTTAATGTCATCAGCATGGGGACTGAGCACCATAATTAAGCATATTAAACAAGCCTGATTTTTTGTTCTGTTAAGGATGAACATAATTTAAACTAGCTGTATCTGAGTTAGAACTTGTTTAACTTAAAGAAATTAGTAAGCTTTGACTGCAGTAAGAGGGAGAGAAAATTGGGTTCTGAAAGCTTCATCCTGAAGCTCACTCCATCATCTCTGGTCCCTGAGGAGGTTCTGTCTCAGGAACAGGAACTGTAAACTTGTGGTTTACAGTGCACTACCAGACCCTGCAGTAAAGTAATGACATAATTGTGTGTTGATACTAGAAGCTGCAAAGCTTTAATTCCTCATGAAAAGTTCACTTCTTTCTGATAATGGAAGTTTCAGCCAGCCTCTGATCAGTAGGTGTTTGAAAATTTTCAGTCCAGTCAGCATTTGGAATAGGAAAGTCAGCAGCTTCAAGGTTCTCTCTAGAGAGAAAGAGAGATCCAATGTGTGCAGAGGAATGAGAACTTAGATACTGCATGTGGCACTAGTCAGATTTTGCTAAGAACCAGAGGTGCAGATATGCCCCATTATGGCATTTTATTCTGGTTTTCAGGCCTGTTCTCTCACCCTCTTTAGGTGTACAGTGAATACGTAGGTGGGGAAGCTCAGAAAAGATGAAGTTCTCAGCTAGACCTATTCAGACTATACTGATGTCTATGAACAGGATGTGTGAAAGTATCAGACATATTTGTAATTGTCTCTAACCAAGCCACAAGAAGCTCTTACAGAAGAATAAGTTCTATTGAACTTTGCATTTTGAGAAAAATGGGTTTAATGAAAGTTGTTGCCCATGAAGTAGGTGGGAATGAAATGAAAATATATTCATGTCTCTGTTAGCAACTTGTCCTAATATTGTCTGATCATTGGGGTGCTTCCTGCACACCTGCACTTTCTGTGAGTCATATGCTCTGCACATTAAAGTTATTAGCATAATCTCTGACTGTTTTAAAAATGTGTTTATATTAACTGCACAGATTTGCTTTTTTTGGGACAAGTAACCACAATATGGATAACAATCCATTTCTATCTGTAATATACATTTTTTAAAAAAAGTAAAAAAAAAGGAAGTGAGAACTGTGCTCTTGGTATTTTTCTTTGCAGCCTTATTGCTGCCATGCAACCTTTCCTTCACCATAGATTTCTGACAGAAAAAATACAAGGGTTGCTTTTCTTGAAGTCATCCACCATAGATATTGCTGATTCGTGCAACACGCCACTATCTGGTACTGAACCTTTTGATCTTATGGACCTGGATTTATTCTTGATACTGCTGACTTTACTAAAAAGCCATTTCATGAGGAGGGTGAGAAAGAAAATTGAGTCACACTCCAACACCTGAGTCACACATGTTTTCTATTCTTCTTTTCTTCCATCTCCTCTGTTGCCAACCAGAAGCATTCTACTCCAATTTATAGATAGTACCTCTTTCAGCATATCTCATTTTTGGTATCTTTGATCTAAGTTTTGAGAACTGGAATATAAGATATATGATGCAGAGGTCTCTTCTGAGTGCCTGACTTATGTCTGCAAGCTGCAGTTTGTAGGCAGTGTGTCATCACTGTCACAGTGAATGTGGGATTAAAAAGCACATTCATCTTGCCAGATGAGCCTTTTTCAACATGTATGTAAGAGATTCTAAAAATAGGTTGCAAAGGAGTTTACAGTGAAGAAAAAAATAGCCAAAATACAGAGACATTTTGCATTCTCTTAGTTACCTACCCAAACCCATAGAATAAGCTTTGCAGTTACCATGCATTAGTTATCAAGTCATCAAAAAGCAAAGCCTGGACTAAGACATGTACATTCTACGAAAGTGTGAACCAGGGTCTGGAAGTGGAAGGAGGAGGGGAAAGCTCACTGCTGTTGATGTATCCAGGTCCAGTCCTTAATGAATTCTTTTTGGAAGGATACTTGGTTGAAAACTTGGTGCAATCAAGAGCCAAAAATCTAGAAAGAAGCAAATCCAACTCACATACATGATTTTTAGGTCTCTTAGGAACTAACATTAACAAAAAGTCTCTTAAAGGAATCTGTTTGTCAAACACTAGGCACAAAGTTACTTTAGTCCCTTATTTTAAATGGTGATTTTGCTTGAATTAAAGATAACGCTCCCTGTCCTCTGAATTGTCACATATCTTAAATATAAATTGCAGATTCTTTTTTTTGTTTGTTTCAGAAGGTCTGATTGCCATAAAATTCATTAGGAAGGAAAGCTAGGTGTTGTGAATTAATAATTATTCTAATTTTAACAGAATGTTCCTGTAGAATTTTTTTCTTCTTGCACTGAAATGAAAGGATTGATGTAGGTTAATCTCAACCCTAGAGTTATTCAACAAATGGCCTTTCCCCAGATGCACCACAGCTAGGTGCAAACCTGCATCCTTTTCTGTATGAAAACACACAAATAAACACTCATTAGCAGTAGAAACGTAATGGAAAAGTCATCTTTAATGTATACAACAGATCCATTTCAATTTACTTAAAAAGCATGTCTGTAGCTTAAATTACATAATAAAGTAGAAAACTAATTAAAGGAAGGGAACAATGAAAATATGCTTAAAATTTTAAAGAACAGATTGCGAGTTTGGGGTTAGATCTTGGGGAGTGAAATCTTCAGCAGAGAGTAGAAATCAGAATTCAGATTTGGGATGCCATAATCTTCAGGGTTTGCCCCAGACTTAACCCTCCTCATATTTCAGTCAATAGCCCAACAGCCCACTAAATGAGTTATTAAAAGGAAAACTATAGGGGAAAAAAGGGAAGTTGTTTGTTGGTCATTTTGGCATGTTTGTCTAATACTGGCAAAGGTATTTTATTTATATTATAAAGGTCATTTATATGAGAAACACTTGCTCCCAAAACACTTAGTATTCTATACAGACTTATGCAGTTGTTTCAAATCACATTAGATTGCATAAACTTTTCTGCAGTGTAATGGAATGGAAAAAAAAAATTACAGATGTAGTGCATCAGATTAGTTTCACCAGAGCAGTGTTTGTATCTAGCAAGCAATGACATATGCTGAAAGTGATACTCTTTCCAGCTTGTGAGTCAGAACTGTTTTATCCTGAGAATTATTCTGTTTCCTAAAACTGTAGCAAACAGATATTCCAGGAAGGGAACAGTTGCAAGACTATCTCAGACTGTTTTTGCATCCATGCAAATTATGCATTCACTGATAATTAAAGTGCTTTCAAAGAGAATTGGCAAGAATAAAATAAACCTCCAGACTGTACAGTTTTCTAGCATCTAAAAGGAAATTGCTGGAATACATCTTGAGTAGGCAGCAGACCAGCTTTTTTATTTTGGATTTGAATTGGTACAAGTGTATTAAATCTGATTTAGAAACCAAGAAGAACCTCAATGAAACTTGCAGCAAAAAGGGAAAAGAGATGTGAGGAAGCAATAAAAAAAAAGAGAGAGGAGGTGATGAAAGCAAGCAAGGACAGCAAACTTGAATTTTCAAAAAAAAATGTAAAACTGGTGTTGAAATAAAAGAATGCAGTCTAAGGAAAGACAGAAGTACTTGGAGCAGTGGAATATCATGCCTCAGTGAAACAGAGAGAGATTAAAATCCTGGCTGAGGGAATGAGAACAAAGCAATAAACCCTGCTTAGCCTGAGCTGAGAGAAAAGGACTACTCATAAAAGAGGAGAAAAGGGAATGAGAGTAATGGAGTGGAGGAGAGACAGGAGAGGGGAGCATGACAGAAGATGCTGGGAGTATAGCAAAATAAGAAATGTCAGATGTAGAAAGACCTGATCCTTTCAATTCCAAATAAAATCCAGTGGGCACCAAATGACTTAACACGCTGGAGAATCATACTTGAAGAAAGGGGGTTTTATCATTGTATCAGATTCTCCCCTTCCATTCTGTGTGGGTTTTGGTATTTCTTCTTGCATTGTTGCCTTGTCAGTCTAGGTCAGGACTGACTGTGTTCTCTTCTTTAGTTGTCTGCAATGTCCAGCAGTTTGTCCCACGGTTCTTGGTCCCTTAGCTGAACCACAGGGCAGAACTGGCCATCTGTACTTGTGCTGAGACATATTCATGGCTGAACAAGACTGGTCAGATGTTCACAGCAGATAATATGCGTCACTACTTCTCTGGATGTGCATTTCCGAAATTTATGAAGCTCAGTGGTTCAATCAAGCTGATGCATTGCAGGAAGTCTCCTAACAGCTAACACCTTGCTGGATTAGGTCTTGTATGCCTGAAAAATTGAAGCCATGATGTATTAGGAGCTTGTACATCTTTCTCTGTATATATTTCACATCAGTAAACACCAGCTAAGTCCCAATTTGCTTTTTTCTCAAAATTTAAGAACTAAACAAACAAACCTTCCTTCACATTTTAGGTGATATTCATATCTACTGTTAGAAACACTATGAAATGCTTCCTCTGGAGACATATCTTTTGGGCTGAGGACAACATTTTAAGTTACTAGAAAATAATTGTTTGTTCAGCTTCAGAAATTTTGGGTTATTTTCCTGAAATACATTATTTTTCCATTAGTGGTATCTCCTATCAAATTTTCAGAATACACTCTTTTGTGAGATTATAACCCATGATGTTAACAGGAATGAAATGCTCACTTTCTAACTTTTCACCAGGCAATGGTTTGGACTATCCATTCACTTAAACCTATTTGGGCATGACTATTTTGAGGAGCCAGATCTAGTTCTCTCTCAAAACATACCAGTTTCTTGAAAAACTTGATTCCTCTTGGGCTTAAACTGTAGGTCTGTCTGTAGCCACTAGCCTACAAATTGTTAAGCCAGGCTGGCCTTCATTAAAAATAGCATCAGTCACATACTTGAAACTGGCATGATAATGTAGGTTCACCTTGAGATATATTTCTCTGGTACCAGAAAGTATGATGGATGAACATGCTTGCCTATTTGTTTTAAGCTCTGTGAAGGTAGCTGGTGGGATTTGGAAAGTATCCATTGGTGCTTGTCACGTGAATTGGCCACAATTCCTGGCCTTTGTACTTAGTGTCCTAAATGTATTCATTATGCACAAACCATTCATGTGGAATTTATTGGCCTGTTATAAAATTTTGAAAACTTAGTGTGCGCTCTCTGATGCACATTTTTCAAGCATGTCATTCTCCCACTTTGAACAGTAACCACTTGATGTTAAATGTATTTTGTTTTGTTCTTCAAACCAATATCCAAGATCAATTTATGACTGCAATGTGGGAGGCAGCTTGCAGAAACTTGCTGGATTTAATGGCATCTTTATTTATGTAAGAAGCACAACTATTATCTGGACTGTTCAATTTCTGCACTTATAATGCAGACATAAAAATGCAAATGAAAGAATCTAAAGGATAAAACAAAGCTATGTTAGAAAGATTCAAGATAAGACAAGAAAGGCTGTAAACATCTTCCTCCTTCCCAAACACTTCTAATATTAGTTATCCTACCAAATCCCTAGGCATGCAAGCAACCTTTGAAATGCTTTGAGCAATTAACAATTTCATTCTTTTATGTGCAATTTAGTCCTTGAAGCATCATTTATTGCTAGCACTTTACTCCTACTAAGGTCTCCTTCTTTTTTTTTTTCCAGTTATGTATAACAACCAGAAGTAGGAGTGGCATAATAAAATAGCACTACAGAAGGATAAGTGGGGACTTACTGCCATTCTGCTGGGCTCAGTTTTAACACTTGCTTTCAATACTAAATCTTTACCTGAACTTCCAAATTCTATTTGGATATGGTTGCATGTGTTTAAATTCTTAAAATTCTTAGCCTTTGAGCCAGCAGGAGAATGTTCTGCCTGTGCTTTTGAGCTCTCTGAAGCTCTGTGGCAGTGTTGCAACAGCATTGCACTAAACCTCATCTGAATGTATGCTACTGAGTCAGATCCAGGCAGCCTCAAACTTTTTACTGACTTTGCATTTACTTTCAGAATATTATCTAATCCTATGCATAGGAGGGAATAAATAACCTAGTTTTTTTAAAAAATCCTTCTCAATAAAGTTCTGCCTTTTCCCCTAGAGGATTTAAGGAAGGCAGTGACTCATACTCCAAAATATGTATGGAAACACAGTGATAGAAATGCTGTTGAGCAGTCCTGCACATTTCCAATAGTGGTGTAGTCTGCATTAAACTGAGGACAGTAATGTGTGGCAGGTACCAACTTCTAGGGTGAGCTGGGATAAAGGCTAGCTTGTCCTGTAGGCTATATCATCAGCACTATAGTAATCTGAAAGAGTACAAACTTAGTGCATTTTTATTATTAGAGGAAAGAGGATTATGTTCTGACCCTTGGAGAATTTCAAGGTGTTAGACTGAGGAATTGGTGGTTCTTACTATGTTTTTTGTAGGTGTAAGGATGAAAGCAAATTTTTGCAGAATGGAGGGAACACATATAAATGATGAGAGAAGTTCACAGTCCATTTCTTGTGCAGGAAATTAGCTACATTACCAGTGATTATTTAAACTAGTAGGTAGAGAAAAGGTGACATTCTTGGGCTCATACAAAGAGACTGAATCATACACCAGTAATATCAGAGTAATTCCTAAGAAAGTCTGGCACTAACAGGGAAACAAATAAGGTCACAGGGACACATTTCAGAAAATGTGAGAGTTATCTGAGACAGGACAGTCGGAGAAGAATCCTTGCTCGTAAACAGCAGTGGCCAAAGCAATGCTTTACACCATCATTTTTTCTTCTGAACATTATCAAATCATGTCATTTTAAAAAGGTGGTTTATTTTCAAATAGTTATGGTTAACTCAATGTCATGAGCTTTTGGGGTGTTTTTTTGTCAAAAACACCAAAATGTAAAAGCCTCAAAATAAATCTGTGTTAGATGAAATATCATTCCCCAAGTTATCAATAATTTGATTACATGTTGTTGTCACAGAAATTGTCTGGTTTTCAGAACTATCCAAAAATGAAATTAGGCATGCTGTCACATTTCTTATTTCATTATTGCTAATTTAAGTAAGAATGTCTTACAGCTCGACTGGTATAATTTCCTTTATTGTGGTATCTCATCAGCAACAGGACAAATTTACACTTTGGACTTTTTTTTCCTTCTCCAGAACATTTGGATTCTTTCCTTAATTTTTCTTAAGATAACTGGAAAGTATCCAGACTATAGTATAAATTGCAATTCCAGTCATTTTAGATTAGTTCTTCATTTTTCAACATAAGTCTTTAATTTATATACCAAAGGCCTTTAAATGGAGAAACTGAAATCAAAAATCCTTGTTATTCAAAGCACACTCACTGTATCTGGATAAGCCCAAGGTTTTCATCAAGTACCTTCTACTTGTTCGTAAGTGATCACAGGAAAGAAAGGTGTGTGCATGTTGTGTTAGGGGATTGTGCATGACTGTAGGGGCATCCCACAGTGGTTTAGATCTGGCTTGCTGTGGTTTAAATTAGCTCAGAGCACTTAGCAAATGAGTTGCAGTTTAATTGACAAACTAGTGCTGTTATAGGACTGAGGTTCTTAAATATCTTATATTTCCCATCAGATTGGATCTGTTATTTTTTCACAGTTTATGCTAAAAACATGTAACTGTAGCATGTTAGGTAGGCTGAGATTGATCTTATGTAATATGGCAACATAAAATTTAGTTGTCTGGTGCAGCTTCATAACACATACCTATTAAGTTTTTTTAAGATTACAAAGATTCCAACTACAGGTTTTCAAATTGTACCAGAAGGCTGTGAAGATTTTTTCTTAGAAATTGTTTACTCAGTTCCCAGAACTTCAGTTCATTGAGATGTTTTTGAAAGAAACATGTATTGCATCCAATTTTAAATTAAGTTTAAGAGATTTTTAAATCATATCAACAGAAAGGTTTTTAACTTTATAAGAATCCCTAACCACTCATATGTTCTTGAGTCTCCCCAGAAACAATACATGGAAGATACTGAAGACAATAGGCTTTAATTTTCACCAGAGTGTTTTGCCTGGAGGATGACATCCTTCCTGCCACCAGAGGTCCCAGCCCCTCTCCAGTTGCTGATGCTCAGAGCCCTTTCAGGAGCACCCAGACAGACAGACACTGCTCTGCAGTCCCTCCACAGACACTCCACTCTCCTGTGATGGGAGGAGCTGGGCAGGGTGGTATCTGAGCTGTCCCACCTGCCACCATCCTCCCGTGCTCCTTTGCCAGCATGCAGAGGAGCATTTTATCTCAGAACATTTGAGGGAAATTAAACAGACATACTACACTCCAATTCATTTGCTTGCATTTTACATTATGCCAAAAAAATGTCTCAGGCAACTAAGGAAAAGCCAGCAGTAACCAACTAACTTTTCAACATGGATTTCATTAGGAAACTGAGTAAGCAGTAGCTGATACTTTCTGTGATAAATTCATTAGGATTGTGATGGGTGGCAAAATAAGAGTTCTCTGCAGTATAGGAGAAAGAAGCAGACTAAACACCATTTATGGTTAATTCTAGCAGAGAAAACAGCATAATAGTTTTAGATGTGAGGAAAGCTAGAAGCACATAGGCTGAGGGACTTTGCTATGGAGCTCAGAGTGAAAGGACAGTTATTTTCCTCTCACAGCATTAAAAATGGAATCATAATGACTTAGCATTGTTTAAAGCTAGTAAACTGCAACTGTAAATCAGCAAATTAGCTAATGATTGCCTCTGGGTAGTGATACATAATGAAAAACAAATGAGGAAAGGTACTCATGCATTGCACTTTGTAGCTACTGGAAAAATTGAAGTTCTATCTTCATAAAAATACTGTTAAAGGGTTGTTATGAAGGGCTGTGCCCTGGTAGCAGAACAATTACTGCTTCAAATGAGTATGTTTTTAATAAATGCTACTATGGAAAGTCTGCAATTCAGTACTAGCACTTTTAAATGATCTGTGGTGTAACTGAGAGGTTGTATCTGCAGTGGGAAGCTGTGAAACCAAATACTGTACTTCCAGCCCTTTCCAGATAGTGCCAAGCTCAGGTACTGGAAATACATGTAACTAGATAACCAAATAACACCACAGAGTGATATCACTATGCCAGTAATCTTCAGTGCAGAGACAGTAATGGTAAGCAAGACCAGAGCTTTCAAACCATAAATTGATTTATTGCAATTTTTAATAAAGCAAAAATATAGTCATAACAAAGCAATAACGTTTTGATCTCTTGACCCCACACCCATCAGGCTTCTACTTGCACAGTTCCTGAAACTTGCACAATGATTCTTCACTTCCCATATTGCCTGTGCTCAGCATCTTACTGTGTTTTTGCTTCCAAATTGCATTACTTTTAGTAACTTGTCTGTGTCTAATTTTCCATGTTGTAAGTAAAATTTTGTTTCTCTTTGCTGTTTAAGGTTTCCTAGGGAAGATATGCAGCTGAGATGCCTTGTATATTTCTTCTCACAGCATGCCTAACAACATTTTTTACATTGTTTACTATTTGTTTACAGGACAGACTAGTTAAGGGTCTGATCAAATTTACATCTCTCTATATGAATATGGGGAAAGTGTGATGATGATGAGCTCATTCAAGTAATGTGGAGTGCACATACATGTAATGGTATTATTTTTGCTTGTTGCTCCTACCACTAATTATTGATAATTTCTATTCTGATAGATAATGACCTGTGTTTTTAAATGCCATAGGGAAGGTATGGTTAACTCCATGAAATTCAGAGGAGGCACTAAAGTTTCCATACAGCATAAAAAGATGAGCATACAAAGATGAGCACACTAAAACAAGAAACTGCTTTTAAATCATGTGCCACTTCAGCACTTGGGAGCCACTCCCTCTAGCAAAACTTTCCTTCATTTTATGGCTGTAGCCCTAACTGTAGGCACCTCAACCCCACACAGGAGAGCCAGGATGCAGCACATCACACCCTTGGAGCCAGCAGCAGGGAGTACAGAGCACTCAGAAGGTGCTGCAGGTGGGACACAGAATTCCAGTGGCATACTGTACCTTTGGGATGTTAAAATCTCCCCAAACAGGAAATAATCACATTTTTGTATTCCACATCTTGGATAGTAAGTCTAAAATTTTAAATAAAAAATTAGTGGGAATTAAAGAAGTGGGATTGTCTGGAATCACATGTTGGGTTTGGGTGCTGTAGGCAAGGAATTTACTTTGTGGATTGGTTTGGAGTTTATCACATTAGGAAGGTAACATTATGACAAGAAACTGACTTTCAGGCATCTGATGTATATTAGTTATGAAAAATTACATATTTCTTTCTGGCTTAGATGATAAATGACAATGGTAATTTAGAGAATTTGAATTTTTGATGAGTATCCAAAGAGGCAGCTGTGCAGACTTGTACTTCAAAGTGGGTGTAATTCTTAATGTCTTTAACCTAAGGAATTTTAAAATATTATGAGTCACGTTTTCCAAAAACTTCAAACCACAGCTAGAAGCTGTTGAAACAGATCTGTTGCTATAAAAGGAAAAAAAAAAAAAAAAAAGAAATATACAGGCTAGGGATTTGTAATCTCATGTGAGGGACACTGGAAAGTGGTGAACAACCTGATCCACTTGTCGTTTTATACAAAGATTCTGCAAGATCTTTAGATCAAAAGTTTGTTTTTCTTCCACTCTCTGGTATTTAGAGATCATTATTATTTGTGAAAGAAGCCCTTTTTTCAGCATACAGCCATTCTGCTGCTTCTCTGGCAAAAATCTATTTTGTGTACATGGATATTTGTATATGACCAATTTCCATCAACATAGATATAAATTGTTTTGTGTTTTAGTAGCCTTCATGCCAAAAATGAGCAGGGATGAAATAATGGAAGAAGAACTGCTGTGGGGAGAGATTATAAAAACATAGAAAGCATATTTTTTAGTCCAGATGTGTTTTCTGGTGGAGACCATTTTGTGTTGTTATATTTTCTCTTTAAAAAGGAAATTGCTGCCTGTTGCCATTTCACTGCAGCAGGTGTGCTTTGCAGACAATACATCTGTAACAATTTATAGATATGTGAAAAGAAGTGGTTATAGTGATCTTATCTTACCAGTTACCACTGCTGATAGCAACATTGACTCTGACTGGACATAATCTGATAGAGCACAGAGCAGGGACAGGGGATTCTTTGCCAATGAATTAAACAGATGGAGTCTAATTCCTAGTCCCACAATATTGTACGTGTGGAGCAGTTCCAGTGAAGGCATGTGTTTATTACAGCTAAATTCTGAAATGTCAATTGAGACTGTTTGTGATGGTTGCATAAAATTATTTTCAGAGGTGAAAACAGTCTTATACTTTTGTACTGCATATTTTTTTCCATAATGCTCATCCAGATGTACTTCCTTGGATACTACTTGGATCAAATACCTTGAACCGTTCTTCAGAATCGTTGTCTCTTTTATTGACTAGATGAACTTTCAGATTTCTTATTGGGCATGTAAGTAAATGAGGTCCTCTTGTACTTTTGTTAGTGGTCCAAACTGGCCACTTTTCAAGAAGGGGAATACTTCTGTGTACAGAAGCCTTGTGCAGAACAGCCCCCCCGTGCTGGGGACAGTAGCAGCTAATAAGAGATGCTGCTTTTTGCAACAATTAGTCTAAAGCAGACTCTGCTGTTACATGGAGGTAAATGGAGTTATAATCTAGTCCTTCTTAGATTTTTTTGCTGTTTTTTTTAATAAAAGCTATCTTTTGTCAGAAAAATGGTGCAAAGCAAATGGTAAATGTTTTTCTCCACAAAGAACATATTTTCTACAGAGTCCACTTTTGACCGTACGTATAAGGGTTTGACTGTTATAAGAGAAATTGCTGGTATTTTAACATTTTAATAAAATACAACCCCGAAGTTGTCAACTGAGGTAATGCACAGTGTGATTTAGTAGAGTCCTGGGAAATATGCCCTGAGATGCTGCCAGTAATGAAACTAAATCACTGCTTTATATTAGTCTGTTTTAGAAGACCAAGAGTTGCAATACTTGACTATGTCAAAAATAAGAACCCATGTAGAAAGGTACTGGTCAAATAATGGCAGCAGGAAATTATTGCTGACATGGCAAGGAGTCAAAGTTTTGATATTTGTATATTAAGAACTACTTTTCTCCCCCATATGTAACAACGAACTTTACTTTGTAACACAGCATCAGTATCTTTGAAATGACATTTCCAGATTTAAAAGTTCCAAGGAGGAACAAGCTTTGCTGTCCTGAGGAGACTGGAGCAGACTATCCATTTTTATGTTCTGCAGAGATTACATCTGAGGGGCACCTTCTGCAGTCTACTGAGTTGTGAGAAGCCCTTGGGGACCCTCAAGTGCTGATGGAGTAGAGCAAAGAATGTAGCTGAGAGCAGTCCAGACACTCATTGCAAACTGTCAGAAGTCAGAAGGGGTCAATGCTGCAGTAAAATTTTATCATTGCTGAAGGCAATATCCTCTTTTTCTCTGTGGGTTATCATTTTAACACTGTTGGTTATTTGTAATTAGGTAGCTATCACAGGACAGGAGAAGAAAAGGGTCAAATAAGGCCCTGTATTAACACAAGTTACTGAGATTTTAATAGAAAATATAAAAGTAGAAATATAAAAATAGAAAATAGAAAAACAGAAAATTTGTATATTTCCAGGACAAATGCCAAAAATTGCTACGAGGTAATATAAAGATTCTACTGAATGTTTAACCTATCCTAATTGAGATCTCTTTCAAAAAATTTCCTTTCATTACAGGGATCTTTCTCATTATCATGGTCTCCATATCTTCTGTCATTGTTACTACTGACATAGATGGTATCTATCTGCATTTATCTGTATTTACTACATTCCTCTAACTTATATGTCTGGCAGAGCATTGTTAGCACTAGACATACTACAGACTG
Organism: Serinus canaria; assembly: GCF_022539315.1. NCBI lineage: Eukaryota > Metazoa > Chordata > Aves > Passeriformes > Fringillidae > Serinus > Serinus canaria. The sequence continues at coordinate 87,911,694 of NC_066316.1, forward strand.
AGAAGTTTATTTTAAATGGAATAACTGTTAACTCTGAAGGTATTTATGGGATTTTGTATTCAATTAATTGCTCAAATGCAAGAATTGTATTAAACAGGAGATGTAGTTGAGCATTTGTTCTTTTCCTTGTAACAATTGTGTTCTTTACAGTGCTACAGGCAGTTGAGCATTAGCTTCACAATGAGGAGATTAGGCTGAAGTTATTTTGGGGTTGTATATTTTTTTATAATGAAACAAACTAAAAAAGAACAGAATGTAACTTTTAATTAATCAACTGAGATGAAAACAATTGACATAAATCCAAGTTGGAATTCAATTATGACAACAATACCATATACAATATAGCTCACTATATAATGCACACAAAAAAATGTGTTCCTCTGCACCATTTTATTTGTGTGCCTATATAGGAGCTTGATTTGCTGAACTTATTTCAAGATGAATATCTTTAGAATATTAGGAAAAGATATTATCAACTTCATAATAAATTCTCCTTTATTTTATACTAAAGCCAAAAGTAAATCTGGACTGGAATCAAAGTAATTTATCATTTAAATAGACATAGGAAAAGAAGTACCTATAGATTTTGTTAATGGAAAAAATAAAAAAGGGATTTCACATGTTAAACAACAATACTTGTACAAAATAGATGAGAAAAAACTACAGACTTCATTTTTCCTGAATGTTTTGGTCTTAAGTGGTTACTCCACGCTGAAAAGCCATAAGCCAGATGCCACTGTTCTCATAAAATTACTAATCATGAAGTAAAGCATTAGTAAGGTATGAGGTTTAGCAAAATAGGAAATTTTCAGCAATATATGACACAGTCAAAATTACTGTGAGAAAAGTAGTGAAAAGGGTCAGAAATTAATTATAAGAGGCTACTGTTAGCATTACCTTTTTCTCTCCATATCCTAGATTTCCCTGAAGGATTTCCATTCAGTTAAAATCTCAACCTGTCTATCTTAGGAAGGACACAATGACACTGGGTACTTTGTGATATATTTATAATTGAGATGCATCTTGAAAACAATTCAAAAGCTAATGTTGAGATGCAAAGGCCATTGTGCAGAAGAAGTATCAGGAAGGACCCATAAAAACAAAAGCACAGAAATGTCAGGTGCTGCTTTTCTTTTAATGATTTGTGCACCAGTGTGAAGTGAAGGAAACTGCTTGGAAAAGAGCAGGATTGCATCAGTTTGAGCAGCTTGGAGGTAGCTGACATCCTGACCTTGATCCAGCTGTTTTTATAGCTGCAGCCACAGGCAAGTTCCCTGTCTACAGCAAAAATAAGGATGTGTTGCATTGCACAGTCTGTCACTATGCAACATTTCCAGAACAACACTCCCACACCTCAGGGAACGTGCATGTATTTGTGCATGGTACCAGGTCTCCACAGACCATTCCTTGAGGAAGAGCAAATTCTGGGATGTGTTGCAGCTGCAATGCAGGCTTATTATATCAAGGGGATTTCTAAAATACAAGGCAATTTCAGACCAAAATGGCTGGTGTTGTACTTTGCCTTCTTGCAGCTTTTTGTGTCATTAGTAGCTGCCTTGTCCAAAATCCAGGGTGATTGATGTTGTATGAGTCTATGCTGGGTTTAGTTTAATTTGCATTTGGATTTTACCTTACCCAGTGACCATGTGCTGTGCACATGAGCAGCCCTTTGCTTGCTGTGCAACGTTATTAGTGATGGTAATCTGCGAACACAGGGGTGTAAGATAAACAGTGGAATAATCAGTATGTAGAAAAGAATGTGCCAGAACATGGGAATGACATAACACTATCAAAGCTATTTTAAAAGTCCATTTTAGAGGCTGCAGGAACTGTCTGTCCCAGAATTTAATCAGGATCCAAAGCTTTGAAAAGACTCCAGGAGGTGGAAAAAAAAAAAAAAAAAAAAAAAAAAGAGGTAATATAAAAGTGTCACTCAAGCCAGCAGGCAATGCTAACAAATTGCCATGTCTTTGTCAAATGCTCATCACTCATTCTTGTGTCAGGTAATGACCATACAAATTGTAATTGTATAGATCAGGCAAGATGTTCATTCCAAGCAGTCACCCTTGCTATTTTATTACTTGAATGTCTTGTAAACTCAGGAAATGTTGAAAGAACTGTAGTAAGAGAAGAAAAGTTCAGAAATAAATGCGCTGTAAAACAGGATTAATGGTATAAATTTGGGATTAGCATAAATCCTATTTACCCCTACTTAATAAGGCATTATAAAGCAAGCAAGGTTTATGTAATAGTATTTAATCTTATTTCATTTCCTTTTTTAAGCAAATATCCAGTTGACCTTAGCACATATAATACAAAAGACCATTTGTGAAATATTCTGCACATCCCCAAAATCCTTTGTGATTCAGGGTAGTGAATGTACTTGACACAGTTGTATGCATGCTCCAAGTTATCCATATTACAACTTTTTTCTACATTTGCCATGCAGCAAAACTTGTCACTAAAATCCAAGGGAGTTGTTGTTTCTCATAAACCTAATAGTGTATCCTCCTCTGCCCCCTTTAATTTTTTTAATTAATTTGTAAAGACTTGGAAATGGATACTCTCCATTTGATTCTACACGCATTAATATGAAAAAAAAAATTAGTTGTTTTATAAATGGGTTGGTTTTTGTGTATATTCAATAATTTGATACATTTATGTGTATCTGGAAATAGTTTTCCAACCAGTAGTTTTTTATTCTGACTATGTCATGAAATAACTTCAACAGTAAGTGATGATACCAAATTTGATTTTGTTAATTATAGACTTAATTACCACCTGTTTTACAACTACATTTGTAAGTTTATATTCCTAAATTTAAAAAGAAATTGTCTTGTTTGCATTTGAGCAATACTTTTTCTCAAGACAGAGGTTAATAATGAAGTATATGATATGTAGAGCTGGAAATGTTTTGCTTATTACTAGGCAGAGTTTCTCCTCTAGAATGCAAATTTATTTTTATCCAATGTCTTTGAGCAGTTTAGATAAACAACATTTGAAAGTTCGCTAACTCATAAAATTGCCATAATTTGAATGCTGACAGTAAGATATTAATACAACATCTCAATTTAACTACTTGCAATGAAGTTACCATCTTTCAGATAATTTAAGACATCTGTCTACTATTGTTGCTGTCATTTTCATTTGGTCAGAATTTTTAATATGTAAGGCTTTCAGAACATTTGAAAATCTTATGTTTGCATGTGAAATATTTTCTCAGGATAATCCTGTAGGAAATTCTCATAGTATTTATGACAGCACCAGTGCTCCCTTGATCTCTACATGGCCATGCTAATGATTTTAAGGCTTTAAATTTGTAATGGTACAAATGGTATCCTGTATACCAGCTATCAGATCTGTTTAGTGAATGGAATTCCTTTCACCATGTGGGCATTTTTGTTATTAACCCTACTACTCCTGTGCTATTTATCTTGCTAACCCACATTTTTAATTAGTGATAGACTATTTTGAAATGTCAGGGTTTGAAGGTACTTTTTCTTGTTGTGAAAAGACATTAATCTTGTTTATCAAAGCTGTCTGCAGAGAAGAGCTGAGGTTCCTCGGATGCATAAGTGATTTCCCTGCCTCAGATGACATGAGTACTGGATTGAGAAAACTGCCAGTACATGTGTCCTCAAGGAAAGTGTCACTCAGTGTAAGCAGAATTTTTACAGCTTGGAGGATTTGAGATTTTCAAAAAAACTTCCCTAGTAGCTCTTTTTTTCTTCCCCCTATGACTTTTACAGAATTTGTCCTTTTTGTTCAGGAAACGTTTTTTGCTGGTTTTCACCTTCATTCTGTTTCTCAGGCAACACAGACTACAGGAATTGTTGCTAATGTATTGTTAACTACACCATCCAATGTAATTTTTGTCCTCACTCTGACTTACTTGTCTCCACAACTACAGTTTCTGGTTGCTGAATCTGTCTGGTGCAGTTCTCTGGGAATGTTTTCATTTCTTCAAATGCATTTCAGTACATAGTATTTTCTGTCAGTACTCTATCACTCCTCTCCTCCTCTGGACAAGGGAGGAAAACAAAAATGGAAGCCTTACGGATCGGAATAAAGGCAGGGAGAGATCATTCACCAGTTCCTGTCACAGGCAAAACAGGCTTGACTTTGAGGGAAAAAATTAATTTAATTTATTACCAATCAAATCAAAGTATGTTTATGAGAAATAAAACCAAATCTTAAAACACCTTCCTTCACTCCTCCCTTCTCCCAAGCTCAACTTCAGCCTCAAACCTCTTCCCTCCAGCCTGTGCAGAGGGATGGGCAATGTGGGTTGTAGTCAGTTCATCACACGTCGTCTACTTCTCAGGTGGAGGATTCTTTACACTCTTCCCCTGCTCCAGAGTGGGGTCCCTCCCATGAGAGACAGTACTCCATGAACTTCTCCAACATGAATCCATCCCACATGCTGCAGTTGTTCAAACTGCTCCAGCACAGTCCTTTCCATGGTGTGCAGTCCTTCAGGAGCAGCTGCTGCAGTGTGAGTCCCAACGGGGCCACAAATCCTGCCAGCAAACCTGCTCCAGAGTGGGCTCCTCTTTCCATGGGGCCACAGGTCCTGCCAGGAGTTTGTTCAGGATGAGCTTCCCATGAGATAACAGCCTCCTTTGGGCATCCTCCTGCTCCACCAAGGGTCCTCCATGGGCTGCAGGAGGGTCTCTGCACCCCCATGCCCTCCATGGGCTGCAGGGGCACAGCTGCCTCAGCACGGCTGCACCAGGGGCTGCAGGAAATCTCAGCTCTGGCACCTGGAGCACCTCGTGCTCCCCCTTCTGCACTGACCTTGATGTCTTCTGAGTTCTTTCTGTCACAAAGGCAAGCTCCTCTCTCTTAACTGCAATTCCTGGTTTTCCCCCTTCCTAACTCTGTTATCCCAGAGTTACTCCCACTGTCACAGATGGTTTGGCCGTGTCCACTGACAAGGGTGTTTTGAAGCCAGCTGCGATTGGCTGTGTCAGACATAGAGGAAGCTTATGGCAGCTTCTCACAGAAGCCACCGCTGCCTGAAGCCCTCCCCTGCTGCCAAAACCTGCCCAAGCAAACCCAATTTATCACAAATAAAAAATACAGCTGGTGATTTTTCCAAATCATTCTTTATTTGGATACCTAATACCTTCTAATTTATACTTTTTCCACATGTTTGGTTGATGGCCCAAACATTTTGGATAGATGACTAATAACTACAGTGGAGAAGTTCCACAGATTGCTTAACAAGCTATTCTACTCTTTTATGAATACTACAACAGCCTAAAATTTGCTGATGGCATTTTCCAAAGAACAGACAAGTTCTAAAATACAAGTAATTTTGTACATCCATGAAATTAATGAAAACATTAGTTTATTGTTTGCAGAAGGCTATGAATTTAGATTTTTTAAAATCCACTTAAAATACAACAGCTGAATATTCAGAAGACATTGAAATAATTCATCAGTAAATAGCTCAATAATGTGTCATTGTGAAAGGCACATCTGCAGAACATTGTGTCAGCGTTGTGTACAGTTGTGGTGCTACAACCTTGAGAAAATTTGGTAATTAAATTTAAATACCAAAGATAATAATGAATTCTAAATGTATTTTATAGGCTGTGGTAAAGAAAAGGTGATTTATTTTGAAAAATAGGCATTGTCTTAACTCTGTGAAAAATAATTAGCTTTTGATATACACCTCACTGTCAACATCCGATATGCCTGATTATTTTAAATCACATAGAATCATAACATCACTCTGGAATCCAGTGGAAGTGTTTGAAAAATCTGTCCAAATACACACTGTGTGCTCAGTATGGATAAGCATATTTAGAAATTACCTTCAGTATTTGGGTTTTTTTAGTTCATAGAAGCTTCTTGACACCATTAGTGCTGGTCTGGGATGATTAGGGAGAAATGTGGGCACACTCTTGCAGTCATATTATGGGGTCCTAAACAAGCTCTCTGAACCCCTTCTACCTGCAGACACACAGTCATTCTGGTCTCCTCAGGTGCTGGTGGAGAGGGGTACAGCTGGCCCAGTTCACTCCTTACGCCCTAAGCCACTTAGCATGGTTCAAGAGTTGATTTTCTTCAGTGACTGTAACAAGCAATAATGTGTTTTCACTGGGGGCATGCAAGGTAGGGTGAATAATCTAGAAATATAAATCAAAATCCTGTCCACTACCACTATTAAACAAAATTTAAGGAACCTTTTTTTCCCCCAGTTTTTGCTCTATATCTGCTCTAGGTCTTCCTGTTTTGATAAAATTGCAATCTACTTCAGGAGATCAAGTGCTGTGTCTGATTAGTTCTTTAAAATACCACCAAGTTGTGTGGCATCCTGTATTTCCCTTGGTCCATTGACCTATTGTGTTATGGTTCTCATGGAGAATAAATATTGTCTATTCTTCAACTTCTGGTTTCGTATTTAAAAAAAAAACAACTTCTTTTTAGTGGCATTCTCTTTGTTAGGATGAAGGTCACTCTAAGTTATGTTGCACCGTATGTTGTAAGGTTTGAGCTATTCCAGGTATCTCAAATATGAATCTAAAGTTCAAAAAGAGAAGTAAATATGAATGTTATCATTTGGTTTTTTTTTCTCATCTTTTCTACTGATACTTCTTTATACTTCCCCTTCTTTGCTTTTTTCTTTATGAATTTTCTTATTGAATTTTCTTATTTTTCTTTTTTTCTTTTGAATTTTATTTGCTTCATTTCTTCCTTAATGTCTTGTGGACATTTTTTGTGAAATCTAACCACATCATAAAAGTGTTTTGAAGTTGCTTCAGCTGGGATGTCTATATCTTTCCCACTTTTTGGTTATACTTTCAAATACATCAACATTTTTTTGTAAAAAAGTGAAAGGGGTTCTTTTTAATGTATTTTTGTAGTTCCTCAGTATTACCAGAAGCTTTTCATCGTAAAAAGAGGTGCAAACTGTAATAGAAGTTCTAGTCATTTCCCATATACCAAAGAAAATGATGAAACATAATGTAAAACATTGATTCATAAGTTATTCTTTATTTTTAACCAGCTTTCCCTGCTATTGTATTAAATGCAAATTGAAATAATAATTGTTTGCATCAGATATTCTGGATAATGTATTTTGCTACATGAGTTAAATTCTTTCAGCAATATGTTACTAGTTAAAATTGGATTTGCTGTGCTAATCCTTTTAACAAATATTCTAGCATCTTCAACAATATCATCCCACTGCTTGAATCCTTTCCTCTTCTCTGTATATTTTCATATTAATTGGAAAATTCTCATCTTTGCTTTTAAGGGCATTATGTTTGATATTGCATCTTTCATGAGAGTACTTCTCAAGTGTATCTATTTCTTACTCTTTTTCCTCCTCTTTTTTCTCTAAGTCATATTATTTGTGGTGGTATTCCCACATCTGCCATTACAGCCATTTTCTGCTTCTTTTCTTGAAATCAGCAGTAAAATAGTGCATACAAGTAAAATAGGAGAAAAGGCAGAAATAGTAACTCTGAGAAAAGATTTCTGAGAGGATTAAAGCCTAAATAGTTAAGGTGCCAGATAATGTACTTTGCTTAAGCAAAAGATAATTATTACAGAAACATGAAGTCCAAAAGTATGCTTTAGCCAATAAATCTTTATTATGTCCAATAGATGAAGATGACTTTCAAATTATAAGTTTTAATTTACAACATATATGCATTACCATTTCATCTTGAAGTCATCTATGCAATTGTATATTTAATAACTCCACCCAAGTAATTAAATAAAATACTGAATAGAGCTGGAGAAAGGATAAAGTCCTGTGACTGTTGCTGCATCTTTCTATTTTGATAGTGATTATTGGTAATTATTCTTTTTTTTAACACTTCTGAACCCATATTCAGATTCATAGATGTGTTTCTGTAGCAACTCCACAGAAAAGCAAATCAGATCTTCCATGGGCCAAATTATCTATGAAAATGCCATTTTTTCTCAGTGAAGAATACAAGGTATGCAGAACAGTGCTTTCAAGCTAAGTATTCCTGTCACATACCTAAAGCTGAAATATTCTGTGCCTTTGTCAAAACAAATGAATTCCAATAACCAAGAACAAAAAGTAAAAAAAATAAGTATAGGGGAACTAAAATGTCTTTCAGTAGAAAAGGATCATAAATAAAGATACAATGAGTCAGAGTCTAAAAAAAATTAGTGTTAATGATTTCTTCTTGAAATTGGGAGTACAAGGGCATACAAAATAAGTTGGGTTTTCACTTTTTGCCTAGTAGTGTACAGGCAGTAATTCAAGTTGTTACTGTAGAAGAGTTATTAAATAATAAAAATGCCTTATAATTATTTTTGCTCTCTCAGAGAAGATACTGCATTGAAGGAGGAAAATGAGACACAGAATATTTAAGGGATTTTTTTATTTCAATAAATGAAAAAATGCAGTTGAAAGGATAAATGTTAAATTTATCCTCAATTTAGGAATGAAGCACATAAAATTCCCCCAGATTATGTAGTTGCTGCTCAAGAAAATAACACCTGAGTTTAGTCTGCAACAGAACTTATGAATTAAATGCTAAGCAGGTATGAATATCAGGTATAAAAAGCCTGTGAAATAGTCAGTGTTATTTGCATCAGTTGTTATGTGTGACAGTGATCACAGAGGTCTTAGGATGAAGGAAGAGACAAGAATCTTGACTCCATGTTTCAGAAGGCTTGATTTATTATTTTATGATATATATTATATTAAAAACTATACTAAAAGATTAGAAGAAAGGATTTCATCAGAAGGCTAAGCTAAGAATAGAAAAAGAATGGATAATAAAGGCTGAGACTGACCAAAACAGTCTGGACAGCTGGACTGTGATTGGCCATTGTTTAGAAACAACCAGATGAGACCAATCACAGATCCACCTGTTGCATTCCACAGCAGCAGATAAGAATTGTTTACAGTTTGTTCCTGAGGCCTCTCAGGTTCTCAGGAGTAAAAATCCTGAGGAAAGGATTTTTCATAAAACATGTTGGTGACAGTTATGTTAGCGAAATTATTACAATTAACTTTTTTCTTTATTTACTTACAGTTGATCTTTTTGGAGGCTGAGCTATCAGAAAAAAGAGATTTTGAATATTAAGAAAGGAAGTGATACTCAAAACTTATGGAAGGTTTCTGAACAAAGTGAGTTCAAAATAAGCTAAACTGTCCAAAACTGTCTATGGTCTCTTAGCAAAGCAAAATTTCATTAGTATGAAATGCCAAAAATATTACACTCCATGCTATAACCACTTAGCATGCAGAAAACATGGAGAAAACTCTGCTGCCAGTAGGCAAAACAGCTGTAGATGGAACGGCTGTATCATTTATCTATGTATATGATGTTCAGCCACAGACTGTGAAAAGTGGAATCAAGTCTTTCTTCTTACGTTCCTAGATCATTTCAGTAAAGGACATGGAAGAAAAAGCTGAAAGGCTTTCTGTCTTCAAAAAAGCTTTTTGCATATACTTCTAGTTCCTTCTGCTATCTTATTTATCCATATTTGTCCAGTCTTCTCAGAAATAAAATCTTCTTCTGGAAGTTTTTTATCTCTTATAAATAGTTCCTAGTATTATAGTGCCTAGTATAAAGAATGCCTAGTATTTGCAGTGTTTAAAGCTTCTGAAGCCTGGTTTTGTCTTCTAGTCACTGATGACTGATAAAGTATTTTCATCTTTGAATACATGTGTGACTTGTGGTCAGAAGGAGGGGGTCTCTTTTTAGGACTGCATTGAGATTTATTCATATGAGGGGCATCTAGCTGTAAGACAGAGTAGGTCTAATCACGTATTGAAAGGTCTTTCCCTTTTTTATGCAACATTTTAGATATCTACCAGTTCCTTCAAGATATTTGAAATGAGATTGCCTATATTTACCCATGCAAGCATTGTAGCAGGCTCTAAAAAAATAATTTGTTACCTTGGTTTTTTCAAGTCCTAAAGGAACTACCAGCTGAAACGTTCCCAGCAAGTGTCCCTAGACCATTTGTCTTCTTCATCCCCTAAGGGAGCTTATAAGCAGCTTGTTCATCCATTTTCAAGTAACCAAAGCTAAGACTCTCAGAGCTGCTCTGAATTACACTAGATCTATAAAAAAGAAACAAATAAGAGATTTGGTAGGCATATAGCACCAGTAATGACACAGAAACTCTGGAGAATGTGAATCAGTTGTTACTGGTTCTTCTGGCTGCCTGTGTCTGGATGCCTGTCCAATTCACTGAAGCAGTGGAAGGGACATCTTAGTTGATCTACTCTAGCTCTTTACTACTGCAGTTTAGTATATCTGTCATAAACTTGTGTAGTGTTTACTCTTCTCTTTCTCAAAATTTTAATTCTGTTTTCATTTGCAGTGCACTCTGAAACCTACTGAGATTGCCTCAAATGGGCTTCTAAATGAATTTCTTTGCTGTTGAGTGTTCTGTTTATTATCTTCCTGGCACGGGGTACCATCCCCAGCTTGATAAATTTATCAAAAGTGCTTGCAACCACTTTTGGAAGAAGTGTTTAATCCAGCCACAGTTCAGGGGCAAGGACTAGTCCTCCATTTTCACAGTTTGTTGCTAAGACTGACAGAGAATTTTACTCTCCCTTGGCAACTCAACAACTGCTTGGAACCCAGAAAGCTGTCCAGGCTCTCTGAGCACTTCAGGGTCCAAGTACACCAACATGGTAATGGCCCTTGAGAGGGAGCTTCTTACTATCAGGTACTCACATACCAGGTATTGACCCACAGATTTCTCACATTTATATTTAATCACAGTTGTCACTGCAAGCCTGAGCATGAATTTTGGAAGGTATTTCATCTATAGGGAATTCTTCAGCCACTCGATGAAATTTCTCTGTTTTTAACTCCAATGCTTGAAATAATTTGTGGAAAATGGACCAGGATTACATGCTGTGCAGTGCAAAGGGCCAAAACATGCCAAAACTAACCTCACAGATGCTGCAAAAGCAGGGGAAAAAATCAAAGAGGAAGACACCACTTGGAGGGGAAGATAGGAGAGACATGGCATGGATACTGGAATAAAAAAAAAAAATCCATCACCAAAGTGAAAGCCATCAAAAGGCATGGGATGCCATCAAGTGCAGGGACATGGACCACTGTATTGTCACTGTGAGATATTTCTCTAGAATGCAACTTGCAGGTCATGTGTTTTTACTAAGAATTCATTAACACCTGTATTATCTTTAACCAAGATTTGTACCTGGTATTCAAGATGAAATATATGCACAACAAGAAACTGTGTAATAAATGTAATAAATATATGTTACACTGTTCAAATTATTAAGCATAAAGATTTTATGTAGACCCCATCCTTATAGACACCTATTTTGGGGTATATATAGACACCTGTGTTAGGGTTGTTTTTGTCTAAGCTTCAGGGACAGGTGAATAACTCAGACCACCAATTAAGCCAAATCAGAATCCCTGACAGTCATTGGGAACAGAGAGTCATGAAAAAAGTATGTGTTTTACTTTATTTCCACATCTGCTTTTCTTTATAGGCAGGAAAAGTCCAAATAATGAAAGTTTAGAGGTAATACTAAACATCTGGGAAAATACTGAATAGCTGATTTTTATTCCTGAGATTTAATAAACCTTCTCTTTGTACATTCAAGTTATGCAGAAGAGCAAAGAAAGTCACAGCAAATACATTTTAAGGCTTGCCTTAATAAATTCCAATTTCTGTGGAAACATTGCATGTGATCAGTGAACCTGTTAATGTTGTCTAGGTAATTTATGCTGTCTCCCACCTAACAGACTCTACACTTCCTGCAGGATATTCGTATTGAATGTAATTTAAAACCTTAGAACAGTTTTAGTTTTCTAAATTGCAGAAGGAATATTATACTTCTTATAAATCATAAAGAACTTGAACCCAAATTTGAAAGGTAAATATCATACAATGGTTTTGCAAGATGCTAGCATGTGTAGCAAGGGGAACATACAATTTTAATTGCTTTGGACTGTTGAAGCTGTCAATCTATAATGCTGCACACTACACAGTCAGCCTTGGGCACATCAGTACTCTAATTACAGAAAGTCTGGCTCTTCACAAATGTTTTAACATTTGATTTATTTCCTGTTCAGATTGTTCAATAGAGCCAGAGTTAATTGGTTTTCCAAATGAGTGTTAAAAATGTAAAGACTTAGCTTCATTAAGAGGAGGCTGTACTTACTGTGCACCAATGACTTGTGAAGCCATGTAAAGGTTAGAGTGAGATTTCAAAGCCTTGTGTACAAAACCATGACTTGAATTAGTTTCTTTTGCTTATAAATTATAGGTAATATTTGACCCTAGTTAACAATTTACTCTAGCTGCCTTTTCTTTTTTAAAGGGGAATATAAGCTGCCTGAGGGAAAAAAAAACAAAAAACAAGCTAAATATATTAAAAGTAGACTAATCAATTTTATTTGCTTTATGTGTTTACCATTTACCTAAAGGAATCATGGTATTTCTTTGCCATCCCTATGTAATTTCTCTGTTCACAAAAGGGATCAAGCTTTTTATTGAGTCCTTTCCTTCTGTTTGAAAGATTCCTCCAAAACATCTTTCAAACCAGCAATGTATCATGGATAAATCATTATTTCCTATTCCTGTGACCTACATGCTGTTCATGCTTGTTCAGCAATCTCATGCTTCTAAATAGCAAAATTGTAATTAGGGAAACAAAGGAAGTCAGCAGGTATTTTAACATTTTTAACTCCTTTTGAGGCAACAGAACAGGGTAGAAGGACTTTGCTGGGTTTTTCTTAGAAACAGCTAAACCTGATTGCCTTTTTTGTTCTGCATGGGTGCTTTGTGTAGTTTTGTTTTGCTGGGTTTTTAGGGGAAGGGTTGCAGTGTTCCCTTGTATTACATTTTTTCCTAAAATATATTAAAACTTGCATTCAGATGTGGCATTTGGTTTTTAAGACTCTTCAGTTTGGATTGAATAAAAGGAGTGAAGAATGCTCTGCAGTGTTCAGAGTGTAGTGCAGAGGAGACTCAAGGAAAAAGCTGTGGACAGTGTGGTTCTGTTTGGGAGCAAGACTAGGAAGATCTGGTGAGAAAACAGCTGCCAAGCCAGCCAGGGCTGGAGCTGATCAGGAGGAAGGAGTAGGTAGTGGAGATCCACAGGCACAGAAGTGGCATGATCAGGGCAGGTCTCCTGGTAAACAAGGGGCAGTAGCTGCTAATGGCAGACAGGACAGCAGGAAGCAGCAGGAGCAGTCTCCATAAGGAGAGCTGGAAGCTGAGCCAGAGATCCTTGGCCAAGGAGGGATGATGCAGATCTCTAGGTGAGACTGGGTGAGCTCAGGGGAAGAAAGTAGAGGAGGCAGAGGATGCAAGTTTCCCACCTGTAAAAATTAACAGTGATGTGGATGTTTGGATTTCTCTGTCTGCAAGGTTGTCACAGAGCTGATACACTTATCTGCCAGTGGGAAGGCACTGAGACATCCCTGTGGTCAGCATGAACATCTTGAACAGCTGAATGAAGGAGACAGAGTTACTCTTGCATTTTAAAAGCTAATATTGCAGAGAAAGAAGAAGCCTGGCATATTAACAATGACTGTAGAACAGTAGAGCCCACTTTCTCCTAGGGAGCAGGGGAAGGGCTAGCAGCAGCACGTGTTCCCCTGGGGTGGCCTGGGAGCCAGGGTCCATCCCATCCCCAGCCAGGAGCAGGGAAGCCAGGGCACACTGGGGCAGCCCAGCCCTTGGGCATTGCCCATCTCCCAGGGCTGGGACACGGTCCCACAGGTGAGCCCAGCTCAGCAGGGCCCAGGGCAGGGCAGGGCTGTGGGCACTTGGAGTCCAGCTCTGCTGCAGCATTGCTGGGGGCAGGGGCCAGTGACCCCTGGAGAGTCAGGACTGGAGGAGCCCTTGGGGCCCAGATGTTTTCAGCAGGAGTAGGAAAACAGAATGAGAATGTTGTATAATTACATATATGGTATGTTGCTGCAATGACTCTCAAAAAATAAAACACAGAATGGAAAAAAATCAATGTAAATTTTAAAAATCATTGATTTGTGTGTTTAAAATAAATGCATTAATCTGCTGGAAATCTTCAGATATTGAGAGACACCTGAATGTTTCCATGGAGAAATACCACAAAAAGCTGCATCAGGCTCTAACCTCACACCTAGAGATCAGAGTCCAAATGGTCCTAAACAGTAGTTGAAACAAATAGGAAATTATTTTTTAATAAAAATGTTTTCAAAGTGCTGGTATGCTAAGAAAAGCATGATGAATTTCATTAAAATAATTTCCTTAAACATATTCCATATAAAAAGAAAACTGAAATATCACCTTTTTACCCTTTTTCTGTCCCAGGTTATAGATAGTAGTCTTCAAACTGGGAGCTACTGTGAGATACAAACCTGTCTAAACAGTGATGTGCCAAATAAACTCCATTCTGTTTTTTAGAAAAATATTTAGAAACTGACATTTTGCCCAACCAGGACTTGAACTTGACATTAAGTTTCAGGGAGATAATTAAAGGCCTTATCAAATGTATTGGCTTAAATATCAATAAAACTCTGGCTTTGGATCTTGTTACTGATCAGGTTTATCTGAAGCAGAACTAGATTTCAAATGTGATGTTTATATCAAACTACAACAAATATTTTAGGAAAGTTTTCAGGTTTGGTAGGCATCAAAAATTTTTCTTTGCTAAATTCTCTTACATGTGAAAACATTTTAGGATAACCCAGTTGCAGACTGTATACTCTGTCAGCAGACTAATTGTGGTAGTACATCTCATTAACAGTGCTGAATGCTGTAATAGCTTTTCTGCAATTGCTGCTGCATCTAATGAGAAGCAGCACAGTGCAAGGCGTATTACCAGCCTGAGAATTTGTTCTATTGATTTATCACACCTCTTTTACTGCTGCCTACCCATAAGGATTGCAAAACATTCATCAGATATTTGTGGGGTTTGACTTCTTACCTTCACAAATGTACAAGATCTCTTTGAAGCCTTGCCACAGGAGTTGGTGCTGAGTCTGACCTGGATTTTTTGTTTTTCCATTTTACAACTTCCAGCTCGAGTCTTCAGTAAATCAGATTGAAGAATCCATTCTAAATTATCTGAAAATTTAAAAATATTAGCAATGTCTTAATGGATAACTCTTCCATTTTATAAAACTGAATTCTTCCGACATTTTATGTTACTACACTATTTTTGGTATTAGTCTAAATATTTCATTCGTACTGTATGTAAAATATACAAGAACATACATTTAGGGAAAGCAATGTAAAAGTTCATAGAATTTTCTTTAGGATGTAACAAGGACAAAACTGTACTTCCAAGCTCTGAGTCATATGCAAGTTGCATAAATGCCTAGTTGCTATAGCTCAAATATAATAAATGTTCCTTGAGAAATTATTCAAGTGATATGAAACATCACAGAAGTATTTCTACTAGGAAATGCTCATAAAAGCCCTGGACAGGAAAATGAAAGTACAATTACAATTTTACAAGGACTGGGTGCAAATTTAATGGAAATATGCACAATAATCCTGCATTAGAAATGCATGACAGTTCATTGCCTAATGAAATCAATAGAAAGATTCCCTTGTGAGGTTTGCTTCTAGAAGCTTCTGCTTTCATTATTGCTACCTACCATTTTGGCAAAGAGTATCCAGAGAGGTAGGATAGTCTGTGCTTCATTTAGCTGCAGCACATCTTTTTGTACATCTAAGAAAAAGGGAAAAAGAAAGAAAGTTGGATGGAATCGAAGAACATGCTGGGAACATGCATGTCCTGGGGTACAAACCCCAGCCCTATTCCCTAAGAGAATGTTCAGATGTCTTTATCACACACTGGAGGTTGATGAGTTGACAGAAATAATCAGAAGAATTACATAGGATGTGCAGTATTTGAGAAAACTAATGTTAATACAGTCATATATGAGATTTAAAAAAAATTCCAACTCTTAGAAAAACACAGGGATAACTGTTCTATAAACTAGTAACCTTTGCCTAATTAGAAGGCAGTTCTTCTACAGTTCAGAGTGGGTGTAGTTTCTGCATCCTTGGCACTATCTACTGAACTTACACTTCTAAACAGAGAACTCAGCTTTCAAAGCAATGAGAAAATCTGTTTTGCCATTACACAAGTTCTGTGCAGTATCTGAGTCTTCTCCTGACTCTGCTAGAGAGAGATCTGAGGCTGTTGCTCTTCCTTTCTCAGGAAATCTGACATGGAAAGAGAATTTAAGATCAGGGAACTAAATTGGCATATGAGTGAGCAGTAGCTTACAATTTCCTCTGAAAGTTCAGATGCCCTCCATGCCTATGAAAACTAACTGTGCTTCTTTTTTCTTTTAAGTGTCATAACTTAAAAATATGGCATAAAGTAGTTTCAAAAACTCATGAAGAAAAAACATCTGCAGTGATATTAAAACATCATATCCATCAGAAAAATTACTCATGGTGTCTTTAAAATGAGATATCTGGAGGCATATGACAGATCTTCTCCCCAAATCCATATATTATTCTGGTAGGTGGTACTCCACACAGAAGAGCCTAGACAGATGGGTCATAGCCTCCTGAGGGGCTGGAGATGGATGGCAGACATAGAAGATTGTCTTGGTCATTATTTAAAAAAAAAATAGTCATGCCAATGGACTGGCCTTACGTACTAGAAAAATGAATAGACTGATTGCTGAAGTGTAAGTATTGCCAAATCTTTCTAATTATAAGTCCTATAGGCTTCAAAGAAATAAAGAAATAAATTCTGGAATATATGTTGTGTGTAAAAGAACATTGTATCATGACTGTCATTGTGTGTATGTGAAAATTATCAAGCAGGTTAAAAGCAGTTGGAATCAAAAGATTTGAGGAAGAATCTACAATCCAAATAAAGGAAAAATCGCCCTGCAAGAAAGATGGCATTACCATTTCCTTCTCCCTTTCCATACATTTTTTGCTATTATGAATAAGCTTTTGCCCACAGTGTTCTGTAATGACTCTTGAAGGGTTTTGGTTGGGTACTTTGGTGCAGAACTTTGGTGCCACCTCTGGGAAGTCTCAAAAAAAGGTCAGCATTGCTGTTCATAACAATTTTTTTTTTCATCAATTTCCGCCTTTATTTGTTACTGAGGAACAGTCTTTCGAGAAAATCTGTTCCACAAACTCGTGTTTGTGGTCCTGCCAATAGCCATGTCTGTGTAGGATTAGCTATTCCTGATCTACACAGGTGTACTGCTCACTTTGGCATTGACTGGTAATGGGTTTTCATTCCTAAGATCTACAGAAAAGCTGCAAAGATACACAAAGAGATGTGACTGTCACAAATACTACAGCCCTAATTTCATCCATGTCTTCTGAGTTTTAAAACATAAGGCTTCAAGCAGCCTTCCTGTATTTTCAAGTAGCCTTCCTCAATCTTGATAATAGCATTTAATTTATTTCCCTTTATTTTATTCTAAATGTTTGTTACTGTGTTGTCAAAATCTTTCAGGCCAGTGATCTGTAGTGGAACAGTGTCCTGATTTTTTTTCTCTTTGCTTATCATAGTCCCAAAGTCCTTGCAATTGTGACTATGTGGAAAATACAGTAAAATGGATTTTTCCTTCAGAGCTGGCTGAATAAATGAATATATCATTGTCATACATTCCTTGCATATGCTAATCAGACATAGGGGTATGAATTATTTCAACCAAATATTTGAAAAATTAAGACTCCAGCTTATTTTAAATATTGTAGCATTCCTATGTGCCTTGATCCAACAAAGCAGTGATGTAGTCTGAGAAATTCCTAACTATAAGAGTATATTAATGCCAGTAGCTTCACCAAATATTCATTTGCACTTCCAAGAGGTATTTAGATCAATATTCTCTCATGAGCCTTAGATTTGGCTGAGTCAGTTAATGAGGAAATTAGCCTGTGCATCCAATTTGCCCAAATAAGTGGCACCACTATCAACTGTGATTCATGAAATTCCTTCACTCCTTATGAGTCAACTATAAGAGAGAACTATAAATGAGAAATTGCTGTCTCTTTTCTAGGAAGTGTATCTACTGTGCTGAAAAGAAAAGATATTTCAGTCAGGTCAATGATGGAACATATGTTAGTTTGCATTGTTGTTTGCATTCTTACTTCTCAAAGCTGGTCTAGGGTCTTGAGCAAGTAATACCTGGAAGTTATAAGAATTCTGCAGGAGCAGTGCTGATTATAATCTTCCAACCATTTCTTAAATACAAGGTTTGATAGATGCAAAATTACTTCAACAAAGCCATCTAATTCCTTCTTCCATGTACCTTTCTTTTAGGGTTTTTGTAGTATCTATTAAACAGAGAACTAATGCTATTACTAAGCTATTGTGTTCCAAGTGAGGATTAGCAATATGAAGTGATAGCTCAGTTTCATAAGAAAACAAGCTGTACATAGCTTGTAACAACCTGGTCGATAAATAAATTTCTAATATGTAGGGTTGCAGCCATGAACTTAACTTTAAAAAAGAAAAAAAAAGGTGACATTTTGAAAATAACCACTGCGCAATAATTATATGTCATAAATCAAATACACGCTTCTAGTTATTGATCTAATGTGCTGGATGAGAAAAGGACACAGTTCAGAGACTGAGGAAGTGACCAGACTGTATTTTTTATTTCAGTATTTTGTTCTCTCTTGTGTTTAATGAGCACATCTATGTGGTCAACATATTTGTAATGACTCCTTTGCTACCTGTTATATAGCTTTATATTCATTAGTAAATGGTTCATGCCATAAAAGAAAGAATATTGTTTTTCTTTGGTCAATAGTGTTTCTGAAACTGACTGCTGAAGTGGAATTTTACTGTAAATAAATTAAGTCTAGGCACAACTAAAATACTAACTACTACCGAGATTGAATTTAAGAAAGCGCAGAATTTTCTAAGTTATGAATTGCATATTTTAACAAAAGCTTCCTGCTTATGACATTGTCTTCTCTTTAGTATAATTCTGGTTTGCATTTCAGGGGTTTTTTGTTTTTCCTTTTTGAGCTTATATGTGCTCAGAGAAGCTTACTAGCTGTATGCATATCATGTGAATATCATTCAATGTTTAAGAAAAGCAAATATATATAAGCTAAAACTAATTGATGGTTGAATATCAGCTATTAAATAATTATTTCTATTCTCAAGTGAAAAATAAGGGGAAAATTAGCTGTTTGAGGCCAAAGTCATTGAATGGGCTGCCCACTGAGCTGAGCACTCCCTCAACAGATGATATCATGTGAGTGGCTTTTTTAGAGACTGAATTGAAATTTAATTTGTTCTTTGCATCCCTACTCAAGAAAGCTAATTCAACAAAGAAAGATTCCTTTAGTACACGAAGCAGTCTTCTGTTTGACATTTATAGCTTTTACACAAGCTGGACTGGATATTTGAATGTGCCATATAGTAAATACAGTAAATATGTTAAATCTGAGGGTATAGATACCTAAGGAGACTGGCTCTCTGGTGGTGTCACCAAGGCAGGGAAAGAAGGCCAAGCTGAAACAGGGCTCCTGGGCACATGGACAGGAGTGTGGCTGAAGCTTACAGGTGAGCAGGTCAGGGCCTCTAAAGGCTCTAAGTGCACCCTGGCACACAGGCAATTCCACTTAAATAAAATACACTGCTTTCACTATGGAGATGGTCAAGCAGTGTAATAGCTTGCTTAGAGAGATTGTGGGGTCTTCATACTGGGCAATATTCAAAACCAGACTGGTTTTTGGAAACTACCTGTTGGACTAGACAATCTCAAGATGCAACCTTCCAATGTTCAGGTTTTTGTAATTTTCTGATAGCTAGAAGCAAATGTTAAACTTCAGGTGAGCATATGCCCATATGTAACTGCTATGGAACAGCTGTCTTTCAATTCACATCCCATGTTACTCATAGTAACTTATCATTTTTCCAAGCCCTCAACCCCTAAATCACTTTCTGTTCCATTAATGTATAGCAGAGATTCATATTCAAATGCATTTTTCAATTTAA
Organism: Serinus canaria; assembly: GCF_022539315.1. Classification (NCBI taxonomy): domain Eukaryota; kingdom Metazoa; phylum Chordata; class Aves; order Passeriformes; family Fringillidae; genus Serinus; species Serinus canaria. Next base: position 87,931,630 of record NC_066316.1, read on the forward strand.
GCTGTTTCATAAAATTAATGATTCTTAAATGCATTAAAATGTGTAATTAATTAAAAGTCAGACTGTATATGTGCCTACATTCCTGAAGTTAGAAGTTTTCATTCCACAGACTTTTTTCCCCATATTCATATACATGTAGAAATACCCCACAGAGACACTCTTTTTTACATCTAATTTGCATAATATATTAATGCTGGAAGAACCTAAATTGAGTCACAAGAAATCTTGACTCAGCTGTGGTGTTCCAGCAGGCTCCTGTTGATCTCAGTGTGAATTCTGCAGGCCAAAGGAAAGCAGCATGTCTGAAGTAAGTTCAGTAATGTAGATCTAAGAGAATTTTCCCTCTCTATATAGTTTAGCATTTTGTGAGCTGTTTTGTTTATACATTATAGATCAGCTGTTGTCTGATAGCTAAGCTTTTATCCTGAAGTTAAAACCCAATAATTTCCTAACAATATTTTTATGAAAAATATAAATTTCCATTTTCTGTTCCCTCAGCAATATTTCTGCAAGACATACTTGTCTCCTTTTTGGAAGGGGAAAAAAGCTACCAAAAAATGGCATGAAAGCAGTTATTTTTCTTTGTATCAGATTCCTCTTGTGCTGGTTTATGCCTGTACTGTGATGCATACCACCAATTTAGCAATCATTCACTATACTAGATGTGTTACAGTCAAAAAATTTACTTAATCTGAAAAACATACTTGCCACAATTTCAGTAGAACTCCAATCCAATTTGATTTAGCAGAAGCTATTAACTTTCCCCATGCTCATAAGGACCTAATTTTAGCCCCCATAAATACAGATTTTACACTCTACCAAAGTTAATTAGTAGTCAAGTATGCTTGAGAAATTTTGTCCAAAGCACAATCCTAATAAAACTAGTGTAGAGTATACCCAATGATACAGGAATGACTGGAATAACTAAGATTTTCATACAATTTTTTATATCTTCTCATCTTCCTACTTATCATTTGTTTGAATATACAGGTAAAATTGGGGTGAAAGACTGAATTACAGTCAGTACTATTGAATAGAAAAATGCAGTTTTGTCTACATGGATGGTGGTGTGAAGACAAGAATGGAAGGATTACCTTCATGAGTGCCATTGTTTGCATGTTTATTGAGTAATCTATTTTTGCATTCAGTAAACTTAGTTTAACTCCTTTGCTGTAATCTTTAGATCTTAGAACCCTCAGTCAAAAAGATGCCGCTGTTACAATTTCCTTGATTTTGCTGTCTTCGTATTGCTAATTTCTCTACAGTGTTCATCTATTTTTGTGTTGCTCATTTAGTGAATTGGAGAAAACATTGTGGGTTTTTTTTAGTTTGTATTTTAAAATGGAAAGAAAAAGCATTTGTTATAGATAAAGAAGCTGACATATGATCAATAGTAAAGATACTAATGGGCTGTTTTCCTGTCACTTTGCTTTTATGTAATTCTAGTGTCAGCACTTACTGAAGTGCTGGGCTTCAAGAAAGCCAAAAGGAGTTAGAAGCCCTCAAAAAGGTCAGCCAGAACCACAGCTTCTGATACAAGGACCTGTTTCCTGTGCACCACCATGTATCTTTGCCTTTTGCTTAGGAAAATATTAGCATGAATTGTGGCCATTTGAAGGAAGAAAAAAAAAGACAGAAATAGGTAAGGCTGGAGACATAGTTTTATGCTCTTAGGATTATCTTTTCTAATGAAACAATTGAAACCTTTTCTAAAACAGTTTTATTTTTCTTGAGTGAAAGACAAAATTTTCTGTGTGGCAGATTAGTGGATGCCATCCTGACTTCTTTCCAGATTCTCTGCAATTTCATCTTTCTACAGGGAGCTCTGCCTGTAATTCTCTTGAATTTTCCTATGCAAAAAATGCTCCCTTCCTCACATAACTAAATGATTTGGACTCTCTTCCAGTTCATCACAGATTACATCAAAATTATTTAGCTTGGAAAATACCTGTAAGACTTTCAAGGCCAACCATTAACCCAGCACTTGCACTAAGCCATGTCCCTAAGTGCCACATGTACATGGGGACACACCCCTTCTGCCAGCAGCCTGTTCTAGTGGTTGACAATTCTTTCTATGGAGAAACTTCTAATATCCATTCTAAACTCCCTCTGACACAAATTGAGGCTATTTCCTCTAGTCCAGTTATGTTACCTAGGAGAGAACACCAAACCCCACCTAGCCACAGCCTCCTTTCAGGCAGAGCAATAAAGTCCCTGCTGAGCCTCCTCTTTCCCAGACTAAACACCGCCAATTCCCTCAGCCACTCCTCATAAGGCTTGTGCTCCAAAATCCTCACCAGCTTCCTTGCTCTTCTCTGGAGATGCTCCAGCCCCACGGTGTATTTCTTCAAGTGAGAGCCCAGGAACTGAGCACAGGATTCAAGGTGCAGACATACCCAGTTGGAGAGTTTTTATGGTTAGAACTTCTCTGCTAATTAATCTTTTTCATCTTAAATCCTTTCTTGACTGCTTGTCATCTGGTAGCAGTGGCAGTCACTTCCTTTTTAGACAAGGAAACATCACTGAAATAGAATGAGGCTATATTATGCCCACAGAAATATTCCCATATGCACACAGAAATATTCCCATTTTATATTAGAGAATATGTTTCTCACTCCTGGCAGAAGTTGATTTATAGATTTTTTCACTTGCTGTCTTTACAAACCGCAGTATCTGTGTGTTTCGTGAATTATGATCATAAGTTACATTTGTGCATTTATATTCAATCTGGTTTTCACTCCTCTCTGAAGCCAAAGTTTTTGGGGTGTACCTTGGAGAGAGAAATACTGTGAGGCAGCAAGCCAGTCAAATGATTTGAGGCAATGCTGCAGTTTTCTTGGCTGAGGTTGTCAGCTGTCTGACTTCCATTGAGCCAACTCTAGGGGAAATGCAGAACTGGAACTGAATCAGTAACCAGGCTGCTTCCTTCCATGCCAGGGTAATGAGCATGCCTGTCAGGAGGAGATAGCGAGGCTACTATCCCCCCAGGAATAAGTTCTGCTATTACATCTGAGTTTTTTACAGCTGCTTCACAGGTAATTTCCTCAACCCCTGCACACAGGTTAGGCACAAATATGCTGTCAGTACAAGTAAGGAACTAATCAAGCTAGCCTGGCCACAGAAAAAAAACTCTGTGGTTAGAAATTTCTTGTGGCTCACAGAAGCACCATTTTAGAACCAGGGAGAAACATACACCAAAGCCTAATATAAAATGATCTCATTGTGTTATGCAAGATGATTTGACTTAATTAGATCTCAGACTTCCTATCCATGAAAACAAGAGGACATTAGATCTGCATGAAATGTATAAGGTGCAGTTAAAGAAAGAAGATAAAGGATGGTTTTAAAGCACTACAGAAATATCTCACAACTGGACATCTGTGATAATTCAAACATACACATTCGTGGGTACTTTTCTTGTGCTTTAGGACATTGATGAACAGATATTAGTGCAGGTAGTACATTAATTTTGTAAATAAAGACATTTCTTTGAAGCTTTTTCTAACTTTTATGCATACCTGTCTAGAAGCAGTTCTTCAGAAAGACCAGCTTTCAATAATATGCCTTCACAGAAGGATCTCAATTTCATGGGAAAGGTTTCACTTTTCTGAAAGGAAAATTTGAGAGGAAAATTGGACAGAAAAACTTTTTTTTGAAATTGTGAAATGTACTATGATTAAATCAAAATAAAATCATCCGTTTATTTCATCTTTTGGTAAATTATGAAGAAGTTCTTTTTCATCATACACTTCCTCTATTTTCTTCCCATTGTTTGTTTTCTTTTATGCCAGCATCCAGCAGGAATGGTTGGACAGATATTCTAAGGCCTCTTGATAGTGTTTTATAGGTATAAAAACATAGGATTACACAAGATGTTAGTCTAAATCATACACGCAGAAAAATACAAAGAAAGAAGCAAGACCCAAAATATAAATATTTTCATTAAATTCAAACAAAATATTATGAAATAATCTTGACTTTAAAAATACTAACCAAAAACAAGTGTTAACATTAGAACAAGAGGACTGTTCTGAGGAGGGGATGTCTGAATTTCCTGATAAAATTTAATTACTTCCCTCTAAAATGTAGTGTTTAGGTGTCTGTATACATAAATATTCAGGGCAAGCAATTGTCAGATGTCAGTGCTGCTGTCTCAACCTGATTGTAGACATCCAGTAATGGAAGAGAATTAATATTATATGATGAGAGATTATTTTAAAAGATAAAATTCAGATAAAGAGTGACAGTGATCACAGTACTGGTATAGATCTCTTCAATATCATTCCCCTTGGATGAAACAATTTTAAAAAACAAAAGATAAAAATGAAAAACACTTCTATTCTTATATACCAGACATACTTGGTTCAACCAGTTTTCTCACAAACAAAGAAGTTAAACTTTTTCCTCAAATAATAATTGTGAGATGGTCTGTCAGATCTCAGACACACTGATGGGCATCACTAAGTATACAAACTTTTTTTATCATCTTGCAACCTTATTTTTTTTTCTGCCATTATCACAATATGTGAGCAACAAAATGATGGGAAGACTGTGCTTTTTGTATGTTACTGAAATCAGATAGAGAAATGTTTAGACAAAGCAGAAGAATACTATGTCAGTCAGATTAGCTTAAAACCCTTCAGAACTTAAAGAGTAAGTCTGAACTTTCATCAGTTGTTATGAGATAATGAGAAAGTTGTGCAAGGGTAGGCTGTAATGAGCAAAGCCTTAAGCTCACCAACACAGGGATGTAGTTCAGTGCAATTTTAACAAGACTTTTTGCAACAGTCACTTGCATGTTCCAAGGTGACATAAACCTCTTACTGATAGCTCTGGACCCCAAATCATGGATCTTAAAGTGTTTGAGTTGGTGAAGCTGTTTGATAAGGTATCTGTAAAAGTTTTATAAAACAGCCTTTCACATAGCATCAGTATCTAGTCTGCTTTTAAAGCTGACAGGAGCAAGGAATGACTCATACCACTTAGCAAGGTGGTGATGTGATCCAGATAACTGAGGTTTTTTCATTGATCTGACACAGATTTTCACTTTGATAATGAGCATGTTAATTACATTATCACTTCCAAATTCTGTTTTCTGCATCTGTATAACAGGGATAGTGATAATTTGTTATATCATAGGTTTGCCTGAACCTTTAGTACAGTAAACATAATCAGTGTAATTATTTAAATGATGAATATGATGGTTTTTCTTATAAATAATGACAACTAGACTATAACAGATTTTTACTTTCCATAATAATACCTACAGTTACATTCCCAAAATGATCCAAAAGATCTAAAAATGAAAAAAAAATTCCAATTTTTCCCTGTAATTTTGATGCCACTGAAGTCCATGTGACTTTTCCCACTGTTTCAAGGAGGAAATGCTCTTAGCTCAGTGGATAGCTTGTTGTTCATGTACTGTAACTTAAAAAAATATACAGACCAAAACTTAAGTAGTGTTTTTGCCACAGATATTGAACAATCTGGAAAACAGATAAGTCATGCAGAAAAAATATTTTTTGTTCCTACTTGTCATTTCTGTGATCAGTGCTAGCTTTTATAAAAGCAGAGAATATTTTGGGAAACAGAAATATACAGTGCTTTTTGCATTTGCTTTCTCATTGAAAGTTAAAGCAGGAGCAAAATATGAAATACTGTTTCTCGTTATGAAATTATCATTGCAAAAAAGAATTAGAAGATGATCTGGAAACACACAAAAACTTTACAGAGATATTATTAATTTAAATACCAAGATCAAATATAAATATATTTTGAGAACGGAAATCAAGAGCCTTAAAAGATTATTTCCAATTTCTTCCATATTAATATACTGTGGTTAACATCCCAGTTGCAATGTTATGGAAACTTCATATAACATTATTGAATTTGGCTCAGTTATAAAGAAATAGGTATAAGTATCTATTTATGAAGTCCCTTTGGGATAATTATTTATCAGCCCTGAATCTTCTGCAGCTAGAAAACTGAGGAGAAGCTGTATCTTTCCTACTGAATGCCATTGGAAGAAACCAGATAGTTTTGGTACTCCATGGAAGTATTGTGGTGTTGTGCTCTATTAGAAGGAAACAAGGGGTATCAGGTGTAGTTTTGGGCACACTCCTGGATGTGTGTATTAGGTATTCTCAGGGCATGCCAACTAGCTCCAGACTTTCCTGGATGATAAATGGAGAACTTAATGGACAGTGAGTAGATGTTATTGGTATGTCGTTGATTGAGCCATTCAGTCTGCCAGGATTGAAGCTACAAGCCTGCCCAGAAGAAGAGTTTTAGGAATATCTATCTCAAAGCCTTAGATGCTTCGAGATTTCAGGCATATTGGTTCTTCACCTCAGTTTTGTAGGATCAGTGCTTAAGGCAGCTCCCAGCTCAAAACCCTGATGTAGCTACAGCCTTCATCTCCAAGCAAGTCCTCTCCATTCAGGTTCAGTCAGGATGCCTCCACACAGGTTACAATGCCATTTGAAGACACTGTAGGGGTCTTGATGCCTTCAAGGCATCCACAGAGAGTCCTTGATGTCCTGTGAGACATGGGAGAAACCCATGCCTTGCTGGACTAGGAGGCAAAAGCCAGGATGTGTTTGTATGTCTAAAATGACAGGAGATAACTGTGCAGCTGCTGAACTGAGCTCCTAATGTCTGCCCTATGGTCAGATATGAAGTACCTAGCTTTCACACTGACACCAAAATCAATTAGTCTAAACTAGAAAACTCCCCTGAATTCTGCTTTTGACCTCCAGCAGGCACTGATGAGAAAGGCCTCTTCCAAAGAAGAAAATTGTGTTGCTTATCCAAAGGGACCTGAATTTAAATTACATTCAGCTTCTCCAAGCTACATCTTGAAATATAGACACTATAGATGATAAAATCAACAAGAAGAATGTTGCTTTTAATTTCAACAAGGGACTTTTTCAGGTTTTCTAGCTGATCTGATTTTCACTCCTGTGCTGACTGCAAATATATTCATCAGTCTGCCTCAAGGTTGAAATTGAGATACAGCCTTCTTCAGCTGGCAAGATGAATAAAATTTAAAAGCTGAAGGCCAGCTTTTAATCACCAGTGGTGCAACACTTACTTTTTATTCGCATACTAATAATTTAGTATTTTTTCAGTGATGCTTGTAATTAAGTGCTCTGTGTCCTTCCTCCATTTTATCTATCTGAGCCCATGTTCTGGGCTTCCCAGGTTTTCAAGGGTATGCTCAAGACTTTACCAGTCACACCTGTTTACTGACACACCTCCAAACATTTTACCAAGGAAATAAATACTGCTTGACCAAATGACTTCGTTCCTTTTTAATATTAATGCTAAATAGGCAAGTCAGTATTCAGTAGACCTCACTGAGGTCGATGTTCTTGACTGGCTACTAGTATGTAAAGAAATACTGAAATCAGGAGGAGTTTATTATTCTATATTTCTAGAGGGATACATTTGAGAAATCAGCACCATAGATAAGTCAGCATCTTTTGCTTCTTAGATACCTTAACAGACAGAGAGTCTGGTAGAGATTTTAAGTCAATGAACTTTCAGCTGTGGTTTTGCTAATCTACTTCAGTCTCAAATAGAGTTCTTTGGATTCACATTGATGGGACTCAGAGGTGTCAAATATTTTCGTGAGCCTCATTTGGATGTTCCTTATGATAGTATTTAAATACAGAAAATCGCCAGTGACAAAAATAGTCAGTTTCCTTTCAAACCATATTCCCCTCAGTGTGCAATTTGCTAGTCAGGAAGTATATTTTTGTGTATTTATTTTCTTCTATGTTTTAGTATCTTTAGCTTTTAGAATTGAGTTTTATGAACATAAGCAAAAGACGTCTTATTAAATTGAAAAAAACTAAAAGAGTTAATTGAATACAATTAATTTTAAAATTTTTAATGATGTCCAGATGGTTTTTTGTAATCCTGTATACATTTTAACACTGGACTAGACCCTAGTCTTGGCTAGGGAGAAACACCAATCCAACCCTTTTTCCCATGGGTTTTCTGTTTCAAAACCCAACTAAATATTGTTGTGAAGCACTGTATAAAGCACTGACACTGCCTCTGTGAATCATGAAGACTTTCTTTAAACATGGATTCCTGAGTCATTGCCTATTGCAATCACAGCTAAATCAATGTCTTTCATATCCCCAGTGCATTAACAGAACAAGGACAATGCCAATGAGGAGATAATACTGACATGGTGGAGTAGTGATCCTACTCTCCAGTAACAACAACCCTGTTCAGAGCTACAGGCTGGGGGGCAGAGTGGCTGGAAAGCTGCCTGGTGGAAAGGATCTGGGAGTGTTGGTTGACAGCAGCTGGACGTGAGCCAGCAGCCAGTGTGTGCCCAGGTGGCCAGGAAGGCCAGTGGCATCCTGGCCTGTACCAGCAATAGTGTGGCCAGCAGGAGCAGGCAGGGATTGTCCCCCTGCACTCAGCACTGCTGAGGCCACAGCTCCAGTGCTGGGTCCAGCTCTGGGCCCCTCGCTGTGAGAAAGGCACTGAGGGGCTGGAGCCTGTCCAGGGAAGGGCAGTGGAGCTGGTGAAGGGTCTGGAGCCCAAATGCTGTGAGGAGCAGCTGAGGGAGCTGGGGGTGTTTATCCAGGAGAAAAGGAAGCTCAGGAGAGACATTACTATTCTCTACAGCTGCCGTAAAGGAGACTGGAGCCAGGTGTGTGCCAGTTTCCCCTTCCAGGCAGCCAGCGACAGGACAAGAGGAAATAGCCTCAAGCTGTGCCAGGAGAGATTCAGGCTGGATATCAGGAAGAAATTATTCATTGAAAGGGTTGTCAAGCATTGGAATGGAGCAGTGGGATCACCATCTCAGATGGTGCTCAAGGAATGACTGGATGTGGCATTTAGTGCTGTGGTTTAATTGACGTCATGATGCTTCGTCAGAGGTTGAAATCAGTGATCTTGGAGGTCTTTCCCATCATCAGTGATACTATGAAGGTGAGAATAACCTTCTACTGATTTTTTTAGTATTCAAGCAGAGTCTAAGAGTTAGCTGCCATCTTCTCTGAACTGATAGTAAAAGAATGTATCCATATGCTTCTCCTTTTCTACCACGGCATGCACTGATATATCTTCTTTGTTATTTAGCTGTGAACAGTCTTTCCTTCAATACGTCTAAAACTGACATTGTGGCCTTTTCAGCTTGCTAAGACCTGATACAAATTTCAAAGAATTCAATTTTTAAATTCCTGTTAATATCGTTGTTCTTTAAAAGAAAGAAGATCTGAGACATACTTAGATTTTTATGTTATCTAGGGCAAGGTATTATCATAGCATAAGAAAGATAAAGATGAATGTGTAGAGTGTTTAAAAGGAAATAGCAACTAACAAATTCTTTTCATCCCACTTCCCTACTTTCTCTTTCTGAAATTAAATTGATTATGATATATCAGAATTTATGTTTCATACAAGAAAAGTAGCTTCATATAAAAATGTAATAAAATAAAAAGAAAGCTGAAATTAAAACAATAAAAATAAACAATAAAAAACCTATGTCACTTAATAGTAGAAGAGTAATTCAAATTGACTTGGTATGTAGGCTTTAAAATTCAAATAGCTGAAAGAGCTAAAATTGCAAAAAATTGTCTTCAATTCTAAATATAGAATTAAAAGGGTTCTGATCTTAGTAAGAAAATCTAAGAAATAATAGTAAAATTTATTCATTTAAAAAACCAGCAACAACACAAGATTTCAGGTATATCAGTCAAGTGTTCACTGCAGTTTATATTGTGCCTCCACATCTATGGCGAGAGAAAAATCTCTTCAAATAATTTTGTCTTTTAGCAGGTAGTCTGCCTGTCACTCTTTATCTAATGTAGTTGTTAAAGCAGGAACCAGAAATTACATTTGCAATTACATTGTTGGATACCATGAGTAGATGACCATGACTCAGTATGATCTGTACATTTTGGGAACTCAGCCTTAGGCATGCTTGAGAAGGTTGTTGAACTCTGCTTTTGGTGTCTCCATCCCAGGGCTTAGAGTAGAAGAGACATTATTAGATGTCAACTTCTACTTGTATATGATAAATGAAAATCAGTACTGTTCTGGTTAGCAGTCCATCAATATTTTTAATCCTTTTTAGTCCTTAATTTGTTGACAGCCTGCACCAGAAAAGGTCAGAATCACTCTCCTGAGAAGTATAGGCTTGGAATGAACAGAGCTGTTAGCCTTTTTTACCTTTTCTTTTCCTTGGGTCTTTTTATTCCTTAGCAAGCATGAAAAGAATTAGCATAGAGTTACTGTTGTCTTTTCAGTATGTCAGTTTTACCAGTTTCTGTGCCTTTAATGCACTTGAAGTCAGTTAATGGATCAAAGATCCAGGCAGTTTTCTGAGTTTTCAACCATGAATGATGGGCAGGTAAAGGCTGAGCTAGACCAAAGCCATTACAAGTGCATGGTATAAAGAGTGTAGCATTTAATAGGGGAAGCTATTACAATTCCTTTGTCTTTCTTCTTGCTGCAGTCTGAGATCACAACACATCCTGGTTTGCATGAGAGCTAGGCCACTCCAGAGCCTTGGAATATGCCATACACAGTAACAGGATTTTTATTCTCTATTTTATAGGGATTTTGTAACTGTGATCCATATGTGTATCACTTCCATCACCTTAAAAAATATGTGCAAATTTGGTCTGGTGCACAGGACAAAGGCTTGCAGAGTAAGTTGTATGAGTTGCTGTGAAAGTCATATTCTGAGATCTATACAGACTTTCTGGGTGCATTTTAACGCAGTAAAATTCCATCCAGTAAAAAAGATTTAATTCAGACAGCTTGGCTATCACCACTGATAGACACTTCCTTTAGAAGGCTTTCACTGTAGGATACTATTGGTAGTATTTAACATTCTTGACCCACTACAGTCAAAGACAACCAGTACAACAATTTCCTGGACCCTATTTGTGAAGGCAAGGATATTTGTTAGATTTTCATTAAGATTTGGGGGCGGGTCCTCACTGGTTGCTGCACTGTCTGCTGATCAGTGCATCTCTGTCTGTGTCAGGGTTGCATTGACTTGGAATCTTTATATTTGAGTAATTTCTAAAAGAAAATGAGAGAATATAACACAGACATCAGAGAACACTGAGAATACTGGGTTGTGAGCATGCATCTCACTGGTACAGTGGGATATATTTAGTCATATGGGATAAAGTTAGCAGAGGTGTCTGACACAAAGATCTATTAGGCTGTCAGACAGTCTCCCAGGAGAAATGGTGGAATCCCTACTCCTGGCAATATTTAGCATTTGATTAGAGAAAGCACTAAAAAATGGGCTGAAAGAAGCAATCACATTTGACAAGAGTTTCTAATAGATTCTTTTCCATTCCAAATTTCTCTAATTGCATGCTCAAACTTCAGGGAATAACAATTTAAAGACTACCTTTAAATATCTCAGCAAGTGTTAACTACTCTCTACTGTTTTGCTCATTATTATATTTCACAAATGAGAAGTCCCATTGCATTCTGCATGTTTTCTTTTAATTCTACCTGGCCTTTATGAATCATTCCTTACAAGATTGTGTTGAGTTCACTCTTCTTACAAATGTTTTAAATCCAAGAATAAAAGCTTGCAATACCTTTAATCCTTGCTAAAGTGTTTTTCCCAATCAGACAATATCTGTTAGGAAATTAAATATTGCTGGTAAGAAGATGCTGTGGGTAGGTACTTTGGATTTTGCTCCTTTACAGTATGCAGGATCAAGAAGAATTTTCAGGAACATTTTTATTCAAATGTGATTAGCAGCAGTGCAAACATTGCTGCATTCAGTGCAAGCAACACTTGTGTAATAAGCTTAATCATTGTCATAAGCAGAAAAAACAATGAGTTAATCTCTTCTGCAACTGATATCAGCTTAACATTTATTTCTTTAGTGACTGATTTTCATAACTTTTAAAAGCTAATTATTTTGTTCATAGTAAATTTCATTCCATCAGCACTTAAAAACTGAGTGCAAAGAAAAGCTTAATTAATTCAAATGTGTGTGTGTCTATATCTATCTATCTATCTATCTATCTATCTATCTATCTATCTATCTATCTATATATATATGGAACACATTCTTCAGGTTACAGCTTTAAAAATATAATCTGAGGTTATCATGGTAGTGGTGAAATACTGTTTAGCTTGATGGCTTGAACCAATGCTAAATAAGAGGTACCATTGTTATGTCTTCTAAATAATCCTGTATGTCTTTCATAAGGTAAGAAAAATGAATGGATGAGTTAAAATGTTTATGTATGGACTCAAAAATTGTGCAAAATGCATAAATCACATTCAGAAGAGAATTTAAAATTCAGTGTCCAAAATTATTTTTAGAAATACTGTTCTATAAAATTAGATTCCAGAAAATATGTGATGAAGTGAAATTTTGAATTTGATTAAGCTAGAGCTATAATTTGTGAAAAAGGCATGGGGTGTCTTCCACATATTAGGATATGAAGATTCCAAAATTAGGAATGCCTGAGCACTCATCTAGACCAGCTTCAGGATTAATAAATAAATAAATCTTTATTTGCCTTGGGTTTTGAGCACTTGAAGATTTGTTAACTGTTATGTATTACTAATTCATGGAATCCTTAATGGTTAAATATATTTAAGTAGAGGATAAAAGTGGATCAAAATCAGTAGGATTGCAGAATGCACTAACCTATGTTGTTTCTTTTCATTTCTCTTCTCTTCTCTTCTCTTCTCTCTCTCTTCTCTTCTCTTCTCTTCTCTTCTCTTCTCTTCTCTTCTCTCTCTTCTCTTCTCTTCTCTTCTCTTCTCTCTCCTTCTCTTCTCTCTCTTCTCTTCTCTCTCTCTCTTCTCTTCTCTTCTCTTCTCTTCTCCCTATAAGACTATTTTTGAGGAGCTTTTTTTGTTCAGTGCTGCAGTAAAATTTTATAGCTGTTAATCATCATGACTCCTACAAGTCTTTTCTTTACGGAATTCTGTAAATTTGGAGACATGGGCAGCTTATAAAATTTGAGAATGTATTTGCTATAGCACAGTATCTTGCATTTGGCCAAGTTGTATTTAAATAGCCTACTTTCAGCATTAATAATACATCATAGTGAAATCTGGTTTAAAATTAGATGCTGATTAAGGTGTTGTTAAGCACCTGTGAAAGCATGTCTGCTCCTTCCTAGTACCACAGCATTTACATGAGCATTTAAAAGCTCTGAGATGGAATATCCAGTTTTCAAGCGTTGGAAAACAAAAAGTAAAATGTCTTGGCATTCCCAGCCATTCAAAGCCTGTAAATATAATTTCCTAGATTATTATAGGGTTTATTTAACATATATAACATTGTGTCTAGCAAGTGAAAACACGGTGAGATGTTTTAAACCATCAATAAGCTACTAAACTTGGGCAGAAGAATTGTCGCTTTTTAGCAGATACTTGTAATTATTTCTTTATCTCTGATTCACTAAATCTTACTGCTCCATGGACAGAGCCAGCTCCAGCTATTTCTCTCTCTCTCCCCAGCTATGGGAGCATCAGGATGCATGAGAGGTTCACCATCTACTTTGCTTGAAACTTTGTGGAGAGGAATATTAGATAGGATAAAGATATTAAAATCAATAGTGGGTGTATTGCAGCCCATCCTCCCTTGGCAGCTGAAGGCTGCTTTTTACTCCATTCATTTCAGTTCACAGGGAAAAGAAATCTTTAATTTAAATGACATTTATGTGATAGAATGTCACCAGTGCAACTTCCTACTGTAATATATTATCACTCAACTACTATGTAAAGCAGTACCCATCATCAGTAAAAATACCAATTAAAAATCTCTTTTTTCAGGAATCTCAGAGTCAGACAAATGTAAAAATGCATCTTACTGCAGATACACAAAGAAGATAGAGTTAGATTATTTTTTATCTCCACTTGCTGCTTATTACTAAAATAGGTCATTTTATAGATATTGGAAGAAAGATATTTCTGCAAGACATTCCTGGGGAGTGGGAACTGAGTAAAGGATTGTCACACTTGTTAGGATGCCATTCCATAGGGAGAGGCAATCATAATGAAAACCATCACAAGTAAATGGTAGAGGAAAGGATTTCAGAGTCAATGACAACAAAGTTAGGGGGAAGTGCAAGAAGTCACATGGATGCAAGCAGCAGTTGATTGTACAAAGCTTTGACACGTGGATTAGAAGTTTTAATCTGGCTTCATGGCATAAAGAAAGCAAACAGAAGGATTTGAAGAAGGGTGTTAATCAGATGAATGCTGGAGTATAATTGCAGCAGCATTATTACTGTCTTGCAAATATGAAAGGAGTAAGAAAAGTCTCTCTTCTATTAGATTTTTGTTTAGATTTTCATTCTGTTCTAGTTTTCAGTACACCAAAATTTCTTTTAAGTGTTATTCACTCATTTTCCATTTAGTTGAAGAAAACTCCCAAAAAATAGAAAAGAAAATAAATTAGGCCTTCATCTAGAAAAAAACACAGCAATTTTTTGGAAGTATTTGAGATTCTGTGTTACTGTGCTTGTTTGGAACTTCATATCTGTTTGCTTTTATGTCCTCTGCCCTGTCTTTTTCTGGGTACTAAACTTGTTCAGTTTCACTCATTCTAACTGCTCTAATTGTTCCATGTGAGATTTATTCAAACCATTGAAATATGAGGACACAAATGTTCTCTGCTTTGAATTTGTAAAATCTCCATTACTGCAATTATACTGAAACTTTAACTATATTATTATATGAGCATATGTAAATTTTTCCTCTCTTTATGTGTTACCATTCCTTTATGAAGGTGTTTCCCATTGCTGGTGTGAAGAGTGATCTTGTTAAGAGGTCATGTGTGTTTATACTCTGGTTGTCTCAGCACTGTAGACTCCAGTTCATGCATTGCATTTATGAAGTCCCTAACACAGAGCTCTGATTTTTCAATTGATTGGTATTCCCATTTTAATTTCAGCATTATTTTTTTTATTATTACTACTAATTATAATTTTGATGGATGTAGTGCCATTCTACTGATTTTTTTAGTTCACCTTTGAAATGCTTGTTAAATCTTCCAGTGCAGGGGATATAAATATATATAGCATCTTCAAAAACCTGATAATATCTAGTTTTTCATTTTTCTTACACTGTTGGTATAGCTGAAGAATCCATGGCCAGATATAAAAACAGATAGGTTGGAAATAGGGGTATTCTATTCCTAAGACAACTGTTCAAAGGTCCCTTAACTGCTTTTATGTAAGAGTTACAACTAGAGGTGGGTGTTTATACCTTCACCTTCTCTGAGGTACAGGACCAAGTTCTGTGTACTGCTGGATGCAGCTAATGGGAGGGGCTGTTCTGGTTATCTGACTGCAGGTATTTTTCATGTCCACATGTTTGCCATCTAAAATACTGAGTTGCATACCTCACTTTATTTTGACTTACTGTTTGTGTTTTGGGGTTTTTTTTCTTTTTTAAAGTCTTGCCATTTTGCAGTTTGCTGCTTTAGAAAGAGTTGGGCTTTTTTCTATAAAAACCAAATGAGTTTCAACTCTGTTACAATGTATTTTCTCATGTACTTTGAGCACATACATAAAATATTGTGAGCAGGACAGCTTTCATTAGAAGTATTAGATTTATTTTCCTTCTTGGTTTCACAGAGTTGAAACCTACCATTTTTCAGACCATGAAAATGTGAAAATTCTGTTTTCTAAGGCTATTCAGAGAAGAGGTGATTTAAACTTGGTGCATTTGAGTACAGTCTGTTACTGTTTGAAACAGGGTCTTAATACTAAGAAGAAGATTCATGTTTAAAGACATCAGATTTTGTGTTATATTATGATACCCTTGTAACTAATGATACTTAAAATTTTGTTTGTATTTCTAATATAATTTTCAGCATCTGAAAATAGAAGAGGATTTGAGTAAATCTGAATAAATAAATTCTTCTTAATAGTCTCTTGAATGCTGAATCAAATTGGTACTTAACTTTTTCTCAGGTAGTAGAATATAAGCTTTTTTCAATTATGTCTCTTTTTGCTTCTACACCCCTTTTTCCACTGACTGTAATTTTCATTATCAGTAGTAGAGTAGGGAGCATTTCCTCCTGAAGTGAGCCTTGCAAATGCTAATCTCAGATGCTGTTCTGAGATTTTCCTGAGAGTTTCTCCAGTCTTCCCTTCTGTGAGGGAGGTAAATACTTAGAAAAGCTCATTTTCAAATATTATTTTTTTTTTAATTGAGCTCTATTTAGCTTATCAGCTTTTTTTCTATTATTTTTAACTCTAAACAATACCAAAACTCCTTAAAATTGTTAATAAACATTCTTAGTGTCACTGCAGCTTCAAATGTGTATATCTGGTTTTTTGTCTAAGATGTATCATTGTAGGGCAAGAGTAAATCCCAGTCACTGGAAGACTCACTGTCCTTTCCCTTTGACACAAAGTAAAGAGGTTTGTTGAGTTTTTTTTTATGTTTTGGAAAGTTGTTTTATTAAGAAATACCTGAAATAAAGGTAGCCTGGCATAAAAACCTTGCCTAGAAATGGCTATCAGTTTAAACATTTCTAATTGCCCATTGTATATTTGTCAGTTCGTTGTAGGAGGCTTTTTCTTCTGAATGGTGGTGGCAGTTATAATGGGACAAAAAGACTTCTATACAGGAAAAGGTTGGTTGGTTGGTTGGTTGGTTGGTTGGTTGGTTGGTTGGTTGGTTGGTTGGTTGGTTGGTTGGTTGGTTGGTTTTTATAGAAGCACTAGTAGACCTAAAAAGTGCATGAATGCTGACTCTAATGCTGAGTAAAAGGTTACACTGCATTTGGAGAGTGCATCCTGGGTTCTGGTCTCTGGATTTATACAAAACTGCTTTTGGAGCACTGTCCTCATCACTCATGGAGCAGAATATGTGAATTTGGATGCCCTCAGACTCACAACTTCTGATCTCAGCTGGGTTTAGGTGGGAGCTGGGTGCTTCATCTCTCAAAGTGCCTAACCAAGAAATATTTTCAAACATTAAAGATGTGGATTCTGAGGATCTGAATGTTAAAGAGAAGAAAACTGCTCAGTGAGTTTAATACACTTCAAGGATGTGAAAGGAGCTATTTTGAGTCTCAGTTCTAGATATCTAAAGGTGTGGTGGGTGTTTACATTGTATTATACTTTCAATAAATTAGAAGATAATTTTCATAGAGATTGGCACAAATAAAAGAATATTATCCAGAAAATACTTTCTGTTCATTAAAGGTACATTGTGCTTTTTTACTTTGTTTTCCAACAATTCCACTTGAACCATTTGCACTGTATTGACTTGCTCTGAGCCTTGAGGGAGACTGTTAAAGTCTGTAACATGAACCACCATTGACACCAGAGAGGTGTCAAATATTAACAAGTGTTCTCTGCCCTGCTGATGCTGAACGTTGATCCACCTCAGGCACCAAGAAACAGAGGGAGCTAATTTGTAATTGTTGCCTTTCCTGTTCTCTCAGATGGTTGGGTAAGCAGGCTGAAATGTCTGTCCTCTAGCTATTTGACTTTATATAGGAAGTCCCATCACCCTCATCTTCACAGTAGCAGGATCCCACCCAGGAGCATACTAATCAATGTGACTAACATCTGTCTCCTGGAGTGCATTGTTTGTCTCATCCTGTCTCCCGAAGCAAGTTTGTGTATTTAGCTATATAATATTAAATATATCACTGTCATCTGCAGGGATATGTTTTTAGCTGTACTTTTTTTTTACTGTGAGTTCATACTAATGCAGACAAATCAAAATGGTGCACTGCCACCCAAAATGGAAGATGATGGGGTTTGTGTGGACTTCAGATTTT
Source organism: Serinus canaria (assembly GCF_022539315.1). NCBI lineage: Eukaryota > Metazoa > Chordata > Aves > Passeriformes > Fringillidae > Serinus > Serinus canaria. The sequence continues at coordinate 87,949,404 of NC_066316.1, forward strand.
GGGAGAGGACATTTCCAGCTGGAAAATGGACACTCCCTTCTGCTCTAAAAAGGCTTTACCTTATTACAGCTGACACAGTAAAGTTAGAATGCAGAGTCCTGTCCTTCCTTCAGGACTTGGAGCATCACAGGGATGAAGCCTCCCATCTGGAATCCACACTTACCTTAACTGCTGGGTAACCCTGAGGAACAGGCAGATTTAATGTGCTTTACCTAAGGAAACAACTCAATGCTTCCTCCATAAATGCTTTCTTGAATTTAGTAATGCCAGTGAAGTCTTATTTAATACCACTGGGGAGTTTAATTAGCAGAAATAATAAAGTACCAAACTAACTGTACTTTGGGTGATTATGACAGCGTACTAGAGTGATTGTTTATTGAAATGTCTGAGGACAGACATTTCAGAAATGACTGCTGTTATTTTAGTGTCCCTCATGCTGTCCCTTCTTCCCTTGAATAAATTTTGCGTAGCTTGTGGGAGGAAAAATTGCCTTTTTCTGTAACTAATAGCGAGTCAAAGTTTTTTAAGTTCACTATTTCCTTTAGCATTTCCCTTAACAGAAAGGTTTTCTTTAGACAGCAAATTGTTTCATTGCAATTTAACTACAAATACTGGCTCCCAAAAATCACAGAGAAATAAAAAAAATTAGTTTTCATACAGCATTTCTTACATTCCCTGTTTTCCTGTCATATGAAAAGAGCATATCAAAAGTCATCCCTTGGATTATATCTTTATTTATTTATTGTATAGTTCCTGAGCATTCTTTGGTTCAGAGACAGCTACAATGGATCACAATTGCCAGTGACTCCCTCAGTGGAAAATTCAGGCATTAGATGAGCTGAACCACCTTCTGAAGTCACTTGTGTCTCTCTGTCTTAGGTGAACTGCTCATCTGTCTGAGCTCTTCACTGGGAACCTTAAGTTAGATGGGAGGAACCTGTACTAAATTGTTGGTTAATTTGTCCGAGAAAAGCATGCCTTTAAAAAGAGTAAGATCCTTAGTGAAAGTAAAGGGCTTACTCTGTTATTTTTAAAAGTCATATGCCATTACTTGCTTGACAGATACTGTTTCTCATAGGTTGCTGTGTTTTGTTTTGCTATTTTGCATTTTTTTCAATATACTGAATATTAATATTTTATCAGAACACCATTCTTAATAGTGTAGAACTGTCAGTATGTTTGACCTGCCATTTGTTCATTTCACCTATAGGTATTTATAGAACTACTTATGTAAGAAACTGCTAAGAAATTGTTTGTTTTATTATTCATTCATCAGTATTCCACACAGATCCCACTGAAGCACTGTGGTTTGGACAATGCACCACAGTTTATCAGTGAATAAGCTGAGCTCTTAAATGAGTGACTGATTTCTTTATTCTTGCAATGCACAGGTTTCTCTTCACAATTCCCAATTCTCTTCAGTCGCCTGCATGTTTCACATTATCGTGGGCAAACATGACATGCCCATGTTGATGCAATTTATTTTTACAGCTTGATAATGTGCTTTGATTTATCACTCCTCTGAGCTGTGGTGTTCTGTTTTCCCCTTAGGGATACGATGATGGATATGGGGGTGAATATGATGATCCAAGCTATGAGGCATATGATAACAGCTATGCCACCCAAACACAAAGGTATGAATTTGTGCTTTTACGTTATTTCTCCAAAGTACACTTTTTTATCTTAGTTTTTCATGTAAATTTCCTGGTTTATTTTCCACATTAAATTTTACAAAATCACTGAGTACTTTAGAAGTAAAAAGTAATAATGGCAGTCCAAATTTATATACAGAGATTTAGATGATGTAAAAATGTAAGCAGCTATGCTTTTAAAATTGGTGCAAATGAAGTGTATTTTTTTTAACAAGCGATTACATCATTTTGTTATTTGATGTTATTCTGAACTTATTTGTCCCCTTTTTTTCTGTCCTTTACTGATGATAAGTTGTGAAGGGTATCTCATACTTACAGCTTTTATAATGTTTTGAGAAAAAACAGAAGGAAATTAAAAAATATTTGTGATGGTAACCTGTTTCTGGTTGGCATCCACCATCAAGGTAAACTATAGAAGGGAATTACATGCCAGAAGTAGGGTTGAAGCTATCTGTTTTCAACCAGTTATTTTCTAAGCAACTCTCAGCATTTATAAGTTCAGAAACTTATTTTTGTCCTTGTGATGTGGAATAATAGGAAAAGGCTAAATTCACATCTTATATTGATTGGTGTGAATAAATGAGGCAACAAAAATTATCTCTTTTTTTAATACATGCACCTCACACACTCAGCCATTAATTGGACAGTCCATGCATGTTTATTAAATATGGAATGGCAGCTTTCTCACCTTTAAGCTAAAGGATAACAGGGTCTTTCAACCAGTTATTCAGAAAAAGGTCTTACGCAGTGCTGGAAGTACTTGTAAGGTTGTGGAACGGCAAATGAAATTTTAATAAGTAAAGCCACAGATTTTAACTATGTTATTGTGTTTCTCACTGAGCAAGAAAGTGATCTATACATACAGAGTTCTACACTCCCAAGGCCAGAGGACCTTAAACTTGGTTTTCTGTTTAGCCATCTTTTTCACTGAATGCTTTTCTGATGTAAATATCAGAATTATGTTCAGCTTCAGAACTGCTGTAGTGAGTGATACTTCAGTGGATAAAAAATACTTTATAAGTATTTTTATATCCAGTGAAGTATATTTAAAAGGATTTGTCACACCTGAATGTGAACCCCATCAAGTATACTTTAACACTTTCAAGTAATTATACTTTACTAGCTGCACCCGTCATGTCATTGTGTAGGTAGGTATTCTTGTTGTCGAATGTACTTCAATTTTTTTTAAAACAATTCAGTTCCTTTTTTGCTACAAGAGTGAATTGTCACAGGAGATACTGCTTCTGATGTAAAAACAATAATTAGTTTGAAATATCTTGATATGACATTTCTTTATAACATCTGAATTAACCTATAATTTCTTTGCAAGTTGATGTCCCAGACAACTAAATGACAAATATATCAACTTTATGAGGAGTGGATTATAATGCAGCTAGAACTTGTAGTGATAATTTGGTACAAGAGAGAAAATTTGTAGTCACATAATTTAGTCAATTAAACAGCTATTAAGTTTAGTCATCAGATATGTTTTCTACTAATTGGAGTTACCTCCAGGATACCTAATCTGTTTAAAATCTGCAACTAAAATATTTCCTTTTGAAATATATGACAAGACATGTGGTCATACTTACCCATGTTGAGTGGTACTTATTGCCTCAAGTAGCCCATTGATTTCAAAGAGAGCACTTTCAGAGCTCCATGCTTCTTGTTTCAAAGATCTAAAGAACAAAAGGACCATTAAATACACAATTTGTATTTCTGCATCTTGTTGGCCATTTACCTTCATAGAAATGCCCGCTTACTGAGCAAAAAAGAAAAATAATACAATACAATGAAATAGCGTACCCAAAATGTTTGGCTAGATGTGTATTTCAAAATGTTTTCTCCAAGTCTCAGATCTTGCTTTTTAGTTTAGCCCAGTCATATGAGTCATGCCATGTGCACACCTAATAAAGAAGATAACTAGTACTGCTCCAAAGTACTTACTCATCTCATCCGCTGTGTCATTTAAGGGGAAAAAATTAACAAAAATTTGCCAACAGTGTCTGTGCTCAGCCAGGAAATTATCATTGTTTCCCTCTGCAGGGAATGACTGAAATTCTGAAGCATGAGATGAGAAGCAATTGCAGTTAGTGGCTTAATGCAGACTACCAAGATTTGTGTTCATATAAAGGCCAGAGTTTCCCATTGCTTTTTATGGCTTATTAGGGACTCAATGTGGAATTTCTTAGAGTGGTACATACTTTAGTCTGTTTGTTTGTCTTGCTGTGCATGTCGGCCAAGCCTTACTCTCTTCATTGCTTCGAAAAGAGCATGTTGGGGTAGAGGGTTGTGTACTGACAGGGTGGATGGTCTGAGCTCAGGCTGACTTCGGTGTGCTTTAGAGTGGAGATCATAGTAAATTCCTCTTGTTCCCCTGCCTACCCCATGCACAGACTGAAGATAGATTTTGGGCAGCCTGCCTGCCACCAACACCCCTGTTACCCCTGCCTTTGTCTTCCATACCTTGTATCTACTTCCCATTTGCCAGAGTCTTTCTGCCCATATATACTGCTTAGGGAGCCTTAGTCCTTTGCTGACCAAGATGTCTGAATTTAGAATTAGAATTTTGCAAACTAAGCTCTGCCAACAGCAGAGAAAACGAGCACAGTATCCACATGTACAGTGCTGCAACATGGGATTATAGTTTAGTAGAAGGAGCACCACAATTACCAATCCCCAAGACCATTCAGATGCTGTACTTCATAGTTAAAGCAGGGACAAAATGATGAGGAGGACTCCGTTGATATCAGAAGGCTAATTAATTACTTTATTTACTATATTATTCTGTACTATATCACACTACATCTAAACTGAATCTACATAAGCACTCAATTCAACTGCCCAGAATCTTGTGACTGTCTGCTGACCAACAGTCTGCACATGTGCTTGGAACACCATCACTTTGGGTAAATAATCTCCATTTTGCATTCTACTTTTGCACAAACACAGGTGCAGGAAACGAGATAAGAATTGTTTTTGCTTTCTCTGAGGTTACTCGTTGCGATTCCCAGAAAATATCCTTGGGAGGTTGTGCCTTGCTTTCCACTGTGAAGAGAAGAGAAATGCAGCCACAGTACTTTAGTGCAGAATTTTCTAGAAATTTGTACTAAAAGTCAGGGATGGTGTTGCAGGTCCAACAATACACTTGGTATAGGTCCTTCTCTTATGGACTTATCTGATTAACTTCTCCAGACAGAAAGCTCTGTCTGTCCTTCATGACAGCAGTCTGATTTTTAGGCTGAAACTAGGGGGATGGGGGTCACCTCTGGAAGAGGTCATGACAGAGTCTCAGAATCAGGCTGGGATGAAACCCACAGTAAGTCTGCATGTCTGAACAAGCTAAGAGACATCTCAAGCACACTTTGACATGGAGCAAAGAAGCAACTTGAAGAAAGAGAAAAGCAGGACTCTTCCTATGGTAAGTGCCACCTGTACCTTATTGAGATGGGGAGACATATTTTAGAAATAAGAGAATTATGGGTTATGACAGTCTATATTGCATGCAGGTATGTCTTGCTTTAAGTAGCAGAAGACATATTTGTAAAGCCAGTTTTTCCCTCCTTATGTTCCTGTCCCATAATGACAACCCAGAACACAAGATGGAACATCAGGACAAATTTAAATGAACTGTCTGTCCTTCCCAACTGAGTCTGTAAGCATTTATTTGCAGGATTCTGTGAAAGACTACACATTTTCTGAGGACATTTAGAAACCCTACTCATTTTAGAATTTTTTTCACACAGATGTCAAAATGCAGTTTTTAACATAATTACAATGAATGCTTTGTCAAATGCCAAAAAGAACAAGGAAACAACCATATCAGTGGGCAGGAGAAAACTCCATATCTGACATACTTGCCATGGGCAATAATGCACTGTAATTTGAATTTCTTGATGACCTTGTTTCCCTCTCTCTTCCCCTCCCTTCCATATAATGTGAAGATGGCTCACGCTGATAAGAATATCTGACTGTCCAGACACTCTTAAGAGATATTCAGTAGTTGTTAAGTTCATACACTATTCTCTGTGTATTTGAAAGTAAGGCAGAGGACACTCAAAACCTTTGTGCCAGCTAGATGTACTTCTCAAACCTCCAGTCTGGCAACTTTATTTAAAAAAAAAAAAAATAGACAGAATATACAAAGTGGTAGAAGTGTTAATTTCCAACTCAACTATAAAACAGAAAATGTAGGAGAATCCTATTAGCTTCCAAAATGTAATGCACTTTTTGATTTTCTTACCAGGAACTTTTAAGTCTGTTGATCTATCACCACTGTCCAGGATTCATGGGCTGAGATCACTAGATCACCAGAAGAAAAGGATGCTAAGTTTCATGAGGAGATGTAGAAGATCAGCCTCTTTGGCTACTCGGAGGTTGTTAGGGATCAGACTGTCCCATGTGCAAAGTGTGGCCAGACTTCGCAGCCGAGACTAACAGAATAATTTGGTGACAATGGATCATTTGCTGATGAATCGTGGTGCCCAACAGAGCCATCTTCAGCTCTGCTACCACATCTTCAGTCATCTCCATTAACCTTTGTGTCTCTGCCAGCACCAACAGTTTCATTTCAAAGATACCATGTCTCACAGCCATAAGAGATACTGAGGAAAGCTGGGACTGACTGGTCATGGGATGGACCGGGAAGGGTATATTCTCTTTAATTCACTTGTGGCCAATTTATCCAGCCATACATAGTGTAAACAGTGATGTCTAACAGAGAGGAGCAAAAGAAGCCAAGGATTATCAATGAAGCTCAAAATTTGAGTTTGATAATATTTCCCTGCTCCACAATGCTTGGCATGAGCAGTCATCCATCGATCCGTTCTGGTTTTTGTGAACAGGTAAATGGTATATTGGCAATGGCTTTCAGGTCTGGCTGCCTGGCTTTTTATTCTGCCTTTTTTCTGTATGGCTTTTGTTAAAAACATAGTTCAGCAGCTATATGAGTCGCCAGTGTATGCTGTCTAAAGAAAGAAGGGCTGATGACTCCCTGTAAATAGACTTGTAAATATCAGGAAACCCATAACATACTGACAAGAAGAATAAATAATTCAGTGATAAAAGACAGATGAAAATAGTGCACAACGTTGCTGTTACAGATTCCATCCCACAGCAGTATAGGCCTTGTGATGGCATGTTGTCATCCTTGCTGTGACTGCAGGATGACACAGGTAAAAAGCATTTCTCATGCCTGTCTGCACCCAGCCTCACTAATAATAATAACAGTAACCCAATTTTAGGACCTTGAAGAAATTCTTGGCAAAATATTTACTGTTAATCTTGCAAATAAGTTATGTAATGCTTTAGGCAGCAGTCCTCTGGGCAGACATTTCATGCTGGTATGCCGATCATTTTGGCCAAAGAACTGCTTTTTGGTCTGTCAAACTCACACTTCAAACCCATCCTGCATCTGCTGAGGAAATAAACTTCTGTTTCTGATTGGAATTGCATATTGTAGGCCATGTCATCTCCAAATTTCCCTTCTAAGATGTTAATCATAGTACCGAATCTAAGCTTTACCATAAAGAAAAATGGCACTAGTATATCTGGAATAAATTCTAAGTAGTTCTTGCAAGATTTGAAGAATTACAAACATTGTGTTAGATAATTGCTAAAATGGAATTATCTTAGAGGACTGAAGAAGAGAAAAAGGTGCAGTAACAGAGAAAAGTTGACTGATACCTTTCATCACACTGAATTGTGTTTAATTCAAAAGGTACAATAATACCTAAAGCTGCACTGTTATGTACTGCACTGTGCTAAGTTCAGTTGGGCATCTGTTTCTCAATACTAGGAACAGAAGTAAAAGGACAAAAATGCTGCCTATGCCCACTATGCTGCTGTGGAAAATAGATACTATAGCCATATCAATGTAGTTTTATCCCAGTAACTATCTGTTTGTAGCAATACCTCTCCATTCACCCTGTAATAAGTGCTACATTCTTCTAATTACTCATACCCACAGAAAATTTCAAGAGCATATTTAGTCACTCAAGTTGAATACATGACAAGTTCTTGGCTTTGAAAAGAAACTGTTTTCCCTGGTTAATGTTTCTATTTCAAAGTTCATGTTATCTACTGTAAAGCTTGTGTTTAGAGCTTCTTTTTTCTGCAGTGTGGGCTGCTAGTAGCAGAGCTTTAGGAATCACTTACTTATTTCTGATCTGATATGCAGGAGTACAACATGGACCACAGTTCAGTCCATGTCACTTATGTGACTTACAGTACAATCACATCAGTGCACAGCCATGCTGAAAAATTACTTAGGAAGGGTATTTCATTCAGGTGTATCTGAAAGAATTACTTGCATCAGCAGGATATATTTGCATGAGCTCCAGTTCATTCTGGTTATCCTTGCTTGACCTCCAGATATCAAGGTACTATATGTACATCTGTTTCCAAAGATGAGTTTCTCAAAGCAGTGGTGCAAATAAAGTAACAAACTAGTGCACTTGTAAATACAGCAGTATGAGGTTCAGCTGGGTGTACATGTTCCTTGGTGTACTCTATTTAGAAGTCCCACTGTTTTCAGCTACTTGCTTTGTGAAAAATTCCAGCAGATTAGTAGTGAACTAACCATAGTTAATGAAAGAATTTTGTCCTTAGTTTAAAAACAAGGGTTAGACAAGACTGGAAACAAACATTAATTGAATTAGTAGATTATCACATAGTTAAATGTTTTAGTGATAGAAACAGAGGTTTGCACACTTCTGTCTCACTATCAAAATATTACTATGTAGTAAAATACATAAACACATAAATATAGTAGAGGCTGCAATAGGTAGCATAGTTACACTGATTCTTTTCAAATTTTGATATTCATTATTATTTTCTCTACTACTCACTCTTTCACTTTTTAGGCACTTTGCATTGTATTTATATTTTGTCATATTTCATTTTGGTGATGTGCTTATATCCGCCCGTCCATAAATAAAGATTTTCCTGTATTTTATTTCCAATCTGTTGAAATCAATCAAGGCAGGAAGCCTAGAATATGACATTTTATGTATCTTCACAGCAATCTGCTTATGGCATTCATCATCAGAAACTCTTTTCAAATGCCACTTCTCATTTATTTGATTCGATGAGAAAAGTTGAGTCAAATTTCACTAGTCTGAACTAGAGAAAAGTTTTTCCTCTAAAACTGTCTAGGATTCCTAAAATGCTGCATCATTCCCTGCAAATACTGTTTCTGCAGACATTTGGTATTATATGCTAAAATAGTTAGTCATAATTCTGTATCTGTAGAAAATGACAGTGGAATTTAGACTAGATAAATAGAAACTGCCATGTGAAATTAAATGGCAGATTGGTTTGTATTTCATACTTTGCAAAAAGTTCAGAAACCGAAGTCATCTTGCAATTATGTTGTCTCTCCAATCCTATGCTTGTATAACTTTGCTGCCTTCATTGTTTATAATAGCTTTAAATTCGTATTTTCAGTAGCGCAAAATCAAACATACAAAAATACTGGAGACAGTTGAATCTAGTTAAACTTCAGGCATGTTGTAATGTACTAAAAAAATCCAGGAGTATGGTAATGGAGATATTATTCTCAGGTAAAAATGTTGGATACAATCAAAATTGAGTTTTCAGAAGAAGGGAGACCTTATCCACTAAACTGCTCACCATATTTCATTAGTTCTAAAGAAGTATTTGAGTAAAGGACTATAGATGTGATATAAGTTTGAATCTTGTAAGTTCCTTTATTCGAAAGATTTGTCATCTTCCCTATAGATACAATACTCTTTTAAGTAAAAATGTTCCAGTAAGTTTCAGTTTCCTAGAAAGATTATCTCTTTATTCACGTATTTCCACTATGAGGTATAATTTTGTAAAAATTTCATATATTGTAATTCACGTGAATGCAGATCTTGCTCACTTCTCTTCCAGGCAGAAGTCTACTGCTTTGTGTAAGCAGCTTTTCTTTCACAGCCAACTGTGTGTTAAATCCTTCTGACTCCCTCCCTCGTGTAGGAGGGAGAAGCTTTACAAATACAGTGTTACATAAAACAACTGCAGTAATATTAGACTGCATCCTGTTAGCACAGGAACTGAATATTTGATTGTACCACTTATTGATGTTGGAAGTTGGAAATGCCAAAGATTACTGAACAGAAATTATATAGGGAGAGAAGGAGATAATTTTAGACCAAGAGTACACAGGATCCATTTGAAGATGTGAAAAACAGACTTGTCTAAAATATTGAATCCCACCTCTAAAATATTAAACCCCACTTCTAGGGGTCCTTGTGAGCTATCCTGGGCATTAGCTTGATACAAGAATCTTGTCTAAAGTTAATCCTGACTGGGATATATCTCTAAGAAATTAAAAAGGTTCATTTATCTGTACCCATGTATAGATGCTAATTGCAAACTGTCAAAGGCTGAGAATCCTTCCTCAGAAATTTCCAATCCCAAACCACAATAATGGTTCACTCTACATTGTTGATCTCTACAACACAAAGATAGAAGTATCTCAAATTATTTTTACTTCTTCAAAGGCTAGTGTACAAGTTTTTAGCCTATTTCATTATGAGTCTGCACTGTGGAACTTTACCAGCTGAATCTCTAGTTTGAATCAATTCATGTATTTCACAAAAGAAGCCTAATCATTATCTAACAGCAGAGTTATAGTTCCAGTGAATTATCAAAAACCTCTAATTGGCCAGCTTCTTCCCAAACATTTCCCAATAAAATACTCTCATACTAACATATATTCTACCAGTTAAAAAGTACCATTAGTGAAGAAAAAAACGTTTTTACAGGAAAATATTATCTGCTAAATATAAATTAACCAGTCTTACTCAAAGACTTTCCATTTCTTAGGATCTTTTAGGATAGGCTTCTGAACTCGCTTCTGTACGGATTCACTCGTTAGTGATGTTTAAAGAAGATAAACTCTTTCTTGTACCTTTCTGCTTTGGCTTTAGAGAGCTCATTGTATGTCTGCTACCACATTTGAGAATAAAAGCTTAGATGCATCCTTCCCCCCCAAAAAAAAACCCTGAAGAACAAAAAGAGAGAAAAGAAAGAACAAAACAGAAGAAAAAAAAAAAAAAACACACACGACCAAAGAGCTCAAGGGAACAAGAAGTACTTCTGTTCTTTAGTTCTTGCAATGTTCTGCTGCCTTGTGTTACTGCAGCTGTAAGAGCAGCCAGGGAGCCAGATGGTAATGTTGATAACCCAGGGTTTCTTGCCAGCAGCTTCCTGCAGGTGCAGGAAGAGATTGGTCAAAGGCTAATGCAGTCCATTCATTAATGTCATGTTTTCCTGTACCTAACCCCAGTGACCTCTGAGTGGTGAACATCACGCTTCCCTTGGGTAGCTTGTTGACCCAAGAGTCAGGCTTTTGTGGCTTCAGTCTTAACACTTCTGTTTGTGGTTCTCAGCCTAAACCACTTTAAAGGGCTGTTCTCTACAGGCTTTTGAGCAAGCTGTGTGGCTTCCCGTGGGTATTGACACAGTCAAACTAGAATTCTTTTTTTTTTTGCAGTAATACCAGTTTGAAAAAGTTCCAGTTAATGAGAGGTTAAAAGTCTTTGTTGGCTTTAAAGGTTGCCATTTGGATACAGTTTCTGTACTTGAGCCTTCATCATAGAGCTCATATCATCATAGATACAGTCTCTGTACTTGATCTTTCATGGTAGATCTCTGTACTAGACCCTTCATCATATCATAGGAGCACTAGATAATACAGCTTGGAAGGCATAAAAGGACCCTTATCTCTCAAAAACAAGCATCTTGTGCTGGTTTGGGTTTGTTTTTTTTTTTTTGAAACTAATCCAGCTTTGTCAACATGAAGAGAGAGAACAGATCACCATTCATGAAAACTTTCATTTCAAATCTTTAAAACAAACATGTTCAAAAATATTAACCAAAATGAAAAGTTAAAAACAATAAGCATAAGTAGGTAAAGATTATGAACATTTCCAGTATATGTAATCTCCTTGGCCATAGAGTAGGAATTAGGACAGGGTCATATATCTGTGTTGTAAGTATTTCTTATAGAGAAAAATAACATCAGAGTTTCTCATATACAAACCAAATTAAACTACTTCAAAGATACATACCCCTGTGTATATAAATTTTTTCATGAGTGCTACCTGTAGAAGGTTCCTAAAGTGTTGGTCATAGTACATTGAGACCTCTATGTTTCAGAAATAAAGTGTTAAAGTATAGTGAAGTCAAAGCTGAAAAGTTGGTAATGAGTTAATCCTGTCTGCTTTATAAAATGCATTGCATCCTGCTTTCAGATGGGTGCACGTACTTTAAGTAAATTACACTTCATGTTGCTTGAAAGTAATGAATGCTAATGATAGATAATGGTGTTTTGTTTCCAATTAGCACTGCCAAGAGAATCAGTGGTTTCTAGAGCTCATGATCACTGTATTTTCCAGGAACAGTCTGAGAACTATAAATTTATATAAACAAGTATTATTTATGCTGAATGCATTTGCTGATTGCTTCCTTCTCAGTTGGCCATAATGCAAATTGAACTACCTCTCTCTGTAGTTCAGTAATTTAAAAAAAGAACATCAAGTTGTTAAAGCCATAGTCTATCACAAATTTTTTATAAATATCACCCATTGTTTATTTTGCTGTAAAACAGAGGAAAATGTCTACAACTAAATGCATATAATAGATTATAGTGACTATTCAAAGAGGTTTAAAATAAAGCAGATGAATGGATAAGCAGTCTAGCCCACAAAATATGAGTTTAGGTCTGGTATTTCATAGTAAGAAATAAGTTTTATTCACTTACATATTCTTCAAAACACTTTTCAATATGATTTGGCAAGGAATTTGAAATGCCATTTTGGCTCAAATCTATGAAAAGGATGTTCTATTCAGGGAAATAAAGTTGGAGAACTATGACACTCATGTATTGTGCTATGAATTACGTGTTTTCAGGATGAATTACATGTTAAGAATTGTGCTCACAGACATCAAATACGTAGTGTGTAACAAATGATTTCCTTTTTATAGTTGTAATACAGATTGTTTCTTATTTTATGATTATTTGTGTATCAACTTAGTATTCTGTTGACAGTGTATTTCAGTTCAGAATGTTCACTAAAGGATTTTTATCTCACATCCTTATTATCTCTATGACTGTATGTTTCTTTCTCAAATAAAAACGTACAACACCAATAATGTAGCAAAGAATCTTTTACCTGCTCTTGCAAGTCTTGTGTTCTGCTTGATGTTATGTTGATGGGTAATAGCTCAAGGCCCTCATTAGTGATCACTGAAGGCAGGATTGCTGTTGATAAGTTACTGGCCTTTGGATTGTCCTCCTTTTAAAGCTAACCTTTGGAGGCAGCTGCTTTGGTTTGCAAAAACCTGTCAGAAGAAGTATTAGCATCTTATCTGTTGGCAGAAGATAGGAGTTCTTGTGTTCCTTTTCTTTTAGCACCACTCACTAGTCCAACACCCTTCTCTAGCCAGGAAAGCAGGCAATATGCCAAAATGCAGCTTCTAAAATTAGTTTTTCATAAAGCTGTCTGCCAGAGCTGGGTGGTATGTCATGTGTCTGTTCTGAACACTGCAAGTCATTTCTTCATGAGCTTTGTAGTTATGACTGGATAAATGATTTAACCCTGATGCTGCACTGCTTTACTTCATCCTATGTAATCCTGTCATTTCATTTAATTGGCTACTAAAATAATTGCAAAATACTACAGAATGAATATTTTGTTCTACAAATAAATGATGTGTTCTTCCTGTTTATTTCTTGCACCATTTCAGTAGGAGGGTTTGTATAGTTAGATAATTAATTTTCAAGCAGCTGGATGGTTTCCGTTATCTGACAAGTCTTGACAACGATTGTGTCCTGTAGAGCTTGGTTGGCATTGGGAAAAGTCTTCACTGAAGTGTTAACTTAATATCATTCATGTTATTCTTATGTCCATTTTCTGCAACTGCTTTAGAAAATCAGTTTCATCTCTCCGATACTGGTGTCATTGTAATTCACTCACATGAATGACTTCTGACTAAACTACTGAATTAATGCACACAGCTATAGTTACATTTTCAGTTTTTAAAAAGCAAAAACCAAAACCAAATAAATGGATATTTGTAGCCAAAAGCTCTGAGAGCTATCTGTAGCCATTTGGGGGATGATGTGACCCAAGTCAAAACAGCTTGACTGTCAGTTATCAGAGACATGCAGTCAGTGCTCTTGAGTGAGATGAGAACATGAATAATTCTCAGAAATTATTCCAGTAATAGTTATGGATAGCTATTAAGTTCAAGAAATTAAAAATCTGATTACAGTCTGTTTGTGAACAAGGTTAAAATTGGGTTAAGAAAATAATTTTTATAGATTGCTTGTTTATCTCTATTGCACTTCTGAAATATTTCTACTTGCAATCCACTGTCAGCTAAGCTTCTCTCTCGAGTGTAAACTAATATGTTTAAAACAATAATCCAATATGGAAAATGGCCAGAGCAGTAATGGTATAATTATAGCAATATTGAGCTTCTTGCCTGCTTCTGTTCATTTTGCAAGAGTCTATCTCACACGGTGTCCAGGGAAAAAGAAGCGGAAGTAACAACAACTACAAACTATCAACAGAGAAAGTGTTACATTTTCTGTTTGGTTCCCTGCAGATTGAAGAAATACAATCTAGTGGAGTTCATGAAGTTTGCAGATTTTTCTGGGCAGAGACTGATTCTTGTGTGCTTACATGTTACCTGAGAACAGAAGTAGCCTGATCTTGAATTTGGTACCAAAACCAGAATGCAAACTATAAATAATAACAGCAGTGAAGCAAAAATGTGAATAATACCCTTTCAATGTAATTATGTCTCAGAGGCTGAATTTTCTGGATGCCCACTCCACATAATAGCTGGGAATTGCTGATTATCAGAATGTAACTGTTATCTGAAATATTTTTATACCATGTTAATGTGACTATACATAATTTTTTAAAACAGTGAAAAAGTGAGTTTGAGACTGTTAAGTGTGATTTTGCACTCATAGACCCTCGTTCATTTCAATTTGTGTTTTATTGATCACTGTATAAAACTTTCCATGGGTGTCCATTAACTACATAAGGAAAAAGGCTGTGGAGAATCAAATTTCTCTCTACAGGCAGTGGGGACATGCTTCTTCTTCAGGATCAATGCTGGAAACCTGTCAGTGTTTTTGGTAAAGTTGAGTAAGTTTACAGGTTCCACACCGTACAATACAGTCAGCTTTGTGAAAACAAAACCCCACTGATTTTGGTAACACATAAATGTTTAGAATTTCAGGTAAATGAGGATTAAAGCCCTTTTGTTGGTTTAACAACAGTGGTCCTTTAATACAGTGGTCTTTTCTCAGACTTCATTTTAGCAGATAGAATTTCTCTCAGTCTTTGTCACGTCTCCAAGTTTACATATTTAGAATCAAATTTGGTTTTTTATGCTGAGTAGATAAGAAATGCAATATACTGTACAATAGCTTTTATTGTCACTGATGCATTTTCTTTCATATCTTTAAATATTCCCTATGCCTGAAACTAGCTGGACTGGGCTATGTCAAAGTGTTAAAATGGCTTTTATTTTGTGAGCTGTGTTTTTGTTTTGACTTGGTTACCCACAATAATAGTGACATGGCTATCTGAATCTTTTACAGTGTGCCTGAATATTATGACTATGGTCATGGAACAAGTGAAGAGGCTTATGACAGCTACGGTAAGGTCTCTCCTATCTTCTGCAAAAGTGTGAAATCAAAGGAAAATATCTGTCACTGGCAATTCAGAAATTACTTCCATACACTTTTCTTTATTTCTCTCATTTTTCAAAGCCCAAGCAAAATAGATTTGTGTAACTTTAGGGTGAGTTTTGACATAGGACCAGAAAATTAGATTGATGAATTTCAATCAAAATTACAAAGCCAGTTACTCACAGTCACAGGTCAGTTTAACACCAACACAAAAGTTTCTATTGGTGTTTGAATATCTTTCACAGTGTTAAATTCCAGTCTGCTTGATTTGCCAGCAATATTATTTATCTGCTAACAATATTATGTATCTGCTGTTGTCATGTGCATCATTTCAACTAGCAAGGTTTGTGAGATTTAGAAATACAGATTTAATCAAAGTGGAAAGAAGGAGAGGGTGCTGTATCACCATGGGAACCCCTCCTGCACCAAGATAAAGGAGCATCTCGTGCCACACCAGGCAGTATTAGTAAAGGGAGGGCTGTAGTCTTTGCACGTCCCCACTGACTCTGTGTCTGAGCTGGAACAGTTCCACCTCATGGGTATGGGGGGCATGAAAGGAAGAGAAGTGAAAGGAAGAGAAGCTCCCATGAGCACAAATCATTTTCCAGATCTGGTTTTTGCTATTAGTGATATATTTCAATAACTGGAGCCTAGCCCATGTTTTCCTATTCATAATTATCAGTACATTGTATGAGGTGGCAGGGTGAATCTCACTCAGAGATTTTCACTGAAATAACAAGTCAGCTTAAAGAGTAACCCTAATATTCAGCAGAGCTTTCATGCCTGATTTACTGCTTCTGAAGTATCCTAAGTCTACATAGTGACTTCCACAGCATTGTGAAAATGAGAGCTGATGGAAATGATGCTGCAAATGAAAGTTACACTAAGGGGTTATATAAGGGTTGCTGCTTGAAATAAATAATTTTATTCATGCAGCTCTGAAGCAAATGTCACTAATGCTCACTTGCAGTTTCCTTTGTATTGGTACAGAAATGGACATCAGTGAGATGTTGTCAAAATGATTGCATTGCATAATCAGAAATAATTTATTTTTTTGTATAATCAGTTCTCACAATGTATTTGGATGATACAATGTGCAGTCAAGCACATTTTCAGTGGTAGTCAAGTAATAATAATAGCTTATCCATATTAGTGTGAGTGGTTCAGTTACCCTTTGTTCTGCTTCCCTTTTGCATATACATTTTTAATAGTTGTAGTGGAGGATCCTTCCTCCCATCTACAGATCCCCCTCTCCACTGCTGTCCTGAATGCACTGCTAAGGCAATGCAGAAAAGAATGGTCTGGGCTCAGCAGTAAGAATTACTCACTGTTTAACTTTTAATTACACTCCACCATGCTGAATCTCCATGTGTTTGGGCAAGACATTTAAAGTAGTGTCACTTTCCTTCCAATCCCTCATTTGTAAAACTAGAAGAATATTACTTGTTTTCCCAGCAGGGATTTTGAATGGACTAATTAGCTAAGGCTTACAAAATGTTCACAGAGTGGCATCATGACTAAGTTTATGCTCTGCATGAAGCTCCTTTTTTTTTGTTTTCCATTCAGCAGCTGAAACAAACCCAATATGCCTGGGTTTCCTTTGGTAGGCTTAAAATACATGGCTCATAACTGTGGACTTGCTTTGATTTTCACTTGAACTATTATCTGAGATGGCATTTGCATACAAAAATCTGAGTCTTATCAAAAACCTGAAATAAAGTTAAATAATACTTTAAATTGCAATTTTGCTACTTCCTGATAGCAGATACATTTATATATAACTGTTTATGCTGCTCTTGGTTCACCTGCTTAGGAGATCAGTAAATTTGCCAATTTCATGCCCTGGAAATATGTGCAGGAACTTCTGTCATTCCCAAGTCACTGCTATTTATCTGAAGAGGTAATCTGAGTACACAGAGCTATAGAATATATGCTTAACTTCCTCAGTTTCTGAGTTCTTGCTGCATACACTGATGTTCTCTCTGTAACTGATCTATCACCCCTTCTCATCCTCACCTAACTTTACCCTAATTCTCTGTTTCCAGTTCTCTACATTTTCATGATGTTTTGTTTCAGGATGTTTTAATACAATGGGATGGATTCAGGAGACTCATTGTGAGTCTCCTGAATCCATCCCACTGTATTAAATCAGCTGCCCCTTCATTTTTCACCATTTTTCATTTTTTTTTAAGAAATTAAGTTTTTCTTTCATTTGAATTTCATTTCACACCTTGTTTTGCTTTCCATAACAAGGCTATATTCCTCCTTTACAATTCTTTCTGGCACACCTCTGTAATTCAAAATTCTCCCAAACTCTGAATAAGACCACAGACAAATGGTACATGAATAAAGTCTTCTTGTCAACTCTTAGGTGTTTTATGCAACAACTTATCTTTTCTCCTTTATCCTTTTTAATAACAATATCTGAATTATCAAAAATTTACAAGCTTGGCTTTTTTTTTGCTTTCTTCCATCCATCCTCTTGCTTCCAACTTACCTTTAGGGAGGACAGTTTTTAAACCTGAGAAGGTTTTCTTTCATTTTTCGTGAAGTAGATTCAATGAAATAATAATGCTTCTTGATACTTACAGTCTTTTTAAAGTATAAAATAGAGTTCTCTGTAGCTTCTCAAGTATAGAGCACAATAGTATCATAAATGAGCTGCCTGCTATGACTTTCCTTGCTATCTATACTCCTGAGAAGTAGTAGGTGGTTAACGTCTCATGGGTTCTTCTCTGCTCCTTTTGAGAGAACTTGTGGGGAATTCTGATTGGGGAAACTGTTTCCTCAGAAGATCATAAGATCTGTGTATTTATGGATTTTTCACAGTGGGGTTGCAAAAATTAGAGGGGTGTTTCAGAGCAGAGCCCACCTGAACACCATTTAATTCTCAGGAAGTTCACATCTCTGATTAGATGGAAATACTAACCAAGGAGGAATCTAAGTCACTTGTCATTAGCTGGACAAGATGGATTCCTAAACAGTATTCAGTGCTGTAAAATCCATACCTTAACTGCCTTAGCTCCTTGCTCAGTTTCTTTTGTGAAGGTTCATAAGAATTCCATCACCTCCAAATCCAGCCAAGGCCTCTCCCAAGACAATAGGAAGATCAGGGATGTATGTAAAATCACACTGCTTTCCATGATTAAGGGATGTTCCATTAATGAAAATTTGCAGTACAGAACCCCCTCATGAAGTTAGACACTTAAGCTGTGTTGTGATTTTACATGCTTGTCACCCAGTCTCTCAGAAGAATCAAAGTAGAGACACTTCAAAGCATTCCCTGCAGCAGTCTCTGAGCACATGGAAATACAGTACTCAGGAGTTATGAGATTCCTACAAATTTTTTATAAGATCAGGATTATTCAGCTACTGCTAGAGAATTTTGAGGATCACTGTTCCAGGCTGAAGAACATGAATTTGGGACATATGCCTGAAAATCTTGGGAATGTAGCCCTTATAGGCTTCTTCATGTGAGTTGTAAAGAAATATTTTTAGAAGGCAGTTTAAAAATAAAAGACCAGTCATTTAAAGTACTGTATAAATTTTCAAAAATGTAAAACATCCCCGCCTCTAATCACACTCAACAAACATTTATGATACTTTTGTCACTGAAGGTTTTGATACCTGTATAAACTAAGGTAACAGTGTCGTGTTAACTTGATGCTTATGTTTTAAGGGAGATGGCATGAAATTGGAATAATTTATGAACAAAAGGTTTATATTCTTTGCTCTCATCATACGTTAGTAATTTTGTGGTTTCCCTTCTGGCACTGTTGTCATCTGAAGAGATATCTAGTGAAAACATGAATTTAATTATTTGTCTTACAAATCAATTAGGATAAAGCCTACACCTAAATTTTGGTAACTAAGAATCTTTCCTGCTTATATGTGATGCCGTGCCCAACTCCAAAAAGCATCTTCCCTGGAAAGGACCACTGTAAATAAAAAGCCCTTTGTTATCAATTCATGTTCTCATTTCTTTCTTTTTCTTCCTTTTTTTTTTTGGTTTTTTTTGTTTTGTTTTGGCTTTTTTTTTTTTTGTTTTTTAGAGGAAGCAGCATTCTTGATTCAAGCACTGTGTTGTGTTAGGCCACATTAGAGAGATAACAGAGAAGAGTATATGTCTTGCAGGCAAGGCAGAACCAAGCAGCTGTATTCATTACATCTGACCTGCTTCACTGTTTTTTCATCTGACTCCTGTTTCTCCTTTGTACTGATCAGAGCATTCCAAACTTTGTTTATGAGTGGCTCTTTCTGTCTTAGCTCTCCCAAAGGCTGCAGACTCCAGCAGTGAGCTCTGCCAGTTGTTGTTGCAGAAGGTTCAAGAGGCTTCAGCCCCAGCTTCCAAAAGGAGACTGCCCCAGCAGTGAGAGTGCCTCTTGTCAGATGCCACAGTTCACAGCCTGGTGCATATCCTGCCTTGTGTATTACCTGAAAATTATGGCCATTATGTTTTTATGTCAGGTCATGAACTGCAGTATCTGAACGACCAGTACACTCAGACTTCTTGTGCTATTACTGAAAAAGCAGAAACCCTAGACAGAGAGTGAAAGGATAGGTTGAAGTCCATAACTCCCTAAACCACCACAATTAAATTAGGAAAACCTCATCTGCCAAAGGCCTTAGGCAAGAGTTAGAAAGTTTAATCTGTAGCTTGCCACCTTCACAAAAAGGGAAGACATAAATGAAATCCAGTCACATTACTGCTGCTTTTCAGGAGAAGCTTGCAAGGCTTTTACTGAATGTTCTGCCATTGCATTAAGGAGACATTATTTAAATATTTTTTTGTCTTCACAAAAATTTTTCAGCTGTTTAGATTTTCTTAAATGACCATTTTTTTGATGCATATTCTACTCCAGTCTGTAAAGAATTGGGTACTTAGTTTTAGGATAATTCAATTTTTAATTAAAATTGGAGAGTGTAACTGTTTGGTGTAATTCCTTTTAATGTAAGACATCATTTAAGCTGTAAAATGCTGTCACAATGATTTAACTATTTCACAAATAATTCCCTGCCAGTGGCTCCATATAAGAGCTTTGTAACTGTTATAACAATTAGTTTACTGAGAAATCCTCTACAGAGATGGCACTTCACAAACAAATTCTTTATAGACCTTTATAGCTAGCAACTACAAATGTACAGCAATATTCCACTACTCTTTTATTATATAGTTTTTTTTTTTTAATTCTGTTTGTCCTATAAAGTGTTTCATCTAGCAAATTAAGTTTTTCTACAATAACAATAATAGTTTCTGCTGAACAAGTAAAAGTAAGTGTATCATGATGAAATAAGCAGAGGAAAGCATGTATGGAGGGCTCAAACCTCTAGAATTTGGATAAAGAACTTGATTGAAGAGATGCTACATTAGGGGACATGAATTCTCATACTTCATTAAATGACATAAGCATGCTTATATCGTGGAGAAACTCAAGGAACTGCCACCCTAGTGTGAAATCAGCCCTCTATGGCAGTGACAAAGTAAAATGAAGCCATGTCACAATGTATACAGAGAAAATAATTGTGAATTTTGAAAAAGCACTTCATACCAATTGCTCTGCAGATGGAGATACAAAGTTTTTTCAGCTGTTGAGTCCAAGGTCCTTCCTCATTTTTAGTAATGAGGAAGTAATGAGGTCCTTCCTCATTGGTATTGTAGATCATTGGTCCTAATATTCATTAAGCTCAGCATGCTGAGGATTTCTTGCCCTATTTTTTTCCTAGCCTAGTCTCATTTAAATATTCAAATGTAAGAAATCAAGTGCTCAGATAATTCATAGTGATTGATTTGCAGATGTGAGAGATGATATAAGGTCTGATTCTCATCATTACAGTGTTTGACTTCACATGGCTTGTGATTACAAACAATGTCTTTACCAACACAGATTAACAAAGTCTTACTAATGTGCACAAATTTTTCATTTATATCACCTGAGTGTATACATTTGGTGTCTCCTAGAAAATATTATGGCAACATACAAAAAAAACTTTCCTTGCTGTCTGGATCTTAAAATCATCATGGAATGAATAATAAAATCCTAGAATGGTTTGGGTTTGAAAGGACTTTAAGGATCATGTAGTTTCAACCCACCTGCCATGGATGAAGACACCTGTCAATGGACCAGGTGGCTCAGAGCTCCATGCAGCCTGGCCTTGAATGCTGCCATGGATAGGGCAATCACAACTTCTCTGGGCAACCTGTCCTTCACAACCCTCACAGTATAGTTTCTTCCCAATATCTAATCTAAACTTGCTCTTTTTGTGTTTGAAGCCTTTTCCTCTTCCTCTGTCATTACATGCTCTTGTAAAAAGTCCCTCTCCATCTTTCCTGTAAGTTTCCTTCAGATACTGAAAGGCTGCAATTAGTTCACCCTTAAGCCTTCTCTTTTCCAGGCTGAACAATCCCAATTCTTGTAGCTTTTCCTCATAGGAGACATGGTCCATCCCTCTAATCTTTGTGGCCTCCTCTGGACTCACTCCAACAGGTCCATGTCCTTCCTGTGCAGAGGACCCCAGAGCTGGATGCAGCACTGCAGGTGAGGTCTCACGAGAGCAGAGCAGAGGGGCAAGATCACCTCCCTCACCCTGCTGACCTCTCTGCTTTTCATGCAGCCCAGGATACAGTTGGATTTCTGGGCTATGAGTGCAAAAGGCTCATGTCCAGCCTCTCCTCTATCCCCAGGTCCTTCCCATCAGGGCTGCTCTCAATCTGCTCATCCCCCAGCCTGGACTGATACCAGGGATTGCCCTGACCCAGGTGCAGAACCTTGCACCAGGTCTTGTTAAACTGCATGAGATTCCCCAGGGCCACTTCTGGTACTTGTCCTTATCCCTGTGGATGCCATCCTGTCCTTCAGGTGTGTCAGCAGCACCAGCCAGCTCAGTGTCATCTGCAGACTGGCTGAGGGTGCACTTCATCCCTTTGCCTCTGTCATTAATGAAGGTGTTAGATAATACTGGTCCCAGTATGGACTCCTGAGGGACATCACTTGTCACTCATGCCCATCAGGACTCCAAGCCATTGACCACTACCTCTGGATCTGACTTTCCAACCACTTCCTAATTCATCTTATTATTAACTAGGCATCTGAGATGCAGAAAGGCACAGATTGTACCACTGTGGTGGAGGTTTTCTGGTGTCTTGACAGAGCACCTGGCTTGGGTCTTCAGCACATGCTGGGCACTTCTACACTAGCACGGGAGCAGGAGTGTTCTTTAGAAGCAGATTCACCACTTGTCTGCATTTATGGGTCTTCTTTCCCCATCACTGAGTGGGTTCAAAGTACATAAATTTTAGTTTGAAACTAGATGCAATCCCAACTGTTTGTGAGATTTCACTTCCAGAGGCTCAAACCAGTGTGAAATGAGAAATACCTATAGAAACTGTATTTTGAATATCAGGTCCTCAGTGTCAGCTGCTTTTCTCTGCAGTTCATCTCTATTGGTGTGCACTGTGTGCTAATATTAATATTGATAGAGCACCTGTGTCTTCATGCCCCCCAAACTGTCCCTGCCAACAACCTTGCTACATGTGCCATGGTTCTGAGGAGTGTGACATGCTTCTGCATGACCATCTATATTTTGGGCTCATTGAAGCATCTGGTCTCTTGCTGAGGAAGATGCTCAGTTCCCAGCCCTGGGAACTCAGAAGTGATTCTGAGTCTTTCTGTACAGCACTCAATTTTTTTATTCCACTGGAAACAGGAGGCAGTGAAGATTTCTACAGCATATGGACAGAAGATACACCAAATATATTGCCCTCCTTTAATCTTCTATTTCAATCATTCCTGTACTTACTGATAGCAGCACTCCTACTGTGGGACAGAATGAACTGACAAAAGCATTTTCTTGATTTTCTGCAAAATTTTAACAATTCTTTTACTGGAGGAATCACTTTAGCTGTATCTCAAGTGGCTTTCATTCTCTCAGAGGAGATTTATGATTTTCATAAGAGCATGATTTTGAAAGTTTGCAGGGAAAGGAGCACATTTTGAATTCAGCTATGATGACTAATGTGGGGATGATGCTAGAGTTATTGCTGTTTTGTCAAATCAGTGTTTTAAGTAGACTATAATTCTTTAGAAAGTCCCATATTTAAACTCATCACATTCTTTTAACTGTCTGTGTCTTCTAAAACCTTTGTAGTCCAGTTATGCTACGAAAATGGAAAAAAATTCTGCATGTAGCACAAGACTGGTTTTAATTTATGGCAACTTATTGTGCTTCCTCTATTACTTCTGAATTATAAATCATTTTCTATGACAGAATAAGAATAAGTAAATCATGCAAAACTTTCCTATGTAATATTTCAAATGGTAATTTCACTGTCTGCACCATGGGAACCATAGAGTTGAAGAATCTAAGACAAAAGTCCTGTAATATTGATGTGCATCTATTTCATTCCAATATGGTATATAACTGCATGCTTCATGTTACATGACCATAAAGTAATAGAAAATTAATTTCTACTGAAAATAAATGAAAAATAAAACTCCTTCTACACTGTAACATTCACACTCACCTCACAACAACACTGATAACACTCTTATTCCTCCTGGCATTGCAGTTTCCCACACTAGTTGTCAGTGTACTCTGATGCTGCTCCTTCCCTGTCTGTGGCAGGTGTTCTCTACAAAAGTGGCTGAAAACTTCTAAGAAATATTTTTTCCCAAGCCAGGGAAACTCTCAACCCTTACACAAATTTGGAGCAGCCATGCAGTTTAAATTATCAGCCCACCTGAAGACAAGGTGCTCTCAAGCATAGGGGCAGTAGTGGGGTTTTTTGAAGAGCTGTGGCTGTGTTCACCAAGTAGGTTTGATGCCTGTTAAACCACAAGGTTTTCCATTCATTTCTAGTTTTTAAGCTGTATATATTTCATACTGTAGGTCTAGTAAAATAAAGGGTACTCAGAATGGTAGAAGCTAGCTTAATTGGTTTGAGCCTGTGTTTGGAAAACATTCCTTGTCTTCTCAAAACTCCAAATTTCAAATAAGAAAGGCACCGTTTCTGAATTGATAGAGTCACTTCTTCTCACAAAATAATAAAATGCATAGATGTCAAGTCAGAAAATCCTGTGTATTTTGCAAGCATAAGGAAAAAGAGACCAGAAGAGTGAGTGAAAAAATGCATGTTCTTCTTAAAAAGAAAAAAAAAAACAAAACCCAAAGCCTGTTCTTGCATTTTTGTCTAAAATAATATATACTTGTCCAATTATGACACAAGAAAAGTGCAGCTACCTTTTCTGTGTGAATTTTTGGGTTGAAATACTGCATTTGTCAGAGTTAGCTGAGCATTAGTCGTTAGCTTGTATAGGACAAATTTTCCAACCATTTGCAAGTAGTATTTTGTCTCCATCCATCTTTCTATGGAGGCTTACTAGAAATACAGCACAAATTGAATTGTCTAAGGAAAGGCATTCTAGGAGTTCTCATTTTGAAGCTATGTCTGGTTTCTGTTGGGTCTTCTGCTCAGCACATATCACTTTTCTCTTACTGCTCAGACAATTCATTACATCTCAGAACACCCCAGGGAGGGAAGTATTCCTGTCTCATTCTACCAGTGAGGAAGCCATACTACAAAATATTGAACAATTGTCCAAGGTCACTGAGAAAACAAGGAGTAGAACTAATAATCCAAATTCCTCTCTCCACACGTATGCAGTGAAAGAGTTTTTTTTCCTCACAGAAAACTGTCTAATTCTGAATCAAAATCAACTTCTGTTTCTAAAACACCAAAAGGTAAATGAAAAATCAAATTGAACCATTACACTACTTGCTGTTATTTATATCTTAACTAATCAGAATAGCTCCTTCTAATCTTTTCCTGGACACCTTTCCAAAATAATTGACCAGAAATTCATAAAATTGTGCCCAGTAATTGTGGGCAATGTTCAGATGCTAAATAAGTTACTGGGAAGAAAAAGTGATTGAGTCTTTATTAGTACCAGGACTAAGCAATGACTATAAATAAAAAATAATAAGGAAATAATATATTTCTATGTAAATCATATGCCATTCATACATATTTTTATTTTTAAAAAATCCATTATTGTGATCTGCCCTTTAAAGATCGCATTTTTTCCCCTCTTTGCATATTTGAAAGACTTTTATTCAATTCTGGAAAATTCCATAATAAGGTTGCAGAATGCTAAATGAAGAGTAAAAATATGTGATTTTCTCAAATCTTTACTTAAAGACATTTAATTACTACATGGATAGACCACTAAATTTTTCAGTGCTTTCAATAATGCATAGGTGAAATAGTAAGAAAGAAACAAGTTCATATCTACCCATCTCTGTGCTATCTCTGTGTTATTGTTTTGATTCCATATTCAAAGAAATTTCTCAGGGTAAAAATTAAATGATCTCTTACTTTTTTTTTTCTTACTCTCCAGTAAGAAAAAAACCACAAACTAAAATTCTGTATTTAAACAGATTAGAGCTATTGAGTCTTCTAGCAGTTCAAAAATAATCTTTAAAGTAATCCTCAAGTAATGCATCAGTTATTTCTGTGATAAATACTGGGATCATTTCTATAACTCAGTGAACACACTAAAGTAAATAAGAGTCCATCTGAACCATAAAAAGCAGTGCAAAAACACTAACATGCAGATTCAATCAGGCATAAACCAAGGGTGCTGATTGTGATAATAAGAATTAAATTTTAAATACTAAATGTGAGCTTCAAATACCAATTCACAGGAGCATATAGCAGTTTGGAAGACATATGCAGTGTAATTAGAAGGGCTGTGCCCATGTCTTCACATTTCTTAGCAAAGTATCTCTGACACTATCACACCCAAAGCAATCCTTCAGCCCAAGCACTCTAAGATTCCTCACCTATAAACTCTCCTAAGCTTCCATTCTGCTACAATAACTTATATTTTTCGTTTCTGAAAGGAAAGCATAACAATATTTTGCCTTAAATAAGAATGGCAAAATTGCCAATATCACCAAATTCCTGAAAAAACTGAATCCTCTGTCCTCAATTATTAAGGTGCTTGTGTGGATTTCTTTTTAACCATAGTCTTTGACACCTGAAAAGGACAGGGAATAAGTGTGGTCTGCTAGAGCAGAAAGACTGGATGGAAGTCTGGATGTCACCGAGGGAACAGGAAGGTCAGACCCCACAGGGATGTTCTTCCCAGGAATGGGAAAAAAGGAAAAGGAATCAGCATTATCACACAACAACCACCCTGCACCTTTCTTCAGTTCTTGAGCAGTCTCTCACAGTTCTTCCAATTACCTTTCTCTCTCCAAAGCTACATCTATTGCCTGCTCCTCACCTGAAATGCCTCTCAGTTTCCATTTCATTAACATGTCACTTTTTTAAAATGAAACACATCACTTTCTCAAGATGAAATATTTCCAGGCTCTCTTTCCTTCCTCTTTCAGCACAGTCTTTCAAAGACCAGGCTCACTCACTTTTCTCCTGTTCTCACAGTGAAACTCAGCCTGGTAATCAAACTTTGAAGCTTTCTGCTACCCAGGGAGCTACCTAAGTCTCTGTGTGGCTGCTGAGGTAGTCAATAGAACTCTAGGCTTTTAAGATTGTTCCCAACGATAGAAATTTCCATTCTCAGGAGCTCCCTTTCTTCCCTTGGTGCTGAAAGAAAAAGATTACCTTGGAGTTCTGGAAGGACTTGAAAGAGCAGTTTTCATGTCAACAAACCTGTAATGACTAGCATGCAGGTATATTGCTGTTCATTAAAAACCACTCCAGGAGAAAACCACTATCAATCTGATTTCTTTTTTGGTGTGGCTGCATCTAGTAATGTAGTGGCACAGTGTGGTTCAGAGACTCATGATAGTGCAGCTCCCTGTCATCTTGCTTTCTCCACAATAAATATATAATCCTTTACTGCTGTATGTGTGGTAGGCACCAGAGTTTTCCCAGTCAAAGGCTGTAGTCCCAGAACTTCCACATCTGTTTTGGCTGTGGATTCACCTGTTAATACAGTAGGGTCTGTCATGTAATATCAACAGGAGCTGTTAGCTGTCAACTCTCACTTTGTATTTCAGTGATGGTGTTAAAGCTTGAAATCAAGGAAATAGGTCTACCATGTCACTGAAAAAAAGAGCCTAAGAGGTTTGTACCAGAAATTATGATTCATTTTTTGTTCCATATCAGAAGCTGGTACAGTCACAAGAGCAATTTGCTTTATGAACAGTCAAGGAAAAGCAGTTTCCTCCAGTTGGTAATATAAAGTCATTTTTTATTGCATGAATACTACCAGAAAGACTGTACATTTCACCTTTATATGAAGGTGCTTCAATCTGGACAATGGTGAGGGGACTAAAAAGGAACAAGAAATTGGCTTGTCTTTGTGTTGTACATGTACTGAATATTTTTACTACTTCAGTCATTTTCATTTATATAAATGAAGCTTTTCTTTTTCATACAAATCATTCTTGTCCCCAAGGCCTCTCTGCAAATGTAGTAACACTTCAGCAAAGGGTAACTGAAGCTGGAAAAAATTTACAGCAAAATGCCATTTTTAAAGGGTGTAATGATATATACTGCAGAGGCAAGATTTTTAAATTCACTCTGCAGAAACTTATTCCCTGTAGGAATGAGAGACCTGAGAATTTAGAACCGTATCGTATTGGCTGCCACTTCTTCAACCCTCTAGGCAGTAGCTTTCCACAGCAAACTTTGGTTTCATGTGACCATAAAACCTCTGATTTTCAAAAAGGAAACATCCTGAAGAACTCAAACAGATAGAAAATAAATGGAGTGCACCAAAAAATCACAGTAGGCATGTTTCTTGTTCCATAGCAAGATCAACAGCTGCCAGATCTTTTCCAGAGATGCCCTCTCCATACATGCTAGCCTGAACTCACTTTAGCTCCACAGATGCTGTTGCCCTCATACCTCAAGGCAATGAGATAATGAAGAGTAGTTGCAGAGAAGACATCTTGAAGAGAAGAAATAGATTTCAGAATTTTAACAGGGTTTTTATGTTTTATATTTTCATTTCTCACAGTCACATATATTTGCAAAAGGAATATTTGATACCTGATTTAACCATTTAGGGTTTTTTGCCTCATGACAGCTATTTATGTTCTTAGTCATTAGCAAAAACAAGATGCCAGCAATGCTCACTCTGGTATGATGTGATACACTGCAGCTTGTGCATTTCCATTTCAATCACTCTAAATGTGATCAGTTCAAGTCACTGGAAGACAAAACCAGAAATCATTTGATGACTCACTGGCTGATTTAGGAGATAATTCAAGTTTTGGGTTCAACTGCTGGACCAAGACTGTAGGGAGTTTACTGATTGTGCCTTTGGGAGGGTTAAATTCTAGAAAGATCATGTCAGGGAGGAAGAAGATTTGTGGAAGGAATGTAAAAACTGAACTAGCCTTACAGTTTTTAGCTTATTCTTCCTGAGCATATTTGATTCACTAAAAATGAAAAAGTGTTCTAAAGATACAAAGTAAAGTCTCTTCTTGCTTCATGTGGTAGCTTTACTTCTACACATTTTTCTTCCATTATTTTCTTTCTTTTGGTCTCAAATGGAAGTAAAAAATTAAACATGTCTTTCATATTTTTTCATAATTCAACTCCTCATCTTGTTACCATACCAACTGCATTAAATACTGTTCAAATTTCTGCTTTAACTTAAATACTAAAAACTCAAAACATCAAATAAATTCTGAACTGGCAGACTAATGCAGTGATTTTTCCAGAGCTGACTGTACCGCCAACACAGTAGTTAATTCTCTGCTGAAAGTGAAGGAGTAAGGCTTTTCTTTCTTCCTAAGATAGACAGGTTTCCTGTGTAGAGAAGTGGGTTAGTTTTCTGTAAGTTTTTTTGTGGGAGGATAAAGAAGTGGATGATAACCCCGTCCTCATTTCGTTTTCTAAAGCTTTCAACCAGAACCCGCTAGGATTTTGACAGCCATTAGCAGGGGCATCCCTTTGTTCTTTCAATTTTAGATGTTTACAAAACTTGTTTTTCTCTTCTGTTTTTAGCACAAGAAGAATGGGCCACGACCCGTTCCAGCCTAAAGGCACCACCTCCAAGGTCAGCCAGAGGGGGATACAGGGAACACCCCTATGGTAGATATTGAAGGTCCTCCTCATCTGTGACCTCATCTCAAAGACAATTAATAGCCTGTGGTCTCCACATAAACAGCAACAAGACAAGTAATAGTCCATTTCTTTTCTATGCTAGGAATTACTGCTCATTATTATCCTATGTACTACTTGTATTTCCTATAACATTGGCGTGACATTGGCATTAGTATTATTTTATAACACGGACTTAAAAAAACCAGAGACAAAAAA
Source organism: Serinus canaria (assembly GCF_022539315.1). Classification (NCBI taxonomy): domain Eukaryota; kingdom Metazoa; phylum Chordata; class Aves; order Passeriformes; family Fringillidae; genus Serinus; species Serinus canaria. The sequence continues at coordinate 87,979,072 of NC_066316.1, forward strand.
CCTTTGGCAAGCATTGTCTATAAACTATTCAAAGATGATGTTCTGTTGGTTGTATTCATTGCTGTGTGTAACTAAAAAGCATGACACTGTTACAGCTCTTGAGTCTCTCTACATACTAGTTAAGGCTGAGTTTCTGTTTAGGGTTGCTGAAAGACTGTAATATGATTTTTTTTTTTTGAGCCAGACAATAATCAAGCTGTAGATAAGATGTTTTAACCTGTCTTTTTTAATATATGTTAGTTTAGATTAAGATGCTCGATATTAAGTTTGTAAATTTAATTTTAAATGCTGTTTTAATGGGGTTGAAAACAAGCAGCTACTGTATGTATGTAGCTAACTGAAGTTGTTCAGTGTTTTAACCTGTATTTGTTAAAAAAAATCACTTAAAGTTCCATGTGTAAGCTTCTCTAAATAGGAAACCATAATTTTGTCAAATATGTTTGCCATAATTTGTCAATAAAGCTGAAACCTTTTGTAACAAACTAAATTTGGAATTACTTGTTTTCTAGCTTTAAATGCCTGCTTTATTTCTTTTTCAAGAGATGCCTAAAATGTTTTTATATAAAAATTACAAAAATGAACCCAAGCCTGTTTTAAGATTTTTTGTGTAAGACTTTAAAAGTTGTATTAATAACTTCTGGTTGTTAAATAATATAAAAGTTAACAAACTAAACTGTTACATGAATCATGGTTAGTATCCACTAATGTATAACATGTTAATGGAAAAAAATGCTTTAGAACAATAAATGGATTTTAAACTATCCTTTAAGCTTGATCTTGCTAAACGCAAACTCTGATTGACTTGTTTGTATTAGCATGTCTCTCGTGAGAATGTAATGGAGTTTAAAGAGGTAAGATTACCACTTACCACTGTTAGACTGTCTAAATGCTAGTTCTTCAACCTTTGAGTTTCCCCGCACATTAAATATCCCATTCAACATGTAAGCATTGCATAGATTCACCTATTTGTTTTCACTCAGAAGAGTGCGTGGACTGCATTTTTCGTAGTATATAACAATTTGTCTTGATAAACAAATCATCAGTGTCACTGCCCAGCTGTTGGTACTCAACTTCAAAAACTTTATTTGTAATTTTCAGTGCTAAATATCACCGCCCTTGAAGGCAGTTTAGAGGGCTGATATTTCTTTTGAGACTATCAGACTTGATGGCTGATGATTATTAAGGAAATATGTCGCAGGACTCAAAGGATGACTAAACGTTAAACAGGTAACACTAATAGTAACTCTGTAATTTTGAGTATGCAACAGTAATGTAAAATATTCTCAGTTATTAAGTTACTGATAGTTAAAAAAGTAAACCTACCAAAAGATAACAAATAGGTATATAGGCTATTAAAACAACTAATTAACATTAACTAGTGGCAACAAAATTATTCTACAATATATAACCCTCAAGGTAATAAACAGAACTAAAATTAACAATAATAGTAATGCAACTCTTGCTAACAACAAATATATAACCTAAATTTTGATGAAGAAAAAAAAAAAAGAACAGAAGACTTGATGGTAGGGATGCCAAAACTGTTAATCTTTTCAGTACATACAGTCTTTTTGTTTACAGTGGCTTTTTGTCAATGTGATTGGTTTACTTTTTTGATGCGACTAAAGTACAGGCCGATTGCTGTTCAGTTTGTGAACAAAATCTCTTGCAGCTGGAGTTGCATGCTAGCTCTTTTTGAATAGTTTATGATGAGTATGTTTTGTCCTTTGAAGTGTTAAAGTGAATTTAGTAGGCTACGTGATGGTTACATTGAGTTTATTCTGTCTCACTATTTCAGGCACTCACAGGCACTGGACAGCTAAGCAGCAGATCTGCTGAGAAGTGGTCAGGTAAGCTCTGCTGCATCTCAGGGGGTTTTCCTAATTCCTGTTTTATCACTGCATTTGTTTTTACTAACACCCAAAAACATATTCAGCTACAGTTTTAAAAAAAGTGTCTTTCCAGCAATGTTTCTCTGCGTATCAGCATAGTGATCATGGTATAATGGCAATCAAAACATTTACGTGTGTGTTAGGATACTTTTCATTTCAATAAAAACATTCTTGTCATCTAGCCTTTTAATGGTAAATATTAAGGTGGTGTACTTTATAACTGCTCTTGCTAAAAACAGGAGCTTCTGTTTATTAAAAGCATGCCTCCATTTTGGCTAGTCACGTAGCAAAGAAAAATGCAATGCTAATTGTCTTTGCTTCTGAAAATATTTCACATTTCTTCCTATGAAAATTGTGTCTGTATAGAGACAGGAAGTTTGTTATTTATTCTTACACTTGGTTTTTCTTTTTTATTCTTTAGAATGGCAGGGACATTTAGGTATTACTATGCAACGCCATGAATGGAGGCATTACTTATATTTCTCTGTTATATACATTTAAACATAAAGGTTCTTAAATAGACTTCAGTTTATATGTGAGATCTTTGACTGAAGACAAATGTCATTGCTAGAAACAAAAAAAATTCAGCTCAGTTACGACTTTGTCCATGGACTCAGAAGTGTGTACCTAATCACAATACAAAAAGTACAAATTCTTGTCATCATTCTTAACTAGATAAGTTTACACAAATACACAGTCCTAGACACATTTATTACTCTGGCATCTTTTCCTATGACTGTGGTCTGGATGATGTAACATTTTCCAGGTTTGGTGGTATTCAACATTTACTTACAAACCACAAGTTGTATTGTATAACAAGATATAAAGGGTTTAATTCTCCTCTCCAAAGCGTTGCCTCAAGATTTTTATAAATTGTTTTTATTGATGTGCTACAACCACCCTACAGACCAAAGTGATATAGTATGGCATTAGGGTTTGTCTGCATGTTACAGTCACATCAGTGGGGGTGTGCCACTGTAAGAAAATCTTCCATCGACCCACCTTGCATGTAGTTACACTAATTGGCTTTGGTCAGTATATATCTCCACAGAAAAGAAAAATACTTTCCATTGCTATAAATAGTTTCATCCTGGTATAACTGTGATTATAGATTAATATGTATTATAGATGATACTATATAACTATTCCAGGAAATTCTTCTATGCCTTGCTGAAATGATTAATAGCACAAAGCTGTGAGCAGGTCATACCTGATGTGAGATCCAGGTCAAAGCAGATAAAATTAATTTCTCACGTGTGCATCACATTTTTATGTGAGGGTAACTACTGTGAACTCCTTGAGGGGGGACTTCAATAAATATGGCTTTATAGCAGAGTAGTATCCTTTAATATTCCTGTCTCCAAGTCTACTTTGCAACCATTATTTGTCTAATTTTTAAAAATGGCAGAAAATGTCAGTAAAGTGATGCATTGTGAAATAATATTACATAAGAATTATTTTGAAAAAGTAGGTTAAGCCATTGCAAGCAAACAACTGTTTATGCAAACATTTTTTCTATTGATTTTCAGGAAAATAGTATGAAAAATTACCCAACTGCATGTGCTGTTCTGTGCTAACTAAAAGTGTATTTCACTACTGTTTCTGAAGAAGCCTTGCAGTTAATCAGCTACGTTTTAGGAAAAACATAATCCACTTTATTAATTTTTGAGAGAGTAACAAGAGAGTCTGATTATTCTAATTAACAGCTGTCTTCAAGTCTTCCATGAAAAGCTGTGACAAATTCTACACATCCAGCATCAGGTCAGCCACAATTCTGAGGTCCTGAAAACTTATGTGCACCACCAGAAAACATGTAATTTCACTCATGCTACAGATCACTCCCAGACACTTGTCACGAACCAACCATTTTATCTGGCTTAACTCACTCACCAATTAGTTTTGTTTGTAATACAAAGAAAAAAGCAATATAAAATAACACAATAAATAAGTGAAAAACACTGGGAAAGAGAAATTAAAAATGCAAAATTTTTGTTCAAATATTTCTAAGATTTTTTTGTTTGTTTGAGTTGACCTCATATATAGAACAGTTTTAGAAGAAAGTAGTGCTCTGTAGTTTTTTTCCACTTTTTTAGTAGTTAAACCAGCAAATTCTATTTTGTTTAGCAGCCCTTTTGCAAGTAGTCAAGAGCCATTCTAACTGAAAAAAAATTAGGTATTTTTAGAGCAGCAAGTTTTATTAGAAAATTAAGTAGCACCATGTAACTCTTTCCTATTTGACTTATCTTACAGTGTTTAAGCAAAGATCTTAAATCTTCATATGAATAAATGAAGAACCTCAGGAAGCACAGTGTATCTGTCCTCACCACAGAGGATATTGGCAATGGTTTGTGCCTTAATGAGGTCCTCAACCTCCATTCAGATTGACAGGGCTACAGCCATAAAGCCAAGTGATCTCTACCCCTTTACTCTGCCCCCCTTCCACAGCCCAGCCACAATTGCTCCATTTTATTTAGACCTGTGCTGACTTCCAAACTGCCTAGCACTGATGTAAGTGATGGGGAGGGAGGCCATGAGGAGCACATCACTGTGTCTGTGGTAGCTCTGAGGAAATGGGTGAGCAGACCTTGTGAGTGAGCATGGCAGGATGGAAGGGCCAGTGTCCGTACTGCCAGGGAGCTGCCAAACCACAGCCAGGACTGAGCTGCTGAGCTGCATATCAGGAACTCAATAAAGCAACCAAGGTACCATTAGGATCAGGATAATTAAAATACATAGTGCACCTATTGAAAGGCTTATTATTTCATCATGGTAATATGGATTTATGGTAGTGTTCATGAAATATCATCCAGGATTATTATCTGAAGGGTAAAATCAAGAACAAGTAACCAGTGTATTGTGTTCAAATAAAAACCAATTTGGTCTACTGTAGCATTCACATTCTCTGAAAAAATCCCTTTGTTCAGGATTTTTCTCCTGGGAAGCTGTGAAGCCTCAGAGAAAAAGAGAACAATTCTTTTCTCATTTGCTTCTCCTGTGTTTTACTCATGTGGAATGTGTTTGGAGATTGTTTACCCACAGGTGATTGTTTCATTGGACTCTGGTGCGGGTTGTTTTGACTCTTTGGCCAATCAGGGCCAGGCTGTGTTGAGACTCTGAAAAGAGTCACAAGTTTTCATTATTAGTCTTTTAGCATTTATTAAGTATCCTTTCTGTATTCTTTAGTATAGTATAGTGTTCTTTAATATAATAGAGTATCATAAAATAATAAATTAACCTTCTGAGAACATGGAGTGAGATTCATCATTCCTGCCTTCGTCGGGACATTCCCAGCAAATACAATAGTCTACAATAGTGATGTGTTTCCTTCATGTTTGACAGTGGGAGTGTTGTTTTATGAACTGTCTTTCTAAGAAGTCCAAAGTCTTGCAAGATTCAAATATTGCAGCTACAAAATTATTAGCAGAGGTAAAGGAGAATCATCAAATTAGCTAAACATTGGAGAGAAAAAATTTTTGACTGTGAATGAAAGAAGCCTGTGATCCATTAAGGAAAGGAAGCCCTAGAACATTTTCCATATTGTATTGCATTAACACACAGAAACAAGTCAAGGCTGTATAAAGGTTCAGTAGAGACAGCCCTGGATAGCAGTGTTCTTCATGCAGCCTTCCTAGAGATAACTCATATTCTGTAAAGCTAACTGGTAAATTTCCTTTTGTTTATGGAAAAATACTGTGTAAAATGAAGAGACAACTAAGAAACTCTACCTAAATTTCTTAAATAGCTAGATATTTTGAGAGAAAATTGTTCTCCTGTTGTCTTCTGTAATTTCTTTTGTGAAAGAAATACCAGATCTAAACAAGATTATCATCTCCTTAAGCAATGTTTGCTAACAACTTCTTAGCAAAGATGTTAAAGAAAATACTTTTGGTTTGTTTAATAAGTATTACCTGAATTCTTTTATAATGTTATAGTCCTTCAATAAGGAGTCTTCTTCAAGACTGCAAGAAGATAAAGCAGTTTGGGAAAAATATTCATGAAGTCAGAATCATAGAATAGCTTATAAATGAATCCTACATGACAAAGAACCAATTTATCCCTATATCAGAATCCATGAATTTTTAGGGATCAGGAGGACTGAGTTCATTTGTAGATGCATTTTTTTCAAGGCAGGGTTAAAAAAAAATCACTTCACTTACAAATTACAAAGTTTTTACACAAAAAGAAAGGCTATAATTGGAAAGGTTGGCTGTAGTTAATGTCCAAAGAAGAAAGATGATATTTGTTACTATTTAATGTCATCCTCTGTTGTCAGCAGATTAATCAAAGTACAAAAAGAACACAAATTAACAATTAAAATAACAGGAAAAACTGAAAAAATATTTGAATATTGAACAGAAAAATATTGCTAATGTATTCTGAAGCTTTTTGTCTTCCATTAAAACTCAGATGCACTCTGTGACTTCTGTCAGTTATTAAAACCCAAGAGTTATCAGAAAAAGTTTCACATTATCCATTTTACTGTACTTGTCTGCTGAGATAGAACAGGTTACACAGGTAACTTTCTCAAACCAGCTGTGGCTGCAGAGATGATCACCATCATCCCCCCTGTTCTTAGCTAATTAAATTTTTCTAGTCATTACTGTTTATCATTGGAACCTGACAGAAAGCTTTGAAATCAATAAGCCTTTCCTTTTCCTTCAATTGGTTTTGTTTCTGGTCCTGGCAGTCAAATGCTAACATTCATTTGAAACATTAGGAAAATGATTCCTACTGAAAGATTTGCTGATCTACATAGCTATTAGACAATTTATGAGCTTTGCTCCTGAGAATGCTGGTATCTTTGGTGGAGACACTCTGTACAGTGTTTATGTTCTGAAACTATGGAATCTGAAGAACTGAGCCTGCCAGTATGAATACAGGAAAGATTTTCTGTCCTTTCACAGTCTCTGGTGGACTAAGTTATTTTTATTGCAACTTGGCAGAACATGTTGAAATATATCTCTAAATTGTGCATATCTGGAACAAAGTCTTCGTTCTCAAAGAGGAGCAATTTTTGTCAACTTAAGCATAAGAAATACAGATTTTTAAACTTCTACTAAAAACATGTCACTGTTTCAACGGTTTGCTTTCTTATATAAATCCTTTTAAAAGGCTGTGTTTGGTAGTTATTGAAAGACATAAATGCCTCCTGTCCTAGAAAAATTGAATTAATTTTGAAACCTAGTATGCTTTACCAGAGAATAGCAAGATTTGTTGAAAATGTAATTGCAGAGATATTTCAAATATGTAAATCAGAAGGAAGGTTTATTGAAGAAGATCACACCCATGCTGTAATGGTGTAGGTCATCATTCACATATTAAAAAGATAAATATAGAACAAAAAGATGTGCAGTTGATCATCTGTATCCTGCATGTGCCCTAAGAATTTTTCAAGATGCTATATGGAAACAATCAGAACTTTCTAATATCTTTTCACAACATTTGGATGTACAAGGAAAATAGAAATGCTTCAGTACCCTGATAAGAGTCGAATTACTTATGAAAACAATGTTTCTTGTTTATTTCTGTTGCTGCTATACCTTATTGATTTAATGGAGGTCTAGTTTCTTGTTATAGAGTATTATTATACAGTGTGAGAATAGCTGCTTCTATCTTGTTTGGCACTGTTGTTGCCATGCTGGATGCATTAGCTCATGATGGATGGCTCACTCTCAGGAAAGCAGTGGAAACTTATGTTAGGTGCCCTTGCCTTACAAGACCTTCACACTGTGTTACCACCACCAAGTCAGAGGTACAAACTGCTGAGCTGCTCATCTGTGACTCAGCATTCTGGGTGGGCCTGCTTTCTTTACTTCTGCACAGTACACAGAACTACCTGTGCAGATATTTTGTATCATGATCTACTGTATTCATTTCGAACTCCATTATATTTCTTCCCAAACTTTATAACAGTCCTGGACAATCAGTGGCAAAATTCAGTGAAAAGGTCTTTCCAATACAGCTTCTTTCTTTTTTCCTTTCTTTTTCCCACTTTTTTTCTCTTCTTCACAGAATAACATAATGTTTCCTATACCTATTTTAGCTGAAAAGATAATCAGGGACACTGTCATTCAAATGAAATGCTGCTATTTGCTAATAATACAGGAATTTAGTGTGGCATTCTCTGATTATTTAAAACTGATAGGGTTCTTTTTATTATTCTGGATGGTATTTTAAGTATTTAATACTATTTTCATATCTGGTTTAGAATTCACGATGTAAAGATACAAACAACTGACAAGAATGTTATATTACATTGAATTCCTGTTAATCAGAGTAGCTTTCTGATGGAGAATTTAATCCTGATCTTTCTCAGGTTTCATATACTAAAAATTCATGCTGACATCAAGGACTAAAAAGGGAATATATAATTCAGAATGTGATCTGTATTCAGTTTTATAATTTAATTAAATTCAAACAGAACGCCTAGCTATTAAGGACTGGATTGCATCATTCCAGCCCATGTCCTGCTTAACATCAGTGTGAAATAACTTTGATCCAGGAAGAGTACTTTAGATACAGTACCGTGTCAAGATTTTACTTTTCCTGTAATCATAACCAATTTTCCCACATGCAGGAAAAATATTTAGTTGAAGATGTTTGCTTGGCACTGTTGCTCGCTCAAATCTCAACTTGGCAATCAAGTTCATCTGCTCACGGTAGTCACCACTTTATTTTCATGACAACTATCACATTTCTGAAGGAGGCACAATACTTTTTGTATCACTGAACTTGAATGCAGATCTAAGGCCAAAGTGGGTTGCCCATTAGACTGTGAAGGCATGTGGGATACGTGCTTTAGGGAACCTAGTGCTCGTTTGAAAGAGTTATGGGCATCACAATAATGCTGCATAGTCCTTAAAAGCTGAAATAGCACCTACAGGGCTTAAAAGAAAAATGCTGTATTGAACTCAAAATAATTACTAAAGGCAGCAGGTATTTCAATCTCTGCCTTATAATGGAGAGTTAGAAAAACAGTGAAGCTACATGGTTTGGCTAAGGTCACTCAGCAGGTCAAAGTGATGTAATAAAGTGCAAATGGCAGAGCAGCAGGTGAGGGTAAGAAGCTGCATCAGGAAATGAAACTGGATGCATTCTGAGCTGGGATTTGTTTTGAGAACTGAACTCCCTTGTCCACAGTGCAGTTGTGCTGTCATCACTTGGTGCTGGACTTTACCAGGAAATTGGATGAAGCCACAGCAGGTGTATGTATAGAGACCCTACCTACATGTACCAGATTTACACTGAAGAAGCCTGTTATTATTATCTTCATCAATTTCCTTTATAGCCCTATTTTTCTATAGCTGCATCTCCTGTTGCCATGGTAAGTTTCTCATGCTGTATGTCTTTGTTGAGCAAGAAGGACATCTCAAAACACTGAAAAGGGCTTGAGATACCTGGTAATACCCAATGTCCTCCCCATAGCACTGAGCACAGTTGGACTGGACCCTAAAAACCTACATATAGGTTTTACATATTCTTAAACTTTATCGTGCTGACAGATCTAAAAATAACAGAAGTTTTATTTTATACCGATTTAGGGATAATTTTAGATTCAGAGTAGTTCACTTGGGTTTTTCTACTTTGGAGTCTGGTTTGCTAAAGTAATGGAAATAAGGCATCTGATTTTGTAATACACAGTCAACCAAAAATAACCCTAAGAATATATTTAAGGATCTAGAAGGCAAATAGTTTTTGGTATAATAACACTTTATACCAGGTTCTTCATCTGGACTTACTTCAATGAATCATTCTCATTCATAGCTCTCACAGATAAAGTACAGAACAAGCTATAAAGTATAATTTGCCATGTCTCCATTTTTCTTGTAAATATACTTTTGGCAGGGCTGGCCATATTATCTACCATTAAGATGTTCTGTAAATGCAACTGTGTTCTCTTTAAGATGGTGAATTTCAAGATGGTAAATTTTCCAAGATGGGTATCTTCTCAAGCCAAGGATTTTGGTCAAAATGCTAAGCAGTTCAGAAAAATAATAACTTTTTTTCTGTCAGATCAGAAAAAGATGTTTGGGGTGCATGGTGAAGGAGTCAGGAGAAATATGTAGAACAAGCGAAAGCTCTGTCTGTATTAGCAAATTAGACAACACCAGAATGATCCTATCTCAGATTTATTTTCCCAGTGCTCATAGTTTCAATTGCAGTCTTGCCTAATGTACAAGTTGATGTCTGTGGAAATGTATAAGGGTTGTGTGCCCAAATAGGCTCTTAGCCACAGAACCACTGGCAGACATTCCCAGTGATTTGGAGGGTGTTTAATGGCAAACAGCTGAGTTTGACTAAAACACAGGAATGATTTATAATGTCCTTCAGCATTTCTATCATCAGTTTTGTGTGAGGGTAAACAAATTGCTCGAAGTAGAAGCCTACTAATGTGAATTTTCTTGTCTTGAGATCTTACAAAGAGGTTTTGGATCTGATTTTCACCAGAGTTACAAGTGTCATCATCAGCTGTGCCTGACTGTGTAAAATGCTGGTTAAGGATAGGTGCAAGTTTTGGTTTTCCCAGGCAATGTAACAGTGTTGAATGTTTTATTTTAACTAATAATACAACTAGTTAAACCTAATAAACTAACCTAATAAACAATTAGTTACATTTTTGAGGTACTGTTACCACAAATGACACAAAAAGCCAACTGCAAAAGTCATAATTTTGTCAAGAAAAATTAAAGTTTTGAATAGAGTTCAGACAGTTAATAAAGAAAAAAACACATTGAATAATGAGGATAAAATAAATATTGAGTAGCTGTTCTTTCAGTGCCCTTTCTTAAGAATGAAATCAATCAGAAAAAAAAAAACCTCAGCCATTTTAAACTCAATGGTTGAAACAAAAAAAAAACCAACAACCTAACAAAGTTTGACTCAGACACTGCCTACATCAAATGTATACATGACAAAACCTGAATTTGGGTTTCACTGACCTGTAACTGCTATTTAACTAACTTCACAGTGTTTGGCTTACTTAAACTCTTTATTTTGGAAGCCTGATGTTTATACCCACCTAATAGTTTTCATCAAAGAGAAATGTTTCCAAGTTTATGGAAAGGTTTACACAATTTGCAAATTGAGGTTTCCTGTATCACAGACTTTCTTGGGATGTAAGGAATTCCCCTGAGTGACCCAAAAGTTATTTTCTGATTTTTTCATGAAAATCTATTTGTTTTAGAGAATATCACGAGACATCCACAAAGTTGTTGTTTGCCAACTCAGTAAACTTGATAGAAGCTGTAAAAAGATGTCTGTATTTCCCTACTCCACTGATCAGAATTTTTTTCTTCTGTGTGAAATTACCTTTGTGTAAGACATGGGGAAACACAGAGCACATTCATCACCTAACTTCAAATAATTACTTTTGCTGCTACAGGTTCTTAGACTACCTACACATTCAGTGGAGTGATCTTTGCTTAAGGGAAATAATTCAGAGTACTTAAGCCAGATGCTCTAAAACACTCTCTGGATGTTGGCTGGCTGAAGAGAGAAACTAATGTGTTTTAAAAATTCCTCCCTCTCCAGCCTAAATCTTTAAGTTCTCTCACAATTCATTTATTCCAATAAGAACTTATTTTAATTAGTCTTTCATAGGCCTGATTTTGTTAATATTATCAAGAAATAAAACACAACTGCAACTGAACTTGTTTTTACAAGTTCCCATTCTCATCCATACCAGCACTCAGAATTAATTTACTCTGGAAGAATATAATTACTCTGCTTTAATATCTGCATAATTTCATAAAATTCACCCCCACAAACCTCCTTTTTTATTACATTGCCAAAAGCACACTCATACTACTGTGCCTGGACTGTGAGCCTTCGTCTCAAATAGGTGATTGCAGGTACAGAAAAGGTGTTGAGGCAGCACCTGATAAATTTGTAGCAGTATAAAAATTAAGAATTTAGATGAGAAATCTAAAAAACAATGAAAAAAAAAAAACCAAGAAATAAATATCAGTGTTTAGTTTGTTCTTTTGCCTCTTTTTGGCTCTCTTGTTCACACTTATCATTTTAGAGACCCTAAGCAGGTGGTCACATGCACTCCCATTCCCTTGTGCTTTGCAGGGAACAGGAATGTGTTAGAACTGTATAGCAAATTCTATTGTTTTGTAACTGCATTATCTCATAGCATGCAGAATTTGGAAGGTAATGTCTTCCAAGAGTTTTCCATCATCAGAAGTATATCCTTGTGTCACAGAGATGCTATGTGAAGCTACTAAGGTCATTTAAGCAAAAATATTAATGTGACAACTGATTTTATGTTCTTTATTGAATATGTCTGCCCAACTTTATCTTGATTTTCAGATTTTTGGAGCCTTAGGGAAGTACCGTACCTTTTGAATGATGTTCAGGGAATTGAGAGTGCTCAACATCGTTTGCAATAATTCATTTGCTTCTGAAGGACAGCCTCAGGTTGGGACTCTCCACAGCCCTGAGTTCTGGACCTACCAGTACCACCCTCTCTAGGATATGCCACCACTGAGACTTAGAGTGATCTTCCAGTCTATCAGGTGAGCTGTTGTATTTTTCTATATGGTTTTAGTTTATGTAAAATGTGAGATAATTAAGTCACATCAGTCTGCAAAAAATAGAATTATTTAAAAGTAGTTCATATTTTGTTTGCCATTGTAAAAGAGCTTATACAGAGGTGCCTATGGTGCTTGTTACTTTGAGACAGGACAGTTTGATTACGTATCTAAATCCTTACACTTTTTCTGTCATAAAGAAATACAACAGTTAATCATCTTCTCACAGAAGTAACACAATAATAAATAAACTGTATTTTTGCAGTTGTTGAGCATCAAAAATATTTTAAGAAATCGTCTCTCCTTGGGATAAGTCAATCCTTTGAGACAGTATGTGAAAACCAAATTTTGCAGATTCTGGGGTTTTTTTGCTCTGTTCTCCACTTGTTCATCTCAGAAAATATTGGTATCTTCTTTGAGATGCTGTAAATATTCACTTATTCAGGTTTCTATTGTTCAGTTACTGTAGCATTGTTGCTACAAACCATGCACAATGAAAATCTGTTAGAAAGTAAATAAAGCTACAGCAGAAACCATTTGGATGAGAAAGAGAAAACAAAAAAAGGGTCATACCGGTGGAGTTTAAGACAGATACAAGTATTTAATTCAATCTTATATCCAGAATGAGTTAGTTATTTTGGGGAAAAGGGTAGTAAGGCGTCCTGTAGTTAAAGGCTGTGTTCTCTTGTATATGGCAAAGAACGTCATGTAATTGTATTGGAAATTATAAATCTAACATTTCCTAAATCCTTCAAGCTAAATACTCAGTAGTATTTTTCTGTAACAAGCTTATATACATCCAAACATCATAGAAAAGGACAGTTATTGCACTTAGTTTTTAGAAATGAGCTTGTTTGTTTAGCAAAGAGCATGTGAAACAAAAGACTTTGTCACTTGCTGTTGGTAGCTAGTGCATCCAGAAGGTTTCAACTCACAAAAGCAGCATCAATAGCTAATGTGGAGTCCTGCTGTAGCTGGAGTCAGCTTCATTTCCTACACCCAGTCCTTCCCTTGTTTCTCCTGACTGCACACCAGAAATGGACCTGAAGTCTTCCCTGAGGAACGGCATGAAGTCCTCATATGGGACCCCATTCCCTGTCACCATGTGTTCTGCCCACACCAAAAACCAAAGCTGAACCAAAGTTCTGCCCAACACAGCTCTAGACTTCAGAAAAAACTCAGTGGATTTTTCAAGAATCTTTCTCCTGGCTAGAGCTGGAAATAAACCCTAGGTGACAGTATTCACACTCCAGTTTTATGTAGGCTGTGAGTGAGATAAAGAAATGGGTGAAAATATGCAGCTTTCTTAAGGGTTTACTTAGATTATATTTAAGTGTGTTAACACTGTAAATTGCAATCTAAGGCTCTTAGAAATATTTTTTATTTATTAGTATTTTTGCTTTGCATATAGGAAATGGAAGAAGAAGGGTGAAACTGCACTACATCACAGAATACTATTCATCAGAACCAAAATACTTAGAGGCCAAACTCTTAACCATTATACCACATTTCCTAAAATGGCTTGTAAGGGAGACTTAGAAGTAGGTGATCATGATTGCCTAAAGAAAATGACCTACTATTCTTGGAAATAGTACTTGGAAGTATACTTGAGAATAGTAATTCCTTTAACTGCAGTAGTACCTGCAGTTTTTAATAAGTGGTAAAATATTTCAGAAGGCTGGAAGACTCTACTTATATTTCTAGAACATTAACAAAAGTCTGTAGAGGAAGAAAGGGGAAGTCTGATTTTTTCCTCATCCTGAGCAAGACAGAACTTTGTAACAAAGTACTAAGGTTTGTCTAATTCCATTACTTCCTTGCATTTTCTGATTTTTTTTTCCAACTGCATATATATATATATATATATATATATATATATATATATATATATATATATATATATATATATATGCTGCATGCATATATACTTAGTTCAGGTCCAAAGCACTATTTAAACACTTTTCAAGTATGTGTCAAAAAACCCAAATAAGATTAAATGCCTTCTACTGTTTAGAAAATGTTCTTAAATGCCTGGTGTAAGCTATGTAGCTGTCTTTCAGGTAACTGAGATCAAGCAAAATTCAAAACATTTAATGAACAAAGTTTTCAATTTCAATTGTAAGCGTTGCTTTCCTTAAAAGCTACAGGTTGTGTATATCATGTCATATTATTAATTAAATTATGCAGAGCTGAGAAGAACAAAGCATGGGGCATATGCTAGTCCTTGGAATTTCAGGTAGGCCTGTTCTGTGCTCAGTGCTCTGTTGTCGAGCAAGAAGTTGAAAAATGGGTGTAGAGAAGGCCAGCCCAATGCACAGGTTTGCTGTGAGCAGACCATTCAAGGCTTCACTTTGAGCTTCTCAAAGCACCTCATTCACCATGTGAATTTCCAATTGGAAATTGGCCCATGGAATTTCCCAGAAGTGAATTTTCTGTACTTCTGTAACTTCTGCTATTTCTTTCCTCTCATGGCTTTTTTTTTAGATTGGTTGTTTGGTAAAGAAAGCTGAACTGATTTGAACTGCCTTAGGAGAAGGCACCTCTGTTGATAACTCTGAACATTTTTAAGAGAGACATTAGACATTCTCCATATTTTGCACTTTCATTTTTAGAGGTACTGACAGCCTGCAGTTTTCACTAGTCTCAGGTTCAGGTTCTCAAAAACCAGGAGTCATGACTGGCATAAAAGATGTAAATATATCCTGACTCAAACTAGCTTTTTTGTGCTTCTTGTCTTGCATCTTTGTACAGGCAGTGTTGAAATTAATATGTTACAGATTTTTGAGACAGCAAGCTAGTACTAATGAAAGCTCAAGAAGTACTGAAAATGCATATAGCACATGAATGTTTCACTATTAGCTGGAATTACAGCTGAAGTAATTCAGCTGTAATTGAAGTGAGCCCCTTATTTTTCTAGAAGCATCCCTAATGGCTGGGATATGTTGCTGTAGTCATGCACTACAGCATGGCTTACAAAACAGGTAAGTAAATGAGGAGGTAAATTGTGTAAATATGTGCATTTTTCTCAAGATAGGTAGAATTAAATGTTGGAGAAAACTCAGCCTGAAGCTAATAGACCTGAGACACTATGGACCATACCAGCAATAATGAAAGATCTCAGCTACTCCCAGTCCTTACTAGTGAGTTCTGTAGGTATATCCTCTGTAACCCCTCTGCAGCATCTAAGTTTGGGTGTCTAATCTCTCCTTATAACACTGATACAGATATAAATGTTTAGCTTGAGCTGAATCTAGCCTTTAGGCTGTATTCTGAACTCTCTTTTCTCTCAAAGTCAAATATTATTTTTAGCTTTTATTGACCTGACCATCTGACTCCACTCAGCATTTGTTTCTGGTCAAATGCACTGCTCCCCGTCTAGGTCTAAACTGACTTACCAAAGAAGTTGTGTTCTTCAGGCATGAAATGGGTTTTTATTACTGAGGTCCACAGTGCAGATCATTGGAAGTTATGTAATAATATGAGAGGACATATAATTGAAAGGCTGTCAGAAGATAAAAGGGTATCAAGCTTCCCAGAGCATTCACATTGCAACTCCTGAAGCTGGCTGACATTGAAAGAGTGATTCGGTGTTCAGTGCCAGCCCCTCTGGTAGCAGCTCTGCTCTTCCTCACTGCTGCCTGTTGAAATATCACAGAGTCTGCAGCAGAGAATTTAATACAGGAGTTTTCCATTAAAGACATTAGCTGCTGCATTTCACAGTTACTTCTAGCTCAACTCTCCTGCTGGGGACACAGTACTTTGTCCTTGAATAGGCAGGACTGCTTTCATCCTATTCTTCCTGCTGGAGCAGTGAGAAGTAGCGTGTGAGTGCATACTGAGCAGTGCATAACAAGTGAGTAACTGCAATACAGGCTTATATTATTCTTGGATTTGTTTTAAATGTCAAGCAATAATACATAGGAAGTAAAAGTAAGTCTTTAACTATCCTGACATTCTCCTAAATGTAAGAAACCGTAAGAGATGCCTGTATTTACTACAAATAATAAAACTGGAGCGTTACGCTAATCAAATTCAAATCAGTTCAACTGCATAATTTTCAGTGAATAGGTGCTTATAAAACACAGAATGAACTCCAGAAGGAAAGGTTCATTGCTTCCTAATCAAAAGCAGTCAGCTTTAAACACCAGCCAGTCAGGTGATAGGTTTGTCATTTCTCAGCTGTGCTCTTGGAGGGAATTTGCCAAGAAGGCTTGACAGCCTTTAAACTTCGCAGAGCATTTTTTGCCTGTTTCTGAACATCATGTTAAGCTACAAAAAACTCCTGGGAGACTGGGAGGAGAGGTAGAATAACAGCATTTCTATTAAAATATATTTGCTGCAATGAATGTCAAGCAGAGTTTATGGTGCAAAAAAACAAGTAATTCCTGAAAAGAAATTTTGACCTCCCTCAGGTCTGATTCTTTCTTGTCTAATGGTGTCCAGCTACTCTGGGGGACTGAGGAGTGTCAGTGATTAATTGCCTGGATGTCAGAGAAATAAAGGCTCATAATGTATCATTAAAAACTAGAAATCAGGGTGTCTGAACTACCATGGGAAGCTTAAAATTAATATAATACTGCTATGTACAATTAACAGTCCAAGTCAGAAATCATTCGCTTTCATAATTTAGAACAGTGGCAGCTCTCCAGTGAAAATGTATTTACAGTAGTTTTACATTGCTTTCTAGAGGCTTAGTACAAAAGGGAGAGACAAAAATTAATATGCACCAAGGCAGTTAAAAAGAAACCTGTCTTTGAACTGTTCTTTCATTTTAATCAGCATGAGCTCTGCTAAATAGGGAAAAAAATTATGAGTAGGAGGCTGGCATCTAGGATACTGAGGGCAAATCACTCTCTGGGGAATAAGTTTGCAATCTGAGCAACAGACTCTGAGCTGTGCATGACTTGGGGTGAATAGGTCTTCTCTGTTTTAACCCAGCATCAACATCAATTGCAAGGTGGCCAACCTGAAATCCCTCAACCAAATTCCCCAACATGAAGGTCTGTTCTCTCCTCCATGGCAATTGTAACACAAAATTCTTTGCTAGAAGAATTTTTCTGTGTCTTCTATTTCTATTTTCCTATGTCTTTCTAATGTCGTTCTAGTGTTTTCTATTTCACATCCTCAGCTTTGGGACCTCCTACATGTTTTAGTAATTTTTGGTATTGGTTGAAGTCCCATTAAGCTTCTTAAATTCTTAAAAGGCTTCTTGAAGGATTTTGTTTGAAATTTTTTCTTGTAACTTAGGTCATAAAAGTAGCACCATAAACATTAATTGAAGAGCCATTAAGCAGTAGGGCTGTTTGTTTTCGGTTGATAGAAGACATAAAACTTCATACCCTGTGGTGGAAAACAATTAGATCTGATGATGAACATGCTATTAAATATACCATTACCAAACTTCTATCAGTTTAACTTTAAAAAATAGCAACCAGCTGTAGTCAAAGCAGACAAAAAGGATAGAAAGTCATATTTTAACTGTCATGTCATAGCCTTTTATAAATATTGTCATTTCTAATGTTTTATGCTAATGACAGTGACTAATAGTAGTCATTACCTCTGTTCATTCTCATAAAAATTTCCTCTAGAGAATATGATTACAGCTAGAGTGCTGTTTAAAAATAAATTTTGTTTTTCTAGAATAGATAACATAAAAATATTCAAATGCCAACAGGATTTTTAACTATTTTATTTTGTAATAGCATGTGTTCAACAACTACAGCTTTTGTTAATTGTGCTATAAGTTGAACAGACATCCCTTTCAGAAACATTTCTGGCATGCTAGCATGTGTCATATCTCTGGTCTCTGAACCATGGAATAAAAGGTGAATCTCACAGAAGCCATAAAAAAAGTCTGATGCTATCCCTGTAGAGGCTTAATGTTAGGAACATTGAATTTTCTCATCCATTTCTTATTTCAGTTATGAATTCTGCTTACTTGACAGGTACAGAGTACTTCATTATGTGCACGAACAGAAATGCTTAAATGGATGAAGCAGCTATTTACGTCTGATAGGAGCTAAGTGGGACATTAAATTAATGCCAAACAAGTGAGTGCTCATTTTAGTTTTGTTATAAATGGCTGCAGCACAGCAGTAATGTGTTGACTCTTATGTGCTGATAAATTCTATATTTCTTACAAACTTCCCTTAGAGCTCGTCGTGGAAAGACAAATTCACACTCTGCATGATGAAATTAGCAGCAGATGCATTAATAATTGAATAAGGATCTCTGGAGACACACCACAGCTCAGAAAGAGTTGTTGACTGGCTGGTTTAAGTAGAGGCTTCTTTTCTTATATATATGCACTTACATAAGCCATGAGTTAAGAGCTGCTGCCTGTAGGTAGCCTTTGATATCAAATCCACTTCCTGCTCTTAGAAGGCTTTGCATAGTTACATTTGACAGGTCATGAGCAGACTGGCAGCCATTAATCTGGGCAGAGTGTGGCCTTGCTCATTTCCCCTTCTCTCTGACTCTTCTTAAACTTCAAGGCAATCTGAAAGCAGTTTCTTTGGAAATCATCTCCTGACAATGAGGGGAATATGAGTGACTGGAAGACTTTCCATGTATGCCAGACCCTTGTCATGGACCTCCCTTTCTATAGGGTTGAAAGTTTCCTGAAGTGCAAATCCCAGCTTCTCTCACAGAAGGATTAGGAAACTGCCACCTTCCTTTCCAGCAAATGTGATGTTCTTTGATTTATCCACATGCCCACGTTTGAGAGGGGAGGAATTTCACAGAATCACAAAGAGACCACAGTGAGTCACCTCATCCCATTTCCCTTCTCAAGAAGGCCCATCCTAGAGCACAGGCTTATGTCCAGACAATTCTTTAAATTGAGGGAGGCTCCACAACCTCTCTGGAAAATTTATTCCAGTGCTCAGTCACTGCAAAAAGTTTAAAGATTTAAAAGATTAAAGAAGTTCTTTCTCATATTCAGGTGGAATTTCCTGAGCATCAGTTTCTGCCCATTGTGTCTTGTTGTATTGCTCGGCCCCACTGAGCACAGCCTGGAAACATCCTCTTGACACCCTCCCTTCAGATACTGATAAACATTGATGAGTTCCTCTCTCAGCTGTCTCTTCTTGAGGTGAACAGGCCCAGCTCCCTCAGCCTATCCTTGTAAGAGAGATGCTCCAATCCCTTAATCATCTTTGTTCCCCTCCACTGGACCCACTCCAGGAGCTCCGTGTCTCGACTGTACTGAGGAGCCCAGAAGTGGGCACAGCACTCCAGCTGTGGCCTCACCAGGGCTGAGTAGAGGGGCAGGATCCCCTCCCTCAACCTGCTGGCAGTGCTATTCCTGATGTACCCCAGGATACCATCAGCCTTCTGGGCCACAAGGGTTCACTGCCAGCTCAATTTGTGTCTTGTGGACTATAGCAAAGAAAGCAAGAGAATTGCCAGAAAAATACCTCTGCTTTTTAAAGATACCACCAAGTCTTTGATGTAATTTTTAATAGTTACTTTGCAATCACACCGAATAATATTATGCTCAGAGGATATTGACAAAATAAGTGTGATATTTCATCACAGCAATACTATTGGAGCAAATTCTCCCAGGTTTAAAATCAGAACGTTATTGCACTATTGCCAAGAGACTGAAGTAATTTGAGTAGTCAAAAAATTTGTTCCACTTTGAAGAAAGCCAAGATTTAGCACAGTGTTACTAGATTAACTCCACAAAGCTCTCCTAACTATGAATGCAAACTTCAGTCACTGGTTTTGAGCACAGGTTGAATTGACTTCTGTGTTTTGCTCTCCTACAGGTTATTTTATAAATCTCAAGATCTGTAAGAAAAATTTACCTTCAAAATATCTATCAGTGTATTTTCTGGAGTTTCATCAGCTAAAGAAATGCTAATTCTAATCTTAGATTTTAAATATATTGCAATATTTTGTATAAACTACAATATGATTTAATAAAGTGGTACTGTCTTTAAAGCACTACTCAAGATTCAATTGTCTTTAAAATAATACTTCAGTTCCTTCTATTTAGATATGCAATTATTTTTATTCAATAACTGCATATATTATTTATTCAGTAAGAGTTTGGTATGAATCTCATCATAATGGAAATACGGAATTTGAGATCGTTTTAGTGTGAGGAACATTTACACAGTTTTTGTTGTCACTTGAAAGAAGAGTTAAGTCCCAGAGATTTATATATGTAGTAATGAAGTATTGTCTCAATCTAAATCATAGAATCCCTAGGTTGGAAGAGACCTTCAAGATCATCAAGTCCAACCCATGCCCAAACAACTCAAGTAAACCATGGCACCGAGTGCCACATCCAGGTGCTCTGAAACACTCCTCAGCAAGTGGCTCAGCTGAGGAAAGAACAGAACATATTTTGCTTTGTGATATTGAACCACAATGCAGATAAGAAATCAGAGACAACCAGGTGAAGGAGTAAGCATGCCAAGATAATACTCTGGTTTCAGCACCCTGTCTTCTTTTGGAGTACTTGAAACAAAGATGTGAAAATTGGATTTACAAAAACTTTTTTACTCAATAGAGAGCTACCATTTCAGAATTGATATTTTTCGTTTGGTTCACACATGTATAATACATTTCATTGCTGTTTAAAAAAAGTAATCTTACCATCTTCTGAGTTTCTAGGGAAAAGACTAACTGCTCAAACAAGTTCATGAACTGCTAGATGAGAGGAATATACATGATTTGCATAGACCAAAGAGGAATAAAGAGACTGCATTGACGGGGAGAGAGATCACGAGTCATTAACTATGGCTTTATGCTTCACATCTCTCTACAGTGGGTTTAATCCTATTAACTGATTTCCATTCATTCTGTTATTTCCATGGAATAAGATCCTAATTCTTCTCCAGGTTCGAAATTAATATTATGCAATCCAATAAATTTTGTACATATTATTAGCATATGTAAGGCACATCAGTGGCACCAATGTTTATTCTTAACATCTGAAGTAATCACCAAATTTCACAACTATGGCAGTTATCACTCTTTAAAAGGGATGAGATATTTCTAAAGCTTTCTAGTGAGTGAATAAACCAATGGGTTTTACCCATGTTTTGCAGGTCACTGGACGTTCAAAAGAGCAAAGAGCCCCATCCCTTTTTCTATCACAGTAATTTTGCACTCGAGTATATGAGCATTTGCTAATATAAAAGCTATTGAGGAAGATATGAAGGGAACTTCTTCTAACACTGTCTTATAAGATAGAAATAAATGCTGCATTTCAAATCACACCTCTTCTTGAAATTTTCTTTCATTTTAAAAGGCATCTTGAGCACCAGATTTTTGTCTCTGGTGACCTATAATCAAACAAATCCACTTAAATTGAAAACAGAGTTTTCTAATTGTCATCCTGTAACCTCAGCCTGAAGATCAAGTAGCTACGTTTTGATTTATGGGTCATCACTACTATTGATGTTTCTGCAGGCCATAAAATTTTTACCCCTTGTACATTGCCCTTCTACCCTTCATGGTCTTTCCTCAGTTGTCCCCTTCTGTTATTGTTGCTGTTTTTGTTATTATTATTATTATTATTGTTGTTGTAATTATTATTACTATGTTTCTTTGAATATTTGCCCAGATATTGTTTAGGTGCATCCTTTTTTTGGAATAAGTTGGCGAGTTTGTTAGTACTCCATGCACCTATTTGTATTTCTCTGCAAATTACTCAAAAGAACAAATTTTTCCTTAGAGCCAATATGTGACATAAGGGGGTGAAAAAATAACAAAACAAAATTTTTTGCATATTTTTCTGAACTTGAACATGGTTGTGGAGAAACTGGTATATGCTGCACCCTCCATAAGTACTCTGAGAGAGCACAAGCTATCAGAATGGCCAACACAACTGAAGCAGAGTAAGAAGCTGCAGCAGCAAATTATTGCAGAATATCAGTTCTTTCCTCAGGAGCTCTTGGGATGGCAGACTAAGCATGGAGAATGTCCATAGAGAGTTCTTGTCTACTGTGTTCAAGCAAAGCAAATATACAGGGTTGAAGTCACTGTGCATTTCCAGATTATCCTCTGAGAGCTGTGATAGCTGTGCTGAGTTGGCAGGGCCAAAAATTCAACACAGCACTCTCCACAGAATACATTTTATTTCTTTGTAACCCACTCAGATAAGAGAAAGGTCAGGTGTTTCCATATATTCTCTGTAAACCTTCTCTGAATTTACTAAATTGAATAGGATTACATAGAATGATCCCAGCTTTTGGGTAAAATGATACCACTTCATTCATCCCAGTAAGTAATCCCATGATTCTACTTCTCCTGCTATTTGAGAAATTAGGACCTGTTTTTTGAATGTCCCCTATGAGAAGTGGAGCCTTTCTGATCACAGACAAAGCTGGGTATTTTCAGTAATTTTTCCCTTCTAATTTCCAGTCTACTGAAAGAGACTTCACTCTCCCATCATGGTTTTGTGGGTTCCCTAACATTTTTCAATCCAATTCGTGTTGCCAGCTGTCTTGTTTCTCTTCTGTCTCTCTGAAAATGCAGAGATAATGCACAGGATATCTCCTGACCAAAATAAAAATGTCAAGTTGGAACTTCCTTATGCAAAAATATCTAAAATTGAGCAGTAACTTAACAACTGCATTTCCAAAGTCTTGCACAGTGGACATTTAATTTTCCTTTAAAGAAATGTGTAACATGATGGGGGGTGTGGGTCAGAGGCAGAGACAGCACACATTCCCCAATTCTTGTGACAAACAGCCTCGAGTTTATTCCCACAGCTCCTTTTACAGGAGCTCCAATTGCACACGTGATTTGTTGAGGTTTTACGCCCTCCAGCTCTCTGGCCAGTGATACATCTGCATTTAGGGCTGAATGACATTTGGCTGAGGGTCCCTGTGTAGTTTTGAATCCTACCTATCCTTGCCCACCCAGGGACTCCAATGCTGCAGAAATAGACTTCTTCTTCAAGGCTTCTTTTAGGAGCAGATTTCCCACTGCTGAAAGAGTAAACTCAGTTTTTTCTTTCAGAGATTCTGGAAATGCCTCTCTCCCACCCAGCTGAAGTTTCCTGTCCTTTCTGTACCTACCTTTGCTAATCATAGCTCCTATGGAGTTGATATTTGTCCAGAGGTTTCTGCAACCTAAAAATGCCAGTCTTCGTGGGGCATGAAGAAAAGTAAGAAGATAGAACCAGTAAAGTTTTGTTGCAATCCTAATCCAGGATGGAAATCCAATCCATGCACTTTCATCTCCCTTAAAGTAATGTTTAATACTCATCTCCATAGTTATATTTGAATGCTCTGAATGTCTCCTCTAATATACTTCTAATCTTGTCATTTTAGGATATAAAACCTTTTTGAACATAGATGGTACAATGAAGACTTTCTAAAGATAATTACAAGTTCAAAGACTTCAGTTAGGGCAGAAGTTCCTCATTACAAGCAAATGGATCCTCTTAGTCATTAGATAAATGCACGAAGAATGTTAGAAAGGCTGGAAGCTCAAGATGGAATTTGGAAACACAAATCAAGATAAAATACTTTTTTTCCTCTGTAAAATAAAACGCTGTGTGCTTTGGAGGCTGCCTATCAGGGATAACTGAAATTTAGGCAAGGAATATTGTGCTTACATAACAGTGCTTGCATAGAAATTACCCATAGAGACCCACAGAGTATAAGGTGCTTCAAAATGAGGTGTCAATGCAGATTTAAAGGGATGACTTGGAGCAGCTCCTGAAAACTCCTGAGCCCAGACATGAGCAGAAACCTGGATATTAGCACAGGAAGTTTCCTTGCCAGGGCAACAGATTTTGCACTCTCTATAGCTTTGACAGCAGACTTACATGAAATTACAGCCTTAAAAGTGAACCCAGATTTTGGCCTATTTGTTTCCTTTTAAGCAATAGTCAAGACAAGGCTGGCAATGCATGCATCATTTTCCATAGTATTGAAACAGGCAACAAATTATTAATGTTTATATAAATGAGAAAGAACACAGGTTGGAATCATACTCTTCTATGGGTTAAAAACTGAAATGATCAGCATGAAGCACCCTCATCTCTCAGTAAATGCAGCACAGATAAAGGCTGCATGTGTTGGCAACATGCTATATAATCATCTTCCACTTGAGCATGGGGGCTTGGTGAAATGAGCAGTTAAACTGATGTAGAGAGGACCTCTCCCAGATTGTGCTGTGGACCCAGAAAGAGATGGCCTGTTGGATAACCAGTGCCAAATCTAAGCTAAGGTTGCAAACATAGTGATTGGTTACCCAGGAGGAACAGCTGCCAACTGAGGAAGTTCATCCCCGTCTCAGAAATCTGATGTCTCATTTTTGTATCAAAGGGGAAGAATTTACAACTTCTTGTTTTGTTTTTTTTTTTTTCTTAATAAGATGTCACATTGGTCTATAATTTTTCTCTGTGTAAAATGTAAAGAACAGAATTCAGCATTAGGGTTCCTCTAGAAGATGAAAGTGGGGTTTGCCATTTTCACTCTGATTGAGGGATTAGGGAGTAATGTTTTCACCAGAATTATGGTTGTTCCCATTGCACATAAACACATATTTATTAAATGTATTAGGAGCACTTCAGTTCAGTGCTTACTAGGAATTAGGCATAATGATTTTTTCAAGCTCATTTGGCATTTTTAAAAAAAGTTTGTTTTCTCTGAGCTTTTCTGCTTTTGCTTGTTTCTAAATAAAATTAGTGATAAAATTTTCATCTACAGGGAGCACTGGCAATTTAGCCAGTAGAATTTTTCAAGTATTTTAGGTGCAGATTAAAGCAGACTATTGGGCTATAAATCCGTATAATATTGTAATTGCTCTTCCCATTCAACTGTTTATTGTTTCTTGGGCATAAGTTACACATCAAGCAGATTTTTCTTTTAGGGATGGACAGAATGGCTTCTAGATATTTTCTATGAATTTGATGAATTTAAAATCAAGGAATAAAAAATTAGTATCCAGAGTTCTGAAGTACATCTTTCTGCATTTTGTCAAAATGCATGTTGGTGTATTTCTCAGTGGCCCCTTTTAACATAATCTCTGAGATGTCTTGTCTTTTCAGTTCTATCCTACTTATATATTTATGCACTTCCTATTTTGATGTCTCACTTTGAGTCATAATCTTATATTCTACTTAAAGTATATTCAGCATCAATCTTTATATGAATAGCAAGTGTTGGAATATTAGCACTTTATTATGGCTTTCCAACTATGCCTATTGCTTTTTATCATAATCTCATCCAGCTCTTTAACTTCTCCCAATTGACCCTGGTCCAAAGAGATATTTAAGATATGACAATATTGACATAGAGAGCAAGATTTTTTTGTAATGACTGGTTGTTTAACAGGTAGGTGAATGGAAAATATTTTGAATATTTGGGTACTCACTCTGAGTTTGTCTGTGAAATCAGGAAGAATTATCTCTTCAGAGAATCTCAGAAAAGGGTGCAAGGACTATGAGCCTTTTGCAGGCTCTTCTAATGCATCATATAATGACAACACTGAAAAATTATCCTGAATTAAATACAAAAATGTAATCTATGTTCTCTGTATTTTCTATGTATCTGCTGTTCTCATGTTCCAGATCTCTTTCCAAGAATTTCTGCTTGCCCTTTGTCCTAGACATATTTTCTGAAATATTGTATTATGTTTAGCATTACCATAAATATACTCTTGAGTAAAAGTCATTTATTTTGTATGTATTTGTGAACTGTTGAAAATCATTCTGCTCATCCCAGTATCTGTGGATTCAGCTGGAAGAATGAGGTAAGCATAACATTGCAGTGGCAAATAATTCACTTAAAGAATACAAGGTATATACTTCAGAGATACAGATACCTCAGTAGAATCCTGCCTGTGTCTGTCCTTCCAACAAAAGGGCAGGTATTTCCATCACATTGAAATTGGTTGGCACAACTAGTTCTCTGTGAGAACTGCAGAAAGGGACAGCATGACTGATTTTGTCAAGGGCAAAAGGAGAGGAAAGGGCAATGCAACAAAAAACCCCAGTATATTTAGGCATATAATGTAAAAGATGTGAATGATCCTTATCCAAGCGAAGGACAGTTAAGAGTGATAAATGTATTAGCTGTAAAAATAAACATGAGAACTCATTTAAGCTTTTAACTAAAACCACAAAAGTTTGACTTACCATAAGCTATAAAAGATGGCATTAAATCATTACTCTTTACAAATTGCCTGTTGCGGTTTCTGAGATACTCCTTTCTCTCCCAGTATTCTGAGTAATTGTGTACAACTCCCAGAATTGATACCTGTAAGCAAGTTCCAATGTCAGACAGACAAAGGAATTAAAATGTAAAGAAAAGTCATATCTTACTACAGTGAGAAATCCTGTTCACCTCAGTGGGTCTCATCATAGCTGTATGGGTGGTAAGATTCGTCTCTAAACTGATGCTGTGCTAAATGTGAGAGTACAGCAGACAGTTCAATAAATGGGCTACATCAAGTCAGTTCAAAGATGTTCTGTGAAGTGTAGTCTGCATACCAATAAAAATCTCCATGATTTTCATTAATTCCATTAAAGTAGCATGCTGCCTCCAAATATTTATAGAGATCAAGCAGACTCACTTCAGGACAAGTCCTTCATAAATACCAGAGGGACCTTTCCTGAAATGTAAACAGTTGGCATCTGCTGAACTATAATCCCTAAATCAGAAACACAAATGTTTGGATTAACAAAAAATGGAAAGCCTCATTCCTTATTGTTGACCTCCCAGTACTTTTGGTGTTGTGTGCATGACCAGCATTCTTTATTCAGGACTGGAAATGCACTGACATTTTGGCATAGTGACCACAAAGGACACTGGTGGTTAAATTCAAGCAAGCACAAACCCTCAGTGATGCTCTCTGACTTCAGAAGATTTGAAATCAAGCCTTCAGTTCAATGGTACACATGTGATGCAGTATGAAGCAACTGAGATTTGATACCTTTAAGAATCAGATAATAAAAGGATATTTATTTTACCCCTTTAAAAGAGTATATTGACCAGAGAAAGGAGGAACTTGAGGAAATATAAAATGCAAGCTTGTGAGTACCATCATTGAAATCTATTTGGTTTTATACAAGAGAGTTTTAGCATCCCACTGCACCAGGGACTGTGTTCAATAACTGTTAGTGAAAACACTTCACAGACCTGGAATTGCTGTCTGTCATATGTACAGTGCATATATATGTAATACAGAATGAATATGTACAGAATATTCCATTGTACAAACTAAAGCTATAATAATGAGCAAACTGCTTTAGTTGGAATGCTGTGTGAATGAATTTTGAAATTATTTTTCAAAGTAATTTATTATTGGATAAGTAGTGGTTTTGTTTTATTTTCTTGAAGAGATTAAATACACAGCTATTGAAAAGCACTGAAAAGCTGGAGAAGAATGGGAATGAAGTTGTTGGTGTTGGTGCTGAGAGCCAGGGGCACAAGCAGCAGTCTTGGAATATCTGCCCTTTCTGGTCTGTGCTGTGGCTTTGGGCTTTATGGATCCCAGTAGGAAGAGCCACAATCAAGCTGGGGCTTCATGGATTTACTCTTCCCAAGCCACACTCCAGCCACTGCTTCCAGCCTCATACCAGAGTCTCCGAAAGTTGTTGGAGCTTTTTCAGGTCCATAGCAGGAGGTGAAAGAGCTAAGTGCTCCAGGTCAGCCTACCTGGTGAGGGGCTTTCCTGCAGCCTCTGCTCCTAAGCGGAATGGATTGGTAACTGCACTTTGGGTCTGGCAGTGACATCTCTGAACCAGCACCTCCTCGGAGCTTGAGGCACTCACCAGCTGTTGCCTTTGGCAAGATGACAGTCATATTTCCTCTGAATTCTGCCTAGCTTTACACACACTTGTGACAGGCACTCAGTGTACACTCATTTATTCTTTTTGGATTTCAAAAATCTGTTTGGCTGGGAAGTAAATTCTAAGTAAGTTTCAAGGAAGACTGGAATTGTCTGCCTTAAAGTTTGATGCCTTGAAACTGCTACAAAACAATAAAAAATAAAATCAGTAAAATACCACTAAGTGCAATTTTAATTGTTTCGATACGTTTTTTCAAGTTGTATTTTCATGTTATTAATTTCTGGACAGTAGACTTCGTTATACTGTATAAGAAAAACGAAAAGGCTTTCAAATAAGATTGCATATTGAATTTTAGGTCTGTGCATTAGAATTTTCATATGACTTCAAAATTATCAAAATAATTACTTCTTGTCTATGCAAGCATGAAGGGTTTGTCTTCATTCCTACTCTGTCATAACAAATCCAAAATTCTTGGCAGTATAAAAATGTGCCCTGACACCTATTGTCAATATTCACCTGTTTCTCTTTTCATAAGAGCATGTGATTTTACCAGACATCTGTCCAGCTACCAGAAAAGCTGATTCCTATGGGATACATATATAGTTAATGTCTTAAGAGAAGAGATTCAGCTACTTAATTTTTGAGGAAATTGTACAATATTGAAAAGCTCAAGACTATAAAAAGCATAAAAGAAACCACAAGGGGGGGGAGGAAAGGAAAATAAGAAAAACCTTAATGTTACAATCCATTTATAAAATTAAATTAGTTATCATGGGTTTAGCTTAGCCTAGGTAAAATATTTGGGGACACAAAAAATATTTCATAAACACAATGAGATCTTCTGTCAAGTAAAATCCTTATCTTTTCTTCAAGGGCCTATCAAGAAAACTAGGTTTACTACCTAAATTTTATTTTTCAAAGTAAAAGATAGAATGTTCTGAAAATCAAGCTGTGGGTAGTTAATGCTGTCAAAATAACATGTCAATTTACACACTTGTTCAATTGGACTTCACTTTTTCTTCCTCCTCATTTTAAATGACGTTTGTTCATTTCTTATTCTCTGGGCCCTTTCTTCCGAGTCCCACGGAAACAAACATAAAATCAATGATGCCAAAGTTTATGTAGGCTTAATGTTGGGATGAAAAATGAAGGTGCCTGATCCTGCTGTCAATAAAAAGTATTTGTGTATTTGTGTAGTTCTTCATGTAGCACTTTGAATAGGGTGAGTGACAGCAATCTCAGTCTGAGAAGAGGAAGAGCCTCATGGCCCTATTGTATGGGGGGCTGGTTTTATAATAGCCCAAAACAAAACATTTGTGATCCTTAAACAGATTCAGATTACCAAATGTAGACAGGCAGAGTCACCATGCACAGTGCTGTGGAGTTCCACTCTTTTTTCAAATACTGCCCTGCTAGGAAAGCATGCCAAGGATTGTAGTTTATCAAGAAAAAGGAGAAATGTTTCCTCCAAGGAATCTTTGGATTCAGGAAGTTCTCATGGTTCTTGTAGTCACTTGAGATTAGATTATGTCTTCTAGTCTTTAGTGTCTCCAATAAGAATGTCCTCAAAGGCAGCCATGGGCAGAAGGGAACAGCTGATGTGCCACACCATTAGTTCAAATATGTAGATGCTAGAAAAGGTTGTAAATTCACATTTCAGTCATTTTGTGTGTGTGTGCATTGCCTGGCTAACCACATGTGCATCCATAGGGATACAAGGTCTCTGAAAGGATCTTAAATTACTTGCTTTGGCTTTGCTACTTCCTTTTGATATTGAGCTGTCTGGATTAATTGAAAGTGAGAAAACAGTTAATACCATACCTATGCATCATAAACCCTTCCTGACTGATGACTTGCCTTCTTCTGGGATCCAGCATTGTAGCAGAAAGCAACTGGTATAACCTGCAGCTACGACTACTTCCTGCAGTTCAGCTTCTTTTCTAAGGAAATGTACTTTTCCTTAATACTGATGTTCAGGCTCAGAAAAAAAAATGTGTCTGAGGAAAAATTATACATGGAACTTCAGGTGTTGCTCCTCTGGATGATACTTACCTGTTACCTATCATTGCATCCCCATGTTCATCTCTTAATACTTTTCAGTATGAGACACACCACTTAAAAAAAATTTGCTGCTCAGACTGGGCAATTTCCTTGTTACAACAATTTTTTTTTCCTTATTTTGTCTTGTGGTTTCATAAGTGCTAGCAGATTCTTACCCAGTGCTATTTAAAATGCTTACTGATCCACACAGACAGAAAAGGTAAACAACAGCTAAGCAATTGGTCTGACAGATAGTGCAGTCCCTCAGGAGGCATTCATAACATCCACACCAACACTGAGTTATTCTCTCTCAGGAGCACCATTAGCAGTGGTTTCATCATCACCGTGTCTGTAATTCTGTAGCAGCAGTCCCAAGGCTGGCCAGTTCTCCTCAGCAGAGGTTAAACTGTAGGCAAAATCACTTCACTGTTAAAAAGAAAGTAGAAACCAGCCTAAAGTGTTAAAGTTCCAGTCTAAAGTCCCATTAAGATGGACACTTACAGAAAAAATAATTAAACTGTGAACACAAGGGAGTAGTGTACTGACTTATTTTTAATTGTATACAAAGGGACAGCTTGCATCTGATTTCTTGTTTAGATTAATAATTCATTTTAGTTTAAGTATGTTTTGATCTTGTGTTATTCAGAAAAATAATGGTTTTGAGAAGGACACGGTGTCATTATAAATGTAAATTGGATATGGACTATGAATAGGATGCTATTTGACGACCAATGGAATCTTGATAAGAGTAAATAGGTAAATAATATTCAGAAATTGGCAGGTTTTTCACATATGTCAAATTTGTTAGAAAGCCACTGGAAAGCACCTTTATGGTTTGTTGAAAAAGGTATGGAAAGTCAAAAATAGGTACAGAAAATAATTCTGAAAATTAAAAATAAATACAGGAAAAGATACCAACAGTGAAATACTAAATAGATTCTTAGCCATTAAATCAGTTGAGAAAAGACTGAGAAGTAACTTGACTACAGCCTTCAGGTACCTACAGGCAAAAAGTATTCCTGACAGTAAAGGGCCCTCTCATTTAGGAGGAAGGAAGGTGCAATTAGCTGGAGCCAAGAATTCCAGCCTGTTCCCCCATCACCAAATTAACAATGAGAGCTTTCAACCATCAGAACCATCTGGGTCTCATAGAAAGAAATGCTTCATCTCATTCAGAAGCTACAGAGGCTGACAGATAACATTTTGGGACCACACAGGAGGTTAGACTGGACAATAATGCATCACTTCTTGTGCCCTTAATATCTATTTCTGAATCTAAATAAAAAGCTAATGAAGTTAACAGAATCTAGCCCTCAGTCATATATATTTTATCATTTAATTACATTTCCATTTGAGGATTATAATTCAGTTCTCTTATGACTTCATCTCTGAAACTTTTTTACAGGATACCAAAAATAGAGTATTTCTTATTCTCATAATTAAACTTTGAAGCAAATAAAAGTTCTTCAGCTTGTGACTCTGAAATAGCATGTCAAAAATTTAAAGAAATATCATTTTAGCTTCTCTGTTACAAATGATGAGAGCAATCATATAGCACAACAAATTGTTAATATCTGTTATAGCCCTTGAGCTATACAAATGTGTGGTTTTGTTATGATCATGCTTGATATGCTATGTCTTGACTAGATCTTATTTCATTCTGTTTCTACAGGTTAGTGAGACTTTAATCAAGAAAAAAAGGATCTAATGAACAGTAATTTGAAACACAGCATTTGGAAAGGTCAGAATGGTACATTACATCCTTATTATCCAAAAGAACAGATGAGTTTAATATCCTGGCAGCATTTTCCTATGAAGAAGATATTAAACAAGAACTGAAAATGGTACAAGGTTCTTGCTTTCTTTCCTATGACAAAGATTGTAACAAGAGGATGGAACTACACAGAATAAATCCCTTTCTCCTTTAATGGTCCAGCTGTGAATTCTGTCTAGATCTCAAAAACCTAAGCCAAGCAAAGAGCCAGCATGCATGCTATTTGTTTCTATTCCTTTACAACACATTTTCCTGCTTACATGGCCCATTTTCCATTAATATTTTCTAGTCCTGAACATGGGAAGATATCTTAAGAGAAGGTGCACAGTACACCAAGTTTTGCTGCATAATATGTTGAACTGCAGCAAATAATTTTCAGCACTGCTGAAAATACAGATTTTCCAGCTTCTCTTTGAATAACCTAAAACCAGAGATTATGAATTCCAACACACAACACATGGTGTGTGTTCTCCTTGGAGAGTCTCTGAAGGTATGGAATCTTTGAAGGCAGAGGATTTTGCAGTATATCCAATATAAGGCTGTTTTAATATAAGAACTGTCAGAATTTCCTACTTAAATCATTATCTGCATGAAGACTTGCTTTTGCTTATAGTTCTAAGGGGGGAAATAACCTTCTAGAAGTGGATGTTGTATTTTATCCCTAAAATACACCATTAGGGTCCTCATGTTAAATCTTATTATGGCAACTAAAAAGTGCTGTGCATAAAAATGAAAAAATTAGGTATATAGCATGCCACTGTATTAGTTACTTATATGCAGTCCTCATGAGATATGATAAGTGTGCTATTACTCACAAATGTAACAAGTTAGAATTTAAAGATATTGATAATTATTAAAGAAAACATTTTGTATCGTTCCAAGGATAAAAAGTCTTGAAGTATTACTGGCTGAAGTAGACCTACATGGGTTTGAACAAGATCACAATTAGAAATCATGTTGAACCTCGTTTTCCCACACCATCTTGAAGAAAAACTTCTCTGTGGTACATTACATGCAGCATCGTGCTGAGAAAAACCATTCTGCTTTGGTCAAGAGAGACAAAACAACCATATCCAAAATCTGCTTTCAGTACCTTGAGTGAATGTATAAGTATGTATATTTATAGTTGTTGGGGTTTTTTTTCTATTTTCTTTTTTTAAGTAATTTTATTTTCCACTGGAGATTGTAAATGTATTTTTCATCCTTTGTTTTGCAACCGTAAAGTAGGATAGCTTTTCAATCCATTGGCAATGTGCAATCTATTTTAAAACTTCAAAGGATTTGCAAAACCACAGACAAAAATCCCTAATGGGTGCTCATTTTGTAGGTGCCTACAGAAATTAATGTTTTCTGTGTGCCTATAAAAAGTCCACTAGATACAAGTTTCCATCAAGTTCCTTGTTATTAAGCTAATAGTCCTTAAAACTGAAATTACTACAAATAGCTCTTTTCTTCTTCCTAACCAAACATATCAGCCATCCAATATGCCACATACAGAAAATATTAAATGAAACTTTTTTTTTAGTTCCTAATTATTATTCACAATATAAATCTGTGATTTTTTTATACTTTTTAGAACTCTGACCATATATACTTTTGCTTTGAAAAAAATAAAATATTTGCAGTTTTGTCCATCTTTTAAAAGATCATGTTTAGGTCATGACTGAATAGAGAATCCAGGGTTTTGAGGAGAGACTCAATGTGTAGTCACACAAAATATCTCCAGGATTTCTTAGAGAGTCAGTCTATCAGTCCAGTGTATCAAGTGAAGAAAGTGGGTTTTGTTACACAGTTTTTAGTTCTCATGATTGTGAAAAATGTTGGTTTTGTATCACACAGTATTTAACATGGGGAGCACCTTGAATACAGTCTTATTCAGTCATTCTATAAAATGGATTTTTTTTCACTATGTGATCACAGTCATACTTTTGTGAAAAATTACCAAAATAATCAAGTACATTTTATGAACCTATACAAAAACTTGAACTTTAAGAGACACCTCCCTTTATCAATTATTTCAAATAAATAATGTAGGTTTTGGACATTTCCATGAAGTCTTTCTTCAGTAGAGAGGGTGAATATGAGTTTTGCATAAAATGTTGTGCCCGTGAACCCATGAGAACATCTCCAAGTACAAGGATCATATAATCCTCTGTGAGGTATGTTCAATAAATTAACAGCAGAACAAAATTAACAAACAAAAAGGATGAGGCTGATGGAAAGGTGTCATATTGAAGCAAGATCATAAAAGAGACACATCAAGGCACAACAGGCTATGTGCAGCACACACATTCCCACACACAGGATTTTGTGCCAGGAGTTGCTGGTTCATTGTAATCCCAGTAACAAGGACACTCAGACTCTGTGAAATGTGGTTTGAAATATTTAAACATTTATTGCAGCTAACACTTCAAAGAAAAAAAGGTTAGCACAGATGATCTTACATCCATTCAGGTGCTGGGAAGCCCAAGTTCTGCACCACTGAATGAACCTCCATGCAGGCTCAGAATCCTGTGCAGATCCTGCCCATGTAAAGGTTACCCAATATTTCAGTCTTTTGAGTTCCTGTAAGGTTTTCCTAAAACAAAATAACTCCATTAATCATTTTCACTGTCAAAGAAAAAAGGATACACACGTGGGAATTTGTTGCTGCTGCTTTAGGTAAAGGCAGGGAGTTGGTGTGACCCAGTGGCAGCTGCCCACAGGCTACTTCATTACAACCAGCCAGCCAAGCTTGTCCTGCAGGCAGAGGATGTGCAGAGCACAGCACAGACCTGGAGGTCCTGCTGTGTGCCCAGCACATTTTGTGTGCACAGCACATCAGAGCACATCTGGCATGTTTGGGACAGTGGCTGTGTGAGACACTCACTCCCCTAGGAGTGATGGACTCCTGGCCAGGATCTCAGCACATGTGTGCTTGCATACCTAGGTTGCATCTGCATATAAAAACCTGCTTTTGTTCTCCAAACTGACCTGGTAAACAGTGTTAAAGTCTGCATACATTAAAAGCTGTGCTTGTCCACTGCAAACACGCCTCTGTACAGGTCTGTTTATCAAGCTGATGTTGTGCCAAAGTCAGATAGGTTTACAATTACAGAATTTATTGCCACTAAAAGGCTGTGTAAATACATTTTTGCAAGTGTGATTTTTGTACCTGCATCTCAAATTCTTGTTATACTTGCATTTGAATTTGTTTTGTTTTGTCACACAATGTTACTTGGTATTATATGAATAATAATCCATGAGCTAGAAAACAGACTAAAGTCAAAGGAACAAAGTCAGTTGCATTATTAAAGAGAGATTAAAATAATTTGACATGAAAGGCATTTTAGAGACAATACAGCCTGTCTGACTTGCTGATTTGCACAGAACCTAATACATCATTCAGCTCTGCTACCACCTGACAGCTGCTCAGCATCTAATGGGAAATGAGAGGGTGGTCACAGTCCAGATTATAGTGGACAGGTGCTGGCATAACAAAAATCATCATCACAACTGGCACTAATTGGGACCTTTGTTGACAGTCTTGGCAGAGAGGCCACTGATTGAACCTGCACAGAGACTTCCTTGCAAACTCTGCTGGCTTGGGATGCAGGGCCCAGCTCATCCTTCACTTAAACCATCCTTAGTTTTGCACGTATTTCCTGGGAACACAGTCAAGTCCTGACACTCTATTTGCCTGAAATTTCTCTGAGCATGCACATTACTGTGGCATCTCTCTGGAAGTGATACCTCTGCACAGAGGGTTAGACACACCTCAGGGACAGCAAAACCTGCCAACTGGTGCTGGCCAGCAGAAGAGCTTGTGAGACTGGCTTGGGGTGGAAGAAGACAAAATGGGATCAAGCCAAATGCTGTTCTAAAGGAGAAGCTACACATAACCCATATAGAGCTCCAGCTTCACCCAAGCTTTTCCTAATTTTAATTTACTTTAGGTAAAACTATGATTCTGTGAAGTTCTAGAACCCACTTTTACTCTGCACTTCAGTTCACTCTTTTGTATGAAGGTCTTATTATTTGTATCACTCTCAGACATAATATGAAGCTTTACTAACTGATCAGTGTCCTTAAGTATTTAAACATTTCTGATGGAAGTCAATAGACACATTAAATATTAGGATTCAAATTTAGAGGAACTTTTGTTTCTTAATAATTCTATTAAATGAGTTGCAGGCAGTGGCTCTTGAATAGATCCATTTTGCATTTATACATCATTCACTCTGCTGTAAATACAGTTGCATTAATTGCAGTTTCTTCTGTCACCTCAGCCTATCTTGTCCAAACCTGCAATTAAAACTAATTTTCCTTTAGTGTATAGAAACCTGTACTGTTTGTGGGTTAATTATCAGTTTATATTTTTTTTTAGCTCTGTAGACAAGTGAGTCAGGAATGTGACCAGGATTTGAGAATGTTTAAATGGTAACAAATAGAAGTTAAAAGAGGATGATAAGTTTGATTGCAATTAGCAGCAGTAACTGAAATATAGAGATATTATTAGAGCTCATTGCTACCTTTTTCCAAAGTGAAGAAAGAAAGGCAGGCAGGTAGGAGGGAAGAAAGGACAATAAACAAAGGAAGTAAATAAAAAGTAGGAAGGCCGGATAAAAAGAAAGAGAACAGTTCTAATTTCATGTGTATGGAAAAAATGTTGAATTTATTGCCCATATGTCGGTCAGTATATGGATAGAAGTGAGAAAAAAAACCCCTAGAAAGGTGATAAATGAAATCAGGCAAAATAAATCTTAAAGCACTGAAAAAATATGTAAAAAGCCCAAGGTTTGTCTGTATCGATGTATCTGAGGAAGAATGTACTTTCATTAGGAACTACAAGGTTATAAGATAACATCAGCACTCAAAACACCAAGGCTGTAAGATAATAGGAGGCTCAAAACACCACCAAGCAAGAGTCTGAAATTCTCCCCATTGATTTTTCACTTGAGTATTACATCTGATCCCAAGGAAATCCCTTCTCATTTACATGCATCTACATGAATTCTGGATGAAGCCACCAGCTTTTTCGTCCTCCAGTGTTAACAATGAGCAGTGGCTGCTGCACTGTGCTCCTACAGACACTCTGGAAACAGAATATGTCATCGTTAGCCTAATGAGGAGAAAGGGGGAGAGAAATTGCTAAATTTTTTCTTTCTAGCCCAATTAAAGGAGAGAGAGCAAGACGAAGGGAGGGGGAAGGACTGCTGGAGGGAGAGCTGTGTACGTGACAGATTTCTTCCTGCCTTTAGCAACAAGAGCAGTCTCGTTAGGGAGAACTGAAAAAGACAAGAGGATGTAGGAATACAAAGGATAAATCCTTTGACTGAAATCAGACTGTGGCAGCACGGTCCATCAGTCTGAGCTGCACATTACCTTCCAAAAATAGCTTGCTTGGGAAGGAAAGAATATGATAGCAAGTACACTCTTGTCATTACTGGTCTTAAGACAAATTATTCATACAAATAGAAAGGAACAAAATTTGTCTGCCTGCTGAAAGCCTCCTTGGCCATCCACAGCCCCCCTTCAGGACTGCTGTAGGGGAGAGTGCTACTTGTGAATGAAGGACATCTGCATGTTAGAGGTTGTTGAGCTCACTGATAAGTGCCAACTCACTCTTTATAAAGCAAACTGAATAGATCCCATGATGTTTTGTGCCAGAAACATCAGGCCTGGTAGAAAGAGTGCCTAGATCCCTAAAAACATGCTAGGTCCCTAATTTGTCCTGCCTCATGGGCCTTGGCACTGCCAGGTGGTACCTCACTGGGCCCAGACTTTTGCCAGGTACCACAACAAAAAAATCCCATCACAGATAATTGCAAGCCAGAACTCAGGGCCTCCTGTCTGGCCAGTATAGGCTTTTTCATGACTCAGAAATCTTTGGGGGTGAGTGTGTGTTTTGGAGTCCAGGTGAGCTGGGAGCTGAGACTCCTAGCTAAAAACCACGGTGTGAAGAATTGCACAGGTGTCACTGAAGCCGAGGAGAATGTTCTTTTCCCAAACACAGAAAAGAATGTTGCATCCAGTCCTATGTCATGACACTGTACACACATTCTCATATGACAGAAGAATACCTGCTGCTTTAAACTGCAGCAGAGATATAAATGGACATGCTAGAAGCATTTCTTTGCACCCACAGCTCTGCTGTTGACTCCACACGCAGCTAATGGCACCTTCCTGCCATGCTGGGACTGCATATTAGAAATACATCCACCCATGAGCCCCCAGCACTGCTGACTGACTGCATGTGACCCTGGGTCCATGCGCAGGTCCACGGCGTCTGCAACAGCAAAAACACGTGAGGAGTGAGAGTCAGTGGAACATTCTTTGTGCCCAGACTCTGAAATTTTACAGAACTGCATGACTGCTTTAAGGTGCAATGTTTTTCCAAGGGTTAAAGAGACCTATGACCAAAGGAACTAGGAAGGTGGGAGTTTCTTTGTTATCACATCAGCCACCAGGCCCTGATGCAATTCCAGAATCATATCCCACACTGTTCTCATTACCCACACAATGGCCTGAGCCATTCAGTGGACAGAAGAAACTACCTTGCATCCCTATTTATATTTAGTGCTCAGACATGAGCTGAATGATAAAAAGCAGGATTGATGTGCCTTGTATAATGCAGTCCCCAAATGTTGAGTTCCTCTTGCTTATTTTAAATCTCTCCACATTTCCTTGTATTCTGACTAAAATGTAGCAGCTTTGTGAGCTAAACTATAGCTGCCCTTTTACCATTTCAAGTGCCAGAAGCTTTAGCTAAGGAAAATTATTGTGTAAAGACTTACTTATGCTCTGCTGGTCTTAGCAAGTGCAGTTCCTACCAATACCTAAAAGGAAGCTGAGAAAGTTCCTGAGAACACCTTGTATCATGAGTCACTTGCTGTAATTATTTTTTAATTCTTGACTCCTGGGTCCCCATCCTGGGAGACCTTCTGGCTTGTTCCATCACGAAGGCATGACTGGATTAGCTTTGTTTATTCCCTACAATGAGACCTAGTTTCATTATTCACCACTCATCTGAGCATAGAAAATAGAAGGCGAATATTGGGTCTGGTTTCTGGCTGTCCAAAAGGAGTCACAGGAGTGATTTCCCCAGCCCTCCAGTTAGGAACACAGGAAAGGAATGGGACTCTCCTGTCAGGCAAACAGATGTTGGGAAAAGCAGCCTGTGCTGCTCTGCCAAGAAGAGTAGCCCAGACTCATACAAGTGAGCCCAAAGCAGCCATGTCTACACAGTGGCAAACAAACAGGAGATAAGGGAAGACTGTAATTAGGATTCAGTCTCCTTACAATATCTTTATAAAATTTTGTATTTTTTACTGAGTATTTATATATTATAAGTATTCTAGTCAACATTAACAATGTCATAAGATTTCCTCTCAAAATTTGAAGGTTTGGGCCTTTAAGAGGGTTTTTCGTATTAGATTCTTTTATGCTCTTTTATGATTTGTGTCTTAAGAAGTACTAAGCTGCCCAGTAAAAACCACCCGACTCACATTTATAATACTCAAATTCTCTCTACTTTTAATTTAAAAATTCTGACCCACTAAATTTTGAAATTCAAACACTGTAGTTGGTACAGGGTGCTAGCAAAATTAGTGTACACATGACTCAGTGTTTTCAGTTCCTCTTTCCTGAACTCCAAATATCACAAGATCTGAAATAAGGACATTCTTCCTGATACTTGAGCTTAAGATACAAAACTCAGTATGATTTAGTGACAAAGCCTGCCATTTTAGGAGATATAGTGTCTGTATAATGAAATGGTATCATGTTTGTTTACAAATGCCATCTGAAATATTGTACTTGAAATTAGCCACTTACTGTTTCTCTGGGGAGTTTAGCACAATGGTATAATATAAAGGACCAATGTCAGTTCAGTTAACTCCAACTCTTGAAAACCCATCAGATAACTGGCTCCCTCTAATGCTTACCAAAGCCAAGTCTTTGTGCCCCAGCCTGGAAATACCTGCCCTGTGTTACCCAGCAGTGGTCTGTGGTGGTGTGAGCAGGAAGGAGATGAGTGCAGTCAGCATTGGTCTGATGCAGACACTACTCAGATACTTTCTGGTTGTTTTCCCCTTGCCTTCGTATCTCAGCTGCTGCCAAGTCTGCCTCACATTAAGTAGACTGAAGTTATTAGCTTAATACATTTTATTTTTTATATAAAAATACTATATTAAATAGGAGAGTTGTCCTAACACAGCTACCAGTAAAAATTCTATCCTGATCAGGAATGCCCACACAAAAGGCCAACCTAGTCTGAATTGCCAGTCAGCACTTCAGCAACATTCCAATGATTTTCATCATTTAGAAAGACCAAAGCAGTATTTGGAAATTCCATCTAAAACTGTAGCAGTTATTAATCAAGGAGCTCTAGCAAGCCAGATTCATGATCAGCAGAAGGGTGGAGACTGACACTATATCATTTTGATATTACCGTATAATTTGCTTTCAAGCACAAAACATCTTGCAACTGAATTTCTTCATCATTTGAATGTCCAGAATAACAAGCAGACAATCTTTTGGTGGTTTAGATGGCTTTTAATTCATCACAAGAAAAGGTAAATTAAATTGCATCTACCTCCCCCCAAACTGCCTGAATTTTTTCCATTCATATACACCAATTTTTCATTCAATCTTAATTTCTCAGCCATTAGGATGTACAACAGGACCTGCCAAAGCTCTAACTGTAGCAGAACAGAGCTCAAATTAATTGTTAACAGCGTATTTTTAGGGCTGATGTTTTCTTACAGGCAATAAAAATAATTAATAATTTTTCTTTAACTTATGGAACACCATGGCTACAATTTTTATTTGTAACATTCATTCACATTTTCACTATGTAAAGAGCAATAATTTTCAAATTTTCTTGATAATGTGGCATAAATTCTTTCATCTTTAATGACATAAATTCTTTTGCCTTTATTAGAAAAACATTTTTTTTCTTCTGAGCAACTTTTGGACTGTTGCATTCATGTGCTCTAACAGGCATCCTCTTTTCTAGTGTAGTTTAGTTATGTCCTGAGGATTGTCACTTGGGTATTATGAAGAGAAAGACCTAATTTTACTTCATCATAGTTCTTATCCCAAGTCAAATAAATGCCTAATGGTGTTATCAGTGATTTAAGTTGCTTTTCTACTCTTTTAAAGTTTCATGGATCATCAAAACTTTGTAACAATGATCAGTAAAATCTGGCCAAATTTACTTTCATTATCTTAAAAAAGGAAGGTCTGTAAGACTACTTTTTTTGAGTAATGCTCATATTTTTTTGTAATCTTAAACATTAAACAGAATAATTTCTTTCTATGTATTAAAAATGGGATCTTTCAAGCCTGGGTTTACATAATCCTATTTCTGATTAAAGCATCTCACTCAGAGAAGCAAAAAGTTCCAAAAACTGCGGACCATAAAGTGTTATCTGAGGAGTATTTTATTTCTCTGAAACACACTTCAGACAAATCCTCTCCATGTAATTATCCTCACAAAGAGCTGCTGGATTCTGGTTTACTTAAAAAATCAGAAAAATAGTTAAAGCTTTTCTCTGCATTAAAGCCACTTCAATGCCAACAGTCCACACTGTACAAAACCCCTTAAAATGTCTCCTCAAAGATCTGTAATTCAGGTTGGTTCTGAAGAATGAGGAAGAGAGCTGCACACAGAATTTCTTTGGCTATTACAGTACTAGCCTAAAAAGCCTGTCTCATCTTTGGTATCAGTGACATAATTCTATGTCATTCTTGCCACTACCTGCAGATAGGAGTGAAGGCTGCAGGTCTGGGTAAGTGTTGGACTCGCTGTGACGCTGAAGCACACCATTGTCACCAACATGTTCTATGAAAAATCCTTTCCTTAGGATTTTTCCCTCCTGAGAAGCTGAGAGGCCTCAGGAACAAACTGTAAACAATTCTTATCTGCTGCTGCTGTGAAATAGAAGAGGGGGAATCTGTGATTGGCCTCATCTGGTTGTTTCTAATTAAGGGCCAATCACAGATCACCTGCCCAGATGGTCTCGGGCAGAGACAAGCCTTTGTTATTCATTCCTTTTCTATTCTTAGCTTAGCCTTCTGATGAAATCCTTTCCTCTATTCTTTTAGTATAGTTTTTAATAAAATATATATCATAAAACAATAAATCAAGCCTTCTGATACATGGAGTTAACTTTCTCGTCTCTTCCCTCATCCTGGGACCACTGCAAACAATGCCACACACCATAGCTCTGGTGCTGAGAAGGAATCGTACAGAATTTCCCTGTGACTATCAGAAAGCCACTTTACCCAACAACCATAAATCATTCCTTTAGTGAGGTAGTGCCACTCGATTTTGCCAGAAGCAGGTGGACTGGGGGAAAGATCCTTCTGTGTCTGCCAGCATTTAGACACTGTCCTTGTGCTTGTGCTACCAGCCACTTACAGAGCTTCCCCTTTGGACTGAACTCAGTATGGTCTGCCTATGGCTCACTCACACCCTCTACTCAGATAATTTGAACCAGTGAATCATCCTTCCACACTGGTTTTTGAAGATATGCTTGATCTATTTTATACAGACACAAGACCTAGAAATGGTTACCTAGCATTCTTATTAATTACTAGTTAAGTGTACTTCAATTATCATGACAGGAGGCTTACAGGTGTCAGAGAGCTCAAAAAAACCTTTAAAATATTTCAGACAGAAAAATCTCATCTCATTTACAGCCTCTTCCATCAAAGCATTGATTTTGAGGAAATTCAGTCTGAATCACATGTTCATGCTTCAGGAACTTTCACTGAGACAGCATAGCACAGGATTCTCCATGAAACATAAAGAGAATTTCTTGTGACATTCTCTGATTTCCCAGTGATTTGACATAACACTTAACTCTTCCAAATATGCAATAGCATGCAACCAAATGAGAAGTAGATACAGTGTGCCTAAATGTGATGTTTAAACAACAAAACAGAACCCAATCCAGGCGATGTTAGTAACACAGCGAACAGATGAGGAGGGGATGTGTAAGGCTCTGACAACCAGTCTAACCCCGTGTGTGAACAGATAATGTAACACATAGGAGAGAATGAAGTTAGTTGTTGGCTCAGCTCCTGTATGATACCAAGTTATAATTCTCCTCTTGTGCCGTGCCATGTACATGTTATGAAATTTCCTCAACTGAAAACAAGTGGATTAGAGAAAAAAGTGTCTTGCTAATAAGCATCTATGAGGAGCTTGGGTTTTAAACTATAAAAAGTGGAGATGGGGCATATTTTAATTTTAATTAAAGCTCATCTAATTTTATGCAAAGCATTTGACACTGTTCCTCAGTGTCCAACAGCTTTGTCTCTAACTGGAGAGACGTGGATTTAACAGACAGACAAAGAATTGGCTGGATGGCTGCACTCAAGGTGTTGTAACCAACTACTCAATGTCCAGGTGGAGAGCAGTGAAGGCTGTAATCCCTCAAAGGTTGGTACTGATGCTGTTTGACACCCATGTCAGAGACATGGACAGTGGGATCAAGTGCACCCTTAGCAGTTTGCTGACAACCTCAAGCTGTGAGATGTGGCTGGCAGGCTGGAGGGAAGGGAAAACATCCAGAGAGACCTTGACAGGCTTGAGAGGTGGGGCTGTGAGAGCCTCATGAATTCAGCAAGGCCAGGTGCAAGGTCTTGCATGGGCGTGGGGCAACGCCCAGCACAAGTGTAGGCTGGCTGGAGAAGGGATTGAGAACATCCTTGAGGAGAAGAACCTGGGGGTGTTGGTGGATGAGAAGCAAAACACGAGCCAGCAATGTGCACCCACAGCCCAAAAAGCCAATGGTATCCTGGGCTGCATCAAAAGAGGAGTGGCCATCAGGGCAAGGGAGGGGATTCAGCCCCTCTACTCTGGCTTCATGAGACCCCACAAGGAGTGCTGTGTCCAGCTCTGGTGTCCTCAGCACAGGAAAGACATGAACCAGTTGGAACAGGTCCAGAGGAGGCCACAAAGGTGATCAGAGGGCTGGAGTACATCTCCAGTGAAGACAGGCTAAGAGAGTTGGGGCTGCTCAGCTTGGAGAAGAGAAGGATCAAGGAGACATCTAGCTGGGTCCCAGTATTTTAAGCAGGGCTACAAGAAAGCTGGAAAGGGACCTTTTTACAAGGGCATTAGTGATAGAACTGAAAGAAGGCTTTAAACTGAAAGAAGGTAGGTTTAGATTAGGCATATGTAGCAGGGCATCTCACCCCAACCCCTCCTTCCCCCCAGGAAAGTTTCTCTGTTGCTTGTTAGCTAGTGGAATAACTCAGGGCATCTCACTCTCACGAGCCTCACATAAGCCTTGGTGAAACAACTCAATCAAGACAGTTTGTCTTGTAGTGAGCTATTTCAGTGTCATGGAATTGATGTTTTCAGCTGACAGTAAATATCTTGCTGTGGAAACAGATGTGGAAATATAAGCTGGAATTTCTGACTGACAGACACTTCATTCTACAAACTCTAAAAGCCAAATTTTCACAAAGCAGAAATCTTATGCACATTCCCTGGGAATCCGTGGGGGTCTCTTGGGACACCAGTTTTGTGGCTTTTCTCTCAGGTTTTCTCTCAGGGGTTGAGGTGAAGAACTCTGTATACACTATCA
The DNA here is from genome assembly GCF_022539315.1 of Serinus canaria. Taxonomy (NCBI): domain Eukaryota; kingdom Metazoa; phylum Chordata; class Aves; order Passeriformes; family Fringillidae; genus Serinus; species Serinus canaria. Next base: position 88,023,663 of record NC_066316.1, read on the forward strand.
TCATTTCAGTGGTAAGTTACGTTGACTCCTAACCTATTCTATTTCTTTCCTAGCTATAATATAGGTAATGCAGTGTTTTATATAATCTGATAGTGGTTCTTGTGCTTTATACTGTGCAGTAACTCTGTTATATCCTCTTCTCTGATATCTCCTGCCTATTCAATAAATAACTCATTTTCTACTAGACCTGATCTGCCACACTCAGAACCTACAAGCTGGAATGATTTTAGGTGTGGGCCACCTAGATTCAAGCTGCTGCCAAAAATCTTAGCTTTAGGCAGGGCTTGTCTGAAGCTCCAGCTCAATCCATAACAATATAGAGAAGAAAGTCTTTACTGTGAGCATGGGGAGGAACTGGAACAGATTGTTCAGGGAAGTTGTGGATGCCTCATCCCTGGAAGTGTTCAAGAGCAGATTGGATGGGGCTCTGAGCAACCTGGTCTAGGGGAAGGTGTCCCTGCCCAAGGTATGGGGGCTGGAATTTGATTGTTTTTAAGGTCTCTTCCAACCCAAACCATTCTATGATATGTTCTATGATTCAGTAAGTGTACAGCGATGGCACAGCAGGTGAAAGGCCCCTTCTTGCTGCAGCTTTTTCACGATTGTCAAACTCAATTTTCTTGAGTATTCATGAGCTATTCAACATGATAAACACAGACTGAGAAGAAAAGCAAAAGTGCAACTTTTAAGAGGTATGATAGAATTACAAAGTGCAACACACTTGACCTTGAAATATTTCCAGTTTCCTAGAGACATTACACATCTGGTTTTGGCCTTCCTATGTCTTTGGGGGATTTAGTTTCTTAAACAGATATTTTGTGTCCAAATGTAAGGATGAGCTTTAAAATTTTTACATGAAATTTTACATTTTTAAAGTGTCTGGTATTGCTATGATTCTACTTTTTCTCTGTATGAAAACATTGACATCTATTTTAAAATGCATTGCATTTAGAATGAGAATTAACTTCACTGTGTCTTGTCCCAGTAGGTTGTCTAATAGCCCCTAAAAATAAACTGGAAATTACTGCTGACACAGCTGAAGAAGATGAAAGAAAAAAAAACATTTAAAGCATTCACCCCATAATAAGATTCAGGAACTATTGTATTAGAGTGTTCACAACCATAACATATTGTTATGCTGTATTTAGGACTCTGAAATGCAGTCCTAAATAAGCAGTTATAAACCCTTAGCTGGTTCAAGGAATTCTAACAATGGGATACTGCATGAATGATAAACAGCCAAGCTAAAAGTGTATGATTTACTTTATCCCCAAAGCCAACACAGAGTCTTTCAGCATCAGAAACTCTACAAAATTGGAATATATGGGTACACACTTTTGAAATATCATCCTTTCATGTGATCAAAGTAAACAAACATCTAGCGCACTTCAGCAATGAATTGAAGAGTTTTCTTTTACTCCTGGGATGCAAAATGAGAGCAAAAATAAGCACTGCATTCATACTATGTAGTTCAGAAGCAAGCAATTGTCTGCTTTATTTTCTCTGAAAAGCATAGTGGAGCTTGCCTGTGTAGTGTGTGGAATGAAATCCAGAATGCAGATATAGTTAACATATTTCAGAAAGCATAGCAATTCCACATCCTCTCCCTGATGTTTTCTGCTGGAATAGCCAGTAAAATATAATGTCACTGGCTGTTTTGGGGAAGGGATAAATCTTGAGTAGAATAACAGATTGTTATTATAACACCAGTATAAGAAATGTGGCAATATTTGAAAATAATTGTGTGAGTAAATAAATAATTTTGTGATTTTTATGCACTGATGACAGAGTGCAAATTTTAGCTGACAAACCAACCAGTATAAACAGACACTTCAAACAATACCAGCTTTCTCTTCTAAACCTGGAAATGCCCAACACTTCTTGAGGGAAACCATGGACTACACTCTATTTCCATAAAATAATTGAGATTTCTGCTAATACTGCGAGTCAGTGTGCTGCCTCTCTACCACCAACCATCAACCAGAACTGAGGCTTCAGGAGGTATCAGTCCTGCCCACGTAGGTCTCTGAACTGGAACCCATAGGATCATGACCACCTACAATTCCTTATACTTGTACTGGATTACAGCACACTGTTCTCTTTTTGTCTGTAGGAAATATACTTTGGGAGAGAAAAAGCTGGTGCTGGATGGCTAGGGGATTCCACATCCACTCATGAGAAGTCCTAACCTCCTTCCACTTTTAGTGGAATGTAGAAGGGTTTCTCTGTTGGTACAACATCAGTAATCTGAAATAGCATGTCTTTGATACTTCTGCTTCTCACATTAGGAAGACATGCATTGCTTTTCTCTTTACTGCTGTGATATATACCACAAGCAATGATTATGATTCTGCTTTATATTTTTTCTCTCTCTTTGAATGTATGTTCTTAAAAAAGATGAAAAAGCAAGATTTTCATTTTTTTTAACTGAAAATTACTCTCCACATTATTTTTTTCTGCAGAGAGTTAGATTTAATGACCATTTGAGATAAACCCTCAGCCACAGGTAGCAGCTCAGTGCTGTCACAGAAATGGGTGATCTGAGAAGCATGCAACACTACACATAGCCAATACAGAGAAGCCCAATGCCATTTCCTCATCCAGCATGCTTCTCTAAATCTGTTGGTCTGATTTTATACTGGATGTAAACTATTTCCCATTGTGTGCTTGGCACACAATGATTTAGATATGCTAAATGGCATTAATAAAGCAGAAGGGAAATATGCTAACACCAAAAGTTTTGCCCAACATGCCTGTGGTGGGCACCCATTCTCCTCTCTTAAGGACTAATTTTAGCAATGCCCATCATCTTAACTTGATTCATTTCCCCCCCCACACCATTCATAGGAGATTTTAATGCACTGAGTGACCTGAGCCTTAGGCTTTCAAGTAGTCCAGTTCATTCATGAATCAGGAATGGATGGGCAGGCTTTTTAACAGAGTGAGGTGGTAAAACATTTCCTGCTTGGGGAATATATTTCACAAACTTTCTTCCAAGAATAGGAACTTGAAGGCTACTTCTACAATGCTGGTAGCATAAGCGATACTTTTTGTCAGATTTTACAGCTTTGTCCTCATTAAAATAAAGTTAGTTTAAAATCTCATGACTTCAACCCCATTTAAACCCATGAAGGACAGAGTGTTGTTTGTTTCAGTTGAAGGGCTTCTGGTAATTGCCAGCAAAATTTTAAAAAATCTCGAATGACAGAACACTCTTTCTGAAGGCTGTTTGGAAAAAATCACATTTCCAAGGGCATACATAAAAATACAACACAATATAATTGAGTGTGTTGTTCAACTACAGTAAAAATGTGTGATGTGTGCTGTCTGTCCCTGGTTCTGTCACCTACCCAGCTGTGGTGCTGCAGCATCTGACCAGAGGTGACACAGTACTGTGCCAGCCCAAAGCCCAGCAGGCAGCTGATTTCTCCCCAGAGCCCCTCTTCACTCTTACTCTGCCCTCAGAGTTGCTGTTTGCCACTACTCTGTCCTGTCAGCAGTTTCTATTTCTGCCATCAAAACCTCACTCTGCAGATCTCGAACACATCATCTGCCTTTGCAAGGACCTCCACTCATCCACTGGGCCAGACTGAGGAGGAGATGAAAGAGAAGAAAGAGGAAACTCTACTTCCTTTCTCTTTAACTCATTACATGTGCAACACGTGATGGCTGGAATGCCATGCACCTCCTTGTACTTGGGACATCCTCATGAGCCACCATGAAGATGAAACGTGGGACGTGTCATGAGACAAAGCCTCCAAAATACAACCCTCACCCCAGAATTTTGGATCAGCACTGGTCACCCATGAATTTTTTAATAAATTATTCTGCTCCCATTTCAAGTGCCTATGACTTGCACTTTGCTTAGTGTCCAGCTGTATTTGAAGAAACTCTGGGTGAAAAAGCTTTTTGACAGCACAATCTGATGTCAATTGAATCTGTCGTGCAACTACATTTTTCAAAGGTATTCTTTCTCAAAGGTTATTTTTAAACACTTTTTCCCCAGCTTGGTCTTCCCTACTTTAAAAGGCCACACAGGAAGATTTGTTGGCAATTTACTGTATAGACAGTGGGGGAGTGGGAAAAACAGATTTCACTTGCCACCTGGATGGACAATCTTCCATAAATCCTGTCTGAAGGTGTTCAGTGCTTGATCCCACTCCAAGGCAGAGTCTCATTTCACTCTGTTTCTGCCATCAATTCTGCCACTGATGCAAGCCCTGCTTTTGTACTGGCCCTCAAAAGACAAAATGCTGCTTTCTGCATCATGTTCCAGCAACGAGGAAAGTGACAGATGTGTGATGTGGGGTTTGACAGGCTGTTGGGATTAGTGCCTTGCTTAGTGAAATGGTTTTGAGGCAAAAACTTGGCATAATCAAGGGAGCAAAGGTCAACATTTCTGTCAAAATATTAGCTTCCATTTTTCAGCTTCCTACATTTTCCTTTTTATATATCTATTGTGAACACTTTCAGCAGTAAAGGTACTCCAAATCTGTATTTTTTAAGAGAGACACAGCCTTAGTGAATGAAGCTTTACAGCCTGTAAGTATTCCAGCCATATCTGACGTTATGCACATAGCACTTTTCAGAACTCTGTGTCCTGTCAGGGCAAATAAATTCAACAGACTTGGTAAACAAGGGGCCCAAAGGGAGCTGCTACTGGCTGCATTATAAATATTCAAGATCCAGTCAGCCATAATTAGTTTATTCCCTTATGTTGACTTACATCCCCCTCCTTTCAGTCTGTATGTTTTGTAAAAGTTCTACCTTTAGAACAAAAGCTGGCTTGGGCAATTTTATCCTCCAAGCACAAAGAAAATCTTCTGACCAGGCAATAGGACTCTAAGTATATTCCTTACATACTGCAGGGGATAAAAAAGTCTGTCCTCCTTTTTGATGGGAACACGGGAATTTTATTATTCTCCGTGTTTCTTGCAAAAGGAAATGTCACGATTTTTATGCTTTGTTCCTCCAAACCTTGTCTCCTTCTACATTTTACTTGGTTGTTAAATTTTTAAATATGAAAGTGTAATTTGCAGTCTCATCCCTATTAATGGTAAAAGTGGGTTTGCTTCTGCGTGACCCAGAAATTCTGTGAAATGCCTCTGTTAAAATCAGAAGCATTGAAAAAATTGGTTGGGGTTTGTCTGTCACACAAACTATTTTAGTTCATATTTTCAAAGTGAAGTATAAACACATTAAAATTAATCTGTTGTATAAAGCCAGAAAAATCCGCAGAAAATTTACTTCATTGAAGGGACAAGAGATAAATTAATAAAGATATTACCTCTTCATAGTTATTTCTAGTGTTTAGAACTTGAAACAAAGGAAGCTGGACTGTTTCTGGGCTTAAAGAGATTAAGTTCAGGTAAAGCATTGCCTGCCCCTTTCTAAATACTGGTATTCCATCTCAGCAAGCTCATGCACAGTACCTCCTCTTCCTTGTCAGAAGCTGGCAAGTGGGGACATGCAAGATAAGTGGAGGGTGATGAAACTATCTGTTTATATTAGACATCCACTGCTATCTATGTTGTTTTCCTGTTTTAGAGCCTTTTCTAATGTAGAATTAAGATTTTCAAAATCACACACTGCAATTACCATGATATAGGGTGCAGCCCCTGGAAAGGAATGCAAACTAAGCTCCTTTTGTGGAGCACATTGTATTTCAACAATTCATTAGTGAGAATAGCTGGATTTTATAAGTGATTATTCCACTTTTAAACCCCATTTCAAAATGGAGATATGTTAGTAACCATACAACCATAGAAATATCATTAGAAATATTTTATAGTCTAATCACAAAGAGGCTCTTAAATACAGGAGTTGGAGCCATGTGCAACTCTCTTCAAAGCTCAAGGAAGTTCTGATTAAATGTTTGGTATTGATTCTTCTCCATTCATAGTAAAAAAGTGAAATCACTTTTGCAGCTAGAATCATTCAGAGAAAAAGCACTGAGAATAGCTTAGATACAATGAAAACAATTGTCAATGGAATGTGATATTTAGACAAGCTGTCAGGATCCTGAGAGTGCTACCATGGCTTCCTGTCCCTGTGCATAAACCCAGCACCTTCACTCCCCCCGTCTGCAGCCCAGGACCACATTTCAGCCCAGCCTGGGGCTTCCAGTCCCTGCACCAGAGATGCTGCACCAGAGATGCTGCCCCTGGCTCTGCCTTCTGGACAGCCCTCAGTCCTCCACTACTGCCAGATTTCCAGACTTATCCCCAGGTTTTCCTGGCTAGACCCTAAACATGACACATTACCTCACCTTATCTAGGACTATGGATGGACTTTTTCCCATTACCACACCTGTCTTGCTAGATTTTGCTCAGTAATTTCACGTTCTTTGCTTGTGCCATGGTTGCCCTTCCATGACTCCTGGCTCATCCTCCTGTGAGAAGCAGCTCTGCTATTGCTTACCCCTTAGGTTGGGACTACAAGGTAGATTGCTTTAATCAGAGGGAAAAAAATTTACTAAATGAGAGTAAAACGAGAGTGAATATTACTGACTCGATTGTATAACCAGTGACAAGCAAATGCTCAGTTAATATTTCCTCCTGTCCTCAAGACACCTTTGTGATATTTTGATAAGCCTTACTCTGACTTTTGTTGCAACAAGTGGATAAAGACCCTTCACTGTCATCACCCTGCTCTCCAGTCTCACAAGACACCTCTCCACATCACGTCTAATGACTGCTTTCTCCCTCACAGCTCTCCTACTGCTGCCATATCAGGACTGTCACCATGTGGAAGCATTCAACATCTCTCATTGCTGCTGTTAGTGGAAAGTGCTGTTTGTCTGTCCTCTTTGAACTTCACAGTACTCTATGATAACAGTATTTGGCTTGCAATTGTTGCTGTTAAACTTGCTATCTCACCTTTCATCCTGTAGTTGCATCTGGTATTTCTGCTACCTAAACCCTTACAGTCTCAGATTAATTTACTGGCACTTGAGACAAAGAACTGGTGCAGTCTGACTGTAAATTTGGTCTATATACTTCCCATTTAATTTTGATCCAACTGAGCCTGCATTTCTCTAATGAACTGTGGAGTTAAGTGAATGATAAATACTGCAGGAAATGATGATTCAGGTTGTCAGAGAATCAGACAGTGAAAGCAAGGATAATTATTCTGGGAGTAGTATAAGAATAGTATAGGAATGCTGCCTGATTATGTAGGGATAATGTCAGGAAGGCCAAAATGTGGACAATGCTGAACCTGGCAAGGGATGCAAAGAGTAACAAGAAGGGCTTCTATAGGTGTGTCAGAGAGAAAAGGAAGATCAAAGTAGGTGTAGCCCATCAGACCAGCAAGACTGACCAGCTGCAAACAAGGCTGAGCTAAGCTTTTTTGCCAAAATCTTCAACAGCAACCTCTTTCCACACCTCTCAAGAGGATGGACAGCAGGATGGAAACTGAGGGAGCCAAGTGCTTCCCACTGTAAGACTAGATCAGGTTTGTAACTAGCTGAAGAACCTGAATGTACATAAGTGGGCTTACAGACTAGATGACCTCTAAAGGTCCCTTCCACCCCAAACTATTCCAGGATTCTGTGATTATACTTCCTTTTCCTTTGGGTACTGCTTATTAATCACAGCTGGCATGTTGCATGGGAATACAATGAATGGAGTAATACAAAAAAGGTCTGTGCCTGAACATGAACGAAGCAGTTCTGAATGCTGTCTGCCTCTGCCTATGATGGAAATACAGAAACACAGGGAAAAACATTCAGTCCATACAATCAAACTAAAAACTTGTGGAAAATGAACAGCCCCAAAACACCAGTGGAACATCAGGTCTTCAGTCAGGTGTCCTTTTTCAAATATCCTTGACTGCTCACTAATGTAGCCATAAGCCTCATTACCAGAATTGCCATTCAAAACAGTTTTTTTGATAACATTGGAATAAAAACATGCAGGAAACTAAATGCAAAAGTTCAGCTAATATAAATCCAAAAACACCACTTCGTTTTCATCCCTTAAACCTACCTATCATACATTAGAAATCTGCCAGAGAGCTCTGTCAAATTGAACTATTGAACTCAAAGTGGCAAAAGGCCCTCCCCAGGCAAGACATTTAAATCATTTTCAAAGTTAATTTCCTGCTCCCAGACTGAGAACAAATCTAATCGGGTCTGCTTCATTCTTCTGAGGAAGAGGAAAATGTTGCCTGCATACTCAACAAGGGAAAGTGTCCTAGAAGGCAGCCAGAGAACTTGCCCTGCAGCACCAAAGAAACCTCCCCTGCAAAGCAATGCATGTGCATCAGCCTGTGAGAGGGAATTCTGATTTCACTGTCAGATCTTCCTGCTAACCCTGCTTTATAAGGGGACTATGAACTGTTTACAAGCCAGTAGTGCCCATGGGAGACTGAAAAGGATCAGAAATCTATAGTGTAGTTACAGGATTATGTTTCAGATGGCTGGCTGTGCTTTCAAAGAGACCCACCTCTAGTCTGTCTGGATTCCTGGTGACCTAGGATTTTCACCAGGTTCTAAGGATACTTCCACAAAAACTTCTAAAATCAAGAACCAAAACTTCAATAAGAATGGGAAAAAAATGAATAAGATTACTGGATGACTAAAGATAGTTTGTAGAAGAGCAAGCAGAAGTGCATGTGCATATGGGAACAAGAGCATGCACATGTTTGTGGTACAGCAAGATAAAGCAGGGTTAATTCACATCTAGATCACTGCACTATCAAAGGCAGAAGACAGACATTATTAACTCTCTAAACAGAAGAATTGTCAGATTCTATTTCTGCATGCATTTTTACAACTCCATAGGAAAAAAACGTACAGAATAACACCTGAGTTCCTACTTCTCTTTTACTTTGAATGAAATAGTTGTGTGGGGATTTTTTTTTTTTTTTTTTGTCTTGGTTTGAATTTTTTTGGTAGTTTGGAGTTTTTTGTTCGTATGTTTTCTGTGTTTGGGTTTGTTTGTTTTTGGGTTTTTGGGTTTTTTTTTTTTTTTTTTTGTGAAAGAGCTGATAAGTATTTAAGTGGAATTTTCCCCAATTTCAGCATGGGTTATATGACTTTCTATCGCTCTACAAAGCCAAATTCTACATGTAGAAAAAAAAAATGAAAATACTGGTGTTGTCAATTTAAGTTTACTTAACAGTCAAAAGTTTTTAGTCCGCCCAAAGAGATTCTATTTTCATTGCTAAAAGCATAAATCCTCATTAATATAAATTCTAGTGTTGTGCTTTTATTTGTGCATCAGAGGTACAGGCATGAGTTACTTCAATGGCTATAGAGTTCTTAAGAACAGTATTTCTTTGAAATGAGAAATAAAAAAGTAAATTTCATTAAACTAACTTTATAAGGTTGAACAATCATAGCAATAACAATCTCACAACAACCTCTGATTAGAAAATAATTAGTTCAAGTTACTGAAAACCTAGTTTTTCAAGTTGTTGCAAACTAACACTGAAAACTAGGTGTTGTGGTTTGACACTGGCCTGATACCAGGCACCCACGGGAGTCACTCGCTCACCCTCCCCTGCCTAAGCCAGGCAAAGGAGGGAAAAGGAGAAAAGTTACAAAAGCTTCATGAGTGAGATAAGGACTGGGAGAAATATTTCAAGGGCAAACCAGGCTCAACTTTAGTTAAAAAAGTGAAATTTATTACTAAGAGAATCAGAGGAGGAAAATGAGATGTGAAATAAGCCCTTAAAACACTGTTCACCGCCCCCAGCCCCTCCCTCCTTCCCACTGACAGTGCAGGAAGACAGGGTGTGGGGATTTTGGGCAGTTCATCACCCGAGGTTTTCTTCTGCTGCTCAGGGAGAGGAGTCCTTCCCCTGTGAGGCTGTGGGGTCCCTCCCAGGGCAGACAGTTCTCACTGAAGCCTTTGTCCACTCTCACAAGCAGCAGCCAGACCTCACCTGCTGCAATGTGAGTCCCTCCCATGGGCACACAGTCCTCCCAAACCTGCTGTGATGTGCGTGGTCACTCTTCCACGGGGTGCAGTCCTCCAAGGACAGGCTGCTCCAGTCTGGAAGCGAGGGCTCTCTCTCTCCAGTGGGTCTCCCACTGGATCACAGCCTCCTCCTGGCATCCACCTGCTCCAGCATGGGCACCTCCTCCACGGGCTGTGGGTGGATCTCTGCATTCCCTGTGGATCCCCATAGGCTGTGGGTGGATCTCTGCATTCCCTATGGATCCCCATAGGCTGTGGGTGGATCTCTGCATTCCCTATGGATCCCCATGGCTGTGGGTGGATCTCTGCATTCCCTGTGGATCCCCATGTGCTGCTGGGGCACAGCTGCCTCACCACAGTCTCACCACAGCCTGAAGTGGAATCTCAGCTCTGGCACCTGGAGCACCTCCTCCCTTCCTTCTGCACTGACCTCGGTGTGTCCATGTTGTTTTCCCACCTCCTCCTCTTCCCTGACTAGAAGCAAGACCCATGATTTTTCTTTTGATTTTGTCCTAAATATGTCATCACAGAGGTGTTACCAGCCTCTCTCATTGGCCCAGCTTTGGCCAGCAGCACATCCATCCTCAGAGCCATCAGCCATTGGCTCTGCAGGACATGGTAGAAGCTTCCAGCAGCTTCTCACAGGAGCAATCTTTGTGGCCCTGCTGTTACCTAAAACCAGGCCATGCCAAACCAATACACTAGGACATGTCCAAGGAGCCTGTTTATGTTAGCTGATTTACTCAGAATATATCTCAGTTTCTTTACTCATTATTTCTCTCTATCCAGAAATTCTTCTTTCAGCATTCAGCTTTAACTCCAGTGATCAACAGATATTTTTCTTTCTTTTGAGCAATAATATGACTTAACATACAGAATTAGTCCTGCAACAAGAATGGAAACATTTAGTGCTATTGCTTACTTCCTTAATTTTATTTTGTCCAACAAGCACACATAAACTCTTGCATAACCAAAAGGTTTGCTCCTAAGCAAACCTTAAATTATCCACTGAACTAAAATTGACCCTTCTTGGCACTTAGCAAGATGGAAATAAATTTTTCAAATATGCTGAAACAAGCTCAGCATGGCAAACTAGCATGCCACATTTTCAAGGATCATTTCTAGAGCCCTGCTATGACAAATTAAATTGCCTAAGTGTTATGGATAGGAGAGGGAAAACAGGAGCTTTACTCAAAACTGTAGGATACTTTTCTTCCATATTGACCTTCAGGAGTATACAAAGAAAGAAGAAGCATCCCAGTTTCATTACTGTATCTTCAGATTTCTCTGTTCCCTTCCTCTGCATTCCAAATGTTTCAAATGCTCAGACTACATTTTGATAAGAACTGTTATTTGAGCAACATATATCTATCTGCTCTATTGCTATTAATGGAATATTATATTACCATGGAAGAAGCATTCTAAGTTTAAAAGCCAGGGTGGATTTTTTTTAATATTGTTTATTGTCCAGCAAAAGTTTTCAGGCTCCTTCTCATTCTATTACTTAACATACTGTGTGCTCAGCAAAATTGTCTTTAGATCAAGTTACAAGAATACTACAATGTAATCAGTTGGTTTTATTTTGTAATAGAGTTAACCAAACAGGTGAAGACAAATCCCATAATGTCACCATTACTGTGCATCATCAGCCAGGTGATTGTACCACTGGGTATTTTCATCCTCTAACTTCAAAACATATATATAGTTAACAAAACCAGGTGAGTAAACTTTAAATCAAGATGTAAAAGGAAGGAGTAATTGACTGTTTTAGGTAATTAGGACTTTAATTTTTTAAAAATGTAACCCTGTTAACTATTTAAATAACTTTATGAGAGCAAATGTCTTTTTTGACAACTTTTAGCAAAACTCCAGACACTGACTTTACTGTTTCTTATGCTTCATCATGGTACATTTTGTGGCAAATTTTTTATCATAAGTCTTTAATTGCTTTTGGGAACTTCAGTTTCATCCAATTATTTAATAGCATACATTAGGGAGAAAAAAACTAAACCTCATTGCTTTATAATTCTTCCTGACAGATGGTACCCACAAAATACCCAGTAGCATCACTGAGATGACTATATTACAAAAATTCAGGGAAGATTAATATCTAATGCTCAGCCAGTCATCCACAGCTAGATCATCATTCAAGAGCAGGCTTTAAAATAAAGTGACAATACATATGACATATTCATTTAGGTAGCAGGCCTGAAGAGAGATAAGGAAAACAATTCCAAGTATTCATTCCTTAGCAGGAAAGACATGCAAGTAATCTACTCATAGAAAACAATGCTCTCATCTTGAAAATCACTAATTGATTTGGGCAGGGTTTCTATTCCCTGCTCACCTGCCTTATGCCCAGAAATGGCTGCTGTAGCTTTCAGTGGGTCTGGAGAGAGGGAAGCCTTGGGGCTGCTGCCTGGGCTTTTTCAAAGCTTCCCTCTCGGGTGTCAGTGGTGCCCTGTGATGGCATCACTCTGCTGCTTAGCTAGCTTGAGTTTCTTGTTAGTTTAGACAAGAAGGCTTTTTTTCCCCTTTCCCTGGCCTTGGAGACTGTGGCAGCAATCCTTCAGCAGCTTTTGCTTCTCCCTGAACTGCTCAGTTTTGTTTGGGCTGTGGCATGAGAGAACTATTGATGTGAGAAGCAGGCCACTGGCTGGGAGCTGAGGAGCTGCTCCTTCCAGCTCCAGACCTAGGAATACCCAACCCAGGGAAAGAAAGCACACAAAATTCACCACATTCATCTGCTCTGAACACGAGACAAACATAGAGATTCACCAGGTTCCCATCTGGTTTTGCCCAAGCTGCTGCGACAACTCTTTGGTTTTTTCCTTCCCTGAGACAAAAACCGGCACTGGGGTTTTTTCTCCTTCACACCACCTTGCAGCCATTGGAGTTTTATTTTTTTCCTTCCCTGTCATTTAGGGTTTTTTTATTTTTGTGTGGAGGTATTAACAGTTCAATATCTAACATGTGATCACCATTTTTCCCCATGCAGTGTTGGCACTCTTGTCAATTAATGGGTTTTTTTCACTTTCATCCACTGGTCTTAACATCTCATTAAGATGTTAAGAAAAGGATTGGTAGAAAAGGATTGTTAGAAGCGTTCTTTGTTAAGGGAAACACTCATTCCATAGTATTCCATACCTAAATTTGTTTATAAACATGAAAAATGTCCTCCTCAATTTCAGCAAAAGGCTGTTCATTTTACAGTTATGCTTTAAAAAACCACAAAGCCAACAGCTCCAAGGGTGCTGAAACTACAAAAAAAAAAAAAAGAAAAGAAAAAAGAAAGGCCAAAGGGAGCATGGGACTTCCACACCTGTTTTCCCTGAATAACTTCCTCCTTGGCACCAACAATGTGCTGACCACATCAGCCTCAGAAAATGGCCACTTTACCTGCTCCTCTTAGGGTTAGAGTTATGCCTAGGGTTAGGATTGAAAAAGCCACAAAGCCCAGAGCTCCAGGGACACTGAAGCTACAAAACAGATGGCAAAGGGTGCATGGCACTGCCCGCCTCAACATGGCCCTTTGAACACCCTTCTTGTGGAACCAGCCATATGCCAGCCACCTCAGCCTCAGAAAAAGGCAGCTTTTAATTCTCAGTTCAGGGATACATTTTAGTGTAGGATTAGGGCTCAAAATAACACAAAACCTAGAGCTCCACGCTCACTACAACTACAAAAAACAGACCTAGAGAAAAACAGCAGTGCCCCAACATTGTCGCCTTCAAAATTTTCTCATTTGCCATCGATGTGCTGGCAGCTAAATTTCCTCAGCAAAAGCCCCCTTTTACTGCTCTGCCTAGGATTAGGGTCATGCCTTGGGGTAGGGTTCAGAAAAACTCAAAGCCCAGAGCTCCAGGCAGAGGGCAGCTGCGAAAGGGTTGCCAAGGGGCGCTCAGGACTGCCACAACATAGCTCCCTTCACGCCTTTCCCTGTGGAATGAGCCATGTGCTGGCCACGTCTGCTTCAGCAAAAAACTGCTTTTCCTGCTCCACTTACTGGAAGGGTTATGCTTAGGGTCAGCCTTAAGAAACCAACAAAGCCTAGGGCTCCTGGCACTCTGGAACACCATTGCACTTCCACAACATTTCTTCCATCATACCTCTCTTTCTCCTTTGCAGCAGCCGTGTAATATTTTCTTGGTGTGATTTTCAATTCCCTGATCATCTGCTCTCTGCCTAGAAATGTTTGCTGTAGCTTTAATCTTGAACAAAACCATCAGAGGGTGTACTGCATAAATTAGCAAAAAGCTGAGAAAAACATAATGTCTCCAGAAACTTCATTCCAAGTCTTAAGAACAGGGTCTAAGAATGGCAAACACAGAATAAGTTAATTTTTGGTAGTACTTTTGCAATTATTAGTACTGTTATTTTATTAAAAATGTTTGTTACATTATAAAAATCTAGCAAGTCATGAAGAAATAAACATTGTATCTTTATTTTCTCAATGAAGTTATCCTTATAATGGACTGGGGGAGCACATCTGTCAATGTCACAGTTCGCATATGGTCTCTGCATTGTACAGTTGTTCCGTACAGTACTATAATTCTTTTTCCATTTTAAGCTTTTAGTCACTGTCAGTGATTCATTTAAGCTTGATCATGTTTTAATTTAGAAAAAAAGACTGTGAACATGTCTGAATTCAAAATAACCCATACTGCCTCTTCATGTGCTTACAACAATCCTTACATTTTCTGTGGGTTAATCAAGGAAATTTCATGAGCACTCTGATATAATTAATCCAACAGGTCAGGGTAGTTTAGAAACTGAATATCAGTTATTGCCAGAAAGGCTGAATTTTAAATAAATCTGCTTACAGTACAGTTAGGGTGGATTCTGGTATTCTATTTGTAAAACATGGAAGGAAAATACATGCAAGTAGTCTCAACAGTAAATGTGTGATTCCACCATAGTACACAAACAGAGATCCACTAGGTCATTTTTCAAATAACAGTATTTCTTTAAATTTCCATCTCTTTGGAAAATGATCTGCTGGATATCACCTACATGGAAAGATGAGAAAAACAAAAATACATTCTGTTTGGAGACAGGAGAGCAAGCACTCCAAGGAAGGCAAAGAGGCACGCCACAAATGCACAGTAATTGTAGATTTACCTCTAAGCAATTTTTATCCCTTCTCATTTAAGATTGATATTATGATCTTTTCTATTTCTCCTGACCCCCAAGAACAGGCCTTTTTTCACATGTGCTATATCAGTTGAGGAAGAACAATTATGTGTAAATGAAGCCAGTTAATTTGAAGCAGACAGAAGAGCACAGCCAAAATCACTGCAGAGACCACTGGTCTTTTGGACATAGATTTGTATCTTGCAAATCCAACTATAAAATGCTGCACAAAAGCTCATTCCTCTTTCAGATATTCTAGACATTCCCATGATACTCACAGAATGAATTTAGGTATGGAAATAATTTTCTTCTACCTAGCTGGGTTCTAAAATAGCCGCTTTGTAAAGTAAAAGCTAGGACTATTTCTGACAAGTGTTTCTGAAAGAAAAGGCTGCTTCTAAGCATAAATCCTGCAAGGAATACTCTGTTGACAGTGATTATTTTACCACTCAGTTCTAAAATTGTTACGTTCAAAGTAGTCCTATGTAATAACTTCAGAAAACCTGAAATAAAGAAACAAACAAGGTTAAAGGGCTTATTGAGGGTATGATATAAGATGGCAGTATTTTACAGTATTCCTTTAGTAAAGTCACTTCATATATTTGTTTTCTTTTAGCTGTGGCAGAAGATTTAAGCCATTCTCTGCCATAAGCAGCCATCTGTCACATCACTGTCTTTCATATTTTCTTTCATTTCTGTGTAATAGCATGCAGTGACTGAACACATGGCCTAGAATGTGGACAAATGTCTCCCCTGGCTAATATGAACTATTAAGGGGTGTTTGCTGGTATAAATCATTACACCTCTCATCCTTCCTTCAGGCAATCAGCTGTTAGCCCAGGAAACCATCACAGGAGGCTCCTATTCTGTGGTATATCCTTCCTTACTCTCTGTAAACCAAACTGGCCAAGGCAATAGTTAATCTGACAGGTCTTGATCTTTTTGCAGGGAAGGACAAAGGTCATTCTCCTTTTCATCTAAGTACAACTGTTTAAAATTATAGCCCAACTGAACTGGATAAATCCAGAAGGGAGGTGTGGAAGAACAAAAAGTCATCAAAGGTTTTCAATATTTTACCATGTGCCTTGAGTGTTCTGCAACAGTCTTAATTAAGGAGAATATTGAGGAGAGATGGCTAAGTAACAGTGGGATAGCTGGACACTCTAAACTTCAATACCAAGAACAAGTAGAGGAAATTCAACCTGCTGACATATTTTTATTTAACAGAGATGATGCTGAGTTAGATGAAAGAATAGGGTTTTAAACCTACACACATCTGGTGGTAACCTTGATAAGCTGAAGAAGGAGCGGTAGGGAATAAAGAAAATCATTCCTTACAGAGAGGGGGGAATTCTGTCTTTCGTTACAAATGTTTTCTTAGAAAAGTGTGTCCTTTCCTGAATTCTACTCTTGCATAACAGTGCAGACCACTTTTAGTGAAAAAAGTATTTGTTCAGCCTTTCTTGTCCAAAACAACCACACACTTTTTTTGACCCATTCATATCAGATTCTGATCGTCCTTTGTGTATTAGTGAAAATTCAGTGCATGCAAAAAGTGAATCAAAAAGGAAGCAGAAAGTACAATGCTTGGAAGAAGCCATCTTATTGGTTTGTTTCCAGGATTCCTTGAACTACATGACTTCCTATCAGCCTTATCATGGAGACTCATATTAGCAGAGATCTTCAGGGCTTAAGGATCTTCAAGTCAGATCTCTTGGAGGGGAATGTTATAGTCCTATTATGTTGGCATTTGGTCACAAACAAATATGTCATGGCATACTCCTAATAAACCTCTATGAGAACATAGTTAGAATTAACTTGATAGGATCACATGGCACATGAACAGCTTAATTTTGCACTTTAGGAGTAGGTTTCTTATATATACCAATATAAAAAACATCACTTCCTTCAGGTTTTTATATTACTACAATATATCTGTTGCTGGGTACTTTCCTGGTCAGCTGTTTAAATTAGAGTTTGTTACATGGCTTGCCCAAGTATTTTAAATTACAGGTTACAAAAGCTATAATTCAATAATTATCTAATCAAAGACAACTTAGTAACTACAGTCCTAGTCCCTGTCAGTTATAGGTGGTAATTTTCTTCACATAAAATATACAGAGCCAGACTTGCCTTTAATACTATCGTCTTCAGCATGCTTGTGTGATTTCAGTAGTGATCATTCTTACAAGTGTTTGAGACTCTAAAGTTCAGCAAAGAAATTATGGAGAAGCTTATTACATCACAGACAAACTAATAGGACAGCCCCAAAATATGACTACAAACTTTGAAAGTCTACAGATGGTTGCAGATACAGATGTATATTGTCTAAGTGAATTGCTCCAGATTCTTTCCTGTGTTCCAGTTTGGTAGGTTGCTAAGAGTCTTTCAAGGCATTAATGTTTTTGGCTTATCTTCTCCAATGCTTTAACCTTCAAGACAATTTTTAAAAGTCAGAGTTTTGTTCTCAAGCGTGTCAGGAGCAAGTTCATTCACTGACTGGATAGAGCTCAACTGTCCCTGCCCACACTTGAACACAGGGAGCACTGACTTCCCACATCTGAATCATTTTACCAAAGCCATGGGCTAGTTTATAATGTTAATTAAACTTTTTGACCAGCTTGCTCACAGCAAGGCAATTAGAAGCACAAGTTAGTGGTTGATTCATTTTGATTTATTTTATATGTTCTGCTGCTTTTACAGAGAATTTGCAAAGGCCCCAGATACTGGACTCAGCTTCCAGAGAAAAATAGACCTGACATACCAAGGTTTTCACTCAGTGCAGTTACCTTCCTTTTTGTGCTTTTTCTTAGGGCCATGTAGTAGCCTTAAAACAGGATGTGTCCTTCAATCCCTCTCTTAAAGATTTTTTGAATCTTTTGGGGGTAGGGAGAGCGGTTGGGGTGCTAAACTGCTCCTTTTTTCCTGCCCAAAGCAGAAAAAGCAGAATCTTCCCTCTACAAGTGTCTTTAGTCACCCCTCTGTTCAGCCATGACATGTACCTACTTACATTTTGATCTAGAACATTGTACTGTCTTCTAGGACATCAGTCTTTGACATGCTTAAACCCATGCGTACGCCTTTCCCCATGCCAAGTCCCAAATTTTAAGTGTATTTAAGCCATGAATAATGGCAAGAAATGGAAAGATTTAAGCAAAACGGCAATATTTTTAAAGTGCCAGTTTCCTGTTTACTCAGAGGTCAAAAAATATTCCTTACACCCTTACACCTTCAATGTATTCCTTACACCTATGTTGACCTCTGAGCCTAACAGAGTTACTTCCTAGACTCTGAATAAAATGTATCTAAGGCAATTGCATGGCAGTAATCAGAAAAAAAACCTCTGCTTTCCTACTGCTATCTTCCAATTTTTCTGTTGTTCTGTCTTCTTATTTTCCTTACATTGATCTCCCACAAAGTGGCAGATCTAATTTAAAGTGTACCTGTTAATATTGATGACAAAAAGAAAACTATTTTCCCTAGTAAATGGCCAGCTTTAGGAGAAAGACCAGCAATGGATGGAGTGCATTTTTTCAGATGCCCATGTTTATGAACGGGTCTTCCTTTTTTCTATTTTAAGAGTTCTGCAGGATCAGGAAGCTAATTTCCCTCTCACCAGCCACTTCTTTTCTTAGAAAAGATGAGTAATGGAGAACTGCCATAGGTACCATTAAATTGGTTGGTTGGTTTTTTTTAAAGGAAACACCCTTAGTCCAAATTCCTCAAACCTATCAAAGTGCCCGCCTCACTTAGAAATCAGTGGAAATTAGGTACTTGAATAACTGGAGATGATGCCTGCCTGGCAGTAATTGAAGTCATTTTAAGCCTTTCCAGAATGAGTATTTAAGCTTCAAAAAGTGACATTCTCACTATTTATCTATTAGAATAATAGACTTGTAGTGCAATTCAGGTATGAAAGGTCCTGAGTAGGTCTCCAGTTTAATCTTCCACTCAAAAGAAGCCTAGACATGGGATCAGACCAGGTTGTTTAGGGATTTACCTAGTCTGGTCTTGAAAAATCACCAAGGGAAGAGGTTATGTAACGTTACTGGGCAACTTGCTACACTGCTGGGCTATCCTCATGAGAAAAAAGTCTTCTTAAAAAAAATTTAAACCTATCTTTCAGTTTACAGTTTTACCTCTCATCCTCCCACCAGGAAGCACTGTGGAGAGCCTGTGGCCTCAACAGCCCCCATGTAAAGACTAGGGTCTGCTCTTTTGTTCCCCTGAAGCCATCTCATCTCTAGGTTGAACAATGTCAGGTCTCTCCACCTTTCCTCCCAGGCTGAGTGCTCAGCTCCCAAACATTTTGGGAGCCTCAGCTAACTCATCCTAATTTGTTGAGGTCTTCCTCCTACTGAGGGCCTAAAATTGGAGGCTGTGTTATAGAATCAGAGAACATGCTGAGTTGGAAGGGACTCATCAGGATCATCAAGTCCAACTCCTGGCCCTGCACAGGACACCTCAAGAGTTACACCATGTACTTGAAAGTGTTGTCTAAATGCTTCTTATACTCTGTCAGGCTGTGCTGTGACCACTGCCCTGGGGAGCTGTTCCAGTGCCCAGCCATCCTCTGGGTGCAAAATCTTTTCCTGATATCCAGCCTAAACTTCACCTGACCTAAGCTTCCTGCCATTTCCATGAATCCTGTCACTGGTCATGAGGATGAAGACATCAGTACCTGCACCTCCACTTCTCCATATGAGTGAGTGAAAGACCCCAGTGAGGTCTCCCCTCAATCTCCTCCAGGATGAACAGAACAAGTGATCTCAGCTGCTCCTCATACATGATCACTTGGTCTGTTCACCTCCAGACCCTTCACCATCCTCCTGGCCTCCTTTGGACACTCTCTAATAGCCTAATGTCTTTCTTATATTGTGGTGACCAAAACTGCACACAGTATTCAAGGTGTGGCCACACCAGTGCAGAGTAGAACTAGGTTTAGCAAATGCCAAGAAGACGAGGGTAGTCTCTTCCCTCTGTCTACTGGCCATGATTCTCCTAATGTGTGCTGTGACACTGTTGCCATCTTTGCTGCCAGGGCATACTGCTGGGTCACGTGTCACTGCTCAGGAGCTCAGCAGTTTTAAGCAGAGCCTGCTCCCAAGCAGATCCAGCCTGTACCATTGCAGAAGGTTCTTCCTTCTCAGGCAAGTGCTTTCCAGCTTTCCTTTAATCATATAGGTTCTTGTGGCCCACTACTCCACCCTGCCTGGTACCCCCTGAATGACAGCTCTGTCATTGATGGCCATCCAGAAACTTACTTGAGTTATTTAAAGGAGGATTTGTCTGCTGAACTGTAAGAGCTGAAATGAGGGATGCAGACCTCCAGGCAGCACTTCAAAAAGCAGTTTATTCCATCCAAGAGATTACAGCTGTCCAGGGTCGTGGGTGACAGAGCCTGTGCCTACAGCTGCCAGCCCCAGCTGCAGGCAGGCCTGGAGACCCTTTGGTTTTGGTTACATTGCATTATATACTTTTCTTTGCTGAGCATCTTAATACAGTAGAACCAATCTATTCCTTCTCTATTATCTACAGCCTATCATAACTGCTATAATTACCATATTCATGTTACTATTCTCCAATCACTCACAGTCAGTACATTACAGTTTAAGCTAGAAGTTGTTATTCAGTTTTCTTGCAGTGGAAAATTCTGAGACCTTTTTTCTACTTGCAACATTTGTTGACTTGTTTGCCTCTGCTACCCTTCTGCTTGGTAAAAACATCTTCTTGTTTGAGGTGGGTTTATCCTTTGCTCTAAGTCATAAAACCCCTTCTAACTAACACACCCTTTGCCTCCTTGGTTAATCAGTAAGACTGACTCAGTAATTCTTCTATATCAAAACTTGCTTTCATCTCTATTCTTTCTTCAGACTCTACATTTGAAAATCTTTCTGCCAAGCATACATGTCTGTGAGACTTTCTCGTCAAACTTTCATCCTTCCCAACACTCAACCAGCAAGAATATAGGGTTTCTGACCAGAGACTCCTACCACAATGCCACCATCACTTGACCCATGAGCTGTCCCTCAGCCTGTTGTCTGTCCTATACAAGAGCTCCCCATAAGTGAGCTGCTGTTTCATGCAGAGAGCACCTCCTCCAGCTCCCCTGCTTCTATCTTCCTTGAAAATATTTCCTGAAGACCTTGTACCTGTTCATTGCAGGTATCCAGCTGCAAGCTGTCCCAGCATGTCTCAGTCCAGTCCTCCTTTGCATTTCTGTTACCAACAGGCACTCACCACTTTCTGTCAGGTGGATCCCACTGCTCTCATTCTCAGGCTTTAGGGCTTTTTGTGTTTGTAAAAAACAGTACCCCATCTAAGACACAACTTTTGTAGCATTTAAGAGATTCCAAATCTGGCCCCGGTTCTGTTTTCAACCTCATGGGGTGTAAGCCCAAAGACATTTCATTTAGGAAACTGATTTTTAACCAAGGTAAAGGTTTTCCTCAGCAAAGCCTTTTATTAAATATGCAGCTCTTCTGGCTTTGTATGGGTATTACTGAAAGCAAAGTGTGATTAATTACAGCCATGCCCACATTTTTTTTGGTGCCTTTTCTTTAATCCTCAGCGTTATCAAGGCCTTTCACATGTCATGCTGATGTTTACAGAATAGCCAAGGAGCATCTTTATTTTTCGTCAAGGTTCTCCTTTAAAACACCTTGCCAGTATAATGCGGCTGTGTTTGATTATCTAATCTATGAGCAGATCAGTCCTCTCAGGAAAAAATGTTAACTTGCTCCCAGGAGGCCAGAATAGCTGTTATACAGATATTTATCTGCATTCATCTCTCTTTTTGCATCTTTGTCATTCTGGTAAAATAGATTTCTTAGCAGCAGAAAATGTTTTGTATTCATATCCTAGTTTCCATCCATGGATCTCAAAGCACTTTTCCAATATTAACAAAGATAGTTGTTAATTAAAACAAATTAATCATCCAGACAAATATGACTATCAATGTTTTTTGGGTAGGGAAGTCAAAGTACAGGAAGCTGAGATGACCTGCTTAAGGTCATATTTGAGACAAACAAGGAGATTAAAGTGTAAAAACAAGGTTGTTAGAACTCTTAGATGATTTTCAATTCCAAGCTATAAGCTAGACAGGCTAAAAAAATTATTTTTATTGTCACAAATATTTTGACATTTGAATTAAAATAAGCAAACTAGTAATCAATTTATTTTTAACCCATTAAATCTTTTTTGGGGAAAAAAATGAAAGTATATCAAGGTACAAAATGACCTTTTTAAAAACATTATTCAAACATGTGTCCTTAGGACACATCCTATAAGGAGACTAAGAAGCTACCACCAAGATTTATGTCCCAGCATCATCATCACCAGCATATGCAATCTGTGTGCTGCAAATATTTATGTAGCTCTTGGTAGACAGAGATGAAGCAATTCTAACATCAATATTAGTACACAAAACTAGGAGCTATACTTCAAAAAGGAGTGGGAGGTTTTTAAATTAGGTATTTGCTACATGGCAAGGTCTGACGTCTCAAGGGAGATTCACAGAACACTCATAGAAGAAACACACACCCAAAAAAAAAAAAAAAAAAAAAGGTGTGTGTGGGGGAGAGAGAGGGAGGGAGAGGGAGAGAGAGAGAAAATTCTTGGCCTCCAGCTACAGCTCCAACAGAGAGGAATTGCCCCTTTGGTCCACTGCCATGTATGCCAGCCTTGTATAATTATTCTAGATATACCAAACTGTCTCTAATAGGACTAAATACTTGTATTTAGGCAATCCCAACCACCACATCCCTGTTCATCCTTCTCACATACCTCAACAGTGATGTATAGGTGCCTTTAACATTACAGATACTAATTTAAGTAGCTGTTTAATCTATTTAGCAAGAATACTTTCTTTATCAAGTACATGGTAAAACAAAATGAAATCCACTGCTAGAATTCTCTGCAGTATCCAAACTGTATTTCATGATGGTTATTAAAATAGTTTTCTGATGTTCTTCTAAATCTCTGTCAATCACATCATCACCCTTTAATTCAGCTAAGAAAAATGAAATTATTTTTGTGAGCCTTGTATCAGATATATAGAAAAATACCGAACTTGAATCAATATGCTCTCTGCTACTATAACCACCATACTGGGGTTATAGAGGAAAAAAGCCTTCTGTTTTTTCACTGTCCTTGTTCATGCAGTAGCCAGTTTGCTGATTAGAAAGCAGATCATGCTTTCCTTGGCATTTACCCAGTTGCTGTCTGGACTGAAAGGTTATAGAAGCACACATACCATGGCTCTGCAAAAATTAGAAAGGCCAGCAAGTCACATATCCTCAGAGTCTGAGGTAGAAAAAATACTGTTCCCTTCTCAGAGCTTCTTCCCACCTTCAGTCTTCTGAGAGTGTCAGACATAAGGTATCAACGTGCATTAGCAACTTTGGAGATTGACAGTTTTATCCATTTTCTTTGTCAGACTCTTAAGTGCAATGTAGCAGACAGCATGTGAGATTACTTCTCACTTGTTATGCATACCAGAATTTCCACCTGGAAATACAGCCCCAACTTTCTAGTCAAATTTCAGAAAATGCAAAAAAAAACATTAAACCTTGAGACAAAAGCAAAAATTAAATTCAAACTGATAAAGGTAATATTTTGGATTAATGTTTTTTCAGAAATTGAAAATTCCTGATCAGAAATTTTCTGATTTACAGGAACCTCCCTGATTAAATAACACAACAAGCAATCAGACAACAAATGTGCTGAAAATGTTATAGCTCTGTTTGTAACAGGGCTCTCCTACGCAGTCCTTGAAAAAAAAAAATGCATCACAGTCCCAGCATCTTCTATTTTAGTGAGACTCAAAATTTCATAAGTCTGAATAGTCAGACTAGTTCTTTGGCTCAAACTAGTGTAAAAAACAATATACATCTGTGTATATCTGCTCAAGCACAGCCTCTTGCAGTAGCGCCCAGTGTATCCCAGGAAAATTAGCCCAGCTGTCACAAACAGGAAAGTCATATTAGACCAGCAGAATCCCTGCCTGTACAGACCCCACAAGAGCAACAAAGCCTAACATGACACTGAAGTTTTTCACAGGACTGGATCCAGACAAAATGGCTGGTTGGAAATAGTAGGGTGGCTTAGGCTTCAGGAGTTTTATACAGCATGGGATTCATTGTGAGCTGTGTCTTACTGAGTCCAGGCTAGTCAGAATTCATCAGACTGGGAGACAGATCATAGTTAACTGGTGGAGTTCTCAACCCTTTTTTGCTATTTCACGGTTCCTTTCCTGTACAAAGTCCATCACTGTCAGAATTTCTGCATGCAGTCTGTGTCTTCCCTCCTGAACCAGGTTGAAGACTAACAGCAAGGTTAGTCTTATCATCCTAAAATTTTCACCCTTAAAAATCCTTTTCAATCCCCTGCATTTGTTCCAAACCACCTTGGTATTTCTATATAGCTCCCTAATATCTCCCATGTCTGTGTAAGGTCTGTTGCTGATTTGATCAGTCAAGCACTTGGCTTATATCTGGGCACTGCCAGGATTCTTAGTCTAAGGACTGTTGTGTCTGCCTTATGTTTAGCATCAGATCTGGAGGATACATGTTCTGAAAACATCCTCTCTCATCCCAGCTTCTTAAAAAAAACACGAAAAGCTTGGTACAAGTGGTCATAAGTGCTGAGATCTACGATCTTTGTGTTGGCTGTATTAAAACCCATGCAGGGACAGGGTACTGAACACAGATCCCAGGAGTTTTGAATGTCCACCACTTCAGAATGTACATCAGTAGCAGAGAGTTACTTCCCAGGAAGACATTTAGAAATGTTTGGTGACTGTACAAACACCCAATTCATAACAGTTTGATTTCTTTATATTGTGAACATGACAAAGAAAATTGAATGCATTTTCTTGGATGAACTTAATATAGTTTCCTTATCACTTTTAAACTCAGCTTAAAAGATGATACAGCAACTTTCAGGTAGAAAAGGAAAAGCTAAAAAGCATGTAATTCAGCTCACAATGGGTTTTACAGGCCTCAATGGAATTAATTACTGAGAACTTGCACATGTAGTAATTAATTTCATGCAATTCAGCACCATCTGCAGATGCATTATTTCCTTTCAAAGCTACTATAATTCAATGTAAAAGAGAAATTGTTAGGAGTATTTAGGCAGCAAAAGCTTTTGTATCTTGTTTATGCCAAAGAAATTAGATAAGAAAATTAAATATTATTTGAAAAACATAGCCTTTTTTCCCATTAAAGAGAAAATACTTCTCAATTGTCAGTAAGGGAGCTACTTGCATTTACAGAGATTTGGGGAAAAGAAACTTTGATTTAGGACTGGTTTTCTTGTTTAAAAAAAATAGTTGTGGGTTTTTTCCTAGCAATTACTTATTGTTTGCAGGTGAATTGTGCTGTTGCATCAACCTTTGTACCAGCTACAAGCAAAACCTATCAAATATACATCCCTCTGTTGAAGTATATTCCAAAATTACTTTATATTATTTGCTTGTGAGATATATAAAAATATTTAACTACTTTTCTCTTCATTTGCTTATATATAACTTGCTGTGGAACAGAAAGCAATTGACTGCAGCAAATGACATGATCTGTTTTTCTCATATTCAAGGGCAGGCAGGGTGTAACTTTTTTAACTCCTATTGAGGGTTCACATGTACTGAGAAGGAAATTTCATCACCTAAAATAAATTTAAATTAGACAGTGTCCTGAAGCATTGAAAAGGATCTCTCAGTTGCATCTTTAAAGTCTCTAGACTTTAACAACATAAATACTGTCAAAGAGCATATTAGAACAATGTGCTCTGTGCATCACTGAACCACCAGCTGTGTGCTGGAAATTCTGGAAAAATCAATTCCAACTTTTTTCAGGCATTCATGTAGCACCTAACACAAGGGCTGATTCTGCTGTAATACTGTGACTGGGAAAGAGTATGTATTTGGGAGGGAGAGGCTATCCACATTGCACAGCTCTTGTTCTGTGATGTGTCAGGCAGCATGCATTGCTCTTTGGCAAAAATAATAATGAATAGATTACAGCCCCATCAATCTATGCCCATTCAACAAAATCACATTATCACAGAAGGGTTCCTGTTTTGAAAAAAAATATGCAATTATTATTTGCATTTGTTAGCACTCACAATATTCAACTTCAGCTGAGAGCTTGTTATTCTCTGTACAAAACAAACTCTGTGGTAATAGAGAGCTGAAAGCATTAACCTTATAATTGTAAGAAGAGGCACAAGGCCAGTCAGGTTCTTTATCTTTTCCTCCTGCTTATAGAAGCCTGGACATGGTCTCCCTTCCTGAAAAATGCCAATTGAAGCCTTGTGTCTAACAAGCAAACTAGATAACAGCATTAAAATTGCATTTGGAGCTAAAGGAGATGCCATCATGCCATCACATTATGGGAATAGTATAGGGCAATAGAGATGATTGATTTTAGAGCAATCACTTACCAAAGCAAGAAGCCATGAACAAGCACAAACTCTTTCTGATGCACTTTACAAAGAAAACATGAAGACTTGCAGACAACAAATCTATAGTCTTCCTACAACAACCACTTTTAAACAAGCTGTATATCTTTACCTAGAGAAGCAAAGATGGTGAATCATTAAGCAATTACAGTGAGGTGTCCTTATTTTTGGATCCAGCTTTTTGGATATGTACTGAAATTGAAATAGAGCTTGCATTTGGATATGTAAAGTCCCTGGTCCTTAAAAAAAGGTAAATTTGAAAGCACAGACATGAACGTCATATTCTGAACCCAAAGAGGGCAAAAAGGTTTTCTGAAAAGGTCCTTGAAATCAGACTTTTAAATATGCCAGAGGAATTGATTATTTTTGTACTGTTCTTACTGTCATTGCCTTCACTGATAAGAGAAGAGACAAATGGTTTGAGGGAGGGAAGACAAGAGAGATTTGCTCACTCTGCAGCCTTAAGATTTCCTCAGGCCTGGATTGACTGTCATTTCCTGATCTTTATGTGATGTTTATCACAATAGGTTATCACTGCCATTTAATGTCTTATATATTCTTAATGAATATTGTCATTCTCCTTACTATGATAAAAGGGCAGAGTCATCTAGTAAAGGCAGAAAACATCACAGATTTAATACATTTGCATAGAAAGATCTTCATGCTATGACAGAAAAGGCTCAGAATATATGCAGTCTGATGATTAAATTGGGAATTGCCAAAACAAGCAAACAAAAACATCTTGCAAATCATTCTTCCTCTAGACAGATTTAAGATTATGATCTCCCAGTTCTTGGTGCTGCTGTACATGTACAAGCAATTCAACCTCATCAAAGTCTTGATTTAGAGCCTAAATTCAACTCATTGCTCACTTTTTTGACTGAAACAAAATTATTTAGCCCACTGAAATGTTACCATTATTTCTGGATGACCTTACATAAACAACTGATGCAATAAATTCATAGTTGCTTGGTAAAGCTCCCATTTCAGCTAAATGGTGTTCAACTTGCTCATTTCTGTTAGCACTTTGTGGACTGTGTGGGCTCTTTTTTATGATGTAATGAATTATACATTATTAATATTATGAAACTGTTTCTTATGGAACTGTGTCTTTGGAATATTTAAGGTGACAGTATTATAATCATAAACCCATGACATGATGACATGTGTCCTGTGCTTTAATGAATGCTATCAGAGCTTTCTCCACTTACTTAAAAGCTGTCTCATGGAGGCCTGAACCCTAGAGCAAGCATTTTGGGGGGGGTTACTATAAATGTGGACACAACAGTTAATTCTGCAGTAAATGAGGTAAATAGATTTTGACTGTCACATATGCTCAAAGCCTGATTCTTTTGGTCTCTGGATGCTGTAAATGGTTACATTTTTCTTAGTTTGTAGCCTTATTACAAACTAAATTTGTCTGTAATATCTACTTTTTTAGCCAGGAAAAAAAATGGTCAAAGATAGAAGTGAGAAGGTAGAAGTTTTTATCAGTCTAATGGCACACAGAAGTACATTAAAGAAACAAACACACAGAAACAAGTGTGTCAGATGACTAGCAACACAAAAAGGAGTTGAAATCTATGAAGAGGCTTATGTGGTAAGCTTGCTCTTCTTATATGAGCCTTTGAACTGCACCCCTTTACTACATATTTGATTCAGATTTCTAAGTATGTGCAAGTCTCCATATGGCCTTCCTTTCCACTTCTGTAAAGCAACAGACACAAGAAGATGAAATAAAGCTGGATTGAATTATTTCCTACTGTAACTTCCTTCTTCTCTCCATTAAAAATTTTCCCATGTCACTTTATACTGTGAACTCAGTCACAGCTGGGCACAAATGACTGTTTCGTAGCATTTCCAGTAGAAAAAAGTATTCTGAATGCAAATATTTCTATGTAGTAAACTCTGATATTTTCCCTGAAATTTTTTCTCAAATTAAGTGAAACACTTGGCATTAAATGAAATAACAGCTATTTTTTAAATGTTCAGGCTTCAAAGAAGAGATAAACATTTACACAAGAATATAGAAATATCATGTTTTAGTGATAGTCAAGTCAAAATAATTGCTAATTCTTCTCGTTTGTCTGTATCACTGCAATTCTATTTTCTAGGATCCCAGCTGCTTAAAAAAACAAAATGCATTCAATATCAGGTATCAATCTTACCAAAATTTAATTCTGCTAACAATAAGGTCATAAGACATGCTGCTCCATTGTCCTGTTTTCAGCTGGGGTACAGTTGATGTTCTTCCTAGTAGCTGGTACAGTGCAGGGTTTTGGACAACAAGAACAAGAAAAAATCCCAAATCAAAACAAAACTTAAACCTGATGTTGTTTAGCATAAAGTAGGAATGTTTGAAAAAAGAATTCCACAAATAGTCTCCAATTCCCTAAAGGCTGCAGCAATAAGGAAGAAATTCATCTCTACTTGACATGCAAAGTTGATATGAGAAGAAAATACCTGAAGTTACAAAGAACAGTAATAGAGGCAAGACATTAGTTAAACATTTTATGACCAGAAGTGAAACACTAAAGATTATGAGCCTGTGCCACCTTCATTGTTTGAGATCTTCAACAAAAAGTTGAGCAGATCTTAGAAAAAAAGGGGGAAAAAAGGGGGGGAGGAAAAAAAGAGGTTTCCTTAGGGTAAGGCAGTTGATTAGGTGACTTCCTAAGGTCTCTTTCCAGTTAGCTTTTTAAGGTACGGCATAATTTTAAATTATGCACTTTTTGTATACACTAAACCCTGTGCCTATTCTATCTTGTCACTCCTACATATTTTCATCTCATATATTTTCAAGGAAACTTTGTCTTTGCAGTGCCCAGCTTCATCTTACACATCTCCTTCAGCAATGAAGCAGGGCAACAAAATTTAACTTTTCTTACAGCATCAAAATATAATAGTTTTCTCTGTATTCCAATGCCATTCAACCAAGTAACGGGAGAACTATCTTTATTTTTACACCAGATATGCAATTTTTATGCCTTTCTGAGTCACTGTCATGCCTGAGAAATGCCACTCCCAGACCCCAGGGGCTTCCTCCCTGCAGAGCACAGCACCAACTTTGAGGGATGCTTAAGATCCTTCTAACCTGCCCTGTGGAAGCAATGGCAACTGAAGCAGGGTTAGGACAGAAAAGTCTGCACTGCATATTCTTTTCTGGTGCCAGCTGCAGCTTGCCAACTCATGGAGAAGAGTGATGACCCCAGTGTCACCTCCCATGTGTTGGTGCTGCTGGCTGCACTGGCCAAGCACTCATCCTGTCCAGGCACTCTGGGAGCTCCCTGATTAAGGACTCAACTGGCCCCAATTTACACACCTGCACATCCTCACCTGGCTGCAGTCTGGCCCTGTGGCACTGAAAGAATGCACATGAGGAACAGAAAATTCAAATATTTCTTCTTTATGACAGAGTACAAATAAACAAGAATGAAAGATTTACAGTACGTTAAACATTGGAGAATTCAATTGCTATAAATATAGTGTACTCTTGAAATTATGTGACAATTTGGAAGTAATTGAAGGATTCTATGTGTAAATGTGTCTCTATACACAGGCAGGTCTGTTCACCCCAAATTGTGGAGAATACACAACATGCGATACATTTTATACCAAAATGACACTCTAGAGAAAATAGAGAGCAGAAGCAGGATACTGTGACAGAAAAAGACAGACAAAGGACACTGTAAAATGCTCAGGGGGGAGAAAAGGAGAAACAAGAAAAATAGGGCAATGTTCTAAGGAAAAAAACCTAGGCTGCAAAAAGGAGAAATAAAGGTTGGTTGATGTGGTATGCTAAAACAAAGAGATTCAATGAATGGGATAGGTGTGACAGTGAGAAAAAATGGGAAAACAAAAGAGAGTAAAGGTAACAGACTAGTATACGGGAAAACAGCTAATATGATGTAAATATAAATAAAGCTAGTTCAGTGCTAAAAGAGAAGAAGGGAGAACTGAAGGACATTCTTTTCTTTAGACAAAGGGACTTACAAATCTACAAAAATTGAAAGCTTTAGGAAACAATGGGGAAAAAAATGAGGCAAAAACATTGTACCAATGTCATAAAAGTCCAGGAGTTTTGGAAATGACAAGGACAGTGGTCAAGGAAGGTGATTCTATCCCCCTAATCCAGTCTCAAGAGACCTCACCTGCAGTGCTACATCCACTTGTGTGGTTCCCAGCACAGGAACTTTGTGCACAAGCACATTGACTTTTTTGGAGACAATCCAGAGGAGGGTCACCAAGATAATTGGAGAAATGGAGTGTCTGAGAAAAGGCTAAAAGAATTGAATTTATTCACCCTAAAAAAGAGAAGGCTTAGGGATGACCAAATTGTGACCTTTCAGTGCCTAGAGGATGCCTACAAGAAATGTGGAGGACTTTTTACCAGATCATGTAGTGATAGGACAAGGAAGAATGGCTTCAAAGTGAAAGAGAACAAGTTTAGATTAGATATTAGGAAGAAGTTCTTTACTGTGAGGATGTTGAGGCACTGAAACATGTTGACCAGAGAAGCTGTCGATGCCCCATCCATGGAAGTGGTCAAGACCAGGCTGGATGGAGTTCTGAGCAACCTGGTCTAGTGGAAAGTGTCCCTGCCCACTGAGGCATTGGAACTTCTTGATCTATAAAGGTCCCTTTCAACTCAAACCATTCTATGATGCTATGACTGTATGATAGGGAATGGGAAAAGGAACAAACCTCACAGCATCCTCACAGCATACACTTGTGAATATCTGAAAGATTATAATTCGTACTGCTAAAGGACTTTCCTTCTTTCTTTCTTTCTTTCTCTTTCTTTCTTTCTTCTTTCTTTCTTTCTTTCTTTCTTCTTTCTTTCTTTCTTTCTTTCTTTCTTTCTTTCTTTCTTTCTTTCTTTCTTTCTTTCTTCTTTCTTTCTTTCTTTCTTTCTTTCTTTCTTTCTTTCTTCTTTCTTTCTTTCTTTCTTTCTTTCTTTCTTTCCCCAGTGATTTTTCATGTGCCCATTCATTACCAGTGGCCCAAGGAAATGTGTACACAGAAGACTAGATGCAGGAGGCTATAGAGCATCCAGAAAGCTGACATGGGGTTGGAGACATGACATAGAGTCTACAAGAAATTATTTTCAGTTTTAAAGCTAGCACCTGGAGCACAGGCATATCCTAATCTTGTCTGATCTAAAATAGCACTAGATAGTTAGGCAGCCCATGACCTACTTTTTAAGGGGATGGAGCTTGAATTTTTTTGACATAATCTCTGTTGTAAAGGTTTTACAGTTATGTGGATAGAGCTGTACAAGGTCATCTCACAGATATGTTCTCAGCAGCCATTAACAGGCAGAGAACACTGCCTTGCCATGGTATAACCTGTCTGCATAAGATGTTACTGGGAAGTTGCTGGCAGGAAATTGCTGTGACTTTTACCTTCTCTTCTACTTCAGAAAACTGAAAACTTAGCTCAAATTCCAAAATTCTTCATAAACCTGCAGCAAGAAACAGTTCCTAATTAGGTCACCTTGCAAAACCACTGTTCTTTCTCTAATGGCAAACCTGGTAGGTGCACCAAGTATTGGGGGGGAATTGGCTTCAGACATCATCACTACACATAAGGGCTACCTATAACATGTCTGTCTCTTATCTTCACTATGTCATGAGAGGAATTTTAGATGACACGAGCCTGAACTGAAAGAGTAAGGACTACTTCTTGTTTAGAGAAATTCATCCATACTGAAAATTACTTTAAGTAGATTCATGTCTAGATTCAGCCATGTCTTAAGTAGATAGGAAGGCCGACTGTTGGTTAAAGTAGTAGAAACCACAACACTTTGTACCAAAAAAGTGAGCTGCAAAACTGGGACTGACAAGCCATGTGGGTAGTAACACTTTGGTCAGCCTTGTAGACCAGGAAACAACATCTGCTTGTTAGGTGGACATGGGGACACATTCCATTCACATTAGCCAAGTCTAAAGACAGTTTGTTCTCTCTGTGCCCCAGATAGCAGGAAAATTTTGTATGGCTCTTACGATATTAGAGGCGTTGAAGCAAAACAAAACAAAACAAAACAAGTCCTCTACTTTACTAGCTGGTCCTGCCTTAGAGGTACTTTTCTCAGACCTTAGTCTGAGATGTTGTTCTGGGAGAAAGTGAGAACAATTTGGGGATCACTGAGAGCAATCCAACATTCAGACATGAAAGAGAAGGGAGTTAAGGCCAATGCAAGACTGTTCTTACTTCTTCCTAGAGCATCCAGTCTGGAGAACAAGACAACTATCTAAAATTAAGAGATGACAAAAGTAATTCTTCCAGAAATAAGAATTGTCCATATGAAAAGCACATGGAAAATAGTTGTTTCAAGTTGTTTCACAGGTAATAACCTTCCTCAGCAAATCCAGGGCAACATCTGTGATCATCCCATTGAACACCTGGCATTTGAGACTTGTTTCTCCTTGCTGACGTCTCTCACAGAAAAATAACAACAGGATACAGAAAAACAGAATGTACTTTATCCTTTTCTCTTGGACTTTTCAGAAGAACTTGAGCTCACATCTTCAGCAGAGATACTGATTTTCAATATTTTTTCCAGCTTTTTATTTCTTTGTGGAAATCTTTTTATCAGATTAGTGCTTATTTAGCACCTTCATACCCTTTTGTTGTTTCTGTTAAAAGAGCTGAAGCAACATCTGTGTAACTAATACTGGATATACAACACAGGAGTAAAACATAGTGGAATGCTGTCATTAAAACCCTTAGAATGCTGTATTTGTGCCAGAAATATATACTCTACATCAAATGATGCATTTTTCTTTCAATTTTTAAAAATCTGACAGATTTTTATTATATTCAAAACATGTCTAACATATCCAACATGAAAATCCTAGAAAAAAAGTCCTCCTTACAAGCAAAGTAAACTTGGCTTTATGGGTTGCTAATCACGAGATAAGTACTATTGAAAGAAGAGGAAAATATATAGATTTTCAGTAATTTCACATCTCCTTTTGAATAAAATTGGCAAAGAAAGAGTTGTTAAATACTTCAAAATTAACCATTTCTGGTGTTTAGGCTTGTCGGTGATTATGATGTGCAGCTTTCATTATAAAGCAATAAATATACACACCTTCTAGCTAGTAATTAGGCAAGAAATATTATTCTAAATGTGTGCATTTGTCTGGTGTAGTACTTTTTCCCCTATTGTATCTCAGTGAAGTCATGGCATATTCAAGAAGATAACTCAGTGAATAGACTGCAATTAACATAAACACCAAGTCTGGCTATTTTGTTATAGCATTTTAGGGCACATTTCTATTTTCCCTGTCAGTCAGCAGTTATAAATTCAATTGCCTTTCCTAATCATTCCCAAATCAATTATAAGTAAAATCTTATTAGTTGCATGTAAAATGTATTGCTGCATTTGGAACCTCAGTGTTCAAGTGAAACCTTTTCTTGCTTACTACAAGAGAAATTGTAGGTGTGCATAAAAAGGTGAATCATTCTATCAATACATTTCTTTCCACTGTCAGCTGAAAGATTAGGACTTTCTTTGAAAAAACTGCTTCCCTGACCATGCTCTTTTACACTGTACTGGATCAAAAACCTGCACTTCAAACTCCTTAAGAAATACATCAGACTGGAGCTTGTGAACTGGTTCTGTTCGTCATTTGCGGAAATAAATATGTGAGCCAAAGGCAAAGAATTTTCATTTCAATGCATGGTAAGCATGGCTTCAAAAGCAGCTGAGATTCATGCAATGAGACAGAGGGAGTAAAAACATGAGGCCAGTAAATGCATTCTCATGTCTGTGTGTATGGTTCTTAAGGAGTATTAGTGGCCAAAAAAAGCATGACTGGCTGGCCTGATTTCTTCTGTGAAAAGCACTTAAACAGTCACCACAGCAAGGAAAAGGTCATTATTGTCAGATTCTTTACCTCTTGTGTCTGCTTTTGATGTTTTCTCAAATTCAGGGTTACGAAACGCTGCATTTTAAATATTTCATTTTAAATCAGTCCAATTGAAAGCGGTAAGTGGCTCTAGTGGAGGGCCAGAGTGAGATATCTGCTGTCCATAGGCACTGCAATGATTGGAGTCAGATGAATCTGCTATTGTAAGCTGAGGCTTTTTGAGAGCAATACAAACTTTGCCTGCATTTTGAAATATGGTATTATATTTAGAAACTCAAATTTTGTTTTTAAATTCCTTCCCCATTTGTATTTTCTGTCAAGGCTATTCTTAGCTATTCTTTGCCTCTAGACAGAAGATATTATGGATCAAGAAAGCTTGAAAATTACTAGACTATCCAGATACTCAATCATCACAAATGTTGGCATGGATGTATAATTGAGTTCCTTCTTGAAAGAGACCTAAAGGATATGGAAGCTGTCCTTGAAAAGGAGATGGAGTAAACATTGTTAAGAAAAATCCCACAAAACAGAACCAAAAATTCTTCAGTTTGTTTTTGGTTGCTTAAGGTGATTTTTTGGGGGGACAGCGTTCATTTTTTAATTAAAATCCAATTGTTTCTTCAGTAAGAAAATTTATTAAATAATTTACCAATTTACAAAGTAATAATACTGTAGGACTTTATAGCTGGAAATTAACAACATAATGAATGGTTGAAATCTGAAGTAACCAAAGTGCAAAACAGTAATGCAGTAATTCTTACAAAGCAATCATAATTAAAATCACAGGAAAAAGAGGAAAACCAAAGAATATAAGTGCAACCACAATAAAGATTTTGTTTAGTTTGCTTTAAAAATATTGCAGATTAGAATTTACTTGTTGCTAAATAACATGCTACTGGATAAAACACTTTGATCAATATTCTCTGGTATTTTCTAGGAGCTACATTGCAGTCTTTCAAGATGAAAAATGTCTTTGAGATTTATAATGCATTTGTCATTTGGTGAAGGGAATTCTACTCTCCAGTTTATTTTCTTTTTGGCAATCAATAAAGCTATTTGTACAAAAGTCCATTTGAATTTGTCTAGTCTGGTATTTTCATTTCTGTGAAGTAAACAAACATGGGATAAATAGGAATTTTTATTTTAGCTATTCTATTTGTGTCTTGGGTCACTTGAGACTAATACTTTCACAATTTAGAAAAAGTTGAAAACGTATGCATGGGGTCACTTTCATTTTTTAAAAAAATCTTGGACAGCAAAACCCAGTACCCTTTGCTGAACAAGCAATACAAGGGATTTGTAGTTGTGAAAAAGTATTAATAATAAGCACTGATATTTAGCAGAATTTAATACATTAAAACAAATTTTCTTTTGGCTGTCAGCAAGTGTCTGAAGACTTTTTGTACTTCATTTTTTGTGATTAATTTGTAAAACTTGAGTAAATGTGAATTTCAAAAATTGGCACCACTCTCTACACCAGTACTCTCTAGCTCACAATATGTCTGAGTAACACTTCTGCTGCAAAATGGATTTTCTGACTATTCAAGGATACATCCACTTTATACATCAGCACTGAGGCAAACCCCACCATCATATTCCTTCTTCCTGCCTCTTCTGAAGTGTTCTGTATTTCAGAAGGTGAAAGGCAGCATATAGACAGCAGCCATATGATAACTCCTGTTCATTCTAGTCATTACTTTCTACCCAATTATGTCTGTCTGTATGCCTTTTTTAGGTCTCATTTTAGGCTTCTGCTTCATGCAGAGATGCTGGAATCGTGTAAGGGCAAAGAGACTAACTGGCTTTTCACATCTGAGACTTGGAAAGAGAAAATAGACTCTTCTAGGGTCGAATGTTTGCTTCCCAGTAACCCAAAGATTCCACCAGTGGCTTTTCTTTTGAGGCTTCTGGAATCACATTTCTATATGACCTAATATGTGTGAACATAGGTACACATGTACAGATACATCTTTTGTTAGTTTCTGCATCTGTTAGTAACTTTCAATGTGCAGACACTTTCACATCAAGATGACAGAGCCATAGGAATTTTAAAGTTTGTGAGTTTGCTAAAAGTCATGAAAATTAACAACTGAGTGAAAACCAGGGAGTGAAAAAGGTTGGAACATCACTCTTTGCCTTTCTCACCCTAGCCATGAAAACCAGCCATGGCACATAAGGCTGCTTGCCTAGGCAGAAGAGGCAGGAGGGATTTGTATGTAGATGTGAGAGTAGGAAGGAGCAGTGAAGAGGGAGAATGAGGGAAGACCTTTGACACAGCAATAGCAGCCAGGGGCACATGAGACAAAAAAACTGCTCCCAAGACCTGAGAAACTGAGCACCTTCCTATTATAACATCTTTATTTCTTCTCTGCTTGAGGAGATCACAGTTAGTTACCTGCCTAGGTAGTTGGATGGCAAAAGGACACGTAGTTTGAACTGCTTCATAACCCAGAGATTGTAGGTGGTCTGGAG
Organism: Serinus canaria; assembly: GCF_022539315.1. NCBI lineage: Eukaryota > Metazoa > Chordata > Aves > Passeriformes > Fringillidae > Serinus > Serinus canaria. The sequence goes on from NC_066316.1 coordinate 88,060,531, forward strand.
TGTCTTTTTTCTTTAGCAATTGGACCCTAATTGATAATGGCTCATTGATGAGTGTCACTATGGAACACGAAAGAACACAGGCGCACACCGCTGCTCTCAAGGTGAAGAGCAAAAGGGAAAATTTATTTTCTGACTCCAACATTTATAGTTTTCCAAAAGTGACATTGGATTGGAGGGTGACAGTGCCACCTCTCCAATGCCACTGGACAAACCAACAGTCCATCAAATTTCTCCTCCTCCATAAAAGAATGAAAAACAATGTGTTATTTACAGAAAGTGTGTGAGAAAGTTCTCTACAAGAACATCAACATCAGAAGGCTTAGAAAATATTAAAATATCAGGGTGACAGATAAGGACAACAAAAAAACACAAGGCTGGGATGACTATAATGAATGTACACAGTTAACTAGAATAAAGCATTTGGATGGCTGGTATTTTTAAATAATTAGCTCATTAACCTGAACTATGTCAACCTTTTCTCTTTACCAAAGTTAAATAATTGAAAGGAAAGACTTCTGGGGAAGTTGCAATCTTACACAGAGAACAGTCACTTATTTACATGGTAGAAACCTGCTTAAGAACCTGTTTAAGGAAGGTGTTTGTAAGAGTGGAGAAATATTTCACACACATACACACAAATCAATATATGCTTGCATTTTAATTGTGAGAGAACATAACAGAAAAAAAATTTGTGCAATTCTGAACAATTTTCAAGAAGTAGTCATGTATTTTATGATGTATTTATTTTTTCAGTGATAGAACCTATCAATTTCTGCTTTGTTGCTGCAAAGCTTACTCTGTCTCCAGGCATCTTCACTCCCTAGCTATGGTTCTCAAATTATTTCAGTGACAGAAGAACTTGAGACCCCTGGTGAGCAAACAGGTCCCTGTGAAGCACATCACCATTGACGTTCTTATTGAAAAAAAATAAAGTCATATTCCAAGTGAAAGAGAACCAAAAAGATGCTGTCCAGTGGTCATAATAAATGAGGGTTGTAGAAGCACCAGTTTTTTTATTCTATGTATCATCTGCATGACCAAAAAAGGATTAAAATGGACTGGTGTAAGACCAGTATGTAGCAACATGGTGGTGTTGCAGGGACAGTGCCTGGTGTTAACCACTACTAGGGCAAAGAGCTAAGACCTGCCATCACTGATATTTCATTCACCTCATCAGAGGGCTGAAACCAGCTCCTTCCCACTTCTGACGACATCCTCAGATGCTGAGGAACTCTGCAGACCAAAGCTGAGAGAGCGTTTTACAAACATCCTTGGGTTGGCAGCAGAAAATTGTGGTGTGAGCAGCTAGAAGAGACTTGAAACCTGAGAACTGACGGTTGTAGAGGGAGCAGAAATTGCAGAAATATTCTGAATTTCTCTTTTCCTTATGACTAAGGTGTGGAAGGTTGAATTATTCATGGCACGCTAGGCTAAGGAGCAATACAAGGAGAAATTCTGCAGACAGGGGTCATATGAGAGAAGTCTCCTTAGGGTGGAGGGAATCCCTTAGGTCAGACAGTGCATTTAAATATGCACAAAGGTCTGAAATATTTCTGAGAGATCAGTCCAAATACTGTAAAGTATTTACTTGGGATAATATGGAAATTTAACTTAGTGATATATCCATCATCTGGTGACCTTACTTGATATTTCAATTAAAGCTATCAAATCTGAGAAGCTTCAATTGGAAAAAAAAAAAAAAAAAACAAGAAAAAAAAATCTCAGCTCATCTCCTTCTTTCCAAGGATGGTTTCAAGCTGTTCTTCCTATCTTTTTCTTAAGTTGCTTTTGGCTCTCAGTATATCTAAACTGTAAAAAACAAAAAATCAGCACCACCAGTAAGATGTGGTGGTTTTGGAAATCTGTGCTGGATAAATGATCAAATTAAAAGGTAAAGGTCAAAATGGTGTTTTGCTAAAATCTGGCATCTAATTGTAAAAATTTTAACTCTGAGCCCAACTAAACTCCCTGTTGTATTTCTTCAGATTGTGTCTGGTGTTTTATTTATGTGTGTAGTGTGCTGTGATTTTGTCTACTATGATTTGTGCTTGTTTTTCAGCCTGTTCTTGCATATTTGACATGGATTTAATCCTTCCTGCAGCTCATCCTCCCCCACTTCTAGCCTAACTTGAGTTATAGCTTGATATTTGAAATATTTCCTGCAAATAATTTTATCTGGAGTGGGAGGATTATAATAATGTTCAGAATATTGATCTCAGTTAAACTTCTAGGGCACAAAGTTGCACAGAGAATTGGGAGTTTACCCAAAGGCATAAAACATTAAATCACTCAGAAGGTTCATAAATATGTAGTGAGGGATGTATAATATTGAACTGGGTGATGCAGTTCAGTGGATAACAGGCAATGTCCAAATGATGGCTACACAATTCATTGCATTTCTAAGTTATTTATTATAAATATCATATTTTCAAAATGGACTACAACTACAAATACTCTTTGTTTATGGATGAATAGTAACTAATATGAGTGTTCTCTAACTATCTATCTTTGGACAGAGCTCTGGATATCTCAGTATTGAAATACTTTACATTTTCTTCAGATAAGCAGTTAAATATACCAAAGTGTCCAAAATATTTTTGTCACTTCATTTGTTTAGTCATGAATTGAAAATACTCTAAAGAAAGGATTTCTTATTGAAGAAAGTGGTGCAGAAAGAGATACTGTCTACAACACACATTTAATACCATACACAGGTACTACAACCATCAAGGAAACCTGGTGTGATTCCATTCTAAAAATGCACTGGAATGATAAAGAAAGTGCTTTCATATTCTAGACAATCACTATCACTTTCTGTAAAATCAGGGGAAATCTTTAGTCGCTATTATACTTTTCTGAGAAGAAATGGAAAACTACCTTTTAATTTGTTCAAAATTACAATTTTCTACACAAAAACTTTCTTTATCATAATTTATAACAACCAAGGTCATGTAAAAGCCCAGATTTCAGCAGTAAGGATGATTATAAAGCTATCAGACATGCAAACCTTCAACAGTTTTACTCCTCAAGGACACACTTGGAGATGCACAATAGTCACTCTGAGCTGCCCCTATGGAAATTGTGCACTATAAAAGAAATGGTGAGTTTCAAGTGTCTATTGTAAGTATCACTGCTTTTATATAAAATATACACACATTTTTCATATAAATACACACAAAAATTCTTTTAAAGGAGATTTTCAGAAGGTGAAAGGTGAGAGGAAGCAATCCATTATTTAGGTGCTTTGTAAAGCAGTAGAAATTTTCTAAGATGCAGACTGTCAGTTGCAGAGTTGTGTGCCTTTTGGTGTATTTACTCTGTCTGTCTTTAAGGTTTCTGTTCCAGAAACCACCACAGACACTGGGACTTCCACTTGACACCTGCAAGTCAGCACTCCATATCCTGTATGAAATCAGGTTTGCTGAATTTGGTAGCCAAAGAAGCACAGAATACATTTTTGATGATACTAAGACATAGAATGAGACTGCAGGACTTCAGAAATTTCCTGTCTATGTCTATTTAGTCTTAGGCAAAAGCACTGCTGTACAAAAGTTCACGTTCCAGGAGAGGACTGCTATAGCAGACATAAGGAAACAACCACCACCATAAATCCTAATTGCAGACACAGAAAGGGTAACCTTGGAAAACATCTGCCAAATACTTTCAATACAATTGTTTCTCCCAACATAAATGTTAAGACAAGTAGGCAGACAGGCAGTCACACAGATGAGCAAACCTACACTATAAGGTAGGAACCATGAGAGAGAATTCAGAGTCTTTCAGCTTCTAAGAAAGTTGTTGTAGAGAGAAAAATATAAATTCATACACTTTATCCAAATCACTTACAGTAGATACCTCCTGAAAAAGATTTCTGTTTTAAAAAGCAATGCTAACATCATATTTCTGTAAGATTTTGATGAATGATAGACATATCAACACTTTAATATTCTGCCTACTGTACACCTATCTGTAAACGGAAGTATGAATACATTAGTTTCAAAACAAGCTCCTGCTGTCAGGTTAAAAATGCAATTGTCTAATACAAATGAAAAATGAAAATTTCACCTATAAAATGTTCAAGAGTTGATAATCAATTTTTCTTTTGTGAAAAAGATTCAACAGTTATTGGAAATAATGTAAAAAATTTTTCTTTAAAAGGACTTGACCTTTTAAAAGTGTGCTCATCATAGTTTATTCATAATTGCTAAACATCATAAATACTTCATAAAAACATAGTCAGACATTAAGATCTAAGTTTAACAGGTCACATTTGGCAATTACTGCACAAGAGAAGAAGACCCTGAAGATCATTGTTCCATCAGAATTTGAGGCCATGGATTCTCTGCAGTTCACAGCAGGGAATTGACCAATCCATTCTACAGATGAGTTTTGGGAGGGTATTTGAAGAATAAGCACTTCTACTGTAATTGAGTTACTTCCTGGTTTCGAATGTGAATAAAGTGTACTCAGATGTACAATCAGATATTCCCCTTAGATCCAGAAGTTACAGATACAAACTCAAGCCCATGATGTGGAGATTCTTCTCTGTTCTAGAAAAGATGCAGTGAACAAAGGCCACTGGAAGTCAATAATTCAATAGACAAGAAATAAAATGTGTCCAACAGGTGGCAATAAAAAGTTTGCAAGAGAATTTAAGCAATAACTGCAACATGGTTGCTCAAGGGCTTTGTAACTGAATCTTCCTCCAGATAACATCACCACAAATGTAGTCTTTGGCATTCATACACTATCACATCTAAAACAACCTTAGCAGGCACAAAGACTCTTGTAAGTGGCCTTTGCATTTATAAAAGGAGAGGAAGAGAGGAGACATTCTGGCTTTAGGTGACCTTCCTCAGGTCCTGTACTGAAGTGCCAGTACCAGTACTGACTATTTCTGAAGGGGTGTCAGAAAGGACATTTTTATTCCATTATAAGGCTCCATATTCTAAGGACAGTCTTGCTGAGTAGTTTTACAAAAATTCTTGTTGCTTATTTGCTTTGCTTCACACCTGATTTGGACCAGGCTATCAAGCCTCTACACAGACACAGCATGGTTTTGTGAATTTCCTGCACAGCTTGCTGTGCAAAGAATTTCACATTGAGCAGTTAGTGATGTCTGCTCCCTTACACATGCCAAATTTCAAAAAGCTAGAGCAAGCTACCATGGCTTGGGTTGTCTCCCACTAACTGAAGGCTGAGCATGTGCACATGAAGAGTTTCTACGCAGCAACAGGCACTTAGCAATGTGCTCATATTCTAAACCTCAAAACCATGTTTGTTCTTTAAAAGTCCCATTCATGTAATGCTCTCAAAGTGCTTATAATATCTGTCTCTTTTACTCTCTCTTATTGCTTTAGTAGCTTAATACAGGCTTACATAGTATGTGCATGAAAAGGCAGAGCATGTAATAAAAGCAGCAGTATAAATTCCTCATTTACTTTAGGAAATTACAGAAGTTTTATTTCACCTTACTCACTCAAGAAGCATGAGGCCCTGGTGTAAACAGGGGGGACAACATTAAAATGTGTTCATCTAAAACTAGACCATCAAAACTCAGAGTTTGACCTTTTTCATCCAAGCTGTGCACCAAATGCTGTCTTTAGGGTAACCACCTTACAAAGGAAGCCTCATTTTTCAAATGTTGTGAAGACCATTCATTTCCTCTACAATTTAATCCTGGAAGCTAGGATGGCTTCACCAGCAAGCCACAGATCACCAAAGGGCTTCATAATGATTTTTTTTAATGGGGGAATGAGAGAAAATACATTGGAAAGCTAATAGCTGGCCTATTTGTAAAAAGCACCCATTGACACCAACAAGGAGCAAATGAGAGACAGTCTCAGAGATTTTACAGCAAGCTGACACAGCAATTGCAGACTGTGGTTGCAGATGTGAACAATCACATCAGACCAATATGCATAGCCCTGAACGTCATCTGAGCAGAGTCCACTCTGCAGTCTGAGAGTTTTGGTAACATGGCACCATGCCTGTGAGCCCAAAAAGCAAATCACAGCTGCACACAAACATACTCTGCTTTCAGACAGAGGGCTCCAACTTGCTCAAGTCTTTCAGCCAGAAACATTCAGCAATGGAGCTCTGGGAGAGACCACTGAATTCACCACCTCACTTCTGGCATAATCAACTACACCAAAAGCCTTCCTACAGCTATTTATCTATTCAGTTGTTATTACTTGAAGACAATTTGGTTCTTCAGAGTCCACTGTGTGTTATATTGCATTAAAATAGGTCAGCTTAGAGTGTTTGGAGGGAAGTTCCTTCCCTGGAAAAATTGGGTATGATCAGATAGAACTGCCTGAATGTAGGATGGAGCACAGGGGGATTGAAAGGCATAGCAGGAGGGAGGCTGCAGCATGAGCTTGACACAGGATGGCCCCAGATAGTATCTGGTTAAAAAGTGCACAGCTGGGCCTTAGAAAGAGAAGCAAATAGGATACTTTCCAGGACAGCCAGAAGGGACTACAGAAAACATGTTGCTATGCAGGTATCTAGTGAAAGTTTCTAGCCTGGGAACAAGACCAGAGTAAAGCTCCCCCGCAGTGTGGGCAGAGGAAAATGGAAAGAAAACTGAAAATTCTTTCATTTCACCCAGCAGATCCAAGCATTCCTCACTTAGAGTTTCTAGTTCTAGTTCATATTTAGTAAAGACTACCTTGGCAGGCTATAACCCAAACAGGAAATTTTATTCACTCACTGAAGTCAAGAGCCCATCCTGATCACTCTGGCTGGTGCAGCTTCCCACTGTGCATACTCAAAGATATACAGCTCTGTGGATTTCCCAGATTTCCTATGCATGTTTCTCAAAAGTGAAATGGTTGTTATTCAAGAAAAGATTCTGATGTGAATTCTCATTACTGTTAATTAAATCAAATTACTTCTTGTTCCTGCCCTCAGAAGATGTGGACACACTGTCTTTTCATAAGAAATATTTTACACATGCTCCCATCTATCTTCTCTGAAGTCTTCTTTTGTACAGATTCATCAAACTGAAGGTTTTCTATCTTTCCTTGCTAGTCGTATTTTCTAAATTTATCTGTTCTCTCAACTCTTTCCAGCCTGCATACAATCATCTCAAAATACAGTGCATAAAATTGGCACAGAACTTTATCTGAGACCACAGCGAGACTGGCTGTCAGTGTACATTAAACAAAAGAAGTGATAGATTTATTTCTGACATGAGACATTAAATAGAAAGCTTTCTTACAGTTATCAGAAATTATTTATCTAGCATGTAAGGGGTCTTTCACTGCTACTGCAAAATAATTATCTCCTTGCATATTATACTCTTATTAATACTTTAGAGTGTGATCTTCCTGCTATTTGGAGAAGTTTCTCCACAAAAATGGACAAACTACCACGTTTGTTGAGGGTTTTCATCACAACATAGAGAACTGGAACTCCTGCAGAGAGAGACCTTTTTCATTCATTCAATTTCTACCTTTTTTTTTTTTTGAGGTTGGATTTCATCTTGCTGATGTCAACTCACTGCTCAAATCCAAAGATAAAGAAAAACATTGGAAAGGGAGAAAAATTTTGCTCCAGGTTTCCTTTTCAATAGATGTGTGAATGGACTTAAATGTAGAGAACTAGTGAAGACTATTGAGTTAGAGAGTGTGAAAGATTAGAAATATTACTAAGTGAAGAACTTCATTTTCAACATACATTGTCATCACAGGCACTGAATAACAGAGGATGGGGAGGAAAGTCGGAGGAGGAGGTGGCATCATTCATACTACTCAGCTCTGCTAACTTCTACTCATGCCTCTAAAGACATTTATAAGGCCTCCATGATGTTGAAAATAAATGATTTGCCTTTATTCCAGCGCTCTAAAATATTGGTGAAAATATTGACTCACACTGACCTAAGATTAGGATTTTGTCATATCGCATGTGATAAACCTTTCCAGTTTGACAGGCAGCAATTGATAACTACTATCCCACCACAGCTTTTCAACAACTTGTGTGGCAACTTTGCTGTAATTTCATCTTGCAAAATTTCTTCATATTTCCCTGAAAGTGTCAGAGGGGATACCATCAAAAGCCTTACTCAAGTCAAGAATTATTGTATCTTCTGCTTCTCCTTTTGTCCTCTAAACCAGCTATTCTGTCAAAGAAGGAAATTAGTCTGGTTTGTAGTTATTTGCTCCTAGCCAATCCATATTGGCTGTCTCTTACCACCTTATTGTTCTCCAGGTACCTTCAAATTGATTGCTTAATAAATTGTTCCAATAACTTTCTAGCATTGAATTTTGGGTCCCTACTGTATAACTCTCTGGAATCTATATCTCTACAGATAGGTACTATGATTTCTGTCCTTTCCCAATCCATTGGAGACCTTCTCTAAATGGGAGACAAATGCTGATGGTGTATTCAACTCTGATGATTTACTATTGGAAGAATCTATGCTAAAATTAATATTTCAAAGCAGAATATTTACAATATTATATCATTTTAGCTTCAAATTAAGACCTGGCATAGATGCATTCTGTGGGAATATCATTGTCCTCAGGAGAAGTTTCTATGTATTCCCTGAAATAGAATTACTTCACTCAAAAATAATGGTCTAAATGATTGTAGGTGGATTTATAGAAAACAGGAAAAGCAGAAAAGAGGAAAGGCAGAAAGAAAGGAATGGAGGGAGACAGGGAAGGAAATATATTTCCCAAAAAGTTAATACAGGCGTGTAAGAAGCAGCATCACAGGATGACTCTGAGAATGGTTTCTAGATAAATCTCCATCTCCAATTTTTAGGGTAGCAGCAGCACTGCTACTCTAAAAAAACCAATAAATTTTAAAAATATACAATATTTTTTGAAGTAGAGCACACAACAATATTGGAACTAGTCTGTCTGTCCTTGCTTCTACCTACACATGTGCATGATTTTTTGGACTGCTTCAAGGAGGCTGATGCAGATAAACTGAACAACAACTTCTTCCAAAATATAGCTCTCTCTACAGAGGTGTTTCTTATCAGTTTAACATTAAGTATTTGAAGCGTTGTGCATGTTCCTGGAAACAGCTGTGAAGTTGCCCAGATTAAAAGGAAAAAGACCCAAAAAACACAGCAGCTTGAAGCTAAAAGACTGTAGGCTGATTTTCCAGACAGCTTTGTTGTTTTTTAAAGCTGTCATTCTGTTTTTAGGTGAGAATTAAGTACTCTGCATGGGAAGGTTTCCTAATTTAAAGAACCTTCTGCACATTTTTATTTTTGAAGACAATCACTGGTGAATTTTATATACTTTGTGCATATTCCTAACTATTCTTATACAGAGTTTTTCCACAAAAATAATGACTGTAGTTTGATGATGAGCACTGCAAGACCACATGGTATATTATCTTCCTTGTTCTGTGAAAAGAGAATTCTTTCTGAAAAATCCTTTCACTCCTGTAACAGCCAGCCATGGAACTTTTTGAAGTGCAACAGTGGTAATATTTCAGCAACACAGAAAAGTCAATGATGGAATTCTCTCTTGGTATTTAATTGAATATACTCAACATCACTGGCACGTAAGCACTAACTGTACTTCAAAATGCTCTTAGATAGGTGGAAGCAATAGCACACAGGGAAGTGAACTCTGCAAACAGAAGGTAAACATTGAGGTCATTTATCAAATTAAGGGGGGGGGGGGGAAAGGAAACATTGCAAACACAACTGACTTTCAACATTTACTTCTCCTTAAAACAAATTTGTCTTTTACAGATTACAGTAAGCTTTAAGGAGAGTAAGATGCCAGAAATCCTTTATGAAACAGGACAAGGAGACAGTGAAGACTGGCAAGAAGTGAAGACAACTAAAGTGAGAGGGATATTTCTAAGAGGCATCTCTGTTCACAGAATGTAAAGAATGGCTTGAAAAGGAGAAAGACTCTGGTTCTCAGCCTGATTAAAGGAGGCAGACTCAGTTTTGGGCCCCTGTTGTTCCATTTTCTGGAATATGCTCCCGTGTCTCATTGCATGCAGCCTGCACATACAAACACCCACAAGATCTTGTCTTTTTCTCTGTCAGCTCCAACATTCTTCTCTTGCTTTAAAATATTAATATGAAGTATCTTTAACCTATCCCTCTCAGCTTTCTCTGGTGAGAAGAAACAGAAGGCTATGTTTAAGGGGTCTTTTTGTTCCATTCACTGCTAATTATGAATTTAGCTTGTGATGAAAACAACTTTTCATCCTGTCTCATAGCACATCACTTCCTGTTTTCCAAAACACTGCTACAGTCAGAAATAATCTCTGCAATCATTTTAGCTCTCCTGAGTGTCTTCCTCTCCCCCACCCACAAAATGTTACTCATTGGAATTTCAGTCCGATCATCTGTCACCTATTTAAATGTTCAAATCATGTCCAAGGTTCCTTGAGAACCAGGACTGCCTCCAAAACCTGGAAGTTATCTGAGTGTGAAGATGAATGAAAATATGAAATTTGACATTACAGCCAGCCATGGAAATAATAACTGGGAAAGCCAAGAAGCCATGGTGAGATTACTGCTCATTGTGAAAAGCTCATCGGACAACCTAGCCAAAACCAGGCAAGGCAGAGTCACAGATGGGACACAGGTGTTGAATGGCATTATCTACAGAATTGCTTGATATAGCTAAGATAGTGTGCTACATATGGAAAAATATGAATTTCATACTAAACTCCAACAACAAAGAAAAAGAATGTAACAAGAAGTTAATTTCATTGTGACAAGCATTATGAGAACTGTTCCAGCAGTTCCAAGAGTGCCTTGCAGGACAATCTCTTTACAGGAACCTCTCTAGAGATAAGTAGCAATATTTGAGGAAGAAAGAGTCAAACGGCAAACAGTTCTTAGAAGACACAAACAGGGCAAATAATGAGAGAAACATTTCACTTGGGAAAAATGGGACAGCACAAAACATGAAATCATAAAAAAAGGCAGAATGCTTTCAGAAAATAAAAAGCTCAATTAAAAATAAGAAAAAATCCCTATATAAATGGCATGCATAAGATTAAGCTATTCAAAAGCATAGACAAATCAAGGGTGCAATCAGTAAAAAAAGGCTAAGTGACAACAAGTGCCAAGGATAAGCCAGCAGGATAGAAAAAACATTTTGACAAAGTGCTAATCCCTGCTGACCATACGGATCCAAACATTCCAGGCTGGAAGGACAGGGCAGCTTTCAAGGCAGAAGGGAAGAGAGCACTATGGTGCCAGCAGAAAAAGGAGGCAGAAGGAATGTTGATGTAGATCAGAAGAGGGGAGTTGATGGTGCAGACAGCAGAACTGCTGAGCTGTAAATAGCTAGAAGGACAAGTGTGAACAAAGCATCAGAAGTAGAATCCTTTAAGCTTTTGAGCAGAGGTGATATTCTGTGACTGGCAAAGCACAGCGTCTGTGTCAGTCTACAAGGCTACCTAACTAATTCAGGCAATAACAGATATGAAAAGCATTGTCAGTTTCCAGGGGGAAAAAACCCATGAAGAATAAGACTTCTAACAGATTCAGACAGGTTATAAAGAGAGTTTTAGAGGAAAATTATAGTTTCAGATCAGGTACTGTTTGGAAGTACTCATCCCAAGCTGTACAAGGACAAAAGAAGAAATAGGGACACTTCAGCAGCATAAGAAAAAAAAAAGTATGATTTTCCCTTTTTTTTTTTTTTTTAATTTACTTGGAATACATTATTGAGAATTTAAAAAAAAACCTATCAGATCTCTATTTGCTGAGGGTAAAGCTTAATTTCTATAGTGTTTGATTTATGTGTTTCAAAGGGTCTTAGCAGAAACAATATATCCATTAAGGACATCTTAAAATGCAAAAATATTATTCCAGTTCAATAGATCCATATAAACTAATAAAAAAGCAGACATTTCAAGGGGACCCATTTTCACTGTTTTTTCTTCTTCTCCCACATGAGTTTGATGCAGTGTTAGAAAAGACGACTTCATTTACCTCACTCAGGAGTGAATGAACTCTGAACACATTAGGCATTTGTGCTTGATTTCCTTGAATCACTGATTCTAGCTGGTGTTCAAGTTCTGGGGCTAAAAATATAGCAGAATTACATTTTTCACTAATTTCCACAGTAAAATTTCAGAGAATGTGAAGTGATGCACAGTGGCTTGGCTGCTGGACAGCTTTATGAACAATTAGGACAGAGGGTAATTACTGCAGTGCTACTTGAATGTCAACGCTGTTTCAGTATTCTGTGGCATGATTGTGTTATAGTCACACTTTCTGAGGATATTAAATAAATGTAAACCTTCATGGTTTTCCCCTTAACTTCTGCCTGCCAGCATTTGAATGCAAATCAGCTGCAGAAGATTCCCTGGAGTCATTCTCAGAACAACCGCGTTCCTTGTGTGCTTCCTCTGAATGTAAATGTCATCTAGATCACTAAGTAGGCCAGACAGCAGCTTGCTCTGGAAACAGCATCCTCTTTCACCACAAACAAGGATCAATGCTCCAAGTGTCAGAAGGTGGAGGTCAACATGAGCACCAGAGCCTGCCAGCACCTTCAAAACTTGAAGATTTGTGTAGGATATTTCTGTTCTGTCACAAGGGTCAGGACAGAGAAGAAATCGTAATTCAATTTCATTGTATCTTCATGAGTTTCCATGGTGATGCAGGGAAAAAAAAAAAAAAAAAAAAAAAAAAAAAAAAACCTGCAGTTACTCCTCCCTGCTGCCAGTATCTTGGGAGACAGAGGTGGAGGCTCATGGTGAGGAGCAGGAGGCTCACAGACATTTCTCTCTTCAGAGGCATTGCAATCCTGCACAGGGTGATGTGATGCAACAGGCACAACCACACAATCCAGTAATGCCAGAGGAGCTGCTGCTATCACTCATCAGTACTAGGGCACCTCTGTATAACATTTATGTGCATACATTTATTCCAGAAATCATTCGTCTCTAAAAGGAAAATGGAAGTCCAGCTAGCAGCAGCTTCAAAAATTAAGCTAGAATATTACCATCAGTCTATTTCCATCTGTTCAGCCACCTGTCTTAGTCAATAGGAATGAGACTACTTTTGTGAATATTCATCACTTAGAAAAGGAGCAGAGGCAGATCACACAGTAAGGTCCCACACTCTTCTATTCTCAGGTCATGATTATGACAGAATGCATCTGCAGGGCAGTATAATGGGTTAAATAAATTTTAAAAATCTGGATGGTATTCCCCTGTACATCGATTAAGACAAGGGTCTGAAAAGCTACAAGATTCGGCTGAATTCTATAAGCTACATCTGTCAGGATGCTCAGCACCCCAGGGAATTTAGGTATTTCAAAACAGTTTTAAGAGAGGTTTTTTTAATCTAATCTGAAAGATTAAAACCTCATGCTAAGGACTGTTATCACTTGCCATTCTCACTAATAGCTCTGCTATTAGGCATGTTTTGTAATTTGGTTATTAAGCAATCAAATAGATACTCTTTGGAGAAATAGAGCTCCTTATAGCTCTTTGAGACAGCATTATAGATTTCATGTTATGATTAATACAATTTGCATACTTGGGTGCTATTTCCTACTTGTCCTTTCCTAACAAAAAACATTAATATCACTCATTTTTTCAGCAGGGCAGGGAAAAGCTGCAGAAGCAAACATTGCTTATTTCCCAAATTAGGAGCATTTGAATGATCCATAAAGGAGAATTTTTAAACATGAGAATAGAGACTGACACTTCAGCTGCAATACCATATATACATTAATTCTTTCACCCACTAAAAAATGTGAAAATAACAAATTTGGCATTCAGGCTTATATTGTTGACAGTACAATAATGCAATTGGAACATCATTGCAGACTGACATCCACCCTTTAAGGTTGTTTAAGAAGAAAAACTACTCATAAATATGATTGAAAAGTACCCTACAAAAATTTCCTGATGTATATACTTCATCAATGTCATCTGAATAAACTATAAAATTCAATTAATTAACTCTTCTTTTTTTAAAATTAAATACTTTGTAATATAACATTTCTAACAGATGCTGAAACATAACTGTTTGTTCGATAAACGTCAGCTGGAGAATGTGGAAAAATTTTTCCACATTCTACTGTCTCTGGATGAGACCATTCACGGTGAAACTTGGGAATGGCTGAATATCCAGGGTGTTTGGGCCTGCCTCCTCACTTCTGGAACAGCTTTGGGTCCTATAACAGGTGAGTTCAACCCCTGCTTTTTTTGTAGTGCCTTGACAATGCCACTTCACTATGCAGGGAAAACAGGTTCCCACCTGTGGGAAAATAACAGAAGATTGTCAAGGAAGATGGCAAACACACTCAAGTGACTTGCAGCTGGGGTGTAGAAAAACACATGCATCATTCTAACTGTTGTTCAGTTGTACATACTTGACAAGTACAAGATCTGAGTTTAGATAACACAGGTCTGTGATAGATGGAGAGGTACCCTATCAAACATGCTCGAGGTTCCTGCCCTGCTGTGGGAAGGATCAAAGTACAGTGGTACATTACACCTGTGTGAATCCCTGATACACAGGAGGAACCAGCAGGCTGGGTGATCTCTAGCATGGAGCATGGTGCCTGCATCCCTGCCTGTGTGCCTCTGTCCACATCCTGCTTTGGACATCCCACAGCTGGCGAGGGAACAGCCAGGCTGGCTGTGGCTGTCCCAGCATCCTGCCCATGCCAGCTCACACATCACCCACGCTGTAATTCTTGTCTGGGTCACCCTTTAGTGGTCTAGCTGCTCCTGTGTGCTGTTTCTTCATGCAAAACAACTGTTAGTACTCCTGGGATTCTGAGAGCCTGTAAATCACGTACTCTTTCCCCTGCTTCTACTGCATTTCTACCCTTTCAATTTATATTCACCCGAGAAATGCTGCTAAAGCTACATGTGTAGAGATTAAAGGCAGGATCTGCTGTGACTTAAAGACATCAAAAGCCAAGAGCAGTATGATTGGAAGAAATTGCATGTCACTGGCTTTTGTTAGCCTCCAAAAGCCTCTTATTATCATTCTTGCTGTAAGTGCTTGCTATCACTTCTCTAGAGATTGTGGATGCCCATCAGAGGTGATAAATGTTACCTCCCAAAAGAGCACAGGTGATTTCATTGACATGCAAGGGCAGGAACTGAGGCGGGTGGGCTTAGTGACCTGTGAAAGCTGCTGTTCATGTGCCTGTTACATTTCCTGGTTAGGTTATTGTTTGTAGAAACAATTGCTCTTTGTCTAAACCTGGATTTCAAACGAAAAAAAAAAGCATTGTATGCTGGTGGTTTAAATACACTATAAAGCCATGCTCCCACCACTTTCCTCTCCACTTGATGCAATTATACTGGTGTAAAAACACACCTTTATGCTTATATTCCTTTCTTGCTCTCAAGTGGCAAGTACCCATTCCAGTGCAAGCTACCTTGAGAGCAGTATAACAAAATGCACTCATACAATTGCACCCCTTGAATGCATGAAAATGAGCATACTGTGTTTTTTAAAGGCCCATCCATCCTAGTACCACATCTCCAGCACCAGCTGTCAGCAGATCAGGATGAAGTGTAAGACAGGAATAAGAGCATACAAAATTCCCCTGAGTGCTGTTCCATCTCACTAATCCTTACTGGAGGGTTCTCTACAGTTGATGTAGTTTCTACATTTAGAAATTTAGGTTACAAACCATAACATAATTTTACATAATAACTCATGAACTGCGAAGACCAGATATAAATGGTTGGTTTTTTTTTCTTTTCGCTGCACAATTTATTATATTTTACAGAAGTTGTCTACCTGCAGTTCTAACTCTAGGTTTCCCTCCTGGTGTTTGAGATGGCTTATGGCTTGTTCATTCCCTTCATATCTAGCTCATCACTCTCCAAATATTTCATTCCTTTCTGCCCATTTCCCACAAATTTCAGAGGTATTGCTTTGTTGTTTGTTCTGACATGGTGATCTCATTTTGCTCACTCATCTTAAATCTTCCTTCTTTTGTTCTTCAGTCCGTAAGTGACTTTAAGTCCCTAAGCATAAAAGTCTTGCAATAACCTATGTGCAA
The DNA here is from genome assembly GCF_022539315.1 of Serinus canaria. Lineage (NCBI taxonomy): Eukaryota > Metazoa > Chordata > Aves > Passeriformes > Fringillidae > Serinus > Serinus canaria. Next base: position 88,076,520 of record NC_066316.1, read on the forward strand.
GCACCAAGATTATTTTTTTTCTGTATGAAAAAATGAGGATTAACTTTTTTGTACTTTCCAGTGGGACTCTACACATATTCTTGAATTTATTGTAGAAATGCCCTGAAAGATGCTGAGTGCTGGGGTTTTTTTTACAGTTCAATTAAAAATAAATATTTATAACATCTTTGGATTGCTTTAGAGATTTTTTAAATAATTTTCTTTCCTTTTACTTCTAACTGTTTGGGATAGTAATAAAGTTATGTATATTTAATTGCAAAACCTGGTTAAAATTTCTTCAGAGAAGATATTTTAGATATGTGATAGTAAAGCTTAAAAATTAGCACAACTTTTTTGCAAAATTTTATGTATGAAGAAGAATTTAGTTAATTGTTAACTACTTTAGTTAACTAGGCATTATGCTGTACACAAAATTTTACGGCAAAATATGGAGAAAAAAGTAAATAATGAGTGACAAGATGTGCATAGTATGACGATGGCGATGTGAAAAAATGGTCTGGAGATGACAAGTCACACAGAAGAAGTTTGTGAAAAATTGGGGGATGGGGGTTAATTAACTTTGTATGAGTTGTTATTTGTTCACACCAAATATTCTGTATTAATTTCTACTGTATGCAATGCCATTATTTATACAGATAAAGACACTTGCTCTAGTATGTTATCTGCATTTTTTACTAACTTGTACAGAGTTAATCATGTAAAGACCAGGTGTCAGATCCTTTTTAGAGAGATTTGTCAACAAATTAGTGTTTTGGTCACTTAAAGAAACACTGTGAAAGGTATTAGCAAAAGCAGGGGTTAATAGGATTTTGCAAAAATGTGGTTTTACAGAATTTGATGGCAAAGTTCATGGCTTGTGGTAGGGCCTAGGGACATTTCAGTGCTTAGACAATTAGTCAAGGTTTATCAGGAGCTTCTGAGATTAGCTCCAAGGATGGGGGAAGAAGGGCAGGGGGATGTGCAACCACAAGACTGACCATTTCCACACAGTCTGGTACTTTGCTTGAGTCTCTTTTCCTGAGATAGTCACCCAAAGCTTTTAATTATTTTCTGTAAGCTTTTGAAGATGAAATAATTTGAAAACCTCTGAGGTTTGCATTTCAGGGGTCTAAACCAGAATTCTTCTAGTATTAGACTGTATATAGAGGACCGTGGGGTATTTAGGGTCTCTGTGTCAGAAAATATCTCTGCAGGACACAGTTCTGGGAGCTACGTCCAGAAACTCTCTTGGCTGGTGAAGGCACAGTGCTAATAACACCAAGGCTGAGGGTTGAATCCCCATTCACCTAAGAGTTGCACTCAGTGATCCTTGTGGGTCCCTTCAGACTCAGAACACTCTGTGATTCTCTGATTCACACCAAGGGGAATACAGGAATGAACACAGTATATATGAGACTGGGATAAGTAAGGGCAAAACAAGGAAGTAAATTATTTTCCAGTGTATGTATACTCAATGAGTTCTCAAATAGGCTGGGGGGTTTCCAAAGAGGGCCTTTTCAAGCAAAAACTTGGTATTATGGGAATAAATTAGAAGATGTAAGTAGTGGGCACTATACTTCGTGGCATAGATTTGGACAAGAGGAAAAGGATAGTAGCAAATGTGAAGGTAAATGAAAAGAGGTTTGCATGGTCGCAGTAGGAGAGGAATACAATAGGAACAAGAACTCTGAAAAGATGTACAGAAACCTATAGAGATCTCTTCAAATTGAGTTTGTTTACAAGGGAAAATTAAATCAGATATGACACTTGTGGATTATGGGTTCGTGGGTTTCTGTTACTATAGAATATATAAAAATGTATAGAGGAACCTGTGTACACTGCTGAGAATCACTGTGTTATCTTACTCTACTTTTCCTGTATAGACATTTTTGTCTAGTTTCAGCACTATAGCAAAATAACAAATTTCAGAAAAGCAAGATAACAAATTCCTCTCAGGCTGTCTGTCTAGCAGGGGGTAGAAAACCCACCACTTGCCAATTCCCAAACTCCATTCTGATTTATTTTCTTTTTGCTGCTCTTATATGTATTGGAGGTTATGCTAAAACTGAAAATGTAGTGGAGTAGCAAATATCTATCCAAACAGTACAGTTTGACAAACTCCTGTGTGGAGCAAGGCACAGGAAAGAAAAATTTTAAAATTATGTGTTAGAAGAATGAAAGATGAAATAAAAGGTAAATCCAAACTGCTCTTTCAAACAACCCAAGAACTCAACAATAAACAAGACCTCTAAAAACACCAAAAACCCCTGAAATTGTTGGTCATTGCTCTTTGACAAACCATTTTTCTGTTCAGAAAGAGCTTAGACACGCATTATTGATCATCACAGGATTTCAGAGTGATAATCCAAGACAGGAAAACAATATTTTGTTCACTTGACAGAGCAGTCTAAAAATTTCAGAACAACTGTTTTTACCTCTGTGGTAGGTTGACACTGACTGGATACCAGGTGCCCACCAAAACTCTTCTGGCACTCCCCTCCTCCTCTGGACAAGAGGAGAGAAAATACAACAGAACACCCATTGGTCAAGATAAGGGCAGGGTGACATCCTTCACCAGTTACTGTCATGGACAAAACAGGCTTGATGAAGGGAAAAATTAATTTAATTTATTAACAATCAAATCAGAGTAGAGTAATAAGAAATTAAAAAAAAGAAAAAAACAAATCTTAAAAACACCTTTCCCACAGTCCTCCCTTGTTCTTGGTCTGAAATTCGCTCTCAAATTCTCTACTTGCCCAAGTGGCCCAGTGGGACAGGGAATGGACACTGCAGTCAGTTCATCGCCCATTGGCACTTCTTCCTTCTCAAGGGAATTCCTCACACTTTTCCCTTACTCCAGTGTGGGATCCCTCCCATAGGAGACAGTCCTCCAGAAACTTCTCCAACATTGAATCCTTCTCACAGACTGCAGTTCTTCACAAGCTGCTCCAGGATGGTCCCTTCCATGGTGTGCAGTCCTTTGGGATCAGTCTATTGTGGTCCCCATGGGCTCACAAGTGCTGCCAGCAAACCCACTCCAGCGTGGGCTCCTCTCTCTCCATGGATACACAGGTCCTTCCAGGAGCCTGCTCCCAGGCATCACAGCTTTCTTTTGGCATCCACCTGCTCTGGTGTGGGGTTCTCTAGGCTGCAGGTGGATCTCTGAATCCCTGTTGATCTCCATGAGCTGCAGAGGAATCTCAGCTCCAGCACCCAGAGCACATCCTTCCCATCTTCTTCACTGACCTTGATGTCTGCAGAGCTGTTCCTCTCAAGGCTCTCACCCCACTCTCCTTTGGCTGCAATCCCTCATGCACCATAGCTTTTCCCCCTTCCTGTGTCACCCCACACCCATCGCTGATGAGCTCAGCCTTGGCCAGCACCAGGTCCCTCTTGGAGCTGCTGGGATTGGCTCTGTCAGAGCCAACGGAGTTCTGACAAGTTCCATGGAGCAACCTTCTGGCAGCTTCTCAGAGAAACCACCCCTGCATCCCCCCAATACCAAAATCTGCCATGCAAAACCTATACTAAACTAGAATATTTTACAAAAGGGTAGGATTGCAGAATATTATGTCATATCTTTCATTAGTTTTCTCCTTGCTTGACATGCCCCCATAAATGTGTGGGTTTGTAATGGGGTTGTTCGGTTTTGGTTTTTGGTGGGGCTTTTTCGATAGTGTCCCTTCCTGAGTTTTTGTTTTTGCTTAGTTTAATCCAAAAACACGCTTGTCCAAATTTAACAAATACATTTCTGAACATAAGGTCTCATTATATGATAAAACCCAAGAAACTCCTCACAATGAATAGCTGAATGATCACTTTGTAAGTTGATCTGCAGAAACATGAACTCCGGAGTTATCTAATTGTTCTTAATGAAGTTTTATTCCAAAAATTACTTTGAAAAATCAGACACCTCATATTTGGAATCCAACTCCATGAAGTTAAATAACAATATAAACCCAAAGCTTTCAGTAAGATTTTAACTGGGAAATGAGAAATCATGAAGATTATTTTTTGTCCCATTTTTCCCATATTTTTCCCAATTTTTTCCCCTTTTAGAACTGTCTTGGACTCAGACTGAGCTGCATCTACTACTTCTTTTGAAAGAAAGAAATCTTGAAAATGATTCCTGGGTGGTACCAAGAGAAAAATCCTTCTTTTTAGCAGACACTGTCTGATTTCTGCTAGTAGTAGCAAAATCCTGCCACACATCTAAAACACTTATTTTTAAAACCTTCTATTGTCTACTCAAAAGGTATAATTAGCACTTATCTGTCATTTTGAAGTCTAATTAGTTAGCCTTGCATTCTTATTAAATTATGAAGAGTTGAAGGTCATGTCATACATCATTTCCAAGGTAAATGTCCCCTAAGCTTTTATTACAGCCCTGAAATTTACCACTTCTACAGATATGACATTTGGCATTAAAAATTTCAACATCATTAAAATGCAGGTTTAAAAGAAAATTCCAGGTTTTATAAAGTGCATTGATTTTCTTATTTGAGAAGAGGAAATTTGATTTCCCCCTTTATAACCATTCCCTAAAATCACTGATTACCACGATTCATAATTTTCAGATGTTTCATACTAGCTTTTCTCAATTACTTTGTTGCAGTTTCTCCTGTGTGTTTTGAAATGATCCACACAGAAATAGGTCCAGTTAGCTATCTATGCTTTTCAACATTTGCCTGGCCATATTGATTAACAACACAATTCCTCTGCTCCCTACCCCACCAATTACAGAAGCAGGATGCTCAAATAGCAATGGAAAGCCCAAGTGATTTTCTGTGCTGTAGGAAGGTACAGAGCTGTGAAAGTGTAAAGAGAGGAGACAACCTCTGAGACAGGAAAAAGCAGAGGTGTGGAACACAACTTCCAAGTCTCCTGCAAACAGACATGGGGACAGGGCTCTGGCTCACTCAGGGGACAAGGTGGCAGCCTGCAGCTCTTACTTATGGGTGTCCCCAGGCACATCACTGTCTTGTGGAAGGAGGAAATTGAAGTCAACAGACATTGCCTTCAGATTTTACACCCCACAGCTTTGCTCAGGCACTGTGAGGGCCCTTACAGCCTTGGCTGGGGAGTGCTGGCTGTTCAGCACCTGCTGGGTGTTCCTTAGCCCAAAGGGCAGCCTGATAGCACCTTCCCTCTGCTTCAGACTTCTGGCTATGAACAAAACCTCACATCAGCCTGAGCACATGTCTGTGTTTGCAAACTTCCTCTCCAGTTTTGGTACAGGCTGTGAGGGCAAGACTTTACACTTGGAAGAAACTGTACATTTGAGAATCAGCAGCAAAGTTTCAGCAGCTTTGGTGGTTTGAGTCTTATTCCTAGAGTTCGCATAGCTGAACTCTCAACATTTGTTTATACTGAATGCAAATATCTGTGCAGCAGAATTGTTCCATTTTTCCAAAATAATTTAGAAATAAAAATCCATCTGTGTTCTGATTTGCATTTAGTTGGTGCTTTAGATGTTACATTTGGGTCTCTATCGGTATAAATGAAACCAATAGATTTAATAGGATAAGAAGAATTTGGGGTTTTTTCCTGTAATTTCTTGGTTTGGCAGTCCTTGGTTCTCTCATGGGGTTTTATTTTCAAAGCTTTACTGTGTGTTTTGGTGCCAAGGTAACAAAACAAATGGTGAAAACATGTTCACTTGCACCACACCTGCCTTCATTAGCAGCATGTTCAGAGAGAAGAAACAGAGATGAGAAGGAACTCAACAAACCAAATTGCAAAGTGATAAATCCAACTGCATGTCAGTGAGGGGAAATCTTAGAACCCCTTCAAAAGAAGGTTGGCATCTCTTCCCTTTCTGTCTTAACAAACTGTCAAGTGTCTTGCTTGGCTTGAGCAGATATTTCAGTAATTATTCCAGAATTATGGTCCATTCCGGGGGTCAGCCTCTTCTTTGATGGCTACAGCTGAAAAGTTACCACTAAAGACTATTAACTGGTTCTAAGATTATAATTTATGATGGAAAATAGGGCACACATATCAAGAAATAGTGATATTACATTTTTCTCAATTTCTACATGGAAATAAGAAGTGCAAGAAAGAAAAGTTTAAAGCTGGGACACCTGGGAAGAAACATTAATTTTTTCCTAACACAAAGGAAATTATAGGCTATTTTAGTGACTTGGAAAGAAAAAAAAAACAAAACCTGCATCTACTTGAGAAATCCAAAACCTTACATTTAGGGCCAAGAGATATCAATCTGAAACCCAGAATCTGACAACAGAGTAGGTTCATCTGCTGCAGCCTCATTGCTTTGTAAACACAAGCTATTACTTTCACTTGCAGTTAAAACAAAAAACAAACAAACCAAAAAAAGAAGAAAAAACTAACAAAAAACCCCCAAACCAAAATAAACCATTACAAAAATCAAAACAAACAAAATCAACAAACCAAACAAAAACCCAAACCCAAACAAAATCATAATCTCAGATAAATCTCAGTTTAAACTCAAAATTAGACTCAGATCAACTTTAACATCTCAGCTTCAGGCAAGAAAAGGAATATTAGGTAAATATATAAGGGCACAAATTCTTGCCTGGGGCTTGTACATGAAAGTGTTTTTTACCATCATGCCAAATTAAAGGCAAGGTAAAAGATGTAGGCCACCCTAGAAGCAGGGAAAGCTAAAAGTCCCCACACATCTCCCTGCAAAGCCAATTGCAGCTCTTCATCTGCTGAGCTGAGAGGCTGAGGATGACATGAGTGCGTGAGTTTCCTTTTCACCATATGATAAATTTGAACTAAATAGTTTTTGACATTGTTTAGGACAAGTCAAAGTCAAAGCAAGCCTGGTTTATGTCTTGGGCCTAGATAAGCAGGGTAACCAAGGGACAGCCACTAACCATCCACAAATTGCAAAGCAATCACAATGCCAAGACAAAGGTAAAATCAATTAGAGTGACAAAGTGGTCAGATATCAGAGCTGAAAGCTTTGCAGCTAATAAATGTCCTCCTACATGATAGTAGACTGTAGCCTTCCAAACCTTCAAGCAAACCTCCCGCCCTGCCTGTGCTGACCTTGGAGTCTGCAGAGCTGCTCCTCTCACATAGCTTCACTTCTCTCTTCTTTGGCCACAGTTACATCTGCACAACAACTTTTTTTTGTCTTCCTAAAGATGTTACTCTGCCATCATTTCTGGTTTGCCCAGCCTTGGCCTGTGGTGTGTTAGGCTTGGCACTGGCTGGGATTGATTCTGCCAGACATGGAGGAAGCTCCTGGCAGCTTGCCACAGAAGCCACCCCTGTACCACCCCCTGCTACCAAAACCTGGCCTCACAACCCCAGTAATAGACTCAGACTCTCAAATACAGTCTCTCAGCTGAAAGAGGTACCTCCTTGAGAACCCTGCTCAGGCACTTAGACTTCAGATAGGGTGTGGATTTCTGAAAAACAGCAGCCCTCATTCAGTCTACAGTTACATTGCTTCCAAGGGACAGCCACAAAAATGTTCTTCAGGTTCAGCTCCTTAAGGATCCTTGGAAGTCACACATAGCTAACATTAACTGAAAAATATTTCCTGCTCTATAGATGAGAAATCTGGTACACAATCAAATCAATTTTCTAACAAAGTATAGCAACAGCAAAAAAACCTAAACAAAAACTGAATCCCATCATGTTTTTAGTAAAAAATACAATTTCAATCAGTCTTTTATCTAAGTCCTACTTCTTATTTAATTCCTAGGATCTCTCGCTCTCAGAACTTCTCTAAACGATGGATCAAAATGAATAGTTTTACAGACATGAAAATCCATTGTTGTTGTGATTTGTTTTGAATTTCCAACCAGGAAGGGTCATTTTATATCACACAGCTGATGGCCAGTGCATTCAAGCACAATGAATTTTTTAACAGACTCACATTCCATGTGTATTAGAACTAAATCCTCATGTTAGTGGTTTGTGTTTTTTAAATGATTATTCAAAACATGAGGAAAACATAAATGCTTTAAAAAGCAACTGCCAATACTAAAACTTGAAAAAAGCTAGTTGTCAAAATGTAAGAGCACAAAAATGCATGGAAAATGCAATATTTGTTTAATGCTTTAATCGTGTAGAAAATTTATCTGAGATAATCTATAACACTTTACTCACAGGGTATTATTAAAACCTTTATCTTACACAGTTCACTTATCTCCAAATATGAATCCATTCATATGTTGGTGACTAGTCAGAACTATGAGTAGTTGCAAGGTCTTAATTTGCTTTTCCAATCAGATATGGCATCTTATTTGGGCTGAGGGGTTATTTTTATTGCTAGATGGGTGCCAAAGGTTGAAACAGGTACATGCATGAGGCATTGTACCTGGCTCAATAAACTGTGAAGGATTTGGCCTCTCTCTACATCACATACGTGCCCTTGTCTACTTTTCCATTCAGTAATGTCTCTATCTAGGCAGTTTCTGCTTGTCCTCTGGATTGAATATATTCCAGGTCAAAGACATCTCCTTTCCATGTGAAGTCTAACTCATAAGCCACTAGACAACCTTCCCTGCTTTAGATGTCCTTTGCATTTTCCATGTTCTATAATTGGTTCAGTAGTCAGTTTATTCTAAATTATGTCTTCCCTGCACTCCTATAATTAATCTTTTAATAACTTTTTTTCTTATAGAAGTAAAATGACCAGTTCAATCTAACAATACAAGATGTCTTTGGAACATGAGAAATTGCTTCAAAACTGGGAAATACTAATATTGTTTATTTACTTTAACTTAATTTTTGTCCCTCAGCTTTCTGAATTTCTAGATTCTATCTACAAAACAGTAAAAATCATAATTAAATGTATTCCTTACATGTACATGTATTTCATGTTACATATGAAAAGCTTTCTTTAAACATTTTACAGCCATCACTATAGGTCTGTCTCTCTAGTTTTCGATGTTAAAACTAGACTGCAGTAAACAAAAGAGGGAATCTTATAGAGGGAAAACACTCATAACCTGGGTGTCCTAAGGTGACATTAGGATGCTTGTATCCCCATTCGTTGTGTTATTTATGCTGAGACAAGATAAAATACAGAATCACTCTTCTACCCACCAAGGTTCTGCAGGATAAACTTTTTCTTCCAGCCTTTTTTTCTAAGAAGTTTCAGATTTCTCCCAAGCAAGAGTAAAATCTGAAGAAGCTGCTGTGGACTGCCAAGATAATTACCTATAAGTACAGGCAAGGTTCCTCCTCTGCTCCAGGGTACCTTCTTCCCCCATTGCCTGCTGCACCTGCATGTCCAGGGATCAGCTCTTGCAGGGCATGTTCAGGCTTTGCCTAGCAATGAAAGTACCTCCTCCAGACAGAGAATTGGCCAGAAGAGCAGGCAGCTGCCAGAACTGCTGCCTGTTCTTCTCTGCTTTGGAGCTCAAGATTGTTTTTTTACCAAAGAAATACTAGCACATGAATCTATGTATGAAAAAGATGAGAATAAACACACCATGTGCTCTGCCAGTTCTCTTACCCCAAGTTTGTAAAGTCTTTTGATTTATAGGGAACTGCTAGGTCCAGTGTGGTTTTTACAGGTCTCTGTTCACAAGCAGCTTCGTACTGCTGCTGCCTCTTGGTGACCCTGTAGTTCTGAAGCTAATTTATTTGCTTTAGCCTTGCACTTTTAATAGTCTAAGAAGGAAAGCTCCTTGAGCCGCTGACTTCTCAGCCAGACCACGTAAGTTCTATGATAACCCCCCAAACACCAGCCTGCCAAATAAAAATAAATTGTCCTGACATAAATGTTATGGAAAAAACCTACTAGCTAATAGAACACCTTGTTGTTGCAATGAAGAGTATCTTGTTGTTACAATGAAAAATATCAGTTCCGTTGCAGCTTGCTTTTCTTTTTCTTCATCTCTGAATGATAAAGGCTCAGGAGACTGATTTCATCCTGAAGAGCAGGAAGGGAAGGTCATTCTATGAACTAAAAGCTGTAAGGTTTGGATATGCTAGGGCTATATTAGGGTTTGCTTACTGGAAATTTTAAATAGACACTTAATGACACAGAGTTTTGAAACTTCTTTTACAGCATTTGCAAAGGAGTTCCATGAAATTTAGGTACCTTTACATATTTGGATACATTTGTAAAAAAAAATGTGGTGATGTTGTAGACATCACATAGACAGTGACAGAGAAAAAAAATTGTGTTTATTAAAGAAAAGACAGAAATGTAGGTCATCCAGAAACTGCAAGGTTGATGAAATTTGAACTACAAGATAGAATAAAAAGAAGAAGGTGAGATAAGCATTGATGATTAGGTGGGAGAGAAAAAACTACAGACAAGTCATAGGCTCCAACATGGCTAAAACCTATATGTAGATTAATTTTTGAAATGAAAGCCTGGCAAAGAATGTCGTAATGTGGAGTGTGTCAAAACCCATTGACAGAAGAACTACCACCAAAACTAGATTAAATAACGCAACAGGTACCTGGAACCTGCCTAAAAAGTTTGCTGAGGGTCAACAACATTCTCTGTAAAACAGTTCAGACTGCAGAGGTGGAAGAAGAGAAATTCAGCAGCTTAAAAGATTAGGAAGTCCAGTGAGATAGTCACCCTGAGAAACAATGTCCAGCCAGCAAAATCTATGTTATATGTTGATATAAAGACATATGTTCTCACTCTAGATTGCTGTGTAATGTTGGAACAACTTGACCTCATTTTAAACAAGCTAGCTCAGGTACTGGAAGCACTGGGAATGCTATGCTTCTCTGCAGTATTTATCCTGCAAGAGCAAGTAGAGCTCTCTGCTTCTGTGGGTGGCTTTCTTCTAATGAGTTTGCTTGCTATTTGCTTATCAAAGCAATGTAGTTCACTGAAAGCCATTCCTGATATCTCTGCAGTCTTTAAATGGTACATGTACCCAGGTGTCACAACTAATGTAAGACTGAAACAAATGCTATTGAGACTATACTGCCTGTTTTCTATCTGTTAAGAAAAAGGTTCATGAAGAAATTTTACTAAGATAGCAAAAATAAGAAAATAGTGGGAAAAATGATGTGGGGGCAATATCAGGTACCCAAAATGATTGTCTTTGTTGAGGGCTGAAAATCACACAGGCAAATGAGTGGCTCAGTTACATTCTGTGAAAAACATTTCCTGGGAGAAAATGGTCTTTGGCCTGATTTCACTTCTCACTACCAACCTCTAAAAAGAGGTGAATTTGAAGTCATTTCAGCCTCTCTGTAGTAATTTTAGCTTTACCTGGAGTAACTCTGGAGTAAACCTAAAATATACAGATTCCAAGGAGGAGGGACCACATCTTTCTGCCAAGGCTAGGCACCAGTGGCATGAAGGCAGATCTCTACTTTATCCCACCAGGGAGAAACAAAAGAAGATAAAAGATAAAAAAGTCTGGAAATATCAGCTTGCTAACTGGTCTTACACCTTACTCACATCAAAACATGTCAAGGGATTATTCCTAGATTCCTGGTCTGTGTGCTAACTCCACTAATTGAATCTGATTTTATATTGGATGGACCAATTTGCTCCTTAATACAAAATAGCAGGACATCCACTTTGTAGGCAGATGTCATTGTCAAGGGCTAACCAAATCTGCAGGAATCTGATTCACATTTATGTTCCCTTTCTAGTGAGCTTAAGCATTTTTTTACTTGACTGTTAAAGAATTTTTTCTTTAGGTTGAAGTAAAAAAAATTATACTTCAATTGCCTTTAAGAGCCTTGCATTGCTTTATCTTAAATACACCTATAAAAAATTCCTTTTTAACGATATTTTTTCTGTATTAGTGAGAAATCTACATTGCTACAGCAAACTAGTGTCCTGGTGCACCTCAATTTTGACTTGCAATTAAATTCTCTACTACTGCAGAAAGTAACATCTTCTAAACATATTTTTAGATAGTTCCATAACAAATATACTTGACACTCCCTTCACAGTAAGGTTTATATTGATGACAAGAATAGAAGAAAGGATCAACATGAATTTCACTCTTTGTCCTCAGTATTTCCTGCAGCCCTGCAGAGGACTTATGAAAAATTGGACTTGAGCCAAAAAATGTGTCCTCACAGCCCAGGCAGCCAAAGAAGTGTTGAGTGCATTGAAAGAAGTGTGCTCAGCAGGTCAAGGGAGGTGGGTATCACCCCCTCCTCTTCTCTTGTGAGACTCTATCTGGACTACTGTGTGTGGGGACCCCAGCATATAAACCACTGCTTGAATGAGTCCAGAGGAGACCACTAAGTTGATCTCAGGGCTGGGAAACCTCTGCTATGAGGACAGGCTGAGAGAATAGGGGCTGGTCAGCCTGGAGAATAGAAAGCTCTGGGAGAACCTTCAAGCAGCCTTCCAGTACCTTCCATCCCTTGGAGATCTTCAAGACCAGGTAGGATGGGGCTCTGAGGGACCTGATGTAGTGAAAGGTCCCCTGCTCACATCAGGAGGGTTGGAACTAGATGATCTTTAAGGTCTCTCCCAACCCAAACCGTTCTGTGTCTATGAATTTCTTCCCAGCAACACACAAAACTTGTGAAACTACTCTTCTGCAATTTAAAATAGATTTTGTTAATTTAAATAGCAGTTTATGGTGTAGTCAGTCATTCTGGAAAGGGAGAAGTCTTACCTGTGATGTCCAACATGGTAAAATTCAGTCTAAATAGATAAAACTAAGGAGAAGCAGAAGAAACTGAATATCAGATCTTAAAATGGAAATTGCCAGAGTAATCAATTTCTGTCACACAAAGGTGTATGTACATACAGAATCATAAAATAATCAGTCTCTGTAATGTTTTTATTCTTTCGTATAACACAACAAAATTTTACCCTATAAGCAGCCATGTGGACAGTAGACATTACATTATTACACACACAGTTAACTCACAAAAAAATTTGATCCAAAACCTTGGGTGAGTTCCATCCGTAGCTACATTTTCTTGTTGCATTAAAAAGCAATTGAAAAATGAAAGGAAGCAGCAGTGCTATACAGCTAACTTAAATCCAAATGGTGATTTTCTTTCAAACAAACCTAAAACTTTAATAATTATAATCAAAGCAAGGCTAGAAATACAAACCAAGGGAAAAGAAAGAAACAAAACAGGGAATTATGAGAAAGGAAAAATCAGGAAGAAAAATAAGAGGGGAATAAAGGAGAGTAAGGGCTAGAGAAAGAATAGAGTGGATCAGTCAAATGGATGGGCAGAAAATAGGGTTGGAGACGGAAAAGGGAAACACAGAAGGGAGATGAAAATGGATAAGACACAACTAACGCACTTATTATAATTAATCCAATTTATTTCAAAACAATCAAGAATTATATGAAATCCCTAGTGTATGGTAATCATACTCACTCATAATTCAACGTTGCTTTTGCAAATTTTTAAAGGCAAAGACCAAAAAAATTGTTCAAGGTGCAGTAAACTAAAATAGCCTATTACCATTACTATCACTATTTTTGTGAAAGCTCAATAAATTCAGCATCTCCATGGGAAAACATGAAAACAAAGGCATTTGTTTGATTAATTACATCTGCAAAACTAGTCATATTTTGCAAAACTGTCAGTAAAAAGAAATCAGGTTTTAATACCCAGTTACAATATGACATGGAAATGTTGTTATTGCAGCAAAAGGAGTCAAGACATATACTCTGAGTTTCTATTTTTACACTATTTCTATTAAATCTGCTTTGTAGATAGTTGAAGTAAAACTTGTGTCAGCATGGGAGCATTGATGACTGCAATCTGAACTGAAGAAATCCTGATACCTTAGTTTGAATGAAATGGGGCAGTATCCATTTCATTCAAGAGGCCTTGTTTTTGTCATTTGCTGTTCCTTATTCTTAACCTATAGCAGATTCTCTAAAATTGTTTTATGTAGAAAGAAAAAAAAAAGAGCTGTGAAATGTTTTCAGCTTGCAAAGTATTTGCTGAATGAAAATATAAAATGGGCCTGCTGAGTATAGGCTATTTCTGCATTTTGTTCCTGAAGTTATGTAAGAAGGCAGTTTACAGCTAAACAAGGTATGTCCTTCTTAGCAATTATATTCTGCCATAATCCTGTTTGCTGGGGAAAAATCTATTTCATAGGGAGACAAAGAATATGTAGGCATGTACACTGATGGCATATAAAACAACCCAATACACAACATACTACTAAAATCAAGTTGCCATTTTGAGTTTATTGCTTTCTCACTAGCATTCACTTCACATTTTTATATTAGACACTATTTAAATTCAAGATGAGTTTATTTCACAGTGTTTTTGAGAGGAAAGATCCAGACTAGCAAACAAGAGACACGTAGACACATTTTAAAATGTGATCAAATTTGCCAGTAGAATAGGAATTTCTCATCTCTGAAATTCAGTTGGTGTGCCCATTTTAGACAAGGACCTATAAGACATTCTGTTGAAGGTCAGATACTGATACTTAAATAATAGGGTCATGTCTAAAACATTTTTTCAGCTTTTCAGAATACACAGCTTCACAGCCCTTCAGCAAGAGATGGTTCCATGTTAGAAGAAACCTTTTTCAATATACTGTCAGAATTTCACTTCTGGGAAAATGCAAAAGTGCATATTCTGGTATGTTTCAAAGTGCAAGGGAATTATTCACAGTAGATCATTGGGCTTGTCAACTTCCTATGTCTGTCTAGCTACATAGAAATTTTTTCATTTGGCCCTATCCTAATAGAAAAGAAACTCCCTTGCTTCTACTCCCAGAGAACTGGGACAGGAAACACCTGACTGTGCACGGGTGTGAAGAGGTCTGAGTACCAATCACAGGAGCAAGGCTGCAAAGCTCAGGACATTCAAATGGGCAGATGGATGCAAACAACTGGAAGACCAGGGATCAGAGACCAGCTGCAGGGCTGATTGAGTGGCTAAGGTCAGCAGTTGGAGTGTGCATGTGTATATAAATATGTGTGCATGTATATATATATATATATGTACACACCACTAGCAGACTTCAGTCCTGATGAGCAGGAGGAGAGCAGAGGAGCACCACTGGGCAGCCCACACTACTCATGTTTACACAAGACCTGTACATCCATGTAAGTGCAGGTAGGTCCCTCCTCTCCATCTGTGCTCACCCAGTGTCTGTGTGCACACAGATGTGCATGACTATCCATAATAATGAACACAGCCTTGCTGCTGGCTGAACCTGGGCACAGGGAACCACAGCAGTCCCACAGCTTTGGGGTTAATGAATACAGCAGCCACTGTGCTGCTGGAGATGCTGTCTGCAGAAGTCCAGAGCGTCCCTTGGGAATTTCTTGCCAACTGACCACAAGGTTTCCAGCCCAGCTCATCCTACTCAGGATTGCATGAGCCCTGCTGAGTGCAGTGGGGTCACATCGTGAAGGAGGACATTGCCACATCAGGTAGATTACTGAGGGGTGACAGCTTATGAATGCTAACATCCAGGTCTAATTAAGAAGTTCTAGATAATCTGAGACAGCTAGTTCCCTGGAATATGGTGTTTCATGTTTTGTTAATGAAAACAAAACTAATTCTTAATTTTATTCTTTATTTGAACTGTTTCACTGGCAAATCTCTACTGAGACAAAACAGCCAGTGTAAGGGTGTGTTCTAAGAAATAAATTAAGAACATGCATTCATATTGATATCAGAATTTTTTTTTAAATTAACACTTTAAAACCCACAAATAATTTTTAAAATTTAGACTATAGAAATAAGAATCTTGTAAGCAATCTCTCAAAATAAGGCAATTATAGACATGAGATCAGCAAATTACTTACTTATCTCAAAGCAGCAGCAAAGGGTGAATCTGAGATAAATCAACAAAAATACCCACAAGGAACCTAACAGAAATTTCACCCAAGTCAATGACTTAATATTTCTGACATTAAATCCAAAGTAATTATGTTTCATTATCTGAAATTGTTGTAGGTTTATAGAAATACTTATTTGCGACAATTATTTTAGCTAATAACCAGAAAATCTTATTAGATTGTTAAGTCCATCTGCCTCCAAAAGCAGCATGCTTTCTACTGACAAAGGGACAGATCAGATATTAAACTAATAGTTTGCTCTTAGCCAAAAAGCAGGAAAAAATATGTGTTAGCATATAATTTTCTTTATTGGAGACACTGCAGCTCTAAAAGAACAAAACAGAACTATTAACAGCATCTTGTCTTTTGTGCATTTTTCTCATCTGCTTGTTTGGGTTCTTTTTTAAAGAAAAAGCCTCATAGATACACTGTGAATACTCACCTCACCTTTATTTGACAAATAACCTTGACAGTTATTCATGGAACTTCACTAAAAAGAGACTCTGAACTTGAAAGGCACTCTGGGCTATAGAAACACGTTGGTATTTTCAGTGCTCTGTTAACTGACAGTCCCATTGCATGGCTAAGGCCATGCATTAAGAAACAGCTCTCTCTATGAAAACACACCCCAGCCCTTTTTATTTTTATATGTATAAATGCCATCTATTTTATAAGATACAGCTATCCATTGTGAAATCACAACAGTATTAATATATTTTATTGCACTTCCCATTTTTATCCAAGACATTAAGTAATTCTTTACTCTTGCTCAAATTAATTTCTTTCCTGTTCCTGAGCCCTCAGCTCTGTTCTTTCCCTAGACAGATCTCTCAAACACTTGTGTCCATAATTAGCACTTAACTTTTCCCATCTTTCTCCTCTCAACCCACTCTCCCAATCTGCCCTGTTTGCTTCTTTCACCCTTTCATCTTCCCTGTTGTCAGTGCTCTGTTGTTATCCTGTTTTTCTGTGCCTGCCAAAGGTACCCCTTCACCATGTCTGTGCTAACAATTCCAGTTATTCTCAATGGAGAGTTTCTTAAATGGAAATTAATCCCTGGGTCTATTTTACATGTCATGGAAGAACTGATGGTGAGAAGAATGGGTTTCCCCTTGACAATTTTCATAGGCACATACTTCTCTTCATTTACTGAGCATGTTATATTAACAAGAACAGCTATTTCTCCAGCAGATGTTCCTGGGAGTTTCCAATCTAAGATTTGATGAGAAATGTTAAGCAGTCCAAACCTCAGTAAATGTGAACACAAGCATAAATTATTGTCTCAAAAGTAGAACCCCTCTGTGAGGGTTGTTGACAATCTGGAATTTGGTTAGCCAAAGTTCAAGCTTGTTTTTTTCCCAAACTAAGGGAATTATTTACCTTAGGGCAATTTCATACCCTAAGCACCACAAATTCTCTGACTGAAGTAAAAAAGAATTTTTCTCTTCCTTCTTCAACCTCTGTCTTTTTGATCATTTCTGGACACAAGAAAGCTCTTACCATAGCTTCTGTTGTACAAGAAAGACAGAAGGAACTCCTTTGCTTTGCCTTTCAAAGCAAGAGCTTTAATCAAAATCCCTGCTGAATGACACTGACCTGATAAACAAAGATCCTGACTCACTAATGAAATGTCTTGAAGCACTCCTACTGAGGATGAAATATTCCCATAAAACTGCAGAGAAAAAAACTTTGCATTATATTTTGTACTTCAGTAATGAGAAAATATACCAAATATATGAATATCCCGGTGATCAACAGGACAAAATATGGAAAAGTTATGTTCAGATAATTTCTCTTGATTCATCTCTTCTGTGCTAAATTGTTTCCTGGGTGTGTCAGCCCACCAGCTCTGGATTCAGAATAGCTTGACCATGCACTATGATGTTGATTTGTGGGACATCACTGAATAAAGAATCTGAGGATTTGAATGCTTTACAGTTTTCTCTGGTGAAAGAGGGAAGTCTGTTTTTTCTGAGACAGATGAGGTGGGATGCAGGAACAGTTATATTGTGTCATTCCTTATTCCACTGGCAGTAATGCTCCATCCACCTGTGAATACCATCCAGTGTAACTTCTTTTTTTTGTTCAGGATTTCACTGTCTTCCTAACTCCATTCAGAAACGAATTGGAGAATTTATTCTCACCATCTGTCTAGTTAGAGAGTATTCACTATCTTGTACTACTATAGCTGTGGAGAAAATGTAATTTAAAATGGCTTTAACTCCAATTTATTTTTCTCTAGCTGTCAAACCATTCTCTTTCAGGTGCTAATGAGAATAGTGAAAGCAGCTATTTCCACTAGCTGCTGAATCCTGAGCATCAGGTAGTTCTATACATCTAGTCTTCTCTGTAGCTAACAGTAGCAAAGGTAGTAATTAAATGGTACTTTGCCACCTTTTTGACTTCAGGGCACAGAACTGTTAATAAAAAAAAATTTAAAAAAAAGACTTACAGCTTTTCTTCTTTTGTTTGGATTTTAATTTTAGATCTCTGTAAAAATAATATTTATCTGACTAAAACCAGCAAAGAATCAGGGCAGACATAGCTTGGGTTATGACTGGCATAAAGAACAACTGACTGGTGTGGCCATGATGTGAAGTATGTGATACTCTGGAAGAGGCTTTTCTAAGAGAATAGTAATTGAGTCAGCACTTCTTGCTTCTCACTTCTTGTTTATAGTGGCTCTTGTTACTTGATAGGTGAGACAGAGCAAAAGGGTTTCATTGAATACATGGTACATTTTAGAGATCATGTTTGAAACCCTTTCTCTTTTCCATTTCTTTGCTACTGACATATATCAGAACTGTGATCCAAATTTCAAAGCTGGTTCATTTTTACCCAGCTGCTACAACTCAGTAATTGACAGAAGGCTGCTGCTTGTAACTGTGCTACAGTTAAAAGCACTATTTTGTAAAGAGCATTCTCACAAGAAAGCAAAGCTACTACTCTAATTGAGTTTATCACTGACACCAATGACAATTTATTTCTACTTTGAAGTCAGCATGTAAGATCTACTTCAGGGAGAGCTGTGAAACTTGTTAGGGCTAGAAATCATTTTTCTTTAAAAGAAAGAATTGCCTTGAATCTCTCTATTTAAAGACTTCACTACCACCATACCACAATGACCACTGTCCACAGGCTATTTTACATGGTTTATCACCTCCAAGAATCTCAGCTTTGCTTTCCAGAGTCATAAGTTTGTCTGCCTCATCACGTACTTAAAAATGTCTTAGGCATCAGTGCTAGCTGGTTCCTATCTTATTCTCCCATCACTAGTACTTTTATCATACAGGTCTACCCACTTTGAATTTCCACTTGTGCTGTACCTTAGTCCCAAAGTGCATCTTATGAACACTTCTGAAGGTCATAAAATAGGGAATATTACAGAGCAGTATCCCCAGGGTGAGATGGACAACACTGCCAATTACCACTATCCCAGAGAAAAGAGCAAACATGACTTCATTCAATACAAAATGCAGATTTCTCTGCTTAGAATTAAGAATAACAACAGACCAAAAGCAGGGACATTAACAGTGAACTACTTAAATTTACAGACCAAGTCCAAGCTCCATTGAACTTAATGGATAAGCTCTTGGCTGATGAGTTTTGACAAAACTGCTGTAAATTAAGAGCTTCTACATGTCCAGCATGAAGGAAAAAGAGCTCATACAAAGGTATTCAGTCTAAAGATTTTTAGCAAGCATCTCTGACTTCTCAGCAGTGAGACAGAACGTTTCCAGCCATAGTTGTGAAATTGTTCTGGTCTTATTCCGTGATTATTCTATTATGAATTCATTTGTCACTTCTGCTAAAGACCTGCTTTTTTCCAATTACCTCAAGACTGAACAGGATATGCATGTTATTTAATAGCATAAATATTATCCATCTACTGTAACACTCATGTTTACATCTAGGCATGCTAATCAACAGGAAATAAATCAAGGTAAAAATCATCTCTACAAGCAGTCTTCTCTATGATGTGAAAGGAACCTTTTATTTTGCAAAGTATGGACAAAAAAGGCATTAACAAGGACTGAATTATTTTGCATTTTGAGAACAATACATACAGAAAAAAATGGGCATTCATATTAGTTATTCCAATCATCTTTTATGTTCCAAGATATAAAATGCAGTTTCATGTTCAAAACAAGTTTTAACAAATGGTTTATGTGACATCAACATAAATTCAAAGCAATACACTATTTAATCTCTAATGTGTCTTAAGTGTTGCTTCAAAAATATGTAAACAAGTCTTCTCTAACTTTTTAACACCAGCAACTATATGTCCTGTAGAGTGTAAAAATATATCACTGTCAATTCCTGTGTGAAAGAATAGTAAGCTCTTCTATATCCTGTTCAATAAAACCTTTGAGGGTTTCAGAAGACACTTTAAGGAATTTTATTGCTGTAGAAACTGCAAATTAACAATGTATATTATTTCTGTTACTTTGTGCATCTCAGAACTTACAGACTGACCTGGATAGTTCCAGAAGCACAATGCCATGATATATGACTTTACCGTTTGTCCTCTTTGTAAGCAGAGAAAGGCCCCAGGGAAGGTTATGCCATCTTTTACTACTCACAGTCTTGGAATAAAAACTTATCTGGTGCAATTTTATTAACTCTATACTATTTTTCCAGTTCAATTGGCAGATGCAGATTGAAAATAATAGACAAAATGGTAAAGATTTCATAAATACAGTACTCCATTGAAAACTTTAGCAGCAGTTTTCTGTCTTTGGGTAAGCAGACAACAAATTTCCCTGTCTCCTGTCTTGCCCAGACACATTCAAATCCTTCTACAAGGGTATCTTCTCAGGGCTCTTGATTAAAATTAGCAACCTGTTGATTCCAATTATTACATGTCTACAGCTCATCCTTTCATTGTTTAGGCTCAATAGGTCATGTCAGCCTGGGATGTAACTCCCAAGAACAGGAGATTAGCACTAGCCATGGTACTGAAAAGAGCTCTCAGGACTGCTACAAGCTGCACATTGCCAGGTTTTGTCTGCTGTTCACAGAAGCACCCAGCTGGCAACTGTCAGACAGGTGTATTTACTGCACCTCTCTAGTCCTTCCCAGGTCCCTCCCACAGATATTTAGTTTGCAGAATGTTTGGTTCCTACTTCTGACATTTTCATTATGTAGTGCTGGTTATGACTAAGCACAACTTGTCTCAGGCTTTTCCATTTATAACATTGAGAAGAGCAGCCACAAACCCAATGGAGCCAGCAAATTTTCCTATAATGTTAATGTCTGGCTGTGAGCATGCACATTCACTTGTGTTATTTTCATAAACACAGTTATATTTGTTTGTGTTTAATCAATCATAGTTATGAATATTACCAAGGAAGATGTTTAAGTCCAGGTCCCACCTGAAATTTTGAAGAATTTCTTCATGAAATCCATTTAATTGTTTCCACATAAGGAACAATATTTTTTGCCCTCGTTTGTAAAGTAAAAATTAAAATCTTGAATTGTCTGACTGTATAGCCACACTTTTACCATATAAAAACTCTACATTCACATTCAGAAAATCAAAATGTACAAGGGTAAAGTAAAAATGAGGAATTTTTATTTCCTTTTGCATGGAATAGATTTTGGTATGTTTTTCTTTGAGGTTTGTGATCAAACCCATTTGCACCCTATTAACATATGTCATGTTTTGCCTGGAAAAACCCCCACACATAAAATAATTCTGCTAGATCTTTCACTTTTGGGAGCAGATTTACCTTGATAATTGAAATCTGCTCATTTCCAAGTAATTTCAGATTTCCTTATGAATATTTCACACAATGCATCAGATAAAAATTCAGTGTGCAGTTATATAGGGCATGTCAAGAGGGACCATGTTTTATTCCTGTCCCTCAAATATTAGTGAACACAGTGTGTCAACTAACCCCATGTTCATTTAGAAGCAAGACTCTGAGAAGCAGTCTGCATTGCAGAAAGCTTCAGTAGAAAATTATATAAGCAGAGATGATGGTTGAAGATCTCTTTAGAGTGAATTTGACTTTCAGATACTCTCAGGAAACAGAACATCACAGAGCAGTAAAACACAAGTGAATTTTACTGGAGCAGCTATAGATTTAAACTCATGAGTTACCATTGCATAACACCTTGCTTCCAATTGCACCATACATTTCAAATCTTGGCTGTGTACTTCACATTTAAAAAGGTTTTTTCAAGCAAAAGGAATCTTTCCTTATTTTTTTTTCCCTTTATATTTATGCCATGTTTCCTTTCATCTTACAATGAAATTCCTTCAACATGAGCAAGAAAAGCTTTACTTCAAATCTCGTCTCTCAAATTTTACTATTTGTTCACACTCATTAAGAAGAAAGCAGATGAAATATTACCTCTGAAAATACCAAATAGGAAATATCTCCTTCCTTAGATGGAAGCTTTTCAGCAAATTGATTTTTAACTCACTCTCAAAAGCCAAATTGTTTACTATATGTTTGAAATTACATTGTCTTACTTAAGATGTGAAAGTGATTTTTGGAGGGTTTAGAAGTGACTTTAGTACAGTAACTCTCATATCCAGTATTACCCTTTAATGTTTCAACCAAAGCAAATGGCATTGAAAGACTACTACCACTATGAAAAGCAACTAATATTGCTTCTTATATTTTCTTTCATGATTCTTATAAGTTACACTATAGTCAAATGGCTTGCCCATGACAAATAACCAATTTTTAATCAAATGCAGATTATCATGACAACTAAAATCACATGTAAAGACAATTGTCTGTCCTGTGAATTAGCTCCAGGCCAGGATCACATTCCTGATTAATATATTGCTCCAGTTTCTGTTTTCCCATTCACTGAGATTTCAAATCAGATTTAAACCAAATAGATTTTAAATTTTGAGCTCAGGATGCTCCCTTTTTACAGCCCTGAAGAATAGAACCTCGGGCTGAAGGAAAGATCATTCTTTAAGGATTCAAAATATGGAAGCTGTCTTTCTTGCCTTCCCCTGTCTCTACCTTTAGTTATGATCTCCTTGATCTCTTGACCCAGCAACAAAAATAATTTGAGTCTTCACTTAACTAATACAACAATAAAGGTAAAGAATTTTATGAAACTTCTCACTCTTGAGATATGATTTGCAGCAATGCTACCAGGGAAGAAATAGGAGCCTCTGACCAAGTGAAAGATCAGAGAAAAACTGTCCCCTTTTAGCAGTGACAAACATGACCATCAGGTTGTCAACATTCTCTGTCTATTCAAAGTGAAGCAGCACAGTATACAAGAGAAGCAACTGTGAAATAGCAGGAAATACATGGGTTTTTTTTTCATTTCTCTAATGGAGAGACAACAGCTATTTGAACACAGGCAAATATTGTCTTGAAAATATTTTCTTGTTCTGTTTAATGGCAAGTAGGTAGGCACAGTAATGTTGCTGTCCTCATCATCCAGCAAGACACCATTTCTTATTTGAGTTTGGATCTTTGAGCCAATTTATACAAAATTTATCCATAAAAAAGAGCAACTCTTGCTACTTAGGAGACAACAAAGCTGACAAAAAAAGTAGTCATGAACTCCATGTAGTGACTTAGGAGGTCCATTGAGAAAGGGGTTACAGATATCTCTAGCTGACCATGCTATTCTGTGAAATTTTGGCAAAGACTACTGGTATAGTAGCTATTAGGGTCCTGCTATAAGGTGAACTTGTTCAAAAGGAGTTATCTAATGAACATGTAATATCTTTCCAATATGGTGCTCTTGTGATAACTATGGCTTCAAACACTTCTGTAGATGTAAATATTAGGCAGCTGTCAGAACAAAAGCTATAATTGTAATAAGCAATCTTTGGTTTGCAGGTTAGCATGACTTCTGTTAAGTATAACATGATTAAGGAAAATTTTTCTCTTTTTTCTTTTTTAAAATACCATACTTTTGGTGCTATTGTCAGTCACCAACAGAAAAGAAAATTACATAGCTCAGAATATAATTTTATGACTAGCATTATAGAAGCATCCATCCTGTCTTGGGCTGCTCTGCCTTTCACACTCCACACATCAAGTTTAGCTACAAATTTACTCTATTTTCACCAATACAAATTTCCCTAATAACAAAAGATTTATTTTGCAGCCTGTTTCCATATTCAGTGTCTTACTTTGGAAAAGCCACAAGCTGCAAAGAAACAGATTGCTTTAAGCAACACAGGGATGGAAATGGAATTTCCCATTAGAACTTTAATTGTTCATTTCTTCAAAACATAAGCTAGAGAAATGTGAAATAAAAGCCTCAGGAATGATTGACCATAAGGCTGATACAGAGTTCTAAAACCTGGACTTGAAGTGTAAAACTTCATTATGTAAATAGGTTCTTTCAGGTTCAGTAAACAATCAACTACTACCAATACCAGGCTGCTGCTCTGATGTGTGAAATGTGACCAGCCTACAGAATCACTGCTCTCCATGTGATGGTAACACCTACTCAAGTAAACTTTAACATTTTTATGCTTTATTGCAGCAGCACTTCCCACAGGAGTAAATTACACACCATCCCCCACAGTGCAGTGGTTGTAATCACTAATCAGCAGAACGTCTCCTCTGCATCCAACGTTTCTAGTGCACAGAATAATCAGTGCTAGCATTAGTAGAGAACCTTGGCCTAAAGGACCTCAGGCCAGAGCACCAGGGATATTATTATAAGGTCTACAGGATCTCTAACAATTTTTGCAAGTTTGGCTTCACTTTCATCCTGACACAAAAGGTTGCAAATTTGTTTGCACTGTAATTTCTCCTCAGTGCTATGCTAATACTTGACATGCTGGCAGTGAAACTTTGGAGTATTATGCTGTTTTTCAAATATGGGAACCATGGAAACTCCCAATACTTTTAATCCTGAGAGATGCTCAGGTACAAAACTCTATGGATTACCAGGAAAATTCTGATATTCATGATTTGCAGTTAGCAAAACATTGAAACAGATACAGGAAGCAGAGAGTTATCCATGCCTATCAGAGCTTATTGTACCCCTCAAGCTGCAGATCCTTTAGCATTCGATTTAGAGCAATTGTAGGATTTGAACTGCAACATGCACTTATCATTCGCCACCCACACATAACACATTGAGTAGTTCACTTCCCAGAGCAGGTGTGGTACTCACAGACAAGGTTTGTTTTGGAAGCCTCCAATTTAGGTACACAAAAAATGTGCTCCATCACCTCCTGGGACTGGAAAACATAATGGTCCAAAACAGGGTTTGTCCTTTTGGCAATTTTAAACCACATCCATGATAAGGATATCCAGTTGAGGATACTAGACTGAATTCAATCAAAAATCAAAAGCTCAGGATGGAGCTAATGTGGTGGCCCTGGCACCAGTGACTTCACCCTGTGATCTGTTCCTACTCAGCCAAATGACTTGCAAGTGGAGATACAGCCTCAGCCTTTGAAGGGGGTAAAGGGACCCTGAAAACAGACACATTACATTGCCAGTCAAAGAAGTCACATCCTCAGCTTTTAATGAGGATGCCTGTAGTCTTCTCAGGTACTGGTCACTCATACTCCAGAGAATGATGCAGGTCCTGCATCTCTATCCAAAAATCTAAGCATAACTGTGTATTAATTTTCCTTGCAAGTTATTGATAAAGAATTTAGAAGTGCTTACACACAACTTGAGGAGAAACCAATATGGGAATTTTACACCTAATCCAATATGGAAATGAACTTTTAATGTAGTCTTCTTGGCATCTGAGCTTTCATTCTAATTAAGGTTAATTCATAACTTAAAGAGAATGCTTTTTTAAATAATAGTGCACCACTGGACCAACAAAACCAGTGCAACAGGCAGAAAATCAAATTTCTAGGGGAAAGAAAAAGACAAATCTGCAATTTTCAGAACTACTTTAAAATCTTTCTGGTGTCTGTATATTCATAATTCCCCCATCAAATACTTTCCAAAATACTGCTCAATAATTGCATTAGGTAAAATAGTATTAAATAAAATTATTAGCAAGATCTGTACAGAAAATTCATCATGGAACTTATGTAAGAATATGTTTACAGGTACATTATGCATAGATTAGCTGTAAAAGAAAGACTTAAATTTAGCCCAAATACTTGAGCTACAAAAGGAAACGGATCTCATCCCTTTTCTCATGTTTTTCATTTGTTTCTGTGAATCTGACACCTTCACTGGGGGTTGCTTTTCTGCCAGGGACTTCTCAGCAAGGTGAGTTCCCACAGCACGATTGTCTGATGCAATATCTGCCCTGACTCTTCACTCATTTGCTCCTTAGGCTGACTTTGTGTGGGTTATCTGATTCTGCATGTTATCTGAAGTGTATACTGTGAAACAAGGTTACTATTTATCAGACCTTGGATTTTCAAGTTTTCAGCTGAGTCACCAGCCACTTCATTCCTACTTGTGCTGTGGTAATCTGTCTTTTCAATAAGGCTTATTTTGTGCCATTTTTCTAGTTTCTGCATGTTATGCATTTCTTTGTGACAGTACAACTGAAATCCTGGCAATAAATTAGAGAGGGATTAATTCTTTTGTTAACATTTATAACAAAAGGCCAGCCCTCAGCAGGTCAGTTGTCTCTAGAGTAAATTAGGTTATAATCCATCAAACAGATGTCAGAACCCCATAAAAATAGGAGCATATGTGTACACTGACAAATTAATTATGTGAAAATCATACAGATTATGGCAGGAGAACATTTTATTCTACCCTTAAGCACCATGTATGAAACATATTTTCTGAATTGCAGTTTGCCATATTTTACTGAATTTGTGATAGTAAATAACATTATCTGTAATTGGCATACACGTGGCAATGTAAGCACAGCACATTCACTTCTTGTGGTAATGACAGCCTTTGCCAGGACAAGGCAAAGGCAAGCCAAGGACCAGCTGAAGAAATTGGCTACTTTCAAACTTTGAAAGAACTTCATCCTTTTGTGCACTCCCAGAGAGACATTCAAGTACCCATGAATTATCTCTCTGATCCCCACACAAATGGAATCCAAGTCCCAGGCTGGAAAGGAGCTGTGCTGTGGGACACAAAAGGCTGAGAGATCAGGTTGCTGGGGTGTACCATGGCACTCATGCTACTTTGTGTAGTTCTAGTCTGATCCTCAGACTCCCAAAAGTACCTTGTTTAGTAGTAGACAGAAAGAGCCAAGTGAGCACCCAGCTGGAAGCTACAGGCCCCACTGAGCACACAAAGCACTTGTAAACAGCAAATAGAATAATCCCCCTGAGTAGGCCCAGAAAAGACAAAAAAACCTGGAGTTCCTCACAAAGGGACTTTGGAAGTATTCAGTCCCTCTCTGGACGCTGTCACGTACTTTGCATCACGTTTATTTACGGCATAATTAAAAATTCAGCTTACATAGTTTTGTAGCCATATCATGACCTAAAATAGGTGCCTAACTTGGTACTAAGACTGAAACAGCACTAAGATTCAAGAGAGCAATGAGAAAATGCACAGTTCATTCTGCCATACACTGGCTCCCCATGGATTCCCTCCAAATGGGCACTTCTGATAGCTCCACTCCCTGTTTTGAACACCATAATGAATTTATTCCTTAATTGCATAGGGAGTCAGGGTCTAGCACCTCTGGTTAGCAAATAGTCCAAATAATAAACCTTATCACAAGGTGGCTGTCATGCTGGCCACTACAGTCATTTGCACCTGATGCAATGGTACAAAGCCAGGAGTGTCACTTGTTATACCCATTAACCCTGCAAACCATGAACAGATTGTATTAAAGAGACTCTAAACACCACAGGTAATTTTAAACAGTTTGCATCAAATAATGCCTGGCCTACATTTTCTTTTCAAAATTAATGATATCTCATGAAAATTATAGCATTAAAAGATTATATTATAAATAGTAGCTGCACAGAAGCATTTAAATTTTTTAAAATTTCTGTACAGTTCATTTCACTGACTTGAACTATTTACAGTAAATATTTTTCTGAATAATCAGGCAATGTCATAGAAAAATGCAATGGTGTTTAATAGAAAATAGAGACTCAGGCACTCAGATGGGGTTCTAGACAACTGGCACTCAGCTGTAATTCAAAATTATATTGCCACTAAAAGGTTAGGTTTCCTGGAAACCTAAAAATTATTTTTAACTTTCTGTTTAACTAGAAGAATATCACCTATGGCTGTTTTCTTCTAGCAAATCAGGTTGTGGTTAATAAGAGAGATTAAATCCATTTTACATGATGCTGCTAACAAAGGGTTTTTGACTTGTTTCTGTTTTGGGCTCCTTTTGAGGTCTTTAGTTTGTTCCATCAGAGTTGCTTTGAGTTAAAACACATGTTCTCCACGAAATGCATGATAAAAAACACCTGACAATTTCAAGAGGTTAAGTGGCCATGATCTGTGCCCTGTATGTACTGCAGCTGGAAAAAGATGCAGTTTGACACAGTACCTAATTTGCTGTGACATTGAAGTTTTAAGGGATATTCAAGGAGATGGAAGTCCTGGCCCTAAACATATCCCAATGTCTGCTGGTCCTCTGTCTGTTAACTTACTAATGAACCATGATTGAGTAAAGTAATGAAGAGTTTACAGAGAGCCCCAGGAAACCAATTTCCAATTTTGCAACCAGCAGGCTTTAACTCCACTGCAGTCTTTGCTAATTTTGTCTAGGAGGAGACTTGGATACTAAATGCCATTTCTGCTTTGTGAATCAGACAGACTTTTCCAGTCCTTGAATATTTACTTGCTAATGAATGTCTCTTCTACAGATCCATTTTATTTCCATCTGTAGTTGTTAAAAATAGGCTGAATAACTAAAAAATGATTACTGAGAGAAATGAAATTATAATCACTGAAAATCAGAGGCACTATTAGAATCATGGTGAGAAGGAAATTTTAATCTTCAGTCTGATCTGGGAAGAACCATGGAAATAGGTGTAAGAAAAATATAGACAGCTAATTTTGAGGGGAAAAAAATAATCAGCGTGAAAATCTTTTATACATAATGTCTCTGTGTGACTGAAGAACCAGTGCTTCTACCTACCCTGCATACAAAGCAGCTCCATATGCAGTGCACAGAATCACATCTGCAACAAAACTGTTTCTCTTGAGCCAGTATCCTCAATATTTGTCATACAAGTCAGTTGGAAAGAACAGTAAAATAGGAGAGAAATCAAATATCAAGGAAAAGATACATTTCTAAGTACAAGTCTGTTACATATTTCTGTGCTGAACAGCAGGGTTTCTATAACCAGGTCCCTATAAATTGCAAAGGCCTCATGTTTCTTTTTTTTTCTCAGTAAAACATAATTTTAAAACACGGTTTTCAAAGATGATAATACTAGTGCAACATTTCAACAGCTATATCCGTAAAGAATAATGCAGAAACACTTCTGTATTATATCTATAAAAATAACAGCAAAAGCAGTCTCTTTATTTCAGCACCTTTTAACTGAATTAAGGTAGTTCACATAAATTTGCAATCTCAAATGCTACCCATCATGCAGAAGGGCTTTTTTCCTCCTATTTTCTCTTGATCCTGAGGCTATAATTTAGAAAGCTCACAACTTTTTCGGGGGATGTAATCTTGCAATCCTCAAAACAGCTTTGTCTGTTTTCTGTGCTTGTGTGAGTGCAGGTTGAGATGATTTAAAGTCACAGAGCATTGTATATTATTTTCTTAGTGAATTACACTACTGTATTGACAGAAGAATGACTTGAGGGATAATGATTATAAAGTGCATAAAAGTGAAATTGTGCATTCTGTGGACAATGGAGTGAGGAGAAAGCTATAATCTAAAAGTCATAAAATGTGTGTTGGTAACTCTGCAGCTCCTATGGCTGAATATGACTCATACAGCTCTCAGGAATTCTGGGTGCTGCTTTCAATTCTGCATTCTAAAGGGCACTTAAATATGGGGTATGTTTTAACATTTCAGAGTCTCTCCAGAGTAAACATTTGAGATCATCACAAACTGCAATCTATCATTGAAAGAATCATACTGCATAATTATCAACCAGAAAAGAGCCCTTTGTAGTCTGGTTATGTAAAAAGTAAAAAAAGCATTACCAGGACAGCATCAGTCTGGATTTCTGCCTCCAGTGCTATTATCTCAGGCAACCTTTTACTTATCTTAGTTAAGTGAAGAATTCTCTGTTACTTTAGTTCCTGATGGCATTGAAGCCCAATATTCCATTTATTATCTCCATGTACCTAATATGCATTCCAATTTCCCAACAAATCCTGATGGATTCATAATCTACACACAGTATTACTTATTAATACATCAGATTTTGCTTTCCACTCTTAAAACATAAACAGGATATTCAC
This sequence comes from Serinus canaria, assembly GCF_022539315.1. Taxonomy (NCBI): domain Eukaryota; kingdom Metazoa; phylum Chordata; class Aves; order Passeriformes; family Fringillidae; genus Serinus; species Serinus canaria. Next base: position 88,106,519 of record NC_066316.1, read on the forward strand.
TAATGAACAGAATTCTATTAGAATCTCAAGAATCTAAGAGAAACACTGTTAGAAATTATGGACATCTTCTTAAAGAATTTAACATGTTAGGAAAACATATTCAGGCAAAAGATATTATGTTTTTCCAAACAACTAAACCACTGATCTATGTGTGTAGGCTGCAAAGGTTAAAGAACATAGAGGGAAGAAACAAGACTGAAAGAAGGGAAACCTGAATCTCTCAGATTATGTCTGTTATCTTTCAGATGAGGAAAGGTAGTCCATTTGTTTCAGAGCCTGTAGAAGGCAAGTCCTTAGACGAATAAACGTCTTAATTAAAGAGATTAGTGCAATAATTTTCTTTGGTGAAATAAAAATGACTCATTATTATGGAACTATTATTAATAGTTCCATACTGTAAGTCTTACTATTTCTATTTCGAAATACACGATTATTTAAAAACAAAACAAAAACAAAAACCATGAGTCTACTTTATATAGAATTCCAAAACCACTAATTGAAAATGCATTATGAAAAAGAATGCATGGCTGAAGTACTTTATCCAGTCCAGTAACAGAATCAATGACATTTGCAGCAATAGCTCTCTATTATTCACATTGTATTACTTGGTAAATTTAGCAGAAAGAAGAGGATGGGAAAATATGAACACAAAAAATATGAAAATAATGAAACTTTAATGTAGCACAAAAAGTGTGACAGATGTAATACCACAAAGAGTCATTAAAAACTTCCCAGTCCATCTCTTTTTATGTCTCACATCCTGCCACTATCAATTATTCCCTAAGTTTCTCCATGCTCTGCAAGACTTAAGGAAGCAAATTTAATTTATGTTTTTTTTCTTGTTATCTCTCCATCTAAACTTGCTACTGACACTTCAAGATGCTGAACCATGTGATGAAAAATCTCCTTGAGTGGAGGAAAACTTAAACATTTTATTACAAATGCCACAAGAAATTTTAGTATTTGTTTGTTTCTAGTGTTCACATCTTAAAAAAAACATGTCTAAACAAAACAATGGTTACAGATCTTATCTAATCTCCTTATCACATACTTGCTTCTTGTTTTTATGCCCACAACATATTTAAGTAGAACTCATAGGAGTCTTTTTAGCCTGGATCAATGAAGATGAAAGAGTGCCTTGAGCAGAACTCATTTGTCCTTGTCAGCTGTGGATAACCAACTAATACACTTCAAATAAAGTTATACTGCAACAGCCTGATCTTATTAGGCTTATTTAAATTAATAAGTACTATGAGGTCTTTAAGACCTAATTTAAAGTTGCAATAGTCTAGAAAGGTGTACTGAGTTCACCAGTATCTCATACAGTAAACTGAAGTAGTCTAGCATATAGAATGAAATCTTCTTTTTTTCCACAAAAATAAGTTGCTCACTCTGAAGACAAAGAAATGCCCAAACCAAATCAACTAGCACTTAATTTTATGTATTCTTCTCAGCTCAAAATTTTTCCAATAAGCATAACCCATGAAAAAATAAACAATAAATAGTAAAATACTAAGAAAACTATTTTCATTTTAAAGGTCCAGGTTATTCCAGACCAATATATTTAAATATTTAGAGGGATGCATTATATATGGGGATTATATAAGTGCAAGATTAGTGTTAGTCCTATTTCTGCTGTGCAATAGAACTGTTACTTTCTCATCTTGACAGGCTCAGTTATAGACATTTGTGCCTAGTTTCTATTTCCATTTAAAATATACTCTTAAAATAGCCATTCAAATGAGATTCAAGAGCACATTACAAAATAATAGGAAACATCTTATTAGATAATCTGAAAAGAAAATCTCATCATAAACAAATTAATATTTTACCATCTGCTTCACATTTTTATTGCACATAGTCTTTTTTTAATGGCCTATATTTGGGATAAATTGAACTGGTTTTATGTGAAATAAATATTACAATTTTGGGAAATATATAGGGCAAATACAGCTATAATGAATTAAAATTCAAAATATGCAAAATATAAAAGCCGTTTGTACCCTATTCAATGCACAAAGTGATACACACTCTAAAAAATTTTCCTATGCAGAAGCTGCATGACTTTGAAGAATCAGAAAGATTCATGGAATCTACTCCACTGGCAAATTTGAGATATATAGGAAATCAATATCTGTTGCCTTTTTCAGCTAGAATGATATCCCATATATTTTCAGTTCACAGGCTGGGATTTCACTATGCAAATCACATTTCTGGTCATGACAGAGGGGGCAGCAATTTTCAACAGCAATTACACCAGATAATTTAGACTGAGGTGGCAAAAATAGACCCTTCTTAGGTTTCTGCAGTGCACAACAGGATCAGTTGCAGGAATTCCAGTACTGACTAGACTCCACTGAATAAAATATTTTTATACATGACTAGGAGCTTCATTTTAAGCATCCTAACCTTGAATAGAACCCAGCTCATTCTATTCTAGAGTGGTAACTCTACTGAGCCTCTTCTTGTGCTCTGTTAAGTGCCCTGGTCTGACACCCTGCTTGAGGTTGCATTTGTTAGCAGACAAGCCTCTTTACTGGAACTGATGGACCTCAAGTGTTGAAGCTTTCCCCTCTCTTTCACAACAACCACTTTTTGTTGGCTTTTTTTTGATGATTACTCAATTTCAAACATGGTTTCAACAGGAGGTTGTAAATGTCATTCCTAAGTTAAACTGACTTGCCAGCTTTCTGACAACCCAGATTTCCTCAGCATAAAGAATACTTTATAACTTTCTGTTTTGAGTAATCCAAGAGATTCCTTACTCATCTGTACCAGCTGGAGGTTGTATAAAACCATCTAGATCAAACATAATTTCCTCAATTTTCATAGAATAGAACATGACATAAAAACAAGTAGTCTTGTAAGTTAATAAAGACTCCCCACATCACTCCCCTTGCTGCTGCCTGCTTCACTGCGCTCATGACTCTCTTCCTTTCTCCTAAGGAGATGATAAGTATTGACATTCCCATGCTGTGTAGGGCCCTGACCTGGGCTAGTTTCCACCAAGCCTCTCTATCACTCCCCCTCTATTAACAGTGCAAGGGGAGAAAAAAATACAAAAAGTTCATGGGTCAAGATAGGGACAGGGAAATAATATTACAGGCAGAACAAACTCAACTTGGGCAAATTTATTTATTGTCAATAATGGAGCAATAAAAGAAATGAGAGTAGGTTAAAAAATTCTAAAGACCCCCAACATTCCCCCACCCTTCCCTTCCTGCCCTCTTCAGCTTTACACTCAATTTCTCTGCCTCCTCCCACTGAGTGCCCTGGCAGCATGGTGAGCAGGTGTTTCAGTCAGTTCATTCCACATCATCTCTGCTGCTCATTCCTCCTCCTGCTCTTTCCTCCTCCTGCACTTTTTGTGTTCCAGCATGGGGTACCTCCTGCGGAAGACAGCCTTTCACAGACTTCTCCAACATGAGACCTTCCTACAGGACGCAGATCTTCAGGAATGCTTCAGCACAGGCTCTCTCTGTGAGAGACAGTCCTTCAGGAGCCCACTGCTGCAGGATGGCTCCTGTCTCCATAAGGCCAGAAGTCCAGCTGGGGGCTGAAATAGAATCTCTGCTGCAGGTGCTGGAGCACCTTCTCCCCTCATCCTCCACTGACCGCGGTGTTTCCAGACTTGTTCCTCTTACACATTCTCACTTCTTTCTAACTGCTGCTGCTGTGAAGCTTTTTTTTTCCCACTTTCTTAAATGTGTTATCACAGAGTTTTCCCAACAGCACTGTTTGGTTCAGCTTTGGCCAGCAGCTGGTCCATCTTGGAATTGACTGGCACTGGCTCTGTCCAACACAGTCAGCTTCTGGTATCTTCTAACAGAAGTCACACTTGCACCCCTTTCCCCTCCACTTGCCACATAAGCCCAATGCACACTGAAATGCAGACCACATATCTGTGGGTCTTCCTGAAAGAACTGATTTGTGCTTTGCCAAGCTTAGAGCAGTATTCATCTCAGCAGTCCAGGATGTCCCTTTCTGAAAGGATTGAGCATCCCTATCTCTGATGGGGGCTGGAAACCCATGAGAGAGACAACGCTGGATGGACTTTTTTCTTACAGCAATATCCTGGAAAAGCAGAATGGTTTTTGAATTCAAGAAAGACTGAGTATGTATTTTAGAATATAAACTTCATTCTTAAGTGAAAAGTACTCTAAGGAATTGTATCAGATAAAATATGAATAGCTTCTTTTGTACCATGCTGCTCTTGGATACTTTGGGCTTGCCCCATGAACCTCTGTTTGGTGACTTTGCTTCAGCTGCCTAACTCACAGAGTGTCTGAGATGCAACAAAATCTGCCCAATCTTCTCTGATCCATGGGATACTTTTCCCACCCTCCATGACTTCTGAAGCCTTTCTGCCCCCTCCTTCTCTTCCCAGTAGCCTGTCAGTGATGGGTACTAACTGCAAGCACCCATCTCAATGCTGTGCCTCCCAGATTACCTCTTTCTCATGTCAAGCCTTTCCTGTGACCTTCTCTCCTTGAGCAGCTGCTGTAAGAAAGAGCAACCATTCCTTCTGAGAAGGCCTCTGCCCTATCTAGTCCTCTTTCCTCCTCTAGTCCTGAGAACAAGGTATATATGATTTTGTCAGAGACCTATAGGATGTTTTTCTTCCATTCTGATCTTCCTTACTGTTTTCATTCTTTCTGTCAGTGGGGATGTCTCACAGCTTCTAACCTCTGTAGGATGTTTTGAGTCAGTTCTCTCTGACCTTCTTGGAAGCTAACACAGAGTGATGTTTTATGCCCCCAAACAATGAACATTCATTGCTGGATGGATGGCATTTTGGTTTTTTAAATAAACTAAGAAATATGAAATGAGCTTTTTAGTACTAATTCCAGACAGATAACTAAAGAACGGAGATGACATACAAATACAACCTTTCTCAAAGTTAAAAATGATCCCTAGATAAAATCAGCAAAATTACAAGGTACATTGAAGAAAAATTGGTGAACAATTTCTTGAGAGCTATCTACCTGACAGACTACACAGGGGGGTTAATTCCAGAAATATGAATTTGCAGGTAGAAAAAAATATTTCTAGTCCCTAATGCAAAAGGAGACATTTAAAACTGAACTATTGATACCATTTTTTAAAAAAAAAGGTGTCAGAATATTTAAAATTCTATTATAAATGTGGATAAGTATGAAATCCATATATGGATATACCAAACATATGGTACACGTCATCTATTTTTTTGGTGTCATCTATTTTTCTTTTCGAAGATGTTAAGAGCTGATGATTAGGTTTAAAATTCTGATTCCAAAAAAGGTGTATTTCTGTCTTCTGTAAGATCCTGAGACAACATTTGGGATTTGGTTACAGCCCCAGAGAAGAACTACTTTGCTTTGCAGGAGGAGGAACATTGTCCAAGGGGACAGCACAAGCTGCAGACTCCCTTGGGTCTGGTGCCAGGAGCTGTGGGGGCTCCCTTGGAGGAGCCAGGGGCCATCTCACTGCTGTTTTCACATCCATGAAAAACAAATGTTTTGCAAGTGCAATACATTCTTATGCAGCAAAAGTTACAAAAAACCCCCAAACAAACAAACAAAAATAATCCCATGTAGGTTTCTAAAAGGAAACACTCCTAACCAGACTGCAGTTTTTTGCAAGCCAGACCAACCAATGTTAGATATGCACGGTACCAGGTAATGCATAAAGTCTGAGAATTCAAATCCTTGTCTGTAAAATTCTATGTGACAGAGTGACTTTTCATTTTCCCACATTACTAAGGAACTCATAAAAGTTGCATTGTTTCAGAAAGGTTTATTTATTGTGAACATTTGCCTTGCTTGACCCCTGGAAATTTCACCTGAGTTGGAAACCTTGTTAAACAGAGCATTTAGGCTGAACTTTCTTGAGGCAACCAGAAGAGAGCAGTAGGTTTTACCTGTCTCAACCATAAAATTTGCCAGTTAATAAGAAGCATTGAAGTTGAAACTTTCAATCAATTCCTAAACAATTAAACTGTCAAGAGATGGATATCAATACCAAAGGGCCATAAGATCGACAGAGAAAAATCTAAGTCCTTCTCTGCTTTGGAAAGGAGCTGAGCATGTGCTTAAATATACACAAAAGGTTTGGTGCAAACAATTCTGCATTTTTTCCTCCATGTGTTCGTATTCTGGGCACACTCTAAGTTGATGACTGTTACCAAAAAATAATGAGATCTTTGTCCTGGCTCCCTTTAATTCAATGGGTTTGAATTAGTCAGCTGAGAAACTGTGTAGATATCTCTGTACTATCAGAGAAACTCAAAGACAAATTATATTTTCTGGTCTTTTTCTCTTTTGCTCAATTTTTTACATCAGGTATTTAATCTAAAAGGTCCATTCTTATGAATAGCACTATTGTATAGCAGACTGACTAATGCATAATGCATTTTAATATGAATATTCTATATTCATATTTTTCAATATTCATATTTTTCCCATGGCAACTGCTGTATAGGTACAGAGTCCAATGCTACTAAATTGTATATCCAACAGTTTAATATAAAAGATATTCTTTATGTGTATCCCAAACACTACTTCAGTGTTACTATTTATCTTATATTAGTGAACATAATTTTTTAATTAAAGGAAAAGTGCTAAAAATGTCAGTTTAAGTATGATCAAAACCATGATGACCTACAGGTCTTCAAACAACAAACTTTTGGAGAATGAAGGCATGAGCTGTTGTCCAGATATTTTCTGGCCTCACAAATCTAGGACTTACTGGCTTTAGTTTTGATATTCACAGGGTGAATATGTTTTCCCTAATTTGTAGGTGTTTTGTGAGACAGTCTCTATATTGTAAATTCCTGAGTTTTCTATGCCTTCAGCGAAGAGGAGGGTATCCTTTCTGATCATCAGAGCAAGATCTGCCTGCTGGTCTCCATTTAAAATTAAGTAACATATTTAACAGCCTTGCAACCCATTGCTAATGCTTGCACAGTTATTTCGTTCTAGTCTGAGTGATAGTAAAGAATGGGAAGGAAAGGAATACAGAATATTTTTTCATGTTTTGAATGCATCCAACATGATGAATAATGCCAGCTAAGTAAATAAGAAAAAGCATTCTGAGATTTCACAGAGAATCAGTACAAGGAGACCTGCTCTGAAGCAGAGGAGAGCTCGCCTCATGTATTAATGGGCCTGATTAGAGCTGACCAAGAGGAATGAAGTGCAACCTCAGCTGAGATTACTTTGGCTGTATGTTTTATTCCTACAAGCTCCATCAGCAGGAAAGAATTGGAATTTGGCAATCAGAAAATAATATGAGAAGGCTTGTTTACAAAAAAAAAAAAATAGAGAGAAAACTACAGGGGGAAATAACCACACAAGAATTCAAACTGGTTTTGTCCTTAGTGTCTGTGTCTGTAGGAAGGCTTTGCATGTAGAGCAAATTATTTGACAACCATAAAAAATGAGCTAAGAATCCAGAAACCCCTGTGGTAAATACAAACCGACAGCATCCCTCAGATGATAGGCTGGAAATAACCTTTAGTCCCCTATTAAAATGCACAAGGTTTTTCATGCTGTTCTGAAGCAGAATGTTTACATATCTTAGTTCATCCATCACCAGAGTAAGAGGATAAAGAATAACTCACAGCTGTAATTCAGAAGTAAATATCTTGGTCTCTGAACCAGTTTGCTATTTGTAGCATGGGTTTTCACAGCACTAAACTAACAGGTGGCTGTCAAGTACATTTGCAAGTAACAGGAAGAAGCTGATGTGTAAGAAGGCAAGGTAGGCACTAATTATTCCATTGCTAACAATTCCATTTGCTTTTGCATCCTCATTACTGCTAACAACTTTTATTACAATCTGTAGGCATGAAATTCTGCACTTTGTTTTTGCCCTTGCTTCTGCTAAATAAGGTAGAGATTTTTTGGCACTTCTACCTATATACTGTAGGGTGGGGAAATTGATGAGAAAGCTGAAAATCTTGACCAGACAGCTGAAGACACTTTAAAACTTCAGAAGTCATAAAACTCTTTTAGTCTTCTGCTGTATGTCTGTCTGTCGTTCACTAGAGCTGTGGGAACTGCTCTGACTGAAACACTCTCAGTTTAACAAATCCCCAACAAAGCTAAAAGAGTCCAAGAGGATCTGGTCTGAATCCCATCCAAATGGCCTCAGGATCTGCTGCCCCAGTGCAGTTTATCAAATCCACACCTTGTGGTGATGTGCTTGGTGTAGGGTGTGGTCCCCAGAGCTAACACAATGCAGTCTGTGACAGAGGCAAGGGCAACAGTGCAAATGGCTCAGGACCAGAGAGAGCCAAGTCCCCTTGGCCAAGACAAGTGCACAGACTGAAGGAAGAAAAAAAGAGTAAAGGGGAAATGTTGTTTGTATTCATTTATTAATAAGAGCATGTGAGCCTGAACTAGTCCATCCAGCAAACAGAAATAAGAACAGCTGTGGAATTTGATCTTCTGTGCCTCATATGCCTGTTTTAGAACAAATGTTTGCTCTTTCTTTAGTCTACAGGAAGACATGGACGTGTGGTCAGACTGCAAGATTTGTCTTGCTGCATACAACCTCACTTAATCTCTCTACTTCTAGTTAGCCTAGAAACCTTGATCAGAATTTACAGAACAGTAATGCCAAGCAGCTGGAATCCTGAGAATACCCCACCTCAGAAGCTGCCTGTGGAAATACTTGGTGGGGAAGCTCACATCTATCAATACTGATAATTACATGAGAAAAAATCAATGGGATCAAATGGCATTGTTTTAGAATTATTTGGGCCAGTAAAAAGTTTTTGGAAAGCAAGATTTTTGACAGGAAGGAAACCCCCCATTCTAGTCACTTCTGATAAGGGACCCCTCTTCCAATGAAATCAGCAAGCAATGAGGGGAAAGAAACCTGAACTCACAGCTCACTAGTATGGATCTTTTCTCAGAATACAAGAATCAAATATATATTCCATATTCTTTGGCATCTAACCCTGATTTATAAAGAATATTTTAGCTTTTATTTTAAAATTAATTTAATTTCTCTTAGATAAGAATAAAGAAATACATGAACAGGCATAATATGTTAAATTTTTTAAAAAGACATGTCCACAAAAAAAAAAATCAAAATAGATGCTTTTTCTCCACAATATTTTGTAATATTGTCTGCTGCCATACTTTTTTCACTGGCAAGTTTTAGGTGTGTTATCCTCTACAGCACTTCAGAAACGACATTGTACAATATAAATATGACAAATCTTCCATTCTGTCACATTTGAATAAATTCCAAACACCTTTGAAGTTTTGCTGACCTCCTTTTGCAAACTCTTTGAGAACCGTAGATGAAAAGTAGTCATGATGCTCGATAGACATTATCATATCTTTTTTTAATGCACTTTGGGACAACTGCCATTTATTTTTCACCTATTTGTCACATCAAACAATATTTAAATTCCAGATTTGCTAAATGTTCAAAAATGGTTTCCATCTGCATCTTTGAAAGTCACTTTTTGTTTTGGGGCAACATTATGGACAGTTTCTGGAATGTGGTGAAAAGGACAGTTTCAACATCTAATTATGTTTTATATTGTTTGTCTATAGTGTCTTTGTATACACATATTTTTATAATGATAATTTTTGGTAAACTAATTCATGCTTCAACAGCAATTTTTTTTCAGTCACCTGCCTGTAATACTCTCCCAACAATATCCACTGTCATGAAATAGTACAGTCTGTCCAAAGACCAAGGACCTGGTAGGGAAGGTAGGCTCCATACAGTACCACATGCCTGTTCTGCCTATGCATCAAACAACAAATTGCACAGAGACACCAACATGCATTGCCAGGTGTGGGTGTATTGTCTTTGACTCAGGACAGCACTAATTTCTAACTAAACTATACTTCTCTTGGTTCAAACATACTAATATCCTACTGTTTTGTCAAATGAGCAAAAAAATTTGGTGATGATTGTGTTCAATAATCCTTGAAGATATACCATAAACATGATTTTTTTTAATGATCACGAAAGAACAAGGAACTAATTTCCCTAATTGTGATACAGAATATGTGAAACAAGGAAAATTATTGTCATCCCTTATCCTTCAACTATTATTTAGGAGCACCAGCTAACACCTAATTTGTGAGTATTTGGCTAACCAGAACCTAATTTGCTACATGAACATTTAGTAGGCCTCTCTTAGTTTTTTTACCCCAAAATAACCTCTAAGCTCCTTGCCCTCTGCACAGGATATGTAGGGGCACATTGAACTGGGAGTAAGCTGTGTCATTTTGCCTAACTAAAAAAAGAAAGGTCACTTACTGTCACTAACTGTGTCTTCTGCTGTATTTGCAACTATACTTTTGCTGGGTTCAATCTCTGTTATTAAAGGGAAGATGTTATCTCAAGCTTTCACTGACTGACATGGAAGTGCCATTGCTAAATAAGAAAATATTCTGCCTTTATTTTGCATATAGTAGACTGCATTTCCAAAAGGAGGGCTATGAGATCACTTACAAATTTCTTATAAAAATAGTTTAATCTTTAATGAACCCTAAATGTGAGATCCTCTGGTCTTTTTGCCCAAGAAATCTTCAGGTGTCATGACACTGTCCTAAAATTTGTTGGGGAACAAAAGAAAATAACAAGTTCTACTGGGCATTACTGAGTAGAGGAAATGAAATCCATTTGTGGAAAATTAGGTTACAATTCAGAAGATAAAATCAGATATGCCAATTCAACTGCATATGGTCTAAAAATGATAAAATAAATTTAAACAACTACTGAGAAATTTGTTTAAGCACTAGCAACATCATATTTTATCTTGCAACCCAGATACAACATCTGCTTTACTATCCCCATTCCTTCCTAGAATTTCAATTTAGAGGTGATCTAAATTTTATTGGTCTGGACACCAAACGACAAGAAATAATTTTTTATTAACAGTATAATATTTTTTGCCAAAAGAATTTTGAAATTTGTTTCGAGACATGTCTTAAGATTTCAGGTTCTTCTACAGCTTAACTACCTACACCAAGGACATAGGTCAGGAAGGAGCAAAAGTAAGCTGAAAGGCAGGCTATGTGCAAGTCCAAAGAGGGACAACCTAGTGGTGAATAAATCTAAGATAGAAAATAAAAAATTAAACCAGTAAATGAGGAAATTCTTCTCCTTTGTTCACACAGGTAACAGGTGAATGTACATTTCAATCTAGTAAGACAATAAAATAGAAGACCCTGTGGAAATGGGCTTTACGATTACAGCAGGCAGCAAATACCAGGAGAGGAGCAGGGAACTATATGAGCTAACAAATACTGCAGGCCTGTGAGCAAATAACAATGTGAAATGTCCTCTTGGCATCTGAATATTTTAGTGGATGAGATAAGGAAGTTCTGAGGCAGTCTTCCTCCTGGAGCAGAAAGAGCACAAACTAATTTAATATTAGTTATCAGATTGATAAACTTATGAAAGGAAATACTCAAATACTTTTCTGTGATTGTTTTGAGATCTCCTTAGTGAACGAAGGACCCATCTACTATTCTGTGTCCTGTGTACATTTCCAGCTTCTAAAATGACAACCAAATTACATGAGATATTTTTCTTCAGTAGGTAATTTGAATCTAAAACTAACATACTTTAGAGAGCATAAATTAGGGTGGGAGAATGCAATGGTTATAGAGCACAATGTGTGAGTAAGAAACTGAGGCATGGGCAGAGACCTACTGCCTGACAAGTACTAGAATTTGGAAATGTCATCCTGGGTCTACCAAGCACAGAGGGACCCCAGAAAGCAGTGTCAGAAGTAAAACCAGAGTGCAGGAAGCCACAACTTCTGTGCTAGGCACCCAAAGCTGAACACCCCCAGTAGGGACTCAGCCCTTATGTCTCTTATGGATTGCATCCACACTAGACTTAGTTACCCTCCAGAACATGGGAGCTTTTCCAAACTGCCCACTGAGAATGCTCCTTGCCCATGCCAAAGCTCAGACATGGTTTGGGGTTTTGTCTGGAAGAGTGCAAAGCTGGGTACATGTGCTCTGTCACACTCCCTAACTCCTCACAACTTAATATTACAAATGCAGCCACTGGGACCAGTCAAGCTGCCCACTGTGCTGCATTGATAGATCGTCCCTATGAATTTCCCATAAATTAGAAAAACTTCATAACTCTTACCGTTTTTTACAGGATTTCTGAAAATATTAATTGTATTTAGAAACAATACTATTCAGAGCATAAAACACTTTTCCTACTCGGCAGTTGAGGGGTGATGATAATGAAATAAGCCCAACATTTTGATTTATTTGATTATTATCTTAGACTTTATTTCCAATATCTTTACATCTTGGCATGTAAAGAAAGTAAATATAAAGTAAAGAAAAGCAGTTGTAGTTTTAGTTGTTAGAATCTATTTGACAGAAACATTCCCTGCTTCGTTACTGGATTGAGGATATCCCAAAATGAGAGCTGTAGAGTTACAGCAAGACAGCCTCTTACTGCTGTTACTGCAAGAGTCTTCGCGGATTGTCTGCTCTGTTATGAAGTAGTCTGAAGGTTGATAGAAGGTTTCAGATAGTCTCCATCTGCACCATATTTAAACAGGTGTTGTGGATAGCTTTCTGACTTTGCCATCTGGCCTTCAGTGCATACATAGGTCTCAAAGTTAAGAAAAATGTTTCTCCTGTGTAGTGCACAGTTGAGAGCTTGTTAGATCACCAAAGTAAACCCAACTAGTGTAGAAGTAGCCTGGATTTGCTTTGAACCACAATAGCCATCTCAGTGGCTGCAACTCCTGTTATGTAAGGCCTGATTGCAAAGTAGAGTCAGTCTGTTGTTTTCCTGTGCTCTATTTCAGTGACTGAAGTTACTCTACAACATTGCTTTTTCTAAGACTCATGAAATTCTTTTGTTTGCTTGCCACAGCCTCTCACATGATTAAGATGTCTCTGTAAGGAATACATTACAGTATTCTTGCTTTGGAAAAGCCAGAGATCAACAAAAGAGCCCTGACAATATTAAAAAATATATCTTTTAGATGCAAATATTTGTGTTTAAATTAAATTCTTTAATATTTGAGTACCAAGATAAGATTTTTCAACTGATACAATCAGAAACCAAATAATGATACATTTGCTTCTGAAGATTATCAAATAAGTTGAATTTTGATTGACAAAGCAGAATAGAAACAGTTTATACTATGAATAACCTTTATTGTTTCAGTAAGTTGCTCTATCTCTAAATTTCATAATAGCTAATCCTGTTCTAGAAAGACAGATATTTAATTATTTATATTATATCTCCCTGAGATTATTGCAGAATTTTATTTTATCTCTACTGATAACCATGTTGAATGTATACATAAAAAGATATATAATGCATTTTTATACTAATTGAACATAGCAAATTTTGACTAAGAATGAGGCTGGAAGATTGTTGCTTCATTAATTTATCGTTTTAATAAAAAATGTGCTTATCTTTAAATTTCATTAAAATTAGTCAAGTATTAAGAAGACAGATCTTGAATTATTTATGTTTTCTCTCTTCTAACTTAATAAAAGTATTTTTACCTCTACAGATAAAGTGAAGAATGAATTTTCATCACTTTACAATGCCTAGGCACCAGAAAATGTGCAGCACTGAATTACAATGACACACAGGCTCCTCTGAGACATTATATGGTATATCATCAAATGTCATACAGTAACTCCTTTTTTGCTGCAGGGGATCATTGTTCTTCCTGATAATTAAGAGGACCAGTAAAGTTGGTGTTTCTGAACTGGAATGGGAAAAGTTAAACTTAGTCATGATAAGCAACTCTTTTAGTGGAAACTGGGTTTCATCATACAGCCCTTAGTCCATTTGTAAAAGAAATATGAAACTATTGCTTAAACACTTAAATATACCTGTGTTTTCTAGAGCCAAATTTTGGGGTAGAAAACAAAGCAACTTTCTTATGAATTGATGTATTTTTTGTAACATCCCTTAGCAAACTCAGCACAGCAGATCTGCTGCAGTGAGCTTTTCAGCCCACGTATAAAACAGGCTAATGCCATGCTCCATGTAGTTCATGCTGGCCTTTGTTTCCCACAAGGACTGGCAGCCTTGCCCAATGCCCAGATTCTATAGGGATTTAGATTTAGGCAGTGTGTGTTGACTGTGAGCACAAATACAGAAAAGAAATTGGAAGTTCATAACAGGTTCTGGTAACCTGGAGCCCTGAATGAAAATGCCAATGAACAGAGCACCACAAGTGGAAGAGCTGAAGATGACACACTGTGCTAGCGAGCTGCCCTGTGTACTACCAGAACCACAGCAAGCATCACCTCTGAACTACTGAGGACCCCAGAGAGAACTGACACACCAAATGAGATGCTGCTGAGTGGTATCCACCTGAAAAAATGCTTGGAGATGATACTAATGAGATGATACCAGATGGGTAAATTCAGTCTGCATCCACAGTAAATGTTTTGGCTCACTATCTGCCCGTGGTCTGGACTGCTGGCAAAAATATTAGTCTTTTAAGTCTTGCAAATGTCAACAAATCCATATTTCCTAGATTGCTTCTCTTCCTCTATTTCTCTTTGTGTCTGTTTTCTTACAGGAAAATAACAGCAGAACTTAAAGGTGAGTTAAACATCCTCCATTAAGAGCTGTATGACAAATCAGAGAACTCCAGTGGAGATGTCTCAGACAAAGGCTTTTTCCTTTCCAATAAACAGAGAACTGAAAGCAGGTTTTACATCAGGATTTTCCATTCAAGCTTCAATTTCGTGAGAGTGATACACTAATCCTGCTAAATTGCAAAGCAAGAAAGCTCTTCAATTTCACCTGTGGGAAACAACAGGCAATATTATTGTTATCTGCTGGAAAGAGCTCAAGGTATTTCAACCTTTCAGTCTTCCTCTTACCTCCTCCGATTTTAAGCATAGTCTTGCTTGTAAAACTCTCCAGCTACCCCAGAGGTGGACCAACTTTTTCCTGGCTTGCCCTTGTTCTAAGTTAGGTCAAGTTTCTCTCTTTTACTCTAATTTGGTGTATTTCATTTCTTTGCTTCTGGGGATTTTTTTAGAAACTGGGAAACAGTTTCTCCAGTTAGTAGAGCAACAGGACTGATTCACAGTCTTTTTCCTATTTCCCTTCTGGACTGAAGAGAATTGAGGCACAGGAAATCTATTGCTAACCATTCTCCTATCCTTGTTGTCTCCTACATGCTTTATTTGATTTCTACATTATTGCTGCAGTCTACCCACTGATATTTTTGTTGTTTGCTTAGCCTGGAATCTCCCCATAGCAGAGTTATCTTCAAGAATATTTAAATAATTTTCTATCGGTGAAGCTTTGAAGAAACCCAGAGATGTGATAACAGTAAATATCAATATACAGAATTACATCTTACACTACCACCATTTGCATATGGTGCTGATATTTATAGCTACAATTTCTATTAACAATTAGATTCTAGTGTCACCCTTCTGTGAGCCTTCTAGATTTTACCAAAAATGCCTTTCATCTAAAAATTTTGAGATGATTGACTAACTTCTTTTCCACTGCCAGTTTTATTTTAAAAATGCTTTATCCTGGTTGGGGGTAGTTTAATCTGTAAACAGCCATCAAATCAGGTAAATGTGTGAATAACAAGCAACATTAAATCTTTACAGGTGTAGAAATTAAAGGACAAAATAGGAAAAATGGAGTATCAAGATTACTGAGCTAGGACAGTGATAGTGACAGAGAGAGGGTGAAGGTGATTAGAAGCTAAGGAGAAAAACCTGGTTATGAGACTCCATCTACTGTGATATAGACTGGATAGGAATAAATTTTCAAGTGTGAAATCAAGACCACATTTCAGCCAAAATTACAGCTTTGCAGACCTGATTTAAAATTTATTTTCAAAACCCTTATGAATAAATATCAATTATCTATTGAAGAAATAAAAAAGATATACGGGCACTCTAGCACTGCTTAATTACAAAAAGAATTAGATTAAAAATGAGAAAAATTTCTAGAGAGAAAAAAACCCAAATCAGCAAAGACAAAACTGCAAAATATTGGCACATTGGCATTAGAAATTCAAAAAATGTGTGTCATTTGCCAAAATGCTCGTGGAAACATCACAAATAAAGCCAGCATGGCTTTACAACAACAAAGTAAAGAAGGCCATTTAAAATAAGAAGGCATACTTCAAAAACTTGAAATTGTGTTGCAAGGGAAACAAAAAAATGGTAAAAGTGATTTAGGTACAGCATATCAAAAAGCATAAACACATTTACTAAAACCTTGTTCCAATGTGTTTATGGTTAAGGAATCCTATCCAGGGATGCCTTTGAAGAGATGGCCAAGGTATAAAAACACAGAGAATACAGGACCACAACTGACACATGATATCATTCTTTTCATCCAAGTTTTGATGTAAGGAAGAAATTCAGGAAAAAAGTGTAATACTGTGTGTCTACTTATGTAATGTGTATGTTGTGAATAAGGGAAACATCTTAATATCTTTGCAACGAGTAATGTAAAAAGTAAAAAACTGCCTTCATCCTCTGGATATTATTCAAAAGTTGTTCCCTGGACTATTAAAGACTGACTGTTTTCCTTCTGTGAAGGAGAGGGCATACATCTGAAAAAGCTGTAGTAGTATTTGAGATTAATTTTAAAAATTGGTAAAACAGGTTATACTTTTATTTTATGGTTCCATTAAGTAAGAATAGTTCTACTGTGGAGGAGAAATAATGCTTTCCCCTTAATTAAATTTTCTTGTGTATACCCGTGCCTTTTTCTTGCAGTAAATTGTCTTCAAATAAAACTGATTTTCTCAGTTCTATCAATAGGGCCAAGGCTTTCCCCCAGGCTAAGGTTAGAAGTGTAGAAATCCTTGAGCCTGTGATCTTGAACCAGCTGGAAGAACAGGAGCACTCTTGTTCATCTCCCCTGGTGTCAGAGCCAACACTGGTAGGTCTGATATTTAAAAGCCCCATCAGAAAGATGACTTAACCTTTTGTTTAATATGTCACAAAAGCCTATTAAAAAGCATAACAGAAGGGATGAAAAGGAATAAATAGACATGTATAAATCATGTATTATGATGAAATTAATGTCACTGTTCATGCATTCAGAAGTAATGTGAAAAAGAACGTTGCAGAGACATGATTCAATTACAAGAATACCACTCCCACAAACATGTAAATAATATTGCTATTTTCACACCTTTTAAACAATCACTTCTACTTTCACACAGCAGTCTCAAGTGGACCTTAATTCCTTGATGCTGTAAATCATTTTTTTAAAGTATAAAAATAGAACACACTAGAACTACAGAAGTGACACTACTTTTGTAATTGAATCAATTTACAATGTAGCAATGAAGACTTTGCAACTCTCTTTTGTTGGTTTTTTGCTGAAAGATGTGGCAATTAGGAAATAAGAACCAATAAATCAAATAAAATCCTCCTCTTAACTTTGCTTGCATTTGAAAGAATTGACTGAGCAACTCTCCATCTTACCAGCTACAGAGTAAATCTGTCCAGCCAAAAACTGTTGTTGTTTGTAAACAAGATGCTTCTGAAGGAAATCTGATTTCACATTCCTGTGACTTGAAGGAGACAGGTTTCCTGGAAAGGCATACAAGGGGATGATGGCCAGCTTTCTTTCCAGAATTTCCAAGGATTCACACCTTTGGGTACAACACAAGCTTGTAGTGGGCACAAATGAGCAAACAAGCATAGAGGGGAGGGGAAACAAACTGGTATGTTTAATAACTATTCAGGTGTTACTAGTATTTTATTAAAAGATCTGGCACTAAAAGATTCTTTCTCATTTACCTAAACCAGTATTAAAACATTAAACTTTGGGAAAACTTTTTAAAAGTAAGACTAATCAAGCACTGATATAATTTGTAACTTTAGTAGGGACTTTTCATAACAGGAATTTTAGGAGGTAGTGGGTTGCTCAGTTCAGCATTTTCAAAAACAGGTAAAACAAAAGTCTGTCAGGAATTGCTTAAAAACAGTAGGTTCAGCTTGGCCCATGAGAAGGATTTGCCATTTTCCTTTCAACCCTCTTTCCTACATGAAATTAATTCCAGAAATAGTTTTGCTTCATATTGAGCAGTTATATAAGGACAGGAATAGAAAAATTTGATTCTTCTGCAAATTATAATTGTTAATATTTGTTCCATTGGTGACAAGATGTGAAATGGATTTCTGTTGCAAAGATGGTTTTAGTAATCTAACTATTAGACTCTACCATATGTATAAGTATTCAAAGTAAGAAAATGGAAGTAGTGGTGGTTGTAGTCAAGAACACTTTTTTCAACTCCTTGCTACTATTATATATCTCTTTTCTATTTTGTCATTCACATTTAATTTCTAATTTGATTCAGCAAAAAAAATACAATGCAACAATATTGGCTGCAGGTTATTGAAGAGCCTTTTAAAAGCAGTATATGCTTCAAGGAAATGCCCTGAATTTAGATACATGTGTTATTAAATGAGATGGTGTAATACTTTTATTGCTTTTGAAATTAATTTTCCTTTGTAAATAAAATCTAGTAGAAACATGTGCTGCTTAGTGAAAGAAGGGACAAATAGCCCCTTTAAAGCACTGATTTACAGACCTGAACAGATAAGATGTTGATCCAAACACTTTGTTATTACTATTTTTTTCTACTGAGAGGCAAAGATGCCTCATTTCACCAAAAAAAAATACAGCTGTAGATGCACAGCAACACAGAAAAGAAGATGGGGATTTTGATTTATGAAAGAAAAAGAGTAGAAAAGACAAACAAATAGAAGATTACTAAAATAAAGAAATAAAAGCCTAATGGGTAGCAGGTGGAGTTGACCACAGAAGACAAGCTGAAAACAATTGGGTTTTGTTATAGTTTTATTATGAATGGAGACAAGAGCTCAGAGAAGTCCTGGCTGTTGACTCAGATTTCTGGCAGTAGCTCTGTTTGAGGCAGCCAGCACCCCAACTGTGTCTTGATTACAAGTTCTTAATAATGACTGATCAGGTCTGTTACCACATGAATTATTTCTTGAACAGACACAAGGAAAACAGACACAAGGCTTTAATGGCTTCTTACCACACAAAATAAACAAAAGAAACACTCCTAGTAGGTTCATAAGACAGTGCAGGGGAATAAAGGTACATATATTACAGCTAGAAAATAAATAGTATAGAGTAGGAGCCAATGTAATTTATCAAGGAATGACAGTGATGTACAGGAGTTTCCCTTCACTCTACTGCCAGCAGGGTAACTCAGGATCAACATCTCCAAGGACACCTCCCCACACACTCAGAGAGTGAATTAGAGATTTCTGATTTTATGAAAATTCTAGTGGGCTTTTATATTTTATAGAAGTGCTGTGTCTGTCAGTCATGAATTTTTGCTTATCCTTTCCTATGCATTCAGGGAAAGATGTTTATTGCTGGCTAAGGATGTTTTTCAGCCAAGATAATTCACCACAAAGCAAGCTATTCCAGCTTAACTGAGCCATGTAGGGAAAAAAGATAAGCTTTTTCAGTATCAGGGCTGAAAAGTCCTGTCACACACTAGAAAGGAAAGAAGCAGCCTCAGCCAACTCAACTGCCTCTCTTACTACAGAGTACTGGGCACATAGCTTTAAAACTGGGTACTGTGGAAAGTGTCCAAGGAGGACTGGGAAAAATTGCCCCAAATCAACAGGGGTTTATTGTTTTCTTTAGCCCAGTTGCACTAAAAATGCCTATCAAGACAGACAAAAAAACAAACTTTAGCCAACTAGATACTCAGAAAAGCATGTCAAGAGAGAACATTGTACAGCAGGGATCTTACTGCTTTTCTGGCCTTCTGTACTATTCTTAAACAACTCCCTCAATCTTTTCTTTTTCTCTTTTCTCTTTTCTTTTTCTCTTTTCTTTTCTTTTCTTTTCTTTTCTTTTCTTTTCTTTTCTTTTCTTTTCTTTTCTTTTCTTTTCTTTTCTTTTCTTTTCTTTTCTTTTCTTTTCTTTTCTTTTCTTTTCTCTCCTTCTTTCTCATGGTTAATTTTTCAATTTGAAGAGCTATTGGTATAAAGCATGCCTCATTAGCTCGTGGGAGGTAGTAGTCTCCATTAATTCAGTTCTCACTTCATTTGCTTTGCATATAGTTATAATTAGCTTCAGAATAACTCTGGTAACTTCAGCAGATTTATAGCTTCAGTTTTATTCTGCATTTGGTTTTTCCCTCTTGTTTCAATGTGTTGTATGAGTTTTAAAAAATCAAAACCAACAATGATTGCTTCAGGGAGGAATTTAATGTTTCACTTTAAGAGTGACAGTCTGTTTACATCCCTCTGTATGTTGAGCTACACAAACAGTTAAAACACTAAGTGTTACACAATCTCCAATCATGTTTTCTTACACACAGGCAGAAATCCACACTGTCTGATGTGCATTCTCTGAAGGAGCAATCCTATGCCATGTATGCCAATCCCCACCAGAGTGGATGTGGCAGCACAGTAACACACCTCCCTCCTCATAATATTCTGAGCTAAGGAAGAAATCATGTCAGTATTTTAGTGACATCCTACAGTCAAAAGAGGATTTGGTCTATTCCTTGGAGGCATACTCCTGCAGTAAGGATACACATGCAGCACTACACAATTCAGCCTTGTTTATCTAGGCTGTCAGGGCAGAAATGCTATTTTAAGAAGGGCAAAGAGTTAAAGATGACAGAGCCACAGCATCTTCTGACACCTTTGTAAGGCTGATACCACAGAACTACAGAATTTTTAGGGCTTGAAAGGACCTTTGGAAATCATCTAGTCCAACCCCTCTTCATATTCACACACAAATTGTGTCAGTGTACTTAGTACATCAGCCCACCCCTGGCCAAGCTGATTATTGATTTCTTCTTGTGGCAAAAGCAAAGTGCTTTATGCCACTATATTGGGCCGTTTGGAGTAGGAGGAGGGAAATTAAACCCTTCAGAAAAGTTCCAGAGCTTTATATAAACTACCATTTTCTTGGCACATACCAAGGTACCACCACCAAGAAAGATGCAAACACTTCCAGAAAGAAGCCACAGCCTCTACTAGAGAGAACCCTAAGGTATATCTGATGTTGTAAAAAAGTTTAAGTGAAAAACATATGTGGCAAAAATAAGGTATCCAGTCCCTCCACAGACACCATTTGAGAACTGAGTGGGGGTTCAGGACAGGACAAGAGTGGGGTTTATAAGTGCAATATTAACAGCAATACTGCAAAGACAGCTGTTTTCCTGGCTTAAATAAAAGTCAGTCACAAAGCTCTGAAATCTCTGTGCATCCACAGTGTGCCTAGCCACCCTAAATTCTCTACAAAGCACTGACAACTCCAGCACCTCCCCAAGGAAACCAGAAACCTATGGGTTAATGCTCTGTAACTGTTATACTTCTCCCTTATTTCAAAAGCCAGCTAGCAGACACCATCTAAAGCAAAATCAGGCTGAGAGGAAGTTCTTCAATAAGTTGTCAGCAGCTCAGCAAATAGTAAGAAAGAAGTAAAGTGATGTTGCAAATGTTGGTAACCTGCCAAAATCCTGTTAACATCTTTGCATGGACTACAAAGTTGTGCCTTCTTTAGCAGTCCATATGCTGACTCTCAGATCTTGGAGAACAGCTCTCCCCCATGGCTGGCCAGCATGGGATCATTCCACTGAGCCAGAATGATGGTGTTCCTGCCTCACTCCACATCTTCCTAAGAAAAATGTTTTATTTGCTCTTCAATACCATCTTCATTACAGGTCAAACATTGGACTCTCAGGGATGTGATCAGTCACATCACTGCCACCAGATGAGCACCAGGCAAGTCCAAGCCCAACATTCAAGTAGTATCCTTACATCTGCCATAAAACCCATAGGTAATTTCACTCTGCTTGCTCACAGAAATGATTAAATGACATGCCTTCAACAGCAGACCACCTTGCAGAACAAATTGTGGATGGAAATCCAAACATGCAGAAAATTGAGCTGACTTAGTACTTGTAAAACTCCTGGCAGAGCC
This sequence comes from Serinus canaria, assembly GCF_022539315.1. Classification (NCBI taxonomy): domain Eukaryota; kingdom Metazoa; phylum Chordata; class Aves; order Passeriformes; family Fringillidae; genus Serinus; species Serinus canaria. The sequence goes on from NC_066316.1 coordinate 88,128,467, forward strand.
TCATGAGCAGAAAGTATGTTTGAGCAGCTTGTGCTGGTCAGATTTCAGGCAGGTCTTGGCATTTGGAAGGATACAAGAACAGTCCATTTTCCATATAGCCTGAGTCACCTGTCCCAGATAGTTGATTTTGTGTCATTCCTCCCATACAAGAGTCTTCCCTGAGACAACCAGTTAAAGAATTTTGTATCATATTGGACCTGCTTCATTGCGAGCACAAAAGAGAGTCAAGCTATGTCATTGAGAGGATGGTTATGAAATTATTTGTGATCAGTTTTGATGCAGAAATTGCATCAAAGAGTTGCTTATATATCTGCACAAATGTAAGAGATTTTCATCCTGACAACACATTTTCTTTTCTTCATTTGTCAGATAAAGTCTCCAGCCTGGAGAGATTCCAGAGAAAGATGATCCAAGGACTGGGAAGGCTGCCATATGAGGAAAGTCTAAGAGAACTGGGTTTGGTCCACAATGAGATGAGAAATGGAGACCTTATCTCCATGTTCTGGTATTTAAAGAGTGGCTTAAAAGACTTTTTAGGAGTCACATGGAAAAGAGATGGGTTAATGGGTAAATTTACTCATGGGATGATTCCAGTTGGACACAGGAGGAATATTTTTCACAATAAGAACAACATCTATTGGAATTATCTTCCCAGGGAAATATCAGATTCCCCCAGTATTGGATACTTTTAAGATTTGGCTGGACAAGTACTTGGTTATATCTAGACGGTGTTTATGCTAGAAAAGCTTGGATAATATGATCCCAGAGGTTCCTTCTGATGTGGTATTCTATGATTATATGATATTTAAATAGATGCTTTAAAAAAATAGGGAAAAAAAAAACCTGTAGATGAGAGTAAATCTTATGTCCTTTAAAATGCTGGGTATCTCTCCATGGATGTGTTCTGTGGCACACCACGGGAAAATTTATTTGGTTTCTGTTTGGTGCTTTATGAAATCAAGGTGACATCCAGAGAGAGCCCCGTGTCATCTCTCCCCACAAGCCCTTTTCCACCCCCCAAGCAGGACACATGTCTAGACAACAGTTCCTACAGCCCATCTGTGGCACTTGGAGATTGTGCCCTACTGTAATGATTTCCCTGTGCAGGAAGACCCTTCTCAATGACACCTTGGCACACAGCCAGAGGCTGCTGTTTGCAACAGAACAGAAATGCCTGAAACCAATTTGAGACACTATTTCCTGGGCCTGCAGGAGCTAGAACAGCCCTGTGTCAGTTCTAGGAGTGGTGATCCTATTTTTGTTATCCCAATTATCCATCAGACAAATGGAGAGGTCTTAGGTGAAGTGTCTAAGGTTACCCATGCCTTGGTCCCTTGCAGAACCTTTCTTCTATAAACAATAAAATAGATCATGGCAGACCTAGGAGGATATGGGGACTAATTGCTGAAAGAATCCATATTTCAAGCTGGAGAAAGCTTTGCACAATTTTTATTAATATTTGAAAAATACTGTTTCTCCCTTCCTAATGCATCAGTACTAGCTCTCTTCATGTTTTCTAGTTAGAGCAAAGTAGTGAGATGAACAAAGCCACGGCAAATGTTTTTAGCTGAATTTTCTCCACCTTTCCTAATTACTTTCCATTTAAGAGCTCAGCCAAAAGACTTTAAAAGTTGGCTATAATAAGGTAAAGGCTGCAGCAGTAATAGACTGTCTCTGAGTTTTTTGAGAGATGCAAAAAATTGCTTTAAAAAAAGAAAATTGAATTGCAAGCAATGCTGTGAAAGATCCAACATCTGGAAAAGGATTTGTGTTGCTAGCTACCATGAATAGTCTCTAATTATACCAATAGTCTTAATCCCAAGAAACTGGGGTTTTCAGCACAGGACAGTGGGCTGCAATCAAAGGCACACAGTGAATTCCAGTTCCAGAAAGTTAAAGATGCATTGAAAAGTCATAATGAAAGGTACAATTGGAAACATTTATCAGTGATTCTGTTCCAGCATGAGCCAAGCAATTGACTGAAATCACTGGAAGCTGGTCTGTTGGCTATTCAAAATCTAGATTGAAGAGCTGATTGAGCTTGCATACAAATTTTTAACTTAAGCTTTCTGACTTCAAACCAATGGGAGTGCATACTGCATGATTGAGAGGAGCTTTGACTAAGTACATCCAAATTCTGCCATTATATCCTCACATAGTCCAGATTTTCAACAGTTCAACCTTAATTTCCCATGCTGAGCAGACAAAAGCAGCACAAGTGGAGGGCCTTGTTCTTTTTCATAATTTAACATGAAGCAGAAAAATAAGGCAAGAAATTTGGACCCAGATCCCCATGGCCTCTCAAAGGTCTTGTAGCTGGGCTTTGTCAACAGAAAGACTCCAGCCACATTCTCCCCCATGTATTTTCCAAAAGTGTCATCAGAAGGCTGAAATCATTACATTGCCTTTTGCTACCTGAACATGCAATTCCTTGATCATCTTATTCACTTCATGTTTTCTTTTTTTTTTTTGTTGATATAAGAATCTGTTGTATGACTAATAAGTACAATACTATTGCAATTCTTCTGTCAATTGAAAGCATCAATCTGAATTGTTCCTTGATTAAAAAAAAATCACCTTTTAAGATTAAAAAGTGGTCTCTTGTCATTAATAAAGAAACTTTCATGTAAGAGAGAGATGGAGATAATATTTGGGATGCCATCAACTGACTGTATCTTTTAACCAAGAAAAATAAAGCAATTTTGCCTGAATACCAAAAACAATGGATATACAGGAATGGTGGTTACCAAATATTGTTCATCATTTAATGGAAAAAATGGGTGGATTATCATCAAGGATTATTACCCAAAAGATGGTTCTATTTCTTTTTTTGCATTTTTAAAACATGAAAGAAGGAGGATTACCTATGGTGACAGAAAGCTTTCACTTCTGCTCAGACAGCTAAAGAAGAGGCCTCCTACTACACAACTTTTCAGCAGTGATGAGTTGAGTATTGTGAATTGAAACACAGAACAGTCTACACAGAATCTGAAAAAGGCTCTCAGGAAGCCATCCCTTGACCAGAAATTCTTTCCTCCTGTTTCACCCTGTCCAGCTACAGCTGAGCCCATCTTCTGGCAGTGCTGGGCTAAGGTGTCCTGACAGAGGGGCTCTCAGCATGTAGGACCCAGGTCAGTACCAAAGTCACCTATCATTCTTCCCCAAAGCCTCACAGAGTGCTCCTTCTCCTAGAAGGGCAGGCAGAACACAGCCTTTATAAAAGCACCATGAAAAGCCAATGTATAAATGGATGTGCTTTCAGTCTGAAATTAAAACCTATGTCAATTGCAATGGCAGAAATATATGTTTTAAATAGACTCAATTTGCTTTCAGCAAAAAGACATTTGAAAGCATCATGAGCAGATTGAAGTTTCCAAAAACATAGCAGCTGCCAACATCAGAAATCTCTGGAGTGCAGTAGAGAGCAAAAGATCCTCCTCCACTGAATTTTGCCTGCAGAAAGCCACTGCAGCCTGGAGTGTCTGGATGTGTGGAAGGAATATATTTTTAAATGTGCATTAGTACCAGACTAGGTCAAAATACAAACATGAAAGAAGGCTTGATATTTCAAAGACTATGGAAGTGTACCATTCATTTTACCATTGAATGCAGCCTAAATTACAAAGCTGCAGATTTTTGCACTGCCAGGATTCAGCTCTACACATGCTTAATCAGTCACCCTAACAATAGAACAAGGCTGAGAACTGCTTTGCTTTCTTGAGAGATTATGTTGTTGGCATTATCCTGTAATGACACAACAAATTCTATAGACAAATTTTTCCGCAAAAGCAATTTCTCTCATTTTCACCTTAGAAAACCTGCACCTGAAGTAATTAACTTCACAGCAGTTTCATTCAGCAAAGTAATACAGCACATAAAATAAAATATTCATTAATAATACATTATGAAAACTGTAGTTAAACTATGACCAGCTAATGTAATAGCTAGCAGCTATAAAAATATATAGGACTATAAGAATATACAGGATTTGGTTCTTCACAAAAACAAAATATTTCAAACAAACTGAGGGATTTTGGAAAGAATAACTCTAGTAAAATTGCAAAGGACCCTCTACAAAATGGATTGCCAGGAGTGCAGTGAGCACTTTTTACAAAGTTTCAACCCATACTACAGAACACTTCCAAGAATTAAATCATTGATAATTTCTCCAAAAGCCAGTAATATATTTCTTATAAAAATTTCAAGGACCAGCCAATGATTCCTTCTCAGAGATGACTCAAACTGCAAGGAAACAGAACTGCATTACAAATAAAACCTTATCATGATGTATGGTGGAATATAGAAGGAAATGACTGAGAAGTGCACTGAATATAGCCTTTTGTTTTCATGTTAAAGCTTTATTTACTCTTTTACTCTGTCTTTCACAACCCCCTTAATTTCAATTTGTTGATGAATAATGGGAAACAAACAGAAGTCTACTAACCATGTCTGCCTGTGTTACGGTGTATTTTTTCCCTCTCACTTCTTTCTTTGCAGGATAAAAATTTGCTAATTAATTTCTGCCTAAAAGAGACCTTGAAGCTTAATGGACCTCGGGGTCTAATGCTTCAGCTTTTGTATGTTTAGCAGCCGCAAAACCTTTTAGTCAGAAAAGAAAACAAAGGCAATAGATATACTTAGTCCCAAGCTGGCTTTTTTTTTTTAACTGTGTAGCTCACCTTTCATAATTATTCTACCCATGCAGACTGAATGGTGCTGGAAAATAAATCAGAGGCAGCAAACTGACATGTCCTTTCTGAAAAGAAATGTTAGAAAAAAGCACATATGAGCTCCAGAATGCAGAAATACATTTTGATAAGGATAAAAACCTACTTTAAAGACTATTATCTCTTTCTTCACAAGGCATCAGATTTTCCAAGGCATGAGTCTGAATATGAAGCCAAGCTTTCTTTGGTACATGGATAAAGCCAATACAATCTAAAATGCCTACAGAGATACTGAGCTTACCAGCCACAAAGGCATCAATATAGATGCCCATGCCAACAGATCCTTCCATCTGTGTCCAAAACCTGCACAAACTGGCAATATTATACAAGACTTATAGGAGACACATGCTTTTCATTGGTAATCTATATAATATAGATCTATAAGAGAGCCAGGAATATAGGTGGTAGCACTTTTGGATGAGGTGAAAGACTCCCCAGTCTCCCTTGGCTGGGAGCAGGATCAGGTACCAACACCACAGTGCGTCCAAGGTGTCACAGGACATCCAAGACACTTCCACAGGACACGATGTAGGACTCACAAGGGATCTTTTCTTCCTGGACAGGCTGCTCCAGCCCAGGCAGCAAATCTCAGACAATTAGGTAGTACAGCTGCTGTTACAAGGCAACTGAATCCCTCACTAGAATCTTCATGCAGGAGTTTGGGCAACTGGACAGCTTGTGGAAAACTAAAATGGTGAGGTTTTGTTTAGGATTAAATCCCAGCATAGAGGTCTACATGGGAACCCTATTTCCCTGACATTCAAACAAGCTCAAAGGGTTCTAATTCATACTATAAATTTGTCACCAGAGACCCAAATATGTAACCAAAATGTTCATAATGAATAAATTTAAGCCTCAGTTCCCAAACTTCTCTCTTGCATTCTTGCCAACTGTGTATCCTCTCAAAGAGAATAATCTCTGTCCCCATCTGTACATCTCATGTTTCTCAGTTAGTGATGTATGAAGCCTTCTCCTTTTTTTTTTTACCATGAAAAAGGCACTGATGTTAATCTCATTACAACCAAACACATCCTCTTCTTTTTTGTTTCAAAACTTCTGGTTACAAAAGGAGAAAAAATAATTTCTACAATCATGCAATAAAAAATAGATTTTTCTTACTGATATCAGAAGTTTTGTAAGTGGTATTGAATGGACAAAGTCTGTTCAAATCCTTCTTCAGAGAGCAATTCCAGCTGCAAGGGCAGAGGGTACTGTCTGTAGGCATTTAAAACTGTTGCATGTGATCACTGTAACAGTGTCACTCCTTAGATCCTGTAAATTGAGGAAAACAAATTGAAGAAATTCATAAATGTGCACTTATTTTTTGGGGTTTCTAGGAACTCACATAATCACTTTTCATCACATACATGCTTCATTTACATTTTCAAACATAAAATAGAAAGCATTAAAAGTGCCTATTGTCTAGGTAAGAGACACTTCTAACAGCAGAACAGAAGATCTTTAATAGTACATACAATATACAATGGCTTTGGATAGTAAGTGAGAGTTAATTTCCCATTGGGAACATGGGATGAATGTGGATTACCTGTTTCATCCTTATATTGACTATTAACTAGAATCCTTATTATCAGAAACCACCTACAGTCTTTTTAAGGCTAGAAATATCAGAGACATCTGTCTTTTTCAAAAGAAAATAAAAGTTTAAAAAAAAACAGACTAGAGGGATCATTTACATTTGTAATATACCTATCACCTGTCCTAAATTATCATCAGAATGCCACCTCATGAGGAAAAAATAAATTCCTTTTTTAAAGCAAATAGTTAAAGTATATTAAAATCACCTGCAACTAGTCAGCCAGCTGTATCTTGATGCCTTTGCAGCTCACTACCAAGAGAAAGTTGCTGCTACACTAGTAAAGGATTCCCAGAGATATTCAACTGATCTTCCTAACATCACCTAAACCCACTCTAACAGTACAAATCAACAGCAAAGCAGTGGAGAGAGCAGGCAGTGGGAAGTATTAGGTTTCTAAGCCTTAACCAACACCTGAATTTCATCCAGATAAAGATAGAAATGCACAGAAGCGCAGTTCTCCTCCACTCCAAGGGCAAGTAGCATCATTTTTCCCTAGAAAACAAAAGCAGAATGGATTTACTCCAAAGGGAGATAATCTCAACAATTCTGCCCACTGATAGCTAACATCAAAATTAGGGCAAGCCCTCTAGCCAGGAGGCACAGAGATTGTTGACTCTGGCAACTCTGCTAAAAATTGTCAACTGGACATCAAAGGAGAATTCCTATCTGCTGAGAGAAGATCATAATTCACATTTAGTTTCAACCAAGATATTCTGCAGTCTCTTCTAAAGAAAGAAACAAGCAAGCAAACAAACTAGACTGAGATTTATTCCTTTATCAATAAGGAACCTGAGCTTCTTCTTGGCTGGATTCTTCTTCTTCATCCCCAAAATCAACTGCCATGCTAATTGCATTAAAAGCAAAAGATCTAATAGACTATTAATGAAAAGAGAACAGAATAAGAGGCCATTGCAAGACAGACAACATGTTGAGCAGCAAGAGGTAATTCTACTAAGTGCAAAATAACATTTACTCAGTCTTACCTAAAGAGGACTTTCATTTATTTCCAAACTCACGAAATTTTTAAAGTCTCCATAATGTTAACAAGAGAAAGTTCTCTCCCTAAGTAAACTAAAAAAAGACTATTTTAAAAGTAATAAGCTGACTAGAAATGTTAAGTTTTGTTTCTTTACATTATCAGTAAAAAAAAAAAGTTATAAGTAAAAAAATATTCCAAAGAGTTTATTTTAATTCCTACTTTTATTTACTGTTAATAAAATTTTCTTTATACCCTTTTGAAGGTTTGAGCCTGCTTTACCTTTCTCCTAATCCTATCTCACAGCAGGAAGTGAGTACACTAGTAAATAACCAGCACTGAAACCCCCTACACTCATCAACACAATAGTTAAAAAAAAAATCTCAAAATTAGAAAAATTTAAATTAGCAAACTAAAACCACGACATCAAATTGATGTTTCTGCCCTGTTTCAAACTGAAACCAACACATCTTTATTAGGAGTTTGCTTTCTTTCCTGTTGCCTGAAGAAGCTGGGTGTGCATCCAACAGATATCACGTTTCATGCCCATGTGTCCTCAGAAGGACACAGAAATTATCTGCTGATTAGGCACTTACAGACCTTGTCTGCCCATTCCAGGAATGAGGCTGCCTGTACTAACAGTGTTAAAGCTATAAAGACAGCATAGCTAAAACAGTTTTGGAAAAAAAAAAGGAGCAGAATTTCAGAAAAAAATACCTCTCTGGCACTCCCAGTTTTTACTCTCCAGTATTGACTCTGATGTAATTTTATTCTTCCATTTGTCTATATATACTCTATGTGAATTTGGGGAGAACTTAGACTGAGTAAGTCAGTGTTGCCATAGTCAGATGCATCTGTTGGTGAGACACCACTAAACTTTTCACCTCTCTGTGGCTGCCTAAGTACACTTTCTTTCCTTATCCATATTTCAGGAGTCCTTATGGAACATGAGGTTTTATTCAGAAATCCTAGCACTAAAAATATTTTTTATTCCACCTCAGAAGCCAGCAAACATGAGAAGACTAATTGAAGGACATGGAGATTTCAAAGTCTGGTACCATTCTGTGTTTTCAGCAAAGCTGAGCTAAACATTTGTTTTCTAAGACCCTTACCCAGCTAAAACAGCATCTTACAGTTTTGGGGGTTTAACACAGAAGACACACATGACCCTGTACATTGGATAATAAAAGCACAATACATTGAAGTAAAATGACTGCTATATAGGATGAATTTGTCCATCACTGTTCTTTTAATAAGTTTTGATTCACTTTCCTGGCTATTAATGGGACTTACTACTCCTCTGTTTTGCAAAATTTTGTATTTTGGAGGATAATACGTTGCAAACCTTAGTTTCTCTGTGTTCTTTGAAGACATCCCAAGCAAACGAATGATTTTTATTTCAGACTCTCATTTCACTCTGCACTTTCATTGCTATGAGGACTTTGTAATGATTACAAAATGCTTACCCAAGCAAAATAAAACTAAAAGTCATCTAAGGTACCCTGAAGTCTACTACACTATCATCAAAAATGTGTCTTATTATTTTCAATATTTTTTTGACTTAATGAAATGTGACTATGTAACCTTTCATTTTTCTTTCATCCAAATTCACACTACCATTAACAGCAGAAAAATTACATATTTTCAGGTGCAGAAGCAAGATATTCCTCTTTTTGTAACTAATCTAAGTCAGCTTTGATTAGTTACAAATGGCTTCATGTCCATTTTTAAGCCAAAATCTGTAGCAAAATTTGTCATGTGTTTCATTACATACACGTGCCATTTCTCTTTCATTGCAAAATCGAAATTAGTTTACAAACTCTAATTTTTGCTTTATTACCAAATGCTGATTCCTGGTTTCCTGATATTTTTGAGCAAAAGTTGCCTTTTAACTTTTCACATTTTTAGCAGGCTTTTTTTAATTCAAATCCTTCCATAAATGTATTTTCTACCTGCATATTTAAATGTGGTTTGTGGTTATTTTTTAAATTTAAACATTTTAAAATATTGTCTCTTATGCATTGCAATTAAAGGGCACCATTATATATTTCTAAACTCTGAAGCAGTGTTTTCTTACGGTGACAATTTTGTATCAGGAATAAATCACACAAAAGTGCATAAACCTTTGATATACAAATGAGGTCATAAAAATAATGTGTGAATTAGAAGCAATCTAATTCACACATAGACAAAATTGCTCCAAACATAACCTGCCATCCTCTGAACCTTTAAACAGACCTGTTAACAGAGAGGTTAATGACTGTGAGTAATCTAGATATGCACTGTTTCCAGGTTTGTTATTATACAGCAATAGCAACAATTCATAGACAAGCAACACCTGAGATGTTATTACAGTTGTTAAACCTAATTGCTTCCAATCCTTGTCCAAGGCAATCCAACACATGCTCAACACAAAAATAGGCATTGGACACTAATATTGTTTTAAAAATAGGTTCCATGTCCAGATAAATGATTTGTGAGCATGCTGCAAAATCTGGGTGAGTGTTACCCCAGTGTAGAAAAGTTATATTAAGCCTTCAAATATTTCACATTAAATGACAAAAGAAAAGATCACAACTTGAGTGTCCAAGCTATTTCTTCACAGGGATGTCTAAACACACATGAAGAATAACTTCCTTATATGATGAAGGAATATTCCTTCATCATATAAGGAAGGTCTGTGAATATTCCTTTCAAAAAGGAATATATCTGTGCTCTTTTTAGAGTTAATTCATATGGAAAAAAATCTTAAAATTGAAAAATAATATGAGAAGGGTAATAAAATGAACTTACTAACATGAATATGGCAGAAAGGAGAGATGCTGAAGTGAAGACTGAACAAGAAAGAAGACAGCAGCAAGTAAACATGCTGAACAAGCCAGCCATTAAAACCACTCCTGAAAATGCTGCTGTTTTGTTTTCCCTCCAGCATAAAATTTCACTCCAGAAATATGCTGTCTTCTAGGTAGTACAATTTCTAAAACCTACAATAATTTGCTTGGCAGTTACAATTTAGTGATCCATTAAAGACTTATCTTTAGGCTCCAGTTCTCTGAACCCATCAATCAGAGCTGAAGCAATAAAAGCTTGCTGAGGGCAGAATATTTGGGGCTCATTTTGAGAGCAGCTAAGCACCCTCAACTGTCAAAGTCATAGGTACAGGTCCCCAGCACAATAAAAAACCCTACTTCTCCTATTCTGTAATGCTGGTTTCCTTCACCTACACTGTCACTGAGCAGAGAAAATCTGCTTTAGTGTATTTCTCAGTAAGTCAGCTCTCACATTTCCAAGAGTAGCATGCATGACAGTGTGTTAGGATCAGAATCAGTCCTTCAACAGTAGTTTCATATTTTTCTTGGTCACAGTAAAGAGCTGCCTAAAACTACAGCAGACAAGGAAAGAGCAAGAAGGAGACAGTAAAGTTGTACTATCATGACAAGGAGCATTAAGGAGAAGCTGGACAGTCGCCTTCTCTTGCCACTGAACCAACATCCTTCTAAGATGTTCTAAGAGCTAAGAACTGCTGTTCAGAGTTGGAAAATGTTTGAATTCAGCAATTTTATTCAGCACAGGCATGGCTCTGGACCATCCCAGGTAAGAACTGACCAAGCTGAGTGTGTTTCACCAAGCTACCAGGTACAGTTTACCACTGGGGCTGAAGATCTGCTCTAGTCTGCTAGCAAATTTTTCTGAACAAGAAGTTGGGATGTGATTGCCAAGATGCACACAAGATAATAGTGTTGCCAGCTCCCCCACTGTTGGTATTTATCTCCTGATAATAGTATTTTTCTTCAAGCTCCAGTTCCTGAAATTAATGCCTCAGTTTTCATTAAAAAAGAAAAAAAAAAAAAAAAGAACCAAAAACCAAAACAAAAATAACAACCCAAAACAAAAACAAACAAAAAACCCAAAAATTCTGCAGATTTCTAGCTCTTTCAGTTGCAAGGAAAAGTTGGAAAATGAGACTTCAGAAGCTCTGAACATTTTAGAAACCCCAAAAGGGAGGTGTTTTATTTGGATTAAAGAAATTTGCTAAAAATTAATCTGGGGAATCTGATTCCCTGTTTGTTAATGCACAAGAATGGCGATGATGAGAAATACACAGAGGATCCCTAATGCAGGTCAATGGGACTCCAGGAGAGATACAGAAGATATTTTGGTCTTTTCTCTGCAAGAATAGCTCTAAACTAGTCAATAAAAATTGTCAGTGGGAAGAGAGTTGCTGTGACTTGCCTTCTTTATGTTTTATTTTCCTTTCAGGGCAGCAAAAAAGCATGCATGGTAGGCCTGTGTGAACTGCAGAGCTTGCATCATATGAGTGAGCAGGATAGCCCTAGCTGGAGACCAGCTGGAACACACCTGGAGAGGGCTGCAAAGGGACATAAAGTCACTATCAATTTATTGCCAACCAGCAGAACCATAAAGACACCAAACTCAAAGACAAGAAGTTGTTGGATACCAGATGGACACCAAACTCAAAGACAAGAAATTGTTGGATACCAGATGCCAGGGTAACAAGAAGAGTGAAATGGAAATTCCCATGGGTAAGGGGAAATGTGATTTAACTGGCAACACTAAAATTAAAAAATAATAATTCTTATGATTAGAATAGTAAAATCATTGGGATAGGTCTGAGGGAATAAAAGGTGTTAGTGGGTGATATGGTGTGCTACATGAAAGAGAAGGCATTTCTGGGGGAGTAAATGAGGACATTGAGCAGCACGTTCTGCACATATCAGTTTATGAATCTATGTGTTAAGGAAGGCCAGACAGTCTAAAAACAGGGTGTGTAACAGACCACTAAAACAGCCTGGGTAAGAGGATAAGTCCATCCCCCATAATGAGAAAAAATAGACATTTTATCCAGAGGAGTTTTGGTTGGACAGGATTAGAGCTGCTTACAGCAGGTACAGAGTATAATGGTCCAGCATGAACTCCAACAGAGAACTTTCACAATTGGGGTTTGCTTGAGCTGAACTGATGGACTAAAAGGGATGAACTGATGTCTGTGGTAGGAGCTGTTGCCTATTATTACCTGTAAAAGTGAGTTAAGACTACTTAGGGCACCACTGCTTCTTTGTTAGAAGTTCCTCCAGATTAAATTATTACTTATCAACAATTGGTTTCAGTAATCAAGAGTACAAATCAAGTTTTTGGTGAAATCAAAACATTTGTTTATTTTGTTTTTTCTTAACTCACTGTGGCAAAATATGGCTGCCCTTCTGGAACAGTCTTTAAAGAAGAACCACCTCATTCAGCTTGTGCTATGTGCCCCACTGTCAGTTGTGCCTTTGGAAAATCTTTCCAGTATCACATGGAGCAGGTAGGCAGTGTGCATGACCCCGCAGAAAACACTGGAAGACAGAAATACAGCAATCTCCATCTTGAAAATGTGGCTGCTTATAACCAAACCAGAGGGGGAAAAAAAAGAGGCAGAGTGCAAAAATCCCAGCATCAGATGACACCTATGGATCTAGGAATGCTCCTGGGACAAATAGCTTGATCTGACAGATCTAACAAACCTGTGACACATCCCAAAATCCGTAAATGCTGTTGATGTCAATGTAAGATGAACAGGGCTTGAATCTCACTCCATCAACCCTATATGCTCCTTTCTGATACCAGCAGGGAGAGAGAGAGCCTGAGAGAGGCAGCTGGGACATGGTTCTGTGCCATAAGACAAGGAGAACCTTTTCCACTCCTGTCAAAGGATAACCTGAATCTGTGTTGCAGTAAGGAGGCTTTTTACTAATCTGGAAAGCCCACAACACTGCACATTCACAATCACTAAAGTAGTATTCTCTTGGGGTGGTCTCACAGATCTCCCAGCCCTGGTTCATGCAGAGTTAAAAGCTTCATTCTTAAGCAGAATTTTCAAGAGATAATTACATGAACTTGATTTTTTTCTGGTATATCTAAAATAGGTGGGCATGGCATTCCTGTTTTTTCTTCTTCTATTCATATTGCAATAGAAAATGGCATTGCAAACTGTGGAAGCCATAAACCAGCTCATCCTAAACCATCTGAGATTTTATTTTGCCAATTTGTATTCTTAAGTACCACCTCCAGGCAGGAATTTGAGAAGAATGCTTTGTGTTTGGTTTATTTTGTCACAAGGTAGATATGGACTGAGTTTTTTAAATGCACCTATCTTATTTTCATAACACCTTTCCCTTTAATATGCTCAAACTGGAGTTGCCCACTAAAACCAGTAGTATGGAAGTAAAAATCCAGCAGTAACAGGAAGAGACAGTGAAAAAAAAATTATGTGCCAGTTACAGGGTTCTGGGGAATGCTGGAGAATTCATACAGCAATTGACAGTCACTAACTCCTTCCTCTGCCATAAGTGCATTTGATGAAGCTCCAAGAAGTATGTCAAGGTCACGTTTACCCAATTCTAATGAAGCAAAGCAAAAGTCACAATTTGTTAGCTATCCACTGGGAATAAAAGTGTAATTTTTTTTTAACAGCTAAGCAATTAAAAAGGCAAATGTGTTCCATATTGCAAGAGTGTTACTATATTAGATTAGGGAATGGTTCATGACCAAATGACACTGTTAATATGACCAAAAATTATCTGGTCTCCTAAATTACTATATTTCCCTTAGCAGAATGTTAATTTCAGGTTAGTAATTTTAATTGCCCTAGTATCTGACTGCTTAAAATTTCATTTCATGTCTTTTTTAAGTTGCTCCTCTTTGAATTTCTCTTCCTCCTACTCAGGGTTCTGTTTATTTTAATTGGGGGTTACTTATGCCAGATTGTGTACTGACTGCCCATGATTTTTTTAAACAAGCAATTTTTTTTTCAAACACACCATACTGTGGAAAGAGTCACTATAAATAACAGAAAGAATTTAAAATCCAGTCTCCCTTGAATGGAGGGTCTCTCTCTTCAAGATGCAACATCACCTAATAGTTTCATGGCACTACATGTTTTTTGCTTGATTCTGTCACCCTTCTTCATGCTGATTAAAAATGTCTTTTGTAAGCAGTGGCCCTGAAATCAGTGTAAGAGGAAAATAATCATTTTTACTTAGTCATCTGTTTTCCACAATGGTGGAACCATAACATGGCTACTTTATCCAGTGTGGAAATACAGGAGGAGACAGTAATTACATAACTTCTCCTTTTCTCTTAGTTTTACTATGAGAATTACAAAATAGCTTTACTTTCCCATTAAAGACAATATTTGCATAATGATTTCTTTCTTTACCAAAAGTTTGTTTCCTTGGTAACTAAAAACTTTACCACAAACTCCAAAGAACAACCAGCAAAGCAAATAAATAGTTACCAAGATGATTAAGCCAGGAGCACTGACCATCAGCAGCCATACAATGGTACCACAGTTTTTCTTAATCAAGTGCAGGTTCTGCTTAGGCAAAAATGCAGGGAAGGCTGGGGACAAAGAGAGAAAACTGAGAGAGAATTGTAATTAGTGCTGAAGGGGGAAAAATTGGTACTGATTTTTCTAAGACAAAATGTTTCCTGAATTCCTAGGAAAGCTGAACTGAAAAATATACGGGAACTTTTCCTGAAGATTTTACTGATCTCTAATTTATTGTTATTAATGAGGTACTTCTTGGGTACCCACTGGGTGCAGGACACAGTGAAGGTGACAGCAATGTATCTTTCTAGCTGGTGATGTGACCTGCCATTCTGCACTCTTGCCCTTTGGACATCTCAGTTAACTGAGCACATTCCTCAGTAAAACACACCCAAGGGTTTGGCACCCACTGTAACCACCTCTGGCCTTGCTCTGGCACTCTCTAATGCAACACTGAGCAAACTGCTCCAGGAGTCACAGGAGGGTGCTGTGATGGCCCCCTTTAACCAGGTCAGCACCTTCTGGCAGAGATTTCCCTAGAATAAAATATCCCACTAAAGACAGAAGTATGTGGGTAAATGGTCATAAATTAATCTTGTAGGTTTTACCAGGCGCAGTAATGACTGAAATGCTGTGTATGGTGTCTTTGTTACTCAATCTCCATTTCAATAGGCACAAAAAGTGAGAATGAAAGTTAGAGAAAATTATACAAAAAATTATTCTCTCCCAGAAGGTAGATGACTTTTCATTTTGGCTGAATCCTCATGTAAGGAGCAAAGAAGGCTTTTTTTAACATTTTCTATAAAGTGTATTTGTATTTGGAGTTGTTTTCAAGAAAAAATAAATCAGAGCTGTTTAAATAATAGTAGTTAAACCCACAAAAAGGCACTGATATTCTTTGGTATATGATTCTAATTCATAAGGAAACTGATGAATTCACAGACTTTGTTGAAACTTAACATGTGTTCAAATACTATAAGCACTGAATTGCTCGTGTACTTGCAAATAATTCTAGGAATCATTCTGATACCAGCAACTGAAAAATGACAATCACAACATATCATCTACCAGACATTGTAGCAGACAGATGTATGTTCCTTAAGAATCAAGGAAAAGGTATAGGTGTTGCTTTTTCAACAGGATATTAGATATACAG